>NC_090436.1:124932302-126165159 GCF_031143425.1 Pleurodeles waltl | reverse complement strand
CACTGCATTGACCCTGTTCACAATGGTCTGCCATAGCTCCATCTTCCTTGTGATGGGTGTGCGCTGCACCTCGGCCCGAATATTTGTGGCTCCACCTTCAGGATCTCGTCCACCATGGTCCTTTACTCCCTTTCGGTGAAGCGTGGAATGTTTGGGGGGTGACATGGTGAGTGTGGTGAATGGTGATGGGTCTGGGAATGCGGTGAGGGTGCTCTTCTGTGGGTCGGTGTGCATCCCCTGAATGCTGGAGTTCGATGTCTGCCTCTGGTGGTCTCCGTCTTCTTGGCCTGGTTTCTTCACAAAGGATTATGGGGTATGTCTGGGGGTGTTTTATGGGGTTATGGTTGTGTGTCAGGTGTGTGGGGTACACGCTTATCCAATGTGTGCACTTTTTGCTGTTAAGTCCACTTGCCGCCCGTGGCGGTCGGAGCTGCCAATGGTCGTTCGGCCTCCACTGTCCGCCAAGGTGATTTGTGCATCCTTATTTGAAGGGCGGGATGTGGGTGTGCTTGGCGGTGGCGGGTGGGGGGTGGGGAGGTCCAGGATTCCAGCTGACAGGGTCATGGCGGGGAGTAGTGGTCTGGTGATTTTTGGCAGGGTTGGGATTTTCGATCATTACATGGTGGGTTTCCATTCACTCCAACGGCGGCATTCTGTTCACCACGGCGGTCGGCGGTGTTTCCCACCGTGTTCATAATGACCGCCATGATTTGGAACGTTAGTCACTGTGTCCACAGCAACATGATGATGCATGCCAACAATATAATGTGACAAAGCATTTCTGACTGGATACACATGACACCCAGAACATATGACAGCTAGCAACTACACAAGGGTCAAGTGTGACCCCCATGGTTGTGAACACATGTGTCCACAACAAGGATTTGGGCGAAATGTGACTGTATTTTCAGACCCCCAAAAATACTGTCAACCGTGGTGGCCTGTGCACTGCCATCATATACCATCTGTGCTGTACAACCTACTACTGATTGTGTAGTGGAACCTTCACAACAAGACAGATTGAGGATGTTTGTTATTAAACTTATATTGTTTTTGTGATGCATATAACAGGGCCATGTACAGTCTTTCAAGCTGTCAAAATGGTGGATGCCTGACATACTCCACTGGACATCAAGAAACACCCATGGCCAGAGGCAGAAGTCATCTGTGTGGTAGGTGGTTTCAAGCAGGTCCCTTACTACCACAGCTCTGTTGTCACCTTCATGGAAGTCATATTTGTCCTGTACAGGCTTATTGTACAAATGGAAGACCCTGAGTGCAGATAGTGTGTAGATTCCTGGAAGGACATGTCATGTGACTCAATAGCTTGGTTACATAGAAGAACTTGTACAATGCATACCTTTATATGTCGGATGCCATCTCTGTAAGTTAGAAACATATGTTTAAAGGAGTGTTTTGTGGTACAGGTACATACCACCAAAACCTACTCTGAAGTGACATGAGTCTGCATTTGGTAGGCCACATGTCCACACATGCACAGGGAAGACACTTTCCGTACCTACCATGCCAGCCCTTTCATTGTCACTTAAGTGTAAGGGTGACGTCTGTACTATGATAGTTGCCTGTAGGAACTGTATGCATTGAGTCAATGTTGCAGAGTGTAAATGCGTTTGTCCAGTGAAGACTAAGGAGTTTACCCTTCAGAAACCACATTGGTGTGTGGTGTTTCATTGTGGCTCACATCACAGTACATGTTGCTGGAGCATCAAATAGCTGGAGTCATTAGGCTTGCTTAGTCACTGTAGGTCTTGAGCATGGTAGTGGGTTAGTCTGCAGATGAATCCGAAAGTGTGTAGTTATGTCCCTGTACTTATTGGCATGTGCTTCACACTTGTGGTGTGTTGACAAATTGCCCATTTTATGCTTGGTGTTTTTGATGTGTATGACACAACCATTTGAGCAACAACTTGTGTTTGTAATCGCTTGATTTGTCTCTTGCAACCATATAGGTAAACACTCATCAAAAGAAGGAGATTTGGAGAGCCATCGCCCAGCAGGTGCAGACCTTGGGGGTCCATAGCCGGCAAAGTGCCCACTGTTGCAGGAGGTGGCAGGACCTGAGGTGCAATTATGGCTGTAGCATACCCGGACCTTGATGGGCATTTGCAGGGAGCACAGCAGCCCCAAGGGGGTGAGTACAGGACATATTACTTCCTGTCACACAGCCAAGTTGATGTGTTAGGTTCTGATGTCTCCTCCTGATGACTGGGGCTGCACCATGTGTGACACACATGATGAGTGACAGTTTGTGTAGATATGTAATTTGGTGCATATTGATGTGCCTTGCCTAGTAGCCCAGGGACCTAGGACACAACTGAGTACAATCCACAAAACAATTGCTCTCCAGGGACAACACATTGCTTTCTACAGTGATCAATCAAGGAAGGTTTGTTGTTGTAGTGGGTCTAAATTCTACGCAACAGACCAATACTCCTCAGTGTTACAGTCCAAAGGAAAAGAAGTGATGGATCACTGTCCTCAGCCATGTGTCCGGTCAAGTGAGTAAATTGGCATCTGCTCCCGATAGGCCACTTGTTTTCAGTGTGTGATGAGTGCTGGTGCCTCACTACTGTCTGACATGTGAAGGTGAAATCACACATGTGACAGAGCATACATTGTTCTTTGGGTGTAGCTACAGATCAAAACTTTCCCTTGGTAAGTGGGGAATGTCTATTGGTGTTATTTATGGCCCATCACTAAAATGTGTACACTGCTATTTCATGCTTCGCCTACCTGTGTTCACTGGAAGATTTCTGTATTCCCTCACATATATTTGCTTGCCAACCTGTCTTTGGAATTGGACATATGCAATAGGGCTACATTTTATGTGGTGCCACAGACAGGAGTGTGTCACCATTGATTGTTGGCTCACACTCACCCATCATTGCATGTCATTTGGCATGTACAGCTGCAGTAGCAATGAGAGACATGACAGGTAGGACTACAGTTTTTACACACAATGTCAATTTCCATGCGATTGATGTAGCCTCAAGTGGCAAAGTGCGAAATGGTAAAGATTTGTTCCCTGACTGTTGGCACACATCATGGAGTGACTTGCAGGTATGTTGGAATCACATGTGGTTGGGAAGAACAACTCATCCACGGACATCTGGGTTTGCAGGACCAAAATGGAGACAGTGATGTAGCTTCCCATTGGGCAACATGTCCAGGGCCTTGTACAAGTGCTTGCAAATCCCTGGGACTCTCCAACAT
The DNA here is from genome assembly GCF_031143425.1 of Pleurodeles waltl. Classification (NCBI taxonomy): domain Eukaryota; kingdom Metazoa; phylum Chordata; class Amphibia; order Caudata; family Salamandridae; genus Pleurodeles; species Pleurodeles waltl. Next base: position 126,161,925 of record NC_090436.1, on the reverse strand, counting down.
TCAAAGGACTAATGGCTTCTACTGATGCAATCAGAGTATGTCATTATAAGTGGTGCCATATAGTAGTGGTGATTTTCCTCGGGCTAGCTGTTTCATTGTGTTATGTAATTTAGCGACATATCTCAGTGTCAATTTGCACACGTTAACTACAATGTACATTTCCATGACAAATATGTAGTATATCTGAGCAACATTAGTACTACATCCATGACTCAAAAAGGACAATTTACACATGGTGAAGTGTGCATTGGTGACATGTTTCCAGTGTGATGTGAGTATTTCCATGTCACCTTCTTCAGGATAATGTACTGCTGTCAGCAACATGGCAGGATTTGGAGCATCATTTCTTATTGTTGTGTTATTGCATATGTGACAAATAGATGTCTGCATGACCTTGTGTATGATCTGTTGGAATGAACTTGTGATTGGTCTACTATTGTATGACAACAGGTAACAGGTATGCTCCATGAGGCAAAGCATTGAAGGTGATATGGTCTCCTACTTGTTCAATGGCTATTGTGATTGCACAACTTCACCCCTGCAATTAGAGATCTGAGACCTGATTTTCCTATGGGCAACTGCTGACAGTTCATGCTGCATGCATGCATAATGTATGGTTCATGTAGGAGCCACCTTGAAGCAGTTTGTTGCTGGGGTCTACTAGACATCATGTGTTAGACCTGACATCCTTAGGGTGGTCACCCTTAACTTTTGCCTGCCTCCCTCCAGTGTTTGGATACTATTTTTCTGGTTTTTAGACTCTGCGCACTTTACCACTGCTAACCAGTGCTAAAGTGCATATGCTCTCTCCTTGTAAACATGGTAACATTGGATCTTACCCAATTGGACTATTTAATGTACTTATAAGTCCCTAGTAGAGTGCGCTATGTGTGCTCAGGGCCAGTAGATTAAATGCTACTGGTGGGCCTGCAGCACTGATTGTGCCACCACTTGAGTAGCCCCTTAACTTTGTCTCAGGCCTGCCATTGCAAGGCCCGTGTGTGTAGTTTCACTGCCAATTCGACTTGGCAATTAAAAGTACTAAAACTCCCCTTTTTCTACATATAAGAAAGCCCTAAGGTATGCCCTAGGTAACCCATAGGGCACGGTGCTGTGTAGGCAAAAGGCAGGACATGTACCTAAGTAGTTTACATGTCTTGGTAGTGTTCGTTTTTACACTACTGTGAGGCCTGCTCCCTTCATAGGCTGACATTGGGGCTGCCCTCATACATTGTTTGAGTGGTAGCTGCTGATCTGAGAAGAGTAGGAAGGTCATATTTAGTATGGCCAGAATGGTGATACAAAATCCTGCTGACTGGTGAAGTTGGATTTAATATTACTATTCTAGAAATGCCACTTTTAGAAAGTGAGCATTTCTCTGCACTTAAATCTTTCTGTGCCTTACAATCCACATCTGGCTGGGTTTAGTTGACAGCTCCTTGTGCATTCACTCAGACACAACCCAAACACAGGATACTCAGCCTCACTTGCATACATCTGCATTTTTAATGGGTCTTCCTGGGCTGGGAGGGTGGAGGGCCTGCACTCACACAAAGGACTTCCACACTCCCTCCTTGGACCCTGGCAGACAGGATTGAACTGAAAGGGGACCTGGTTCACTTATAAGCCACTCTTTGAAGTCTCCCCCGCTTCAAAGTCATATTTGGGTATATAAACAGGGCCTTTGCCCCTTCCAACTCAGACACTTCATGGAGAAGAAACTTGTAACCAGAACCTGCTTCCTGCCAAGAAGAACTGCCTGACCGCCCAAAGGATTCACCTGACTGCTTTATGTGAAGGACTGCTGCCCTGCTGCTCTCTGGCTGAGGTGAAGAAGTGCTTTCCAAGGGTTCGAATAGAGCTTGCCTCCTGTTCCCTGAAGACTCAGGACCAAAAAGACTTCATCTCTTCAAGAAGGACTCCTTGTGTGGCGAAATTCGATGCACAGCCAGCCATAAACAATGCACAGCCTGCACTGTGGTGAAAATGTCACCGCACGCCGAACCGTAACGACGCAGCCCAACTTCGCAATGAGAAGATCGACACAGTGGCAGCGTAGCAACTGGAAATTTGACGCATGGTCCACTGGATCGACGCACAGCCGAGCCGGGACGACGAAGCCCGACTTACAGAGAGGAATCAACGCAGCGCCTGCCATGCGGTAGAAAATTTTATGCAATGCCCAACGGATCGACGCAGCTCCTGTGACTTTGTCCTGCCAGCACAGGAAATCCACGCACCGTCCCCGGGGCATCTGAAAACCTCGCAACCCGAAGAGGATCCATGACCGAGCGTTGGAAATCATCCCTGCGTGAAAACTAAACGACGCATCGCCATGTGCGGCACACCCCTTTGTTTCCATGCTTCTCCTCCTCTGCGGTTCTTTGCGGAGATTTTTCACACGAACCAGGTACTTTGTCCTTGAAAGAGACTTTTTTTTGCATTAAAAAGACTTAAGACACTTTGGGGGTCATTCCGACCCCGGCGGGCGGCGGGCACCGCCCGCCGGGCGGAGACCGCCAGAAGACCGCACCGCGGTCAAATGATTGCGGCGGTCATTCTGACTTTCCCGCTGGGCGGGCGTGCGACTGCCAAAAGTCCGCCCGCCCGCCCAGCGGGAAAGCCCCAGCAACGATGAAGCCGGCTCCGAATGGAGCCGGCGGATTTGCTGGTGTGCGACGGGTGCAGTGGCACCCGTCGCGATTTTCAGTGTCTGCCAAGCAGACACTGAAAATCTTTATGGGGCCCTGTTATGGGGCCCCTGCACTGCCCATGCCTGTGGCATGGGCAGTGCAGGGGCCACCAGGGGCCCCACGACACCCGTTCCCGCCATCCTGTTCCTGGCGGTTTTTACCACCAGGACCAGGATGGCGGGAAGGGGGTCGGAATCCCCATGGCGGTGCTGCGAGCAGCGCCGCCATGGAGGATTCTTTGGGGCAGGGGTAAACCGGCGGGAAACCGCCGGTTGCCCTTTTCTGACCGCGGCTTTACCGCCGCGGTCAGAATTGCCCATGAAGCACCGCCAGCCTGTTGGCTGTGCTGCCGCGGCACTCTGCCCTGGCGGTTTTCAACCGCCAGGGTCAGAATGACCACCTTTATATCACTTTTCAGTCATATCTCTACCTTTACTTATTGCATCTTTGATAGTTTTGACCTGCATTTATCCAGATAAATATTGTATATGTTTCTAAACACTGTGTGGTGTATTTTTGTGGTGCTATATTGTGTTATTGTATGATTTATTGCACAAATACTTTACACATTGCCTTCTAAGTTAAGCCTGACTGCTCAGTGCCAAGCTACCAGAGGTTGGGCACAGGATGATTTGGATTGTGTGTGACTTACCCTGACTAGAGTGAGGGTCTTTGCTTGGACAGGAGGTAACCTGACTGCCAACTAAGGCCCCCATTTCCAACATCTAACAACAGCTTTTGTTCAAGTGTGATCAGGAACATGTGGAGACCCTTTCCCCTTTGTATTTGCAGCATCATCCCAGGCAAGCAAAGGAAACAGGGCGAAACCAAGTGGGGAAGCATCTGGCCACAGTACCTCCAGTCATGACACCACTGACACGGAGGAACCTAGTGGCCCGGATGGTGAGGGGAGTGCCAAAGAGGACAGAGAATCAACCTCGTCATCTTTAGATTCTATCTCCAGTGGCCACTCCCTAGTGGTGGGGGACCCATCAGGACCTGTTCTTGTACCATCCTTGTCTGCCACACCCAGTACTAGCACCACCCTTCCTGTTGATCCCCACCCAGTTGGCTATGCCCACTCACCTAAGAGGGTACGCGTCTCCTTTGCCCTAGGTACCTCAGTGCCAGCCCCTGTAACTCCTGCTGCCCTGAGTAAGAAGGCTATTGACCTCCTGATGAGTATCAGGACATTATTAGCCTTCTGTGGGGCAGAAGGCTCCCACGTCACCCAGCCCCTGTAACTCCTGCTGCCCTGAGTAAGAAGGCTATTGACCTCCTGAGGAGTATCAGGACATTATTAGCCTTCTGTGGGGCAGACTGCCATTGTAAATGCCATCCAGGGGTTGGTAAGCCAACTTCAGAAAAATGCTTTCCTGGAAGACATACATAGTGACATCTGGCCTACAGAGATCTTTACAGGCTCTGGCCTCCTCATTGATGACAGCAATCCATCCCCAATCCTTCCTCCCACTATCTCCCTCTTCCCTATCCAAATTCCCTATTCCCCTACTTGTCTTAGGCACACACACACACATCCGCATGCACCAACCTCAACACACACAAGCAGCACACAGCGACACAAACTCTACCAGACACACCAGCAAGAAGGCACTCAACATTCACCCACAGACACCACATCAGCCACCATTTCAACAGACACTCCCACCGATCCACACCCCACATCCACCATACCCACAGACACCAGCACAACACCCAGTGACACATCCATCACACCCACCATTCACCCAGACAACAGATCACAACCAATGGCCCCACACACTTCAGACACCATACCCCCAGAAACCACCACAACACCAACAGACACATCCACCATATCCACTACACCCACAGATACCACCCCAACACCCACACACATCAACCATACCCACAGACACCACCCCAATACACACAGACACATTGACAACATCCATCATACCCACAGACACCACCCCAACAGACATACACAGACATCTCTCCCACCTCACCCAGCACCTCCACCTCCCAGCCCCCCAAGATACACAAATGCCCACTTTTACACACACAAAAAACACCTCCCAATCACAGGCATACCTCACACATGCACGCACACAAGGCATCTACACCCACAGACAAGCCCACCACTCCCTCAACCTCCCAATCCCCAACCCCTTGTGATGGCCCTACCGGTTTTCCCAAGGAGAGTTTCCTTTTTGACCTTGACTTTTGCCCTGTTACCTACCGCCCAACCCATCCCTTCCACATCCAAGCCCTCCCCTATCACACCTGCCCCCTGCAAGCACCCACACACCTCCCCTCACAAGAAGAAGCCCACCCTTCTGAAGATAAAGCCCCCCTCACATACTCAAACACCCCCATCCCAAATCTGAGAACACTACACGTAAGGATGAGCTCTGAGGTGCCTTCCTGCCCACTTGATTCACCTTCCTGCAGAGGTTCTCTGGCAGTGACTGAAGTCAAGCTTGGGCACAACAATGTGCAAGGACTCATATGGGCTGCCCAATGGCTTTTTCTCTTCAGCATTTTAATTGAATAAACCAATGCTGTTGTTTTGATGGGTACACATTTGTCCTTCCATTACTTTTCTTCCTTTATGTTGTTACTGAGTAACTTGTGTTGTATATATTCACAACAAGCACTCGTCATAATCTTAAATTCAACAATAGATTGTCTCTCAGTAAATATTCAAGAGTCCTCAATTGAAACAGGTAAAATCCAACATTTAACTTAAGTTCTTCTTTATTCTTCTTAATAGATTTCACTCCAAATTTGCTCCAGTCAAGCCAACACGTGTTTCGTCAGGGGAATACCCCTCGGCTTCTTCAGGACTTTCTATAACAAACAATATACAACATACAGTCTATAAATATACATCCATCATTTATGTTACTTGCCATTTCCCATTTCCATGCAATGTGACACGATGGTTTAGATGCCAAAAGTGAAAAACTTAATTTCAAACAACGTAGATATTTATTACCACTCTTGATTTTTCAATTACTATAAACATTATCTATTGTTAAGTAACCAATGTGAATATCTTAAAAATATTAAGAATATTTCATTTTTCTGTTATGTTCACACCAGTGAAAAGAACCTCTTCCTGCTTGTGGAATAGTGCATTCTATCTCTTTTATAATAAAAAAAAAAAAATTATACCTGACTTCTCTTAATGTTGACCTCTTATATTAAGTTTGTTGTTTCAATTAGTAATGCTGTTATAGGTTATAGTGCCAATCACAGTGCCATTCTAACTTGTGTTTTATGCCTACAGTTGTGTGTGTTTCACCCTGATTGCTGATCCATTTGCTATTGTTTCCAACATCTGACTTTGTGAGAAGTGTTGGTCACCCAAGACAAGGGTAAATGTTCACTGTTTGGATATGTGGGTGTTGATCCAATTGGGGAGTCACTGCATTGTGTTATGCTTGCAAGGGTAAGTATTTCATCTTGTGCTGGCCAATGTCAGCATCTATGGTGTAGATTTGTCCCCTGATATGGATTGTACTTTCGACTCATGTGTGGGAGCTAGAGTATTGTTTGTCCAATTGTGTTCAATTGTGGTAGGCTCCTTTTCATTTGGCTGACCATGTGTCCATTTTGATGTGTCTACCTTCTAGCTACATCATCTAGATGTCTGGACCATGCTTTTGCTGTTGTATGTGCTTCCTTGACTTGACTTGCACTTAAGCATTTGGCAGCTAGGTATATCACTTGGCTCAAATATTGTTTGTACCTGAGATACAGGAAGGGCCAGTTCCTATGCAAATGCTGTTTTAGGGGCATGTGCAAAGTGAAATGTGTCCATGAATGTTCCTGATGCCGCCATCCCTATTCTGCAGGTATTGTTTGTATTGTGAGCTTTGGATATTTGTTTCATAGCCTATTGTGCATCCCATTGACCTTCCATTGTGTTGCAATGTGGGTGCTGTGTGTCGATGAGCAGCACCTGCGGCAGAACGTGTGTGTGATGGGCTCCATGGCGGCACAGGGCATGTAACACTGCCTGCAGGTGAGTTGCTTCCTTTCTGCTTTCTGTTTCCACATGGTGGGATGTGGAGGTTGTACTGCCATGGTCATGCTGGCGGTAGGCAAGATCATAATGTTTCCATTGGATACACTGGCTCCGTCGGCTTGCTTGGCCTGCCTCGCCACCATGTTGGTCTGTGCTGCCTGGTGGAGCTGGCGGGACTTCAGCAGTCTTTCCCTATGGGACTGCCAGCATCGTAATACTGTGGTCCGACCGCCAAGCAGATGGTGGTCCGACCGCCGCCATGGTGGTGCACAAACCGCCAAACTCGTAATGAGGCCTTTAATCTTAGAAAATTCATGTCTTTGCTTGTGTGCATTGGATTTTTTCTCATTTTGGTCTTGTTTTGTTCAGAGAAATATTTACTTTTTTTCTAAACTGCTGTGGAGTACTTTTGTGGTGTTTTCACTATGTTACTGTGTTGCATGTACAAATACTTTACACATTGTCTCTGAGATAACCCTATCTGCTCGTGCCAAGCTACCAAGGCTGTGAGCAGGGGTTATCTTAGCTGTGTGACTCCCTTACCCTGACTAGAGTGCGGATCCATACTTAGGGTGCAAACTACTGCTAACTAGAGACCCCATTTCGAACACTTCCCTTTACCTGTACGCACACATAAAAAATTATGCCATTTATAAAAATATTTACCTGTGTGATAAAGTACTGTGTGATAAATGTAGAAATACTTACCTGTGTTGTAAATGGATGCATGTAATGGATGCGTGGTAAAGGCTGGTTCCTTGTTTTATATTCCATTATATGTGTGGTATACTAATTTTAGCAAATTCATTTTAGTCCATATGATACCCTTTGAGAATATGTAACATTAATTTCAATATGTAATATTAATTTTAAAGCAAATCATCATAAATTCAGAGCAAGCCATATTCATTTAAACAGCAATCATATTCATTTAAACATGGCTTGTGTTAATTTCGATATGTGCTTAATTCAGTTCAAAGCATGCTACATTTTCAGTTTCATATTTATTTAAAAAAGTGTCATATTCATGTTACAGAATGTCATATTACTTTTTATGTAGGCAATATTAATTTCACCAGGTGTCATATTTATTTCAAAGTGCTCATATTCATTTTAACATGTGTCATATTCCTTTTTATGAATGTCATTCATTTCAATGGATGTCATATTCACCTTAACACCTGTCATAATAATCTTAACACAGGTCATATCCATTTCAACATAGGTCATATTAATTTCAATATATGCAGTATTTATTTTGCTGTGTATCATGTCAATTCAAAGCATAACATATTCATTTTGACAAGTTTCATTTTAATTTCAGCATTGGTCATATTCAGTTTAAGACATGTTAAATTCATTTCGGTGGAGCTCATATTTGTTTCAATGCATGTCATATTCATCTTAGCATGTGTCATATTCCTTTCAATGGATACTTCATTCATATTAACACATCTTAATTTTAACATGATTCATATCCATTGCAACATATATCATAATCATGTCAATGTATATCATATCACCTTTAATGCAAGTTATATACATTGTGATAAATGTTATGATCATTTTAACTTTACTAATATTCATTTTAAAACATGTCAACTTCATTTCACTGAAGGTCATATTAATTTCAACTCATGTCATGTTCATTTTAACATATGTTATATCCCTTTCAATCAATGTTAAATTTATTTCAATGGATGTCATACTCATTTTAACACGTCATATTAATTTTAAGATGCAACTTATTAATTTTAACATATATCATATTAATTTGAATATGTGTAATTTTAATTTCAAGACATGCCATATTCATTTTAACAAATGTCATGTGAATTTCAGCTTTGGTCACACTCATTTCCCTCCCCCCCCTCTTCCTTCTTATCTTCACACTCATTTGAAGGCATGTCAACTTCAATTCAATGGGATTACATTAATTTCAACACAAGCCATATTCATTTTAAATCATCTCCTATTCATTTCTGTGTGTCTCATATTCATTGCCATTTCAGTAATATTCATTGCAACACACTTCAAATTAATTGCAACATGCTTAGTGTTAATTTTAGTGTACATTGTATTAGTGTAAATGTGCATTGTTTTCTTTTCAGAATATCATATAGTCATTTCAGTACTTTATATTATTTTCAATCTGTCATATTAATTTCAATGTATGTCATATTTCTCTTGACATAAGTCAATCATTTCAAGAAATGTCCCATTCTTTTTGGTGAATATTGTATTTGTTTCAGTGATTGCTTTATTGTTTACAGTGTGGGCCATATTAATTTCAGTATGGTTTATATATATATATATGTATATTTCTTATTCAATTTGGTGTGTGTGTTATTCATATTAATCGCTAAGTAGCATATTCCCTCTGTCAGATTTCATATTTGTTTTGGTTCTGCAAGCGTGCCTGGTCCGCAGTAAGTAAACTTACAAGAGGACGCGTATAGGTTGATTAACCTTTTGAATCGCATGGAGTATCTTAGTCATGTAGTGACTATCGAGGACATCATTAATCAGCATAAACTACCATAAATACAATATCTTCTCATGAATAACCACAACTCGGTAAGGAGTTGAACAATTTTTATTTCCCTATTGATTACAATTCTAAATAATCTGTTAGTTCAACCTTTATTTAAACTACTCAATTATTTATTCATTAATAAAAACAGCATAACTTGAAGAAAACATATGGACAAAGGCATCTACATATTGTCAAATGGATATCAGCATTAGTAGCAGAGTTCAGCAAATAGCTCATCAGTCATTTGTCACTGTCAGCATCACCCTTAACAGCCTACCTAACCAAGATCAGCATCAGCATGTAGGCCTTCATGCGAAAACAATTTAGAGTAAACATCAATTTGGAAAAATCTAACTAAGTGAGAATTATATAATCAGCGCAGTTGGTACCTAGAAGAAAAGGCATAAATAATCGGTCACATTTTCATAGCTACCTATCCAGGATGGGCTAGCAACAAGTCACTCTTCATCTTCAGGTCATCAATTAGTCAGCCACGGATGAGACTCACAGGGTATGAGCCTAAAAACAGAACCCCCGGACAGCGTCTCCTGACGTAATCAATTCACCCCTCAGATCTGCCTAAATTCTCCCGCATCTGAAGATTTAGCCCCTTTTCATGACTTTTTATTGGGGTCTCCCAGTCCATCCCCTTAATTCCTAATTGGTCAGTCAGTCAGCAGATATGACTCTGACCTATAGTATTTGTTTACCAAATCCACAAATTTTAATATCAGTTAGTTCACAAGATGTGGCTCGGTCCATTGAACTACTGTATGTCCTCGCCAACCGGCTCTTCAGATATCAAAATTTTTGCATGTTCCTCTCCAGTCAGTGCTTTCATTGTTCAAGTCCTGGGAAAGTACATTTATCCTACTCTACATATAATTGTTTCAAATTGACTTCATCATCTCCTGTTCGCTGGTACATTGCAGAAAATTCTAGTTAAGCAACTTTAACATCTGGTGGGTCAAAGCCAGGCTGTTGCAGCTTCATGCAAACAGGGTTATTATTTCTGCTCTCAGTGTGCGAGGCCTAGGGAGAAGTCTGGCTAAATTAACACTACAAATTGAAGTAAAGCATAGGTTATACATTTAATTATGACATATTACTACATTTTTCCCGTATTTTTTCATTATTTCATACAAACGTGCACATTATTTTCCCTACAATTTTTTTTTATGCATTTCTCATTATTAAGCACATAGGCATCCCCAATAATTTTCTTAATTAGTATATTTGCTTTAACAGTTCAATTCAGATTCACTCTGCCAGGTATCATAATGATTTTGACACATAGTACATTCATTCTGGTGTGTGTCATTTTCATTTTGCAGTACGCTATGCATTTGAGGAGGTGTCCAATATGGAAAGCTGTAATTTTGACTTGAACAGCTTCCCATAAAACTATCTTCTCGCTCACACTTGCTTCAGACCAGGGTGTAATACATTTTAATGCTTTCAAAAGTTATAGTTTGAACGTCAGTTAAGGGAGAAGTTTTTCTCTATACAGATAAAGTATTTTCATCCCCATAATGCTAGCGAGTCCCATACAATACCTTTTGGGATGTACGAAATTTACTTAGTTTTGTTTTGCGTAAATCCGCTACATTTTGTAAAAATGATGCGAAATACAAATCTGGTAATTAGACATAGAACACGTTTGGTGCTAATAAATAGGAGAAATACTAAAAGTCGTACGAACAACATCCACTTACGATATGTTTGTCTGCAATACTCCTGTGCTCTCATGATAGGATTTTTATCCAAACTGAGTTGAAATTACGCAACGTAATGTAAAGGCGTAATTAAAAAAAAAAATGTAATACCAAGCATAACGTGAAATGCCGAGATTACTCCGAGGTAACAAACATTTTGCCCTAGTCTCGGTAATTGTACTGTTGGGTAAGGAATGCACGGACTAACCTTGTAATGACACTGCACAAGCAGAAATAGGTGCTGTAGATAAGATGAATGAGTTATTTATCCCGCTAATTTATTTAGAATCTAAAACACAGACAATCATTATTCCCTATGTCATAATATTTGTGAAATAGTTCATCACTACAGTTGCACTAGAAGACCATAGAGTCGGAAGGCAGATGTAGTTTAGCTAGGGAAGACGGCAGCGTGGAAATCGACCCTCGCTTCCAATCCTGTTTTTTTTTTTTAATGCCATCATGGTTGCGGGAATCAAATCACGCCGGATGTAATGAAGTGCAGGTCTGCACACTGGAGATAATCCAATGCGTTTATCCGCAGTCTAACGGCTCTTGATAATATTTAATTACATTGGAGTTTTACTGTTGGAGATACTGACGTGTAATGCGCGCTCTGAAGTGCGGCAGGGTTTGTTATCAGTGGCTTTGTGGACGGGAAGGCTACTTCAGACATTCTTCTGCCCTCGCCTTCTCGTATTTTTCTAAACGGTGAACACTGCTCACGAGTCCCGCAGGCACACCAGGATCCTATTGTGGTTTTATTTTTTGAATTATTGTCAGATTACCTTCTTTGTTAGTTCTTTGCCATTTCATTGCTGAGGTCAGAGGTCCATGTTCCGGGATGTAAGGTAGCTAAGCTTTAAATACAATGAGGTCCGCTTGTTTCTGTATTGGAAGCTTTTGGGGAAGGGTCGGGGAGACAGCTACATGTGCGCTTGCTGTGGGGGTGCCAGCCATGCCCAAAAGTCACGGCTACACATGATAGGAGGTGGCCAAGCCCAATAGTCACAGCTATATATGGGCTTGCTGTGGGGGTGCAGACAAAGCCAAATAGTCACAGCTACACATGCGCCAGCAGTGGGCAAAGCCTAGTCACAGCTACACCTGCACTTGTTGTGGGGGTGCCGGCCATGCCCCATAGTCACAGCTACACATGGATTTCTTGTGGGGGTGCCGGCCAAGCCCAATAGTAACAGCTACACACAGGCTTGCTGTGGGGGTGCAGACCAAGCCACATAGACACAGCTACACATGCACCAGCAGTGGGCAAAGCCCCATAGCCACAGCTACACCTGCACTTGTTGTGCGGGTGCCGGCCATGCCAAATAGTCACAGCTACACATGGGCCTGCAGTGGGCAAGGCCCATTAGTCACAGCTACACATGCACTAGCAGTGTACCAAGCCCAGTAGTCACAGTGACACATGCGCTTGCTGTGTGGGTGCCAACCATGCCCAATAGTCACAGCTACACATGTGCTAGCAGTGGGCCAAGTCCACTAGTCACAGCAACACATGCACTTGATGTGGGGATGCGGGCCACGCCCAATAGTCACATCTACACATGGGCTTGCTGTGTGGGAGCAGGCCAAGCCCACTAGTCATATCTACTCATGCGCTTGCTACTGGGGTGAGGGTCAAGCCCAATATTCACAGCTACACATGCACTTGCTGTTGGGGTGTGAGCCAAGCCCAGTATTCACAGCTACGCATGCGCTTGCTGTCGGGGTGCGAGCCAAGCCCAATCCGAAATTGTTCAACTGGAGAAATCCGATAACACATGGAACAGTTTTCAAGGCAGTAAAAGGGCTAAGAAGAGGAATGTACACCACTGTACCACAGGTCTGTGATGCGTCTACCAAAGTAGTGTCATTCATGTAAGGTTTTTAGGATTTTTAACGGATTGCGGTGCTACTGGCTCTAAACCACATACTGTTAATTCATGTTTCTAGATCGTAGTTGTGTATTCTTGGGCCATTGACAGAGATATAAAACCATTTATAGTGAACACTTGCACGCCCAACGGAAATATTCCTTCACGGGTAGGCCTCACTCATCCTGATTATGTTGCTGGGAAGTTTTGATTAAAGTATTAAATATTTGCGGCCCAGAAGAGCCAACATATGGTTCACCTGCTTGTTATGTGTATTTGCAGAGTGCGTGACTCACCCAAGAGGGTATCCTGGTGCTGAGAGTAGGAGCTACATGGTCTAAGCCCGGGTCGAGACTTCATAAAGAACCATGGGGCATATTTAAACTCCGTTTGCGCCGGAATTGCGTCGTTTTTTTTGACGCAATTCCGACGCAAAGCTAACTCCATATTTATACTTTGGCGTTAGACGCGTCTAGCGCCAAAGTCCATGGAGTTTGCGTCACTTTTTAGCGTGGACACCTACTTTGCGTTAATGAGATGCAAGGTAGGCGTTCACGTCTAAAAAATTGACTCCGAGGCATGTGCGCCGTAGTTACACTCCCGGGCAAAATTCACGCCCGGGAGTGGGCGGGTCAAAAAAAATGACGTACGTCCGCTTTTGCGCTGTTTTTTAGCGCCTGGAAAAGGCAGGCGTTAAGGGACCTGTGGGCTCTGAAGGAGCCCAGAGGTGCCCTCCCATGCCCCCAGGGACACCCCCTGTCACCCTTGCCCACCCCAGGAGGACACCCAAGGCTGGAGAGACCCATCCCAGGGACATTAAGGTAAGTTCAGGTAAGTCATTTTTTTTATTTTTTTTTGTGGCATAGGGGGGGCCTGATTTGTGCCCCCCTACATGCCACTATGCCCAATGACCATGCCCAGGGGACAAAAGTCCCCTGGGCATGGCCATTGGGCAAGGGGGCATGACTCCTGTCTTTGCTAAGACAGGAGTCATTTCTATGGGGGTTGGGAGTCGAAAAAAATGGCGCAAATCGGGTTGAGGCGAAAAATTTGCCTCAACCTGACTTGCCCCATTTTTTGACGCCCAAGCCCCATATCCCCCTACGCCGGCGCTGCCTGGTGTACACCGTTTTTTTCCACACACACCAGGCAGCGCCAGCGGCTAACGCCGGCTAACGTCATTGATTAAATACGGCGCCCGCATGGTGCTTCAGAATGGCGTTAGCCGGCGCTAATTTTTTTGACGCAAAACTGCGTTAGCGCAGTTTTGCGTCAAAAAGTATAAATATGGCCCCATGTCTTTAATTTCATGCTTGAAGAACAGAGGACACTAAACAAATTCAAGAGCAACCCAGAATGTCCATGCAAACCTGGGTATAATCATCACAAAACACATATCCATGTGAAACTCATTTTCAATATATTTAAATATTATAGCAGAAAAAGCTTGCTACTGGTTAACTCATACAAACAATTCCTAAATGAAGATGAGAATCATGTGTCTAGAATCTTTAAAAAAAGTTCCACTGAATCCATTACCAACACATAAGTGAAGAACGTTAAGCTGCATCAGCATATAATTGTGAATAATTTTTATAATCATACTTTAGGAAAATAAACAAAGTCATAGTTGAAAAAAGTGATTCCCACATAAGAAAATAGACACCACAGTCTAAACCAATGAAGAACTTGCTTATAGTCCTGTGATCTTTGGTGTATCTCACAAAGATAGCCTCTTATTAACCCCTTCTGTGCCCAGGACGTAATGGTTACGTCCTGAGGCACAGTGCTGCTGTGCCCAGGACGTAACCATTACGTCCTGTGCACAGAGCCCAGAGGGAGCGCTAGCGCTCCCTCTGTGGGGTTCCCCCCCACCCCCCCAAGTCAGGGATGGAAGGGGAAGCCCTTCCCCTCCCACCCCAGACCCCCCCAACCCCCCATGTGACGTCAGCGCGCGAGTGCGCGCTGATTAGTCACAGGGTCTCCCCCATCGCGCTGGAAGCAGAGCTTCCAGCGCGATTGAAAGAGAAATGCTTTGCATTTCTCTTTCAATCCCATGGGGGAGGCCCCGAGAGGCTTCAAAGGGAAGGAAATGTATTTCCTTCCCTTTGAAGTCTCTCACAGGGTTTCAAAAGCCGGATTGCTTGCAATCCGGCTTTTGAAACCCCACTAGACACCAGGGATTTTTTTTTTTTCAATGAAACTGTCAAAAGGGAGCGACTCCTTGGGCAAGGGTCGCTCCCAGGGGGGGCATTTTTTTAGGAAGGCCTTTTCTGCCCCCCCTGGGGGCAGATTGGCCTATTATTAGGCCGATCTGCCCCCACGGGGGCAGAAACCTCTAGGCACCAGGGAGCTTTATTTTTTTTATTTTTTTGTGATGTTTTCTTTTTTTTTTAGGTGGGGAGCGACCCCTTAGGCAAGGGTCGCTCCCCTAGGGGGCAAATTATATTTAGGCCATTTCTGCCCCCCTTGATGAGGCCAATCTGCTCCCAAGGGGGGCAGAAACCATTAGACACCAGGGAGTTTTTTGTTTTTTTGTTTTACAGATGGGGAGCGACCCCTTGGACAAGGGTCACTCCCCTGGAGGGGCCAAATGTATTTAGGCCATTTCTGCCCGCTTTGGGGGCAGATCGGCCGATTTTAGGTCAATCTGCCCCCAAGGGGGGCAGAAACCACTAGGCACCAGGGATCTTTTTTTTGCGCCGTCATGCAAGGGGAGCGACCTTGTAGGCAAGGGTCGCTCCCCGGGGGGGGTAGGGGGGGGCAAAATTATTTTAGGCCATCTCTGCCCTCCCTGGGGGCAGATCGGCCTATTGGTATTAGGCCGATCTACCCCCAGGGGGGGCAGAAACCTCTAGGCGCCAGGGCAAATTTTTTGTTTGTGTTTTTTTTTTTGTTTGTTTTTTTTTTTTAGAGATGGGGAGCGACCCATCAGGCAAGGGTCGCTCCCCTGGGGGGCAAATTGTATTTAGACCATTTCTGCCCCCCTTGAGGGCAGATTGGTCGATTTTAGGTCAATCTGCCCCAAGGGGGCAGAAACCACTAGGCACCGGGGATTTGTTTTTTGGCGCCAATGTCACGCAGGGGGAGCGACCCCGTAGGCAAGGGTCGCTCCTGGTGGGGGGGTGGGGGATGCAAATTTATTTTAGGCCAGATCGGCCTATTATTAGGCCGATCTGCCACCAGGGGGGGGGCAGAAACCTCTAGGTGCCAGGGCAAAAAAAAATTGTGTGGTTTTTTTTTTGTATGTTTGTTTTTTTAGAGATGGGGAGTGACCCATCAGGCAAGGGTCGCTCCCCTGGGGGGCAAACTGTATTTAGACCATTTCTGCCCCCCTTGGGGGCAGATTGGTCGATTTTAGGTCAATCTGCCCCAAGGGGGCAGAAATCACTAGGCACCGGGGATTTGTTTTTTGGCGCCAATGTCACGCAGGGGGAGCGACCCCGTAGGCAAGGGTCGCTCTCGAGGGGGGGGGGGGTTCGGGGGGCAAATTTATTTTAGGACATTTCTGCCCCCCCTGGGGGCAGATCGGCCTATTATTAGGCCGATCTGCCCCCAGGGGGGGCAGAAACCTGTAGGCGCCAGGGCAAATTTTTTTTTTGTGTTTTTTTTGTTTGTTTGTTTGTTTTTTTAGAGATGGGGAGGGACCCATCAGACAAGGGTCGCTCCCCTGGGGGGCAAACTGTATTTAGAGCATTTCTGCCCCCCTTGGGGGCAGATTGGTCGACTTTAGGTCAATCTGCCCCCAAGGGGGCAGAAACCACTAGGCACCGGGGATTTGTTTTTTGGCGCCAATGTCACGCAGGGGGAGCGACCCCGTAGGCAAGGGTCGCTCCTGGGCAGGGGGGGTTTGGGGGGGTGGGGGGTCAACTATATTTTAGGGCATTTCCCCCCCCCCGGGGCCGGCTGAGCTAGAGGCCAAAATCCACAGGTAGGCACTTTGCAAAAAACACCTCTGTTTTCTGTGAAAATATATGTTGTGTCCACGTTGTGTTTTGGGCCATTTCCTTTCGTGGGCGCTAGGCCTACCCACACAAGTGAGGTACCATTTTTATGGAGAGACTTAGGGGAACGCTAGGTGGAAGGAAATTTGTGGCTCCTCTCAGATTCCAGAACTTTCTGTCACCGAAATGAGAGGAAAAAGTGTTTTTTGGCCAAATTTTGATGTTTGCAAAGGATTCTGGGTAACAGAACCTGGTCAGAGCCCCGCAAATCACCCCATCTTGGATTCCCCTAGGTCTCTAGTTTTCAAAAATGCGCTGGTATGCTAGGTTTCCCCAGGTGCCGGCTGAGCTAGAGGCCAAAATCCACAGGTAGGCACTGTTTTCTATGAAAAAATGTGATGTGTCCACGTTGCGCTTTGGGGCATTTCCTGTCGCGGGCGCTAGGCCTACCCACACAAGTGAGGTATCATTTTTATCGGGAGACGTGGGGGAACGCTGGGTGGAAGGAAATTTGTGGCTCCTCTCAGATTCCAGAACTTTCTGCCACAGAAATGTGAGGAACATGTGTTTTTTTAGCCAAATTTTGAGGTTTGCAAAGGATTCTGGGTAACAGAACCTGGTCCGAGCCACACAAGTCACCCCATCTTGGATTCCCCTAGGTCTCTAGTTTTCAGAAATGCACAGGTTTGGTAGGTTTCCCTAGGTGGCGGCTGAGCTACAGGCCAAAATCCACAGGTAGGCACTTTGCAAAAAACACCTCTGTTTTCTGTGAAAATATATGTTGTGTCCACGTTGTGTTTTGGGCCATTTCCTTTCGTGGGCGCTAGGCCTACCCACACAAGTGAGGTACCATTTTTATGGAGAGACTTAGGGGAACGCTGGGTAGAAGGAAATTTGTGGCTCCTCTCAGATTCTAGAACTTTCTGTCACCGAAATGAGAGGAAAAAGTGTTTTTTGGCCAAATTTTGATGTTTGCAAAAGATTCTGGGTAACAGAACCTGGTCAGAGCCCCGCAAATCACCCCATCTTGGATTCCCCTAGGTCTCTAGTTTTCAAAAATGCGCTGGTATGCTAGGTTTCCCCAGGTGCCGGCTGAGCTAGAGGCCAAAATCCACAGGTAGGCACTGTTTTCTATGAAAAAATGTGATGTGTCCACGTTGCGCTTTGGGGCATTTCCTGTCGCGGGCGCTAGGCCTACCCACACAAGTGAGGTATCATTTTTATCGGGAGACGTGGGGGAACGCTGGGTGGAAGGAAATTTGTGGCTCCTCTCAGATTCCAGAACTTTCTGCCACAGAAATGTGAGGAACATGTGTTTTTTTAGCCAAATTTTGAGGTTTGCAAAGGATTCTGGGTAACAGAACCTGGTCCGAGCCACACAAGTCACCCCATCTTGGATTCCCCTAGGTCTCTAGTTTTCAGAAATGCACACGTTTGGTAGGTTTCCCTAGGTGGCGGCTGAGCTACAGGCCAAAATCTACAGGTAGGCACTTTGCAAAAAACACCTCTGTTTTCCTTCACAAATTTGGCTGTGTCCACGTTGCGCTTTGGGGCGTTTCCTGTCGCGGGCGCTAGGCCTACCCACACAAGTGAGGTATCATTTTTATCGGGAGACGTAGGGGAACGCTGGGTGGAAGGAAATTTGTGGCTCCTCTCAGATTCCAGAACTTTCTGCCACAGAAATGTGAGGAACATGTGTTTTTGTAGCCAAATTTTGAGGTTTGCAAAGGATTCTGGGTAACATAACCTGGTCCGAGCCACACAAGTCACCCCATCTTGGATTCCCCTAGGTCTCTAGTTTTCAGAAATGCACAGGTTTGGTAGGTCTCCCTAGGTGGCGGCTGAGCTACAGGCCAAAATCTACAGGTAGGCACTTTGCAAAAAACACCTCTGTTTTCCTTCAAAAATTTGGCTGTGTCCACGTTGCGCTTTGGGGCATTTCCTGTCGCGGGCGCTAGGCCTACCCACACAAGTGAGGTATCATTTTTATCGGGAGACGTGGGGGAATGCTGGGTGGAAGGAAATTTGTGGCTCCTCTCAGATTCCAGAACTTTCTGCCACAGAAATGTGAGGAAAATGTGTTTTTTTAGCAAAATTTTGAGGTTTGCAAAGGATTCTGGGTAACAGAACCTGGTCCGAGCCACACAAGTCACCCCATCTTGGATTCCCCTAGGTCTCTAGTTTTCAGAAATGCACAGGTTTGGTAGGTTTCCCTAGGTGGCGGCTGAGCTACAGGCCAAAATCTACAGGTAGGCACTTTGCAAAAAACACCTCTGTTTTCCTTCACAAATTTGGCTGTGTCCACGTTGCGCTTCGGGGTGTTTCCTGTCGCGGGCGCTAGGCCTACCCACACAAGTGAGGTATCATTTTTGTCGGGAGACGTGGGGGAACGCTGGGTGGAAGGAAATTTGTGGCTCCTCTCAGATTCCAGAACTTTCTGCCACAGAAATGTGAGGAACATGTGTTTTTTTAGCCAAATTTTGAGGTTTGCAAAGGATTCTGGGTAACAGAACCTGGTCCGAGCCACACAAGTCACCCCATCTTGCATTCCCCTAGGTCTCTAGTTTTCAGAAATGCACAGGTTTGGTAGGTTTCCCTAGGTGGTGGCTGAGCTACAGGCCAAAATCTACAGGTACGCACTTTGCAAAAAACACCTCTGTTTTCCTTCAAAAATTTGGCTGTGTCCACGTTGCGCTTTGGGGCGTTTCCTGTCGCGGGCGCTAGGCCTACCCACACAAGTGAGGTATAATTTTTATCGGGAGACGTGGGGGAACGCTGGGTGGAAGGAAATTTGTGGCTCCTCTCAGATTCCAGAACTTTCTGCCACAGAAATGTGAGGAACATGTATTTTTTTAGCCAAATTTTGAGGTTTGCAAAGGATTCTGGGTAACAGAACCTCGTCCGAGCCACACAAGTCACCCCATCTTGGATTCCCCTAGGTCTCTAGTTTTCAGAAATGCACAGGTTTGGTAGGTTTCCCTAGGTGGCGGCTGAGCTACTGGCCAAAATCTACAGGTAGGCACTTTGCAAAAAACACCTCTGTTTTCCTTCAAAAATTTGGCTGTGTCCACGTTGCGCTTTGGGGCGTTTCCAGTCGCGGGCGCTAGGCCTACCCACACAAGTGAGGTATCATTTTTATCGGGAGATGTGGGGGAATGCTGGGTGGAAGGAAATTTGTGGCTCCTCTCAGATTCCAGAACTTTCTGCCACAGAAATTTGAGGAACATGTGTTTTAGTAGCCAAATTTTGAGGTTTGCAAAGGATTCTGGGTAACAGAACCTGGTCCGAGCCTCACAAGTCACCCCATCTTGGATTCCCCTAGGTCTCTAGTTTTCAGAAATGCACAGGTTTGGTAGGTTTCCCTAGGTGGCGGCTGAGCTACAGGCCAAAATCTACATGTAGGCACTTTGCAAAAAACACCTCTGTTTTCCTTCACAAATTTGGCTGTGCCCACGTTGCGCTTTGGGGCGTTTCCTGTCGCGGGCGCTAGGCCTACCCACACAAGTGAGGTATCATTTTTATCGGGAGACGTGGGGGAACGCTGGGTGGAAGGAAATTTGTGGCTCCTCTCAGATTCCAGAACTTTCTGCCACAGAAATGTGAGGAACATGTGTTTTTTTAGCCAAATTTTGAGGTTTGCAAAGGATTCTGGGTAACAGAACCTGGTCCGAGCCACACAAGTCACCCCATCTTGGATTCCCCTAGGTCTCTAGTTTTCAGAAATGCACAGGTTAGGTAGGTTTCCCTAGGTGGCGGCTGAGCTACAGGCCAAAATCTACAGGTAGGCACTTTGCAAAAAACACCTCTGTTTTCCTTCAAAAATTTGGCTGTGTCCACGTTGCGCTTTGGGGCATTTCCTGTCACGGGCGCTAGGCCTACCCACACAAGTGAGGTATCATTTTTATCGGGAGACGTGGGGGAACGCTGGGTGGAAGGAAATTTGTGGCTCCTCTCAGATTCCAGAACCTTCTGCCACAGAAATGTGAGGAACATGTGTTTTTTAGCCAAATGTTGAGGTTTGCAAAGGATTCTGGGTAACAGAACCTGGTCCGAGCCACACAAGTCACCACATCTTGGATTCCCCTAGGTCTCTAGTTTTCAGAAATGCACAGGTTTGGTAGGTTTCCCTAGGTGGCGGCTGAGCTACAGGCCAAAATCTACATGTAGGCACTTTGCAAAAAACACCTCTGTTTTCCTTCACAAATTTGGCTGTGTCCACGTTGCGCTTTGGGGTGTTTCCTGTCGCGGGCGCTAGGCCTACCCACACAAGTGAGGTATCATTTTTATCGGGAGACGTGGGGGAACGCTGGGTGGAAGGAAATTTGTGGCTCCTCTCAGATTCCAGAACTTTCTGCCACAGAAATGTGAGGAACATGTGTTTTTTTAGCCAAATTTTGAGGTTTGCAAAGGATTCTGGGTAACAGAACCTGGTCCGAGCCACACAAGTCACCCCATCTTGCATTCCCCTAGGTCTCTAGTTTTCAGAAATGCACAGGTTTGGTAGGTTTCCCTAGGTGGTGGCTGAGCTACAGGCCAAAATCTACAGGTACGCACTTTGCAAAAAACACCTCTGTTTTCCTTCAAAAATTTGGCTGTGTCCACGTTGCGCTTTGGGGCGTTTCCTGTCGCGGGCGCTAGGCCTACCCACTCAAGTGAGGTATAATTTTTATCGGGAGACGTGGGGGAACGCTGGGTGGAAGGAAATTTGTGGCTCCTCTCAGATTCCAGAACTTTCTGCCACAGAAATGTGAGGAACATGTATTTTTTTAGCCAAATTTTGAGGTTTGCAAAGGATTCTGGGTAACAGAACCTGGTCCGAGCCACACAAGTCACCCCATCTTGGATTCCCCTAGGTCTCTAGTTTTCAGAAATGCACAGGTTTGGTAGGTTTCCCTAGGTGGCGGCTGAGCTACAGGCCAAAATCTACAGGTAGGCACTTTGCAAAAAACACCTCTGTTTTCCTTCAAAAATTTGGCTGTGTCCACGTTGCGCTTTGGGGCGTTTCCAGTCGCGGGCGCTAGGCCTACCCACACAAGTGAGGTATCATTTTTATCGGGAGATTTTGGGGAACGCTGGGTGGAAGGAAATTTGTGGCTCCTCTCAGATTCCAGAACTTTCTGCCACAGAAATGTGAGGAACATGTGTTTTTGTAGCCAAATTTTGAGGTTTGCAGAGGATTCTGGGTAACAGAACCTGGTCCGAGCCGCACAAGTCACCCCATCTTGGATTCCCCTAGGTCTCTAGTTTTCAGAAATGCACAGGTTTGGTAGGTTTCCCTAGGTGGCGGCTGAGCTACAGGCCAAAATCTACATGTAGGCACTTTGCAAAAAACACCTCTGTTTTCCTTCACAAATTTGGCTGTGCCCACGTTGCGCTTTGGGGCGTTTCCTGTCGCGGGCGCTAGGCCTACCCACACAAGTGAAGTATCATTTTTATCGGGAGACGTGGGGGAACGCTGGGTGGAAGGAAATTTGTGGCTCCTCTCAGATTCCAGAACTTTCTGCCACAGAAATGTGAGGAACATGTGTTTTTTTAGCCAAATTTTGAGGTTTGCAAAGGATTCTGGGTAACAGAACCTGGTCCGAGCCACACAAGTCACCCCATCTTGGATTCCCCTAGGTCTCTAGTTTTCAGAAATGCACAGGTTAGGTAGGTTTCCCTAGGTGGCGGCTGAGCTACAGGCCAAAATCTACAGGTAGGCACTTTGCAAAAAACACCTCTGTTTTCCTTCAAAAATTTGGCTGTGTCCACGTTGCGCTTTGGGGCATTTCCTGTCACGGGCGCTAGGCCTACCCACACAAGTGAGGTATCATTTTTATCGGGAGACGTGGGGGAACGCTGGGTGGAAGGAAATTTGTGGCTCCTCTCAGATTCCAGAACTTTCTGCCACAGAAATGTGAGGAACATGTGTTTTTTAGCGAAATGTTGAGGTTTGCAAAGGATTCTGGGAAACAGAACCTGGTCCGAGCCACACAAGTCACCCCATCTTGGATTCCCCTAGGTCTCTAGTTTTCAGAAATGCACAGGTTTGGTAGGTTTCACTAGGTGGCCGCTGAGCTACAGGCCAAAATCTACAGGTAGGCACTTTGCAAAAAACACCTCTGTTTTCCTTCAAAAATTTGGCTGTGTCCACGTTGCGCTTTGGGGCATTTCCTGTCGCGGGCGCTAGGCCTACCCACACAAGTGAGGTATCATTTTTATCGGGAGACGTGGGGGAATGCTGGGTGGAAGGAAATTTGTGGCTCCTCTCAGATTCCAGAACTTTCTGCCACAGAAATGTGAGGAAAATGTGTTTTTTTAGCAAAATTTTGAGGTTTGCAAAGGATTCTGGGTAACAGAACCTGGTCCGAGCCACACAAGTCACCCCATCTTGGATTCCCCTAGGTCTCTAGTTTTCAGAAATGCACAGGTTTGGTAGGTTTCCCTAGGTGGCGGCTGAGCTACAGGCCAAAATCTACAGGTAGGCACTTTGCAAAAAACACCTCTGTTTTCCTTCACAAATTTGGCTGTGTCCACGTTGCGCTTTGGGGTGTTTCCTGTCGCGGGCGCTAGGCCTACCCACACAAGTGAGGTATCATTTTTATCGGGAGACGTGGGGGAACGCTGGGTGGAAGGAAATTTGTGGCTCCTCTCAGATTCCAGAACTTTCTGCCACAGAAATGTGAGGAACATGTGTTTTTTTAGCCAAATTTTGAGGTTTGCAAAGGATTGTGGGTAACAGAACCTGGTCCGAGCCACACAAGTCACCCCATCTTGCATTCCCCTAGGTCTCTAGTTTTCAGAAATGCACAGGTTTGGTAGGTTTCCCTAGGTGGTGGCTGAGCTACAGGCCAAAATCTACAGGTACGCACTTTGCAAAAAACACCTCTGTTTTCCTTCAAAAATTTGGCTGTGTCCACGTTGCGCTTTGGGGCGTTTCCTGTCGCGGGCGCTAGGCCTACCCACACAAGTGAGGTATCATTTTTATCGGGAGACGTGGGGGAACGCTGGGTGGAAGGAAATTTGTGGCTCCTCTCAGATTCCAGAACTTTCTGCCACAGAAATGTGAGGAACATGTATTTTTTTAGCCAAATTTTGAGGTTTGCAAAGGATTCTGGGTAACAGAACCTGGTCCGAGCCACACAAGTCACCCCATCTTGGATTCCCCTAGGTCTCTAGTTTTCAGAAATGCACAGGTTTGGTAGGTTTCCCTAGGTGGCGGCTGAGCTACAGGCCAAAATCTACAGGTAGGCACTTTGCAAAAAACACCTCTGTTTTCCTTCAAAAATTTGGCTGTGTCCACGTTGCGCTTTGGGGCGTTTCCAGTCGCGGGCGCTAGGCCTACCCACACAAGTGAGGTATCATTTTTATCGGGAGATGTGGGGGAACGCTGGGTGGAAGGAAATTTGTGGCTCCTCTCAGATTCCAGAACTTTCTGCCACAGAAATGGGAGGAACATGTGTTTTTGTAGCCAAATTTTGAGGTTTGCAAAGGATTCTGGGTAACAGAACCTGGTCCGAGCCACACAAGTCACCCCATCTTGGATTCCCCTAGGTCTCTAGTTTTCAGAAATGCACAGGTTTGGTAGGTTTCCCTAGGTGGCGGCTGAGCTACAGGCCAAAATCTACATGTAGGCACTTTGCAAAAAACACCTCTGTTTTCCTTCACAAATTTGGCTGTGCCCACGTTGCGCTTTGGGGCGTTTCCTGTCGCGGGCGCTAGGCCTACCCACACAAGTGAGGTATCATTTTTATCGGGAGACGTGGGGGAACGCTGGGTGGAAGGAAATCTGTGGCTCCTCTCAGATTCCAGAACTTTCTGCCACAGAAATGTGAGGAACATGTGTTTTTTTAGCCAAATTTTGAGGTTTGCAAAGGATTCTGGGTAACAGAACCTGGTCCGAGCCACACAAGTCACCACATCTTGGATTCCCCTAGGTCTCTAGTTTTCAGAAATGCACAGGTTAGGTAGGTTTCCCTAGGTGGAGGCTGAGCTACAGGCCAAAATCTACAGGTAGGCACTTTGCAAAAAACACCTCTGTTTTCCTTCAAAAATTTGGCTGTGTCCACGTTGCGCTTTGGGGCATTTCCTGTCACGGGCGCTAGGCCTACCCACACAAGTGAGGTATCATTTTTATCGGGAGACGTGGGGGAACGCTGGGTGGAAGGAAATTTGTGGCTCCTCTCAGATTCCAGAACTTTCTGCCACAGAAATGTGAGGATCATGTGTTTTTTAGCCAAATGTTGAGGTTTGCAAAGGATTCTGGGTAACAGAACCTGGTCCGAGCCACACAAGTCACGCCATCTTGGATTCCCCTAGGTCTCTAGTTTTCAGAAATGCACAGGTTTGGTAGGTTTCCCTAGGTGGCGGCTGAGCTACAGGCCAAAATCTACAGGTAGGCACTTTGCAAAAAACACCTCTGTTTTCCTTCAAAAATTTGGCTGTGTCCACGTTGCGCTTTGGGGCATTTCCTGTCGCGGGCGCTAGGCCTACCCACACAAGTGAGGTATCATTTTTATCGGGAGACGTGGGGGAATGCTGGGTGGAAGGAAATTTGTGGCTCCTCTCAGATTCCAGAACTTTCTGCCACAGAAATGTGAGGAAAATGTGTTTTTTTAGCCAAATTTTGAGGTTTGCAAAGGATTCTGGGTAACAGAACCTGGTCCGAGCCACACAAGTCACCCCATCTTGGATTCCCCTAGGTCTCTAGTTTTCAGAAATGCACAGGTTTGGTAGGTTTCCCTAGGTGGCGGCTGAGCTACAGGCCAAAATCTACAGGTAGGCACTTTGCAAAAAACACCTCTGTTTTCCTTCACAAATTTGGCTGTGTCCACTTTGCGCTTTGGGGTGTTTCCTGTCGCGGGCGCTAGGCCTACCCACACAAGTGAGGTATCATTTTTATCGGGAGACGTGGGGGAACGCTGGGTGGAAGGAAATTTGTGGCTCCTCTCAGATTCCAGAACGTTCTGCCACAGAAATGTGAGGAACATGTGTTTTTTTAGCCAAATTTTGAGGTTTGCAAAGGATTCTGGGTAACAGAACCTGGTCCGAGCCACACAAGTCACCCCATCTTGCATTCCCCTAGGTCTCTAGTTTTCAGAAATGCACAGGTTTGGTAGGTTTCCCTAGGTGGTGGCTGAGCTACAGGCCAAAATCTACAGGTACGCACTTTGCAAAAAACACCTCTGTTTTCCTTCAAAAATTTGGCTGTGTCCACGTTGCGCTTTGGGGCATTTCCTGTCGCGGGCGCTAGGCCTACCCACACAAGTGAGGTATAATTTTTATCGGGAGACGTGGGGGAACGCTGGGTGGAAGGAAATTTGTGGCTCCTCTCAGATTCCAGAACTTTCTGCCACAGAAATGTGAGGAACATGTATTTTTTTAGCCAAATTTTGAGGTTTGCAAAGGATTCTGGGTAACAGAACCTGGTCCGAGCCACACAAGTCACCCCATCTTGGATTCCCCTAGGTCTCTAGTTTTCAGAAATGCACAGGTTTGGTAGGTTTCCCTAGGTGGCGGCTGAGCTACAGGCCAAAATCTACAGGTAGGCACTTTGCAAAAAACACCTCTGTTTTCCTTCAAAAATTTGGCTGTGTCCACGTTGCGCTTTGGGGCGTTTCCAGTCGCGGGCGCTAGGCCTACCCACACAAGTGAGGTATCATTTTTATCAGAAGATGTGGGGGAACGCTGGGTGGAAGGAAATTTGTGGCTCCTCTCAGATTCCAGAACTTTCTGCCACAGAAATGTGAGGAACATGTGTTTTTGTAGCCAAATTTTGAGGTTTGCAAAGGATTCTGGGTAACAGAACCTGGTCCGAGCCACACAAGTCACCCCATCTTGGATTCCCCTAGGTCTCTAGTTTTCAGAAATGCACAGGTTTGGTAGGTTTCCCTAGGTGGCGGCTGAGCTACAGGCCAAAATCTACAGGTAGGCACTTTGCAAAAAACACCTCTGTTTTCCTTCACAAATTTGGCTGTGTCCACGTTGCGCTTTGGGGTGTTTCCTGTCGCGGGAGCTAGGCCTACCCACACAAGTGAGGTATCATTTTTATCGGGAGACGTGGGGGAACGCTGGGTGGAAGGAAATTTGTGGCTCCTCTCAGATTCCAGAACTTTCTGCCACAGAAATGTGAGGAACATGACTTTTTTTAGCCAAATTTTGAGGTTTGCAAAGGATTCTGGGTAACAGAACCTGGTCCGAGCCACTCAAGTCACCCCATCTTGCATTCCCCTAGGTCTCTAGTTTTCAGAAATGCACAGGTTTGGTAGGTTTCCCTAGGTGGTGGCTGAGCTACAGGCCAAAATCTACAGGTACGCACTTTGCAAAAAACACCTCTGTTTTCCTTCACAAATTTGGCTGTGTCCACGTTGCGCTTTGGGGTGTTTCCTGTCGCGGGAGCTAGGCCTACCCACACAAGTGAGGTATCATTTTTATCGGGAGACGTGGGGGAACGCTGGGTGGAAGGAAATTTGTGGCTCCTCTCAGATTCCAGAACTTTCTGCCACAGAAATGTGAGGAACATGACTTTTTTTAGCCAAATTTTGAGGTTTGCAAAGGATTCTGGGTAACAGAACCTGGTCCGAGCCACACAAGTCACCCCATCTTGCATTCCCCTAGGTCTCTAGTTTTCAGAAATGCACAGGTTTGGTAGGTTTCCCTAGGTGGTGGCTGAGCTACAGGCCAAAATCTACAGGTACGCACTTTGCAAAAAACACCTCTGTTTTCCTTCACAAATTTGGCTGTGTCCACGTTGCGCTTTGGGGTGTTTCCTGTCGCGGGAGCTAGGCCTACCCACACAAGTGAGGTATCATTTTTATCGGGAGACGTGGGGGAACGCTGGGTGGAAGGAAATTTGTGGCTCCTCTCAGATTCCAGAACTTTCTGCCACAGAAATGTGAGGAACATGACTTTTTTTAGCCAAATTTTGAGGTTTGCAAAGGATTCTGGGTAACAGAACCTGGTCCGAGCCACACAAGTCACCCCATCTTGCATTCCCCTAGGTCTCTAGTTTTCAGAAATGCACAGGTTTGGTAGGTTTCCCTAGGTGGTGGCTGAGCTACAGGCCAAAATCTACAGGTACGCACTTTGCAAAAAACACCTCTGTTTTCCTTCAAAAATTTGGCTGTGTCCACGTTGCGCTTTGGGGCGTTTCCTGTCGCGGGCGCTAGGCCTACCCACACAAGTGAGGTATCATTTTTATCGGGAGACGTGGGGGAATGCTGGGTGGAAGGAAATTTGTGGCTCCTCTCAGATTCCAGAACTTTCTGCCACAGAAATGTGAGGAAAATGTGTTTTTTTAGCCAAATTTTGAGGTTTGCAAAGGATTCTGGGTAACAGAACCTGGTCCGAGCCACACAAGTCACCCCATCTTGGATTCCCCTAGGTCTCTAGTTTTCAGAAATGCACAGGTTTGGTAGGTTTCCCTAGGTGGCGGCTGAGCTACAGGCCAAAATCTACAGGTAGGCACTTTGCAAAAAACACCTCTGTTTTCCTTCACAAATTTGGCTGTGTCCACGTTGCGCTTTGGGGTGTTTCCTGTCGCGGGAGCTAGGCCTACCCACACAAGTGAGGTATCATTTTTATCGGGAGACGTGGGGGAACGCTGGGTGGAAGGAAATTTGTGGCTCCTCTCAGATTCCAGAACTTTCTGCCACAGAAATGTGAGGAACATGACTTTTTTTAGCCAAATTTTGAGGTTTGCAAAGGATTCTGGGTAACAGAACCTGGTCCGAGCCACACAAGTCACCCCATCTTGCATTCCCCTAGGTCTCTAGTTTTCAGAAATGCACAGGTTTGGTAGGTTTCCCTAGGTGGTGGCTGAGCTACAGGCCAAAATCTACAGGTACGCACTTTGCAAAAAACACCTCTGTTTTCCTTCACAAATTTGGCTGTGTCCACGTTGCGCTTTGGGGTGTTTCCTGTCGTGGGAGCTAGGCCTACCCACACAAGTGAGGTATCATTTTTATCGGGAGACGTGGGGGAACGCTGGGTGGAAGGAAATTTGTGGCTCCTCTCAGATTCCAGAACTTTCTGCCACAGAAATGTGAGGAACATGACTTTTTTTAGCCAAATTTTGAGGTTTGCAAAGGATTCTGGGTAACAGAACCTGGTCCGAGCCACACAAGTCACCCCATCTTGCATTCCCCTAGGTCTCTAGTTTTCAGAAATGCACAGGTTTGGTAGGTTTCCCTAGGTGGTGGCTGAGCTACAGGCCAAAATCTACAGGTACGCACTTTGCAAAAAACACCTCTGTTTTCCTTCAAAAATGTGGCTGTGTCCACGTTGCGCTTTGGGGCGTTTCCTGTCGCGGGCGCTAGGCCTACCCACACAAGTGAGGTATCATTTTTATCGGGAGACGTGGGGGAACGCTGGGTGGAAGGAAATTTGTGGCTCCTCTCAGATTCCAGAACTTTCTGCCACAGAAATGTGAGGAACATGTGTTTTTTTAGCCAAATTTTGAGGTTTGCAAAGGATTCTGGGTAACAGAACCTGGTCCGAGCCACACAAGTCACCCCATCTTGGATTCCCCTAGGTCTCTAGTTTTCAGAAATGCACAGGTTAGGTAGGTTTCCCTAGGTGGCGGCTGAGCTACAGGCCAAAATC
This sequence comes from Pleurodeles waltl, assembly GCF_031143425.1. Taxonomy (NCBI): domain Eukaryota; kingdom Metazoa; phylum Chordata; class Amphibia; order Caudata; family Salamandridae; genus Pleurodeles; species Pleurodeles waltl. The sequence continues at coordinate 126,132,566 of NC_090436.1, read as the reverse complement.
TACAGGTAGGCACTTTGCAAAAAACACCTCTGTTTTCCTTCAAAAATTTGGCTGTGTCCACGTTGCGCTTTGGGGCATTTCCTGTCACGGGCGCTAGGCCTACCCACACAAGTGAGGTATCATTTTTATCGGGAGACGTGGGGGAACGCTGGGTGGAAGGAAATTTGTGGCTCCTCTCAGATTCCAGAACTTTCTGCCACAGAAATGTGAGGAACATGTGTTTTTTAGCCAAATGTTGAGGTTTGCAAAGGATTCTGGGTAACAGAACCTGGTCCGAGCCACACAAGTCACCCCATCTTGGATTCCCCTAGGTCTCTAGTTTTCAGAAATGCACAGGTTTGGTAGGTTTCCCCAGGTGGCGGCTGAGCTACAGGCCAAAATCTACAAGTAGGCACTTTGCAAAAAAAACTCTGTATTCCTTCACAAATTTGGCTGTGCCCACGTTGCGCTTTGGGGCGTTTCCTGTCGCGGGCGCTTGGCCTACCCACACAAGTGAGGTATCATTTTTATCGGGAGACGTGGGGGAACGCTGGGTGGAAGGAAATTTGTGGCTCCTCTCAGATTCCAGAACTTTCTGCCACAGAAATGTGAGGAACATGTGTTTTTTTAGCCAAATTTTGAGGTTTGCAAAGGATTCTGGGTAACAGAACCTGGTCCGAGCCACACAAGTCACCCCATCTTGGATTCCCCTAGGTCTCTAGTTTTCAGAAATGCACAGGTTAGGTAGGTTTCCCTAGGTGGCGGCTGAGCTACAGGCCAAAATCTACAGGTAGGCACTTTGCAAAAAACACCTCTGTTTTCCTTCAAAAATTTGGCTGTGTCCACGTTGCGCTTTAGGGCATTTCCTGTCACGGGCGCTAGGCCTACCCACACAAGTGAGGTATCATTTTTATCGGGAGACGTGGGGGAACGCTGGGTGGAAGGAAATTTGTGGCTCCTCTTAGATTCCAGAACTTTCTGCCACAGAAATGTGAGGAACATGTGTTTTTTAGCCAAATGTTGAGGTTTGCAAAGGATTCTGGGTAACAGAACCTGGTCCGAGCCACACAAGTCACCCCATCTTGGATTCCCCTAGGTCTCTAGTTTTCAGAAATGCACAGGTTTGGTAGGTTTCCCCAGGTGGCGGCTGAGCTACAGGCCAAAATCTACAAGTAGGCACTTTGCAAAAAACACCTCTGTTTTCCTTCAAAAATTTGGCTGTGTCCACGTTGCGCTTTGGGGCGTTTCCTGTCGCGGGCGCTAGGCCTACCCACACAAGTGAGGTATCATTTTTATCGGGAGACGTGGGGGAACGCTGGGTGGAAGGAAATTTGTGGCTCCTCTCAGATTCCAGAACTTTCTGCCACAGAAATGTGAGGAACATGTGTTTTTTTAGCCAAATTTTGAGGTTTGCAAAGGATTCTGGGTAACAGAACCTGGTCCGAGCCACACAAGTCACCCCATCTTGGATTCCCCTAGGTCTCTAGTTTTCAGAAATGCACAGGTTTGGTAGGTTTCCCTAGGTGGCGGCTGAGCTACAGGCCAAAATCTACAGGTAGGCACTTTGCAAAAAACACCTCTGTTTTCCTTCAAAAATGTGGCTGTGTCCACGTTGCGCTTTGGGGCGATTTCTGTCGCGGGCGCTAGGCCTACCCACACAAGTGAGGTATCATTTTTATCAGGAGACGTGGGGGAACGCTGGGTGGAAGGAAATTTGTGGCTCCTCTCAGATTCCAGAACTTTCTGCCACAGAAATGTCAGGAACATGTTTTTTTTAGCCAAATTTTGAGGTTTGCAATGGATTCTGGGTAACAGAACCTGGTCCGAGCCACACAAGTCACCCCATCTTGGATTCCCCTAGGTCTCTAGTTTTCAGAAATGCACAGGTTTGGTAGGTTTCCCTAGGTGGCGGCTGAGCTACAGGCCAAAATCTACAGGTAGGCACTTTGCAAAAAACACCTCTGTTTTCCTTCACAAATTTGGCTGTGTCCACGTTGCGCTTTGGGGCGTTTCCTGTCCCGGGCGCTAGGCCTACCCACACAAGTGAGGTATCATTGTTATCAGGAGATGTGGGGGAACGCTGGATGGAAGGAAATTTTTGGCTCCTCTCAGACTCCAGAACTTTCTGCCACAGAAATGTGAGGAACATGTGTTTTTTTAGCCAAATGTTGAGGTTTGCAAAGGATTCTGGGTAACAGAACCTAGTCCGAGCCACACACGTCACCCCATCTTGGATTCCCCTATGTCTCTAGTTTTCAGAAATGCACAGGTTTGGTAGGTTTCCCTAGGTGGCGGCTGAGCTACAGGCCAAAATCTACAGGTAGGCACTTTGCAAAAAACACCTCTGTTTTCCTTCAAAAATGTGGCTGTGTCCATGTTACGCTTTGGGGCGTTTCCTGTCGCGGGCGCTAGGTCTACCCACACAAGTGAGGTATCATTTTTATTGGGAGACGTGGGGGAACGCTGGGTGGAAGGAAATTTGTGGCTCCTCTCAGATTCCAGAACTTTCTGCCACAGAAATGTAAGGAACATGTGTTTTTTTAGCCAAATTTTGAGGTTTGCAAAGGATTCTGGGTAACAGAACCTAGTCCGAGCCACACACGTCACCCCATCTTGGATTCCCCTAGGTCTCTAGTTTTCAGAAATGCACAGGTTTGGTAGGTTTCCCTAGGTGGCGGCTGAGCTACAGGCCAAAATTTACAGATAGGCACTTTGCAAAAAACACCTCTGTTTTCCTTCAAACATTTGGCTGTGTCCACGTTGCGCTTTGGGGCGTTTCCTGTCGCGGGCGCTAGGTCTACCCACACAAGTGAGGTATCATTTTTATTGGGAGACGTGGGGGAACGCTGGGTGGAAGGAAATTTGTGGCTCCTCTCAGATTCCAGAACTTTCTGCCACAGAAATGTAAGGAACATGTGTTTTTTTAGCCAAATTTTGAGGTTTGCAAAGGATTCTGGGTAACAGAACCTGGTCCGAGCCACACAAGTCACCCCATCTTGGATTCTCCTAGGTCTCTAGTTTGCTGAAATGCACAGGTTTGGTAGGTTTTCCTAGGTGGCGGCTGAGCTAGAGGCCAAAATCTACAGGTAGGCACTTTGCAAAAAACACCTCTGTTTTCCTTCAAAAATTTGGCTGTGTCCACGTTGCACTTTGGGGCGTTTCCTGTCGCGGGCGCTAGGCCTACCCACACAAGTGAGGTATCATTTTTATCGGGAGACGTGGGGGAACGCTGGGTGGAAGGAAATTTGTGGCTCCTCTCAGATTCCAGAACTTTCTGCCACAGAAATGTGAGGAACATGTTTTTTTTAGCCAAATTTTGAGGTTTGCAATGGATTCTGGGTAACAGAACCTGGTCCGAGCCACACAAGTCACCCCATCTTGGATTCCCCTAGGTCTCTAGTTTTCAGAAATGCACAGGTTTGGTAGGTTTCCCTAGGTGGCGGCTGAGCTACAGGCCAAAATCTACAGGTAGGCACTTTGCAAAAAACACCTCTGTTTTCCTTAAAAAATTTGGCTGTGTCCACGTTGCGCTTTGGGGCGTTTCCTGTCGCGGGCGCTAGGCCTACCCACACAAGTGAGGTATCATTTTTATCGGGAGACCTGGGGGAACGCTGGGTGGAAGGAAATTTGTGGCTCCTCTCAGATTCCAGAACTTTATGCCACAGAAATGTGAGGAACATGTGTTTTTTTAGCCAAATGTTGAGGTTTGCAAAGGATTCTGGGTAACAGAACCTGGTCCGAGCCACACAAGTCACCCCATCTTGGATTCCCCTAGGTCTCTAGTTTTCAGAAATGCACAGGTTTGGTAGGTTTCCCTAGGTGGCGGCTGAGCTACAGGCCAAAATCTACAGGTAGGCACTTTGCAAAAAACACCTCTGTTTTCCTTCACAAATTTGGCTGTGTCCACGTTGCGCTTTGGGGCGTTTCCTGTCGCGGGCGCTAGGCCTACCCACACAAGTGAGGTATCATTTTTATTGGGAGATGTGGGCGAACGCTGGGTGGAAGGAAATTTGTGGCTCCTCTCAGACTCCAGAACTTTCTGCCACAGAAATGTGAGGAACATGTGTTTTTTTAGCCAAATGTTGAGGTTTGCAAAGGATTCTGGGTAACAGAACCTAGTCCGAGCCACACAAGTCACCCCATGTTGGATTCCCCTAGGTCTCTAGTTTTCAGAAATGCACAGTATTGGTAGGTTTCCCTAGGTGGCGGCTGAGCTACAGGCCAAAATCTACAGGTAGGCACTTTGCAAAAAACACCTCTGTTTTCCTTCAAAAATTTGGCTGTGTCCACGTTGCGCTTTGGGGCGTTTCCTGTCGCGGGCGCTAGGCCTACCCACACAAGTGAGGTATCATTTTTATCAGGAGACGTGGGGGAACGCTGGGTGGAAGGAAATTTGTGGCTCCTCTCAGATTCCAGAACTTTCTGCCACAGAAATGTGAGGAACATGTGTTTTTTTAGCCAAATTTTGAGGTTTGCAAAGGATTCTGGGTAACAGAACCTGGTCCGAGCCACACAAGTCACCCCATCTTGGATTCCCCTAGGTCTCTAGTTTTCAGAAATGCACAGGTTTGGTAGGTTTCCCTAGGTGGCGGCTGAGCTACAGGCCAAAATTTACAGGTAGGCACTTTGCAAAAAACACCTCTGTTTTCCTTCAAAAATTTGGCTGTGTCCACGTTGCACTTTGGGGCGTTTCCTGTCGCGGGCGCTAGGCCTACCCACACAAGTGAGGTATCATTTTTATCGGGAGACGTGGGGGAACGCTGCGTGGAAAGAAATTTGTGGCTCCTCTCAGATTCCAGAACTTTCTGCCACAGAAATGTGAGGAACATGTGTTTTTTTAGCCAAATTTTGAGGTTTGCAAAGGATTCTGGGTAACAGAACCTGGTCCGAGCCACACAAGTCACCCCATCTTGGATTCCCCTAGGTCTCTAGTTTTCAGAAATGCACAGGTTAGGTAGGTTTCCCTAGGTGGCGGCTGAGCTACAGGCCAAAATCTACAGGTAGGCACTTTGCAAAAAACACCTCTGTTTTCCTTCAAAAATTTGGCTGTGTCCACGTTGCGCTTTAGGGCATTTCCTGTCACGGGCGCTAGGCCTACCCACACAAGTGAGGTATCATTTTTATCGGGAGACGTGGGGGAACGCTGGGTGGAAGGAAATTTGTGGCTCCTCTCAGATTCCAGAACTTTCTGCCACAGAAATGTGAGGAACATGTGTTTTTTAGCCAAATGTTGAGGTTTGCAAAGGATTCTGGGTAACAGAACCTGGTCCGAGCCACACAAGTCACCCCATCTTGGATTCCCCTAGGTCTCTAGTTTTCAGAAATGCACAGGTTTGGTAGGTTTCCCCAGGTGGCGGCTGAGCTACAGGCCAAAATCTACAAGTAGGCACTTTGCAAAAAACACCTCTGTTTTCCTTCAAAAATTTGGCTGTGTCCACGTTGCGCTTTGGGGCGTTTCCTGTCGCGGGCGCTAGGCCTACCCACACAAGTGAGGTATCATTTTTATCGGGAGACGTAGGGGAACGCTGGGTGGAAGGAAATTTGTGGCTCCTCTCAGATTCCAGAACTTTCTGCCACAGAAATGTGAGGAACATGTGTTTTTTTAGCCAAATTTTGAGGTTTGCAAAGGATTCTGGGTAACAGAACCTGGTCCGAGCCACACAAGTCACCCCATCTTGGATTCCCCTAGGTCTCTAGTTTTCAGAAATGCACAGGTTTGGTAGGTTTCCCTAGGTGGCGGCTGAGCTACAGGCCAAAATCTACAGGTAGGCACTTTGCAAAAAACACCTCTGTTTTCCTTCAAAAATGTGGCTGTGTCCACGTTGCGCTTTGGGCGATTTCTGTCGCGGGCGCTAGGCCTACCCACACAAGTGAGGTATCATTTTTATCGGGAGACGTGGGGGAACGCTGGGTGGAAGGAAATTTGTGGCTCCTCTCAGATTCCAGAACTTTCTGCCACAGAAATGTGAGGAACATGTTTTTTTTAGCCAAATTTTGAGGTTTGCAATGGATTCTGGGTAACAGAACCTGGTCCGAGCCACACAAGTCACCCCATCTTGGATTCCCCTAGGTCTCTAGTTTTCAGAAATGCACAGGTTTGGTAGGTTTCCCTAGGTGGCGGCTGAGCTACAGGCCAAAATCTACAGGTAGGCACTTTGCAAAAAACACCTCTGTTTTCCTTCACAAATTTGGCTGTGTCCACGTTGCGCTTTGGGGCGTTTCCTGTCCCGGGCGCTAGGCCTACCCACACAAGTGAGGTATCATTGTTATCGGGAGACGTGGGGGAACGCTGGATGGAAGGAAATTTTTGGCTCCTCTCAGACTCCAGAACTTTCTGCCACAGAAATGTGAGGAACATGTGTTTTTTAAGCCAAATGTTGAGGTTTGCAAAGGATTCTGGGTAACAGAACCTAGTCCGAGCCACACACGTCACCCCATCTTGGATTCCCCTAGGTCTCTAGTTTTCAGAAATGCACAGGTTTGGTAGGTTTCCCTAGGTGGCGGCTGAGCTACAGGCCAAAATCTACAGGTAGGCACTTTGCAAAAAACACCTCTGTTTTCCTTCAAAAATGTGGCTGTGTCCACGTTACGCTTTGGGGCGTTTCCTGTCGCGGGCGCTAGGCCTACCCACACAAGTGAGGTATCATTTTTATCGGGAGACGTGGGGGAACGCTGGGTGGAAGGAAATTTGTGGCTCCTCTCAGATTCCAGAACTTTCTGCCACAGAAATGTGAGGAACATGTGTTTTTTTAGCCAATTTTGAGGTTTGCAAAGGATTCTGGGTAACAGAACCTGGTCCGAGCCACACAAGTCACCCCATCTTGGATTCCCCTAGGTCTCTAGTTTTCAGAAATGCACAGGTTTGGTAGGTTTCCCTAGGTGGCGGCTGAGCTACAGGCCAAAATCTACAGGTAGGCACTTTGCAAAAAACACCTCTGTTTTCCTTCAAAAATGTGGCTGTGTCCACGTTGCGCTTTGGGGCGTTTCCTGTCGCGGGCGCTAGGCCTACCCACACAAGTGAGGTATCATTTTTATCGGGAGACGTGGGGGAACGCTGGGTGGAAGGAAATTTGTGGCTCCTCTCAGATTCCAGAACTTTCTGCCACAGAAATGTGAGGAACATGTGTTTTTTTAGCCAATTTTGAGGTTTGCAAAGGATTCTGGGTAACAGAACCTGGTCCAAGCCACACAAGTCACCCCATCTTGGATTCCCCTAGGTCTCTAGTTTTCAGAAATGCACAGGTTTGGTAGGTTTCCCTAGGTGGCGGCTGAGCTACAGGCCAAAATTTACAGATAGGCACTTTGCAAAAAACACCTCTGTTTTCCTTCAAACATTTGGCTTGGCCACGTTGCGCTTTGGGGCGTCTCCTGTCGCGGGCACTAGGTCTACCCACACAAGTGAGGTATCATTTTTATTGGGAGACGTGGGGGAACGCTGGGTGGAAGGAAATTTGTGGCTCCTCTCAGATTCCAGAACTTTCTGCCACAGAAATGTAAGGAACATGTGTTTTTTTAGCCAAATTTTGAGGTTTGCAAAGGATTCTGGGTAACAGAACCTGGTCCGAGCCACACAAGTCACCCCATCTTGGATTCCCCTAGGTCTCTAGTTTGCTGAAATGCACAGGTTTGGTAGGTTTTCCTAGGTGGCGGCTGAGCTAGAGGCCAAAATCTACAGGTAGGCACTTTGCAAAAAACACCTCTGTTTTCCTTCAAAAATTTGGCTGTGTCCACGTTGCACTTTGGGGCGTTTCCTGTCGCGGGCGCTAGGCCTACCCACACAAGTGAGGTATCATTTTTATCGGGAGACGTGGGGGAACGCTGGGTGGAAGGAAATTTGTGGCTCCTCTCAGATTCCAGAACTTTCTGCCACAGAAATGTGAGGAACATGTTTTTTTTAGCCAAATTTTGAGGTTTGCAATGGATTCTGGGTAACAGAACCTGGTCCGAGCCACACAAGTCACCCCATCTTGCATTCCCCTAGGTCTCTAGTTTTCAGAAATGCACAGGTTTGGTAGGTTTCCCTAGGTGGCGGCTGAGCTACAGGCCAAAATCTACAGGTAGGCACTTTGCAAAAAACACCTCTGTTTTCCTTAAAAAATTTGGCTGTGTCCACGTTGCGCTTTGGGGCGTTTCCTGTCGCGGGCGCTAGGCCTACCCACACAAGTGAGGTATCATTTTTATCGGGAGACGTGGGCGAACGCTGGGTGGAAGGAAATTTGTGGCTCCTCTCAGATTCCAGAACTTTATGCCACAGAAATGTGAGGAACATGTGTTTTTTTAGCCAAATGTTGAGGTTTGCAAAGGATTCTGGGTAACAGAACCTGGTCCGAGCCACACAAGTCACCCCATCTTGGATTCCCCTAGGTCTCTAGTTTTCAGAAATGCACAGGTTTGGTAGGTTTCCCTAGGTGGCGGCTGAGCTACAGGCCAAAATCTACAGGTAGGCACTTTGCAAAAAACACCTCTGTTTTCCTTCACAAATTTGGCTGTGTCCACGTTGCGCTTTGGGGCGTTTCCTGTCGCGGGCGCTAGGCCTACCCACACAAGTGAGGTATCATTTTTATCGGGAGATGTGGGCGAACGCTGGGTGGAAGGAAATTTGTGGCTCCTCTCAGACTCCAGAACTTTCTGCCACAGAAATGTGAGGAACATGTGTTTTTTTAGCCAAATGTTGAGGTTTGCAAAGGATTCTGGGTAACAGAACCTAGTCCGAGCCACACAAGTCACCCCATGTTGGATTCCCCTAGGTCTCTAGTTTTCAGAAATGCACAGGATTGGTAGGTTTCCCTAGGTGGCGGCTGAGCTACAGGCCAAAATCTACAGGTAGGCACTTTGCAAAAAACACCTCTGTTTTCCTTCAAAAATTTGGCTGTGTCCACGTTGCGCTTTGGGGCGTTTCCTGTCGCGGGCGCTAGGCCTACCCACACAAGTGAGGTATCATTTTTATCAGGTGACGTGGGGGAACGCTGGGTGGAAGGAAATTTGTGGCTCCTCTCAGATTCCAGAACTTTCTGCCACAGAAATGTGAGGAACATGTGTTTTTTTATCAAATTTTGAGGTTTGCAAAGGATTCTGGGTAACAGAACCTGGTCCGAGCCACACAAGTCACCCCATCTTGGATTCCCCTAGGTCTCTAGTTTTCAGAAATGCACAGGTTTGGTAGGTTTCCCTAGGTGGCGGCTGAGCTACAGGCCAAAATTTACAGGTAGGCACTTTGCAAAAAACACCTCTGTTTTCCTTCAAAAATTTGGCTGTGTCCACGTTGCACTTTGGGGCGTTTCCTGTCGCGGGCGCTAGGCCTACCCACACAAGTGAGGTATCATTTTTATCGGGAGACGTGGGGGAACGCTGCGTGGAAGGAAATTTGTGGCTCCTCTCAGATTCCAGAACTTTCTGCAACAGAAATGTGAGGAACATGTGTTTTTTTAGCCAAATTTTGAGGTTTGCAAAGGATTCTGGGTAACAGAACCTGGTCCGAGCCACACAAGTCACCCCATCTTGGATTCCCCTAGGTCTCTAGTTTTCAGAAATGCACAGGTTAGGTAGGATTCCTTAGGTGGCGGCTGAGCTACAGGCCAAAATCTACAGGTAGGCACTTTGCAAAAAACACCTCTGTTTTCCTTCAAAAATTTGGCTGTGTCCACGTTGCGCTTTAGGGCATTTCCTGTCACGGGCGCTAGGCCTACCCACACAAGTGAGGTATCATTTTTATCGGGAGACGTGGGGGAACGCTGGGTGGAAGGAAATTTGTGGCTCCTCTCAGATTCCAGAACTTTCTGCCACAGAAATGTGAGGAACATGTGTTTTTTAGCCAAATGTTGAGGTTTGCAAAGGATTCTGGGTATCAGAACCTGGTCCGAGCCACACAAGTCACCCCATCTTGGATTCCCCTAGGTCTCTAGTTTTCAGAAATGCACAGGTTTGGTAGGTTTCCCCAGGTGGCGGCTGAGCTACAGGCCAAAATCTACAAGTAGGCACTTTGCAAAAAACACCTCTGTTTTCCTTCAAAAATTTGGCTGTGTCCACGTTGCGCTTTGGGGCGTTTCCTGTCGCGGGCGCTAGGCCTACCCACACAAGTGAGGTATCATTTTTATCGGGAGACGTGGGGGAACGCTGGGTGGAAGGAAATTTGTGGCTCCTCTCAGATTCCAGAACTTTCTGCCACAGAAATGTGAGGAACATGTGTTTTTTAGCCAAATGTTGAGGTTTGCAAAGGATTCTGGGTAACAGAACCTGGTCCGAGCCACACAAGTCACCCCATCTTGGATTCCCCTAGGTCTCTAGTTTTCAGAAATGCACAGGTTTGGTAGGTTTCCCTAGGTGGCGGCTGAGCTACAGGCCAAAATTTACAGGTAGGCACTTTGCAAAAAACACCTCTGTTTTCCTTCAAAAATTTGGCTGTGTCCACGTTGCGCTTTGGGGCGTTTCCTGTCGAGGGCGCTAGGCCTACCCACACAAGTGAGGTATCATTTTTATCGGGAGACGTGGGGGAACGCTGCGTGGAAGGAAATTTGTGGCTCCTCTCAGATTCCAGAACTTTCTGCCACAGAAATGTGAGGAACATGTGTTTTTTTAGCCAAATTTTGAGGTTTGCAAAGGATTCTGAGTAACAGAACCTGGTCCGAGCCACACAAGTCACCCCATCTTGGATTCCCCTAGGTCTCTAGTTTTCAGAAATGCACAGGTTAGGTAGGTTTCCCTAGGTGGAGGCTGAGCTACAGGCCAAAATCTACAGGTAGGCACTTTGCAAAAAACACCTCTGTTTTCCTTCAAAAATTTGGCTGTGTCCACGTTGCGCTTTGGGGCATTTCCTGTCACGGGCGCTAGGCCTACCCACACAAGTGAGGTATCATTTTTATCGGGAGACGTGGGGGAACGCTGGGTGGAAGGAAATTTGTGGCTCCTCTCAGATTCCAGAACTTTCTGCCACAGAAATGTGAGGATCATGTGTTTTTTAGCCAAATGTTGAGGTTTGCAAAGGATTCTGGGTAACAGAACCTGGTCCGAGCCACACAAGTCACCCCATCTTGGATTCCCCTAGGTCTCTAGTTTTCAGAAATGCACAGGTTTGGTAGGTTTCCCTAGGTGGCGGCTGAGCTACAGGCCAAAATCTACAGGTAGGCACTTTGCAAAAAACACCTCTGTTTTCCTTCAAAAATTTGGCTGTGTCCACGTTGCGCTTTGGGGTATTTCCTGTCGCGGGCGCTAGGCCTACCCACACAAGTGAGGTATCATTTTTATCGGGAGACGTGGGGGAATGCTGGGTGGAAGGAAATTTGTGGCTCCTCTCAGATTCCAGAACTTTCTGCCACAGAAATGTGAGGAAAATGTGTTTTTTTAGCCAAATTTTGAGGTTTGCAAAGGATTCTGGGTAACAGAACCTGGTCCGAGCCACACAAGTCACCCCATCTTGGATTCCCCTAGGTCTCTAGTTTTCAGAAATGCACAGGTTTGGTAGGTTTCCCTAGGTGGCGGCTGAGCTACAGGCCAAAATCTACAGGTAGGCACTTTGCAAAAAACACCTCTGTTTTCCTTCACAAATTTGGCTGTGTCCACTTTGCGCTTTGGGGTGTTTCCTGTCGCGGGCGCTAGGCCTACCCACACAAGTGAGGTATCATTTTTATCGGGAGACGTGGGGGAACGCTGGGTGGAAGGAAATTTGTGGCTCCTCTCAGATTCCAGAACTTTCTGCCACAGAAATGTGAGGAACATTTGTTTTTTTAGCCAAATTTTGAGGTTTGCAAAGGATTCTGGAAACAGAACCTGGTCCGAGCCACACAAGTCACCCCATCTTGCATTCCCCTAGGTCTCTAGTTTTCAGAAATGCACAGGTTTGGTAGGTTTCCCTAGGTGGTGGCTGAGCTACAGGCCAAAATCTACAGGTACGCACTTTGCAAAAAACACCTCTGTTTTCCTTCAAAAATTTGGCTGTGTCCACGTTGCGCTTTGGGGCGTTTCCTGTCGCGGGCGCTAGGCCTACCCACACAAGTGAGGTATAATTTTTATCGGGAGACGTGGGGGAACGCTGGGTGGAAGGAAATTTGTGGCTCCTCTCAGATTCCAGAACTTTCTGCCACAGAAATGTGAGGAACATGTATTTTTTTAGCCAAATTTTGAGGTTTGCAAAGGTTTCTGGGTAACAGAACCTGGTCCGAGCCACACAAGTCACCCCATCTTGGATTCCCCTAGGTCTCTAGTTTTCAGAAATGCACAGGTTTGGTAGGTTTCCCTAGGTGGCGGCTGAACTACAGGCCAAAATCTACAGGTAGGCACTTTGCAAAAAACACCTCTGTTTTCCTTCAAAAATTTGGCTGTGTCCACGTTGCGCTTTGGGGCGTTTCCAGTCGCGGGCGCTAGGCCTACCCACACAAGTGAGGTATCATTTTTATCAGGAGATGTGGGGGAACGCTGGGTGGAAGGAAATTTGTGGCTCCTCTCAGATTCCAGAACTTTCTGCCACAGAAATGTGAGGAACATGTGTTTTTGTAGCCAAATTTTGAGGTTTGCAAAGGATTCTGGGTAACAGAATCTGGTCCGAGCCACACAAGTCACCCCATCTTGGATTCCCCTAGGTCTCTAGTTTTCAGAAATGCACAGGTTTGGTAGGTTTCCCTAGGTGGCGGCTGAGCTACAGGCCAAAATCTACATGTAGGCACTTTGCAAAAAACACCTCTGTTTTCCTTCACAAATTTGGCTGTGCCCACGTTGCGCTTTGGGGCGTTTCCTGTCGCGGGCGCTAGGCCTACCCACACAAGTGAGGTATCATTTTTATCAGGAGACGTGGGGGAACGCTGGGTGGAAGGAAATTTGTGGCTCCTTTCAGATTCCAGAACTTTCTGCCACAGAAATGTGAGGAACATGTGTTTTTTTAGCCAAATTTTGAGGTTTGCAAAGGATTCTGGGTAACAGAACCTGGTCCGAGCCACACAAGTCACCCCATCTTGGATTCCCCTAGGTCTCTAGTTTTCAGAAATGCACAGGTTTGGTAGGTTTCCCTAGGTGGCGGCTGAGCTACAGGCCAAAATCTACAGGTAGGCACTTTGCAAAAAACACCTCTGTTTTCCTTCAAAAATTTGGCTGTGTCCACGTTGCGCTTTGGGGCATTTCCTGTCGCGGGCGCTAGGCCTACCCACACAAGTGAGGTATCATTTTTATCGGGAGACGTGGGGGAATGCTGGGTGGAAGGAAATTTGTGGCTCCTCTCAGATTCCAGAACTTTCTGCCACAGAAATGTGAGGAAAATGTGTTTTTTTAGCCAAATTTTGAGGTTTGCAAAGGATTCTGGGTAACAGAACCTGGTCCGAGCCACACAAGTCACCCCATCTTGGATTCCCCTAGGTCTCTAGTTTTCAGAAATGCACAGGTTTGGTAGGTTTCCCTAGGTGGCGGCTGAGCTACAGGCCAAAATCTACAGGTAGGCACTTTGCAAAAAACACCTCTGTTTTCCTTCCCAAATTTGGCTGTGTCCACGTTGCGCTTTGGGGTGTCGCGGGAGCTAGGCCTACCCACACAAGTGAGGTATCATTTTGATCGGGAGACGTGGGGGAACGCTGGGTGGAAGGAAATTTGTGGCTCCTCTCAGATTCCAGAACTTTCTGCCACAGAAATGTGAGGAACATGACTTTTTTTAGCCAAATTTTGAGGTTTGCAAAGGATTCTGGGTAACAGAACCTGGTCCGAGCCACACAAGTCACCCCATCTTGCATTCCCCTAGGTCTCTAGTTTTCAGAAATGCACAGGTTTGGTAGGTTTCCCTAGGTGGTGGCTGAGCTACAGGCCAAAATCTACAGGTACGCACTTTGCAAAAAACACCTCTGTTTTCCTTCACAAATTTGGCTGTGTCCACGTTGCGCTTTGGGGTGTTTCCTGTCGCGGGAGCTAGGCCTACCCACACAAGTGAGGTATCATTTTTATCGGGAGACGTGGGGGAACGCTGGGTGGAAGGAAATTTGTCGCTCCTCTCAGATTCCAGAACTTTCTGCCACAGAAATGTGAGGAACATGACTTTTTTTAGCCAAATTTTGAGGTTTGCAAAGGATTCTGGGTAACAGAACCTGGTCCGAGCCACACAAGTCACCCCATCTTGCATTCCCCTAGGTCTCTAGTTTTCAGAAATGCACAGGTTTGGTAGGTTTCCCTAGGTGGTGGCTGAGCTACAGGCCAAAATCTACAGGTACGCACTTTGCAAAAAACACCTCTGTTTTCCTTCACAAATTTGGCTGTGTCCACGTTGCGCTTTGGGGTGTTTCCTGTCGCGGGAGCTAGGCCTACCCACACAAGTGAGGAATCATTTTTATCGGGAGACGTGGGGGAACGCTGGGTGGAAGGAAATTTGTGGCTCCTCTCAGATTCCAGAACTTTCTGCCACAGAAATGTGGGGAACATGACTTTTTTTAGCCAAATTTTGAGGTTTGCAAAGGATTCTGGGTAACAGAACCTGGTCCGAGCCACACAAGTCACCCCATCTTGCATTCCCCTAGGTCTCTAGTTTTCAGAAATGCACAGGTTTGGTAGGTTTCCCTAGGTGGTGGCTGAGCTACAGGCCAAAATCTACAGGTACGCACTTTGCAAAAAACACCTCTGTTTTCCTTCAAAAATTTGGCTGTGTCCACGTTGCGCTTTGGGGCGTTTCCTGTCGCGGGCGCTAGGCCTACCCACACAAGTGAGGTATCATTTTTATCGGGAGACGTGGGGGAATGCTGGGTGGAAGGAAATTTGTGGCTCCTCTCAGATTCCAGAACTTTCTGCCACAGAAATGTGAGGAAAATGTGTTTTTTTAGCCAAATTTTGAGGTTTGCAAAGGATTCTGGGTAACAGAACCTGGTCCGAGCCACACAAGTCACCCCATCTTGGATTCCCCTAGGTCTCTAGTTTTCAGAAATGCACAGGTTTGGTAGGTTTCCCTAGGTGGCGGCTGAGCTACAGGCCAAAATCTACAGGTAGGCACTTTGCAAAAAACACCTCTGTTTTCCTTCACAAATTTGGCTGTGTCCACGTTGCGCTTTGGGGTGTTTCCTGTCGCGGGAGCTAGGCCTACCCACACAAGTGAGGTATCATTTTTATCGGGAGACGTGGGGGAACGCTGGGTGGAAGGAAATTTGTGGCTCCTCTCAGATTCCAGAACTTTCTGCCACAGAAATGTGAGGAACATGACTTTTTTTAGCCAAATTTTGAGGTTTGCAAAGGATTCTGGGTAACAGAACCTGGTCCGAGCCACACAAGTCACCCCATCTTGCATTCCCCTAGGTCTCTAGTTTTCAGAAATGCACAGGTTTGGTAGGTTTCCCTAGGTGGTGGCTGAGCTACAGGCCAAAATCTACAGGTACGCACTTTGCAAAAAACACCTCTGTTTTCCTTCAAAAATGTGGCTGTGTCCACGTTGCGCTTTGGGGCGTTTCCTGTCGCGGGCGCTAGGCCTACCCACACAAGTGAGGTATCATTTTTATCGGGAGACGTGGGGGAACGCTGGGTGGAAGGAAATTTGTGGCTCCTCTCAGATTCCAGAACTTTCTGCCACAGAAATGTGAGGAACATGTGTTTTTTTAGCCAAATTTTGAGGTTTGCAACGGATTCTGGGTAACAGAACCTGGTCCGAGCCACACAAGTCACCCCATCTTGGATTCCCCTAGGTCTCTAGTTTTCAGAAATGCACAGGTTAGGTAGGTTTCCCTAGGTGGCGGCTGAGCTACAGGCCAAAATCTACAGGTAGGCACTTTGCAAAAAACACCTCTGTTTTCCTTCAAAAATTTGGCTGTGTCCACGTTGCGCTTTGGGGCATTTCCTGTCACGGGCGCTAGGCCTACCCACACAAGTGAGGTATCATTTTTATCGGGAGACGTGGGGGAACGCTGGGTGGAAGGAAATTTGTGGCTCCTCTCAGATTCCAGAACTTTCTGCCACAGAAATGTGAGGAACATGTGTTTTTTAGCCAAATGTTGAGGTTTGCAAAGGATTCTGGGTAACAGAACCTGGTCCGAGCCACACAAGTCACCCCATCTTGGATTCCCCTAGGTCTCTAGTTTTCAGAAATGCACAGGTTTGGTAGGTTTCCCCAGGTGGCGGCTGAGCTACAGGCCAAAATCTACAAGTAGGCACTTTGCAAAAAAACCTCTGTTTTCCTTCACAAATTTGGCTGTGCCCATGTTGCGCTTTGGGGCGTTTCCTGTCGCGGGCGCTAGGCCTACCCACACAAGTGAGGTATCATTTTTATCGGGAGACGTGGGGGAACGCTGGGTGGAAGGAAATTTGTGGCTCCTCTCAGATTCCAGAACTTTCTGCCACAGAAATGTGAGGAACATGTGTTTTTTTAGCCAAATTTTGAGGTTTGCAAAGGATTCTGGGTAACAGAACCTGGTCCGAGCCACACAAGTCACCCCATCTTGGATTCCCCTAGGTCTCTAGTTTTCAGAAATGCACAGGTTAGGTAGGTTTCCCTAGGTGGCGGCTGAGCTACAGGCCAAAATCTACAGGTAGGCACTTTGCAAAAAACACCTCTGTTTTCCTTCAAAAATTTGGCTGTGTCCACGTTGCGCTTTAGGGCATTTCCTGTCACGGGCGCTAGGCCTACCCACACAAGTGAGGTATCATTTTTATCGGGAGACGTGGGGGAACGCTGGGTGGAAGGAAATTTGTGGCTCCTCTCAGATTCCAGAACTTTCTGCCACAGAAATGTGAGGAACATGTGTTTTTTAGCCAAATGTTGAGGTTTGCAAAGGATTCTGGGTAACAGAACCTGGTCCGAGCCACACAAGTCACCCCATCTTGGATTCCCCTAGGTCTCTAGTTTTCAGAAATGCACAGGTTTGGTAGGTTTCCCCAGGTGGCGGCTGAGCTACAGGCCAAAATCTACAAGTAGGCACTTTGCAAAAAACACCTCTGTTTTCCTTCAAAAATTTGGCTGTGTCCACGTTGCGCTTTGGGGCGTTTCCTGTCGCGGGCGCTAGGCCTACCCACACAAGTGAGGTATCATTTTTATCGGGAGACGTGGGGGAACGCTGGGTGGAAGGAAATTTGTGGCTCCTCTCAGATTCCAGAACTTTCTGCCACAGAAATGTGAGGATCATGTGTTTTTTAGCCAAATGTTGAGGTTTGCAAAGGATTCTGGGTAACAGAACCTGGTCCGAGCCACACAAGTCACCCCATCTTGGATTCCCCTAGGTCTCTAGTTTTCAGAAATGCACAGGTTTGGTAGGTTTCCCTAGGTGGCGGCTGAGCTACAGGCCAAAATCTACAGGTAGGCACTTTGCAAAAAACACCTCTGTTTTCCTTCAAAAATGTGGCTGTGTCCACGTTGCGCTTTGGGGCGATTTCTGTCGCGGGCGCTAGGCCTACCCACACAAGTGAGGTATCATTTTTATCGGGAGACGTGGGGGAACGCTGGGTGGAAGGAAATTTGTGGCTCCTCTCAGATTCCAGAACTTTCTGCCACAGAAATGCGAGGAACATGTTTTTTTTAGCCAAATTTTGAGGTTTGCAATGGATTCTGGGTAACAGAACCTGGTCCGAGCCACACAAGTCACCCCATCTTGGATTCCCCTAGGTCTCTAGTTTTCAGAAATGCACAGGTTTGGTAGGTTTCCCTAGGTGGCGGCTGAGCTACAGGCCAAAATCTACAGGTAGGCACTTTGCAAAAAACACCTCTGTTTTCCTTCACAAATTTGGCTGTGTCCACGTTGCGCTTTGGGGCGTTTCCTGTCCCGGGCGCTAGGCCTACCCACACAAGTGAGGTATCATTGTTATCGGGAGATGTGGGGGAACGCTGGATGGAAGGAAATTTTTGGCTCCTCTCAGACTCCAGAACTTTCTGCCACAGAAATGTGAGGAACATGTGTTTTTTTAGCCAAATGTTGAGGTTTGCAAAGGATTCTGGGTAACAGAACCTAGTCCGAGCCACACACGTCACCCCATCTTGGATTCCCCTAGGTCTCTAGTTTTCAGAAATGCACAGGTTTGGTAGGTTTCCCTAGGTGGCGGCTGAGCTACAGGCCAAAATCTACAGGTAGGCACTTTGCAAAAAACACCTCTGTTTTCCTTCAAAAATGTGGCTGTGTCCATGTTACGCTTTGGGGCGTTTCCTGTCGCGGGCGCTAGGTCTACCCACACAAGTGAGGTATCATTTTTATTGGGAGACGTGGGGGAACGCTGGGTGGAAGGAAATTTGTGGCTCCTCTCAGATTCCAGAACTTTCTGCCACAGAAATGTAAGGAACATGTGTTTTTTTAGCCAAATTTTGAGGTTTGCAAAGGATTCTGGGTAACAGAACCTAGTCCGAGCCACACACGTCACCCCATCTTGGATTCCCCTAGGTCTCTAGTTTTCAGAAATGCACAGGTTTGGTAGGTTTCCCTAGGTGGCGGCTGAGCTACAGGCCAAAATTTACAGATAGGCACTTTGCAAAAAACACCTCTGTTTTCCTTCAAACATTTGGCTGTGTCCACGTTGCGCTTTGGGGCGTTTCCTGTCGCGGGCGCTAGGTCTACCCACACAAGTGAGGTATCATTTTTATTGGGAGACGTGGGGGAACGCTGGGTGGAAGGAAATTTGTGGCTCCTCTCAGATTCCAGAACTTTCTGCCACAGAAATGTAAGGAACATGTGTTTTTTTAGCCAAATTTTGAGGTTTGCAAAGGATTCTGGGTAACAGAACCTGGTCCGAGCCACACAAGTCACCCCATCTTGGATTCTCCTAGGTCTCTAGTTTGCTGAAATGCACAGGTTTGGTAGGTTTTCCTAGGTGGCGGCTGAGCTAGAGGCCAAAATCTACAGGTAGGCACTTTGCAAAAAACACCTCTGTTTTCCTTCAAAAATTTGGCTGTGTCCACGTTGCACTTTGGGGCGTTTCCTGTCGCGGGCGCTAGGCCTACCCACACAAGTGAGGTATCATTTTTATCGGGAGACGTGGGGGAACGCTGGGTGGAAGGAAATTTGTGGCTCCTCTCAGATTCCAGAACTTTCTGCCACAGAAATGTGAGGAACATGTTTTTTTTAGCCAAATTTTGAGGTTTGCAATGGATTCTGGGTAACAGAACCTGGTCCGAGCCACACAAGTCACCCCATTTTGGATTCCCCTAGGTCTCTAGTTTTCAGAAATGCACAGGTTTGGTAGGTTTCCCTAGGTGGCGGCTGAACTACAGGCCAAAATCTACAGGTAGGCACTTTGCAAAAAACACCTCTGTTTTCCTTAAAAAATTTGGCTGTGTCCACGTTGCGCTTTGGGGCGTTTCCTGTCGCGGGCGCTAGGCCTACCCACACAAGTGAGGTATCATTTTTATCGGGAGACCTGGGGGAACGCTGGGTGGAAGGAAATTTGTGGCTCCTCTCAGATTCCAGAACTTTATGCCACAGAAATGTGAGGAACATGTGTTTTTTTAGCCAAATGTTGAGGTTTGCAAAGGATTCTGGGTAACAGAACCTGGTCCGAGCCACACAAGTCACCCCATCTTGGATTCCCCTAGGTCTCTAGTTTTCAGAAATGCACAGGTTTGGTAGGTTTCCCTAGGTGGCGGCTGAGCTACAGCCCAAAATCTACAGGTAGGCACTTTGCAAAAAACACCTCTGTTTTCCTTCACAAATTTGGCTGTGTCCACGTTGCGCTTAGGGGCGTTTCCTGTCGCGGGCGCTAGGCCTACCCACACAAGTGAGGTATCATTTTTATTGGGAGATGTGGGCGAACGCTGGCTGGAAGGAAATTTGTGGCTCCTCTCAGACTCCAGAACTTTCTGCCACAGAAATGTGAGGAACATGTGTTTTTTTAGCCAAATGTTGAGGTTTGCAAAGGATTCTGGGTAACAGAACCTAGTCCGAGCCACACAAGTCACCCCATGTTGGATTCCCCTAGGTCTCTAGTTTTCAGAAATGCACAGTATTGGTAGGTTTCCCTAGGTGGCGGCTGAGCTACAGGCCAAAATCTACAGGTAGGCACTTTGCAAAAAACACCTCTGTTTTCCTTCAAAAATTTGGCTGTGTCCACGTTGCGCTTTGGGGCGTTTCCTGTCGCGGGCGCTAGGCCTACCCACACAAGTGAGGTATCATTTTTATCAGGAGACGTGGGGGAACGCTGGGTGGAAGGAAATTTGTGGCTCCTCTCAGATTCCAGAACTTTCTGCCACAGAAATGTGAGGAACATGTGTTTTTTTAGCCAAATTTTGAGGTTTGCAAAGGATTCTGGGTAACAGAACCTGGTCCGAGCCACACAAGTCACCCCATCTTGGATTCCCCTAGGTCTCTAGTTTTCAGAAATGCACAGGTTTGGTAGGTTTCCCTAGGTGGCGGCTGAGCTACAGGCCAAAATTTACAGGTAGGCACTTTGCAAAAAACACCTCTGTTTTCCTTAAAAAATTTGGCTGTGTCCACGTTGCACTTTGGGGCGTTTCCTGTCGCGGGCGCTAGGCCTACCCACACAAGTGAGGTATCATTTTTATCGGGAGACGTGGGGGAACGCTGCGTGGAAGGAAATTTGTGGCTCCTCTCAGATTCCAGAACTTTCTGCCACAGAAATGTGAGGAACATGTGTTTTTTTAGCCAAATTTTGAGGTTTGCAAAGGATTCTGGGTAACAGAACCTGGTCCGAGCCACACAAGTCACCCCATCTTGCATTCCCCTAGGTCTCTAGTTTTCAGAAATGCACAGGTTTGGTAGGTTTCCCTAGGTGGTGGCTGAGCTACAGGCCAAAATCTACAGGTACGCACTTTGCAAAAAACACCTCTGTTTTCCTTCAAAAATTTGGCTGTGTCCACGTTGCGCTTTGGGGCGTTTCCTGTCGCGGGCGCTAGGCCTACCCACACAAGTGAGGTATCATTTTTATCGGGAGACGTGGGGGAATGCTGGGTGGAAGGAAATTTGTGGCTCCTCTCAGATTCCAGAACTTTCTGCCACAGAAATGTGAGGAAAATGTGTTTTTTTAGCCAAATTTTGAGGTTTGCAAAGGATTCTGGGTAACAGAACCTGGTCCGAGCCACACAAGTCACCCCATCTTGGATTCCCCTAGGTCTCTAGTTTTCAGAAATGCACAGGTTTGGTAGGTTTCCCTAGGTGGCGGCTGAGCTACAGGCCAAAATCTACAGGTAGGCACTTTGCAAAAAACACCTCTGTTTTCCTTCCCAAATTTGGCTGTGTCCACGTTGCGCTTTGGGGTGTCGCGGGAGCTAGGCCTACCCACACAAGTGAGGTATCATTTTGATCGGGAGACGTGGGGGAACGCTGGGTGGAAGGAAATTTGTGGCTCCTCTCAGATTCCAGAACTTTCTGCCACAGAAATGTGAGGAACATGACTTTTTTTAGCCAAATTTTGAGGTTTGCAAAGGATTCTGGGTAACAGAACCTGGTCCGAGCCACACAAGTCACCCCATCTTGCATTCCCCTAGGTCTCTAGTTTTCAGAAATGCACAGGTTTGGTAGGTTTCCCTAGGTGGTGGCTGAGCTACAGGCCAAAATCTACAGGTACGCACTTTGCAAAAAACACCTCTGTTTTCCTTCACAAATTTGGCTGTGTCCACGTTGCGCTTTGGGGTGTTTCCTGTCGCGGGAGCTAGGCCTACCCACACAAGTGAGGTATCATTTTTATCGGGAGACGTGGGGGAACGCTGGGTGGAAGGAAATTTGTCGCTCCTCTCAGATTCCAGAACTTTCTGCCACAGAAATGTGAGGAACATGACTTTTTTTAGCCAAATTTTGAGGTTTGCAAAGGATTCTGGGTAACAGAACCTGGTCCGAGCCACACAAGTCACCCCATCTTGCATTCCCCTAGGTCTCTAGTTTTCAGAAATGCACAGGTTTGGTAGGTTTCCCTAGGTGGTGGCTGAGCTACAGGCCAAAATCTACAGGTACGCACTTTGCAAAAAACACCTCTGTTTTCCTTCACAAATTTGGCTGTGTCCACGTTGCGCTTTGGGGTGTTTCCTGTCGCGGGAGCTAGGCCTACCCACACAAGTGAGGAATCATTTTTATCGGGAGACGTGGGGGAACGCTGGGTGGAAGGAAATTTGTGGCTCCTCTCAGATTCCAGAACTTTCTGCCACAGAAATGTGAGGAACATGACTTTTTTTAGCCAAATTTTGAGGTTTGCAAAGGATTCTGGGTAACAGAACCTGGTCCGAGCCACACAAGTCACCCCATCTTGCATTCCCCTAGGTCTCTAGTTTTCAGAAATGCACAGGTTTGGTAGGTTTCCCTAGGTGGTGGCTGAGCTACAGGCCAAAATCTACAGGTACGCACTTTGCAAAAAACACCTCTGTTTTCCTTCAAAAATTTGGCTGTGTCCACGTTGCGCTTTGGGGCGTTTCCTGTCGCGGGCGCTAGGCCTACCCACACAAGTGAGGTATCATTTTTATCGGGAGACGTGGGGGAATGCTGGGTGGAAGGAAATTTGTGGCTCCTCTCAGATTCCAGAACTTTCTGCCACAGAAATGTGAGGAAAATGTGTTTTTTTAGCCAAATTTTGAGGTTTGCAAAGGATTCTGGGTAACAGAACCTGGTCCGAGCCACACAAGTCACCCCATCTTGGATTCCCCTAGGTCTCTAGTTTTCAGAAATGCACAGGTTTGGTAGGTTTCCCTAGGTGGCGGCTGAGCTACAGGCCAAAATCTACAGGTAGGCACTTTGCAAAAAACACCTCTGTTTTCCTTCCCAAATTTGGCTGTGTCCACGTTGCGCTTTGGGGTGTCGCGGGAGCTAGGCCTACCCACACAAGTGAGGTATCATTTTGATCGGGAGACGTGGGGGAATGCTGGGTGGAAGGAAATTTGTGGCTCCTCTCAGATTCCAGAACTTTCTGCCACAGAAATGTGAGGAACATGACTTTTTTTAGCCAAATTTTGAGGTTTGCAAAGGATTCTGGGTAACAGAACCTGGTCCGAGCCACACAAGTCACCCCATCTTGCATTCCCCTAGGTCTCTAGTTTTCAGAAATGCACAGGTTTGGTAGGTTTCCCTAGGTGGTGGCTGAGCTACAGGCCAAAATCTACAGGTACGCACTTTGCAAAAAACACCTCTGTTTTCCTTCACAAATTTGGCTGTGTCCACGTTGCGCTTTGGGGTGTTTCCTGTCGCGGGAGCTAGGCCTACCCACACAAGTGAGGTATCATTTTTATCGGGAGACGTGGGGGAACGCTGGGTGGAAGGAAATTTGTCGCTCCTCTCAGATTCCAGAACTTTCTGCCACAGAAATGTGAGGAACATGACTTTTTTTAGCCAAATTTTGAGGTTTGCAAAGGATTCTGGGTAACAGAACCTGGTCCGAGCCACACAAGTCACCCCATCTTGCATTCCCCTAGGTCTCTAGTTTTCAGAAATGCACAGGTTTGGTAGGTTTCCCTAGGTGGTGGCTGAGCTACAGGCCAAAATCTACAGGTACGCACTTTGCAAAAAACACCTCTGTTTTCCTTCACAAATTTGGCTGTGTCCACGTTGCGCTTTGGGGTGTTTCCTGTCGCGGGAGCTAGGCCTACCCACACAAGTGAGGAATCATTTTTATCGGGAGACGTGGGGGAACGCTGGGTGGAAGGAAATTTGTGGCTCCTCTCAGATTCCAGAACTTTCTGCCACAGAAATGTGAGGAACATGACTTTTTTTAGCCAAATTTTGAGGTTTGCAAAGGATTCTGGGTAACAGAACCTGGTCCGAGCCACACAAGTCACCCCATCTTGCATTCCCCTAGGTCTCTAGTTTTCAGAAATGCACAGGTTTGGTAGGTTTCCCTAGGTGGTGGCTGAGCTACAGGCCAAAATCTACAGGTACGCACTTTGCAAAAAACACCTCTGTTTTCCTTCAAAAATTTGGCTGTGTCCACGTTGCGCTTTGGGGCGTTTCCTGTCGCGGGCGCTAGGCCTACCCACACAAGTGAGGTATCATTTTTATCGGGAGACGTGGGGGAATGCTGGGTGGAAGGAAATTTGTGGCTCCTCTCAGATTCCAGAACTTTCTGCCACAGAAATGTGAGGAAAATGTGTTTTTTTAGCCAAATTTTGAGGTTTGCAAAGGATTCTGGGTAACAGAACCTGGTCCGAGCCACACAAGTCACCCCATCTTGGATTCCCCTAGGTCTCTAGTTTTCAGAAATGCACAGGTTTGGTAGGTTTCCCTAGGTGGCGGCTGAGCTACAGGCCAAAATCTACAGGTAGGCACTTTGCAAAAAACACCTCTGTTTTCCTTCACAAATTTGGCTGTGTCCACGTTGCGCTTTGGGGTGTTTCCTGTCGCGGGAGCTAGGCCTACCCACACAAGTGAGGTATCATTTTTATCGGGAGACGTGGGGGAACGCTGGGTGGAAGGAAATTTGTGGCTCCTCTCAGATTCCAGAACTTTCTGCCACAGAAATGTGAGGAACATGACTTTTTTTAGCCAAATTTTGAGGTTTGCAAAGGATTCTGGGTAACAGAACCTGGTCCGAGCCACACAAGTCACCCCATCTTGCATTCCCCTAGGTCTCTAGTTTTCAGAAATGCACAGGTTTGGTAGGTTTCCCTAGGTGGTGGCTGAGCTACAGGCCAAAATCTACAGGTACGCACTTTGCAAAAAACACCTCTGTTTTCCTTCAAAAATGTGGCTGTGTCCACGTTGCGCTTTGGGGCGTTTCCTGTCGCGGGCGCTAGGCCTACCCACACAAGTGAGGTATCATTTTTATCGGGAGACGTGGGGGAACGCTGGGTGGAAGGAAATTTGTGGCTCCTCTCAGATTCCAGAACTTTCTGCCACAGAAATGTGAGGAACATGTGTTTTTTTAGCCAAATTTTGAGGTTTGCAACGGATTCTGGGTAACAGAACCTGGTCCGAGCCACACAAGTCACCCCATCTTGGATTCCCCTAGGTCTCTAGTTTTCAGAAATGCACAGGTTAGGTAGGTTTCCCTAGGTGGCGGCTGAGCTACAGGCCAAAATCTACAGGTAGGCACTTTGCAAAAAACACCTCTGTTTTCCTTCAAAAATTTGGCTGTGTCCACGTTGCGCTTTGGGGCATTTCCTGTCACGGGCGCTAGGCCTACCCACACAAGTGAGGTATCATTTTTATCGGGAGACGTGGGGGAACGCTGGGTGGAAGGAAATTTGTGGCTCCTCTCAGATTCCAGAACTTTCTGCCACAGAAATGTGAGGAACATGTGTTTTTTAGCCAAATGTTGAGGTTTGCAAAGGATTCTGGGTAACAGAACCTGGTCCGAGCCACACAAGTCACCCCATCTTGGATTCCCCTAGGTCTCTAGTTTTCAGAAATGCACAGGTTTGGTAGGTTTCCCCAGGTGGCGGCTGAGCTACAGGCCAAAATCTACAAGTAGGCACTTTGCAAAAAAACCTCTGTTTTCCTTCACAAATTTGGCTGTGCCCATGTTGCGCTTTGGGGCGTTTCCTGTCGCGGGCGCTAGGCCTACCCACACAAGTGAGGTATCATTTTTATCGGGAGACGTGGGGGAACGCTGGGTGGAAGGAAATTTGTGGCTCCTCTCAGATTCCAGAACTTTCTGCCACAGAAATGTGAGGAACATGTGTTTTTTTAGCCAAATTTTGAGGTTTGCAAAGGATTCTGGGTAACAGAACCTGGTCCGAGCCACACAAGTCACCCCATCTTGGATTCCCCTAGGTCTCTAGTTTTCAGAAATGCACAGGTTAGGTAGGTTTCCCTAGGTGGCGGCTGAGCTACAGGCCAAAATCTACAGGTAGGCACTTTGCAAAAAACACCTCTGTTTTCCTTCAAAAATTTGGCTGTGTCCACGTTGCGCTTTAGGGCATTTCCTGTCACGGGCGCTAGGCCTACCCACACAAGTGAGGTATCATTTTTATCGGGAGACGTGGGGGAACGCTGGGTGGAAGGAAATTTGTGGCTCCTCTCAGATTCCAGAACTTTCTGCCACAGAAATGTGAGGAACATGTGTTTTTTAGCCAAATGTTGAGGTTTGCAAAGGATTCTGGGTAACAGAACCTGGTCCGAGCCACACAAGTCACCCCATCTTGGATTCCCCTAGGTCTCTAGTTTTCAGAAATGCACAGGTTTGGTAGGTTTCCCCAGGTGGCGGCTGAGCTACAGGCCAAAATCTACAAGTAGGCACTTTGCAAAAAACACCTCTGTTTTCCTTCAAAAATTTGGCTGTGTCCACGTTGCGCTTTGGGGCGTTTCCTGTCGCGGGCGCTAGGCCTACCCACACAAGTGAGGTATCATTTTTATCGGGAGACGTGGGGGAACGCTGGGTGGAAGGAAATTTGTGGCTCCTCTCAGATTCCAGAACTTTCTGCCACAGAAATGTGAGGATCATGTGTTTTTTAGCCAAATGTTGAGGTTTGCAAAGGATTCTGGGTAACAGAACCTGGTCCGAGCCACACAAGTCACCCCATCTTGGATTCCCCTAGGTCTCTAGTTTTCAGAAATGCACAGGTTTGGTAGGTTTCCCTAGGTGGCGGCTGAGCTACAGGCCAAAATCTACAGGTAGGCACTTTGCAAAAAACACCTCTGTTTTCCTTCAAAAATGTGGCTGTGTCCACGTTGCGCTTTGGGGCGATTTCTGTCGCGGGCGCTAGGCCTACCCACACAAGTGAGGTATCATTTTTATCGGGAGACGTGGGGGAATGCTGGGTGGAAGGAAATTTGTGGCTCCTCTCAGATTCCAGAACTTTCTGCCACAGAAATGTGAGGAACATGTTTTTTTTAGCCAAATTTTGAGGTTTGCAATGGATTCTGGGTAACAGAACCTGGTCCGAGCCACACAAGTCACCCCATCTTGGATTCCCCTAGGTCTCTAGTTTTCAGAAATGCACAGGTTTGGTAGGTTTCCCTAGGTGGCGGCTGAGCTACAGGCCAAAATCTACAGGTAGGCACTTTGCAAAAAACACCTCTGTTTTCCTTCACAAATTTGGCTGTGTCCACGTTGCGCTTTGGGGCGTTTCCTGTCCCGGGCGCTAGGCCTACCCACACAAGTGAGGTATCATTGTTATCGGGAGATGTGGGGGAACGCTGGATGGAAGGAAATTTTTGGCTCCTCTCAGACTCCAGAACTTTCTGCCACAGAAATGTGAGGAACATGTGTTTTTTTAGCCAAATGTTGAGGTTTGCAAAGGATTCTGGGTAACAGAACCTAGTCCGAGCCACACACGTCACCCCATCTTGGATTCCCCTAGGTCTCTAGTTTTCAGAAATGCACAGGTTTGGTAGGTTTCCCTAGGTGGCGGCTGAGCTACAGGCCAAAATCTACAGGTAGGCACTTTGCAAAAAACACCTCTGTTTTCCTTCAAAAATGTGGCTGTGTCCATGTTACGCTTTGGGGCGTTTCCTGTCGCGGGCGCTAGGTCTACCCACACAAGTGAGGTATCATTTTTATTGGGAGACGTGGGGGAACGCTGGGTGGAAGGAAATTTGTGGCTCCTCTCAGATTCCAGAACTTTCTGCCACAGAAATGTAAGGAACATGTGTTTTTTTAGCCAAATTTTGAGGTTTGCAAAGGATTCTGGGTAACAGAACCTAGTCCGAGCCACACACGTCACCCCATCTTGGATTCCCCTAGGTCTCTAGTTTTCAGAAATGCACAGGTTTGGTAGGTTTCCCTAGGTGGCGGCTGAGCTACAGGCCAAAATTTACAGATAGGCACTTTGCAAAAAACACCTCTGTTTTCCTTCAAACATTTGGCTGTGTCCACGTTGCGCTTTGGGGCGTTTCCTGTCGCGGGCGCTAGGTCTACCCACACAAGTGAGGTATCATTTTTATTGGGAGACGTGGGGGAACGCTGGGTGGAAGGAAATTTGTGGCTCCTCTCAGATTCCAGAACTTTCTGCCACAGAAATGTAAGGAACATGTGTTTTTTTAGCCAAATTTTGAGGTTTGCAAAGGATTCTGGGTAACAGAACCTGGTCCGAGCCACACAAGTCACCCCATCTTGGATTCTCCTAGGTCTCTAGTTTGCTGAAATGCACAGGTTTGGTAGGTTTTCCTAGGTGGCGGCTGAGCTAGAGGCCAAAATCTACAGGTAGGCACTTTGCAAAAAACACCTCTGTTTTCCTTCAAAAATTTGGCTGTGTCCACGTTGCACTTTGGGGCGTTTCCTGTCGCGGGCGCTAGGCCTACCCACACAAGTGAGGTATCATTTTTATCGGGAGACGTGGGGGAACGCTGGGTGGAAGGAAATTTGTGGCTCCTCTCAGATTCCAGAACTTTCTGCCACAGAAATGTGAGGAACATGTTTTTTTTAGCCAAATTTTGAGGTTTGCAATGGATTCTGGGTAACAGAACCTGGTCCGAGCCACACAAGTCACCCCATCTTGGATTCCCCTAGGTCTCTAGTTTTCAGAAATGCACAGGTTTGGTAGGTTTCCCTAGGTGGCGGCTGAACTACAGGCCAAAATCTACAGGTAGGCACTTTGCAAAAAACACCTCTGTTTTCCTTAAAAAATTTGGCTGTGTCCACGTTGCGCTTTGGGGCGTTTCCTGTCGCGGGCGCTAGGCCTACCCACACAAGTGAGGTATCATTTTTATCGGGAGACCTGGGGGAACGCTGGGTGGAAGGAAATTTGTGGCTCCTCTCAGATTCCAGAACTTTATGCCACAGAAATGTGAGGAACATGTGTTTTTTTAGCCAAATGTTGAGGTTTGCAAAGGATTCTGGGTAACAGAACCTGGTCCGAGCCACACAAGTCACCCCATCTTGGATTCCCCTAGGTCTCTAGTTTTCAGAAATGCACAGGTTTGGTAGGTTTCCCTAGGTGGCGGCTGAGCTACAGCCCAAAATCTACAGGTAGGCACTTTGCAAAAAACACCTCTGTTTTCCTTCACAAATTTGGCTGTGTCCACGTTGCGCTTAGGGGCGTTTCCTGTCGCGGGCGCTAGGCCTACCCACACAAGTGAGGTATCATTTTTATTGGGAGATGTGGGCGAACGCTGGGTGGAAGGAAATTTGTGGCTCCTCTCAGACTCCAGAACTTTCTGCCACAGAAATGTGAGGAACATGTGTTTTTTTAGCCAAATGTTGAGGTTTGCAAAGGATTCTGGGTAACAGAACCTAGTCCGAGCCACACAAGTCACCCCATGTTGGATTCCCCTTGGTCTCTAGTTTTCAGAAATGCACAGTATTGGTAGGTTTCCCTAGGTGGCGGCTGAGCTACAGGCCAAAATCTACAGGTAGGCACTTTGCAAAAAACACCTCTGTTTTCCTTCAAAAATTTGGCTGTGTCCACGTTGCGCTTTGGGGCGTTTCCTGTCGCGGGCGCTAGGCCTACCCACACAAGTGAGGTATCATTTTTATCAGGAGACGTGGGGGAACGCTGGGTGGAAGGAAATTTGTGGCTCCTCTCAGATTCCAGAACTTTCTGCCACAGAAATGTGAGGAACATGTGTTTTTTTAGCCAAATTTTGAGGTTTGCAAAGGATTCTGGGTAACAGAACCTGGTCCGAGCCACACAAGTCACCCCATCTTGGATTCCCCTAGGTCTCTAGTTTTCAGAAATGCACAGGTTTGGTAGGTTTCCCTAGGTGGCGGCTGAGCTACAGGCCAAAATTTACAGGTAGGCACTTTGCAAAAAACACCTCTGTTTTCCTTAAAAAATTTGGCTGTGTCCACGTTGCACTTTGGGGCGTTTCCTGTCGCGGGCGCTAGGCCTACCCACACAAGTGAGGTATCATTTTTATCGGGAGACGTGGGGGAACGCTGCGTGGAAGGAAATTTGTGGCTCCTCTCAGATTCCAGAACTTTCTGCCACAGAAATGTGAGGAACATGTGTTTTTTTAGCCAAATTTTGAGGTTTGCAAAGGATTCTGGGTAACAGAACCTGGTCCGAGCCACACAAGTCACCCCATCTTGCATTCCCCTAGGTCTCTAGTTTTCAGAAATGCACAGGTTTGGTAGGTTTCCCTAGGTGGTGGCTGAGCTACAGGCCAAAATCTACAGGTACGCACTTTGCAAAAAACACCTCTGTTTTCCTTCAAAAATTTGGCTGTGTCCACGTTGCGCTTTGGGGCGTTTCCTGTCGCGGGCGCTATGCCTACCCACACAAGTGAGGTATAATTTTTATCGGGAGACGTGGGGGAACGCTGGGTGGAAGGAAATTTGTGGCTCCTCTCAGATTCCAGAACTTTCTGCCACAGAAATGTGAGGAACATGTATTTTTTTAGCCAAATTTTGAGGTTTGCAAAGGATTCTGGGTAACAGAACCTGGTCCGAGCCACACAAGTCACCCCATCTTGGATTCCCCTAGGTCTCTAGTTTTCAGAAATGCACAGGTTTGGTAGGTTTCCCTAGGTGGCGGCTGAGCTACAGGCCAAAATCTACAGGTAGGCACTTTGCAAAAAACACCTCTGTTTTCCTTCAAAAATTTGGCTGTGTCCACGTTGCGCTTTGGGGCGTTTCCAGTCGCGGGCGCTAGGCCTACCCACACAAGTGAGGTATCATTTTTATCAGGAGATGTGGGGGAACGCTGGGTGGAAGGAAATTTGTGGCTCCTCTCAGATTCCAGAACTTTCTGCCACAGAAATGTGAGGAACATGTGTTTTTGTAGCCAAATTTTGAGGTTTGCAAAGGATTCTGGGTAACAGAACCTGGTCCGAGCCACACAAGTCACCCCATCTTGGATTCCCCTAGGTCTCTAGTTTTCAGAAATGCACAGGTTTGGTAGGTTTCCCTAGGTGGCGGCTGAGCTACAGGCCAAAATCTACATGTAGGCACTTTGCAAAAAACACCTCTGTTTTCCTTCACAAATTTGGCTGTGCCCACGTTGCGCTTTGGGGCGTTTCCTGTCGCGGGCGCTAGGCCTACCCACACAAGTGAGGTATCATTTTTATCAGGAGACGTGGGGGAACGCTGGGTGGAAGGAAATTTGTGGCTCCTTTCAGATTCCAGAACTTTCTGCCACAGAAATGTGAGGAACATGTGTTTTTTTAGCCAAATTTTGAGGTTTGCAAAGGATTCTGGGTAACAGAACCTGGTCCGAGCCACACAAGTCACCCCATCTTGGATTCCCCTAGGTCTCTAGTGTTCAGAAATGCACAGGTTTGGTAGGTTTCCCTAGGTGGCGGCTGAGCTACAGGCCAAAATCTACAGGTAGGCACTTTGCAAAAAACACCTCTGTTTTCCTTCAAAAATTTGGCTGTGTCCACGTTGCGCTTTGGGGCATTTCCTGTCGCGGGCGCTAGGCCTACCCGCACAAGTGAGGTATCATTTTTATCGGGAGACGTGGGGGAATGCTGGGTGGAAGGAAATTTGTGGCTCCTCTCAGATTCCAGAACTTTCTGCCACAGAAATGTGAGGAAAATGTGTTTTTTTAGCCAAATTTTGAGGTTTGCAAAGGATTCTGGGTAACAGAACCTGGTCCGAGCCACACAAGTCACCCCATCTTGGATTCCCCTAGGTCTCTAGCTTTCAGAAATGCACAGGTTTGGTAGGTTTCCCTAGGTGGCGGCTCAGCTACAGGCCAAAATCTACAGGTAGGCACTTTGCAAAAAACACCTCTGTTTTCCTTCACAAATTTGGCTGTGTCCACGTTGTGCTTTGGGGTGTCGCGGGAGCTAGGCCTACCCACACAAGTGAGGTATCATTTTTATCGGGAGACGTGGGGGAACGCTGGTTGGAAGGAAATTTGTGGCTCCTCTCAGATTCCAGAACTTTCTGCCACAGAAATGTGAGGAACATGACTTTTTTTAGCCAAATTTTGAGGTTTGCAAAGGATTCTGGGTAACAGAACCTGGTCCGAGCCTCACAAGTCACCCCATCTTGCATTCCCCTAGGTCTCTTGTTTTCAGAAATGCACAGGTTTGGTAGGTTTCCCTAGGTGGTGGCTGAGCTACAGGCCAAAATCTACAGGTACGCACTTTGCAAAAAACACCTCTGTTTTCCTTCACAAATTTGGCTGTGTCCACGTTGCGCTTTGGGGTGTTTCCTGTCGCGGGAGCTAGGCCTACCCACACAAGTGAGGTATCATTTTTATCGGGAGACGTGGGGGAACGCTGGGTGGAAGGAAATTTGTGGCTCCTCTCAGATTCCAGAACTTTCTGCCACAGAAATGTGAGGAACATGACTTTTTTTAGCCAAATTTTGAGGTTTGCAAAGGATTCTGGGTAACAGAACCTGGTCCGAGCCACACAAGTCACCCCATCTTGCATTCCCCTAGGTCTCTAGTTTTCAGAAATGCACAGGTTTGGTAGGTTTCCCTAGGTGGTGGCTGAGCTACAGGCCAAAATCTACAGGTACGCACTTTGCAAAAAACACCTCTGTTTTCCTTCACAAATTTGGCTGTGTCCACGTTGCGCTTTGGGGCGTTTCCTGTCGCGGGCGCTAGGCCTACCCACACAAGTGAGGTATCATTTTTATCGGGAGACGTGGGGGAATGCTGGGTGGAAGGAAATTTGTGGCTCCTCTCAGATTCCAGAACTTTCTGCCACAGAAATGTGAGGAAAATGTGTTTTTTTAGCCAAATTTTGAGGTTTGCAAAGGATTCTGGGTAACAAAACCTGGTCCGAGCCACACAAGTCACCCCATCTTGGATTCCCCTAGGTCTCTAGTTTTCAGAAATGCACAGGTTTGGTAGGTTTCCCTAGGTGGCGGCTGAGCTACAGGCCAAAATCTACAGGTAGGCACTTTGCAAAAAACACCTCTGTTTTCCTTCACAAATTTGGCTGTGTCCACGTTGCGCTTTGGGGTGTTTCCTGTCGCGGGAGCTAGGCCTACCCACACAAGTGAGGTATCATTTTTATCGGGAGACGTGGGGGAACGCTGGGTGGAAGGAAATTTGTGGCTCCTCTCAGATTCCAGAACTTTCTGCCACAGAAATGTGAGGAACATGACTTTTTTTAGCCAAATTTTGAGGTTTGCAAAGGATTCTGGGTAACAGAACCTGGTCCGAGCCACACAAGTCACCCCATCTTGCATTCCCCTAGGTCTCTAGTTTTCAGAAATGCACAGGTTTGGTAGGTTTCCCTAGGTGGTGGCTGAGCTACAGGCCAAAATCTACAGGTACGCACTTTGCAAAAAACACCTCTGTTTTCCTTCACAAATTTGGCTGTGTCCACGTTGCGCTTTGGGGTGTTTCCTGTCGCGGGAGCTAGGCCTACCCACACAAGTGAGGTATCATTTTTATCGGGAGACGTGGGGGAACGCTGGGTGGAAGGAAATTTGTGGCTCCTCTCAGATTCCAGAACTTTCTGCCACAGAAATGTGAGGAACATGACTTTTTTTAGCCAAATTTTGAGGTTTGCAAAGGATTCTGGGTAACAGAACCTGGTCCGAGCCACACAAGTCACCCCATCTTGCATTCCCCTAGGTCTCTAGTTTTCAGAAATGCACAGGTTTGGTAGGTTTCCCTAGGTGGTGGCTGAGCTACAGGCCAAAATCTACAGGTACGCACTTTGCAAAAAACACCTCTGTTTTCCTTCAAAAATGTGGCTGTGTCCACGTTGCGCTTTGGGGCGTTTCCTGTCGCGGGCGCTAGGCCTACCCACACAAGTGAGGTATCATTTTTATCGGGAGACGTGGGGGAACGCTGGGTGGAAGGAAATTTGTGGCTCCTCTCAGATTCCAGAACTTTCTGCCACAGAAATGTGAGGAACATGTGTTTTTTTAGCCAAATTTTGAGGTTTGCAAAGGATTCTGGGTAACAGAACCTGGTCCGAGCCACACAAGTCACCCCATCTTGGATTCCCCTAGGTCTCTAGTTTTCAGAAATGCACAGGTTAGGTAGGTTTCCCTAGGTGGCGGCTGAGCTACAGGCCAAAATCTACAGGTAGGCACTTTGCAAAAAACACCTCTGTTTTCCTTCAAAAATTTGGCTGTGTCCACGTTGCGCTTTGGGGCATTTCCTGTCATGGGCGCTAGGCCTACCCACACAAGTGAGGTATCATTTTTATCGGGAGACGTGGGGGAACGCTGGGTGGAAGGAAATTTGTGGCTCCTCTCAGATTCCAGAACTTTCTGCCACAGAAATGTGAGGAACATGTGTTTTTTAGCCAAATGTTGAGGTTTGCAAAGGATTCTGGGTAACAGAACCTGGTCCGAGCCACACAAGTCACCCCATCTTGGATTCCCCTAGGTCTCTAGTTTTCAGAAATGCACAGGTTTGGTAGGTTTCCCCAGGTGGCGGCTGAGCTACAGGCCAAAATCTACAAGTAGGCACTTTGCAAAAAACACCTCTGTTTTCCTTCAAAAATTTGGCTGTGTCCACGTTGCGCTTTGGGGCGTTTCCTGTCGCGGGCGCTAGGCCTACCCACACAAGTGAGGTATCATTTTTATCGGGAGACGTGGGGGAACGCTGGGTGGAAGGAAATTTGTGGCTCCTCTCAGATTCCAGAACTTTCTGCCACAGAAATGTGAGGATCATGTGTTTTTTAGCCAAATGTTGAGGTTTGCAAAGGATTCTGGGTAACAGAACCTGGTCCGAGCCACACAAGTCACCCCATCTTGGATTCCCCTAGGTCTCTAGTTTTCAGAAATGCACAGGTTTGGTAGGTTTCCCTAGGTGGCGGCTGAGCTACAGGCCAAAATCTACAGGTAGGCACTTTGCAAAAAACACCTCTGTTTTCCTTCAAAAATGTGGCTGTGTCCACGTTGCGCTTTGGGGCGATTTCTGTCGCGGGCGCTAGGCCTACCCACACAAGTGAGGTATCATTTTTATCGGGAGACGTGGGGGAACGCTGGGTGGAAGGAAATTTGTGGCTCCTCTCAGATTCCAGAACTTTCTGCCACAGAAATGTGAGGAACATGGTTTTTTTAGCCAAATTTTGAGGTTTGCAATGGATTCTGGGTAACAGAACCTGGTCCGAGCCACACAAGTCACCCCATCTTGGATTCCCCTAGGTCTCTAGTTTTCAGAAATGCACAGGTTTGGTAGGTTTCCCTAGGTGGCGGCTGAGCTACAGGCCAAAATCTACAGGTAGGCACTTTGCAAAAAACACCTCTGTTTTCCTTCACAAATTTGGCTGTGTCCACGTTGCGCTTTGGGGCGTTTCCTGTCGCGGGCGCTAGGTCTACCCACACAAGTGAGGTATCATTTTTATTGGGAGACGTGTGGGAACGCTGGGTGGAAGGAAATTTGTGGCTCCTCTCAGATTCCAGAACTTTCTGCCACAGAAATGTAAGGAACATGTGTTTTTTTAGCCAAATTTTGAGGTTTGCAAAGGATTCTGGGTAACAGAACCTGGTCCGAGCCACACAAGTCACCCCATCTTGGATTCTCCTAGGTCTCTAGTTTGCTGAAATGCACAGGTTTGGTAGGTTTTCCTAGGTGGCGGCTGAGCTAGAGGCCAAAATCTACAGGTAGGCACTTTGCAAAAAAAACCTCTGTTTTCCTTCAAAAATTTGGCTGTGTCCACGTTGCACTTTGGGGCGTTTCCTGTCGCGGGCGCTAGGCCTACCCAC
This sequence comes from Pleurodeles waltl, assembly GCF_031143425.1. NCBI lineage: Eukaryota > Metazoa > Chordata > Amphibia > Caudata > Salamandridae > Pleurodeles > Pleurodeles waltl. The sequence continues at coordinate 126,097,283 of NC_090436.1, read as the reverse complement.
ACAAGTGAGGTATCATTTTTATCGGGAGACGTGGGGGAACGCTGGGTGGAAGGAAATTTGTGGCTCCTCTCAGATTCCAGAACTTTCTGCCACAGAAATGTGAGGAACATGTTTTTTTTAGCCAAATTTTGAGGTTTGCAATGGATTCTGGGTAACAGAACCTGGTCCGAGCCACACAAGTCACCCCATCTTGGATTCCCCTAGGTCTCTAGTTTTCAGAAATGCACAGGTTTGGTAGGTTTCCCTAGGTGGCGGCTGAGCTACAGGCCAAAATCTACAGGTAGGCACTTTGCAAAAAACACCTCTGATTTCCTTAAAAAATTTGGCTGTGTCCACGTTGCGCTTTGGGGCGTTTCCTGTCGCGGGCGCTAGGCCTACCTACACAAGTGAGGTATCATTTTTATCGGGAGACCTGGGGGAACGCTGGGTGGAAGGAAATTTGTGGCTCCTCTCAGATTCCAGAACTTTATGCCACAGAAATGTGAGGAACATGTGTTTTTTTAGCCAAATGTTGAGGTTTGCAAAGGATTCTGGGTAACAGAACCTGGTCCGAGCCACACAAGTCACCCCATCTTGGATTCCCCTAGGTCTCTAGTTTTCAGAAATGCACAGGTTTGGTAGGTTTCCCTAGGTGGCGGCTGAGCTACAGGCCAAAATCTACAGGTAGGCACTTTGCAAAAAACACCTCTGTTTTCCTTCACAAATTTGGCTGTGTCCACGTTGCGCTTTGGGGCGTTTCCTGTCGCGGGCGCTAGGCCTACCCACACAAGTGAGGTATCATTTTTATTGGGAGATGTGGGCGAACGCTGGGTGGAAGGAAATTTGTGGCTCCTCTCAGACTCCAGAACTTTCTGCCACAGAAATGTGAGGAACATGTGTTTTTTTAGCCAAATGTTGAGGTTTGCAAAGGATTCTGGGTAACAGAACCTAGTCCGAGCCACACAAGTCACCCCATGTTGGATTCCCCTAGGTCTCTAGTTTTCAGAAATGCACAGTATTGGTAGGTTTCCCTAGGTGGCGGCTGAGCTACAGGCCAAAATCTACAGGTAGGCACTTTGCAAAAAACACCTCTGTTTTCCTTCAAAAATTTGGCTGTGTCCACGTTGCGCTTTGGGGCGTTTCCTGTCGCGGGCGCTAGGCCTACCCACACAAGTGAGGTATCATTTTTATCAGGAGACGTGGGGGAACGCTGGGTGGAAGGAAATTTGTGGCTCCTCTCAGATTCCAGAACTTTCTGCCACAGAAATGTGAGGAACATGTGTTTTTTTAGCCAAATTTTGAGGTTTGCAAAGGATTCTGGGTAACAGAACCTGGTCCGAGCCACACAAGTCACCCCATCTTGGATTCCCCTAGGTCTCTAGTTTTCAGAAATGCACAGGTTTGGTAGGTTTCCCTAGGTGGCGGCTGAGCTACAGGCCAAAATTTACAGGTAGGCACTTTGCAAAAAACACCTCTGTTTTCCTTCAAAAATTTGGCTGTGTCCACGTTGCACTTTGGGGCGTTTCCTGTCGCGGGCGCTAGGCCTACCCACACAAGTGAGGTATCATTTTTATCGGGAGACGTGGGGGAACGCTGCGTGGAAGGAAATTTGTGGCTCCTCTCAGATTCCAGAACTTTCTGCCACAGAAATGTGAGGAACATGTGTTTTTTTAGCCAAATTTTGAGGTTTGCAAAGGATTCTGGGTAACAGAACCTGGTCCGAGCCACACAAGTCACCCCATCTTGGATTCCCCTAGGTCTCTAGTTTTCAGAAATGCACAGGTTAGGTAGGTTTCCCTAGGTGGTGGCTGAGCTACAGGCCAAAATCTACAGGTAGGCACTTTGCAAAAAACACCTCTGTTTTCCTTCAAAAATTTGGCTGTGTCCACGTTGCGCTTTAGGGCATTTCCTGTCACGGGCGCTAGGCCTACCCACACAAGTGAGGTATCATTTTTATCGGGAGACGTGGGGGAACGCTGGGTGGAAGGAAATTTGTGGCTCCTCTCAGATTCCAGAACTTTCTGCCACAGAAATGTGAGGAACATGTGTTTTTTAGCCAAATGTTGAGGTTTGCAAAGGATTCTGGGTAACAGAACCTGGTCCGAGCCACACAAGTCACCCCATCTTGGATTCCCCTAGGTCTCTAGTTTTCAGAAATGCACAGGTTTGGTAGGTTTCCCTAGGTGGCGGCTGAGCTACAGGCCAAAATCTACAAGTAGGCACTTTGCAAAAAACACCTCTGTTTTCCTTCAAAAATTTGGCTGTGTCCACGTTGCGCTTTGGGGCATTTCCTGTGGCGGGCGCTAGGCCTACCCACACAAGTGAGGTATCATTTTTATCGGGAGACGTAGGGGAACGCTGGGTGGAAGGAAATTTGTGGCTCCTCTCAGATTCCAGAACTTTCTGCCACAGAAATGTGAGGAACATGTGTTTTTTTAGCCAAATTTTGAGGTTTGCAAAAGATTCTGGGTAACAGAACCTGGTCCGAGCCACACAAGTCACCCCATCTTGGATTCCCCTAGGTCTCTAGTTTTCAGAAATACACAGGTTTGGTAGGTTTCCCTAGGTGGCGGCTGAGCTACAGGCCAAAATCTACAGGTAGGCACTTTGCAAAAAACACCTCTGTTTTCCTTCAAAAATGTGGCTGTGTCCACGTTGCGCTTTGGGCGATTTCTGTCGCGGGCGCTAGGCCTACCCACACAAGTGAGGTATCATTTTTATCGGGAGACGTGGGGGAACGCTGGGTGGAAGGAAATTTGAGGCTCCTCTCAGATTCCAGAACTTTCTGCCACAGAAATGTGAGGAACATGTTTTTTTTAGCCAAATTTTGAGGTTTGCAATGGATTCTGGGTAACAGAACCTGGTCCGAGCCACACAAGTCACCCCATCTTGGATTCCCCTAGGTCTCTAGTTTTCAGAAATGCACAGGTTTGGTAGGTTTCCCTAGGTGGCGGCTGAGCTACAGGCCAAAATCTACAGGTAGGCACTTTGCAAAAAACACCTCTGTTTTCCTTCACAAATTTGGCTGTGTCCACGTTGCGCTTTGGGGCGTTTCCTGTCCCGGGCGCTAGGCCTACCCACACAAGTGAGGTATCATTGTTATCGGGAGACGTGGGGGAACGCTGGATGGAAGGACATTTTTGGCTCCTCTCAGACTCCAGAACTTTCTGCCACAGAAATGTGAGGAACATGTGTTTTTTTAGCCAAATGTTGAGGTTTGCAAAGGATTCTGGGTAACAGAACCTAGTCCGAGCCACACACGTCACCCCATCTTGGATTCCCCTAGGTCTCTAGTTTTCAGAAATGCACAGGTTTGGTAGGTTTCCCTAGGTGGCGGCTGAGCTACAGGCCAAAATCTACAGGTAGGCACTTTGCAAAAAACACCTCTGTTTTCCTTCAAAAATGTGGCTGTGTCCACGTTACGCTTTGGGGCGTTTCCTGTCGCGGGCGCTAGGCCTACCCACACAAGTGAGGTATCATTTTTATCGGGAGACGTGGGGGAACGCTGGGTGGAAGGAAATTTGTGGCTCCTCTCAGATTCCAGAACTTTCTGCCACAGAAATGTGAGGAACATGTGTTTTTTTAGCCAATTTTGAGGTTTGCAAAGGATTCTGGGTAACAGAACCTGGTCCGAGCCACACAAGTCACCCCATCTTGGATTCCCCTAGGTCTCTAGTTTTCAGAAATGCACAGGTTTGGTAGGTTTCCCTAGGTGACGGCTGAGCTACAGGCCAAAATCTACAGGTAGGCACTTTGCAAAAAACACCTCTGTTTTCCTTCACAAATTTGGCTGTGTCCACGTTGCGCTTTGGGGCGTTTCCTGTCGCGGGCGCTAGGCCTCTCAGATTCCAGAACTTTCTGCCACAGAAATGTGAGGAACATGTGTTTTTTTAGCCAATTTTGAGGTTTGCAAAGGATTCTGGGTAACAGAACCTGGTCCGAGCCACACAAGTCACCCCATCTTGGATTCCCCTAGGTCTCTAGTTTTCAGAAATGCACAGGTTTGGTAGGTTTCCCTAGGTGGCGGCTGAGCTACAGGCCAAAATCTACAGGTAGGCACTTTGCAAAAAACACCTCTGTTTTCCTTCAAAAATGTGGCTGTGTCCACGTTGCACTTTGGGGCGTTTCCTGTCGCGGGCGCTAGGCCTACCCACACAAGTGAGGTATCATTTTTATCGGGAGACGTGGGGGAACGCTGCGTGGAAGGAAATTTGTGGCTCCTCTCAGATTCCAGAACTTTCTGCCACAGAAATGTGAGGAACATGTGTTTTTTTAGCCAAATTTTGAGGTTTGCAAAGGATTCTGGGTAACAGAACCTGGTCCGAGCCACACAAGTCACCCCATCTTGGATTCCCCTAGGTCTCTAGTTTTCAGAAATGCACAGGTTAGGTAGGTTTCCCTAGGTGGTGGCTGAGCTACAGGCCAAAATCTACAGGTAGGCACTTTGCAAAAAACACCTCTGTTTTCCTTCAAAAATTTGGCTGTGTCCACGTTGCGCTTTAGGGCATTTCCTGTCACGGGCGCTAGGCCTACCCACACAAGTGAGGTATCATTTTTATCGGGAGACGTGGGGGAACGCTGGGTGGAAGGAAATTTGTGGCTCCTCTCAGATTCCAGAACTTTCTGCCACAGAAATGTGAGGAACATGTGTTTTTTAGCCAAATGTTGAGGTTTGCAAAGGATTCTGGGTAACAGAACCTGGTCCGAGCCACACAAGTCACCCCATCTTGGATTCCCCTAGGTCTCTAGTTTTCAGAAATGCACAGGTTTGGTAGGTTTCCCCAGGTGGCGGCTGAGCTACAGGCCAAAATCTACAAGTAGGCACTTTGCAAAAAACACCTCTGTTTTCCTTCAAAAATTTGGCTGTGTCCACGTTGCGCTTTGGGGCGTTTCCTGTCGCGGGCGCTAGGCCTACCCACACAAGTGAGGTATCATTTTTATCGGGAGACGTAGGGGAACGCTGGGTGGAAGGAAATTTGTGGCTCCTCTCAGATTCCAGAACTTTCTGCCACAGAAATGTGAGGAACATGTGTTTTTTTAGCCAAATTTTGAGGTTTGCAAAAGATTCTGGGTAACAGAACCTGGTCCGAGCCACACAAGTCACCCCATCTTGGATTCCCCTAGGTCTCTAGTTTTCAGAAATACACAGGTTTGGTAGGTTTCCCTAGGTGGCGGCTGAGCTACAGGCCAAAATCTACAGGTAGGCACTTTGCAAAAAACACCTCTGTTTTCCTTCAAAAATGTGGCTGTGTCCACGTTGCGCTTTGGGCGATTTCTGTCGCGGGCGCTAGGCCTACCCACACAAGTGAGGTATCATTTTTATCGGGAGACGTGGGGGAACGCTGGGTGGAAGGAAATTTGAGGCTCCTCTCAGATTCCAGAACTTTCTGCCACAGAAATGTGAGGAACATGTTTTTTTTAGCCAAATTTTGAGGTTTGCAATGGATTCTGGGTAACAGAACCTGGTCCGAGCCACACAAGTCACCCCATCTTGGATTCCCCTAGGTCTCTAGTTTTCAGAAATGCACAGGTTTGGTAGGTTTCCCTAGGTGGCGGCTGAGCTACAGGCCAAAATCTATAGGTAGGCACTTTGCAAAAAACACCTCTGTTTTCCTTCACAAATTTGGCTGTGTCCACGTTGCGCTTTGGGGCGTTTCCTGTCCCGGGCGCTAGGCCTACCCACACAAGTGAGGTATCATTGTTATCGGGAGACGTGGGGGAACGCTGGATGGAAGGAAATTTTTGGCTCCTCTCAGACTCCAGAACTTTCTGCCACAGAAATGTGAGGAACATGTGTTTTTTTAGCCAAATGTTGAGGTTTGCAAAGGATTCTGGGTAACAGAACCTAGTCCGAGCCACACACGTCACCCCATCTTGGATTCCCCTAGGTCTCTAGTTTTCAGAAATGCACAGGTTTGGTAGGTTTCCCTAGGTGGCGGCTGAGCTACAGGCCAAAATCTACAGGTAGGCACTTTGCAAAAAACACCTCTGTTTTCCTTCAAAAATGTGGCTGTGTCCACGTTACGCTTTGGGGCGTTTCCTGTCGCGGGCGCTAGGCCTACCCACACAAGTGAGGTATCATTTTTATCGGGAGACGTGGGGGAACGCTGGGTGGAAGGAAATTTGTGGCTCCTCTCAGATTCCAGAACTTTCTGCCACAGAAATGTGAGGAACATGTGTTTTTTTAGCCAATTTTGAGGTTTGCAAAGGATTCTGGGTAACAGAACCTGGTCCGAGCCACACAAGTCACCCCATCTTGGATTCCCCTAGGTCTCTAGTTTTCAGAAATGCACAGGTTTGGTAGGTTTCCCTAGGTGGCGGCTGAGCTACAGGCCAAAATCTACAGGTAGGCACTTTGCAAAAAACACCTCTGTTTTCCTTCAAAAATGTGGCTGTGTCCACGTTGCGCTTTGGGGCGTTTCCTGTCGCGGGCGCTAGGCCTACCCACACAAGTGAGGTATCATTTTTATCGGGAGACGTGGGCGAACGCTGGGTGGAAGGAAATTTGTGGCTCCTCTCAGATTCCAGAACTTTATGCCACAGAAATGTGAGGAACATGTGTTTTTTTAGCCAAATGTTGAGGTTTGCAAAGGATTCTGGGTAACAGAACCTGGTCCGAGCCACACAAGTCACCCCATCTTGGATTCCCCTAGGTCTCTAGTTTTCAGAAATGCACAGGTTTGGTAGGTTTCCCTAGGTGGCGGCTGAGCTACAGGCCAAAATTTACAGATAGGCACTTTGCAAAAAACACCTCTGTTTTCCTTCAAACATTTGGCTTGGCCACGTTGCGCTTTGGGGCGTTTCCTGTCGCGGGCGCTAGGTCTACCCACACAAGTGAGGTATCATTTTTATTGGGAGACGTGGGGGAACGCTGGGTGGAAGGAAATTTGTGGCTCCTCTCAGATTCCAGAACTTTCTGCCACAGAAATGTAAGGAACATGTGTTTTTTTAGCCAAATTTTGAGGTTTGCAAAGGATTCTGGGTAACAGAACCTGGTCCGAGCCACACAAGTCACCCCATCTTGGATTCCCCTAGGTCTCTAGTTTGCTGAAATGCACAGGTTTGGTAGGTTTTCCTAGGTGGCGGCTGAGCTAGAGGCCAAAATCTACAGGTAGGCACTTTGCAAAAAACACCTCTGTTTTCCTTCAAAAATTTGGCTGTGTCCACGTTGCACTTTGGGGCGTTTCCTGTCGCGGGCGCTAGGCCTACCCACACAAGTGAGGTATCATTTTTATCGGGAGACGTGGGGGAACGCTGGGTGGAAGGAAATTTGTGGCTCCTCTCAGATTCCAGAACTTTCTGCCACAGAAATGTGAGGAACATGTTTTTTTTAGCCAAATTTTGAGGTTTGCAATGGATTCTGGGTAACAGAACCTGGTCCGAGCCACACAAGTCACCCCATCTTGGATTCCCCTAGGTCTCTAGTTTTCAGAAATGCACAGGTTTGGTAGGTTTCCCTAGGTGGCGGCTGAGCTACAGGCCAAAATCTACAGGTAGGCACTTTGCAAAAAACACCTCTGTTTTCCTTAAAAAATTTGGCTGTGTCCACGTTGCGCTTTGGGGCGTTTCCTGTCGCGGGCGCTAGGCCTACGCACACAAGTGAGGTATCATTTTTATCGGGAGACGTGGGCGAACGCTGGGTGGAAGGAAATTTGTGGCTCCTCTCAGATTCCAGAACTTTATGCCACAGAAATGTGAGGAACATGTGTTTTTTTAGCCAAATGTTGAGGTTTGCAAAGGATTCTGGGTAACAGAACCTGGTCCGAGCCACACAAGTCACCCCATCTTGGATTCCCCTAGGTCTCTAGTTTTCAGAAATGCACAGGTTTGGTAGGTTTCCCTAGGTGACGGCTGAGCTACAGGCCAAAATCTACAGGTAGGCACTTTGCAAAAAACACCTCTGTTTTCCTTCACAAATTTGGCTGTGTCCACGTTGCGCTTTGGGGCGTTTCCTGTCGCGGGCGCTAGGCCTACCCACACAAGTGAGGTATCATTTTTATCGGGAGACGTGGGGGAACGCTGGGTGGAAGGAAATTTGTGGCTCCTCTCAGATTCCAGAACTTTCTGCCACAGAAATGTGAGGAACATGTGTTTTTTTAGCCAATTTTGAGGTTTGCAAAGGATTCTGGGTAACAGAACCTGGTCCGAGCCACACAAGTCACCCCATCTTGGATTCCCCTAGGTCTCTAGTTTTCAGAAATGCACAGGTTTGGTAGGTTTCCCTAGGTGGCGGCTGAGCTACAGGCCAAAATTTACAGATAGGCACTTTGCAAAAAACACCTCTGTTTTCCTTCAAAAATTTGGCTGTGTCCACGTTGCGCTTTGGGGCGTTTCCTGTCGCGGGCGCTAGGTCTACCCACACAAGTGAGGTATCATTTTTATCGGGAGACGTGGGGGAACGCTGGGTGGAAGGAAATTTGTGGCTCCTCTCAGATTCCAGAACTTTCTGCCACAGAAATGTGAGGATCATGTGTTTTTTTAGCCAAATTTTGAGGTTTGCAAAGGATTCTGGGTAACAGAACCTGGTCCGAGCCACACAAGTCACCCCATCTTGGATTCCCCTAGGTCTCTAGTTTGCTGAAATGCACAGGTTTGGTAGGTTTTCCTAGGTGGCGGCTGAGCTAGAGGCCAAAATCTACAGGTAGGCACTTTGCAAAAAACACCTCTGTTTTCCTTCAAAAATTTGGCTGTGTCCACGTTGCACTTTGGGGCGTTTCCTGTCGCGGGCGCTAGGCCTACCCACACAAGTGAGGTATCATTTTTATCGGGAGACGTGGGGGAACGCTGGGTGGAAGGAAATTTGTGGCTCCTCTCAGATTCCAGAACTTTCTGCCACAGAAATGTAAGGAACATGTGTTTTTTTAGCCAAATTTTGAGGTTTGCAAAGGATTCTGGGTAACAGAACCTGGTCCGAGCCACACAAGTCACCCCATCTTGGATTCTCCTAGGTCTCTAGTTTGCTGAAATGCACAGGTTTGGTAGGTTTTCCTAGGTGGCGGCTGAGCTAGAGGCCAAAATCTACAGGTAGGCACTTTGCAAAAAAAACCTCTGTTTTCCTTCAAAAATTTGGCTGTGTCCACGTTGCACTTTGGGGCGTTTCCTGTCGCGGGCGCTAGGCCTACCCACACAAGTGAGGTATCATTTTTATCGGGAGACGTGGGGGAACGCTGGGTGGAAGGAAATTTGTGGCTCCTCTCAGATTCCAGAACTTTCTGCCACAGAAATGTGAGGAACATGTTTTTTTTAGCCAAATTTTGAGGTTTGCAATGGATTCTGGGTAACAGAACCTGGTCCGAGCCACACAAGTCACCCCATCTTGGATTCCCCTAGGTCTCTAGTTTTCAGAAATGCACAGGTTTGGTAGGTTTCCCTAGGTGGCGGCTGAGCTACAGGCCAAAATCTACAGGTAGGCACTTTGCAAAAAACACCTCTGATTTCCTTAAAAAATTTGGCTGTGTCCACGTTGCGCTTTGGGGCGTTTCCTGTCGCGGGCGCTAGGCCTACCCACACAAGTGAGGTATCATTTTTATCGGGAGACCTGGGGGAACGCTGGGTGGAAGGAAATTTGTGGCTCCTCTCAGATTCCAGAACTTTATGCCACAGAAATGTGAGGAACATGTGTTTTTTTAGCCAAATGTTGAGGTTTGCAAAGGATTCTGGGTAACAGAACCTGGTCCGAGCCACACAAGTCACCCCATCTTGGATTCCCCTAGGTCTCTAGTTTTCAGAAATGCACAGGTTTGGTAGGTTTCCCTAGGTGGCGGCTGAGCTACAGGCCAAAATCTACAGGTAGGCACTTTGCAAAAAACACCTCTGTTTTCCTTCACAAATTTGGCTGTGTCCACGTTGCGCTTTGGGGCGTTTCCTGTCGCGGGCGCTAGGCCTACCCACACAAGTGAGGTATCATTTTTATTGGGAGATGTGGGCGAACGCTGGGTGGAAGGAAATTTGTGGCTCCTCTCAGACTCCAGAACTTTCTGCCACAGAAATGTGAGGAACATGTGTTTTTTTAGCCAAATGTTGAGGTTTGCAAAGGATTCTGGGTAACAGAACCTAGTCCGAGCCACACAAGTCACCCCATGTTGGATTCCCCTAGGTCTCTAGTTTTCAGAAATGCACAGTATTGGTAGGTTTCCCTAGGTGGCGGCTGAGCTACAGGCCAAAATCTACAGGTAGGCACTTTGCAAAAAACACCTCTGTTTTCCTTCAAAAATTTGGCTGTGTCCACGTTGCGCTTTGGGGCGTTTCCTGTCGCGGGCGCTAGGCCTACCCACACAAGTGAGGTATCATTTTTATCAGGAGACGTGGGGGAACGCTGGGTGGAAGGAAATTTGTGGCTCCTCTCAGATTCCAGAACTTTCTGCCACAGAAATGTGAGGAACATGTGTTTTTTTAGCCAAATTTTGAGGTTTGCAAAGGATTCTGGGTAACAGAACCTGGTCCGAGCCACACAAGTCACCCCATCTTGGATTCCCCTAGGTCTCTAGTTTTCAGAAATGCACAGGTTTGGTAGGTTTCCCTAGGTGGCGGCTGAGCTACAGGCCAAAATTTACAGGTAGGCACTTTGCAAAAAACACCTCTGTTTTCCTTCAAAAATTTGGCTGTGTCCACGTTGCACTTTGGGGCGTTTCCTGTCGCGGGCGCTAGGCCTACCCACACAAGTGAGGTATCATTTTTATCGGGAGACGTGGGGGAACGCTGCGTGGAAGGAAATTTGTGGCTCCTCTCAGATTCCAGAACTTTCTGCCACAGAAATGTGAGGAACATGTGTTTTTTTAGCCAAATTTTGAGGTTTGCAAAGGATTCTGGGTAACAGAACCTGGTCCGAGCCACACAAGTCACCCCATCTTGGATTCCCCTAGGTCTCTAGTTTTCAGAAATGCACAGGTTAGGTAGGTTTCCCTAGGTGGTGGCTGAGCTACAGGCCAAAATCTACAGGTAGGCACTTTGCAAAAAACACCTCTGTTTTCCTTCAAAAATTTGGCTGTGTCCACGTTGCGCTTTAGGGCATTTCCTGTCACGGGCGCTAGGCCTACCCACACAAGTGAGGTATCATTTTTATCGGGAGACGTGGGGGAACGCTGGGTGGAAGGAAATTTGTGGCTCCTCTCAGATTCCAGAACTTTCTGCCACAGAAATGTGAGGAACATGTGTTTTTTAGCCAAATGTTGAGGTTTGCAAAGGATTCTGGGTAACAGAACCTGGTCCGAGCCACACAAGTCACCCCATCTTGGATTCCCCTAGGTCTCTAGTTTTCAGAAATGCACAGGTTTGGTAGGTTTCCCTAGGTGGCGGCTGAGCTACAGGCCAAAATCTACAAGTAGGCACTTTGCAAAAAACACCTCTGTTTTCCTTCAAAAATTTGGCTGTGTCCACGTTGCGCTTTGGGGCGTTTCCTGTCGCGGGCGCTATGCCTACCCACACAAGTGAGGTATCATTTTTATCGGGAGACGTAGGGGAACGCTGGGTGGAAGGAAATTTGTGGCTCCTCTCAGATTCCAGAACTTTCTGCCACAGAAATGTGAGGAACATGTGTTTTTTTAGCCAAATTTTGAGGTTTGCAAAAGATTCTGGGTAACAGAACCTGGTCCGAGCCACACAAGTCACCCCATCTTGGATTCCCCTAGGTCTCTAGTTTTCAGAAATACACAGGTTTGGTAGGTTTCCCTAGGTGGCGGCTGAGCTACAGGCCAAAATGTACAGGTAGGCACTTTGCAAAAAACACCTCTGTTTTCCTTCAAAAATGTGGCTGTGTCCACGTTGCGCTTTGGGCGATTTCTGTCGCGGGCGCTAGGCCTACCCACACAAGTGAGGTATCATTTTTATCGGGAGACGTGGGGGAACGCTGGGTGGAAGGAAATTTGAGGCTCCTCTCAGATTCCAGAACTTTCTGCCACAGAAATGTGAGGAACATGTTTTTTTTAGCCAAATTTTGAGGTTTGCAATGGATTCTGGGTAACAGAACCTGGTCCGAGCCACACAAGTCACCCCATCTTGGATTCCCCTAGGTCTCTAGTTTTCAGAAATGCACAGGTTTGGTAGGTTTCCCTAGGTGGCGGCTGAGCTACAGGCCAAAATCTACAGGTAGGCACTTTGCAAAAAACACCTCTGTTTTCCTTCACAAATTTGGCTGTGTCCACGTTGCGCTTTGGGGCGTTTCCTGTCCCGGGCGCTAGGCCTACCCACACAAGTGAGGTATCATTGTTATCGGGAGACGTGGGGGAACGCTGGATGGAAGGAAATTTTTGGCTCCTCTCAGACTCCAGAACTTTCTGCCACAGAAATGTGAGGAACATGTGTTTTTTTAGCCAAATGTTGAGGTTTGCAAAGGATTCTGGGTAACAGAACCTAGTCCGAGCCACACACGTCACCCCATCTTGGATTCCCCTAGGTCTCTAGTTTTCAGAAATGCACAGGTTTGGTAGGTTTCCCTAGGTGGCGGCTGAGCTACAGGCCAAAATCTACAGGTAGGCACTTTGCAAAAAACACCTCTGTTTTCCTTCAAAAATGTGGCTGTGTCCACGTTACGCTTTGGGGCGTTTCCTGTCGCGGGCGCTAGGCCTACCCACACAAGTGAGGTATCATTTTTATCGGGAGACGTGGGGGAACGCTGGGTGGAAGGAAATTTGTGGCTCCTCTCAGATTCCAGAACTTTCTGCCACAGAAATGTGAGGAACATGTGTTTTTTTAGCCAATTTTGAGGTTTGCAAAGGATTCTGGGTAACAGAACCTGGTCCGAGCCACACAAGTCACCCCATCTTGGATTCCCCTAGGTCTCTAGTTTTCAGAAATGCACAGGTTTGGTAGGTTTCCCTAGGTGACGGCTGAGCTACAGGCCAAAATCTACAGGTAGGCACTTTGCAAAAAACACCTCTGTTTTCCTTCACAAATTTGGCTGTGTCCACGTTGCGCTTTGGGGCGTTTCCTGTCGCGGGCGCTAGGCCTCTCAGATTCCAGAACTTTCTGCCACAGAAATGTGAGGAACATGTGTTTTTTTAGCCAATTTTGAGGTTTGCAAAGGATTCTGGGTAACAGAACCTGGTCCGAGCCACACAAGTCACCCCATCTTGGATTCCCCTAGGTCTCTAGTTTTCAGAAATGCACAGGTTTGGTAGGTTTCCCTAGGTGGCGGCTGAGCTACAGGCCAAAATCTACAGGTAGGCACTTTGCAAAAAACACCTCTGTTTTCCTTCAAAAATGTGGCTGTGTCCACGTTGCACTTTGGGGCGTTTCCTGTCGCGGGCGCTAGGCCTACCCACACAAGTGAGGTATCATTTTTATCGGGAGACGTGGGGGAACGCTGCGTGGAAGGAAATTTGTGGCTCCTCTCAGATTCCAGAACTTTCTGCCACAGAAATGTGAGGAACATGTGTTTTTTTAGCCAAATTTTGAGGTTTGCAAAGGATTCTGGGTAACAGAACCTGGTCCGAGCCACACAAGTCACCCCATCTTGGATTCCCCTAGGTCTCTAGTTTTCAGAAATGCACAGGTTAGGTAGGTTTCCCTAGGTGGTGGCTGAGCTACAGGCCAAAATCTACAGGTAGGCACTTTGCAAAAAACACCTCTGTTTTCCTTCAAAAATTTGGCTGTGTCCACGTTGCGCTTTAGGGCATTTCCTGTCACGGGCGCTAGGCCTACCCACACAAGTGAGGTATCATTTTTATCGGGAGACGTGGGGGAACGCTGGGTGGAAGGAAATTTGTGGCTCCTCTCAGATTCCAGAACTTTCTGCCACAGAAATGTGAGGAACATGTGTTTTTTAGCCAAATGTTGAGGTTTGCAAAGGATTCTGGGTAACAGAACCTGGTCCGAGCCACACAAGTCACCCCATCTTGGATTCCCCTAGGTCTCTAGTTTTCAGAAATGCACAGGTTTGGTAGGTTTCCCCAGGTGGCGGCTGAGCTACAGGCCAAAATCTACAAGTAGGCACTTTGCAAAAAACACCTCTGTTTTCCTTCAAAAATTTGGCTGTGTCCACGTTGCGCTTTGGGGCGTTTCCTGTCGCGGGCGCTAGGCCTACCCACACAAGTGAGGTATCATTTTTATCGGGAGACGTAGGGGAACGCTGGGTGGAAGGAAATTTGTGGCTCCTCTCAGATTCCAGAACTTTCTGCCACAGAAATGTGAGGAACATGTGTTTTTTTAGCCAAATTTTGAGGTTTGCAAAAGATTCTGGGTAACAGAACCTGGTCCGAGCCACACAAGTCACCCCATCTTGGATTCCCCTAGGTCTCTAGTTTTCAGAAATACACAGGTTTGGTAGGTTTCCCTAGGTGGCGGCTGAGCTACAGGCCAAAATCTACAGGTAGGCACTTTGCAAAAAACACCTCTGTTTTCCTTCAAAAATGTGGCTGTGTCCACGTTGCGCTTTGGGCGATTTCTGTCGCGGGCGCTAGGCCTACCCACACAAGTGAGGTATCATTTTTATCGGGAGACGTGGGGGAACGCTGGGTGGAAGGAAATTTGAGGCTCCTCTCAGATTCCAGAACTTTCTGCCACAGAAATGTGAGGAACATTTTTTTTTAGCCAAATTTTGAGGTTTGCAATGGATTCTGGGTAACAGAACCTGGTCCGAGCCACACAAGTCACCCCATCTTGGATTCCCCTAGGTCTCTAGTTTTCAGAAATGCACAGGTTTGGTAGGTTTCCCTAGGTGGCGGCTGAGCTACAGGCCAAAATCTACAGGTAGGCACTTTGCAAAAAACACCTCTGTTTTCCTTCACAAATTTGGCTGTGTCCACGTTGCGCTTTGGGGCGTTTCCTGTCCCGGGCGCTAGGCCTACCCACACAAGTGAGGTATCATTGTTATCGGGAGACGTGGGGGAACGCTGGATGGAAGGAAATTTTTGGCTCCTCTCAGACTCCAGAACTTTCTGCCACAGAAATGTGAGGAACATGTGTTTTTTTAGCCAAATGTTGAGGTTTGCAAAGGATTCTGGGTAACAGAACCTAGTCCGAGCCACACACGTCACCCCATCTTGGATTCCCCTAGGTCTCTAGTTTTCAGAAATGCACAGGTTTGGTAGGTTTCCCTAGGTGGCGGCTGAGCTACAGGCCAAAATCTACAGGTAGGCACTTTGCAAAAAACACCTCTGTTTTCCTTAAAAAATGTGGCTGTGTCCACGTTACGCTTTGGGGCGTTTCCTGTCGCGGGCGCTAGGCCTACCCACACAAGTGAGGTATCATTTTTATCGGGAGACGTGGGGGAACGCTGGGTGGAAGGAAATTTGTGGCTCCTCTCAGATTCCAGAACTTTCTGCCACAGAAATGTGAGGAACATGTGTTTTTTTAGCCAATTTTGAGGTTTGCAAAGGATTCTGGGTAACAGAACCTGGTCCGAGCCACACAAGTCACCCCATCTTGGATTCCCCTAGGTCTCTAGTTTTCAGAAATGCACAGGTTTGGTAGGTTTCCCTAGGTGGCGGCTGAGCTACAGGCCAAAATCTACAGGTAGGCACTTTGCAAAAAACACCTCTGTTTTCCTTCAAAAATGTGGCTGTGTCCACGTTGCGCTTTGGGGCGTTTCCTGTCGCGGGCGCTAGGCCTACCCACACAAGTGAGGTATCATTTTTATCGGGAGACGTGGGCGAACGCTGGGTGGAAGGAAATTTGTGGCTCCTCTCAGATTCCAGAACTTTATGCCACAGAAATGTGAGGAACATGTGTTTTTTTAGCCAAATGTTGAGGTTTGCAAAGGATTCTGGGTAACAGAACCTGGTCCGAGCCACACAAGTCACCCCATCTTGGATTCCCCTAGGTCTCTAGTTTTCAGAAATGCACAGGTTTGGTAGGTTTCCCTAGGTGGCGGCTGAGCTACAGGCCAAAATTTACAGATAGGCACTTTGCAAAAAACACCTCTGTTTTCCTTCAAACATTTGGCTTGGCCACGTTGCGCTTTGGGGCGTTTCCTGTCGCGGGCGCTAGGTCTACCCACACAAGTGAGGTATCATTTTTATTGGGAGACGTGGGGGAACGCTGGGTGGAAGGAAATTTGTGGCTCCTCTCAGATTCCAGAACTTTCTGCCACAGAAATGTAAGGAACATGTGTTTTTTTAGCCAAATTTTGAGGTTTGCAAAGGATTCTGGGTAACAGAACCTGGTCCGAGCCACACAAGTCACCCCATCTTGGATTCCCCTAGGTCTCTAGTTTGCTGAAATGCACAGGTTTGGTAGGTTTTCCTAGGTGGCGGCTGAGCTAGAGGCCAAAATCTACAGGTAGGCACTTTGCAAAAAACACCTCTGTTTTCCTTCAAAAATTTGGCTGTGTCCACGTTGCACTTTGGGGCGTTTCCTGTCGCGGGCGCTAGGCCTACCCACACAAGTGAGGTATCATTTTTATCGGGAGACGTGGGGGAACGCTGGGTGGAAGGAAATTTGTGGCTCCTCTCAGATTCCAGAACTTTCTGCCACAGAAATGTGAGGAACATGTTTTTTTTTAGCCAAATGTTGAGGTTTGCAAAGGATTCTGGGTAACAGAACCTGGTCCGAGCCACACAAGTCACCCCATCTTGGATTCCCCTAGGTCTCTAGTTTTCAGAAATGCACAGGTTTGGTAGGTTTCCCTAGGTGGCGGCTGAGCTACAGGCCAAAATCTACAGGTAGGCACTTTGCAAAAAACACCTCTGTTTTCCTTAAAAAATTTGGCTGTGTCCACGTTGCGCTTTGGGGCGTTTCCTGTCGCGGGCGCTAGGCCTACGCACACAAGTGAGGTATCATTTTTATCGGGAGACGTGGGCGAACGCTGGGTGGAAGGAAATTTGTGGCTCCTCTCAGATTCCAGAACTTTATGCCACAGAAATGTGAGGAACATGTGTTTTTTTAGCCAAATGTTGAGGTTTGCAAAGGATTCTGGGTAACAGAACCTGGTCCGAGCCACACAAGTCACCCCATCTTGGATTCCCCTAGGTCTCTAGTTTTCAGAAATGCACAGGTTTGGTAGGTTTCCCTAGGTGACGGCTGAGCTACAGGCCAAAATCTACAGGTAGGCACTTTGCAAAAAACACCTCTGTTTTCCTTCACAAATTTGGCTGTGTCCACGTTGCGCTTTGGGGCGTTTCCTGTCGCGGGCGCTAGGCCTACCCACACAAGTGAGGTATCATTTTTATCGGGAGACGTGGGGGAACGCTGGGTGGAAGGAAATTTGTGGCTCCTCTCAGATTCCAGAACTTTCTGCCACAGAAATGTGAGGAACATGTGTTTTTTTAGCCAATTTTGAGGTTTGCAAAGGATTCTGGGTAACAGAACCTGGTCCGAGCCACACAAGTCACCCCATCTTGGATTCCCCTAGGTCTCTAGTTTTCAGAAATGCACAGGTTTGGTAGGTTTCCCTAGGTGGCGGCTGAGCTACAGGCCAAAATTTACAGATAGGCACTTTGCAAAAAACACCTCTGTTTTCCTTCAAAAATTTGGCTGTGTCCACGTTGCGCTTTGGGGCGTTTCCTGTCGCGGGCGCTAGGTCTACCCACACAAGTGAGGTATCATTTTTATCGGGAGACGTGGGGGAACGCTGGGTGGAAGGAAATTTGTGGCTCCTCTCAGATTCCAGAACTTTCTGCCACAGAAATGTGAGGATCATGTGTTTTTTTAGCCAAATTTTGAGGTTTGCAAAGGATTCTGGGTAACAGAACCTGGTCCGAGCCACACAAGTCACCCCATCTTGGATTCCCCTAGGTCTCTAGTTTGCTGAAATGCACAGGTTTGGTAGGTTTCCCTAGGTGGCGGCTGAGCTACAGGCCAAAATTTACAGATAGGCACTTTGCAAAAAACACCTCTGTTTTCCTTCACAAATTTGGCTGTGTCCACGTTGCGCTTTGGGGCGTTTCCTGTCCCGGGCGCTAGGCCTACCCACACAAGTGAGGTATCATTGTTATCGGGAGACGTGGGGGAACGCTGGATGGAAGGAAATTTTTGGCTCCTCTCAGACTCCAGAACTTTCTGCCACAGAAATGTGAGGAACATGTGTTTTTTTAGCCAAATGTTGAGGTTTGCAAAGGATTCTGGGTAACAGAACCTAGTCCGAGCCACACACATCACCCCATCTTGGATTCCCCTAGGTCTCTAGTTTTCAGAAATGCACAGGTTTGGTAGGTTTCCCTAGGTGGCGGCTGAGCTACAGGCCAAAATCTACAGGTAGGCACTTTGCAAAAAACACCTCTGTTTTCCTTCAAAAATGTGGCTGTGTCCACGTTACGCTTTGGGGCGTTTCCTGTCGCGGGCGCTAGGCCTACCCACACAAGTGAGGTATCATTTTTATCGGGAGACGTGGGGGAACGCTGGGTGGAAGGAAATTTGTGGCTCCTCTCAGATTCCAGAACTTTCTGCCACAGAAATGTGAGGAACATGTGTTTTTTTAGCCAATTTTGAGGTTTGCAAAGGATTCTGGGTAACAGAACCTGGTCCGAGCCACACAAGTCACCCCATCTTGGATTCCCCTAGGTCTCTAGTTTTCAGAAATGCACAGGTTTGGTAGGTTTCCCTAGGTGACGGCTGAGCTACAGGCCAAAATCTACAGGTAGGCACTTTGCAAAAAACACCTCTGTTTTCCTTCACAAATTTGGCTGTGTCCACGTTGCGCTTTGGGGCGTTTCCTGTCGCGGGCGCTAGGCCTCTCAGATTCCAGAACTTTCTGCCACAGAAATGTGAGGAACATGTGTTTTTTTAGCCAATTTTGAGGTTTGCAAAGGATTCTGGGTAACAGAACCTGGTCCGAGCCACACAAGTCACCCCATCTTGGATTCCCCTAGGTCTCTAGTTTTCAGAAATGCACAGGTTTGGTAGGTTTCCCTAGGTGGCGGCTGAGCTACAGGCCAAAATCTACAGGTAGGCACTTTGCAAAAAACACCTCTGTTTTCCTTCAAAAATGTGGCTGTGTCCACGTTGCACTTTGGGGCGTTTCCTGTCGCGGGCGCTAGGCCTACCCACACAAGTGAGGTATCATTTTTATCGGGAGACGTGGGGGAACGCTGCGTGGAAGGAAATTTGTGGCTCCTCTCAGATTCCAGAACTTTCTGCCACAGAAATGTGAGGAACATGTGTTTTTTTAGCCAAATTTTGAGGTTTGCAAAGGATTCTGGGTAACAGAACCTGGTCCGAGCCACACAAGTCACCCCATCTTGGATTCCCCTAGGTCTCTAGTTTTCAGAAATGCACAGGTTAGGTAGGTTTCCCTAGGTGGTGGCTGAGCTACAGGCCAAAATCTACAGGTAGGCACTTTGCAAAAAACACCTCTGTTTTCCTTCAAAAATTTGGCTGTGTCCACGTTGCGCTTTAGGGCATTTCCTGTCACGGGCGCTAGGCCTACCCACACAAGTGAGGTATCATTTTTATCGGGAGACGTGGGGGAACGCTGGGTGGAAGGAAATTTGTGGCTCCTCTCAGATTCCAGAACTTTCTGCCACAGAAATGTGAGGAACATGTGTTTTTTAGCCAAATGTTGAGGTTTGCAAAGGATTCTGGGTAACAGAACCTGGTCCGAGCCACACAAGTCACCCCATCTTGGATTCCCCTAGGTCTCTAGTTTTCAGAAATGCACAGGTTTGGTAGGTTTCCCCAGGTGGCGGCTGAGCTACAGGCCAAAATCTACAAGTAGGCACTTTGCAAAAAACACCTCTGTTTTCCTTCAAAAATTTGGCTGTGTCCACGTTGCGCTTTGGGGCGTTTCCTGTCGCGGGCGCTAGGCCTACCCACACAAGTGAGGTATCATTTTTATCGGGAGACGTAGGGGAACGCTGGGTGGAAGGAAATTTGTGGCTCCTCTCAGATTCCAGAACTTTCTGCCACAGAAATGTGAGGAACATGTGTTTTTTTAGCCAAATTTTGAGGTTTGCAAAAGATTCTGGGTAACAGAACCTGGTCCGAGCCACACAAGTCACCCCATCTTGGATTCCCCTAGGTCTCTAGTTTTCAGAAATACACAGGTTTGGTAGGTTTCCCTAGGTGGCGGCTGAGCTACAGGCCAAAATCTACAGGTAGGCACTTTGCAAAAAACACCTCTGTTTTCCTTCAAAAATGTGGCTGTGTCCACGTTGCGCTTTGGGCGATTTCTGTCGCGGGCGCTAGGCCTACCCACACAAGTGAGGTATCATTTTTATCGGGAGACGTGGGGGAACGCTGGGTGGAAGGAAATTTGAGGCTCCTCTCAGATTCCAGAACTTTCTGCCACAGAAATGTGAGGAACATGTTTTTTTTAGCCAAATTTTGAGGTTTGCAATGGATTCTGGGTAACAGAACCTGGTCCGAGCCACACAAGTCACCCCATCTTGGATTCCCCTAGGTCTCTAGTTTTCAGAAATGCACAGGTTTGGTAGGTTTCCCTAGGTGGCGGCTGAGCTACAGGCCAAAATCTACAGGTAGGCACTTTGCAAAAAACACCTCTGTTTTCCTTCACAAATTTGGCTGTGTCCACGTTGCGCTTTGGGGCGTTTCCTGTCCCGGGCGCTAGGCCTACCCACACAAGTGAGGTATCATTGTTATCGGGAGACGTGGGGGAACGCTGGATGGAAGGAAATTTTTGGCTCCTCTCAGACTCCAGAACTTTCTGCCACAGAAATGTGAGGAACATGTGTTTTTTTAGCCAAATGTTGAGGTTTGCAAAGGATTCTGGGTAACAGAACCTAGTCCGAGCCACACACGTCACCCCATCTTGGATTCCCCTAGGTCTCTAGTTTTCAGAAATGCACAGGTTTGGTAGGTTTCCCTAGGTGGCGGCTGAGCTACAGGCCAAAATCTACAGGTAGGCACTTTGCAAAAAACACCTCTGTTTTCCTTCAAAAATGTGGCTGTGTCCACGTTACGCTTTGGGGCGTTTCCTGTCGCGGGCGCTAGGCCTACCCACACAAGTGAGGTATCATTTTTATCGGGAGACGTGGGGGAACGCTGGGTGGAAGGAAATTTGTGGCTCCTCTCAGATTCCAGAACTTTCTGCCACAGAAATGTGAGGAACATGTGTTTTTTTAGCCAATTTTGAGGTTTGCAAAGGATTCTGGGTAACAGAACCTGGTCCGAGCCACACAAGTCACCCCATCTTGGATTCCCCTAGGTCTCTAGTTTTCAGAAATGCACAGGTTTGGTAGGTTTCCCTAGGTGGCGGCTGAGCTACAGGCCAAAATCTACAGGTAGGCACTTTGCAAAAAACACCTCTGTTTTCCTTCAAAAATGTGGCTGTGTCCACGTTGCGCTTTGGGGCGTTTCCTGTCGCGGGCGCTAGGCCTACCCACACAAGTGAGGTATCATTTTTATCGGGAGACGTGGGCGAACGCTGGGTGGAAGGAAATTTGTGGCTCCTCTCAGATTCCAGAACTTTATGCCACAGAAATGTGAGGAACATGTGTTTTTTTAGCCAAATGTTGAGGTTTGCAAAGGATTCTGGGTAACAGAACCTGGTCCGAGCCACACAAGTCACCCCATCTTGGATTCCCCTAGGTCTCTAGTTTTCAGAAATGCACAGGTTTGGTAGGTTTCCCTAGGTGGCGGCTGAGCTACAGGCCAAAATTTACAGATAGGCACTTTGCAAAAAACACCTCTGTTTTCCTTCAAACATTTGGCTTGGCCACGTTGCGCTTTGGGGCGTTTCCTGTCGCGGGCGCTAGGTCTACCCACACAAGTGAGGTATCATTTTTATTGGGAGACGTGGGGGAACGCTGGGTGGAAGGAAATTTGTGGCTCCTCTCAGATTCCAGAACTTTCTGCCACAGAAATGTAAGGAACATGTGTTTTTTTAGCCAAATTTTGAGGTTTGCAAAGGATTCTGGGTAACAGAACCTGGTCCGAGCCACACAAGTCACCCCATCTTGGATTCCCCTAGGTCTCTAGTTTGCTGAAATGCACAGGTTTGGTAGGTTTTCCTAGGTGGCGGCTGAGCTAGAGGCCAAAATCTACAGGTAGGCACTTTGCAAAAAACACCTCTGTTTTCCTTCAAAAATTTGGCTGTGTCCACGTTGCACTTTGGGGCGTTTCCTGTCGCGGGCGCTAGGCCTACCCACACAAGTGAGGTATCATTTTTATCGGGAGACGTGGGGGAACGCTGGGTGGAAGGAAATTTGTGGCTCCTCTCAGATTCCAGAACTTTCTGCCACAGAAATGTGAGGAACATGTTTTTTTTAGCCAAATTTTGAGGTTTGCAATGGATTCTGGGTAACAGAACCTGGTCCGAGCCACACAAGTCACCCCATCTTGGATTCCCCTAGGTCTCTAGTTTTCAGAAATGCACAGGTTTGGTAGGTTTCCCTAGGTGGCGGCTGAGCTACAGGCCAAAATCTACAGGTAGGCACTTTGCAAAAAACACCTCTGTTTTCCTTAAAAAATTTGGCTGTGTCCACGTTGCGCTTTGGGGCGTTTCCTGTCGCGGGCGCTAGGCCTACGCACACAAGTGAGGTATCATTTTTATCGGGAGACGTGGGCGAACGCTGGGTGGAAGGAAATTTGTGGCTCCTCTCAGATTCCAGAACTTTATGCCACAGAAATGTGAGGAACATGTGTTTTTTTAGCCAAATGTTGAGGTTTGCAAAGGATTCTGGGTAACAGAACCTGGTCCGAGCCACACAAGTCACCCCATCTTGGATTCCCCTAGGTCTCTAGTTTTCAGAAATGCACAGGTTTGGTAGGTTTCCCTAGGTGACGGCTGAGCTACAGGCCAAAATCTACAGGTAGGCACTTTGCAAAAAACACCTCTGTTTTCCTTCACAAATTTGGCTGTGTCCACGTTGCGCTTTGGGGCGTTTCCTGTCGCGGGCGCTAGGCCTACCCACACAAGTGAGGTATCATTTTTATCGGGAGACGTGGGGGAACGCTGGGTGGAAGGAAATTTGTGGCTCCTCTCAGATTCCAGAACTTTCTGCCACAGAAATGTGAGGAACATGTGTTTTTTTAGCCAATTTTGAGGTTTGCAAAGGATTCTGGGTAACAGAACCTGGTCCGAGCCACACAAGTCACCCCATCTTGGATTCCCCTAGGTCTCTAGTTTGCTGAAATGCACAGGTTTGGTAGGTTTTCCTAGGTGGCGGCTGAGCTAGAGGCCAAAATCTACAGGTAGGCACTTTGCAAAAAACACCTCTGTTTTCCTTCAAAAATTTGGCTGTGTCCACGTTGCACTTTGGGGCGTTTCCTGTCGCGGGCGCTAGGCCTACCCACACAAGTGAGGTATCATTTTTATCGGGAGACGTGGGGGAACGCTGGGTGGAAGGAAATTTGTGGCTCCTCTCAGATTCCAGAACTTTCTGCCACAGAAATGTGAGGAACATGTTTTTTTTAGCCAAATTTTGAGGTTTGCAATGGATTCTGGGTAACAGAACCTGGTCCGAGCCACACAAGTCACCCCATCTTGGATTCCCCTAGGTCTCTAGTTTTCAGAAATGCACAGGTTTGGTAGGTTTCCCTAGGTGGCGGCTGAGCTACAGGCCAAAATCTACAGGTAGGCACTTTGCAAAAAACACCTCTGTTTTCCTTAAAAAATTTGGCTGTGTCCACGTTGCGCTTTGGGGCGTTTCCTGTCGCGGGCGCTAGGCCTACCCACACAAGTGAGGTATCATTTTTATCGGGAGACGTGGGCGAACGCTGGGTGGAAGGAAATTTGTGGCTCCTCTCAGATTCCAGAACTTTATGCCACAGAAATGTGAGGAACATGTGTTTTTTTAGCCAAATGTTGAGGTTTGCAAAGGATTCTGGGTAACAGAACCT
The DNA here is from genome assembly GCF_031143425.1 of Pleurodeles waltl. Classification (NCBI taxonomy): domain Eukaryota; kingdom Metazoa; phylum Chordata; class Amphibia; order Caudata; family Salamandridae; genus Pleurodeles; species Pleurodeles waltl. The sequence goes on along the minus strand of NC_090436.1, from coordinate 126,073,631 downwards.
AGTCCGAGCCACACACGTCACCCCATCTTGGATTCCCCTAGGTCTCTAGTTTTCAGAAATGCACAGGTTTGGTAGGTTTCCCTAGGTGGCGGCTGAGCTACAGGCCAAAATCTACAGGTAGGCACTTTGCAAAAAACACCTCTGTTTTCCTTCAAAAATGTGGCTGTGTCCATGTTACGCTTTGGGGCGTTTCCTGTCGCGGGCGCTAGGTCTACCCACACAAGTGAGGTATCATTTTTATTGGGAGACGTGGGGGAACGCTGGGTGGAAGGAAATGTGTGGCTCCTCTCAGATTCCAGAACTTTCTGCCACAGAAATGTAAGGAACATGTGTTTTTTTAGCCAAATTTTGAGGTTTGCAAAGGATTCTGGGTAACAGAACCTAGTCCGAGCCACACACGTCACCCCATCTTGGATTCCCCTAGGTCTCTAGTTTTCAGAAATGCACAGGTTTGGTAGGTTTCCCTAGGTGGCGGCTGAGCTACAGGCCAAAATTTACAGATAGGCACTTTGCAAAAAACACCTCTGTTTTCCTTCAAACATTTGGCTGTGTCCACGTTGCGCTTTGGGGCGTTTCCTGTCGCGGGCGCTAGGTCTACCCACACAAGTGAGGTATCATTTTTATCAGGAGACGTGGGGGAACGCTGGGTGGAAGGAAATTTGTGGCTCCTCTCAGATTCCAGAACTTTCTGCCACAGAAATGTGAGGAACATGTGTTTTTTTAGCCAAATTTTGAGGTTTGCAAAGGATTCTGGGTAACAGAACCTGGTCCGAGCCACACAAGTCACCCCATCTTGGATTCCCCTAGGTCTCTAGTTTTCAGAAATGCACAGGTTTGGTAGGTTTCCCTAGGTGGCGGCTGAGCTACAGGCCAAAATTTACAGGTAGGCACTTTGCAAAAAACACCTCTGTTTTCCTTCAAAAATTTGGCTGTGTCCACGTTGCACTTTGGGGCGTTTCCTGTTGCGGGCGCTAGGCCTACCCACACAAGTGAGGTATCATTTTTATCGGGAGACGTGGGGGAACGCTGCGTGGAAGGAAATTTGTGGCTCCTCTCAGATTCCAGAACTTTCTGCCACAGAAATGTGAGGAACATGTGTTTTTTTAGCCAAATTTTGAGGTTTGCAAAGGATTCTGGGTAACAGAACCTGGTCCGAGCCACACAAGTCACCCCATCTTGGATTCCCCTAGGTCTCTAGTTTTCAGAAATGCACAGGTTAGGTAGGTTTCCCTAGGTGGTGGCTGAGCTACAGGCCAAAATCTACAGGTAGGCACTTTGCAAAAAACACCTCTGTTTTCCTTCAAAAATGTGGCTGTGTCCACGTTGCGCTTTGGGCGATTTCTGTCGCGGGCGCTAGGCCTACCCACACAAGTGAGGTATCATTTTTATCGGGAGACGTGGGGGAACGCTGGGTGGAAGGAAATTTGAGGCTCCTCTCAGATTCCAGAACTTTCTGCCACAGAAATGTGAGGAACATGTTTTTTTTAGCCAAATTTTGAGGTTTGCAATGGATTCAGGGTAACAGAACCTGGTCCGAGCCACACAAGTCACCCCATCTTGGATTCCCCTAGGTCTCTAGTTTTCAGAAATGCACAGGTTTGGTAGGTTTCCCTAGGTGGCGGCTGAGCTACAGGCCAAAATCTACAGGTAGGCACTTTGCAAAAAACACCTCTGTTTTCCTTCACAAATTTGGCTGTGTCCACGTTGCGCTTTGGGGCGTTTCCTGTCCCGGGCGCTAGGCCTACCCACACAAGTGAGGTATCATTGTTATCGGGAGACGTGGGGGAACGCTGGATGGAAGGAAATTTTTGGCTCCTCTCAGACTCCAGAACTTTCTGCCACAGAAATGTGAGGAACATGTGTTTTTTTAGCCAAATGTTGAGGTTTGCAAAGGATTCTGGGTAACAGAACCTAGTCCGAGCCACACACGTCACCCCATCTTGGATTCCCCTAGGTCTCTAGTTTTCAGAAATGCACAGGTTTGGTAGGTTTCCCTAGGTGGCGGCTGAGCTACAGGCCAAAATCTACAGGTAGGCACTTTGCAAAAAACACCTCTGTTTTCCTTCAAAAATGTGGCTGTGTCCACGTTACGCTTTGGGGCGTTTCCTGTCGCGGGCGCTAGGCCTACCCACACAAGTGAGGTATCATTTTTATCGGGAGACGTGGGGGAACGCTGGGTGGAAGGAAATTTGTGGCTCCTCTCAGATTCCAGAACTTTCTGCCACAGAAATGTGAGGAACATGTGTTTTTTTAGCCAATTTTGAGGTTTGCAAAGGATTCTGGGTAACAGAACCTGGTCCGAGCCACACAAGTCACCCCATCTTGGATTCCCCTAGGTCTCTAGTTTTCAGAAATGCACAGGTTTGGTAGGTTTCCCTAGGTGGCGGCTGAGCTACAGGCCAAAATCTACAGGTAGGCACTTTGCAAAAAACACCTCTGTTTTCCTTCAAAAATGTGGCTGTGTCCACGTTGCGCTTTGGGGCGTTTCCTGTCGCGGGCGCTAGGCCTACCCACACAAGTGAGGTATCATTTTTATCGGGAGACGTGGGGAACGCTGGGTGGAAGGAAATTTGTGGCTCCTCTCAGATTCCAGAACTTTCTGCCACAGAAATGTGAGGAACATGTGTTTTTTTAGCCAATTTTGAGGTTTGCAAAGGATTCTGGGTAACAGAACCTGGTCCGAGCCACACAAGTCACCCCATCTTGGATTCCCCTAGGTCTCTAGTTTTCAGAAATGCACAGGTTTGGTAGGTTTCCCTAGGTGGCGGCTGAGCTACAGGCCAAAATTTACAGATAGGCACTTTGCAAAAAACACCTCTGTTTTCCTTCAAACATTTGGCTTGGCCACTTTGCGCTTTGGGGCGTTTCCTGTCGCGGGCGCTAGGTCTACCCACACAAGTGAGGTATCATTTTTATTGGGAGACGTGGGGGAACGCTGGGTGGAAGGAAATTTGTGGCTCCTCTCAGATTCCAGAACTTTCTGCCACAGAAATGTAAGGAACATGTGTTTTTTTAGCCAAATTTTGAGGTTTGCAAAGGATTCTGGGTAACAGAACCTGGTCCGAGCCACACAAGTCACCCCATCTTGGATTCCCCTAGGTCTCTAGTTTGCTGAAATGCACAGGTTTGGTAGGTTTTCCTAGGTGGCGGCTGAGCTAGAGGCCAAAATCTACAGGTAGGCACTTTGCAAAAAACACCTCTGTTTTCCTTCAAAAATTTGGCTGTGTCCACGTTGCACTTTGGGGCGTTTCCTGTCGCGGGCGCTAGGCCTACCCACACAAGTGAGGTATCATTTTTATCGGGAGACGTGGGGGAACGCTGGGTGGAAGGAAATTTGTGGCTCCTCTCAGATTCCAGAACTTTCTGCCACAGAAATGTGAGGAACATGTTTTTTTTAGCCAAATTTTGAGGTTTGCAATGGATTCTGGGTAACAGAACCTGGTCCGAGCCACACAAGTCACCCCATCTTGGATTCCCCTAGGTCTCTAGTTTTCAGAAATGCACAGGTTTGGTAGGTTTCCCTAGGTGGCGGCTGAGCTACAGGCCAAAATCTACAGGTAGGCACTTTGCAAAAAACACCTCTGTTTTCCTTAAAAAATTTGGCTGTGTCCACGTTGCGCTTTGGGGCGTTTCCTGTCGCGGGCGCTAGGCCTACCCACACAAGTGAGGTATCATTTTTATCGGGAGACGTGGGCGAACGCTGGGTGGAAGGAAATTTGTGGCTCCTCTCAGATTCCAGAACTTTATGCCACAGAAATGTGAGGAACATGTGTTTTTTTAGCCAAATGTTGAGGTTTGCAAAGGATTCTGGGTAACAGAACCTGGTCCGAGCCACACAAGTCACCCCATCTTGGATTCCCCTAGGTCTCTAGTTTTCAGAAATGCACAGGTTTGGTAGGTTTCCCTAGGTGACGGCTGAGCTACAGGCCAAAATCTACAGGTAGGCACTTTGCAAAAAACACCTCTGTTTTCCTTCACAAATTTGGCTGTGTCCACGTTGCGCTTTGGGGCGTTTCCTGTCGCGGGCGCTAGGCCTACCCACACAAGTGAGGTATCATTTTTATCGGGAGATGTGGGCGAACGCTGGGTGGAAGGAAATTTGTGGCTCCTCTCAGACTCCAGAACTTTCTGCCACAGAAATGTGAGGAACATGTGTTTTTTTAGCCAAATGTTGAGGTTTGCAAAGGATTCTGGGTAACAGAACCTAGTCCGAGCCACACAAGTCACCCCATGTTGGATTCCCCTAGGTCTCTAGTTTTCAGAAATGCACAGGATTGGTAGGTTTCCTTAGGTGGCGGCTGAGCTACAGGCCAAAATCTACAGGTAGGCACTTTGCAAAAAACACCTCTGTTTTCCTTCAAAAATTTGGCTGTGTCCACGTTGCGCTTTGGGGCGTTTCCTGTCGCGGGCGCTAGGCCTACCCACACAAGTGAGGTATCATTTTTATCAGGAGACGTGGGGGAACGCTGGGTGGAAGGAAATTTGTGGCTCCTCTCAGATTCCAGAACTTTCTGCCACAGAAATGTGAGGAACATGTGTTTTTTTATCAAATTTTGAGGTTTGCAAAGGATTCTGGGTAACAGAACCTGGTCCGAGCCACACAAGTCACCCCATCTTGGATTCCCCTAGGTCTCTAGTTTTCAGAAATGCACAGGTTTGGTAGGTTTCCCTAGGTGGCGGCTGAGCTACAGGCCAAAATTTACAGGTAGGCACTTTGCAAAAAACACCTCTGTTTTCATTCAAAAATTTGGCTGTGTCCACGTTGCACTTTGGGGCGTTTCCTGTCGCGGGCGCTAGGCCTACCCACACAAGTGAGGTATCATTTTTATCGGGAGACGTGGGGGAACGCTGCGTGGAAGGAAATTTGTGGCTCCTCTCAGATTCCAGAACTTTCTGCAACAGAAATGTGAGGAACATGTGTTTTTTTAGCCAAATTATGAGGTTTGCAAAGGATTCTGGGTAACAGAACCTGGTCCGAGCCACACAAGTCACCCCATCTTGGATTCCCCTAGGTCTCTAGTTTTCAGAAATGCACAGGTTAGGTAGGATTCCTTAGGTGGCGGCTGAGCTACAGGCCAAAATCTACAGGTAGGCACTTTGCAAAAAACACCTCTGTTTTCCTTCAAAAATTTGGCTGTGTCCACGTTGCGCTTTAGGGCATTTCCTGTCACGGGCGCTAGGCCTACCCACACAAGTGAGGTATCATTTTTATCGGGAGACGTGAGGGAACGCTGGGTGGAAGGAAATTTGTGGCTCCTCTCAGATTCCAGAACTTTCTGCCACAGAAATGTGAGGAACATGTGTTTTTTAGCCAAATGTTGAGGTTTGCAAAGGATTCTGGGTAACAGAACCTGGTCCGAGCCACACAAGTCACCCCATCTTGGATTCCCCTAGGTCTCTAGTTTTCAGAAATGCACAGGTTTGGTAGGTTTCCCCAGGTGGCGGCTGAGCTACAGGCCAAAATCTACAAGTAGGCACTTTGCAAAAAACACCTCTGTTTTCCTTCAAAAATTTGGCTGTGTCCACGTTGCGCTTTGGGGCGTTTCCTGTCGCGGGCGCTAGGCCTACCCACACAAGTGAGGTATCATTTTTATCGGGAGACGTGGGGGAACGCTGGGTGGAAGGAAATTTGTGGCTCCTCTCAGATTCCAGAACTTTCTGCCACAGAAATGTGAGGAACATGTGTTTTTTAGCCAAATGTTGAGGTTTGCAAAGGATTCTGGGTAACAGAACCTGGTCCGAGCCACACAAGTCACCCCATCTTGGATTCCCCTAGGTCTCTAGTTTTCAGAAATGCACAGGTTTGGTAGGTTTCCCTAGGTGGCGGCTGAGCTACAGGCCAAAATTTACAGGTAGGCACTTTGCAAAAAACACCTCTGTTTTCCTTCAAAAATTTGGCTGTGTCCACGTTGCGCTTTGGGGCGTTTCCTGTCGAGGGCGCTAGGCCTACCCACACAAGTGAGGTATCATTTTTATCGGGAGACGTGGGGGAACGCTGCGTGGAAGGAAATTTGTGGCTCCTCTCAGATTCCAGAACTTTCTGCCACAGAAATGTGAGGAACATGTGTTTTTTTAGCCAAATTTTGAGGTTTGCAAAGGATTCTGAGTAACAGAACCTGGTCCGAGCCACACAAGTCACCCCATCTTGGATTCCCCTAGGTCTCTAGTTTTCAGAAATGCACAGGTTTGGTAGGTTTCCCTAGGTGGCGGCTGAGCTACAGGCCAAAATCTACAGGTAGGCACTTTGCAAAAAACACCTCTGTTTTCCTTCAAACATTTGGCTGTGTCCACGTTGCGCTTTGGGGCGTTTCCTGTCGCGGGCGCTAGGTCTACCCACACAAGTGAGGTATCATTTTTATTGGGAGACGTGGGGGAACGCTGGGTGGAAGGAAATTGGTGGCTCCTCTCAGATTCCAGAACTTTCTGCCACAGAAATGTGAGGAACATGTGTTTTTTTAGCCAAATTTTGAGGTTTGCAAAGGATTCTGGGTAACAGAACCTGGTCCGAGCCACACAAGTCACCCCATCTTGGATTCCCCTAGGTCTCTAGTTTGCTGAAATGCACAGGTTTGGTAGGTTTTCCTAGGTGGCGGCTGAGCTACAGGGCAAAATCTACAGGTAGGCACTTTGCAAAAAACACCTCTGTTTTCCTTCAAAAATTTGGCTGTGTCCACGTTGCGCTTTGGGGCGTTTCCTGTCGCGGGCGCTAGGCCTACCCACACAAGTGAGGTATCATTTTTATCGGGAGACGTGGGGGAACGCTGGGTGGAAGGAAATTTGTGGCTCCTCTCAGATTCCAGAACTTTCTGCCACAGAAATGTGAGGAACATGTTTTTTTTATCCAAATTTTGAGGTTTGCAATGGATTCTGGGTAACAGAACCTGGTCCGAGCCACACAAGTCACCCCATCTTGGATTCCCCTAGGTCTCTAGTTTTCAGAAATGCACAGGTTTGGTAGGTTTCCCTAGGTGGCGGCTGAGCTACAGGCCAAAATCTACAGGTAGGCACTTTGCAAAAAACACCTCTGTTTTCCTTCAAAAATTTGGCTGTGTCCACGTTGCGCTTTGGGGCGTTTCCTGTCGCGGGTGCTAGGCCTACCCACACAAGTGAGGTATCATTTTTATCGGGAGACGTGGGGGAACGATGGGTGGAAGGAAATTTGTGGCTCCTCTCAGATTCCAGAACTTTATGCCACAGAAATGTGAGGAACATGTGTTTTTTTAGCCAAATGTTGAGGTTTGCAAAGGATTCTGGGTAACAGAACCTGGTCCGAGCCACACAAGTCACCCCATCTTGGATTCCCCTAGGTCTCTAGTTTTCAGAAATGCACAGGTTTGGTAGGTTTCCCTAGGTGGCGGCTGAGCTACAGGCCAAAATCTACAGGTAGGCACTTTGCAAAAAACACCTCTGTTTTCCTTCACAAATTTGGCTGTGTCCACGTTGCGCTTTGGGGCGTTTCCTGTCGCGGGCGCTAGGCCTACCCACACAAGTGAGGTATCATTTTTATCGGGAGATGTGGGGGAACGCTGGGTGGAAGGAAATTTGTGGCTCCTCTCAGACTCCAGAACCTTCTGCCACAGAAATGTGAGGAACATGTGTTTTTTTAGCAAAATGTTGAGGTTTGCAAAGGATTCTGGGTAACAGAACCTAGTCCGAGCCACACAAGTCACCCCATCTAGGATTCCCCTAGGTCTCTAGTTTTCAGAAATGCACAGGTTTGGTAGGTTTCCCTAGGTGGCGGCTGAGCTACAGGCCAAAATCTACAGGTAGGCACTTTGCAAAAAACCCCTCTGTTTTCCTTCAAAAATTTGGCTGTGTCCACGTTGCGCTTTGGGGCGTTTCCTGTCGCGGGCGCTAGGCCTACCCACACAAGTGAGGTATCATTTTTATCAGGAGACGTTGGGGAACGCTGGGTGGAAGGAAATTTGTGGCTCCTCTCAGATTCCAGAACTTTCTGCCACAGAAATGTGAGGAACATGTGTTTTTTTAGCCAAATTTTGAGGTTTGCAAAGGATTCTGGGAAACAGAACCTGGTCCGAGCCACACAAGTCACCCCATCTTGGATTCCCCTAGGTCTCTAGTTTTCAGAAATGCACAGGTTTGGTAGGTTTCCCTAGGTGGCGGCTGAGCTACAGGCCAAAATTTACAGGTAAGCACTTTGCAAAAAACACCTCTGTTTTCCTTCAAAAATTTGGCTGTGTCCACGTTGCGCTTTGGGGCGTTTCCTGTCGCGGGCGCTAGGCCTACCCACACAAGTGAGGTATCATTTTTATCGGGAGACGTGGGGGAACGCTGCGTGGAAGGAAATTTGTGGCTCCTCTCAGATTCCAGAACTTTCTGCCACAGAAATGTGAGGAACATTGGTTTTTTTGCCAAATTTTGAGGTTTGCAAAGGATTCTGGGTAACAGAACCTGGTCCGAGCCACACAAGTCCCCCCATCTTGGATTCCCCTAGGTCTCTAGTTTTCAGAAATGCACAGGTTTGGTAGGTTTCCCTAGGTGGCGGCTGAGCTACAGGCCAAAATCTACAGGTAGGCACTTTGCAAAAAACACCTCTGTTTTCCTTCAAACATTTGGCTGTGTCCACGTTGCGCTTTGGGGCGTTTCCTGTCGCGGGCGCTAGGTCTACCCACACAAGTGAGGTATCATTTTTATTGGGAGACGTGGGGGAACGCTGGGTGGAAGGAAATTTGTGGCTCCTCTCAGATTCCAGAACTTTCTGCCACAGAAATGTGAGGAACATATGTTTTTTTAGCCAAATTTTGAGGTTTGCAAAGGATTCTGGGTAACAGAACCTGGTCCGAGCCACACAAGTCACCCCATCTTGGATTCCCCTAGGTCTCTAGTTTGCTGAAATGCACAGGTTTGGTAGGTTTTCCTAGGTGGCGGCTGAGCTACAGGCCAAAATCTACAGGTAGGCACTTTGCAAAAAACACCTCTGTTTTCCTTCAAAAATTTGGCTGTGTCCACGTTGCGCTTTGGGGCGTTTCCTGTCGCGGGCGCTAGGCCTACCCACACAAGTGAGGTATCATTTTTATCGGGAGACGTGGGGGAACGCTGGGTGGAAGGAAATTTGTGGCTCCTCTCAGATTCCAGAACTTTCTGCCACAGAAATGTGAGGAACATGTTTTTTTAAGCCAAATTTTGAGGTTTGCAATGGATTCTGGTTAACAGAACCTGGTCCGAGCCACACAAGTCACCCCATCTTGGATTCCCCTAGGTCTCTAGTTTTCAGAAATGCACAGGTTTGGTAGGTTTCCCTAGGTGGCGGCTGAGCTACAGGCCAAAATCTACAGGTAGGCACTTTGCAAAAAACACCTCTGTTTTCCTTCACAAATTTGGCTGTGTCCACGTTGCGCTTTGGGGCGTTTCCTGTCGCGGGTGCTAGGCCTACCCACACAAGTGAGGTATCATTTTTATCGGGAGACGTGGGGGAACGCTGGGTGGAAGGAAATTTGTGGCTCCTCTCAGATTCCAGAACTTTATGCCACAGAAATGTGAGGAACATGTGTTTTTTTAGCCAAATGTTGAGGTTTGCAAAGGATTCTGGGTAACAGAACCTGGTCCGAGCCACACAAGTCACCCCATCTTGGATTCCCCTAGGTCTCTAGTTTTCAGAAATGCACAGGTTTGGTAGGTTTCCTTAGGTGGCGGCTGAGCTACAGGCCAAAATCTACAGGTAGGCACTTTGCAAAAAACACCTCTGTTTTCCTTCACAAATTTGGCTGTGTCCACGTTGCGCTTTGGGGCGTTTCCTGTCGCGGGCGCTAGGCCTACCCACACAAGTGAGGTATCATTTTTATCGGGAGATGTGGGGGAACGCTGGGTGGAAGGAAATTCGTGGCTCCTCTCAGACTCCAGAACTTTCTGCCACAGAAATGTGAGGAACAAGTGTTTTTTTAGCCAAATGTTGAGGTTTGCAAAGGATTCTGGGTAACAGAACCTAGTCCGAGCCACACAAGTCACCCCATCTTGGATTCCCCTAGGTCTTTAGTTTTCAGAAATGCACAGGTTTGGTAGGTTTCCCTAGGTGGCGGCTGAGCTACAGGCCAAAATCTACAGGTAGGCACTTTGCAAAAAACACCTCTGTTTTCCTTCAAAAATGTGGCTGTGTCCACGTTGCGCTTTGGGGCGTTTCCTGTCGCGGGCGCTAGGCCTACCCACACAAGTGAGGTATCATTTTTATCAGGAGACGTGGGGGAACGCTGGGTGGAAGGAAATTTGTGGCTCCTCTCAGATTCCAGAACTTTCTGCCACAGAAATGTGAGGAACATGTGTTTTTTTAGCCAAATTTTGAGGTTTGCAAAGGATTCTGGGTAACAGAACCTGGTCCGAGCCACACAAGTCACCCCATCTTGGATTCCCCTAGGTCTCTAGTTTTCAGAAATGCACAGGTTTGGTAGGTTTCCCTAGGTGGCGGCTTAGCTACAGGCCAAAATTTACAGGTAGGCACTTTGCAAAAAACACCTCTGTTTTCCTTCAAAAATTTGGCTGTGTCCACGTTGCGCTTTGGGGCGTTTCCTGTCGCGGGCGCTAGGCCTACCCACACAAGTGAGGTATCATTTTTATCGGGAGACGTGGGGGAACGCTGCGTGGAAGGAAATTTGTGGCTCCTCTCAGATTCCAGAACTTTCTGCCACAGAAATGTGAGGAACATGTTTTTTTTAGCCAAATTTTGAGGTTTGCAATGGATTCTGGGTAACAGAACCTGGTCCGAGCCACACAAGTCACCCCATCTTGGATTCCCCTAGGTCTCTAGTTTTCAGAAATGCACAGGTTTGGTAGGTTTCCCTAGGTGGCGGCTGAGCTACAGGCCAAAATCTACAGGTAGGCACTTTTCAAAAAACACCTCTGTTTTCCTTCAAAAATTTGGCTGTGTCCACGTTGCGCTTTGGGGCGTTTCCTGTCGCGGGCGCTAGGCCTACCCACACAAGTGAGGTATCATTTTTATCGGGAGACAAGGGGGAACGCTGGGTGGAAGGAAATTTGTGGCTCCTCTCAGATTCCAGAACTTTCTGCCACAGAAATGTGAGGAACATGTGTTTTTTTAGCCAAATTTTGAGGTTTGCAAAGGATTCTGGGTAACAGAACCTGGTCCGAGCCACACAAGTCACCCCATCTTGGATTCCCCTAGGTCTCTAGTTTTCAGAAATGCACAGGTTTGGTAGGTTTCCCTAGGTGGCGGCTGAGCTACAGGCCAAAATTTACAGGTAGGCACTTTGCAAAAAACACCTCTGTTTTCCTTCAAAAATTTGGCTGTGTCCACGTTGCGCTTTGGGGCGTTTCCTGTCGAGGGCGCTAGGCCTACCCACACAAGTGAGGTATCATTTTTATCGGGAGACGTGGGGGAACGCTGCGTGGAAGGAAATTTGTGGCTCCTCTCAGATTCCAGAACTTTCTGCCACAGAAATGTGAGGAACAGGTGTTTTTTTAGCCAAATTTTGAGGTTTGCAAAGGATTCTGAGTAACAGAACCTGGTCCGAGCCACACAAGTCACCCCATCTTGGATTCCCCTAGGTCTCTAGTTTGCTGAAATGCACAGGTTTGGTAGGTTTTCCTAGGTGGCGGCTGAGCTACAGGCCAAAATCTACAGGTAGGCACTTTGCAAAAAACACCTCTGTTTTCCTTCAAAAATTTGGCTGTGTCCACGTTGCGCTTTGGGGCGTTTCCTGTCGCGGGTGCTAGGCCTACCCACACAAGTGAGGTATCATTTTTATCGGGAGACGTGGGGGAACGATGGGTGGAAGGAAATTTGTGGCTCCTCTCAGATTCCAGAACTTTATGCCACAGAAATGTGAGGAACATGTGTTTTTTTAGCCAAATGTTGAGGTTTGCAAAGGATTCTGGGTAACAGAACCTGGTCCGAGCCACACAAGTCACCCCATCTTGGATTCCCCTAGGTCTCTAGTTTTCAGAAATGCACAGGTTTGGTAGGTTTCCCTAGGTGGCGGCTGAGCTACAGGCCAAAATCTACAGGTAGACACTTTGCAAAAAACACCTCTGTTTTCCTTCACAAATTTGGCTGTGTCCACGTTGCGCTTTGGGGCGTTTCCTGTCGCGGGCGCTAGGCCTACCCACACAAGTGAGGTATCATTTTTATCGGGAGATGTGGGGGAACGCTGGGTGGAAGGAAATTTGTGGCTCCTCTCAGACTCCAGAACTTTCTGCCACAGAAATGTGAGGAACATGTGTTTTTTTAGCCAAATGTTGATGTTTGCAAAGGATTCTGGGTAACAGAACCTAGTCCGAGCCACACAAGTCACCCCATCTAGGATTCCCCTAGGTCTCTAGTTTTCAGAAATGCACAGGTTTGGTAGGTTTCCCTAGGTGGCGGCTGAGCTACAGGCCAAAATCTACAGGTAGGCACTTTTCAAAAAACACCTCTGTTTTCCTTCAAAAATTTGGCTGTGTCCACGTTGCGCTTTGGGGCGTTTCCTGTCGCGGGCGCTAGGCCTACCCACACAAGTGAGGTATCATTTTTATCGGGAGACGTGGGGGAACGCTGGGTGGAAGGAAATTTGTGGCTCCTCTCAGATTCCAGAACTTTCTGCCACAGAAATGTGAGGAACATGTGTTTTTTTAGCCAAATTTTGAGGTTTGCAAAGGATTCTGGGTAACAGAACCTGGTCCGAGCCACACAAGTCACCCCATCTTGGATTCCCCTAGGTCTCTAGTTTTCAGAAATGCACAGGTTTGGTAGGTTTCCCTAGGTGGCGGCTGAGCTACAGGCCAAAATTTACAGGTAGGCACTTTGCAAAAAACACCTCTGTTTTCCTTCAAAAATTTGGCTGTGTCCACGTTGCGCTTTGGGGCGTTTCCTGTCGAGGGCGCTAGGCCTACCCACACAAGTGAGGTATCATTTTTATCGGGAGACGTGGGGGAACGCTGCGTGGAAGGAAATTTGTGGCTCCTCTCAGATTCCAGAACTTTCTGCCACAGAAATGTGAGGAACAGGTGTTTTTTTAGCCAAATTTTGAGGTTTGCAAAGGATTCTGAGTAACAGAACCTGGTCCGAGCCACACAAGTCACCCCATCTTGGATTCCCCTAGGTCTCTAGTTTTCAGAAATGCACAGGTTTGGTAGGTTTCCCTAGGTGGCGGCTGAGCTACAGGCCAAAATCTACAGGTAGGCACTTTGCAAAAAACACCTCTGTTTTCCTTCAAACATTTGGCTGTGTCCACGTTGCACTTTGGGGCGTTTCCTGTCGCGGGCGCTAGGTCTACCCACACAAGTGAGGTATCATTTTTATTGGGAGACGTGGGGGAACGCTGGGTGGAAGGAAATTGGTGGCTCCTCTCAGATTCCAGAACTTTCTGCCACAGAAATGTGAGGAACATGTGTTTTTTTAGCCAAATTTTGAGGTTTGCAAAGGATTCTGGGTAACAGAACCTGGTCCGAGCCACACAAGTCACCCCATCTTGGATTCCCCTAGGTCTCTAGTTTGCTGAAATGCACAGGTTTGGTAGGTTTTCCTAGGTGGCGGCTGAGCTACAGGCCAAAATCTACAGGTAGGCACTTTGCAAAAAACACCTCTGTTTTCCTTCAAAAATTTGGCTGTGTCCACGTTGCGCTTTGGGGCGTTTCCTGTCGCGGGTGCTAGGCCTACCCACACAAGTGAGGTATCATTTTTATCGGGAGACGTGGGGGAACGATGGGTGGAAGGAAATTTGTGGCTCCTCTCAGATTCCAGAACTTTATGCCACAGAAATGTGAGGAACATGTGTTTTTTTAGCCAAATGTTGAGGTTTGCAAAGGATTCTGGGTAACAGAACCTGGTCCGAGCCACACAAGTCACCCCATCTTGGATTCCCCTAGGTCTCTAGTTTTCAGAAATGCACAGGTTTGGTAGGTTTCCCTAGGTGGCGGCTGAGCTACAGGCCAAAATCTACAGGTAGGCACTTTGCAAAAAACACCTCTGTTTTCCTTCACAAATTTGGCTGTGTCCACGTTGCGCTTTGGGGCGTTTCCTGTCGCGGGCGCTAGGCCTACCCACACAAGTGAGGTATCATTTTTATCGGGAGATGTGGGAGAACGCTGGGTGGAAGGAAATTTGTGGCTCCTCTCAGACTCCAGAACTTTCTGCCACAGAAATGTGAGGAACATGTGTTTTTTTAGCCAAATGTTGATGTTTGCAAAGGATTCTGGGTAACAGAACCTAGTCCGAGCCACACAAGTCACCCCATCTAGGATTCCCCTAGGTCTCTAGTTTTCAGAAATGCACAGGTTTGGTAGGTTTCCCTAGGTGGCGGCTGAGCTACAGGCCAAAATCTACAGGTAGGCACTTTGCAAAAAACACCTCTGTTTTCCTTCAAAAATTTGGCTGTGTCCACGTTGCGCTTTGGGGCGTTTCCTGTCGCGGGCGCTAGGTCTACCCACACAAGTGAGGTATCATTTTTATTGGGAGACGTGGGGGAACGCTGGGTGGAAGGAAATTTGTGGCTCCTCTCAGATTCCAGAACTTTCTGCCACAGAAATGTGAGGAACATATGTTTTTTTAGCCAAATTTTGAGGTTTGCAAAGGATTCTGGGTAACAGAACCTGGTCCGAGCCACACAAGTCACCCCATCTTGGATTCCCCTAGGTCTCTAGTTTGCTGAAATGCACAGGTTTGGTAGGTTTTCCTAGGTGGCGGCTGAGCTACAGGCCAAAATCTACAGGTAGGCACTTTGCAAAAAGCACCTCTGTTTTCCTTCAAAAATTTGGCTGTGTCCACGTTGCGCTTTGGGGCGTTTCCTGTCGCGGGCGCTAGGCCTACCCACACAAGTGAGGTATCATTTTTATCGGGAGACGTGGGGGAACGCTGGGTGGAAGGAAATTTGTGGCTCCTCTCAGATTCCAGAACTTTCTGCCACAGAAATGTGAGGAACATGTTTTTTTTAGCCAAATTTTGAGGTTTGCAATGGATTCTGGTTAACAGAACCTGGTCCGAGCCACACAAGTCACCCCATCTTGGATTCCCCTAGGTCTCTAGTTTTCAGAAATGCACAGGTTTGGTAGGTTTCCCTAGGTGGCGGCTGAGCTACAGGCCAAAATCTACAGGTAGGCACTTTGCAAAAAACACCTCTGTTTTCCTTCAAAAATTTGGCTGTGTCCACGTTGCGCTTTGGGGCATTTCCTGTCGCGGGTGCTAGGCCTACCCACACAAGTGAGGTATCATTTTTATCGGGAGACGTGGGGGAACGCTGGGTGGAAGGAAATTTGTGGCTCCTCTCAGATTCCAGAACTTTATGCCACAGAAATGTGAGGAACATGTGTTTTTTTAGCCAAATGTTGAGGTTTGCAAAGGATTCTGGGTAACAGAACCTGGTCCGAGCCACACAAGTCACCCCATCTTGGATTCCCCTAGGTCTCTAGTTTTCAGAAATGCACAGGTTTGGTAGGTTTCCTTAGGTGGCGGCTGAGCTACAGGCCAAAATCTACAGGTAGGCACTTTGCAAAAAACACCTCTGTTTTCCTTCACAAATTTGGCTGTGTCCACGTTGCGCTTTGGGGCGTTTACTGTTGAGGGCGCTAGGCCTACCCACACAAGTGAGGTATCATTTTTATCGGGAGACGTGGGGGAACGCTGCGTGGAAGGAAATTTGTGGCTCCTCTCAGATTCCAGAACTTTCTGCCACAGAAATGTGAGGAACATGTTTTTTTTAGCCAAATTTTGAGGTTTGCAAAGGATTCTGGGTAACAGAACCTGGTCCGAGCCACACAAGTCACCCCATCTTGGATTCCCCTAGGTCTCTAGTTTGCTGAAATGCACAGGTTTGGTAGGTTTTCCTAGGTGGCGGCTGAGCTACAGGCCAAAATCTACAGGTAGGCACTTTGCAAAAAACACCTCTGTTTTCCTTCAAAAATTTGGCTGTGTCCACAATGCGCTTTGGGGCGTTTCCTGTCGCGGGTGCTAGGCCTACCCACACAAGTGAGGTATCATTTTTATCGGGAGACGTGGGGGAACGATGGGTGGAAGGAAATTTGTGGCTCCTCTCAGATTCCAGAACTTTATGCCACAGAAATGTGAGGAACATGTGTTTTTTTAGCCAAATGTTGAGGTTTGCAAAGGATTCTGGGTAACAGAACCTGGTCCGAGCCACACAAGTCACCCCATCTTGGATTCCCCTAGGTCTCTAGTTTTCAGAAATGCACAGGTTTGGTAGGTTTCCCTAGGTGGCGGCTGAGCTACAGGCCAAAATCTACAGGTAGGCACTTTGCAAAAAACACCTCTGTTTTCCTTCACAAATTTGGCTGTGTCCACGTTGCGCTTTGGGGCGTTTCCTGTCGCGGGCGCTAGGCCTACCCACACAAGTGAGGTATCATTTTTATCGGGAGATGTGGGAGAACGCTGGGTGGAAGGAAATTTGTGGCTCCTCTCAGACTCCAGAACTTTCTGCCACAGAAATGTGAGGAACATGTGTTTTTTTAGCCAAATGTTGATGTTTGCAAAGGATTCTGGGTAACAGAACCTAGTCCGAGCCACACAAGTCACCCCATCTAGGATTCCCCTAGGTCTCTAGTTTTCAGAAATGCACAGGTTTGGTAGGTTTCCCTAGGTGGCGGCTGAGCTACAGGCCAAAATCTACAGGTAGGCACTTTGCAAAAAACACCTCTGTTTTCCTTCAAAAATTTGGCTGTGTCCACGTTGCGCTTTGGGGCGTTTCCTGTCGCGGGCGCTAGGCCTACCCACACAAGTGAGGTATCATTTTTATCGGGAGACGTGGGGGAACGCTGCGTGGAAGGAAATTTGTGGCTCCTCTCAGATTCCAGAACTTTCTGCCACAGAAATGTGAGGAACATGTGTTTTTTTAGCCAAATTTTGAGGTTTGCAAAGGATTCTGGGTAACAGAACCTGGTCCGAGCCACACAAGTCACCCCATCTTGGATTCCCCTAGGTCTCTAGTTTTCAGAAATGCACAGGTTTGGTAGGTTTCCCTAGGTGGCGGCTGAGCTACAGGCCAAAATCTACAGGTAGGCACTTTGCAAAAAACACCTCTGTTTTCCTTCAAACATTTGGCTGTGTCCACGTTGCGCTTTGGGGCGTTTCCTGTCGCGGGCGCTAGGTCTACCCACACAAGTGAGGTATCATTTTTATTGGGAGACGTGGGGGAACGCTGGGTGGAAGGAAATTTGTGGCTCCTCTCAGATTCCAGAACTTTCTGCCACAGAAATGTGAGGAACATATGTTTTTTTAGCCAAATTTTGAGGTTTGCAAAGGATTCTGGGTAACAGAACCTGGTCCGAGCCACACAAGTCACCCCATCTTGGATTCCCCTAGGTCTCTAGTTTGCTGAAATGCACAGGTTTGGTAGGTTTTCCTAGGTGGCGGCTGAGCTACAGGCCAAAATCTACAGGTAGGCACTTTGCAAAAAACACCTCTGTTTTCCTTCAAAAATTTGGCTGTGTCCACGTTGCGCTTTGGGGCGTTTCCTGTCGCGGGCGCTAGGCCTACCCACACAAGTGAGGTATCATTTTTATCGGGAGACGTGGGGGAACGCTGGGTGGAAGGAAATTTGTGGCTCCTCTCAGATTCCAGAACTTTCTGCCACAGAAATGTGAGGAACATGTGTTTTTTTAGCCAAATTTTGAGGTTTGCAAAGGATTCTGGGTAACAGAACCTGGTCCGAGCCACACAAGTCACCCCATCTTGGATTCCCCTAGGTCTCTAGTTTTCAGAAATGCACAGGTTTGGTAGGTTTCCCTAGGTGGCGGCTGAGCTACAGGCCAAAATCTACAGGTAGGCACTTTGCAAAAAACACCTCTGTTTTCCTTCAAACATTTGGCTGTGTCCACGTTGCGCTTTGGGGCGTTTCCTGTCGCGGGCGCTAGGTCTACCCACACAAGTGAGGTATCATTTTTATTGGGAGACGTGGGGGAACGCTGGGTGGAAGGAAATTTGTGGCTCCTCTCAGATTCCAGAACTTTCTGCCACAGAAATGTGAGGAACATATGTTTTTTTAGCCAAATTTTGAGGTTTGCAAAGGATTCTGGGTAACAGAACCTGGTCCGAGCCACACAAGTCACCCCATCTTGGATTCCCCTAGGTCTCTAGTTTGCTGAAATGCACAGGTTTGGTAGGTTTTCCTAGGTGGCGGCTGAGCTACAGGCCAAAATCTACAGGTAGGCACTTTGCAAAAAACACCTCTGTTTTCCTTCAAAAATTTGGCTTTGTCCACGTTGCGCTTTGGGGCGTTTCCTGTCGCGGGCGCTAGGCCTACCCACACAAGTGAGGTATCATTTTTATCGGGAGACGTGGGGGAACGCTGGGTGGAAGGAAATTTGTGGCTCCTCTCAGATTCCAGAACTTTCTGCCACAGAAATGTGAGGAACATGTTTTTTTTAGCCAAATTTTGAGGTTTGCAATGGATTCTGGTTAACAGAACCTGGTCCGAGCCACACAAGTCACCCCATCTTGGATTCCCCTAGGTCTCTAGTTTTCAGAAATGCACAGGTTTGGTAGGTTTCCCTAGGTGGCGGCTGAGCTACAGGCCAAAATCTACAGGTAGGCACTTTGCAAAAAACACCTCTGTTTTCCTTCAAAAATTTGGCTGTGTCCACGTTGCGCTTTGGGGCATTTCCTGTCGCGGGTGCTAGGCCTACCCACACAAGTGAGGTATCATTTTTATCGGGAGACGTGGGGGAACGCTGGGTGGAAGGAAATTTGTGGCTCCTCTCAGATTCCAGAACTTTATGCCACAGAAATGTGAGGAACATGTGTTTTTTTAGCCAAATGTTGAGGTTTGCAAAGGATTCTGGGTAACAGAACCTGGTCCGAGCCACACAAGTCACCCCATCTTGAATTCCCCTAGGTCTCTAGTTTTCAGAAATGCACAGGTTTGGTAGGTTTCCTTAGGTGGCGGCTGAGCTACAGGCCAAAATCTACAGGTAGGCACTTTGCAAAAAACACCTCTGTTTTCCTTCACAAATTTGGCTGTGTCCACGTTGCGCTTTGGGGCGTTTCCTGTCGAGGGCGCTAGGCCTACCCACACATGTGAGGTATCATTTTTATCGGGAGACGTGGGGGAACGCTGCGTGGAAGGAAATTTGTGGCTCCTCTCAGATTCCAGAACTTTCTGCCACAGAAATGTGAGGAACATGTTTTTTTTAGCCAAATTTTGAGGTTTGCAATGCATTCTGGGTAACAGAACCTGGTCCGAGCCACACAAGTCACCCCATCTAGGATTCCCCTAGGTCTCTAGTTTTCAGAAATGCACAGGTTTGGTAGGTTTCCCTAGGTGGCGGCTGAGCTACAGGCCAAAATCTACAGGTAGGCACTTTTCAAAAAACACCTCTGTTTTCCTTCAAAAATTTGGCTGTGTCCACGTTGCGCTTTGGGGCGTTTCCTGTCGCGGGCGCTAGGCCTACCCACACAAGTGAGGTATCATTTTTATCGGGAGACGTAGGGGAACGCTGGGTGGAAGGAAATTTGTGGCTCCTCTCAGATTCCAGAACTTTCTGCCACAGAAATGTGAGGAACATGTGTTTTTTTAGCCAAATTTTGAGGTTTGCAAAGGATTCTGGGTAACAGAACCTGGTCCGAGCCACACAAGTCACCCCATCTTGGATTCCCCTAGGTCTCTAGTTTTCAGAAATGCACAGGTTTGGTAGGTTTCCCTAGGTGGCGGCTGAGCTACAGGCCAAAATTTACAGGCAGGCACTTTGCAAAAAACACCTCTGTTTTCCTTCAAAAATTTGGCTGTGTCCACGTTGCGCTTTGGGGCGTTTCCTGTCGAGGGCGCTAGGCCTACCCACACAAGTGAGGTATCATTTTTATCGGGAGACGTGGGGGAACGCTGCGTGGAAGGAAATTTGTGGCTCCTCTCAGATTCCAGAACTTTCTGCCACAGAAATGGGAGGAACAGGTGTTTTTTTAGCCAAATTTTGAGGTTTGCAAAGGATTCTGAGTAACAGAACCTGGTCCGAGCCACACAAGTCACCCCATCTTGGATTCCCCTAGGTCTCTAGTTTTCAGAAATGCACAGGTTTGGTAGGTTTCCCTAGGTGGCGGCTGAGCTACAGGCCAAAATCTACAGGTAGGCACTTTGCAAAAAACACCTCTGTTTTCCTTCAAACATTTGGCTGTGTCCACGTTGCACTTTGGGGCGTTTCCTGACGCGGGCGCTAGGTCTACCCACACAAGTGAGGTATCATTTTTATTGGGAGACGTGGGGGAACGCTGGGTGGAAGGAAATTGGTGGCTCCTCTCAGATTCCAGAACTTTCTGCCACAGAAATGTGAGGAACATGTGTTTTTTTAGCCAAATTTTGAGGTTTGCAAAGGATTCTGGGTAACAGAACCTGGTCCGAGCCACACAAGTCACCCCATCTTGGATTTCCCTAGGTCTCTAGTTTGCTGAAATGCACAGGTTTGGTAGGTTTTCCTAGGTGGCGGCTGAGCTACAGGCCAAAATCTACAGGTAGGCACTTTGCAAAAAACACCTCTGTTTTCCTTAAAAAATTTGGCTGTGTCCACGTTGCGCTTTGGGGCGTTTCCTGTCGCGGGTGCTAGGCCTACCCACACAAGTGAGGTATCATTTTTATCGGGAGACGTGGGGGAACGATGGGTGGAAGGAAATTTGTGGCTCCTCTCAGATTCCAGAACTTTATGCCACAGAAATGTGAGGAACATGTGTTTTTTTAGCCAAATGTTGAGGTTTGCAAAGGATTCTGGGTAACAGAACCTGGTCCGAGCCACACAAGTCACCCCATCTTGGATTCCCCTAGGTCTCTAGTTTTCAGAAATGCACAGGTTTGGTAGGTTTCCCTAGGTGGCGGCTGAGCTACAGGTCAAAATCTACAGGTAGGCACTTTGCAAAAAACACCTCTGTTTTCCTTCACAAATTTGGCTGTGTCCACGTTGCGCTTTGGGGCGTTTCCTGTCGCGGGCGCTAGGCCTACCCACACAAGTGAGGTATCATTTTTATCGGGAGATGTGGGGGAACGCTGGGTGGAAGGAAATTTGTGGCTCCTCTCAGACTCCAGAACTTTCTGCCACAGAAATGTGAGGAACATGTGTTTTTTTAGCCAAATGTTGATGTTTGCAAAGGATTCTGGGTAACAGAACCTAGTCCGAGCCACACAAGTCACCCCATCTAGGATTCCCCTAGGTCTCTAGTTTTCAGAAATGCACAGGTTTGGTAGGTTTCCCTAGGTGGCGGCTGAGCTACAGGCCAAAATCTACAGGTAGGCACTTTGCAAAAAACACCTCTGTTTTCCTTCAAAAATTTGGCTGTGTCCACGTTGCGCTTTGGGGCGTTTCCTGTCGCGGGCGCTAGGCCTACCCACACAAGTGAGGTATCATTTTTATCAGGAGACGTTGGGGAACGCTGGGTGGAAGGAAATTTGTGGCTCCTCTCAGATTCCAGAACTTTCTGCCACAGAAATGTGAGGAACATGTGTTTTTTTAGCCAAATTTTGAGGTTTGCAAAGATTCTGGGTAACAGAACCTGGTCCGAGCCACACAAGTCACCCCATCTTGGATTCCCCTAGGTCTCTAGTTTTCAGAAAATGCACAGGTTTGGTAGGTTTCCCTAGGTGGCGGCTGAGCTACAGGCCAAAATTTACAGGTAGGCACTTTGCAAAAAACACCTCTGTTTTCCTTCAAAAATTTGGCTGTGTCCACGTTGCGCTTTGGGGCGTTTCCTGTCGCGGGCGCTAGGCCTACCCACACAAGTGAGGTATCATTTTTATCGGGAGACGTGGGGGAACGCTGCGTGGAAGGAAATTTGTGGCTCCTCTCAGATTCCAGAACTTTCTGCCACAGAAATGTGAGGAACATGTGTTTTTTTAGCCAAATTTTGAGGTTTGCAAAGGATTCTGGGTAACAGAACCTGGTCCGAGCCACACAAGTCACCCCATCTTGGATTCCCCTAGGTCTCTAGTTTTCAGAAATGCACAGGTTTGGTAGGTTTCCCTAGGTGGCGGCTGAGCTACAGGCCAAAATCTACAGGTAGGCACTTTGCAAAAAACACCTCTGTTTTCCTTCAAACATTTGGCTGTGTCCACGTTGCGCTTTGGGGCGTTTCCTGTCGCGGGCGCTAGGTCTACCTACACAAGTGAGGTATCATTTTTATTGGGAGACATGGGGGAACGCTGGGTGGAAGGAAATTTGTGGCTCCTCTCAGATTCCAGAACTTTCTGCCACAGAAATGTGAGGAACATATGTTTTTTTAGCCAAATTTTGAGGTTTGCAAAGGATTCTGGGTAACAGAACCTGGTCCGAGCCACACAAGTCACCCCATCTTGGATTCCCCTAGGTCTCTAGTTTGCTGAAATGCACAGGTTTGGTAGGTTTTCCTAGGTGGCGGCTGAGCTACAGGCCAAAATCTACAGGTAGGCACTTTGCAAAAAACACCTCTGTTTTCCTTCAAAAATTTGGCTGTGTCCACGTTGCGCTTTGGGGCGTTTCCTGTCGCGG
Source organism: Pleurodeles waltl (assembly GCF_031143425.1). Classification (NCBI taxonomy): domain Eukaryota; kingdom Metazoa; phylum Chordata; class Amphibia; order Caudata; family Salamandridae; genus Pleurodeles; species Pleurodeles waltl. Next base: position 126,051,233 of record NC_090436.1, on the reverse strand, counting down.
GCGCTAGGCCTACCCACACAAGTGAGGTATCATTTTTATCGGGAGACGTGGGGGAACGCTGGGTGGAAGGAAATTTGTGGCTCCTCTCAGATTCCAGAACTTTCTGCCACAGAAATGTGAGGAACATGTTTTTTTTAGCCAAATTTTGAGGTTTGCAATGGATTCTGGTTAACAGAACCTGGTCCGAGCCACACAAGTCACCCCATCTTGGATTCCCCTAGGTCTCTAGTTTTCAGAAATGCACAGGATTGGTAGGTTTCCCTAGGTGGCGGCTGAGCTACAGGCCAAAATCTACAGGTAGGCACTTTGCAAAAAACACCTCTGTTTTCCTTCAAAAATTTGGCTGTGTCCACGTTGCGCTTTGGGGCGTTTTCTGTCGCGGGTGCTAGGCCTACCCACACAAGTGAGGTATCATTTTTATCGGGAGACGTGGGGGAACGCTGGGTGGAAGGAAATTTGTGGCTCCTCTCAGATTCCAGAACTTTATGCCACAGAAATGTGAGGAACATGTGTTTTTTTAGCCAAATGTTGAGGTTTGCAAAGGATTCTGGGTAACAGAACCTGGTCCGAGCCACACAAGTCACCCCATCTTGGATTCCCCTAGGTCTCTAGTTTTCAGAAATGCACAGGTTTGGTAGGTTTCCTTAGGTGGCGGCTGAGCTACAGGCCAAAATCTACAGGTAGGCACTTTGCAAAAAACACCTCTGTTTTCCTTCACAAATTTGGCTGTGTCCACGTTGCGCTTTGGGGCGTTTCCTGTCGCGGGCGCTAGGCCTACCCACACAAGTGAGGTATCATTTGTATCGGGAGATGTGGGGGAACGTTGGATGGAAGGAAATTCGTGGCTCCTCTCAGACTCCAGAACTTTCTGCCACAGAAATGTGAGGAACATGTGTTTTTTTAGCCAAATGTTGAGGTTTGCAAAGGATTCTGGGTAACAGAACCTAGTCCGAGCCACACAAGTCACCCCATCTTGGATTCCCCTAGGTCTCTAGTTTTCAGAAATGCACAGGTTTGGTAGGTTTCCCTAGGTGGCGGCTGAGCTACAGGCCAAAATCTACAGGTAGGCACTTTGCAAAAAACACCTCTGTTTTCCTTCAAAAATTTGGCTGTGTCCACGTTGCGCTTTGGGGCGTTTCCTGTCGCGGGCGCTAGGCCTACCCACACAAGTGAGGTATCATTTTTATCAGGAGACGTGGGGGAACGCTGGGTGGAAGGAAATTTGTGGCTCCTCTCAGATTCCAGAACTTTCTGCCACAGAAATGTGAGGAACATGTGTTTTTTTAGCCAAATTTTGAGGTTTGCAAAGGATTCTGGGTAACAGAACCTGGTCCGAGCCACACAAGTCACCCCATCTTGGATTCCCCTAGGTCTCTAGTTTTCAGAAATGCACAGGTTTGGTAGGTTTCCCAAGGTGGCGGCTGAGCTACAGGCCAAAATCTACAGGTAGGCACTTTGCAAAAAACACCTCTGTTTTCCTTCAAACCATTGGCTGTGTCCACGTTGCGCTTTGGGGCGTTTCCTGTCACGGGCGCTAGGTCTACCCACACAAGTGAGGTATAATTTTTATTGGGAGACGTGGGGGAACGCTGGGTGGAAGGAAATTTGTGGCTCCTCTCAGATTCCAGAACTTTCTGCCACAGAAATGTGAGGAACATGTGTTTTTTTAGCCAAATTTTGAGGTTTGCAAAGGATTCTGGGTAACAGAACCTGGTCCGAGCCACACAAGTCACCCCATCTTGGATTCCCCTAGGTCTCTAGTTTGCTGAAATGCACAGGTTTGGTAGGTTTTCCTAGGTGGCGGCTGAGCTACAGGCCAAAATCTACAGGTAGGCACTTTGCAAAAAACACCTCTGTTTTCCTTCAAAAATTTGGCTGTGTCCACGTTGCGCTTTGGGGCGTTTCCTGTCACGGGCGCTAGGCCTACCCACACAAGTGAGGTATCATTTTTATCGGGAGACGTGGGGGAACGCTGGGTGGAAGGAAATTTGTGGCTCCTCTCAGATTCCAGAACTTTCTGCCACAGAAATGTGAGGAACATGTTTTTTTTAGCCAAATTTTGAGGTTTGCAATGGATTCTGGGTAACAGAACCTGGTCCGAGCCACACAAGTCACCCCATCTTGGATTCCCCTAGGTCTCTAGTTTTCAGAAATGCACAGGTTTGGTAGGTTTCCCTAGGTGGCGGCTGAGCTACAGGCCAAAATCTACAGGTAGGCACTTTGCAAAAAACACCTCTGTTTTCCTTCAAAAATTTGGCTGTGTCCACGTTGCGCTTTGGGGCGTTTCCTGTCGCGGGCGCTAGGCCTACCCACACAAGTGAGGTATCATTTTTATCGGGAGACGTGGGGGAACGCTGGGTGGAAGGAAATTTGTGGCTCCTCTCAGATTCCAGAACTTTCTCCCACGGCAATGTGAGGAACATGTGTTTTTTTAGCCAAATTTTGAGGTTTGCAAAGGATTCTGGGTAACAGAACCTGGTCTGAGCCACACAAGTCACCCCATCTTGGATTCCCCTAGGTCTTTACTTTTCAGAAATGCACAGGTTTGGTAGGTTTCCCTAGGTGGCGGCTGAGCTACAGGCCAAACTCTACAGGTAGGCACTTTGAAAAAAACACCTCTGTTTTCCTTCAAAAATGTGGCCGTGTCCACGTTGCGCTTTGGGGCGTTTCCTGTCGCGGGCGCTAGGCCTACCCACACAAGTGAGGTATCATTTTTATCGGGAGACGTGGGGGAACGCTGGGTGGAAGGAAATTTGTGGCTCCTCTCAGATTCCAGAACTTTCTGCCACAGAAATGTGAGGAACATGTGTTTTTTTAGCCAAATGTTGAGGTTTGCAAAGGATTCTGGGTAACAGAACCTGGTCCGAGCCACACAAGTCACCCCATCTTGGATTCCCCTAGGTCTCTAGTTTGCAGAAATGCACAGGTTTGGTAGTTTTCCCTAGGTGGCGGCTGAGCTACAGGCCAAAATCTACAGGTAGGCACTTTGCAAAAAACACCTCTATTTTCCTTAAAAAATTTGGCTGTGTCCACGTTGCGCTTTGGGGCGTTTCCTGTCGCGGGCGCTAGGCCTACCCACACAAGTGAGGTATCATTTTTATCGGGAGACGTGGGGGAATGCTGGGTGGAAGGAAATGTGTGGCTCCTCTCAGATTCCAGAACTTTCTGCCACAGAAATGTGAGGAACATGTGTTTTTTTAGCCAAATGTTGAGGTTTGCAAAGGATTCTGGGTAACAGAACCTGGTCCGAGCCACACAAGTCACCCCATCTTGGATTCCCCTAGGTCTCTAGTTTTCAGAAATGCACAGGTTTGGTATGTTTCCCTAGGTGGCGGCTGAGCTACAGGCTAAAATCTACAGGTAGGCACTTTGCAAAAAACACCTCTGTTTTCCTTCAAAAATTTGGCAGTGTCCACGTTGCGCTTTGGGGCGTTTCCTGTCGTGGGCGCTAGGCCTACCCACACAAGTGAGGTATCATTTTTATCGGGAGACTTGGGGGAACATAGAATAGCAAACAAGTGTTATTGCCCCTTGTCTTTCTCTAAATTTTTCCCTTCCAAATGTAAGACAGTGTGTAAAAAAGACGTCTATTTGAGAAATGCCCTGTAATTCACATGCTAGTATGGGCACCCCAGAATTCAGAGATGTGCAAATAACCACTGCTTCTCAACACCTTATCTTGTGCCCATTTTGGAAATACAAAGGTTTTCTTGATAGCTATTTTTTACTCTTTATATTTCAGCAAATGAATTGCTGTATACCCGGCATAGAATGAAAACCCACTGCAGGGTGCAGGTCATTTATTGGCTCTGGGTACCTAGAGTTCTTGATGAACCTACAAGCCCTATATATGCCCGCAACCAGAAGAGTCCAGCAGACGTAACGGTATATTGCTTTCGAAAATCTGACATTGCAGTAAAAAGTTACAGAGTAAAACGTAGAGAAAAATTGATGTTTTTTTCACCTCAATTTCAATATTTTTCTTTTTCAGTTGTTATTTTCTGTAGGAAACCCTTGTAGGATCTACACAAATTACCCCTTGCTGAATTCAGAATTTTGTCTACTTTTCAGAAATGTTGCGGTTTCTGGGATCCACCATTGGTTTCATGCCCATTTTTGTCACTAACTGGAAGGAGGCTGAAAGCACAAAAAATCGTAAAAATGGGGTATGTCCCAGTAAAATGCCAAAATTGTGTTGAAAAATTGGGTTTTCTGATTCAAGTCTGCCTGTTCCTGAGAGCTGGGAAGCTGGTGATTTTAGCACCGCAAACCCTTTGTTGATGCCCTTTTCAGGGAAAAAACCACAAGCCTTCTTCTGCAGCCCATTTTTCAATTTAAAAAAAAAAAAAAAAAATGTTCACAGTTTTTTGGCTAATTTCTTGGCCTCCTTCTGGGGAACCCACAAAGTCTGGGTATCTCTAGAATCCCTAGGATGTTGGAAAAAAAGGACGCAAATTTGGCGTGGGTAGCTTATGTGAACAAAAAGTTATGAGGGCCTAAGCGCGAACTGCTCCAAATAGGCAAAAAAAGGCTCGGCACAGGAGGGGGAAAAGGCCTGGCAGCGAAGGGGTTAAGTTATAAAGTATGCCTGTCAATACATTGATTGATAATTCAAAACATAATCGAAGAGGTCTTGTCTGATTAACATGTCAATGGCGTTTCAACCCTCTTGCTGGATACTAGGGTCTCATCAGGACAAAAAAAAAAAGACCTGGGGAATGATGAAAGGTTGGAGTTATTAAAGACTCAGCTTGATGTTGAATATTAGTATCACTGTCTGACCTAGAATGGTGCTTTTGTCACCTTGATATAAGAGCTGGGTAGACTGACAGCATCTTCCCACAGTAGGAAGCGTTGTATTTTCATAATTCTGAAGTTTGAACACAAGGGATTTTGGACCTGAATATTTATTTATTTATGTTCACAATTTTATATAGCACGGACATGGCCCGAAGGCATCAGAGCATTGTACAACACACAGAATACAGGATAACAGTGGGTCACATGAATAGTATTTAAAATCGGATCAGTTCATGTATATTGGAGGCACCACAAGAGACAGTTACAACAATAGGGCAGAAGACATGAACAGTTAAAAGAGGGCAGATCAGGGTGCAGTGGAGAAAGTAAATAAGTATGGTCGATGGTGAATTAACCAAGATATCTGTCAAACAGAAGGAGCTTGAGGTTCTTTTTGAAGATTGCAAGGTAGGTGGTTAGACGGAGTTTGGGAGGCATACAGTTCCAGACTCTAGTGGTGCTACCATAGAAGGACTGGTTCATGTATCATTCTCCCCTGAAGGTGGGGGGTTCCAGGAGCAAGGATTGGAAATTTCTGGAACTCCTATTTGCTCTGGAGATTTTCAGTTTTTTGTTTAGATGGGGGGGGTGGTGGAGTGCAGTGCTCTGTGGGTAATGCAAGTGATTTTGAAATGGGCCTGCACTACAGTGGGGAGCCATTGGAGTAATAGCAGGGCCAGGGGAAATGTGGTAAAAGTTCTTGAGACCTAAGACAAAGCATGCTGCAGCATGAAGTGTTGTTCTCAGTGGGACTAAGTGAACTTTGGGAGTGCCTGAGAGAAGGGCAATTCCATATTCTAGTCTAGAGAGAACGCGAGACTGCACAACTGTTTGAAGGTCTTGTTCCTGAATAAATTGGATGATGCCCCAAAGCTGCTTAAGCTGGTATTGTGAGCTATTAGCCACAGTTGCTTTGTGACTGTGAAGATGGAGACGGTTATCAAGGGTGATGCCGAGTGATCTGGCACTCATGACAATGGCGGGGCAGCTTTCAAAGGTGAGATAGTTTGCCATCCAGTCTTGTCATGATGTTTTTGCTTCAGGGGTGAGATCAGAAGAAATTCTGTCTTAGTTAGGTTGAATTTTAAATGGTGGTTGGTAATCCAGTTTCGAGTATTTAAGGGTGTATTTGAGCAGGCAGCGTACTCTGGGGATGACATTTTGAAGTATATTTGGGTATCATCGACGTAGAGGTGGAAAAGAATCCCAGAGTTTCTAAGAACCAAACTTGGTAGTCATAATGATCCTGGCAGTTTGGCGCGAGCGGGCATGGCGGGCCACACTGCCACATAATGAACACTATGAGGGCCTCAACCGCCAGGGTGCTTCCATCAGGCAGCCTGGCGGCAGTCGGAATCATTATCCGACAGGGCAGCGGTGCTGCCCTTCGGATAATGATCCCTAAGCCTCCAGCCAGGGAAAGGCTGGTGGAAGGGGTGCACCGGGGCACCCCTGGGGACCCCTGCACTGCCCATGCACTTGGCATGGGTAGTGCAGGGGCCCCTGTGCAGTGCCCCAGCTGCACCCGCCACACAGATGTCCTGGCCAGGTATTCCTGTGGGCCGGCGGGCAGAAACATTGTTCACACAGGAATGTCCATAATACGGCCGGCGGGGACCACCGTGTTCATAATGAGCGCCGTAGTGTTTCTAGGTAGAGGTTGAAGAGGGTTGGGGAGAGGATCAAACCTTGAAGGACCCCTTGGTGAACATTGGCTGGTCTCAGGATTGAGTTGCCCATTTTAACAATTTGAGAATATTTGGATAGGTAAGAGGAGAAACAGTTGAGGACATTGCCTCTACAGCTCATGCGTAGTTCAAGAATACAAAGGAGGTCATGATTGATTAATTGATAGATTGATTACCCATTCTATAAAGCACATAGCTTCCCCAACAGATACCCCAGCGCTTGCCAGAGAGAACGATATTCAGAGAACTTTTCCAAGATTTAAGCCAACGGAAACAACCAAGTTTTCAGTAACTTCCTGAATTCCAACAAGGAATTTTAGTTTCACAGGAAGATAGTTCCATAATTTGGGTCCCAGAGCCAACTCTAGGAACAACAGCAAAACGATGATCACTTGATCCAAGGCTCGGTTGCGGCATGTAATAAGTAACTTCCTCACTCAGGTAGGAGGGGACACTGTTGTGAAGGAAGTTAAACATGAAACACAGTGCTTTGAAATGTATCCCTTTTTCCACAGGCAGCCAATTGAGGGAAGTTAGTAAGGTGGCAGAATTAACACACTGTGGTGGGCGGAGCAGAAGACGCCCACAGCATTTTGTACTACTTGGAGCCAGTTTAGTAAGATTTCATTGACTCCAGGGTGAAGAATGTGTCCGTAGTCCAGCCTTGACATGACTAATGCCTGGATAATGGTGCACTGGGCTTCAAACGGAATGCAATAATGATGGTTAACACTGTTGAATGCAGCAGATAAATCCAGGAGGACCAGGAGATAGGAGTTGCTGGAGACAAGGACTCTAAAGGAGTCAACGACTATTTCTAGGTCGCAATTTCTGTACAGTGAACCTGGTGGAAAGCTGATTGGGGAGTTTCTTGAACACTGTTTGTTTGGATGTGTGAGGTTAGTTGGGATGCTACAAAACTTTCAACGACTTTGTCTAAAAAGGGGAGTGTGGAGACTGGGCAGTAGTTGTTCAGGTTCTCTGGATCGAGAGGATGTTTTTTTAAGAACAGAGTGAATTGACACCTGTAAAGAAATGGCTCCCTGTTGCAGTTACCCCCCACTTTTTGCCTGATACTGATGCTGACTTGACTGAGAAGTGTGCTGGGACCCTGCTAATCAGGCCCCAGCACCAGTGTTCTTTCACCTAAAATGTACCATTGTTTCCACAATTGGCACACCCTGGCATCCAGGTAAGTCCCTTGTAACTGGTACCCCTGGTACCAAGGGCCCTGATGCCAGGGAAGGTCTCTAAGGGCTGCAGCATATCTTATGCCACCCTGGGGACCCCTCACTCAGCACAGACACCCTGCTTGCCAGCTTGTGTGTGCTAGTGGGGATAAAATGACTAAGTCGACATGGCACTCCCCTCAGGGTGCCATGCCAACCTCACACTGCCTGTGGCATAGGTAAGTCACTCCTCTAGCAGGCCTTACAGCCCTAAGGCAGGGTGCACTATACCACAGGTGAGGGCATAGGTGCATGAGCCCTATGCCCCTACAGTGTCTAAGCAAAACCTTTGACATTGTAAGTGCAGGGTAGTCATAAGAGTATATGGTCTGGGAGTCTGTCAAAAACGAACTCCACAGCTCCATAATGGCTACACCGAATACTGGGAAGTTTAGTATCAAACTTCTCAGAATAATAAACCCACACTGATGCCAGTGTTGGATTTATTAAAAAATGCACACAGAGGGCATCTTAGAGATGTCCCCTGTATTTTGCCCAATTGTTCAGTGCAGGACTGACTGGTCTGTGCCAGCCTGCTGCTGAGAGATGAGTTTCGGACCCCATGTGGTGAGGGCCTTTGTGCTCTCTGAGGACAGAAACAAAAGCCTGCTCTGGGTGGAGGTGCTTCACACCTCCCCCCTGCAGGAACTGTAACACCTAGCATTGAGCCTCAAAGGCTCAGGCTTCGTGTTACAATGCCCCAGGGCACTCCAGCTAGTGGAGATGCCCGCCCCCTGGACACAGACCCCACTTTTGGCGGCAAGTCCAGGAGAGATAATGAGAAAAACAAGGAGGAGTCACTGGCCAGTCAGGACAGCCCCTAGGGTGTCCTGAGCTGAGGTGACTCTGACTTTTAGAAATCCTCCATCTTGCAGATGGAGGATTCCCCCAATAGGATTAGGGATGTGCCCCCCTCCCCTCAGGGAGGAGGCACAAAGAGGGTGTAGCCACCCTCAAGAACAGTAGCTATTGGCTACTGCCCTACCAGACCTAAACACACCCCTAAATTCAGTATTTAGGGGCTCCCCAGAACCTAGGAAATTAGATTCCTGCAACCTAAGAAGAAGAGGACTGCTAAGCTGAAAAACCCTGCAGAGAAGGCGGAGACACCAACTGCTTTGGCCCCAGCTCTACCGGCCTGTCTCCCCACTTCTAAAAGACACTGCTCCAGCGACACTTTCCCCAGGACCAGCGACCTCTGAATCCTCAGAGGACTGCCCTGCTCTAGAAGGACCAAGAAACTCCAGAGGACAGCGGCTCTGTTCACCCAAGACTGCAACTTTGTTTCCAAAGAAGCAACTTTAAAGCAACTGCGTTTCCCGCCGGAAGCGTGAGACTTGCTACTCTGCACCCGACGCCCCCGGCTCGACTTGTGGAGAAACAACACTTCAGGGAGGACTCCCCGGTGACTACGAGACCGTGAGTAGCCAGAGTTGCCCCCCCTGATCCCCCACAGCGACGCCTGCAGAGGGAATGCCGAGGCTCCCCCTGACCGCGACTGCCTGACTCCCAGATCCCGACGCCTGGAAAAGACTCTGCACCCGCAGCCCCCAGGACCTGAAAGATCGGAACTCCAGTGCAGGAGTGACCCCCAGGAGGCCCTCTCCCTTGCCCAGGTGGTGGCTACCCCAAGGAGCCCCCCCTTGCCTGCCTGCATTGCTGAAGAGACCCCTTGGTCTCCCATTGATTTACATTGGAAACCCGACATGTGTTTGCACCCTGCACCCGGCCGCCCCCGTGCTGCTGAGGGTGTACTTTCTGTGCTAACTTGTCTCCCCCCCGGTGCCCTACAAAACCCCCCTCGTCTGCCCTCGGAAGACGCGGGTACTTACCTGCTGGCAGACTGGAACCGGGCCACCCCCTTCTCCATTGAAGCCTATGCGTTTTGGGCACCACTTTGAACTCTGCACCTGACCGGCCCTGAGCTGCTGGTGTGGTAACTTTGGGGTTGTTCTGAACCCCCAACGGTGGGCTACTTTGGACCCAAACTTGGACCCTGTAGGTGGTTTACTTACCTGCAAGAACTAACAAACTCTTACTCTCCCTAGGAACTGTGAAAATTGCACTGTCTAGTTTTAAAATAGCAATATGTGATTTATTTGAAAAGTATATATGCTATTGTGATTATTCAAAGTTCCTAAAGTACTTACCTGCAATACCTTTCATTCGAAGTATTACATGTAAAATTTGAATCTGTGGTTCTTAAAATAAACTAAGAAAATATATTTTTCTATACAAAAACCTATTGGCCTGGAATTGTCTCTGAGTGTGTGTTCCTCATTTATTGCCTGTATGTGTACAACAAATGCTTAACACTACTCCTTTGCTAAGCCTACTGCTTGACCACACTACCACAAAATAGAGCATTAGCATTATCTCTTTTTGCCACTATCTTACCTCTAAGGGGAACCCTTGGACTCTGTGCATACTATTCCTTACTTTGAAATAGTGCATACAGAGCCAACTTCCTACAACACCCATTTTTAGTTGTTCAGAGAAGATGTCCTGTTTGAGAGAGGAATTGATCATGTTGGTCCAAAAGGGGAGTAGGTGTGTGGCAAGATATTTGCTGATAGAGCCTGGAATGGCGTCCTGTTGATGGTTTGAGGTTTTTACTTCGGAGATAGTTTGTTGTATGCCCTCTTTGAGATTGGAGAGAAAGATGACCGTGAATGTAGAGACTTGCATTGTAGAGACACAACCATTTCAAGGGAGTCATTGATGGAAAGCGAAATATGGAGGTCTCTAGGTTTTCTATCAAAGAAACCGACAAAGTGGTTGCAGCGAGGAAAGGATGGCTGAGAAGCCAAAGTGATAATGGGGTTAGTAGATTGTGCAATTACCTCAAACAGGCACTTCAGTCTATTCTTTGCAGAATTCACAAGGGCTTTGATGTGGGAGGATTCAGCTCTGAAGATTTGATCTTGGTATTATTTTCTCTCTTTGCAAAACTTAGTCATTCTCGGGAAATAAAGTGTTTTTCTCCATTCTTTCTTGTATTCTCTGATAAGCTCTCATTCCTCATAAAGTTCTTTAAAGAGCCAAGGTCTAGAGGATTTTGGTCTGGATAATTTGCTCTTCAGGGGTGTACATTTGTCAATAAGGGATTCCATGCAGGAGTTTAACATTTTTGTGGCTTTGTTGATGTCAAGATGGGATGTAATCGCAATTAGGGGGGGGAAGGCCATGATGGCCATGGCTTCTGTGTCAAGGTAGGATGTATCGCTTACTCATATTTTCTCTTTCTTGGGTCTCCCAAATATTTTGCATAAGAGTTGGTTAGAGAGAACAGGATCTGCATATGATCAGCCCAGTCGACTGGAATGGGGTCATATGTCTTTAGGTAGGGGGAATTAGAAAAGATTAGATCCGGAATGGGGCCTTTGCGGTGTGTGGTTTAAGGCAGTGTTATTGGAGATTGTTGGCACTGAGAAAGAGTTAAGAGTGTCCAAGTAACTGCCCAAGTCTCCCCAGTGGATGTTGATTTCAGCAAGGAAGATATTGTTGTCCAAGCTCACAAGTTGAGCGGTGAAGAAATCCATGCATTCCACAGTGAAGGTGTTGTTTTGACCCGGTAGGTGGTAAATCACATTCAATCTGAAATTGGAGGCAGTCGATGTGGACAGTACCACCAACAAGCTGTGGAAAGACTGAAAGTGAGTCATTGGGAGGGTTCAGCATCTCAAAGAGTTACAGTGAATGGGTGCAATACCTCTACTGTGTCTATCTTCACAGTTAGGGCCCAAAATAGAGTAGTTGGGAGTAAGAAGAAGGTCTATAGTGTGGTTAGATGAGACATTAAGCCACGTTTCAGTGAGGATCAGGATGTCAAGATTTTGTGTCAGGATAGACTGTGTTTGTCTGCAGATCGACAATTGTGTAGCAAACAGTTCAGGCAGAAGCAGTTGTCTTTCTGACTTGGCTGATTTGGGAGGGTAGTTGGGATTTGTATCAATTTAAGAGGGGATGAGCTTGCACTGGGATGGTGTGTGTGAGTTTTAAAGCGGTTGGATCTCATGGTGGAAATCTGGCAGCCTCCTAGGGGAAGATAGGAGGAGGGGATAGCAGAATTTGAAGATGCATAACTTTTTAGGAGATGGAGTAGGTTTGAGTTGTCAAGGGGTGGTTGTGTCCATTTCGGGTCTGGGTAGACCACTATCTCTCGGTATGCTGGAGCGGTGTGGGGGGAAGGTTTCCAGGAGGTGATGAGGATCAGATTGACAAGAAGACAGAGAGTCGCTAGGCTGGATTAGAGCCAATGTGAGGACTTTCATTCTTCAAGAGAGGTGTGAGAATGAGGAAAGGACCTTAGTTGAACAGAGGTCAGTTGTGTTCAGTAATTGTGGAAGGATTGGAGTGGACTGTCAGGGATGGACTCTGTTGGGTTGAGGTGCAAAAGGGGGTGGTTACTGGTTATTGGTATCTTGTGTTATGAGATGTTGGGGCAGGAGAAGACAAAGGAAGGGAGAAAGGGGGGGCATGTGAGCCACCTCTGGGGATGAAAGAAGGGTGGCGACGGCAGCCAGTGGGAGATAATGGTTTATGGAGGGTTGGAGAAGAATACTGCGGAGATGGTTTGTGGTAGGGATGTTCAAGGTTTGGAAATGGTGGTTAACTATGGGTTGTGGGGTGCATTACAGATTCTAGGAGTCCGGAATGAGGGAAGCTGTCAGCGTGGACTGGAAGAGGGGGAGAGTGAGTGGGGGGTGTTATGGGCTGATGAAGAGGGGGATTGTGGAGGATTGTAGGAGGGCCTGAGGGTGTTTTAAATTAGGTCAATTGTGCCCAGAATTGTGTCGCTGGCTTGGAAAGATGATTTTACCTTTGTTGTAAATGGAAATGGAAAGGTTGTCTGAAAGTCCAAAGGGGAAGTAGCATTTGAGTTTGCGTCAAAAGAGGATGATAGAGAGTGAAGAGGATGGGAGAAAACTGCATAAGGTTCTGATCCATAGTTCACTGTTGTGTGTGAAGAGGAGGAGGTCAGTTTTGATGAAGCCTTTGCGATGTCAGTGGTGTTGGTCTGCGAGGAGGGTTTCGAGGAAGTTTCTCACTGTCCTGTGTTTCAAGTTTCTCATTGCATGTTTGGAAAGATGTGGGGGGGTCAATTGATCTTTAAAGCATTTGTGCAGGATTTGGAAAGGGATGCTGGTGGGGACTGGTGGCAGCTGGTGTCGACAACATGTCAACATGTTAGTGGCTGATGCCATTTGCGAAGTTAGAGGTGTTCACCTAAGCATGGAAATGAGGTTATCCACAACCTTGGGAAGTGCACTGTGATTGAGGAAACGGGCTGACCCTGTGGCAGCTCCAGGCTCAAGTGGTGAAATGCAGAACGTAAAACCTCAGTGGTCCTTTGGGGGATCATCTAGGTCAGTGGTCGGACTTGTGGCAGGCCGCCTAAGTGCTTGTTCACGTGGCGCGGTAGATTCAGACAGCAATTTTGGAGAGGGTTTCTTCACTCAGAGAAGTTTTCCGGCTGTGGGTTAGAAGGAGACCTCACATAATAGTCTTAGATAGAGCGGTAGATGATGATGGGATTAGGATCCTGAAGTCATCAATATGATGAGCTTGAGGGACTGGACAGTTATCTACAGTTGATTAGGCTTGTTTTGTTGAGGTTCTGCTGCCAGAGCTCTTGTAGCGCTGCAAGAACCCGAATGAAGCGTAGAAGGCTTCAATAAGGCTAGGCAGTAGAACTCTTGGCAGAGGAGGAGAGGGAGGTTTGCATCTTGTTTGAGGAAAGAAGCTGTATTGTGGGTTCATTTTTCTTGAGATGTCTCAAGCGGCTGTCATATTAGGGACAGGCAGGCCAAATTTGTAAGCAATGTGCTAGAGCCAGTTGATCATAAGCAAGGGACCACTCACCAGTGACCGAAAAAGGGGGGCCACAGCATGAGAGAAGTCCAAGCAGCAATTAAACACCTGTTGGTTGGGCTTGTTTTGTTGAGGTTCTTTTCTTGGCAGTGCCTCAACCGGCAGCCATATTGACTATGTTGAATATAATAACATATTGAATATCATAGGCTTGGTGAGACTAGCTTGGACTGGAATATTTGAGAGTGTGCAACTAAATATCAGATACTGGGTAGTGGAATGCCAGAATTGGAATATTAAGAGAACGTTTCTTTGTAAACATAGCAGAATGGATGGAGGAAACTCTGGACTGAAATATAACATATGGTGTTCAATTGAACATTTTACTGAACTTAGAATAGGTCACAAGGACTCAAAAATGAGTACTGTGCAGATAATGAAATTTTGTGAGTTTGAACCATGTGTTCCGGGTGTACTTTTAAGAGCTTTCTAAGGTTTGGTCCAATTACCACCGAGCAAATGTCCTCCCAAGTAAGGGTTCCAGTCTTTATGAACTGAGCATTTTTGTAGAGCTAGGAGATCAGATAACACTCCGCCCAAAAGTCAGTATAGTCTGCAGCAGTTCATGAACAGGGAGTTCTGGCTCTAGCGCCCCATACAGTTGTCATAGCACCAGCGTCAGTGACTTGTATGTCAAAAACTGAGTGTCCAGTACACAGCCCTTACTCTCTAGTTCCTCCATTGTGCAAAAAGAGCCCTCCCTATTAGCAATATCGGCGTGCATAATGTACAGCCGGTCCCACTCTTCAGCAAGCCCCTCCCCAATAGCAGAGCACTATCTGAAGGAGCCACATCTGGCTTGAAGGCGTCAGCTTAACCCACAACAGCATGGCCAGTAATAGCCCCTTTCTTCACCTAGTCCCGCATTCCCCCAGTTGTGCCATGCTGAGTTCCACTAGCCAACAAGTGATCCATTGCAGCTGCTTTGCACAGTGATAATGTTCCAAATCAGGGACTTCAAGGCCACCTCTCACAGTTGGCCTCTGGAGAGTGGGAAGAGACACTGTGGTACACTGCCCATTCTGGATGAGCTCCCCAAGCAGACCATTGACAGACTGAAACCATGCCTTTGGTATCCAGATAGGAAGTTTAACAAAATAGTTAAGCTCCTTAAGCAGCATGCCCACTTTAGTCAGTGCTATCCGAGCCATAATGGGGAGCCTGTGTCCTCCAAAATGCAGCATTAACCTGGAGGGCATGCAGCACCCCTCCAGATTGCCCTGTCAGACATCCCTGTCTGATACTTGAGATTCCTAGTCTCCCATCGGAATCTAAGATTCCATATCACCACTGGGGTACAGAAGGTACAGGGAAACCTCAAGATTTTCACCAATTCACCTGCAGTCCTGAAACTTGGCCAAAGGACTCTTCGCAGGAAACACTCAATGGATACCAAAGTTTGCATCTCTCAATAAATGAGAATATCATCTTCATAGAGCAAAACTACATGCTCCCTGTAATGTTATGTGATCCCTCTCCTTTAACCCTCTTCCAGCAGCAAACAATTGAAGGGCTCCACTGCTAGTATAAATAACATGGGGGAGAAAGGACAGCCCTGCCTCTTAGGACCTCAAAAGCAGCAGAAATGCACATGCCCATGCATACCTGTGCGTGTGCATCCATGTAGAGCAGCCCAACCCATCTCTTCCATCCCTCCCCCAAGGCCCTCCTGTGCATGATAGCCTACACGTATTGTCACTGCAATGTGTTGAATACGTTCCATATGTTTACAGAACATAGCATTGCCTTTGGATGCTATGCCCTGGATGTTTAAGCAAGGATACAATAAAAGTGTCATATATTGTATGAGGTATTATATTTAGGGATAAATCCATTTTGATCTTCATATATCAGGTTTGCAAGGTGGGGCTGCAGCCTATTCATCAGAATTTTGTTGAGAATCTTATAATCAAACTTAAGCATGGACAGGAGCCGGTAGCTATTGCACCCAGAGAATTGCTCATGGGTTTGGGTATTGTTACTATGGGAGCTTCCCTAGTTGTGTCCAGGAGGTGACCACAATCAAGTGTGTCAGCATAGATTGCTGCCAGTTTCAGGACTAGTTGGAAAGCATACGTTTGGTAAAATTGAACAGCAGACTCACTGCCCCTGGATTTTCCCATGGGCTAGTTCCTGTATTTCGGCTCAAATTTCAGGCTTCACAGTAGGGGCCACCAATGCCTCCTGCTCCCCTTCTGGCAACCAGGTGAAAATTGCCCTGCTCAAAAATGCTTCCAGCATCTTCTCTGGGATTGGAGTGCCCGCTCTATAAAGATCCCTATAATGGTCAGTAAATACATTGTGGATTTCTGCTTTATTATACATCCTGGTCCCGATCAAGTCCATTTTTTGTGTAATAGGACCTCCCCTGGTTGCACAAGCCTTGGCAGCAACAAACAGCACACCCACCCTCCACAAGCATCATTTTGAGGTGTTCCCACTATTTGAGACAGTGAAGCCTGTCCTGTATGGCCAACTGCTTCTCTTGTTCCTCTCTTAGGGTCTGCCAGCTCTCAGGTCACACTCTTGTTGTCCAGTCACTGATGGTTCTCCTCCACTACAGGTAGTTCAGCCTAAAGTGAGCACTCCACCCCAACAACTGACTGAAGCAATGCTCCCTGACAACTGCATTGAAGAC
Source organism: Pleurodeles waltl (assembly GCF_031143425.1). Taxonomy (NCBI): domain Eukaryota; kingdom Metazoa; phylum Chordata; class Amphibia; order Caudata; family Salamandridae; genus Pleurodeles; species Pleurodeles waltl. The sequence continues at coordinate 126,035,004 of NC_090436.1, read as the reverse complement.
GTCCATCCAACGTTAGTATGGGAGGCCGAATGTGTATCCACTGCAAAATTATTTGTAATCACCTGAAGCCAGTGGGTCCTAAAAGTGGGTTCACATAGGTATCCAGGCATGACTGTCTGGGTAGGTATAGATGCTACACAGCACTGCAGGTCCACCCGCAGGGTTTTATTTATGGTCATACAGTGTCCGACTTGTACAACAGACCCCACCGAGCATTACACTGTGTCTAGTCAGACAAGCTAGTCATGTACTGAAGAGTAATAGGAGTACTCACTCAGCCCCAGGTTGCAGTCATGCCACACATCCCATAATAACCAGTGGTCCTGCTACTCTTGCAGACTTAGGGGCATATTCAATAGCCCCTAGTGCCACCGCAGCATCACTTTCCGTGACCCTCCAGTGGTGCAATGCCCTGCGCCGTATTTACAAAGTGGCGTTAAGCAACTTTTTGTGGCTTAAAGCCACCTTATAAATACGGTCCCTTCACACGCAGCACTTTGCGTGGAAGGGGTGTGCAATGGGTGCTGCTGTGGACATGCCACAGCAACACCCATTGCATTTTGACGCTGCCTCAGATTTACGAGTTTTCGTAAACCTGAGGCAGAGCCAAAATCTAACGTCACTCCAGGGGTTGTACTGGCATGGTGCAACAAGGAGAAATGGTTTTATTTCTCCACGTTTTTTGCTCTTTCTATGTGTGCTGCCTTCCTCACACATAGAAAGAGCAAATCGCCATTTAAGATTGTTTTTTGTGCAGGAAGATGTTCCTTCCTGCACACAAACAATCTCCCCTTCAATGCAGCCATCCTTGCAATATGGTGCAAGGGTTGTTGCGTTGGCACATGGCAGCAAATGTAGCGCCGGCGCAAAGGGAAACACAGGGGTGTGCCATATTCTAGTGAATACCATGCACACCTGCGTTTTGAAAATGATGGTGAGTGATGCTGCCACATTTGACGCAGTGCACCATTATTTTCTGTTAAATCTCAGTGCCAGTCTCACCACTAGGGACTCTGCCAATGGCAGAGTAGATCTGTCAAGCACTCTGTTTGCTATACAGTTATAGGCCTCCCCCAGCAGCATTAGAATGAGAGGGTCCTGAAATAGAGCTAGGGACAGTGCCACAAGATTCTGTGGGGGTCATTCTGACCCTGGCGGTCGACCGCGGAAGCACCGCCAACAGGCTGGCGGTGCTTCTGGGGCCATTCTGACCGCGGCGGTACAGCCGCGGTCAGAAAAGGGAAACCAGCGGTTTCCCGCCGGTTTCCCGCAGCCCCAGGGAATCCTCCAGAGCGGCGCTGCAAGCAGCGCCGCCATGGGGATTCCGACCCCCTTCCCGCCATCCTGTTTCTGGCGGTTTTCACCACCAGAAACAGGATGGCGGGAACGGGTGTCGTGGGGCCCCCTAACAGGGCCCCATTAAGATTTTCAGTGTCTGCTTGACAGACACTGAAAATCGCGACGGGTGCAACTGCACCCGTCGCACACCAGCAACTCTGCCGGCTCCATTCGGAGGCGGCTTCCTCGTTGCTGGGGCTTTCCCGCTGGGCGGGCAGGCGGCCTTTTGGCGGTCGCCCGCCAGCCCAGCGGGAAAGTCAGAATGACCGCTGCGGTCTTTTGACCGCGGTACGGTCTTCTGGCGGCTCCCGCCAGGCGGGCGGCTTCCGCCGCCCACGGGGGTCAGAATGACCCCCTGTGTCTGGCCTACACTAGGGGCATAAATGCTGGCAAGGAATATCCTAAGCCTAAAAGGCCTCCCCATCACTATCATATACCAACTGTCCTTGTTCACATGAGTCCTTAGGGCCTCAAGAGGGTTCCCAAACTTAACCCAGATTTCTACCCCCTTGAGAAAGGAGAGTAAATAGTCATAAAAATCTGATCACTCCACCTTGTCTATAACTGAGTGATTTCAGGATTGATTTGAAGGAAAGCCACATCCACATCCATTTTACTGCCCACTCTCAGATCCCATGTAATAAACGTAAAACACATTGACCTGTCAGTCATGGTGAGTGCTAGTTGCTAAAGCTCCTCCTCCTTCCCCACAAACTATATCAGTGCATCCATCTACCGCTACTAAACATAAAGAAGTACATAGTTCCCAACGCCCATTCCCCCAGTTACTCAACAATCAAACTCAGTGGTACACCCCAAACTCCCAATGCCAGCAGGCTGCACTGGGGTCTCCAGGAACGAGTGGCCATCATCTGTGTCGGACTGGGAAGCTTCTCCGCCACCAACCCCCCTCATGTAGAAGATGCAGGATCATATCAATTAATTGCCAGTCGTCCCAGTAATGCTAAGGTTGTCCGTTCAAAAGGCCCCTCAGGTAGCAGCCTTGTGCAGCTGCACAGCGGATGCCCGCCCTCACATTGAGGGCCATTCCCTCAGAGTTACGGAGGACGCACAAGGTACTCAATACAGTAAGGCAGCTGCCATCTGCCATACTTGGGGTGATTTGCAGTCCAACTGTAAGTTCCTCCATTAGAGTGTCAGGCTAGATGTTCTGAGGTAGTCATTGGAGTGTCCTCTTCCAATAATTGGCCTGATAAATTTCACAAAGAGGGCACCGCATCCAGTGCTTCTGCCCTTTCCCTTTCATCCTGTATACAGTCTGGGCCCACTCCTCTATTCTCCGCCTGCCTTTTTGTCTGACATTTCCATTTGAGATGCTCCCTGCTCTGCTCTCCACCCATTCTGGCCTTGTAGTGTTGTGTAGCCATTTCAGTTATAGTCAGTCCCATGCCACTGTAGGATCATTGAAGAAGAGAGTATCTGCCCCCTGAGTATGACTTTAAAGTGGGCAGGGAAAAAGAGCTTATACTTGAGACTGGCCTCCTTCGTCTCCCTTTTCACAGCAGCAAAACAGTTGCGGCATTGCTGAACCAGTACTGTATAGTCTGGGAATATTACCACTGAGGCCTGGTCAATGTGGAAGGTATGTGCCTCTTGGGCCTGCCACTGTGCACTTTAACCTAGATATGCTTTATTGCTGCTTCATATTTTATTTTAACAAAAGCCTTGTTTTATTTCCTCCTATCTAGCTGTTCTTGCTTAGGCCAGCACTACGTTCTCAAACAAGACATTCTTGCTCCCTCTGTACTTCGTTCAAGGCTGTTGTAAGATAGGTTGCCGGTGAATGTGGTAAACATTTTGTTTCTGGTATTCATAGAGAAACACACATCCTTACGTGGGGACATTTTCCCAGAACATCAGCTGTTTTATTATAAAAACACTTCCTTGTCCCTTACATGTTAGAGGGAGATTCCAGCCAGGGGACCACAACTGTATGCTGATTGCTGAATGCTTCTCTACAGCTGCTTACGCAGACTTCAGGCCTCTGCTCAGGTATGGGGGATGATGTCTTCCCAGGGGAACCTGAAAGGCAGAATTAGAGCTTAACATTCTGTGCTCTATCATAGACTAGGTAGGAATTAGTCCATTGACTGTAGTGACAATATGGTAGTGTTATTTCTGTGCTTTACGCTCTTTCCAGAATGAAGTATGGTGACAGTGCACTTTAACCTAGATATGTTTTATTGCTGCTTCATATTTTATTTTAACAAAAGCCTTGTTTTATTTCCTCCTATCTAGCTGTTCTTGCTTAGGCCAGCACTACGTTCTCAAACAAGACATTCTTGCTCACTTTGTACTTCGTTCAACGCTGTAGTAAGATAGGTTGCCGGTGAACGTGGTAAACGTTTTGTTTCTGGTATTCATAGAGAAACACACATCCTTACGTGGGGACATTTTCCCAGAACATCAGCTGTTTTATTATAAAAACACTTCCTTGTCCCTTACATGTTAGAGGGAGATTCCAGCCAGGGGACCACAACTGTATGCTGATTGCTGAACGCTTCTCTACAGCTGCTTATGCAGACTTCAGGCCTCTGCTCAGGTATGGGGGATGATGTCTTCCCAGGGGAACCTGAAAGGCAGAATTAGAGCTTAACATGCTGTGCTCTATCATAGACTAGGTAGGAATTAGTCCATTGACTGTAGTGACAATATGGTAGTGTTATTTCTGTGCTTTACGCTCTTTGTCACAATCCTAATTCTGTCAAGCTGTATTGTCCTGGTTATTGCAGTACATGCTTTGCTATCTAAGATGCAGTCACTTCATTAAAATCTTATTGAAACATATACTGCCTCTGTTTGTCATTGTGTATGTGAGACTAATGTAATTGAGAGAAACGGATTAACCTGAGTCACCACGCTTTCCATGAGAAATCAATTATGTCATGCGCTCAGCTGCCCAATCATCCCTGCCCCTTGGTGGAGATGAGGCACTGCTAGTTAGCCGGAGAAAAACCCAGATTGAGGGCAACAGGTGTCACCTGTAGTTGGTTAAGACTCTGTCTCCCACACCACAGGCGATTTTGATGCTCAAAATCCAGTAGTCTTATTAGAATAATAAGAGCCTACGCAGCTTTCTGCAGTATCAAATCCCTGTCCCGGTAATGGAGAAGCCTGTCCATGACAGGGCGAGTTTGTGCTCATCGCAGCGGCAACTTCACTGGCACCAGTACACCGTTTCATGAATGAAGTATGGTGACAGTCTTTGGGTGCAACCTCGTTCCTCTGCCATACCTTGAGGAAGGCCACCATGTCTGTTCACTCCTCCTTCTTGAGAAGATCAACAATCCACACATTATTGCATTAACTGTGCCCCTAGTGTCCTTGGCTCACCGATCCAGGATCTCCACTCTGTGCAGTAGATCAGCTACCCTGGTCTGCAATCCCTTAACAGCAGGGCCCACTTCCTTAAGATTCCTTGCATTAGGTTTCACCTTTGTCTGCAAGTTTACGGTGCTCATCTCAGATTATGACTAGATCTATAGAGACTTTATCAATTTTACACTCCAACACCTTCCAGAGAGCAGTCACAACATTCAGGATCAAGTACAGCTTATCCAGGATGTCAGTTTGCTGCTGCTGCACTGCTCCCAATGCTCCCCCAGGGGTCCCAGGGCACTCACTGTCTGCAACCTCTCTAGTTGCCTATGTGCGTCCCCCAGAATATGGCAGCTCTTGTCCTCGTGTCTCACATCATGCAGGCGGCCCCAGTCTCATCTCGCCACTCAAGAGTGAACATGCCCATCAGGCTGGGACCCTGCTCAGCATGCCCAAGATTGCTGGCAGAACCACCCACTGGCTGCAAAGGTTGGCCGTGAACTGCCTCTTTTAATCCCCTAGGACCAAATTGTCAGCTGCCCCCTAAAATCCCCAGTATAACTACCTGGTCAAGCTGCTATACCTGGGGCAGCCGATTGTCATTCCATGAGTTATTGTGACACTCACTCAGAACTCAGGCCACTCTACGGGTACCCACCTATGTCTCCATAAGGGCCCCAATGACTGCCACTTTCCAGAGGCAGATCTGGGCCCCAAAGCGCTACAGGGTTAAGCAGCACACTCAGGAGCCCCCTCCATGCTTCACCAAGCCCTGCTTCACTTAACGACTCTAGGCCTAGCCTCCACATCCACAGCAGCCACCTGCCATCTTGAGGGCTGCCCCGCTGTTGCACTGAGGTCACTCATTCCAGGTTCTGCGGCTGTCTGACCTCCCTTGTAGTCACTCTGCACATTTCCGCTAATGGCCGCACATATAGTTTGGGGCTTGTCGGCCATCAGGCCAGCTCAAGGCTCCAGATTATCACTAGGACCAGAGGCAGACGCCTCCTCAATTCACCGCCATCTTCATTTGTGGCAAGCCATGCCCCTCCCAAGCATGACTAGGAGAGTAGAGGATACGCAGTGGTGGCAGCAATGGATTATGGTAATAAGGAAGGCCTTTTTTACCTCTCACCTGCCAGGGTGAGTTGCCTATCAGCCTCTCCCATATTTTTAATTTGATCTCCAAGTCACCTGAAACCAGATCCTTTATGTCAACTGAAAATATAGGTGACATGAATGTGTGTGAGCTCTGTGGGCTAGCATGCAGTGTGTATGTCCCCTATGATGAGGTCACACTGGAATCCATTAAGATATCTTGAACTCTAGTGGACACTAAGATGGAGGGTTGGAGAGAGCCCAGATAGCAATGTGAATTGCATTGCTTCTCCCTAACACTTCTGAGGTCAGTTGAAATAGACCACATTAAGAGTGTGTGAGATAAGAGACATAAGGTGCCTTTGTTATGCAGTGAAAGTTTGACTTCATTCTTTCCCAGAAGTATTACCCATACAAGGTTAAGTGGTGGTTAGGTGGGGACACCTCTCCCTCTTTTGTTCCTTTGTTTTCAGTATACGATGACAGGAAACTCTCAGCGTCATTCTGCCTTCCATCAGGAAGGCAAAGACAGTGCCTGGACCAGACTGGTTGAAATACATAAAAAGGCATAATCCACCTGAAATGTATCACAAAGGCCAACTTGTGAAACACACACACTCTGTCTGCAAATTCAGTATAAATATGGACCTAAAGTTGCCAGCCAGTGTGCCAAGGTTTCTCTATCAGAATCTAGTGTCCTAAAGCATTGAAGGCCAAGAAACATTTTTGTGATTCAGTGTTGGGGTATTGATTCCAAATCTCCTTCACCAGATTCAGGGCCAGAATCCTATGGGATGCTGAAAGGAGCTGCCCTAGGCCTGCCTTAAAGAAAGGAACAGACTGACTGCTGAGGAGGGATGCTAGAGTTGACCTTGCATGAAAAATACACTGTCTAGAAGTGAGGGGGCCTCCAGATATTGACAACCAGAAGATGCCTGCTGTGACTCTGGGGTAGGAGCATCTTTATTAGGCCGTGGAGTGAGTCCTTAACACTAGACCCAAGTGAATTTCAGTTATGCAGGCATATTCTCATATAATTTTCTGATTTTCATGCTACGCTTCTCATATGAAATTCCTAAAATTATACATTATGGCACATGGTGTTCATGCTGGAATTTTAATTCAGGAGCATCGGAGCAATGTGAAAAATCGAGTGGCTATTGTTTGCAGCACTTGAGTTTTTTATTTGACATTATTTCACACAATTATTGGTGAGTTTTGCGTAATTACACAAAAGCAAATTATACTAATTTCACACACATTACTTGAAAACAGAGTTTCAGGTATCATACTCAGAAACTGAAGCACCTGTTGCAGCATGGTGCCCACAGAAACCAAAGATGTACAGTTTTTTCCATCAATGAATTCATAATGCCTGTGACTGTTTGTTTATGAGAAACTGTGATCACATTGGGCTGTGGTACCATAATATCATTGTGAGAAAATCATCAGACACAAATATTGTGTCCTAAATATAATTTGCAGAAATATTATCCATTTTTTTTCAAATGATATTTAGGACACACCATTTATGTCAGACACCAATTCTGTGGATGATAAACTGACATTCTTCCTGCACTTGGTGGTCTTACCTAAAGAACTAAATCGCCAGGAGTACTACTTTTGCACCAAGCTCATAGCCCATTGTTTGCTGTCTGTTTACTCCTTGCATAACAAGACTAATGTTTTTCACATTTCACCCTATTCCATTATGGCCCTTTCTTCGTGCATGGCACCGATACCCTATGTGTCTAGTCTTTTGTCATATTAAGATGCCACTGTTTGCATTGCACAGGCTTTCTTGGTAATTATGTAGAATGTTTCTATCTGCCATCTTGATTGTGTTTAAGACATGAGTGGTATGCACCACAACAGTTTATTCCTGAGATGTGACATTCTGTACCATGATGAACCATGCAATTTGTGTGATGTTTCAGGACCGTGCAATTATCTATGACAATCATAAGTTGTTTTATTTTGATACATCAGACTTGTGAGAAAACTGGACTGATTGCAGAAGCCCCCTAACTTTTTCTCCCCATTTTTCACTTATGCTCGTGTTTTTCTCACTGTGATGGTACCCTAGACACTGCTATCCAGTCCCAGGGCCTGTGCTCTGATTAAAACCATTATGCAAATTATGCTAATTATAATTGGCTGTGTCAACCTACCTATAAGTCCCCAGTATATGGTAGGGCATGTAGGTTCAGGGGCTCCAACACAGGTAGTACACCCATGGGTTCACTGCTATGGTGCCTAGTTTCATTGTAAAGGCAGGCCTGCATTGGTGGCTGCTTTTAAGGTAAAGTTTACCCCAAATTTGACATTGGAATTAAAAGTAATTACAAAGCCCTAGGCTACCTTATTTTTACATATAAGTCACCCAGAGGTTGGGTGCAGTGCAACTATAAGCAAGGACTTTATAAAAGATGTTTTATAAGCCCTGGTGAGGAAAAAATAGCTACATTTCTTTTCCCCCTTTGTAGTGAATGGGCTCCTGAGGCTAACATGGGGAGACTTTATTTTAAAATAATAAAGTCTTATTTTCCATAGATAGGAGCAAAGCATGGCATCGTTAGTGTGAAATTAAAAGTTATAATAAATCTAACAACTTGCCACTGTTGAATTTATTATAACTTGCACCTAGAAAGAGGTTTAGAACTGGCCAGGCTGCCTCGATCAGGTGTGAAGTGGCCAGGGCTTAACACAAAGGAAGTGCCTGGGGGAGGAGAACTGCCTCAGAAGATGGTGAAACAGGATAGGAGAAGAGCTGCCAAACTTTAGTTCAAAGGAGGGAAGGCTACCTGGGCCAGCAAGTGGACCTCCCCCATTTCCTGCAAAAGCAGACAGCCAGGGCGGTCCAGGAGGGCCCTTGCAGTCCCCATGCCAAGTGCATGGGGCCCCTGGCACCCCCTTTCTGCCAGCCTTTGCATGGCAGTGAGACCGTCATGCAAAGGCTGGTGGAAAGGGGACTCAATCTGAAGGGCAGCACTGCTTGCGGCTCTGCCCTGGCGGATTGAGACCGCCGGCACGGCCAGGCCATCGCCTGGCAGCAACCTAGCGGTGCCGACAGTAAGACCGTGGCGACTCCACCACAGTCATAATGTGGTGGTCAGACACTCCCTGTCGGCGGCAGGCCGAGCACCACCGCGAGTCTGGCGGTCCGTGGTCTGCCAGACACGTAATGAGGCCCTTAAGTCTGAAGGTAAAACTTTTGACTGAGCTCACTGTAGCCAAGCAGGGCTCCATCGCGGCCCGCCTTAAATGTTTACTTTGCCCTGGTTGAGTGTGACCAGATTCCAGACTGGCTCCTTTAGTTTCTATGCGCTAAAAACATTTATTCTTTCAAAATTCATATCTCTGGTTCTCTTTATTGGAATTTTGTTGTTTTAGTGTAATTTTAAAGATAATAATCTATTTTTACAAATTGAGGTTGGATTTTTATTGTGTTTTGTGTTTTACTTGTTTACTATTTAGTGGTTTTAAATGCTTTACAAACCTGTCTCCTAAGTTAAGCCTAACTGCTCGTTGCCACGTTTCCAAGGGTTGAGCTGGGATTAATTTACTGCAACCTAACTGGACCTAGTGGGGGTTAGTGGCCTATTACTAAGTGCAGGTACTTGCCTACCTTTACCAATAAACCACTTTCCAACAAGTCTACAACACAAGTCAATGATCCATAGATATTACATACTGGCGGTCACCAGTAGGTAGTTAGTTAGGACCTACTTTCCAGAGTGAAAGCTTTTTTGACTTGGCTATATCTCTGTCACTGCTTGATGAATCTTTATAAAATTTTCAAAACAAAGTGCCTTCTAGGGTCTAATTGTGCATGTAAAGTTTCAGGGTTGTCTGTCAAGCAGGGACTGAGAAAAAGGGAGGTAAAAAAAGTGTGTTCCCATGTTAATTCCCATAGACTCTTTAGATATGCCTGAAGTCTGAACCGCTGCACGGAATTACACCTAATTTGGCAGAAATGTAGCTTTTGGTCCACTATTTGTTATTTGGTGTAAATCTGTTCAGTAGTTTCAGAGATATTAAAGAAAAAACACATTTGTATAGTTAGAGGTGTGAAGACTTTACAAATCCCCCCAATCTTGTGCAGAGATCTAATTTGCTGCCAAAACGTAAACCAGGGAGTGTTGGCAGCCATTTTGAGACTCAGCTGAAGACAGTCTCAAAAACAAAAACAAAAAAAGAAAAGGGGGCAGGGTATGTTTACCCTAACCCCTAGCCTTGGTCTAAGGGTCACCCTGGGATCCCGCCTGGGCAAATTCATATATATTCCTGAAGTTGACCATGAATTTTATAAAAAGAAGTAAGTGTGGTCTCCTGCATTTGCTTTTAATATTGCCCCATGTGGGCCTTGTCCCGGGAGCAATCTTAGTATAATTATGGAAAAGGGGGTGCATGGGGCCCCCTTCTAGGGCTTAGGGCAGGGATCACCACCTCCCTGTGGACACATATAAAATAAATGCAGGGGGGGCCTCATGGACCCAACCATGCCCTGGGAATCACCACCTACCTGAGGCAAAATACAAGGAAGGATGTGGGGACCACATGGACCACCACCCCCTGGTGCAATTAGTACAAAAAGTGATGTGGGGGCAGAGCTGGCCCCAGGGTCTGCCCTCTCCCTGGGGCTACATTAATAAATTAGGTGGGGGCCAGGCAGACCCCCCTGAGCCCCAGGGACCACCACCTCTCCAGGGCTATAATAGAAAATGATGTGGGACCCCCAGGCAACCCCACCTCACCAGGGCCACTTCAACTTTTAAAATAGGAGAGGGGCCACTTTGCCCCCTCCTGGGCCATACTTGGCCTTGGGGATTACCATCTCCCTGGGGATGGCCCCGAACATCAAAGGAGGGTGGCAGCGTGGCCCCCTTCCTGGAGCCATATCTGATCGTAAAGACTGCCACCCCCACAGGGCAGGCTTCTGCTACTTCCTGAGGTGCCCACCATCAGGAGATAGCTGTATGCATTTGCTCACCAGGAGCTGAGACAGTTCCCGCCAAGCAAAAGCAAGCACTTCACTTTCAGCAAGCGGGAGCTTTACAAAGGCTCCCGCTTGCTGAAAGCAGAGATTTAATCTCTTTCCCTGCCCGTAGACATGCAGGCAGGGAAAGAGAAGAAAGAATTGCTCCTGCATGCAGGGAGCTGCATTTACAGCAGCTCCCTGCATGCAGGAGCAAAGCCATCTCCGGTAGGAGGCAGAGAGTCAGCTGGGATCACAAGCGCAGGGCCTAAAATTAAGAAAGAAAAACAGAAGCACTTGCTTTTGTATAGTACAAAATATCTAAGAGTGTTTTCTATGCAGTCCCCCCCTGTAAAGTTATCTGATGAAGACACTTGAGGAACAAAAATAATGGCAAGGTTACAGAAACACAACTTCACTAGAGACATTACCTCAGCATCCTTTAACCAGCTGTTGTGGAGGAGATGCACTGTACATATACCAAGTGAGGTAGCACTTACTAATTAGGTAGTAGAATGTACTCCATTTGGGTAGATATCTTGCAGAAAACTGTGTCTTTTTCTTGAATAAATATGTAGGGCAGGATTAGTTCTGGCACGGTGCTCATTTCAGAGAAATAAAATCTCAACAGGAAGCATTTACAGGTATAAGCAAAGCAGGTTCTCAAGTTGAAGCTCAACTTCTGTAAAGTACTAATTAGCCAATCCTCATCACACATAGCAGAAGGACGTGCATGGTGCTTGGTTGGATGGCTAAAGGGGGTTGGCCGCAAGGGGGTTGGAGATGGTTATAGGGGATGGCTAACAATAACGTCCCTGTAACCTTTGTTTTCTTTATGTGACTATAACCCTATAACCTCACCAGTAAGTAGTTATAGTTAGGACCTAGTTTCCATAGGAAGAGCATTGTTGTTTTGCCAATAACTTTGGCACCGCTGGACGAAGCTTCCGTCAGGTCAGCTGCTGTCTTGAAAGTTTTGGGGTGATCCATCAAGCAGCAGCCGACAAAAAAGGAGGCCCCAAATCACTTTTTCCCCATTCATTTTCCCATAGGGTCTTTAGACACATTAACGCCCCGAACTGCTGAACGGAATTACACCAAATTTGGCAGGAAGCTGTGTTTTTTGTGATTTGGTGAAAATCAGTTCAGTAGTTTTTAAGATTTAAAGGCTAAAACATTTAGATATCTAGGGATGCTGATCCTCTGCGAATCCAACTGTCCCCATCCTGATATCTGATATTAATATCTGATTGGCTGCCAACACTTCAACTAGGAAGTGTTTGCGCCATTTTGGGACTCAGCTTAAAAAAAAAAGCACAAAAAAAGAAAAAGAGGCAGGGTAGGAATATCTTGAGCCTCTAACCTTGGTCCAGGGGTCCTGCCATGGATAAAAAGTAGATCAGCAGATTTTGCAGAGATTTTTTTTTTTTTTTAAAGTGTGGTCTCACATTGCCCCCAGGTGGGCTAGCTCCCGGTGGCATTGCAGTGCACTGAAAAAATGGAGGGGGGCACATGTGCCCCCCCACAAGGTCTTATTGAAACCACAGGGACCACCACCTCCCTGGGGCTGAATAGGAAACTATGCAGAGGGTGCTGGACCTGGGGACCACCACTTCCCCAGGGCTATCACATTGTAATGATGCAGGGGGCCACCACCTCACCAGGGCTGCACAAAATAAATAATGTGGAGTTCTGTGCGGGTGTCCCAGACCCTGGGGAACTCTACCTCTCCAGGGCTACTGTACTGAAATTATGTGGGGGCTGCACTGACCCCTGGGGACCACACCTCTCCGTGGCTATATTAAAAAAATTAGGCATATATATAGAATGTATTGTAGAATGATTACTGTTTATGTATGTTTTATAGTGATGACTGGTGTACAAAGTCCGCCTTCTCTTTGTCATCACCTAAGATTTTTGATTTTTGTTGTGCTCTATTTTTGCTGGGCTTAGAACTCTGTGAACTGTTACCCCTGCTAAACCTGAGAAAAGTATCTGAGTTCCCCTTTAAAATGGTTAAAATGGCTTATTCCAAATTACTTATTTAACTTTTCTATTAGGCCTTAGTATGTGATGCAGAAATACATCATTTAGCAAGGAAAATTAACTGCCATCTGTGGACTACAACACCTATGGTGCCACCGACCACTGTGGCAGAGAAAACATGGTTTTAGGCCTACCCTATGTAGTTGACAGCATCTGTTTGAATCGTGCTGCAGAGACCACTTAAAATCACCCTTTTGGCATGTAGGAAAGCTGGATTTAAAATATTAACTGTCACCCTAAGCACACCTTACTGGCCACAAGGCCCGGTGCATAATATTTATGAAACATGTGAGGGGGAAATTACATGTTCTCCAAATCACTATGCTCAAAATTACATTGCCACTGGGCAGTCTGTCGCTGACACATAGGAAAAGTCAAAGTATAAATTATACTCTTTGACCTATAACTTTTGACCTGACCTTTATGAGCTACAAATTCCACTCAAATATGGAAATTTAATAGAAATCTATTCTACTGATTAAATATGTTAGAAATGTAACAGACTGCAACTGGCACATAGGAAAAGTCAAGGTATAGCACTTTAATCTATAACGTTTGACTTGTACCATCTACCTACTCTACTATATAAGGCTTTTTTCACTGAAGTACCCAGCTAACCAGTGACAACTGGACCTGGACTGGACTTGCTGTTGGCCCCTGTCTGGCACTCTAAGAGTCTCTAGCTGCCTTCCTCTGAGACTTGCGGGGCCTTAGAAGCATACTCCTGTGGTTATTTTGACACCAGAAGCAAGTTTGAAAACTTTTGCTTCAGAGCAACACCGGGAACTACTGGGAAAGAATGCGACCAGCAGTTCCATAGTATCAGAATGGATTTCAGCTACATCTCACTCAAAGACCTCCACCCCTCTGAAACATAGAAAAGTCCCATTGTGCTTTGGGAATTTTCAGTAAGAAATCTGCAACACTCCAGTGCACCAGCAAGATAACCTGCTTCAAGTATCCAGCCTTCAGTTACAATTTTGTTGGCCTTAATGCAGGAGGATTATTCTTCTTAAAAACTACTTAAGTTCCATAGTGCTTTAGGGCATAGAAAAACATGTTTTTTGCTCAAAGAAAATGACATAGCACTTTCTTAAGTGGAAGGTATGACTTGTATACTTTCACGGGATCCAATCCAATTGGTGTATCAGACCCAGGCTCCATATTGGCCAGCTGGAAATTGCACATTGTTCCTGGTCTACCTATCAATTGCACTTAGTACTTAATTGCATTATTTTTACTTAAAACTTTAAAACTTCATATCTCTAGTTCCCTATATTTTTTGTCATTTTAGTGTCTTTTGTTTAATAAGATGTACTCTTGTTTTCTAATTCAACTTGGGATTGTTATTTTTGGTGTTTTGCTTTTATCACTGTTTTGATACTGCATAATTACTTTACACATTGCTCTAAGTTAAGCACATTTACTCTTTGCTGTAGCCCCAGGGCGTTGGCCTTGGGCTACTTTAATGGTTCAAGAGCTCACCATACAATGTTAGTGTCATTATTTCTTGAGGTGGGAAACCCCCACCCCAAATAATAAATGCACAGGTTACAATCGAAAGATGTGCAATTCTTTCATTGAAATTGTTTTTTTATTTGGCCATTTTGGCTCCAGCAGTCTTAACTACAGAGTTACTACAGCCAGACAGGATGGGGCAGAAGCAGGCCCAACTACACCTCCTGAACACACAGCAATGGATAAAAAGAGATGGTGATCTTTCCACATCTTGGTTGATTCCTACCTACTTCAAGAAGTTGACAAGTAGGGCAGACAGCAGTTTAGTAAGAGTTAGCACTGGCTCCAAGAGAGCAGGAAAAGTTTGGTGCTTCCTTTTTTGTGCCACCAGTGAGTCAGACACTGTCTGACATCAGTGTCTTTTTCCAAATGTGGTAACAATAGGAAAATGCTGGGCTTGAAAGAGTACTGTGGCTCCCAAGAGTTAAACCAGCTATGGAGAGCAGGTGCCACTGGACAGGCTTGCTGCTATGCATTAGTGGCAGTACTGCTGGGATAGGTCTTGACTGAGAAGCGCACATCGGATGTAGTTCTGGTGCTAAGTGCCACTACTGTGGCGTTCTCCTAATTTGGTGGCAGCACAGGTTTTCTTACAGCAGAGACTCTTACTGACCTCAGAAGAGGTGATGAGTTGTACAGCCAGAAGACTTAAGTGTAGCTTATGAATAGAATCGTTGCCAGCAGTAGCACTGGCTCCAGGACTGTAGGAGGAGCTTGTGACTTTCTCTGGTGTGTCACCAGCGAATCAGACACCATCTGAACAGCAGTCTTTCGCTTGAAATATTGCTCCAGGGGCGATTCTGGACTTTGAGTCTTGGAGTACCTATGTGGCCATAAAACAAGTATTATCTTGGTTGTAGCAAGTGGAGGCACACACAGCCAGACAGAATTTCTTCTATCCGGAGAAGTAGTGCTGCCTTCACACAGAAGAGCACCTGAAATACAGTCCTCCTGCTATGGAAAATATCTCCTACATTCGTATATGATGGCTTTTGTGGCTCTCACCAGCATCACCGCCATGTTGTATGCAATTGCTCCTGTGACCCTGGAAGACCGGTATCATGCCCTGTGGTAGTGATCTTTCTTCTTGCCAATCCTCTGACACAGTGGAATGTAAATATGAGCATAATATAGACCCAAAATATGAAAGACAGTCCCAACAAACAATGGCTGAAAATGGTTGACCCAAAGAGTACTTTCTGTGTATTCCTGAAATGACAACAAAACATTTAGGGGGTCATTCTGACCCTGGCGGTCGCGGATGACGGAAGCGCCGCCAACAGGCTGGCGGTGCTTCATGGCCCATTCTGACCCCGGGGCCGGCGGTTTGCCGCCGGTTTTCCCCCGGCTGGGCGAATCCGCCATGGGGATTCTGACCCCCTTCCCGCCAGCCTGTTTCTGGCGGTTTTCACCGCCAGGAAGAGGCTGGCGGGAATGGGTGTCCTGGGGCCCCTGGGGGCCCCTGCACTGCCCATGCCAATGGCATGGGCAGTGCAGGGGCCCCCTAACAGGGCCCCAGCCTGCTTTTCACTGTCTGCCTAGCAGACAGTGAAAAGCGCGACGGGTGCAACTGCACCCGTCGCACACCTGCAACACCGCCGGCTCCATTCGGAGCCGGCTTCAGTGTTGCAGGCCGCCTTCCCGCTGGGCCGGCGGGCGCTAACAATGTTAGCGCCCGCCGGCCCAGCGGGAAGGTCAGAATGGCCCCAGCGGTCTTTCGACCGCGGAGCGGCCATATGGCGGTTCCCGCCGGGGTCAGAATGACCCCCTTAGTAAGATAATATTTTAATACCTTGCTAAGGCAGACTTTCAGAGTGTTCATAACAACAATGGTTTCTGCGAGGTCGAGTTTTATTTATACTGACCCTTATGAAATTTATATGAATTGGCATGAAGTTAAGAGGAAGTTATACTCCCTATAATAAGTGTGCATGCCAAGAAAGAAGTCTCTGCAATAATGTATTGTTCTTTTTATAATTATTAGCATCTAGCTACACAGTTTCTAGCGAAACAAATCACAAATCTACTTCTGCTGGATAATTTATAGAGGACAGAGGTAGGAATGAGCCCTTTCCCCATTCTTTGCACTCTATGGGATTCTAATTTATTTGCCTATTCGATTAGAAATATGACCACGAGGAAATGGATTATGCTAACACTTTGCTGCATTGAAAACTCTTTATTGCAATTATGGTGGCTCTGAGAAGTACTATAGGGCTAGGGGTGCGGCAGTGCCAACAAGAATGATAAAACATAAAGGACTGATCCAAAAAAGATACAAACAAAACAACAGAAAGAAAAAATAAATAAAAAGAAAATAAATGAGAATATGCCCGTACTGCAGCATCACAAACCACAAAACACACCATCTACCCACAAGGCAGGCAGGTACAACATTCTTTGTGGTTCTGTGGTTTCATCCTGGCATTCTGGACATGCCCACTTTTAGAAGGAGGAACAAATGTAGGAGGTGAAATGTATGCCACGGGTGGGAGGGTTGCAGTCTAGCTCATACCATGGGGCGGGTGAAGCAAGCAGGCAGATTTTGTGCAGGTTGTTGGCCTGGGTGGTAGTGGGGAAAAATGTACTGGCTTTCTTTGCTTGAAGAAATCTCGGCAATGTTTGCACTAGGTTGTTCTCACGGCTGACGTGAGATGTGTTGTATCTCAACATTTGTCTATGCCTCAAGATCACAGATGCCAAGAAACATGGCTGCTAATCAATGGCCCGGCCACCGTCTCATTTCCATGCTGTAGGCGGCTGCAAGTACATCCGGGACCACAGACATAGATGATGGTCTGGCAGTCATGTCCGCGGGTGGAAATGATAGAACAGTGTCATTGGCAGCACTGGCTACTGCAACATTGAAAGGATTGCTAAAAAATAAATAAGAAAACGCGATCTAAACGTCTTAAAATAATGTGATCGTTTTTTATGAATATGTATTTGTGAAAAGGTTTGCTGGAGGAATTTATATCCTCTCGTGCACTGGGTATAACATCTCTCACTACCCATGCATTAATAAGTCTGCCACAATTTAAGTTTTTCAACATGGCGAAGTGGACTCCGCCTGAAATTGATGTAACGACCATGGAAGGCAACAGTTTGGGGGGGCAAGGGAAACTGTGCTGAGAACCTGTAGGGAGACAACGCCTCTATATAATACAGAGAGGACTCTACTCTTTGTTGCATGCAGGTAAATAGATGGAACTGTGCTTGAAAACACCTTGAATGCTTCACATAATTATCTGCCAAATGGGTGATAAAACCCATAAGCATTCCCTTGCATTCTAATTGGAAGGAGTATAAGGTGTTCCTTCATTCAGATGAGAGTAGCAGCAGTGTAGGGAGCTAGAGTGGCAAAACACATCACCCAATTTTAATAATGCTATTCACCCAATTTTAATAATCTAATGAAACTACTTTTACATTAGTCTCTTTGATGTGATACTTTGTCATTCTGCTATGATGTAAAATGTGTTCTGCGAAGAGACATGTTTTACAAGATTTCTTTTAACCTGTGCTAAGCTGCAATATTCATGCCTTGCAATAATATCATGTCTGTGGCTCAGTGTTTAATTTATGTCGCTCTTGCCAATTCACAGTCCTCATCATCATCATCATCATCATATACTTTATTCGACCATAGGTCATAAAAGTTACATATTAAATTGTACAAAAAAGGTACGTTTTCTTCATTATACTTTTAAACTGGCTGAAAATAGTAAGGTTTAGAATAGAAAAAGCTTCTGTAGGCAATGGCCTACTATAATCCACCGTTGATCCCGATACATAACTTAACATTTAGATACCAGGGTTTCTGAGACAATTGCTTCATAACGTTAAAATAGTACAAATATTTAAAACTCTTAAAACAATATGGGGTGATTTCAAAATACATATTTCCCAGATGGTATCATCATCAAGATAAATACAAACTATCCGACCCAAGATGTAAAAATTTAAAGTGCTGATTTGATGTTACATAATAATATAATTCCTTAATAATTTAGATGGCATACTTTAACAAAAAGAGCCTACTACCGGCACAATCATTTGGCAAATTTAAGCACTGTCAAGTCGTTAAGACACAAGCACAGTGTGATAAAAAGCTTATATATTAACTTAAAATGGTTATCGGATTCATGTTAAAATGGCACGAGTACCAGACAGATGCATAAAAAATAGCTCTTTATGGCTAAAACTAGTGTTAAAATGGCAGAAACACATAATGATTACCTACATAATGTCTGAAAAATCTATTCCAAGCCCTATCCAACCCACTTCATCCAGATCATCTTCATCATCAACTTAGTTCATCAATGACCATAAAAGCACATAAAACAGAATATAATAATTCTTAAGTAAATAAATAAATACATGTCTGTAAATAGGTGTAAAATATTAAAACAATAACTTGATTTGCACATATGGCTCTAAATCTTACCTATATAGAGATAAGACCTTAAATAACTTTTTGAAGATGGCAACGTATGCGCCAAGCTGTTGCTAAATACTTACTTACTGAAAGAATTACGTCAGCTGAATTATGGCTTTTTAGAACCCGTAGAGCCAAGGAGCAATTCTTAAATCCCATGTCCCTGCAAATCTTGCGGATCCATTTTGTTCGCGGAATCGCATAGGCTGGGCAGAAGAACATAAAATGCTCAATGGTTTCAAAAATACTGCCACAGGCAGGGCATGTATCGGGAAGATTAATCGACCCCCACCTATGAATCAATGACATCAGGGGCAGTGAGCCAAAACGAAACCTTGCGTATAAGCTCTTGCCTTGCAAGTCCGGTATCACATCCAAATAGGATTCAAACTTTGGGGACCATTTAATATCAGTAAAGGAATTAGTTAAGCGACCATGGGATTTATGGATTATGTAGTTGTCCTTAACATAAGACCAATAGGTTAACTTTAAAACATTTTTGTGCCGTCTCTCTAATTTGTGGGGATTTTCCCAATAGTCGCCCAAGCCCAAAAGCCTAAGCCAATGGGCCACATGGCGAATCCAGGGAAGAGTATTAGCATTTTGGCATTTCAGTAAATCGAGTAATGCGGTCTTATATATATCTAGTTCGGGGGTTGTCCATAATCTAATCCAATAAAGGAGAGGTCTTAGAGTAGCTAGATCTGCTACTCGGCTTAACCCCAGATCTAGAAATAATGGAAGCAAGGGTGTAGTGCGTGGACATGCAATTAAAGCCCTTGCAAAGTTGTTTTCCCCCACACTGATCTTATTGCAGTTAGCGTAACCCCATACCTCCGCTCCGTACAGGGCTGCACTTTGAGCCTTAGCCGTGTAAATTTTTATTGCTGGGGAAACAACCTTTGTAAAGGAGCTTTGATAAAAACGCAATATGGATGAGGCTCTATGTTGAAGGAGCCCTGCACTTTTCGTAATCTGCTCTTCCCATAGTAGTTTACTGGTTAACCTAACTCCCAAGTAATCTATAGAGCTTACTTCCTTCAGCGGTACTCCCTCAATGTGGATGGAACATCTTTTCCTAGGTCCCTTGGATAAGACCATCAATTTTGTTTTGTTAATGTTAACCTCCAGCCCATAATCGCTACAGAATTGGTTAAACCGGTCAACAAGGGTCTGCAACCCCATTGGTGTCTTAGAAATGAGGAGTGAATCATCGGCAAAGAGCAGGATAGGGATTTTTTGTGTATTCAGGGAAGGGGCATCATTCTGGCCTGTGGACACAGCCTTTACTACTTCGTTGATAAATATAGTAAACAGTAGGGGGGCTAACACGCAACCTTGGCGAACTCCTCTTCTGATTGGAATCCGTTCTGTCAGTTCGCCTTGTTCACCCCACCTCACTTGGGCATAAGTGTTCTCATGCAGTCGTTTTAACAGGAGTAATAGATCCTCTGGGATTCCCAATCTACCCAGCACTTCCCACAGTTTGGCTCTTGGGACCAAATCAAAAGCCGATCGCAGGTCTATAAATACCACATACAGGCATTGTTTGGCCACAAGTACATATTTCCAATGCAATATGGCCAATCGAAAAACCTGGTCTATCGTGCTTGTTTTTGCACGAAACCCTGCCTGTAGATGGGAAAGGATTTGGTACTCCTCAACCCAATTGATTAACCTCTGTAAAATTTGTTTTGCAAAGATCTTTTGTAGGTTGTCTATAAGGCTAATTGGCCTGTAGTTGGCTGGGAGATTAGCATTCCCTTTTTTATAAATGGGTATGATCTCTGCCCCCTTCCATGTACCTGGAATTTGCCCCCCTGCCGCTATACTATTTGAGATGGCATTTATATACCAGGACCAGATATGTGGTTCTGATCTATAAAGATCTCCAGGAAGCTTATCTGGTCCAGATGCTTTGCCAGGTTTTAGGCTATTTATAGCCTCAAGGGTCTCTTCTATTTTAAAAATGAGGCAACGCTCAGGGACACACTGAGACTCCACTTGTGGGGCCATACGGGAATTTGGTTCCAACAATTCTGTTGGAGAGTGGACCACATTGGTGTCCATTGGGCCCTCTGGTAGGGCATAGAGAGTAGTAAAATGCTCTACCCAGCTTTCTGGTTGGATATGGTTGCTGGGACAACTCCTACCTCCATTTTCCCTTTTAGACAGAAGCTCCCAGAATCGCTTATTGTTCTTCTCTCTGGAAGCATCTAATAATTCCTGCCACAGGGAATCCTCCCACTGCTTTTTAGCATAAGACAAAGTTGCTTTGTATAGGGACCTGGCTTGTTTAATTTCCCCCTGGGAACCAAACATTACTGCAACTCTTAACCCAGACTTAGCCTTTGAGCACCTCTCATCAAACCATCCCTTGCTTGCCCCTTTCCCTTCATGTGTCTTTGACCGCCTTGTTTTATAAAAAAAAGACCGTAGTTGGGTATACATGTTGTCATGTATTTTGAGAATCGGAATATTCCCCACTGCCTGGTCTTCATACTCTGCCAAATTATTAAAAAAAATCTGATATATTGCTCTGATATGATGAGGGTTGGACACCACTTTTGGCCATGTAATCTTGGTGAATTTGTTATTCCAACAAGATGGCGGAATGATTGTGACATGGTTATTAAGTGTTCTCCTGAACGTTTCTCCAGAAAGAGTAAGGAGCAAGGGGAAATGGTCACTGTCACATCTTACTTCTATTTTCATATCTACCAATTGGGGCCACAACCTAACATCGACCAAGAAGTAATCAATAGTGCTTGTCGACATGCCCCTTTTAAAAGTAGGTGCGCTGTTCATATCAGATGGAGTTCTACCGTTACAGGCCCTAAGGCCATGATTTAAACATAATGTGGCTAATTGCATGGCCACCCGAGATTTTTTGCAAGGCTGGGTAATAGATAGTTGTGGGATCCCCCACTGCTCATCTTCTTCATCAGTTAAACCACTTGTGAGAATAGAAGGCTCGAAGGTACAGTTAAAATCTCCAGCTATGATTAGAATAGTTGAGGGGTGGAGGCTGCCTACAAATTCAGACAGAATAGCCAGGGTATGGGACTCGGAGCCATTTGGGACCGATCGTATATAAGCATTAACAATAACAATTGATAATCTTCTGTTAAACGTAATACACATGGCTTTTAGATCTACAGAATCAATTCCCAAAAGCTTGTAGTCACACTGCAAATTCTTGTTAACAAGTAATAAGAGCCCACCTTTTGCCCGGCCCCTCCCCTTCTCTGGAGGTATAGCAGGTGCACTAAATGAGAGAAATCCATCTATGTTGGTGGCATCCTCCGCCCAAGTTTCCTGAAACAAACATATGTCTGTTTTTTTAATAAAAGAGGCCCATTCACCATCATCTAGTTTCTTTGCCAGGCCGGCAACATTCCATGACATAAGTTCTAATGTACATTTATCTTGGTTTGTCACCACAGGTGTGCATCCAGCGTCTACCACACTCGAGTCAGTACTACAAGTGTTTGGTGATAATGTTTTGTCATCCCCCGTAAAATGTAAGGCCTTGGAGCAGGCCGTCACATTAGTTACTAGTTCAGTAGTCAGTCATACAGGATTGGGCAACAGCCTGGGATTAACTTCCTTTCGTGCAGCACCTCCGCGGGAATTAGTTAAACCATCAGATCCTGCCAGTCCCATGGCTTGTCCAGTATTTTGTGGGTGTAACATGAGTCTAATTCCCTCCCTGGTTGTTGCATATTCCAAGTGGGTACGACGATCAAAATCCATTAATTGTGTCACCATATACTTGTCTTCAAAATAGATAGTTATTATGTCAAGATTGGTCCCTGTGATGCTGCTTCTCTTGGCCGATATTATGTCAGAACGAATAACAGAGAGACAACTTCGTCGGGAACGTATCCAATGTATGACTTTGTTGATCAAGGAAGCTTGATTCTCAGCTAACCCTGGCGATAGTTTTGGAACATTAGTCAAATAGATTTTATTTGTTCCCTGACTTATAAACAGGTCCTGTTCTTTATTAACTATACTCTCAGTATTGTATCGGGAGAGAGTGATGTTGTTAGAGGGAGTCTTATGTGACTTGTTGGGGGGTTGTGTAAGGCTGGAATCTTGGACAGTTTCCGGTGGGTCGGATTTGCTAGTCCTACCTCTGGCCCTGTCACTAATAAGATTACTTGACCAACTACCTTGACGGTCTCTGTGCCTAGGTACATTTGTAGACCTCCTGGGTCTCATGTTGTCGATATTGGGATCACAACGGTAGTCTTCCCTCCCTAGAAGAGCTGCCCCCCTTCTAGTGGGGAGACAACAATTGTCCCTTGGCTCCGTCCCCATTGGTGGGGCAGATAATGGGAAGGCTTCTTCCCCCCTGACCTCCCCACAGACTTTACAAAGTCCAGCACAAGCACGATTGCTCTTCATAAGATCTATTAATACTAAAACCAGTCCCTTAACTTCATCAACTCTCTGGAGAACTGTAGCCAGGTTGTCTCTACTAGCTGCTGGTTCTTTGCCTTCTGGCTCGAGCTGGGGGATCGGTGAAATAACACTAGGGTTGGGTTTTCCAACTACTGACTTGCACTTGGGCACACTCGTGGGCACGGGCGAGTCCTCTATTACCAATAGAGGTTCAAAACGATTAGTACAGAATAGGCTAGGGACCACCTTGATCACCGGAGTCAATGGTAGAAGGGTTGGTGTATGTGGTACGTGTGGGAGACCCAGCTGGGATACTGGAGAACTCGCTATGTTATAAGTGGGTAGCGGTAGGGGGCCCTTGCAATTATGCGGGCCCCCGTCTCCATCTACCCCTATTATAGTATCTGTAGGATCCCTTGACCCCTTCTTTTTAAATAACTCTGGGATTTTCCTATCGTTAGGGGGGCCTCTCTTTAAATTAGTTGCCCCTAGAGTTGTTTGTGTACCTAA
This sequence comes from Pleurodeles waltl, assembly GCF_031143425.1. Taxonomy (NCBI): domain Eukaryota; kingdom Metazoa; phylum Chordata; class Amphibia; order Caudata; family Salamandridae; genus Pleurodeles; species Pleurodeles waltl. The sequence continues at coordinate 126,011,329 of NC_090436.1, read as the reverse complement.
CATAGACTCAACTTCTTTAACTAGGAGATCTATTTCGTCCAATGGGTTTAACCCATTGGGTATAGCTGGATTCAAAGGTCTACTTGGGCGTTTTTTTGCGATTTTAGTACCCTTGGATTGTGCTGGTAAATCTATAGCCTTCCTTTTCCCCATATTGGGAAGATGCCCGCAATGGGGTAGCTTAGAGGAGGAATTAATGGGGGAAGGGCTGAGTGAAGAATAGGCTTCTCAATTTAGGAATAGTAGGATGGTGCTATAATCTGTACTCTCTTAAACAACTCTTAGATAACAAGTAATTCTCTTACTACAGGTGAAAGAGATGGGGCCCAGCCCAGCCTCCTCCGGTCTCTGACGGGCTAAGGACGGGCCCGCCCTTGGCCCGGGCTTCGCCCGGGCGCCGCCCGCGCGCGTCCCGCGCTGCGGGAGCGCGAAGATAATTTAAAGGGCTCCTGCCCTATTGCGTGACTCTCCTCCCGGCCTCCCGGCTGTGACAGCGCTACCCGCGACGGCGGGAGCGCGAAGATAATTTAAAGGGCTCCTGCCCTATTGCGTGACTCTCCTCCCGGCCTCCCGGCTGTGACAGCGCTACCCGCGACGGCGGGAGCGCGAAGATAATTTAAAGGGCTCCTGCCCTATTGCGTGACTCTCCTCCCGGCCTCCCGGCTGTGACAGTCCTCTTTTTAAGTTAAAACTCTTACATTATAAATTAAAACGGATCTCCTTCCTGTCATGTTGAAATGGGAAGATTCCCTCTCATACAAAGAAAAATAGTGCTTATGTTTGGCTTTTGAATTTGGAAAGTGTGGAATATTTTACAGTGATATAATCACACTATTTTCGGCTTCATAATTCATAATTGGATGTCAATGATATTGAAAGCTTCATACAGCCCTGTACAGCTTGTTCTGTGAACATTTCCATATTGGAAACATATTTACTTCGGCCTTTCACACAAGTTAATAACTGACCATTTCCTGGATGGGAATGGGAACTGCTTTCCAGATGTACTGCTTTTTACATGCAATGTTACATGATGCATATTCCACAATGTTTATTGCTACACAGAGTACAATTATGCATTTGGCAATACGGAGCCCAGTGGGCAACTGTTCATTACCTTTTTTTCTTTTTTTCTACATTGGGAGAATAGTTTGACATATGAGATGATTGCATCTCAGAGTAAATGCCAGTGGTTTTAATTTATTGATACAACTGAAAAATAACTTCCAAAGGAAGTGGGTGTCATAGCTCACTGTGCCATAGGGAGACGGACTATACTCACAGATGAGACCCAGCAGGGCCAGCTCATGTTTGATGTTGCTTGTGTTTCAGTTCAGAGGGGATGTGATAAAGCAGTTTTGACTAATCTGTGCTGTAACATTTGTGAAAGATTTGTATATGTTTATATTTTTGTGCATCATTAATAATGTGCAGTCTTTATTTCACACTCAATTACACCTGTACACATGGATATAGTACTGTTGCTTTTGATACTAATTCTCTATGATTTGTAGACGTGTGGTTTCTTGATGTATGTGAACAAGAATTCAATTTATTGCAAACACCATCGTTTCCAAGATGGAAGTCTCCCTTGTCATTCATATCTTCCATCCATGCCCACGTCTCACACAGTTGAGCTGAAGTATACTTGCTTATTTCTACTTTAATTGTTTATTCTGCTCTTAATGAATTTAATCCAGTTCAGTTACAAACTGAAGCATTTACCTCTAGGTCCTTCTGCTGGTTCACCTTGCCCTATTCATTCATAAAACATGCTATTTGTTACGTATCTTGTTTGTTCTAGAAGCTCCAGATGGCATTAGCATATAGGATGCTGAATATATTTTCATGTAGTGCTGAGGTGCTAGGGCAATATGCGCTCTGATTTGCTGATGAAATGATACATTTGCACACACCACAGCATTCTGCAATTCCTCTCATTTTATATGTGAAAATAATGTACAAAATCCTCCATTTTGAGGGTGAGACAGAAGACCTTCCTGTTCTACAAGGAATGCTGTTTGTTACTCTTCCAATTTTACTGCCTTGTTGGAACTTAAAATAATATCCGATTTGGCATTCTCTTTCTACTACTTCCCATTAAGATCCTTTATTGGATTAACTCTATATCACTTATAGTTTGAATTTTGTAATAAAACCCTTTAACTTTTCTATTGAGCTAGAACTCAGCTATTGGATGGATCTATTTAATAATTTGATGTTTTACTGATATTGTGATCAAATGGGAGGTGTCTTAACACAAGGACACATTGTCTCATGACATTGAGATTCAACACCATGTCTGATCCATTTAATGTGGGCATTATAAATGAGGTAATATCTCGGGGTGTCTAGAATACTTTGCTTATGAGTAGCCTTCGACTGCAAAAAAATATGCAATGAAATGTGGCCAGACAAATTATTAATGGTGGAAATCAACTCCATCCATCAAAGTTTATGGATCTTACTAAGTCAACCTAAGAGTCAGGTATGTCTCAAAGCTCTCCGTGCCATTATTACTCAGGCTGTTCAATGATGTGGCCTAATAAGGCTAATTACATCTGAAATTACTTTTCTACTGTGAGAAATCAGGTTCTTTGTTGACTGGGGTGTGAGTCCTGGCCAAACAATCACAATCCCTTGCAGGGTGAACCACAAAAAGTCACTGAATTGGCCTGTGCTTAACCCTTGGTAGCTTGGCATAAAAAGAAGTCAGGCGTAACTTAGGGGCAATGTATAAAGTATGTATGCAGCACACAGACAGTAATGAATTGAAAACACAGCTCAAGAAAAATCCCAAATCAATTTAGAAGAATAGAGTACATTATAATACAGTATTTGACACTAACACAACAAAAATCGAATGAATAGAACCAGAGTTATGAATTTTGTAAATTTTGGGGTTCAAAACAGCACCTAAAAGATAAAAGTGCCAACCGAGGACATCTGGTCACACGAAACTTGGTCAAAACTAAGGCCAACTGAGATAGAGCATGGTTCACATACAAGAAATAGATTTAGCCCAGTCAGGGCTTACGTTCAGACGGGCAAGGCTGCAGGAGTTTCCGAGGATGGTGTGTTGTCATTGGATGACCATGGAGCGAAGCAGTGGTGAAGATTTTTACCTTTTGACTTAGTCGTTGTAATGGAGGTTGAAAATCTCTAGTGAGATGAACCAGAAAGCTGTATCTGAAGACAATTTCATGAGGTCGGATTCCTCTTAGGCAGACGACCACTGAAATGGATTTGCTGCTGCAGAGTAGGACGTTAGCGGGAGACGCCACAAAGTTAATCTAACCGGTGTGATGCACCTCAGGTGGATAGGCTAGCAGGTTCTTTGTGGTCTCCTCCTAGTTCTCAGAGCACCTTTCAGCCAAATGTTGTCCTCTAGTTTAGAAAATAGTCATCTGGGCATGTTTTGCACCACAACCAAGGACCCAGGAGTGGATGGAGAACTCTTGGGGGTTCAGAACTCACTCAGGGTATGTCCCGGTGCGGGTTCAGGATGATGGGAGCCTATTATGTCCCTCGTTGCTCTACCACTTACTTTCAACCTTTTCAACATCTAACGATCTTTAGTATAGAATTCCTTGGAGACATCAGCCATCTTGCCCATTGATGTTTGTTCCTTGTTAGCTGCCTCCAAATGTTACTCCTAGATGTTCAAAAGAGTTCCTCTAACTAAAAAAATTCCAGGGGGCCCATCACCTAGACAGTCATTTTTTTGTAGGCAGAGTCCCAAATGCATCATCAGATTCCTTTTATATCAGAATATGTATATGTAATCAACTGGATCGACAGTACCAATTGTTGTGCGGTTCCTATCATGATAATAAGACTGCATGTTTAGGAAGGCAGTACCTCAGAGAGTGGGAGACTGAGTCAACCCCACACTGCTTGGAAGCTGTCAGCCTAACTCCTGGCTAGCCCACAGTACCTCGCCCACCCCAAGCAGGGAAGTGGTGATTTGTGACAACCTAAACCTGGCACTCTGACTCCTCAGGGAAGTTGTGGAAACAGATCATACCCCTTTCACTGATTTACTCAGTGACTCCCACATGCCAAGGCAAGTCACAAGATGCAAACTGGATCTTCTATTAACTTAATGAAGCAATTGCATCCTAGTGTAAGAAGCAGGAACTGCGGTAATGAGGCAGATAACTCATAGCACAATAACCATCATTGCAACCAGTGTTTTGTATTGTTCTAGAAAGTCTAGAGATTCCTGCATTAACTCCAATGTCTAGATCTGAGAGCACAGAGGTGGTACCCCATCGGCCTGTCCCAATCCAAGGGAATAACCCAAACCCTATACCTGAATAGTATAGCATGATCTGTCTTTTATCTGGATGACAGTCCTCTCAGGTAGCTGAAGAGTCAGAGCCAGGATCAGCAAAGCTGTCTGCAGTATGATGTGCATCCCATAATGGTCATGACTAAAATGCCCTCTACCCTCCTTAGGCCTATGTGGTGTTTATATATTAACTCATAAGGAGTTCATGGAACAGGCCTGATGTCATGTAATGTCTTGTGTGTTGGAACTGGCTCTTGGATGGATAATACAAGTTAATATATCATGTTCTGTTCATGGCAGTCTTGGGGAAGGCACAGAGTGCATGTTCTACAATGTCAGATAAAGTGTGGAGTGTGTGCTCTGCCTTCCTAGAAACTGGCAGCTGATTAAATATAAAAACAATGTGCTAAAAGCAGGCTTTGTTAAAATATATGAAAACAAATAAAATGCATAAAACGCACAGGCCATGAACCTAGACTAAAATATGGGTGTCCAACCCAGGCACTAAAGTGCCCCTATAATCCCAAAGCAAGAGAAGTTCTGACTGAAGACAGCTACCCATGTGCTAGTTGTACAAGGTAATAGTGGTGGACATTCACCCTTTAAGGGTCAAACTTCTCTAAAACCATGGGTAGATTTAAATAGAAAAAACACACAAAATGGAGTGCCTCAGGAGTTCAACAATTGTATTATCGGGATGGGTCTCTTTGTTTCTTCTCTCCTCCTTTCACAAAGTACACATAGTTCAATGGTGCCAATATCAATATACTCTTCTCAAGTCTCACAATAACACGGGAGCCATGGTATGAAGTCTCAAAACAACTCTCTATTATTCAATACATCAGGGAAACAGCCAGGCCAAAGCGTTTCGTCCTCCGAGAGGACTTCATCGGAGTTAATGTATTTCTTTACAGCAATATCACATTGAAGTCTAAGTGTAAAATGTATATCCTGATAAACAGCCACATTAAAAAAGGGTATGCCTATATCAGTTATATTACCATAGAAAATCATGACATTTTTACAGCCACATGTTTTGTGACTGTATATATTTGTAAATAAATACCACTGGTGCACTTTAAGTTCACTTATTCACTTTTCACTGAGCAGTCACTTTATAGGGGCACCATTGTTTATGATCTATCACTTATACTGTTTTTAATGATTTTTGGATGATCCAATTGATGTTGGCACATTGATTAAACAAAATACTTGATTTACTTTAGAATAAAGAAACACTCCTCTATCATATTCAGTTAAAGTAAGATTATACCTTTTTTTTGCCGTGTAAGTTTAGGCTTATACTTCCCCTGTACAGACCAAATATTTTTGTATTTGTATTCATATTCCCATAGCAGCCATTGCATCCATGAATGCTTTTGCACTAAACAAAGGACTATTGTCTGAATGGAATGTGTGAACAGCTCCCACTGCTAAGAGGCACTGCAAATCTTTTATGACCACTCGAGCAGTAGTAGACTTTTGTGGCCAAACCCAAAGGAATCTGGAGCATGATCGTACCGCAACCAGTATGCATGTACATTGATAGACACTCTGTAATAAACTGGCATGGTCCAGTAAAAATTACCCAAATTGGTTTGTTGGATATTGCAAAGGGAGTAGGTGTTACAACAGTTAAATATTTTATCTGCTGTCAAATTATACATTGCTTTATGCATTTATGTTTTAGTACTTTTGAGGTAAAATATATACTGTAGCAGCACTGAGAGAATTAACCTAAGCTATACCTTCATGAGCTGCCCTGATTGAATCTCATCCAACTCTTTCATTAATCTGATGCCTAGCCTTTATCCCAGATATAAAATCCTTAGGAACATTGTCTTTGGTGAGACTTTACAGATATGTGCCAGAGAAACAATCAGGAGGTTTTTCATCTAAAAGTCCTGCCCCTATTGCCACCATAATTTTAGCTTTGACCTTTATTTGAGATCTAATTACAGTGATTACCTGAAGGCTTTGCACTACTATCTTTCAAGCTAAATTTGCTGCACAGTTCCAATAAGTGTGAATTCCTTCACTTTTGTAGGCTGTTGTGTGTTGCGCATGGACCACAGGAAACTTTTCCAGTAGAAAAGCTACCTTTCCCTCAAGTAGTTTACATTTTATTGATTTACATTTTAAATCTCTCAATCCATTTAGTCACCAATGAGGGAAATCCACATTGCATGCCTGTACGCAGAATGTTGAATCTGACCCAATAAGTGTGGGAACTGACAGTTCAGTTTCCTTTAGATTCACCTAAAATGTTAGTGTGCACACAACGCCTTGAAGTTGCAGTCTTCAAAAACTCCCTGCACTGCAGAACAATCTGCTGAATATCTTTGCGTAGTTCAAACCGGAGGCTGCACCTTACTATCCATGTTGAACACCCTCTTTTATTCATGCACAGGTAAAGTATTTGGAGATTGTGCAATATTCTGTATAAACTGTCTTGAGTAGTATGCATAAGATCATGTTAAAATTTTACATAAGTAGCATTTAAAGGCATGATCCTCTGCACCCAAAGAAGGTGTAGAGCACACACATTGGGAATACTAGTGTTAGCTGCTGCTTCCAATGTGGGTAGTGGGGAAACTTTGAATATTTGTTTTCCCTGTGCCAGAAGATGCCCCTTCAGTATGGCTGTCCCAACTGCAATAAGAATTTTTCCATTAGGAATAGACCTCTCCTCTGCATTGGAATATAATTGTGATTTGTAGGCTATGAGGTTAGTCTGTCCCTCATAATAAACTACTTATATGTACCTTGAAGTGCTAGGAATAGCCTAATTATGTGAGTGGTCTTGCCCCCTGATTTAGAGTTTGGCAGACTGGCTACTCCATGACAAACATAATGGATATCCTGTCGGGTAAGTGGATTATAGCTAACAACACATTTGTGATGGACCAACCGGTCAATCAAACATCAAATCAGGCTCATAGGCTTTAACATGTCTGCTTGTAGTTTGTGTGGTTTCATCCAATTCTTTTCAGAAAACATAGGCAGCCCTTCCACAATTCAGAAACCCCATCAGGGCTTACAGCTTTCTCAAAGTATTAGGAGGTTGCAAAAGAAAAGAAAATGCACACTTAAAGCCATGTTACCCTCAAAGGATAATTCATAGTCAAGGAAGGTCACATAAAGATGTGCAGTTTTAGATTTCTGAATATGTATTTTATACCTGATTCACGTGTTCAGTCAAGTGATCATCTGTAATGTATATATCACCAATGTATGACAACACCTCTGGATCTGCTTGTGAGATCTCTATTATTGTTGCAGTAAGATCCAGGGCCATTTTATACCCCATAGGCAATCTTGTATAGGCATAAAATTGAAAACTACCAAAAAAAACACTTTAATGCTAGGATTAAGGTGTTAAGTTTTATTACAAGATTGGGGGCGCATGATATGCTTTATTTTCTTGCTTTAATAAACATAGCAGCCAACAGAAAAACTTCATTACCCAGAAACCCTGGGAAAGAACTACTACATTATGTCACCATAACAATCTTGACTGAGAGCAATACGCTCTCTTTTCTTGTAGCTTGCAGTCAGGATAAGTACTCTGCTCGCATATTTTATAATTATTATAATGTGTGGATATTATTATTGTATTACAATCATTGTTTTATGGACTTATATTGTGATATTGGTTAAGCATTACATTAGTTCAGTTGTCCTCGCACTAGCGGTGCCCATTAAGAACGTTCATTACCATTTGTTTTAGTTCCCTGGACCATATGCATTTTCTCTTTCATCGCAAGAGGCCCCTCTGTGTTCCCTGAGGATTTCACTATCAGCGCGTTGTGCTTTGTGCCCGTCTCCAATTGAGCATTGGGGATTTCCTTTCCATGACTGCTGCAGAGCATCTCACTTCCTGCTTCTGACCATTTCTCTGGGGAGCATTTCCAGATGGCGGCTCGTCTACTAACACACCTTTCTCCCGCACCCTGCCTCCGGTAGGCCCTCCCTTCAATAGGGGAACAATTTTAAGCCTTCAATTCCCTGCTGTTGAAATTAATCCTTAGGGCTTAGTTTTTTTTAGAGCTTTTTGACCATTTTTCAGTCATTTAAAATTATTTAAAAATATTGTTTTTTTCCCTTATCTATATAATTATTATGCCCTAGGATGAAGAAGCTCAGACCATGAAGGAAAATTTGAAGTCGTTCATTAAAGACTCGGTATAGCATGCTGTTTCCGTATTCATGCTGGATGTTTCTAAAACTTTGGAGGTTTCTATTTCTAAGATGTTACATGGCCCTAATGAGATTTCTTCTAAAAAAGACAAGAAACATGTGGCACATTGGAGTGTGCTTTCAAATGGCGTTTCTATTCACTTTGGTCCTCCCACCCGAGAGGTTGATTTTTTGGGGCTACCTTCCTTCCCCCTTAACATTACTAATTTGAAGGACAGAGATAGTGATGGAGATGGCATTTAAGATGAAGACAGGGCTAACTTTAATGTCAAGGATGACATTTCTGATAATGGGCCTCCGGAGAAAAGGCATACAATTTCACCTTCGGATAGCATATCACATCCATTGTCCAATTTTCTTTTCGATCATTTGGGGGAACCTATGTTTGACCCTGTGTTAATCCACCACCCAAATTCCTCAGAATGGTTCCCTTCTGATTATGTTTCATTTTATTTAAGACACCCTTTGGATAATTCCTCCAGAAATAAATTAAAGTGAGAATGTCCTCAACGTTCCCTTCCCAATAAAGTGGCTGTTTGGCAATACAAATGACTACATTTTGTAAGAAAGGCATAAGAGCCTTCTACTGAAAATAGATCCTAAGTTGAGTGGCCTGGTAACTAAAGAGGAGGGTCCTCAGGCTAATGGACTTTGTTTGTGGATTCCATTATAAACGAAATGGGCAAATATGTCTCCACTTTTGCGACCATAGATAAAGCCCAGTTTTCTATGAAAAAGATCTTCTCTTCTCATGTTTTAAACAGGACCAGCAAAGCGATCCCTACCTTTGCCGTTATATGTTATTCTTCAACGAGACAATCCCTCAACGGAGGCTCCTACAATCAAGGCTTCCAACAAGAATATTATGAGGAGTACAAATCCCCTTTCTACCTCTTTTTTTCCTGTGGATCATGCAACAGGGGATACAGAGCCAAAGGAGGTCATTTCTGAGGTAAGAACTTACAATTCTGGCAAATTGTCTAGATGCGTAGCTGTCTCTAACATCAGATCCTTGGGTGATTCTGACTATTCAGAGTTATTGCATAGAGCTATATCAGATTCTGACACATAGTCATCTACCCCAACCTCTACATTTCTCACGGGAATAATTTCTCCTTATTCAAGAGGAAGTGCATGCCCTTCTTTCAAAACAAGCTACAGAAAAGGACTACTTTCAACCTATCCAGATTCTTCAGAACCATTTCCTAGTTCTCAAAGAGTACAAGAAGTATCATCTAGTCATCAATCTAAAACTGTTCAACAACATTGTGGTATAACATCATTTCAAGATGGAAAGCATCCTTCATCTCCGAGATATACTTCTTTAAGACTATAGGTTAGTATGTCTAGATCTCAAAGACGCTTATTTGAAAGTTACTGTTCATCCTTCCTACAGAAAGTTTCTTCAATTTTAGTAGGGGCAGTCCTTTATCGGTTTCAAAACTCTACCTTTTGGTCCCTTTTCACCAAGATTATCAAACCTGTAGTAGCCTTCCTCAGAAGTCAAGGTGTAAGATCCAGTGTATATCTTGAAGATTTTTTACTCATGGCTCAGGATAAGTCTTGTCTTCTGGCTCACTTACATCTCTGTAAAGATTTTTTATCAAGACTAGGGTTCCTAATAAACATTCAAAAGTTTTCTTTGATTCCATCACTATGTCCTAGGCTTGGTCAATTCTCCAACTTCCTCAACAACAAGTGGATCTAATAACAGAGGAGATACGTCATGCTTTATCTCTTCCTCTGTGCACCCTAAGATCGCTAGCTAGTCTGGTGGATCTTCTAGATGTCTCCATTCAAGCCATTTTCCCGGCCCTCTGCATTACAGACTCCTTCAGTGACTAAAGATTTGCCATCTGCACAAAGGGTCACTTATTTGGATCCGGGAGTACTGGATTCGGAATCCAGAGAGGAACTCCTCTGGTGGCTGAGTGTCGGAGACCGATTTTCTCTGGCGCCCCAGATCTTGTCTTAGAATCAGGGACAGGATGGGGCACAAGATGTGGTCAACTCTCAACGGGAGTTACATGCTGTCTTCAGGAGTCATCACTGCACATCAGTTGTTTAGAGATGCTTGCAAGTACCTTTGCCATCCAGTCCTTAATAAAAGACAGAGTAAAATGCACAATCCTATTACGGATGGACAATCTGTAGGCGGTCAGGTACATAAACGGTCTTGGAGGTACAAGGTCCAAACCTCTGCCAGTTCTCGCCAAGACTCTTTGGGAATTTTGCCTCCAAAGGAACATCTCTGTCAAAGCATCAATTCTCAACTGCTTTTTTTCAGTTGGAGACCAGATCCTCTAACTCTCACTACAGATATGTTCCTTCAGTCATGACCTCAGTCCCGCCTTTTGCCTTCCCTCCATTCCTTTTCATTGCCGAGTCCTTGCTCAAGTCTGCAGACAGCAGTTGTCCCTGGTTCTGATCACCACCAATTGGCAATCACAACTTTGGAATCCAACTTTATTGGAAATGTTGTCAGACCTTTTAGTGTAGATTTCTACATTTTCCGATTTCCTTCTCAACCCTCAGGGTCTTTGTCACACTATCATTATAGAGGGCTCCCTATCCCTCATAGCATGGAGGATTTTGGGGTGTCCTGGAGAACCCCGGGAATTTCAAAACATGCTGTCCAATTCATTCAACAACCCTGGGTTCCCGGCACAGCAAAAGTATACAAGTCAGCCTGGTTGGTCTGATGTAGCTGGTGCTTGGACAGATATTCTGATCCCTTTTAAGCAAATGTAACTTTGTTAGTTAATTTTTTAGCTCCAAAAGGGAAAGCTTATCACACCATTAATACTAACATATCCGCAAATATCTGCAGAACATGTCAGAGTGGATGGAAGACCTATCGGAGAACATCTGCTTGTTTGTTGACTGTTAAAGGGAGTACATTTTGCGAAACCTCCGATTCCAAAGTATTGAATCATGTTGGATGTTAATTTGGTATTATGTTACTTTATTTCATGGCCAGACCATGCTGATTTATCTCTTAAACATTTATCTGAAAAGTTAACTATGGTTTTGTTTGGTATCTATCAAACGTGTCTCTGAAGTTAAAGCACTGGATGTTTCCTCTTTCCATTAGTCTTCCTTAGGAGTTTATTTTCAAGTCAGTAGATGTACCAAAACTAATTTATCATCAGTCCACTATATTTATTTCCCCTCTCAACATAAATTATGTATTGGTAATTGTTTAAAAACTTATGTTTCACAAACTACAGATATCAGAAGTTGCTCCTCTTCCCAACTCATTTTTTCCTTTCAAAAACCCCATAAGCCTGTCTCTGCTCCCACTTTGGCCCTTTGGGTTAGGTGGGTCATTTCTACTGATTCCTTTGATGCCCCTTCAGTCAGAGGGGCTATGGCCTCTAGAGGTTTGTGGGCAGGGGATGGTTTACATGATATTCTTAGATCTGCAAATTGGTCAAATGTTAATACGTTTAGAACTTTTTGTTGTAAAACAATTGCTCATCCATCCGAATCCTTCCTTTGAGCAAAGGTAAAATGAATTGAGATTCTCCTAGCCTTTGTATCTGAAATGCTAGATTTTATTAAAGACACAGAGGCAAGTATTATCTGACCACAGTTTCATTAATTCTCCCTGGTTTCTTTTGTCTGCAGTCCTAGTGCCTTCAAAAAGTTCAAATGCATCCAGTTAACTTGCATGGTGCATCTCCTCCTCAGGATTGCTCCTTACGAATTTCCCTACCTACTTCAACACTTCTGGACATGCCTGCCTTTTCTCTTTTGGACATCTTTAAGGATTTTGTGACTGTGATATTGACTTTATGTTCTGTTATAATTTTGTTTTTTGAATCTCATATTGACTGATTCTTGCAAGAGGGCTTGTTGCCCTCAGTCATGAGACGAGCACAAAGCACAACACGCTGACAGGGAAATCCTCAGGGAACACAGAGCGGCCTCTTGAGATGAAGGTGAAAGCGCATATGGTCCAGGGAAATTAAACAAATGATAATGAACGTTCTTGATGAGCACCGCTAGTGCGAGGACAACTGAACCAACGTAAGGCTTAACCAATATCACAATATAAGTGCATACCCAATAATGGTGATATAATAATAATATGCATAAATCAGAATAATTATAAAATGTGAGAGAAGAGTACTTATCTTGACTGCAAGCAACAAGAAAAGAGAGTGTGTTGATCTCAGTCAAGATAGGTATTGTTGTGCTCGACATACTACTGGTTACAATATTGTGTCATAATGTAGTAGTTCTTTCCCAAGGATTTGGGGTAATTAAGTTTTTCTTTTGGTGGCTATGTTTATGAAAGCAACAAAAAAATAAAGCATAATACTCGCCTCAGTGTCTTTCATAAAAACTAGCCTTTCAGACACCAAGGCTAGGAAAATCTCAATTTTGACTAAATAATTGATTAAAAATGTTTAATGTTATTTTGTATGTTTCCTAATTATGTTTGTCATCAGTCCACTGGGGTGAGCATTTTACACCACATATGTTTGTGTGCATGTGTGTGTGCATTTCAATTCCTATTATATAAAACTATTGTAAGGCCTTTTTATTCTAATTAGCTTCTGGTTTTAATGAGTATTAAATCTGAACTTTGGGCTCACTCCTTAGGTGGTGAAGAATTGTATCCCACTTTGCTTGGTTTCTGTACAACACTGGAGCCTGTTTTAAAGTCCACATCCTTCCATATTTTTATTCGGTTCTTCAGGTTCTAAAAAGGAACATGTTTGCATTATTACCTAATCACTTCAAGGTGCATCCCTTATGAATGATGGAGGCCAGTCATCCTCTGAGAGAGTTATTTCAGAGAGGCATTCGATAAATGACACCAGAATATAGCTTTCATTTTGCACAATATGTCCTGCTAGATTTGTATTTCCACATCCTAAATTCCATCTGGCAAGTTTACATGTCTATCCGATGTTTGATCCTGTATGTATTCCTTAGTCGGAGTCACTACCATATGCTTTTCCAGAATCTGATGAACTACTGTCACTTCTGCTACACTGTCTAGAAGCACTCTTGCTCAGGTCCTGTTTTGCAGATGTGTTGGCAATTTCTAAGGCATTTGTTTTCCACTGCACAGCTACATTCTTTTTGTTAAAATGAACTTTTAAGTCTGAACCTTTCTCTTCCTTCTTCACGCTAACCTCAACCTTGAATGATGACTCTCTGTCATTTTCTACTTGATGCATTTGTCCTTTCTGGGTTACACAGTCTGTCCTTTAACAGCCTCCAGAGTCCTGCAAAGAAAGAGAGGAACAGCTCTCAAAATACTGAATCAAACCTGACTTCCTAATTCTATCACAGTCTCTCAAATAATGTCCACCCTGAGTGGACTCCTGTTATGGAGGAGATCTAGTCCTAGTTATCTGTTTAATGTTTTATTTTTTTGTTTCTAATCCAGACTTTTCTTTACCGAACACCTCAGACTCATGTTTCATTTTTGCAGCTCAAGACCCTAAAGTATTCCAGTCCATAGAGATATATGCTTCTAAAATTATTTTAGAAATCTTCTGTTCATAATATGGAACAAAAGCAGCAGCCAAACTGCCAGAACCGCCAATTCTCTTTGAATGTTACTAAGAGGGAACTGTTTCAAATTATATTTGTTTTAACACCTTTGGTAGCACCTCCAAAGAGGTTGTGCCATATTTAGTTGTATAGATACTTGCAAATAGTACACTCTTTTACAAGTGATACCATGCCAAGTGGAGCATGCAGTTAGTGGTCTATGTTCATCTTGGGGTTTGGTATTAGGATAGACTGCATCTAGTTGGTCAATCTTATGACCAAACGAGAATGGATTATCATCTCACTTTATAGGCATTATGTAGGCATTAATAACAATAATGGTCTGTGGACTAGTGGCCTGAACTGCAGGATGCATGTGTTGTGCCTGAATCTGGAGTGGCCAGTTGGGGTGCCTCTGAATGTGGTGTTTACCCACCTAACATGGGGCTTCTAGACCCTTCAATGCTTAAATGATCTAATCTGACATTCTGAACTACCTGAGTGGTCGCCAAAACAATGTGTGGTGCTCCTGTAACCTGAGAGGAATGTTTAGTCACACTATGATTGATAATTAGGAGGAATTTTAGGAGTGTTGTATAAATCAAAGAAGACCTTCACTTGAAAACTTAAGGACCCCTGATTCCTGCTAGCATTCAGAGACAGTGAACTGCTTCCAAGGGTGAAGGGGTTATTAACCTGTAAATGCGGTTTAATGGAAACTCATGGTAAAGGGATCTTGCCACATTGAGCTCTATCCAACTATGGGTTCTAGCTTGATCTGCTGGAGGATTTTGAGAATCAAAAAAGATACTAAATCCAAAGGTAAAACAGTTTGGGACAAAAAGGCAAATGCATCCAACAGGAAGAGCTCCATCCGTGGCCACCAAATTCAGCTTTGTCTCACTGTTAGTTTTGGTGGCAAAACCAACAGCTGAGAGGGACCTAGATGAATCAGGTCCTGATTTAGAACTTGGCAGAGGGGATTAATCTGTCACAAAAGTGACGGATATCCTGTCGGCCGTATTATGATCCCATTATACTCAATGGGGATCGAAATACAGTGGATGGGATATCCATCACATTTGTGATGAAGTAACCAGTCCACCAAACATTAAATCAGGCCCTAAGTATCTGATTTCAAGAGACCCTTGCCAGCCTGGAACTTAAAGAAGTTTTGGAATTCAAGACCTCTGCAGCAGGAAATCTAGTTCCTTGTGGACCTCTATGTCAGATATAGCTGCATCCTTGCCCCATACTCACGTCCAATCACTGCAATCTTGGTGGTCTGACCACCAGATTACGATGCTGGCGGTCAGGCCATAGCCGCCACCAGTATCAAGGGTCCCCTGCAATGCCCATGAGCAACTTGTGGGCAGTGCAGGGCCCACTGTCAGCACACCTGGAATATTCAGGGTGTGTTGCCGGCACCAACAGTGCAGCAGCATTGGCCTTGGCTCTTAGAAAGAGATGAGGCCTATGCCACTGCATTGTTGGTGTCAGCTAGCCCAGTGGTGAAATCATAATAAAGTGTTGGGGAGGCCACCAAATTCATAAGAATGCCCTAAGTCCGAAGGTCCAAGTCTTCACTGGGCGTTTTTGCTAAAAGTATATGAGCAGTGAGTGGGCCACCCTGAGAGTGAAATAAGAATTTCTCCCACTCAGGGTTTTTCCTGCTGAAACCTACAGCTTCAGCAGTACTCGCTCAAATCGGACTTCATGAAGAGTTCGTCAGTTACAGTCTGCTGCCAGTATCTAAATTCCAATGTATTGAACTGAACCTCAAATTTCCCCTTGCTGCCTCAACCTAAGCTTGAAAGCTTACACAAGGAAAGGCCTGGGGTAGTCAGGGCATAAAGGGAAAAGGAGGAGCCTAGAAATTGCACTTAAGAGGGATCATAGGGGTTTACTCTTCAGTGGAAGGGAACATTTGTAATGGCTGATAGTGGCTGATGATAAATGAAGGTAAAACATAAGAATGTATACTAAACAGGATTATCAGCATATAAGCACTAACTTCATTTGAAAGATGTTGTGTGGACCATGAAGACAATAGTAGGAGACTTCACCATTACCCAGTAAGATGCAGCATACTTAAACCCAGCAGGGACTATTAGCGGTGGTGCTTATTACTTCTTGCTACTATTTCTACTTAAAACTTCAAAAATTCACATCTCTTATTTTCCTTGTTGGCTTTTTGCCATTTTGACAGCATTCATTTCACTCTAGATTTCGATTCCATTTTTTATTGCTTGGTGTTTTTACTTTATTGTGGCTTTGGCACTGCCTACACACTTTACATATTTCTATAAGTTAAGCATGTCTACTCTGTGCCTTTGCCACGATGCAGTTGAGCTCAGGTCAATTTACAGAGTTAGAGGTATCACCCTGACAAGGAGTGCTATTGTTGCTGTAGGTCGGCAGCTGCCACCTAAAATAATAATCTACTTTCTCATATGCGCAGTACTAATATGAAATCTGTATTATTGGGCTGTGAAAGTCTCCATATATCTTTGAGATTGTAGTATTTTAAGAAGTGAGTCAATCAGCCGTGGCCTTTTGAATTACTTTTGTTGTTTTTGCTTTATTTGTCTACATCCATGTTTCAGTCCCCTCCTACAACTGTTGTGCTCCTACCAAACTTCAGGAGGAATCTGGATAATCTGGAGAAAAAAGACCATTGACTTCCATTGGCAGCCTACTACCATCACTGTTCCACGGATGTATATTTTGATAAAAAGAAAACAACCTCCCCAGTCCTTCAATGTTTTCAGCACAGAGCAGATAGTGTTTTTTGTAACAAATGGCCATTTCACTCTCGTTACAAATAGTAGAGTTTGATGTTTCAGTTTGACACCTTCATGTGTCACTGCCTTTACGAAAAAATGGAATTTACTTAGCAATAAAGCAAGAACGTTTCCCATTTTAATGTAAGACAATTAAGCAGCATTATAGGAAGTTCAAAGCCTATCAATGGCTGAATCCTGTGGGCCTCTGTTTAGGAAGATGGCACCCTCATTCTATCTGACCATTTTACTAGGGATGTGAGAAATTTGCATAATTTAGGAGAGCATATTTATGCAAAATTTCAGTAAAATCTTGCATATTTACATAAATGCAAATCCGTCATTTAGCACTATATTTTAGAAAAGGGAATGTTTCAATTTTTGACATCAGAATACATTTCATTCTAAAAAAGTGCAAACAGTCCATGGCACTGCAAACAACATCTGCTCTTGTTCTGTTTTGTGCATGTGATTTTAGTGAATCTTCACCACCAAAGGTGCATAATTAAGCAACTTTGCATAGTGTCATAATTTCTGGAATCTGCATAAGCGTAGGATGAAATTTCTGAAATTAGCTGAATTACTAGCAAGACAAAGAAAAATGTCCAAAACAGTGAACAAACCATGGACAAACAGGCTAAGAGGACACCACTTGTCCTAACTGCTGACATGAACTTGTAGAAACTAAGATCAGTGATGAGTTGAGAAAGGAAAGGCATGAAAAACCTATGCAGTAACAGATTTATCCTGGTTTACCCTAAGAAGGGAGCAGGAAAACCCAGAGGCAGTAAATCAAAGGGAACCAAACACAAACATTGGCAAGGTGAAGGTTTTTGGAAGCAAGCATTATATTCTCAGGAAAACTAGATCTTGTAAATAAATAAGCTTAGTCAGCTCTGGAGAAAAAGAGAAGAAGTGAAAATTTCTGAGGTGTCACTAGGGTAGCATTGTGGGTGAGGTGGCTATAGACATATAGATCCCAGATCTTGATCATGCTTTAATGCACACGCACTGTCTTTACAGATAACTCACTTGAGCTTTGCCAAAATGGAAGAAAGAAGAGTGTTGAATTATGTAGACCTATCCAGAAAGAAGGGTAACAATACTCTAAATCAGGAGTCTGTGGTCCTACAAGTCAAGGGAAGGAGCCCAGTCATTGGATTGAGGCTGTCGCAGCCTAATGGGCTCAGCATTAGTTGTAGTGGTGATCACACACATCAACAGAATACCAAGCAAAGGAAATAACTAGATGGAAAACATATACAATAGGAGATGATGGGGTGAGCATACCCAGGCACCTAAGAGGAACTATGAGGAACATATACAAAACATAGAAAGATTGTTTACCATAGACAATGTTCTCATGCACAATAGGCATATTCATACTGCTCTCCAAAAACAGAAAATAAGTAAGAGTTCAGACGGGCACTTTTTAAATAAAAGGACTAAGTGCAGATGCAAAATTATCAACTAGATAGCACTAAGAAAACAATTGTGCACTAAGTGAGAAATGAGATATGGAAAAGTAGAAGGAGACAATCCTCCAAAGGTGAGTCAGAAAACATGTTCAGTACTCAAAGGGATTGCTTATTATATCCAACATTCACATGCACAATAGAGATTCACGAAGTTTTCAGGAAGGAAAATGAATGAAAAGCCTATACATTATACTAATTAAGGCATGACTTAAAAATCATTAACTAGATTCCATTAGGAATGCAAAATAACTTAGTGAGAAAGGAATGCATAAAAATGAACACTGAGTAAGTTCTCCAAAGTAAGAAGAGTAAGGGGGTAAATTGCAGAAAAATTAGGTTTGAACTTACTTATGCCAAGAGGAGAATTAAGAGAAAGGAGTTTGCTTGAAGTGGCTGTTTTGTTTAGCCAAAAAATGACATGATACCATATTGTTTATGTTTCTTATTATTATTGCTGCTGCTGAGGTCAGTAAAAAGGGCATTTTAATATTTTGCATATTGTTCCTTCTTATTAACCTTGGATACATTTGTGATTTGGGGGAGCAAAATCATGCTTAAGTTCACTTGACATAACTCGACATTCGTTTTGCATGATCTGAAATACAAAGTACAAAGTCATTTCTCCAATGACTTACACTTGAACTCAAATTTGTCTAGAACACAGTTTGCATTGCTTACAACATAATCGTTCTCAGGCAGTACATCTAGGATTGATGTTGCCTGCACAGTGCACATTTGAGAGACCACCTTAACCTCTTTCTTCAACAAACCTTTTAAATAGCACTTCTGAAACAACACTTAAAATTCCCATACATCCCAATTACCCGCAGCTCCTTTGGGCTGCTAACCCTTCTCACTTATTTGAAAATGTATCTGCTAAGCTGCTAAGCTTGAATAATGAATTATTTTACTAAAGTCTTCAGATTAAGGGCCAGATGTACGAAATTAAAGAATTGCGACTCGCAAATTGCGAGTCAGAGAGACTTGCAAATTGCGAGTCGCAATTCAGGATGCAGAACGGTGTCTCAGACACCGTCTGCGACTCGCTATGGGGTCGCAAAGACCCACCTCATCAATATTCATGAGGTGGGTCACATTTTGCAACCCCATAGCGAGTCCCTGCACTCACAGGGATGGTGGCCTGCTGTAGTCAGCAGACCTCCATGTCTGTGACTGCTTTTTAAATAAAGCAGTTTTTTTTTTCCATTTTGCAGACCGTTTTCCTTAAAGGAAAACGAGTTGCAAAATGAAACAAATACCGAAACCATTTGGTTTCGTTTTTTTCAGAGTAGGCAGTGGTCCACAGGACCACTGCCTGCTCTGAAAAAATATTTTTGTCGACATTCACAAAGGCGAATGAGTTACCACCAGTGTGACACTGGTGGTAACTGCGAGTTGCTTTGCGGTCACAAAGCAAGTCTGAATTGAGATGCGCGTCGCAAATAGGAAGGGAACTCCCCTTCCTATTTGCGAGTCACATTCCCAAATTGCGAGTCGATACCGACTCGCAATTTGGGAATGAGCATCGCGGGAGGCCGTTTGCATGGCGCAAACTGTGTTTTTCGCAGTTTGCGCCATGCAAACGGCTAGCTACATCTGGCCCTAAATCCCTGTCTTTGTTATCCTAAAGCGATAAGAACTAAAAAGCAAATCACAAGAGTCCGGTCAGAGAATTTGAGAAAATAAAACTTCCTGGCCACCTAAAAGTAACTCACACATACCAATCTTCTTTCTCTATGATAACAAGAGTAATGCAAAAAGAACTATGATTTCCTGTTCAGCAAACAGCTTAAACACCTGCACATAATGAACTACCTGGATATACCCAATTTACAGGGACCACCAAAACACTGATAAATCATTAATTTATGCTCTATTACCAAATAAGAATATCTTCACATATTAGGAATAACAATAAGAGGAAAAACAATAACTACTACCCACAAAATGTAGTTATGAATCCTGGACAAGCAGCAATTTAAACATGTCTTAAAATGTATCCCCAGACAGCAATTTAAGGCAGTTATTACCATTTCATTCAAGCCTTGTGGACATATATCTGGAAATCAACATTACTACTCTAATAATCTAGCAATACTCGAATTCCATTTGAAATTGAGAAGCTAAATGCCCTGCCTAATATTATGATTTATTACTAGCATCACCATATTAGCAAACAAAGAAAGGAAAGCTAACATAATTCTTAGAATACTGTGAATATACTTGGATTGGAAACGTACACTGTTCAGAACACATAGGTCACAGTAAGTTCCACATACTCTGGTGGAATGTGTATAAAAGTACACTATCCTAACAAGTCAAGGACTAATAACACAGTAGAAGGGTGGCACAACTCCTGCCAAAGCACTCGTCACAGGAACCACTCAACCGTATACAAATTCATGGGCATCTTTAAAAAAGTTAAGATACAAATCAGAATATTGTAGTATAAATTGATATGCCTAATGAAGTATAAAAATAATATAATATACTATAAATAGTACAAATTAAAATGAACAACTTAATGAGAATAATAAAGAATAGTTCAAAGCATAACCATTAATAATTAATGACTATTTTCCTAATAAAGGATTATCATTGCTATAAAACATAACATTATAAATTGCAGCAACAGTTAGAAGTACTACACCATGACAACATACAAAATCAATTTAACTAAATAAGTTACAAATATACATAAGGTACATTATTACCACACAGCATATTATATTTAAGAGAATATTTTAAATGCATACTTACAGATAAGAAGCAAAAGCAGAATCCAAAGCAGAAATCCAAAATCCAAGTAACAATCCGATTTTTTTTTAAATCACCCCAAAATATTAAAAAAATACTCTATCACCAAAATAACCCTGTGCATATAGCCGTAACTATTTGATTTTCTACAAAACATAAAAAATATATCTAAAACAAACACTGCAGTAAACAAACAAAATATATATATATATATATTATTTCTCGAATTTGGAAAATTCTCTTTAAAATAAGAAAACCCTTTCTTTAAACTTCCTGTGCACAATGGGGATTTGGAAAAGTGAGGCACAGTAATACAATCTTGGTTTTCATAAAAAGAAAACCCTAGAACATCACTGAAAAAGGTTAAAGTAACATCATAGGTGAAAATTTCAGTTAAAATGTAACATTTTTAGCAAAAAACACTGAGCTATAGTTAACTCAAGCAACTGTAATTTGTGCCCTTGCCATGCACTGCTTATAATGTATAGTTACTTGAGGTAACCAAAACTATAACAGGTGTATTTCAGTTTTATTTATTACGTTAATATTTTCTTTCATTGAAACCCGCGTTTTTAAAACATTTTTGTAAGTGTTAATTTAAAAAAAATAGAAATAATATATTAAATAGTTATAAGACGAAAAGAAAATATTTCTAAGAAACATATTTTATAGGAAAGCATACTAACAATGACACATATATATATATAGAACATGTTATAAGTTTGTCACATGAAAGAGCCTAAAAAAATTAAACTTAACCCACAGCAATTTGCTGTGCAAATAAAGTTACACTCTGTACATAACTATTTTAATTACAAACAAACACATTTTAAATAAAATGTTCAATGCTATGGAGTTTAGATTTACTATTCTCATTCCAAATCTACTAACTCTCGGGAAAATATCTAGTTCAGGGAAGGTCAGATATAATATTCTCATTCAACATAACTAACGTTAGGGAATGTGAAGGGTAAAGGGAATTTACTATTCTCATTCAAATCCAAATGACATTGGGAAAACCCTTGGATCTGAACAAGTGCAAACTTTAAATTCTTACTTTACCACCACTAACACTGCAGAATGTCTTTAATATTGGGGACGTCAGATTAAACATTCTCACTCCAACCAAACTAATGCTGCAGAAAGTGTTTAATTTGGGCATGACCAATTTGCTATTCTAACTACAACACAAGTACAACTGGGGAAAGTGTTTAGGTTTCACTAATTTATATTAAGTACACCACCATTTTAAGAATAATTCTACTTAAATTAAAATACTTTTACTATCATTTTAGTTTTTTAAAAAGTTAAGTGAATAAAGTGCATCATAGATTCCCCAAGAGGCAAAGAATGCCTGCACTCTAGAATCAGGTTGCATGTAGAGTCTTTCTTTCTCTGAATTAGGGGGTCATTAGGAGTTTGGCGGGTAAAACATCTGTCCACCGAACTGCGGTGCTGGCAGTCTCCCCACCAGACCCATTACAACTTTCCTGCTGGGATGACCGGCGGAAACCAAGGTTTCCACCAGTCAACCCAGTGATAAAGGTGCAGCAGCATTGTTCCCAGCTCATAACTGAGCTGGAGGCAGTGCTGCCGCACGCAGAGTGCACCTGAACCCTTGAAATGCACAGCAAGCAGTGCACATTTTAAGGGTGCTGGGCATGAGGACCCCTGCACTGCCTATGCCACAGGCATGGTCAGTGTAGCCCCCGTGACCCCCTGCACTTGTTCCCCACAAGCCTTTTCATAGTGGTGAAACCACCATGAAAAGGCTAGCGGAGAACAAGGTTGTAATCAGCAGGGCAGCGCTGAGTTCAGCTCCACCCTGGCTGATTACAAACAGGACCACTATCAGCCTGTCGGGATCTTGGATCCTGGTGGGGATGGTGGTAAGTTGGCAAGTCTGGCTGCTAACCACATAATGTGGTGGTCAGACCGCCACAGCTGCAGCGGTCTGACCGCCACCTAGACTCGTAAATGGCCCCATAGTGTCCTAAATCTCCTAAATTCGTTGTACTTGAGAATACAGGCCTCATTATAAACCTGGCAATCTAATGACCGCCAGGTTCACGGTGGCAGTCGGACCGGTGCCAATTCGGCGGTCTGAGCACCATATTACGACCACGGCAGTAGCACCACAGTCGGACCGCCAGCACCACCAGATTATGACTTCACGATGCCCTGGTGGTGCTGGAAGTCCTAATCTGCCAGGGCAGTGCTGCAAGCTGCGCTGACCTGGGGATTACTACCCCATTCGGCCAGTGATTTCTTGCCAGTGATACTGCCATGAAAAGGTTGGCGGAGATGGGGTGCAGGGGGGCCCCTGCACTGCCTATGTACTTGGAATGGGCAGGGCAGGGGCCCCCTGGCCAAAACTGTCGCAATGTTCACTGGCTGCAAAGCAGACAGTGAGCATTGCGACGGGTGGTAGTGCACCCTACATACTACAGCATTGCCACTGGCTCTATTACGAGCCAGAGACAATGGTGTAGGCTGTTTCCCGCTGGTTCATTGGGCGGAAACTGAGGTTACACCCACTGACCCAGCAGGAAACTCGTAATGGTCCTGGTGGGGAGACTGCCACACTGGCAGCAACCTACCCCTCGGGACTTCGGCGAACAGGCTTTTCCATCCGCCGCAGTCAAAATAAGGCCCTGTGAGTCTCATTACGAGTGTGGCGGTCCAAGGACTGCCACTCTCACATTGATGGTTGGACTGCGGCACTCCAGGTATTCTGATTGCTCAATTACAACTCTGGTGGGTCTACCCACCAGGGGACCGCCATCCCCGCCGGGAACATGGTTACCGATGGCATGACGGTGTTCAGAGTTGTACTCAGCCAGGACAACACTGAACTCAGTGTCACCTGGCTGATTACAACTTCCCTCACCTCCATGGAAAGACTGGCAGTGAAGGTGTGCTAGGGCCCATGGCAGGGCAGTGCAGGGGCCCGCCTGCCTAGCATTATCAGAATATGATGACAGTGCTCATTGTGATGGTGCTGGTCAGCCCCCTCTGTGCTACTTGATAGCACTCGGCTCCTTTAAGGGAGCTGAGTGCTATCTTATAGCACTATTCCAGCCAGTCTGACTGGTGGGAATGCTCTATTGCAATGTTCCCACGTGTCAGACCAGCGGGAACATTGTAATAGGGTGGGGACACCAGTACCATGATGGTGGCATCTTCCTCACTAGTTTGGTGGTCCTGCAGTGGGACCACCAAACTCCTAATTCCATTCAAAATTCATGATAGTCACAGGATATTTCCCACATAGTATTTCACAACTATATTCCTTCATAAGATTGCATTTTTCAATACACTTTTAATCAGAGTATAACTCTACCACCTGTTTCTCTGATATCTTTGTGCTATCTAGTGACAACTTCAAATCCTAATGCTCAATTTACTAGCTCAGAAAGAAAGACTCTGTGTATTTGTCTAGAACTGATACAAGTCTTTTTTCACTGTTTATTGTTTGGTACATCCTTTATGTTGGTAGCTGATGCACTATTGTCTGTCTGACAAAGGTGGTGTTGGCCAAACCACATTACGCTTGAAATATTACAAACACAACCTGATTCTAGAATGCAGGCATTCCTTTCCCGTTGGTGTTGTTTGATTCAGTTAAGGTGGGCTTGGCACCCGGCACTCACATAGATACCACAGGAGGTAGTGTCGCATATTGCCAAACATTTGAATTGTTTTGAGTTAAAAAAAAGTAATTGGAACGTATTAGTATAACAATTATATTAATTTAGCAAGAAATTATAAATTGTATATTTTTAAAATATTAACAATCAACATTAATTGTTAAACCATAATGTTAATCAAATACCGTATTAAAAAGATACATAACTATTTTAAATACAAAGAAAACAATAACAATTTTCTTGTATTTTAAATATAAGGTAATAATTCCATATCAAATATTTACAATAAAAAATGTTAACCTTTGCAGCAGTAATATAATATTTATGAAAATAAAATATCAATAATTCGCCTGAATACATTTTTAATTACTATCTGATTATTACTAAAATGTCACTATAATTTAACTAAAATAATGCTAAATAAAATCTTAGTGTAAAGCTTTTTTTATTCAGCAGTGCAAACAAATCCACTATTGCCCTATACATTGAAACAAAATTCCATACATCACAATCACTAATAGCCTAAGGACACATGTTCAAGTGCAGAACGTGCAAGGATAAAGTGCAGGATGAAGTGCATTGCGACAATAAAATATGACAACATTTGATGAGAAGAGATGAAGTGCAAAATAAAGTGCACTGTCACAATACAATAAGGCACCACAACTATCAACAAAACATTAAAAAACACAAATAAGGCACACTTGCTTTCTGAAATCACTTCAACTTGTTGCCCTCCATACTGCTCAAACATTTTCCAAATTTCATACAATTTCATTAAGCTATTGTTTCTCGAAACATAGATATTAACGCAGTCCTATCTGAGTTATTTTAGTACACCAGTGCTCGTCAGTGGCATATC
This sequence comes from Pleurodeles waltl, assembly GCF_031143425.1. Lineage (NCBI taxonomy): Eukaryota > Metazoa > Chordata > Amphibia > Caudata > Salamandridae > Pleurodeles > Pleurodeles waltl. The sequence continues at coordinate 125,985,791 of NC_090436.1, read as the reverse complement.
TTTTGCCTTCCACTGTTGTACGACAAGAGAGTGAGTCCAATACAAATGAAATATGGAACAGATTTCGAATGAATACTCATATTCTTTGAATACACAAACAGTGCTGATGATGCTTCGGGTTGAAAATTTATCACAAGCACATGATTTACTCAGAAATATTGTATCAAAAATCACAAAGTGCTGGACAAGAAAACGTGCACCCTTTCCCTGAAGCATTACCTTGACACCTTAAGCATTGTTATGACATGAAACACCATATCATATGCAGGGCATTAGGAGTGTAATATGCTAACCACCTTGACAGAACAGATATTCTTTTGAAATTAAAATGAGGCCCACACACTGATACATAAGGGAAACACACAGAAGGAGCATTAGAAAGCAACTGGACAACATGGACCTGTAACACCTACAGCTTCGCACCCAGAGAGGATGACAGCAACAACGACAAGTACCACCAACACCACTACAGAAACTGCAAACATCACCACAGCAGCCACAAACGCAGCATAGAAGGTTGGTGAGGATCTTTCGCCAGCATGCAAAAAGGAGAGCTGGTAAGACTTTACCGTCTGAGGTGGGAGTCCATTGTACGCCTGTTCCTCCACATTGCGCCAGACATCACAGCAAGAGTGAAGAGTCACTCATGACTAAACTCCTGGTAGTCCTCCACTTGCTGGCATCAGGTTCATTCCAGACGACTGCAGCAAAAGTGGGTGGGATCTCCCAACCATCCCTCTCTTCCTTCCTTATGAAGGTCCTGGATGCCATCATCAGACTCACACCTCACCACATATGGTTTCTCAACACCCAGGAACTACAGGAGGAAACCAAGCAGGGTTTTTACAAAATTGCTGGCTTCCTGCATGTGCTTGGTGCAACGGACTGCACCCATGTCCAACTTGTCCCACCTGCAGCAACTGAACACCTCTACAGAAGCTGCAAACATACCCACTCCATCAATGTGCAGGCCATCATGAACCAACGTGAAATTTATCACAAACATCCTTGCAAAATATCCCGGAAGCGTTTATGATGCTTACATCTTCAGGCACTCCACTATAAACCAACAAATCCAGGATGGGTAATATGGCAATGGCCTACTTGTAGGTAAGATACCATACAGATCAAAACACACACAACACACCAAATTTGTAGTACAAACACAACACCAAAAATACATGGACAGGGAAGCACAGATGTATAGTTCAGAACACATTTGCCACACTACACTGCATGCAATGTACGTAACCCTCACCTACGCCCATATCTACAAATCCCTGGCACCACCTGACTGACACATCACTTGATGGACAGGTGGAGCAATGTCCCCTATGAATACAAAAGTAGGACTCACACAACTACATGTGTCCACAGATTCACAACAAAACACAGATCCTTCACACATTACACTTACCAAGGATTCGCTCTGCTATGTGAATTGCATTGGCCATTCAAACGTCAAACAACTCACATATTGGCACTGGCCCACATTTACTATGCTGTAGAAATCTCAGGCAGCGCTGAGATCTATTGCCACCTGAGTGGTCCCAACACCATCTACATATTGACAAAATATAATAGACATATTCATTGTGTACAACTTTCTCTTGTGTGGTGCACTGTGCAAAATAATTTGAAATACAACATCACCATCAATGAAAGATCATGTGCAGGAATGGACACCTCACAGCACACCAACAAACATACCTGGAAATTCCATATCTCCATACCATGATACAAGGGTATTAACAATGGACTGTGGCAGATGTACAACTGTCAATGTACAGGGAGAGGCCAGAAATGCTTATGAATGAGGATACATGGAACTTAGCAGGGCTGGACTTCTGATGCAGAGCAGTGCTGAAAAGCATAGCATGCCCTGTCCTGTCCCACAGCTGTCTGAAAAATCTTGCATACATCACAATACATCCCATTTAACTGTTCCACACTGGGCATATGAACCGCATACACATATGCATGCCAGCTAGCAATTGCCACCAATAAAACTTTGAGCAAGGGAGGTATTTCAAGGGCAAAGGGTTGGGATTCACATGCAACACAGAGGGCCCTACACCTGTTACAAGGCACACCACACACAAAATAGGTACACACACAAAATAGATACACATTTATACTACTTCACTCTTCTGCAGGTCTAAAGTGAAGGCACTAAGGGCCATATGTCAGAAATGTTGAGCAGCATCTAAAGCAGTGCTACTTTACTCGTGCACCTTATCGCCCCCCTACCATGAACATGTGTGTGCTGTATTCGATATATGGTGAACCATGGAGCAGAGTAGGTGCAATAGTGTCAACATGATGGATGCCATAGATGGACTGTGTAGGAATATTGCCATATGTACGGTGCAAATCCTGCACAGTACATAGGGGCACATTTTAAGGAATGGTGTGCCCCATACTTACGCCTGCTTTGTGCAGGCATCAAAAGTACCAGATAAAATTACGCATTGGATATTCCTCTGCACCATTTTTGCTCTTGCCCAATGGGGGGACACACCCCTTGCATACATGATGCTTTGCACAAGCATGATGTGTCGCAAAGGGTCACTAAGTGTTGCACTGCATGAGTAGTGGCACTTTGTAAACATGGCGCTGTGATTTTTTGCCTAGTTGGCCCACAATAGTATCTACAAAAATGAGGTTAACGTGGTGTGCAAGAAGGTGCAAGGGCCTTGTAAATTTGGCCGGCCCCTGGCTCAAATATAGAGAACACTCCACATATTTGGCATGGGTGAACTGTCAGACAAAAATTCCAGTTACAATCACCATGTACCTAAGGCACAACCCATGACTGGAAAGTGCACCACCAAGGACCAATGCAACCATCCATCCAAACAGGAACACACACAATACCAGATGTAAGTCTGATACACCACTCCACTCAAAACAAATATGGGCCATGACACCTAGCAATTAACTAATGTGCATGATTGACACATGTTCTCACTTTCCCTTGCAGTTGACCAAATTTACGGTATCCAGCCATGGGTCATGACACCTTTTTGGAAATCCTACAACAAATGCAGAGCAGGCGTACAATGAAGGCCACATAAGGACCAGAAATATAGTGGAGCAGACATTTGGCCTCCTTAAATCAAGGTTTAGGTGCCTACATCTTACAGAAGGAAGACAGTTATAGGCACCACCCCTTGTCTCCAAAATTATCCTTGTGTGTGCCATTACGTATAACATTTGTCTACACACACATGTCCCCTGGGATGAACAAGTATATGTCCCCCATGAGGAGGATGAAAACAATGGTGTACAACTGGAGGAGAGGGAACAAGAAAACATTGTTGTTGGAATACACAGAAGAGAACTAAGGGCCTCATTCCGAGGCAGGCGGGCAGCGGTCGCCGCCCGCCTGGCGGGAACCGCCATATGGCCGCTCCGCGGTCGAAAGACCGCGGAGGCCATTCTGGCTTTCCCGCTGGGCTGGCGGGCGACCGCCAGAAGGCCGCCCGCCAGCCCAGCGGGAAACCCCTTCCCACGAGGAATGGAGCCGGCGGAGTGGGAAGGTGCGACGGGTGCAGTTGCACCCGTCGCGAATTTCAGTGTCTGCAAAGCAGACACTGAAATTCTTTGTGGGGCCCTCTTACGGGGGACCCTGCAGTGCCCATGCCAGGGGCCCCACGACACCCCATACCCCCATCCTGTTCCTGGCGGGCGAACCGCCATGGAGGATTCCTGAGGGCAGCCGGTTTTCCCTTTCTGACCGCGGCCAAACCGCCGCGGTCAGAATGCCCTTGAGAGCACCGCCAGCCTGTTGGCGGTGCTCTCGTGGTCGTTGACCCTGGCGGTCAATGACCGCCAGGGTCAGAATGACCCCCTAATTGTGTAAAACATTTTCACATAGAACTGTACTGTGAATCACCATGTAAATAATTCAGTAAAATCATTTAAACTCAGAATGTACGTGACATACCCTTTAACACCATCACATACCAATTGTAACTTGCCCGTATCTCAGAGAGCATGAGTACATCACAACAGTTGTAAACAACTTAGGACCATAGGCCCTGATTTAAGAGGGCCTAGTGCATCCCTGTTCAACATTAGCATTAAACATCTTACGCTAATGTGTCCCAATAATTCAAATATCTAAGCAGCAGAAAGTCATAGTGGCACAAATCATGCATTAAGTATACAAGGGGTGTACATCCGGAAGCGTGGGAGCCAAAATGGTGCAGTGGAATCTAACAAAAACAACTGCGTCATATATTGCTGCTACTTTTAACACCTGCTCAGATCAGCTGTTTAAAAGGGGTGGACACAATATTGATACCAATGGGATCCTAAGTACTTTTCAGGGATGGGGCCAAAATGTTAGCTCTGACCCTGAACAGTACATCAATTGCATCAAATATCTTACACGCTATTGCCCCCTACCCTGTGCCATTGTGTGAAGTCTTTAAAATACAGCACCCACATGGTGGGGGTAGGGAAATGCTAAGTGGGGTAAAAGTGGCCCTGTACTTGTTGCTGCACCACTTTACTTTAATCTGCCCCATAGTCAGGACCAAAAAACATCTTTAAAATAATTCACTACCACATGAATGTGTTGGTAGAATGTAGGCATTGTCTGCAGCTAATACATTTTACAATGTCACACAAATATTACACAAGTGTGTTAGATTGGCTTGACATATTCCTGTAGCAATCCTGGAAATATATGTGAAGATTGTTGTACAGATATATGGGCTATGTAGGGAAAGGCAAGCAAGTACTTACAATGGTAGGATTGTGTCTGCTAGGTAACCTAGTCTATGTGAGTACTGATTACATACTTGTCAGTGCCACTCACATGTATTAGCAAGTGACACATAGGAACCAATACACATAAATGTCTAAGTGTATCACACCCAATCATCTAAGAATGTACATGTAAGTCAAGCAATGTACTAACAAGTCATAGACCCTCAGCAAAGTGTGAAAAATGAGATAGAAAGCCTGATTGTGTTATTCCCTCTAATCATAGCTGACATGAGGAATCACAGTACCAAAATACACTCATAGGTAATGGTACATAGATTGTGGAATGCAAATGTGAGCATGTGGCTGCGTATAACAAATGATGTGAAGCTACAGTAGAACAGTTGTGAGAGACGTTGTTAGACTTGGAGGGCTTGTTCTGCAGAAATAATGTATGGATACTAGTGATAACTCTAAATACCAAGGGTCCAGCCATGAACCTGTTTGTGGACAATCTCATCCTGAAAAAGCTACAAACACAAGGACTTTCAAAAATCATTTAGGTGGAGGGAGCCCACTGCATCTCTGGTGCACCACGAAAGCCTGGAGCATACCCTTGTCCCACCCACCGTTGTCCCATCATAGCAATACTCATAAATGTCCGACACTGGGATGTGATTCTCCAAGCAGCTCGCAGCGCCCCTTCATTGTATATAGGTAAAGCTCGGGTAACCCTCTTCCCCAGTTTCAGTCTTTGGGTCCAGAGGCTGTGCAGCATTTTCCTCTAGGTGAAGAAGGCTCTGAGGGAATGGGACCACAAGTATACAATGAGTTATCCGACACAGCTTTGATTAGTCACTGCATGCAAAGCTCACTTTTTAGCAAGTCCAGAAACTAGTTGTGATTGGCTGAATTGAATATCAGGCGGCAGGAGGGTCAAGACACTGCGACTGCCCTAAGAGGTGCCAGGATGGCAGCATAGCAAATGAGAATTGTGAAACACTTAAAGTGGAGGTGCGGGTTAAAAAAAATTACGCCTAGCCTGGGGCATCGTTGTGATCACCCGAACGGATCTTGGGACCCATGGGGAGATGAGAGGGGCTCATGGGATTTTAAATGTGGCACTTGAGATGCATCTGGAGCGTCTTGTGGGTGGGCTGGGAGCAGCCCGCGATGGTCCTAAATCGGTGATTGGGGCAAGAGTGAGACAGAGGATATGAGACACCAACTTGGTAAAGACATTCCAGTAAGGATCTGGATGGGGGCCAGAAGGCAGTAGTGAAGCTTCCTAGTTAGCAGTATGTTTGGTTGTGGCAACAGTCACTATGCGCAGTTGAGGAGGTGAGCTGTTTGGATTCTGCATCGCAGTGTAGCAGAGAGAGGGGATTGATTATTGAAGAGGAGTTATTGTATAATTGGTGTAGTTCATGTTCAGGCAAGATACATATGGCCAGTCAACATAGCTGAGGCACACAGGATATTCACTCTCACAGTCTGAACCCCAACCAGCTTTGGCCCGGCGCCCCCTCCGGTGTGGTCTATTAACCAACAGTGGGATGCCCACAGTTAGTCTGTCAACCCTAAGGATACTATCCTGGAATGTCAGTGGCCTAGGGGACAAAGTCAAATGGGGAGTGGTGCACACAGTACAACAAACCAGACTCCCCATATATGATTCTTCTACAAGAGACTCACCTCCTAGGTAATACGTGTCATGCACTTGACCATTGGGGAAATAAAAAGGCTGTTAATGTGGACCATACCACCTCCTCTAGAGGAGTAGTAATCTTGGTGAGGAGAACGCTCCCACTGGTCATTTGGCAAATATGGCCCGATCTGCCAGGTCCTTATGTGATGCTCTGTGGGACCTGGAAGGGGGGCATCTTAAAAATACTTTCAGTAGATATCACAATATGACTTCACAACTCTGTATTGCCACCCCTAAACACTCTGCTACACAGTCTGCCAGATGGGGAATTGATCATGTGAGGGGACCTTAACCCAACAATGGGTGATAGCATTCACCAACATGCCCCCATGCCCTAGACTCAGTGAAATGACCATTAGCACCCTTCCTCACTGCCCAGGGACTGGCAGATGTATGATGTACCCTTAACCCAGCACTTCATCCTTTTATTTGGAGGTGCATGATAATCTCTCCTGACTTCATCACTTCCTCATGCAAACTCCCCAGCTGTTGAAAGTCAGGGAGCCCACGAATTTAACCAGGGGTATTTCTGACTATTTTCCCCTATGGCTAGAGTATGGTCGGGGTGAGAGGCCAAACACTAGCCACATCATATTGAGCCTTTGGTACCTTAAAGAGCCAAAAGCTAGAGAATGGATGTTAGCCACAAAATACCATTCTCTTCAGGGAAACCGCACTTTAGTCGAGTCTCTACTCACGTTGTGGGCGGCCTATGAGACAGTAGTGGAGGGGGTGGGTCTCACCATGATGGGACAAGGGCCAAATTGAAGGCTCTTAAACATGAGTTTTTGTCCTTTGAGCCCCACTTACTGGATGAGGAGGGGTCAGAGGGAGTCCAGAGTCTAGCCCTGAAGAAAAAAGAATACTGAGACGTGGCCCAGGGAGCTGCTAATATGCACATTAGGGCAACCCAGCACCACATCAATGTAATGGGGACAAGACAGTAAAAATGTTGGCCTGGCTGGACAGGTAGAAGGCAGTGGATAGATATGTTCCTTTGATCCAGAAGGAGTCAGGAGAGCTTGTTAGTAGTCAACAAACCATAGCCCAAAGGTTTGCCCACTACAATGGGAAATTCGATTATGCAGGGTATTTTGCTACAAAAAGAAAAGCAGGCGAGCTCCTGGTTGACCTTACATTCCTAGGAATAACCACAACTATTCATGGCAAATCATGTAAAACCATGGGAATTAATGAGACATATCCTACACAAAAACGCCTACAGTTCCCAGTATCTGATAGGGCAAGTCTGACATCAAGAACCTCAAAGGTAACAACACATACTTGGCCATGGGATCATAAATGTGCAGGTGTATGTTTGCAGGGGACTGTGCATCACAGTGCTGATGGTGCATCATGAGGATGGCAGATCACCACCTAACGGCCCCTTAAAGCCCTAAATAGGCTACATTGACCCTTGACACAGTCAGGGGCCTGCTGATTGTGCACAGTGAACTGAGCCAAGGTGACCACTGTCAACTGGTGTTCATACATGCAACAATGGCCCTGTGTGGCCATTCAATGTGCCACAGGAGCACTGTTGACCAGGGTGCTTTCACTGCGTGAGAGCATCCCTGCCATACATACTGTATACAGTTTCATCAATCTGCCAATAACATCAAAGTGTGAGTCATTAAACATTGAAAATGTATATTGTTAACACATAATACCTAAGTGTTTCCACACATGTCCCAGCTAGGTGGACCAGGCTTGGTGCTGTCCATTTGGGGATGGACAAATGAGAACAATTTACATGATAAAATGTGTATGCGTCACACGATAGCTTACAACTTATCATGACCAGTACAAATGTCCCCCCATTGTGAAACTTGTTTTACTCAGATATAAGGACACAGCTTTGGAACAATGACCTACATATAAGACACCTGGAATAGAGATTTGGCATGTGTCCAATCCCTAAATAAACCACTGTATCATGCAGCACTTATCAGACATGATACATATATTTTCACACAAAAAACTTGTCACATATATACCTACAATGACATATGTCATCACACCATCTCCAACATTTTGCATGCATGGGGAACCATATGTTACAAATGTTGTTTTGCATCATTAGGTCTGCTCCTTACAACACATCAGAGTGTGCACATACGAGCACTCACATTGAAATGGCTAACAGGATCTTATCCCAGCCTTAGCCAACAGCATCCTTTGCTAATGATTTGTTAAGGGCTTCATATGCCTGAACATGTATTGCACATGACCCTTCTCATCTTATGTTGTGTATTGTAATGTACAGTCGAAATTCTGACATGAGTAGCATCACATATGTACACTCAACACACATGTGTAAACATATATGTGGTAAAGAGTCTTCATACACAGACACATTTGCAAACAGTGTCAGTCCTCACATGCATCACACACACACACACACACAAACCTATGGTAACACATTCGTATGTTACTGGTACACAATTAAATGCACACACATGTAGCCATACCATACAAACTACATAGATACATAACCCCTGTAACAAGGAATGTGAATGTGGGTGCCTTTCCATCAAAATCCATGCATGGCCATTATGCGTCAAAAAAATGTGACGCATATGGTCCAACTCCGTACATCGCAAATCCCTAAAATGATGCCTGGCATCATGTTCGTGTGAACTGTCTCGCTATCTCAGCCTTCCTTCCAAAATTCATGAATGTCTGGTATGCATCAAAAATGTTGACTCGTACCATTGTCCTACAACCATAGCACATGCCAAAAATGACACCTGGCCCCTGCGCGTCAATTGCAAGTTGACAGGCCTTGTCAGCCTTCTTCCCTATTATCTGCCCCTAAGCTTCTGACAATTAACAGTGTCCTGTCCCCCAGTAAGTGTGACACATGAATCTGAGACATGTATGTCTGTATGGGTAAGTCATGTTGCTATATATGTTTTTGGGTTCTACCAATGTCTGTGTGACTGACATGTTGTAGATGGCAGTGGATTATTCCTAACACTAAGTTGACTAGGTCACTCAGCTAAACAAGTGCAATGTGTAACAGTTGTCCATGCTAATCTTTGTTCACAAATCACAAAGCTATGTTTTCTTATCATGTCTTGCAGAGGGACCAAAGCAAGGTATCCACTTTTGAAGACCCCGATGCAACCAGTAAGTGTCACCTTGTATGTCACAGTGTTGTGTCTGAGAGGATTTGATGTGTATTAAGCCATGCACAAATGGCATGTGTGTCAATTTAGACACCATCATCTATCCTTGGGTATCGACATCATGTCTGATGGTATACTGAGGATGTGGAATAATTGGAATTATGCACAGGTGCCAACGTGTGCTGCAATGGATTAATGGGTCTCGAAATGTTATGTATGCCTACATATGCAGTGATGTCAGTCAAGATATGTGTTAGAGGTGCTGACTTTCTGCAATGCATGGATGTTTCCAACATATTTGTCAAAGCACCCGTTCCTGCAGTGTGTGTCATACGTTGCACAAATTTAGTCAGGACATGGTACAATATATGTACCTGTGTAGAACTCCAAGGGCCTTTCACAAGGAGACACTTGCACCACTGGTGCTTCACTGCTCTTCAATAATCTTCAATAATGAAGTGAAGCCCCAGACGTGCAAGGAACTTTTGGAGAAGGACAACAGTCAGATGAGTACACATAGATATTTGTACTCTTCTTCAGATGGATGTGGGACAAGTCCATGGATTGTTGCAAATAAGATGTGTGCAGATGAAACTACAGGTTTTAGCCATCATGATAGTTGTAAGCAAGCATGATCACATCACGTGTGTATGAAATGTGCATGGTGAGTGTTTTCCTGGTAGTTAGGAGGTGTATCCGGTTTACGCAGAGATAGGAGCAGATAAAAGCAAACAGGTGCTGCACCAAGTGAGAATCTTATGATAACCCTGGACTGTACATAGGGGCCCATTTCGGCCAATGGTGTCCCCCTTTTATTGCCAGATTGTAGCTGGCATTCAAAGTAGCCAAAACAAAATGACGCAGCTGAATATCTTAGATTGCAGTGTGCCATTTTGGCAGTCACCTTACTGGGGTCATGCCACCCTTGCATACATCATGCTTGGCACAGGCCTAACGTGGCACAAGGGGTGACAAAGTGGCACAATGCAGGTATTGCACCACTTTGTTGATATTCTGCTGACCATTTGGCTGTGTTGTGATCTATTGATTATGACGCTAATGTGGTGCATGGATGGCCTAGACCCTCTTAAAGCTTGGCCCTTGTGTGCAACTTTAGAGAGCCATTATCCCCGTGACATGTACAAAATACCATAGATGGTTGCTAGGCAGGTTTGTTTAGACTTGGGTTTTGCCCTTGTGGTTGACTTACTGGTTGACAACATGTGTCATCAGAAAATGCCGTTTACAATGCATGCTTGTTCTTCCTCTACCCAGCGCGATTACTGACAACATGTTCTCCTCATGTTTTGGCTGCAACAATGACTCCATCCCAGAAACACTAATTTGAAAAACATGTTGGTTGGTTCAGACACATCTGCATGGTCTAGGCTGGTTACCAGAAGATGTCTAGGAGGTACCGCACTGAGAAGTCATCGGGGTCGTAGAAGGCTTTCCCACATGGTAGACCAACTCAACAGCCCTCAACCACCTAAAAAAAAAGGAGTGTCCCCTGCACCCAGAGTCCGTGGTGCTCCATCAGGTCCTGCACCCTCAACATCCACAGCACATCTGACATCAGCAGCACCGCAACAGCCACCACTATCTGCCACTGGCTCCACCTTTGAGGTGGAAATGCGACAAGACCTGGCTGAGGTGAAGGCTAGGTTGGCCAGATTTGAGGCAGACAATGCCAGGAACTACAAACTCCTAAAGTACTTTATGAGGAAGCTGAAGAAGCTGTAGGTGTGGCCACTAACCACTTCCCAGAACCTTCACTTCCCCAGTCTGCATTGTGTATAGTTTTAGTGGGTTTTAGGAGGGTAGACATAAGTTGGGTAGCATAGAGTAGGTTAGTTGTAGGATATAGTTAGGTTAGTGTAGTCTTTGGCAAATGTAGGAATTGTTTTGTTTGGGAGGGTTGGGTAGGGTGTTATTTATAGGGGTAAACAAAAAAAACTAATATGTTACAATATATATTTGTTTAGGTTATAGGATTAGTAAGTATATGTGGCATTTTATTTCATGTTGTTCTACACGTCTATTGTCTCATAAGAGGGTTGGGGGGACAATGTTTATTGAGTGATGTTATGTGTATATGTTAAGTTTACATTCAGATAAATAGCTGTAGGGTTAAGTTAAGATAAGTTGGTATAGGTTAGTTTAGTGTAGGTTAGTGAGTAGTTTAGGTTTTTAATAGGTTGTGTTTTTAAGTATCAATAAATCCCGTTAGTTTTAGACAATTATGTGTCCATGATGATTGACTGTCTGGGTGTTCTCATGCCTGCACTGGCCAAGTTAGAGAAAAATCTTAGGGTATGCATTCAGCATTGATTTACAGGTATGACTATGTGTATCCCCCTATGACCAAGGATCTGTCTGATTGTCAGCGGTATGACATCAACTACTCAAGACAGTTTTCAGTGCAGTTCCTGACACTCAGATTGTGTGTGGATACAAAATCTTTGACAGGTAATAATGCAACATCAATTGTCATCGCTAAAGTCTGTCACAATCATTTCCTTGCATACAGCACATCTGCCACAGGCTTATAGGGGGTCATTACAACCCTGGCGGACGGTGTTAAAGCGGCGGTAAGACCGCCAACAGGCTGGGGGTCTTTTTTTGAGTATTATAACCATGGCGGTTGCCGCCATGGTCATCCGCCGCTTCACCGTTCCACCCGCCAGGGCGGAGACGACCGCTGGGCTGGAGACCTGGGTCTCCAGCTCGGCGGCCGTCACAACACCGCCGCCGGTATTTCGACCCGGCTTACCGCCGTGGATTTCCAGCGGTAGGAACCGTCATGAAATCCATGGCGGTAAGCCCTATCAGTGCCAGGGAATCCCTTCCCTGGCACTGATAGGGGTCTCCCCCACCCCCACCCCGACTCTCTCCTCTACACCCCCCAGCACCCCTGCCACCCACCAACACACATACACGCACACACACCAACATACATGTCTACATCCACACACTCAGTCAGACACGCACACCCATATACAGACATACACGCACACATCCATACAGACATACATACAGACAAACATGCACTCACACCCCCCCTCTACATACAGACGCACACCCCCATGCACCCACACAACACACAACACCCCTCCACCCCCCTCCCCTAACGGACGATCGACTTACCTTGTCCGTCGATCCTCCCGGAGGGGACTGGAGCCATGGGGGCTGCTCCGCCGACACCACACCGCCAACAGAACACCGCCGCGCCGAATCACAGGACGTGATTCGCTGGGCGGTGTTCTGTTGGCGTGGCGGTGGAGGTGGAGCAACCTCCACTTCCCCGCCGCCCGCCAGTATGGCTGTTGGAGGCTCGCCGTTGTAAAAAGGACGGAGAGCAGCCAACAGTCATAATACGCCGAGCGGCAAACCGCCACTACTGGCGGTCTTCCGCACAGCGTTCCCTCGGCGGTCTTGTAAAAAGACCGCCGAGGTCGTAATGATCCCCATAGTGGTGTAAGGATGTACAAATTAGATCACTGCATGCATTGTGTGACTTTGTTAATGTGACATAAGGGGAATGTGCAGTTTGGATCCACATTGGCAACAATTTGTATGATGCTAATGTTGCATTACGGACTTGTAACATTGGGACTGTAGTGCGGCACTGATGCCATTTGTGGCTCTTTCATGCATGAAGGTGTCCCTTTGTGCACAACACCAACCATTCCCACAACATAGGCAACCTTGTTACATTGTGAAATGGGAGCTACTTGTACAGCAGCACAAAAGATTATCACAGCCATGCCCAATATGTTACATATGTTCACTAATGTGCCCGTTCCCAAATGGTCCATGGAAGTGTGTGACAGTTGTTGTTGGGTCACCCTGTGCAACTAGCGTAGGACATGTTGCACACTGAGTGTTACACATGGGCAAGTGGATCAGTGGCAACAGTAAGGCAATTGCTGGGATGGTTGAGAAATGTTTAGTGCACTTAGGGGGGAAGATGTGGGTGCATTTGAAGTGTTGGGCCATTATTGCCCAGGTTTCAGGGAAAATGACTCTGAGTTTCTGAGTCGGTCAGACAGCAGTGTCTGCATCTGCTTCACTTTTTCCTCCTTCCTTCAGAGGGTTAATCCATTGCGAGGCTGTACCAATAACAGGAGTCATAGATCTCATTGTGGACCTCGTTTTTCAGCTTTTCTTTATACTTCCCTCAACTTGCTCTGAGGACACCTCAGTGTTGCGTTACCTCTAGCAGATGCCTCAATGCCTCATTGCACCTCTGACTCCATCTCCACTAGCAAGCAGTGAGTTCCTTGTTGCTCCCACTACTGCACGACCTGCAAAGGTGCATGCTGTTGTTGCGTAGGCTCTCATTATACTAATGAGACTACTGGATTTGGGCGGCAGAATCACTTGCACTGTGTGAGACTGAGTCTGAACCCATGACAGGTGACACCTGTCTGCCTAATCCGGGTTTCGCTCCGGCTAACTAGCAGTGCTTCATCTCTACCGAAGAGCAGGGATGATTGGGCAGCCGAGCGCATGACACAATTGAATCCTCAGGGAAATCGTGGTCACTCAGATCGCATACGTTTCTCTCAGTTACTTTAGTCTCACATATACAAGGACAATCAGAGGCAGAATAGAATTCAATAAGATTGTATTGAAATAACTGCATCTTAGATAATAAAGCATGTACTGTAATAACTAGGATGATGAAGCATGACAGAATTAAAATTGTGACAAGGAGAGTAAAGCATGAAAATAACACTACCATATTGTCACGAGAGTCGTTAAAATAATTCCTACCCAGGCTATGTTAGAGCACAGCATGTTAAGCTCTAATTCTGCCCTTCAGGTTCCCCTGGGAAGATATCATCCCTCATACCTGAACAAGAGGCCTGTAGCAAGGAAGGCTGCGTTGCGGGGGAGATTGTGTTATAAAAAAAGATTTTCGTTACAGCTCTCTAATGGGTTTTTTAATATATCCAATCCCAAGTATTTATACTCCTTTAAAGACATCGAAAATGACTGCCTAGAATACTAAATTATTTAAAAACTACATGATCTGCACTGACACAGCATGTAATGATATGTATCCTATTGTTTTTCTTTTTTTGGAAGGTTGCTGATTTTTTTAAAAGCCAGAAACTCAATTTCTGAAAAGATTTATCATGAAAATGTACTAATTTGGGAAAGGACTCATTCTAAACTTATATTGGGATTTTAGCACTTCCACATGCCTTTGAATTGGCCAGTGATGTAAAGAAGTATTGTACCTCTTTAATAGTAACTTTGCCTAGAATACTTTTTTAACCTTCTAAATGTTTAGGTAGATCAGTGGAACTAAAAAATGTCTCGCCATTTTCCTAAAAAATCTGGTCTGGCATCTGAGACAACTCTTTAATATGTTGAAGAAAACTTTATTAACATCTTTACTTTGAGTAGCCCCCTGATTACTCTCAGTATGGACGATCTTGTGGATAGAATTCTTATCTGTTTTTAATTTAGAAGAATATGCAAGAGGTTTACCTATCTGCTGACTCTCCATTTATATGTTCTGTTGAAAGTTCTTTTTGTTACGATTCACTCCCACCTGGGCGGAGTTTGTGGAGTTCTACTATATGGAATTCCGCAAAGTCCTGAAAAAACTCCACCATGCTACGCAGAGTTCCGCGAGCAGCAGAGTCTGGGTAAGTGGCACTGTTTGCGCTAATTTTCAGCGCAAGGAGTTTCTTTCGCGCTAACTTCTTTCTGCCGCTCAAACAGATTTTCTACTCGAGTGGCAGGTTTCTCAACGTGAGTCGCAGCTTTCTCAACACGGGCGTGACCTGCCACAACCGCCCACGTTCAGAAATCTCACTCGCACTCAGCAACATAACGATTTCTCTCGCTTTCCAACTTAACATTGCCAAGCTGCGTGAGAGTCAAAACTCTGTGTCACTTTGCAGAGTTTTTCGGAACTCCACGCTCCAAAACTCCAGTAACTCCCCAGTGGAGCAGAATTCTTCATCCACCCCTAAAAAAACCCTAAGGTTCAGATGTGCTTTTGGACAATGTTTTTTCATTTTGTGTTGTGCCTTGCTCACTACATTGTTTTACTGCAGAGTCAACAGCCTTTTGTGGTTCTTGAACTTTCCTCAAATGGTCTTTGAATACCCTCAAAATATAAGCAATCACGTCCTGTAAAAGCTTGCCTCAAAAGCTTCCCACACTGAGGAAAGTTGTGCAGAATTAACATTTATTTAAACAAAAAAAGCATTGATTAATATTCTGATTTGTTGCTTCAAGGTCTGATCTGAAAAAAGTACCTTATTGAATTGCCATCAAAACAAAGGCCTACGATAAGCATCTATCTCTACTTTTGTCTCTCCCCGTCTCAGAGTTTGAGAAATTAAAAAAAAGTTCATCGAAGATGTAGTAATAAATTGTTGCAAAATGCATGTACATAACAAGGTAATATAATCGCCATGGGTCAAACAGGCATAGTCTTATTGAAACTGGGGCGGTAGTGCTGCAGTTTGGGGTTTTCATTGCATCTTCACCCTTTTTTGAACTATCTGACTTTAAGTTTTGTCTGAAGTTAAAATCCCTGTCACAAATTATCAGCTTCACGGAATCCACAGCAACATCATTAGGCTGGTATAAAGCCTCTAACTCATCTTCAATTGGCCTATAATAAATGAGAACATTAAAGTAAAATCCTTATACTGAGGCTTTAACCCAAAACACCTACCCCTTTTCTCTTTCTTGGTTTCACTTATTTGCCAATTAATATTAAAAGAGAAGTAGGTAGCCACCTGCCTTCACCGATGCCACCTAAGAGGCAAAAGCATGTGATAAGTATCTAGTGATCACTAATTTTGGAATATTTGACTTTAAATTTGTTTCGTGTAAAAAAATCACATTTAATTTGAAAGAACCCAGCGAGCTCATAATGCTATATTTCCGCTTATTCAATGCACCATTTGCATTACACTTTGCTATCTTAATTAATTGCACCATCCACTGCAAATAACTCCCCAAGCATTAAAAAATGCCTTGAGTCATCTTGATATACAATTTCTGCAACTAACATTAAAGTCACGTAAGGTGTTGTCCTCAAATGTTACAAAAAAGACAAAAGAAAGCAAAACATGAACGAACATAGACCATATTGCACTCACCTAAATCATATGCAATACCCTTTTTCCCAATACCTACCCTTTTGTGACCCTCCCGGGTCCTCTGCACTACTCCCTCCCATTGTGTACCCGAAAAGGGTGAATTGCCCTCCATATCGCCCGGGCCATTAGGTGACCCAAACTAACACTCGTTGGTGTCTTGATATTATACCTGAAATCACACTTCCTCTCACTGAAGGAGAGAGAGAGGATCCTTCTGTCCCACAACCTTACACCATCTCTTGACCATTCTACGTACCACCAGCAGAAAACAACACAAGAGAAGAAAAATAAAATAGAAATGTTTCAGTTCAACCCCATGTGCGAAAAATACAAATACATGATACATTAAACATGATATCATGGTGATGGCTTAGTCAAGATCTGGCTTCAGGCACCTCATATCATAACATCTGTTCCCGAATCTTTTTTAAAATGCTTGTGCATATACAACTCATGACAAAATGCAGGCTGAGTGAGTTTTGCACCAATCCACTTTCTTTTACTCATTGCAAGCTGCCTTGCACAGTTGGACTATTGTTATTATTTTCGGACTTCTGCCTGTATTAAGTCTGCATCCAGTTCCAGAGACATCGATCTACCAAACTCCGGTTTCTGTATTTTCACAAAAAGGGTAGTTTTGGGGTCCCACATTGTAAATGGCATCAATCGCTTGCTCTTCCTGTCTTATTACGCAGACCACATGTCCTATCACGTTATCCACAGTTGTATTATGAGTGAGGCAGGCTGCTGGTGACTTTTTCGGGATCATCTTCCCATAGAGATGTATCCTTAGGTGAAGAATGTGAGTTTGTAATTAATGAGATACTGTTCCCGTCCTGCTCCATTGCCTGATCAGATCGTAGCGAAGGTGCCTTCTGCTCTTTCGCCTTTATACTTGGCTACTTTTCCAGTTTTTCTAGTGAAAATTGCCACTGTATACCATGCCTTTCCCCCCTAACTCCTTCAGGTCAATGACTCACTCACCTCTGGGGTCTATGCTACTCTGGCTCTCCGAGTGTCTGAGTTGGTTGGACAGCAGCGTCTGCATCTGCTTCACTTTTTCCTCCTTCCTTCATAGAGCTGTACCAATAACATGAGTCATAGACCTCATTGTGGACCTCGTTTTGCAGCTTTTCTGTATACTTCCCTCAACTAGCTCTGATAAGAAGGAAGGACAGTACAGTGTTTCGTTACCTCTAACAGCAGATGCCTCAATGCCTCATGGCACCTCTGACTCCGTCTCCACTATCAAGCAGTGAGTTCTTTGTTGCTCCCGCTACTGCATGAGCTGCAAAGGTGCATGCTGTGTCCCACTGAATAATTACCCCGCAAGCTGCATGCTCCAAGGAGTTTCAATTGCCCCTGACCACCTCCCACTCCTGAGCTGATGTCCGACAGAAGAGGTGCTCACATGGTAAGATTCTCAAGAGTTCCTCCCTGACTACTAATGGTATGCTTACTTGCATCAACCCAAAAGTGGAGTGAAGGGTCCTCCAGAAGGCGAGCCTAGAAGCCGCTCATGAGGGATCTGGATCACCAAAATAATGTAAACCATATAATCAACTTTCTATCATGCAAAAAATAATACAATTATGTTAAAATAATGATCATACATTTACATTTTGCAAATAGGTAATTTAATATGAGCAATAAAATGTACTAATAAATATAATTAAACAAAAATTTGAATTAACTTCCCATCCTATTTTCCAATAAAACTAACAAGTCAAAGGATTATAAATATTAATACTATATTTAATAAACTAATTAAATGAATAAACACATGATTTAATTGATAATAATTATTAGAAATATCATAATACTACTTTTGTATTTAACAAACATCTAACTCTATCCACCAACAAAAAGCCTGAATTAAATAAATACATAAAATGCATCCAAATGAATTAACAAAATACATATGACATTTTGAAACAACTTTCACCCTATTCCTGTACAAACCCAGCAACCCCGCCCCAACCCAAAAAAAAATACTACCAAGGAACATCTCATTGTAATACAATTTAAATTAATTAATTAATTAAAATGGCAATATAATTAAACTAAATAATTGAAATAAACATTAAGAAAATATACATTATTAATGTAATAAATATGTAACATGAAATAATATCAGACAGAACAATAAAAAGAATAAAGAAAAATTAAAACTTACGAAATATTTTAATAAAATGCGTTATTAAAGCAAACAATATAATAAACAGCAATTTTAAAAACAACAATATTTATACATATGGTATTATGTCCCGCAACGTTTCAGATACCAGAATATTTTTGCAATTATATGAATGCCGAACCATGGGCCAGATGTAGCAAGAGTCCCTGCGACTCGCAATTTGCAAATCGCAAATTGCTATGCAGTACGGTGTCTCAGACACCGACTGCGACTCGCTATGGGGTCGCAATGACCCACCTCATGAATATTCATGAGGTGGGTCGCAAATTGCGGCCCCATAGCGAGTATAGGCACTCGCTAACATGGAGGCCTGCTGTCGTCAGCAGACCTCCATGTTCGTGACTGCTTGATCAATAAAGCAGTTTTTTTTTTTTTTAAGTGTAGCCCGTTTTCCTTACAGGAAAACGAGCTGCACTTAAAAAAAAACCGAAACCTTTAGTTTCGGTATTTTTTCAGGGCAGGGAGTGGTCACTTGGACCACTCCCTGCCCTGAAAAAATATTTGTGGGTCCAGTCACAAACTGGAAGGGGTCCCATGGGGACCCCTTCCAATTTGCGAGTGGGTTACCATCCACTTGAAGTGGATGGTAACTGCGATGCCATTTGCGACCGCGTACGCGGTTGCAAATGGTATTGCATCCCACTGCGAGTCGCAAATAGGAAGGGAACTCCCCTTCCTATTTGCGAGTCGGAAATGCATTTTGCGAGTCGGTTCCGACTCGCAAAATGCATTTCTGCATAGGAAACTGCGTTTTGCGACTCGCAAACGGCAAATTTTGCCGTTTGCGAGTCGCAAACAGTTTCCTACATCTGGCCCCATATTCTTTACTGAAACTTAATGTAGAATAATATATGTATTCATAGTTCAGTATCACAAGCAACATAAATATAAGGGTAGGTGTACGTATCAACCATCTGAGTCTAGCATGTTCTCACGCATGTGGTTCATCATAGTGCAAGCCAAAAAAAGATAAGACCAGTATCAGGCCATATCTGTAAAGTTTTAGGGAGTGCCTAGCAGACTTGAATGTGTGGTTACAAATGTTTCTTACTGAACAGATAACTGGGTACTAGGTGTGCAATAGGAAGCTGGTGCTCAAAAACATCATGGATGGCCTCATTATGAGGGTGGCGGACCACCACCACTGTGACAGTCCTACCTCCTAAAGACCACCATTCCTGCCAGGATCATAGATCCCGACTTGGTGATGACAGTGGGGCTTGTAACCAGCCATGGCAGCGCTGATTACAACCCCACTTTCTTCCAGCCTTTTAATGGTAAGGACCTCGCCATGAAAAGGCCGGCAGAAAGCCAGTTCTGGGGACCACAGGGGGGCCCCTTAATGGCATGAGCAGTGCAAGGGCCCCCCTGCCCAGTACCGTCGGAATGCGCACTGCCTGCTTGTGTGCTGGACAGCCCCCTCTGTGCTGCGATATAACACTTGGCTCCCTTAAGGGAGCCAAGTTCTACATTGTAGCGCCGTTCCCGCCGAACTGATCGGCGGGAGTGCATATTACAATGTTCCTGCTGGACAGCTCAATGAGAACATTGTAATACGCACGGTAGGGACATCACCACCAAGGTGGTGGTGTCCTCCCCGTGAGTTTGGTGATCCTGCAGTGGGACTGCCAAACTCAAAATGAGGCCCTGACTTTCTTCTTTGTGAACACTTATCATTAGAATAACAACTAACTGAGAATGTCAGGAAAACTTATGGCATTTTAAAAGCTGCATACAACTCTCACACTGTGAAAAAATATAACAAAGAAGAAAAACGTCAAATGAGTGAATGAGTGGGAACATATACTCAGCTCACATTATAGACTTAACGATCTTTTTGTGCTGGTCACTTCCATGGTTACTTACACACACAACAGGAAATCCTAAGACATTTACCTTATTGCACAAAGCTACTGCAGGACTTTCGAGAGAAAGGACTCCTCAGACGCAGAGTAGTCTCCTACTTAACATGTTGCATCTCATTGCTAAGATTGCCGACTGTAGATATGGTCCAACAAAGTGTGACAGGTCATCGAGAAAAGGTATTAGGTAACCTTATCTGCAACAGTGGTAATAGATTTTCATGAAGAGGCTTCTAAAGGATATCCATAATTTCTAATATATCAGCTATGGCTGCCACAGGTGACCAAAATAGTGACCATCTTGTTGCTGACATACAGTTGCTTTTCTTAAGTTATTCACTAGGTGTTGGACCTGGCTTTTTGACAGGGTCATCCCCAAACTTTTTGCCTTCCTCCTTTTCTTTTTCTGACCTCATTTTTGCTGGTTTTTAGACTCTGCGCACCTTTCCCACTGCTAACCAGTGCTAAAGTGCATATGCTCTCTCCCTTAAAACATGGTAACCTTGAATCATACCTGATTGGACTATTAATTTACTTATAAGTCCCTAGTAAGGTGCACTTTATGTGCATAGGGCTGTTAAATTAAATGCTACTAGTGGGCCAGCAGCACTGGTTGTGCCACCCACTTAAGTAGCCCCTTTTCCTTGTCTCAGGCCTGCCATTGCAAGGCCTGTGTGTGCAGTTTCACTGCCACCTCGACTTGGCATTTAAAAGTACTTGCCAAGCCTAGAACTCCCCTTTTTCTACATATAAGTCACCCTTAATGTGTGCCCTAGGTAACCCCTAGAGCAGGGTGCTGTGTAGGTAAAAGGCAGGACATGTACCTGTGTAGTTATATGTCCTGGTAGTGTAAAACTCCTAAATTCGTTTTTGCACTACTGTGAGGCCTGCTCCCTTCATAGGCTAACATTGGGGCTGCCCTCATACACTGTTGAAGTGGCAGCTGCTGATCTGAAAGGAGCAGGAAGGTCATATTTAGTATGGCCAGAATGGTAATACAAAGTCCTGCTGACTGGTGAAGTCGGATTTAATATTACTATTCTAGAAATGCCACTTTTAGAAAGTGAGCATTTCTTTGCACTTAAATCCTTCTGTGCCTTACAATCCACGTCTGGCTGGGATTGGTTGACAGCTCCTTGTGCATTCACTCAGACACACCCCAAACACAGGGTACTCAGCCTCACTTGCATACATCTGCATTTTGAATGGGTCTTCCTGGGATGGGAGGGTGGAGGGCCTGCTCTCACACAAAGGACTGCCACACCCCCTACTGGGACCCTGGCAGACAGGATTGAACTGAAAGGGGACCTGGTGCACTTCTTAGCCACTCTTTGAAGTCTCCCCCACTTCAAAGGCACATTTGGGTATAAAACAGGGCCTCTGCCCTACCTCATCAGACACTTGCTGGAGAGGAAACCTGAACCAGAAACTACATCCTGCCAAGAAGAACTGCCTGGCTGCTCAAAGGACTCACCTGTCTGCTTTCTACAAAGGACTGCTGCCTTGCTGTTGGCCTGCTGCCTTGCTGAACTCTTGCCTGGCTGTAAAAGTGCTCTCCAAGGGCTTGGATAGAGCTTGTCTCCTGTTCCCTGAAGTCTCAGGACCAAAAAGACTTCTCTTTCACTTGGATGCTCCGTGCGCCGAAAATTTCGACGCACAGCTTGTTCTGCGGCGAGAAAAACGCCGCACACCGACGCTGATCGACGCGACGCTCTTGGGACGACCAAAAATCCGACGCACGGCTTCGCAAGGACAACGCCGTCCGACCTCTAGAGGAGAAAACGACGCGATGTCTGCTGTGAGATCGTAATTTTGACGCGCAGCCCCGCAGAACGACGAGCAGCCGGAAAACAAGCAGGAAAATCCACGCACAGACCCGGGACATCTGGTAATCCCCGCGATCCACGAAAAGAGACTGTCCGCGCGCCGGAAAACGACGCACGACTTCCCCGCGTGGAAAATAACGACGCAAGTCCGTGTGTGCTGGGGAGAAATCGACGCACACACCCTTTTTCCACGCACCTCTTCTTTTGTGGCCCTCTGAGGAGATTTTTTCACTCCAAACCAGGTACTTGTGCTTGAAAGAGACTTTGTTTATATTCTAAAGACTTAAGACACTGTATATCACTTTTCAGTGATATCCCTACAATTTCCCATTGCAAACTTTATTCTTTTTGACCTACAATTATCCAGATAAATATTATATATTTTTCTAAACACTGTGTGGTGTATTTTTGTGGTGCTATATGGTGGTATTGTATGATTTATTGCACAAATACTTTACACATTGCCTTCTAAGTTAAGCCTGACTGCTCGTGCCAAGCTACCAGAGGGTGGGCACAGGCTGATTTTGGATTGTGTGTGACTTACCCTGACTAGAGTGAGGGTTCTTGCTTGGACAGAGGGCATCCTGACTGCCAACCAAAAACTCCATTTCTAACATTGGTGATCAGCGGTGAGGATAGGACTTGTATTTGTGCAGTGACATACAGTAGCTAAGTATTTCACTAGCTACCCACAGTTGAAGGTCAACTTGGTTTTTATCTCTTTTTGCAAATCCGTTTTGTTTCCTGACAATTTTCAAAAACTAAATCCTCACTCAACATGTCTCTGACTGGGTCTCAGACAGGGGACTTTGACCTACTCCAGTTGGATACATATACGGTCAAACAACTAAGAGGATTCTGCAGGGCATTGAAGGTACCCACCCAAGGGGCCTCCAGAAAGGAGGACTTTCAAGTGGCGCTGAGGGCCTGGGCAGAAGCCCATGTAGAGGATGATGAGGAAGAGGAGCCAGAAAATGGCCCCTCAGAGGAATTTTCACTATCTGTGGATGGTGTTACCACTGCAATTGTGCCCCCTTCCAGACCAGGGAGCAGTGTCTCTGTGCAAAGCCTGACCGCAGAGGAAAGGAGAGAAGAAAGGGAGTTCCAATTGCAAATGGCAAAACTGAAAATTGAGGCTCAACAGGAGGAGAGAAGGGCAGAAAGAGAAGCCAAGCAAGCTGAAGCTGAAAGAGCAGCCAAACAAATTGAAGCCGAAAGAGAAACCAAACAGGTGGAGGCTGAGAGATCTTTGGCTGAAAAGAAACTATTGTTGGCTCATGAACTGAGTCTCAAGGAGCTGGAGATCAAGGCAAGACAGTCTGAATCCAGCAATAATGGTGGCAGCATACTGACAGGACCTGCTGGAGAAAAGAAGGTTCGTATACCCAAAAATGTGGTGCCCAGTTTTGTGGTGGGAGATGACATAGATAAATGGTTAGCTGCTTATGAAGTTGCACTAAGGGCTCATGAGGTTCCTGAAGGGCAATGGGGGGTAGCTATGTGGGGTTATGTACCGCCATTGGGGAGGGATACACTCCTCACATTGGATCAACCTGATCAAAACACATACCCACTTCAGAAAGCCACTTTACTTGCCAAGTTTGGGCTGACCCCTGAGGGATACCGTCAGAGGTTCAGGGACAGCACCAAACAAACCACACAAACATGGGTAGATTTCTTTGACTTCTCCAGTAAGGCACTGAATGGATGGGTGTGGGGCAACAAAGTAGCTGATTATAAAGGTTTATATGACTTGATTCTGAGAGAGCATATGCTTAATACTACTTTTACAGAGTTGCGCCAGCACTTAGTGGATAGTAAGCTGACTGATCCCAGGAAGCTTGCTGAGGAGGCGGACCTCTGGGCAAGCACCAGAGTGTCCAAAAAGGTAACTGGGAGTGACCCCGAGAAGGGTAGTTCCGGTTCCCCCCAACAAAGTGAGGGGGAGGTTAGAAATGACCCAGACGAGTCCCAGAGTAAGGGGGGAAGAAAGGGTTCCCATACCTCATCTGAGAAACAGGGTGGGGGTTCTGGTGGGCAGTGGCCCAAAGCATCCCATTCCCAACCCCGCTGCTTTGAGTGTTCCCAGATAGGACACAGGAAGGGGGACTCTGTCTGTCCAAAGAACTCACCCAATATTGGGACCTCTACAGGGGTGGCCCATGTGGCCTTAGGGGAATGTAGTCCCCAGGGGCAGGTCGTAGACCATGCCTTCATCTCCTTTAGTTGGGAGGTGGACTCAGAGGGTATACTTGTGATCCCTGAGGGTGGGAGTCGTCACTTCCACCAGGTGGGAGTGAATGGGATCCCAGTCACCGCTCTGAGAGACACAGGGGCTAGTCTTACCATGATTGTGGAGAGACTAGTGTCACCAGAGCAGTACACCGGACAGGTGTGTAGAGTGACTCCAGCCATTGGGGAAGATTTCTTCCGCCCCATGGCCCGGGTGTCCCTAGAGTGGGGTGGGGAGGTGACCCAGAGGCGGGTCATAGTTAGTCCCCAGCTGCCCATTGACTGCATTCTGGGGAATGAGTTTCCCTTAGTGTCAGGAGAGCTGAGAGGGCCAACCCCCAAGGGTGCCCTAACAGTTCAGATGTCTGGCAGTACCACTCCCCAGAGGAGGGTATGTAAGCCCCGATGGGGAGGCACGGGGAGGAAGGACTCCCCCCTGTCCTCTGTTCAGCCTCAGAGTACAGACCCTGGGCTGAGGGACCAGTATCAGGGACCCACCCCTGGCCTGGTGAGAGTGGAGAAGGGGTGCAAGACCCCTGGGGTTACTATCCCCCATTCTGGGATGCTACAGGAATCCCTTGGGAGCTCCCTACCAGCCCCCCAGTTGGAGGAGAAGCTCAGCCAACGGCCACCCTCAGGGTCTCCACTTGGCAGTGGATGGTCAGGGGCCTGGCTCATAACACTGACAGCTGTCAGTGGCATCTGTTGGTTTCTGTCCTTGTGGGCAGAGTTTTCCCTGGGTTGGGGACAGAAGTCAGACCCAAGGAATAGAATGGGCCACATCACTTTGTTGGCCATGGTGATACTGTCTGCATACTGGGATGCATCTGTAAGCAAATTAAAGTTAGGAGCTGTACAGATGGGGTCCTAAGGTGATGAGAAGGGTTCCCCCTGGGCCAGATCAGTGGCCCCAGAGAGTATAGACAAAGAAGCCTCACTGAGTTCAGAAAGGCGTAGAACTGGCGAGTGCCCCTGCAGTAGTGGGCCATTGTCCATGTTCTATCGCCTTAAGCAGGGAAGTCCATCAGAGTGTTGATTAGTCTACCCTGGCTTTAGGCTGGGAGGGGGTCATGTTGGACCTGGCTTATTGACAGGGTCATCCCCAAACTTTTTGCCTTCCTCCTTTTCTTTTTCTGACCTCATTTTTGCTGGTTTTTAGACTCTGCGCACTTTTACCACTGCTAACCAGTGCTAAAGTGCATATGCTCTCTCCCTTAAAACATGGTAACCTTGAATCATACCTGATTGGACTACTAATTTACTTATAAGTCCCTAGTAAGGTGCACTTTATGTGCATAGGGCTGGTAAATTAAATGCTACTAGTGGGCCAGCAGCACTGGTTGTGCCACCCACTTAAGTAGCCCCTTTTCCTTGTCTCAGGCCTGCCATTGCAAGGCCTGTGTGTGCAGTTTCACTGCCACCTCGACTTGGCATTTAAAAGTACTTGCGAAGCCTAGAACTCCCCTTTTTCTACATATAAGTCACCCTTAATGTGTGCCCTAGGTAACCCCTAGAGCAGGGTGCTGTGTAGGTAAAAGGCAGGACATGTACCTGTGTAGTTATATGTCCTGGTAGTGTAAAACTCCTAAATTCGTTTTTGCACTACTGTGAGGCCTGCTCCCTTCATAGGCTAACATTGGGGCTGCCCTCATACACTGTTGAAGTGGCAGCTGCTGATCTGAAAGGAGCAGGAAGGTCATATTTAGTATGGCCAGAATGGTAATACGAAGTCCTGCTGACTGGTGAAGTCGGATTTAATATTACTATTCTAGAAATGCCACTTTTAGAAAGTGAGCATTTCTTTGCACTTAAATCCTTCTGTGCCTTACAATCCACGTCTGGCTGGGCTTGGTTGACAGCTCCTTGTGCATTCACTCAGACACACCCCAAACACAGGGTACTCAGCCTCACTTGCATACATCTGCATTTTGAATGGGTCTTCCTGGGCTGGGAGGGTGGAGGGCCTGCTCTCACACAAAGGACTGCCACACCCCCTACTGGGACCCTGGCAGACAGGATTGAACTGAAAGGGGACCTGGTGCACTTCTTAGCCACTCTTTGAAGTCTCCCCCACTTCAAAGGCACATTTGGGTATAAAACAGGGCCTCTGCCCTACCTCATCAGACACTTGCTGGAGAAGAAACCTGAACCAGAAACTACATCCTGCCAAGAAGAACTGCCTGGCTGCTCAAAGGACTCACCTGTCTGCTTTCTACAAAGGACTGCTGCCTTGCTGTTGGCCTGCTGCCTTGCTGAACTCTTGCCTGGCTGTGAAAGTGCTCTCCAAGGGCTTGGATAGAGCTTGCCTCCTGTTCCCTGAAGTCTCAGGACCAAAAAGGCTTCTCTCTTTCACTTGGACACTCCGTGCGCCGAAAATTTCGACGCACAGCTTGTTCCGCGGCGAGAAAAACGGCGCACACCGACGCTGATCGACGCGACGCTCTTGGGACGACCGAAAATCCGACGCGACGCCTGCCGTGAGATCGTAATTTCGACTCGCAGCCCCGCAGAACGACGAGCAGCCGGAAAACAAGCAGGAAAATCCACGCACAGACCCGGGACATCTGGTAATCCCCGCAATCCACGAAAAGAGACTGTCCGCGCGCCGGAAAACGACGCACGACTTCCCCGTGTGGAAAATAACAACGCAAGTCCGTGTGTGCTGGGGAGAAATCGACGCACACACCCTTTTTCCACGCACCTCTTCTTTTGTGGCCCTCTGAGGAGATGTTTTCACTCCAAACCAGGTACTTGTGCTTGAAAGAGACTTTGTTTATATTCTAAAGACTTAAGACACTGTATATCACTTTTCAGTGATATCCCTACAATTTCCCATTGCAAACTTTATTCTTTTTGACCTACAATTATCCAGATAAATATTATATATTTTTCTAAACACTGTGTGGTGTATTTTTGTGGTGCTATATGGTGGTATTGTATGATTTATTGCACAAATACTTTACACATTGCCTTCTAAGTTAAGCCTGACTGCTCGTGCCAAGCTACCAGAGGGTGGGCACAGGCTGATTTTGGATTGTGTGTGACTTACCCTGACTAGAGTGAGGGTTCTTGCTTGGACAGAGGGCATCCTGACTGCCAACCAAAAACTAAATTTCTAACACTAGGTGAGCAGTCGGTTTCCACACAGGCTGAAGCTTATTAAGGAGACAGAACGGCAAACCTGTATTGAATGAGTGCCCATAATCAAGCCAGATGTCCACAAAACACCCATGTGCCAATCACAGATGGGCATGAATTGAAGCACAGACTTTAGTAGAGATTGCTAAATGAGCGCTGTCTTGGTCACAGGCTTGACATGTGGGAGAATTTGAGAGCTGGATCAAAAGAACCCTTATGCTAAGTAACACGTAAACCAATATTGAAAAACAGAAAAAAGGAGAAAAGCTTGGGGTGGATGGTGATGAATTCCACTCTCTCCGTTCTAAGCAGCAAGAGCTCAGTCTTCCTTTGGTTCTGCTGGAGAAGATTGTATGCCAATTGGTTCGCAGCTCCAACACAAGGAGATTAGGAGTTGGGTGTGACATGTATAGGAATGATATGCCACTAGGGGACCTGATGTATAACTACATTTTGTGTAGTTTGCAAAATCACTGCTTTTCGACCGAAAAAAGCAAGAATGCAATGTATCACAGGCAGAAAAATTATCCAGGCAGAAAAAGCCTTCCGACTCACAAAATGCCTTATGCAACTCATAATGAAATGTATGAATGGCTTTGCCAAATTCTGAATACATACTGACAACCCAGCTGGTGTGGCATCTGATCTACAAAATAAGAAGCTTATGCCTGGGGGGCGTCTTCCGCTTTGTGAATCTTATCGGTAGCCTCGGAAGGAGCAGACACCAGCCTGAGGGCCTCATCAACAAAGCAACTGTGGATCTTTTTTTGTAAACTTTGATCTTCAAACCAGTTAGGGATATCAAAATGTAAATGCTGGCTGCAAGAATACGGAGGAAGAAGAGTGTCGACGAAAGAAATTTATATTTGTTTCAAGAGTTATAGTTATTGTATCACGGAAAGTGGCAGTGACTCTCGGTTAAAAGTTTCTGCCTTAGCAGAGACCTATTTATTTTGGTTGTGGGAAACTGCCCAGGGCTAGATCCTAACACCTGGGTGGAAAGAAAATAATACTGTCACTTAGCTGTGGGTGCTGTGGCAGGCTTTTCCAGTTCCAAAATAATATTTTCAACAGAAGAATTATATCGCTATGCTTCAATAAACATGTTGACTCCTTCCTATAATCCACAATAACATTTCCTATTTAGTCACGGAAGTATTATTCAGGTAGACACAATCTGCAGGGATACAATCCATTTTAATCCTCACGACAGACTCAGCTGTGATCCAATTAGGAGCTCCAGGCAAGATTAATAAAATAGATGGTAGTTTAAATTTACAGGATTGATTGTATAAATTGCTAAATGCGCGTATTGCACTTTGATATGGTACCAATTAGCAGTAATAGGGCGCTGATAGAATGCTAATTAGTACTAATAACTGCTCAGTGTATGCACTGATTAGGGCGCAGATAAACTATTCATTGAATAATATTTCTGCAAAAGTAATATTTTGAAATGCTATTAAATCCTGAATACAAATGAGTCCCACGATTAATGATAAATATGTCGATGGAACTGCAGCTAAAACATCACCTGGTAACATAAACAATTTAATTAGAGTTGACAACTTGAAATGTTTTAGAAAATGAAACGTTAATCCTTTGATTGAACACAAATAACGATCTGTCGGGAAGTTTCATTATCCCACAGAGGGAAGACTGCACTGTTCCTCCACGAGTCTCTTGCTTATATAAACACAGTAAAATCCACGAGCATTCTGAAAAGGTCAAGAACAAAATATTAATGATTTAAATTATATTTACTAAATGTCTCCTGACATCCCATCAAGCAGCAGTCAATGTTGTCCATAATTCGTGACACAGTGACATTCAAACGAATTTTATTTAAGGGTTGGTGAAATCTTCCACACAGAGGGAACACCTTGGTTGGAGGTTTTCATATTTTTATCCATTCTACAAGAAACCATTATCTTTGCTTGATGTAAAGGAAACAGAATTACTGGAGGAGTGATAATTGACTTTGTGTTGCAAAAAGCATTACCCTGGATGAATTATGGTTTGCATGGCCGGTTTGTGAACTATGGTTTATGGAGCAACTGTGGAATTTCAGGGGATGGTTGGTAATGTGACTGCACCCTTACTCTGGCTTTTTAAATAAATATTAGACAATTTGTAAACATTAAGGTGGTATGATCGAAGCTCCAATCCAATTCAGATGGATTTGTAGAGTGCAGCTAATCCCCCCTTGGGGTATTGAGGCGCTGATAGATGCTGCTGTCGGGCTCATTCGAGTAACCAGGTCTCGAGTCCTCTTCTGAATGCCAGCAAGGTGGGTGAGGTCAGTAGTTGAAACTGGAGGTTGCTCCAGGGTTTCATGGCAAGGTGGGTGAAGCAGTCTTTCAATGTTGCTGCAAAGTATGCAGGTTATGTGGGTGATGATGAGGGATGCAGAGCGCAAGTGTCTGGAAGGGAGGTGGAAAATTAGTCGGGAGTTGATGTACTCTGGTCCCAGGCTGTGGAGGGCTTTGAAGGTCTGGATCCATTCAGAAGGTTTGGATCCATACAGGATGGTTTGAATTTGTGGATCCAAAAGAACGCTGCAGCCAGACTCATTCTCGGCCTCCCCGATGAACCCACATCACATCCCACCTCAGGCAACTCCACTGACTCCCCGTAGAGATGCCAGGTCTAGCTTCTGACCCAAGCACACAAGGCTCTACACGACAAAGGACCTATGTACTTTAACCACTGTCTGAACTTTCACCAACTGTCGTGAAGACTACGCTCTGCCTCCTTTTCACTTGCCCATACTCCCTGCATCTACTGAAGCAGAAGTAGAGGATGCTCCTTCTCTTACATCACAGCAAAAACCTGGAACAGCCTCCCCACGCTCCTCCAGACCATCACCTCACTTCCAGAATTCCGAATGGCCCTCAAGACCTGGCTGTTCAAAATAAGCCTCCAGGACCAGCAAGCCCCTGGATAACGTATTGGGTGATTAGCCACGCTTCATAAATCCTAACTGATTGATTGATTGAGCAATACCTTGAACTGGCATCTTTTCTGCACAGGGAACCAGTGGAGCTTCTTGAGGTGGAGAGTGATGTGTGTCCACTTGGTAAGGTCAAGGATGAACCTAGCTGCCAAAATCTGTATTGTCTGTAGTTTTCTGAGGAGTTGCATGGTGATACCTGCAAAGAGTGCGCTACCATAGTCTAGTCGGCTGGAGATTAGGGTTTATGTGACAGTGTGTCTAGTGTCGAAGGGGAGCTACTTGAAAATCTTGCAAAGCATGCAAAGGGTGAGGAAATAGGAGGAAGAGACTGCATTGATCTGTTTTGTCATGGTTAGCTTATTGTTCTAGATGATGCCAAGGTTGCGGGCGTGGCTGGTTGGTGTTGGTGGAAGTCCTAGTTCAGGGGGCCACTATGTATTGCTCCATGGGGAAGAGTTTCTGAAGAATAGTCCTTCTGTGTTGTCTGTGTTGAATTGGAGGCAGTTGGTTCCCATTCAGTCAGCAATGTTTGTCATGCAATTGGGGAAGTATGTTAGTGTGGTGTCAGGGTCTTCAGATAGTGAAAGGATGAGCTGGGTGTCAATGGCGTAATAAAAGATGTTTAGTCTGCATGATCTTACAACATTGACCAAGGGAGTCATGTAGGTGTTTAACAAGGTGGGGCTAAGGAATAAACCCTGAGGGCCACCGCAAATGTTGTTTTTGGGTTCCAAAGTGAAGGACGGGAGGTGTATTCTCTGGGTCCTCATTGTGAGGAAGGAGGTGATCCACTTGAGGACATTTCCTCTGATTCCGATGTTGTGTAGTCTTTTGACCAGGATGTTGTGATATACTGTGTTGAATGCCGCTGAATGGTCAAGTAGGATCAGGGCATCCATTTTTCCTTGGTCTAGGAGTGATCTGACGTAATCCGTGGCAACAAGAAAGGCTGTGATTTGTACAGAATCCTGATTGGGAAGTGTCCAGAAGATTGTGATTCTCCAGGTGTTCTGTGAGTTAGTGGTTGATGGTCTTTTCGAGAACCTTTGTAGGGAAGGGGAGCAGAGAGATGGGGAGGTAGCTCTTGAGTTTGATGGATTCGACTAACAGTTTCTTGAGTAGGGGCTTGACACCTGTGTGCCTCTGTTCATTGGGGAAAGTGGCCATGGTGATCGATTCATTGAGGATGGTGGTGAGCTTGCTGCTGAATGTCTTGCTTCCTAGGTTGAGGATGTGGTGGGGGTATGGGTTCTTAAGTGCTCCTGAGTGGATAGAGCTCATGATGCCATGGTGTCTTGCATGATGAGCAGATCCCAGGTGGTGAGCAGGAGGGCATGTACTTTGATTGTGGGGTCCAACTGGCTGGTGAAGACAGTGGGTTGATGTTCGAAAGTCCTGTAGATGGTAGAGAACTTATTGTGGAAGAAATCTGGTACGGACTGATATAGTTGTTTTGAGGGAGTGATGTTGTTTTCAGTAGCTGATGGGCTAGCGAACTCTCTGACGATGTTGAAGAGTTCCTTGCTGTGGTTAGAGCTTGGTTCAATGCAGTCAGCCAGGAAGCTTCTTTTCATCCTTTTCTGGAGTTGGCGATATTGGTTGATGGCAGTTTTGAAAGTGGTGCGGTCTGTGGGTTCTTTGCTGGTATGCCATCTCCTTTTGAGTTGTTTGCAGGTATTCTTTGAGGTTCTTAGTTCTGTTGAGTACCAGTGGGCTTGCTTGGATGATCTTTTGGACTTGGTGAGTTTATGGCGATGACCATGTCACCGCAGGTCCAGGTGGAGAAGTTCCTGAATGCCTGTTCGAGGTTGGTTGTGGTAAGTCAGTGGGAAGAGTTGAGGGCATCAGTCCACTGGCTCTCTGAGATCTTGTTCCAGCTGCGGTGTGAGGTGTTGGGTGGCTTGGTAGCAGTGGCTGGGAGTCCCGTGATGGTGAAATAGACTATGGCATGGCCCATTCAGGTGAGCATGCTGTATTTGATTATGTGACTGGTGGAGAAGATCAGGTTGAGTGTTTGTCCTGCGATGTGTGTGGGATCAGTGACTAGTTGGATGAGGTTTATGCTGTTTAAGCTTTCGGGGACATTGTTGGTGTTGGTATTATTGGGGTAATTGAGGTGAAAGTTGGGGTCTGAGGAAGCTGTAGTTTTTGGACTTGAAGGTGAGTGGGGCGATGAAGTCAGGGATGGCATCGCAGAAGCTGGGGTGAGGTCCTGGGGGTCTGTAGGCAAGGGTGCCTCTGATAGTGGTTCAGTTGTTGGTTAAGAGTTGGAAGTTGAGGTGTTGTATGATCAGGGTGGCATCATCTATGGTGGTGGTGCAGTAGATGTTCTCCTTGTGAATGATGGTAATTCTACCTCTGTGCTTGTTGATGCGGTCTCAGTGAGTGATCTTGTAGCCATCAGGCATGAGGGTGCAGTGGATGTTCTCCTTGTGAATGATGGTGATTCCACCTCCATGCTTGTTGGTGTGATCTCTGTGCGCAATCTTGTAGCCGTCAGGCATGAGGGCGGCTATGTTGGGGGCAGAAGCAGGGTTAATCCAGATCTCAGTGACAAAGAAGACATCGGGGTGAGGGAGGTGATGGTGTCTCAGATTTTGTTGGCATGTTTGCATAGCGATAGTACATTGAGCAGGGGGCAGTGGAGCTGGGATGGTCAGAGTCAATGTAGTGGTGGTCCTTGTGCATGCTTGAGCTTTGGTGTTGCAGGAGAAGAGGCAGTGCCGGCAGGTGAAAGGTCCAGCCAGGAAGTGGGGGGATATGTGGGAGCACTTGTTGTTGGGGAGTTCTAGGTTGATTGAGCTCAGCGGCGGTGTATCATTGGGAGGTAGTTGTGCCAGAGGTCCTGCCCCAGGGCACAGTCCAAACACAGAAGCGTGCAGACGAGCTTGCCTTTGCTACGCATCCATGCTGGGGCCTAAATAAGTAGTTCTGGGAGGTCAGAGGGGCTAGCGGGTGGCAAGAGGCACGGGTGGGAATAAATGTCAGGATTGTTGAGGAGGGAACAAATCTACAAGAGATGATAAAACAAAACAAACAATCTAGGAAACAAATAACAATCTAAAAAACTGCAACAAAAGTGCAACAGTGGTCAGAAGAATAGGTAGCCAGGCACTAGAGGACAGGTAGTCCTAGTGCGGTGGAGAGCACTTGACGACAGTGGGGTGCGGCACACTGACAGGTGTCAAGGGCTGCCGTAATATCGGTATTCTCTTAGATGAAAAGGCAAGAATGTTTTATTAGTGTGTTTTTACATATGGTGGTGTATGTGGAGGTGTGGTGGATTATAACATCTCTGACCAGCAAATGTCAATGAGTGACAGGAGAAATAGCTGGGTTGTGAGCAGTTAATGCATTGTGATGTAGTATCCTTTCAAGAGGTGAGTCTTCAACTTTCCTACATTTGATCAGGGTTGAAGTGGTACTGATGAATGTGGGGATGGTGTTCAGATCCTAGGTGAATAGATGGAAAAGGCCTCCTGTCTCACTGTATTTCTACACACTTGAGCCTGCCTGTGGTATATTATATGATATGATATGATATGATATTAGATTAGATTAGATTACATTAGATTAGATTAGATTTGTAGAGCTCTTCCCATAAGGGTACCCAGGTGGAGGTAGGATCCAGTTGATTAGCCAGAAAGCCATGTCTTCAGGGACTTTTAGAACTATGGAAGAGATGGGGAGGTCCATAAATGAAAGGGTAGCTTGTTCCATGTCTTTGCTGCTAGGCAGGGGAAGGAGCATCCTTTGCATCTGCTATTTCAGATGCAGGGGTTGAGGGTTAGAGAAAGGAATGCGGAGAGGAGGTGTCTGGTGGGCTGATGGAAGTTCAACCGGTAGTTCCAGTAGGCGGGTTGACAGTTGTGTAGGGCCTTCTATGCATGGGTCAGGAGCTTGAACTAGCATATTTTCTGTACAAGAGGCAATGAGGTAGGGGGTGATGTGGGTTATCTAGATGAAGATCCAAGATGAGTCTGGCTGCAGTGTTCTCTATGGTCTGTAGTCATCGGAGAAGGGGAGCTGCGATCCCTGCGTAGAAAGCGTTGCTGTAATTCAGTTGGCTAGAATGAGGTACTGGGTGATTATGCATCTAGAACTTTGGGATAGCCATTTGAATATCTTACGAAGCATGTGGAGGATGAAGACGTAGGAGAAGGAGATGGAGTTGGCCTGAGTCATCATGGTTATCTTGGTGTTCAGAATGATACCTAGATTCTTAGCGTGGTCAATGGGGGCAGGAGTATGACCGAGTTCTGAGGGCCACTGGGATGCATCCAATGGGGAGCTTTTGTTTCCAAAACTCAGTCCCTCTATCTTGTCCGTGCTGAGCTACAGGCAGTTGTCCTCATCCAGTGGGTGACGTCTGTAATGCGGTGGTGGAAGTTGGTATTGGTGCTGCTGGTGTCTTTAGAGAGGGAGAGCATGAGTTGTGCGTCATTGGCATAGGATATGATGTAGAGTCTGTGGGTTTTGGTGATGCTGCCCAGAAGTGATTTGAAGAGGGTGGGGCTGAGTGAGGGTCCCTGGGGTACTCCACAGATGATTTCCTTTGGTTCAGAGATGAAGTGGGGAAGGCAGACTTTTCGTGTTCTTCAGGTGAGGAAAGAGGCAATCCATCTGAGGGCAGCTGTTTGGATGCCTATGTTGTGCATGGGGAACAACCTGAACCACGACTCTGGAACAACGACTGAATTGTTCATGAAAGTGGAACAACGCTTATGTGAACAATGACTCTGCCTTAACCATGCATGTGCTGAACAACGCACAAGCATGGTAAAGGCAGAGAAAAAGAGAGTCAGGATTGGGAGAGGATGTGGTCAGGTAAGTGGGGCTGGGGCAGGGTAGTTTTAGGGGCGGGGTAGGGGTAGTTTTAGACATAGGGGCAGGGTGGGGGCCGGGTAGTTTTAGTTTTTTGGAGCGAGGTGGGGGGATGGGATAGGTTTGTTTTTAGGGGTGGGGTTGGGGGTAGGTTTTTTTTTAGGGGTGGAAGTGGCGGTTTGGGGTGGTTTTGTTTTAGGGGCGAGGGGTCGCATGCTGGAACAACGTATGCCATGCCACACATGACTTTACCAGGCTGCCTTTACAATGAAAAATTGTTGTAAAGGCATTCATGGTTAAGGCATTCATGGTAACAACGCAGTAGTTGTACCTGCCACGTTGTTCAGGCATGTGTGGTTCCAGCATGCGTTGTTCCATCGTATATTTGTTGTGCATCCTTGTAATGAGTGTGTGGTAGGAGATCGTACTGAAGACTGCTAAGCGGTCTAAGAGGATCAGAGCTACAGTCTTTCCTCGGTCGAGTAGGGCTTGGACTTCATTGGTAGCTTTAATGAGGGCTGTCTTGGTGCTGTGGTTGGTGTGGATCGGGCGTAATCCAGTAGGAGGTTCTGTTCCAGATGTGAGGAGAGTTGTTGGTTGATGGTATTCTCTAATACTTTGGCCAGGAATGGGAGCAGGGAGATCAATCTATAGTTGTTGAGTTTCCTGGGGTCTTCAGGTTTCTTTATCATTACATTGACTTCTGTGTGTTTCCAGTCCCCTGGGAAGGTAGCTGTGGCAATTGAGGTGTTGAACAAGATGGTGAGTACATGGTTGATTCTGGCTTCACCTAGATTGAAGATGTGGTGAGGGCATGGGTCGGTTGGGTCCCCCAAGTGTACCAAGTTTATGAGGAAGGTGGTGTTCCATGGGGCAAGGTGGTCCCATTTGGTTAGTAAGATGTCTGTGGTGATAGTGGGGTCTTTGTGTTGCTTGAAGAAGTTGATGGCCATGGACTGAAGTTTGAAGTTTTGGTAGATATTGGCAATCTTTTTGTGGAAGAAGTTTGCAAGTTTGTTGCAGAGTTCCTGATAGGGGGCAATGTTGTTTGTTGCAGCTGAGGGGTTGGAGAATTCTTTGACGATATTGATTTGATACATGAGGCTAAGGTATTTTCTTCAATTCTCGCAACTGTCCGTGGTAGAGGTTGAGGTCTGCCTTAAAGACAGTCTTGGCGGTTGGCTGTATCCTTGCTGGTATGCCACCCCGTTTCCAGTTGTTTACAATGTGATTTAGTAGTTCTGAGGTCAGCCTGCATGGTGGGCCTACTTTGGGTGTTTTTGCTGATAGGAAGGATGCTGTTGGCGATCCAATTATTGAAGTTTCTGACATTCTACTCTAGGTTGTTGGAAGAAATGGGGTGGGTGATGTTGAGGCTTTGCTCTAGCTGCATTTAGGGGCATTGGGCAGAGTGGGGGCAGAGGTTTGTGAGCTGGTGAGGGGAAGTTGACGATGGAATGGTCAGTTCAGGTGAGTTTGTGGTGTGGCTGTACCTGATGCCGCAGCTGGAGCTGAAGCTGGGGTTTAGCATATGGCCTACGGTGTGCATAAGGTCATGGATGAGTTGGATGAGGTTGATGTTGTTTATTCTGCAGAGGAGATTGCTAGTGTTGATGTCAATGATGTTGTTCAGACAAAAGTTAAGGCTAAAGAGAAAAATGTAGTTGTTGCAGTCTGTGATGGGGGGGTGATGCAGTCAGCAATGAATTTTCAAAAGGTTGGACATGGTCCTGAAGGACTATAGGCAAGCGTGCCACTGATGGTGGCTTTGCTCTCTCTTTGGAGTCAGACGTTGAGTTTTTCCATGGCTGGGGTGGTGTCTTCATTTGTGGTGGTGCATTGGATGGATTCCTTGTGTATGATGGTGATCCCTTCACCAGGATTTTTATGCAGTTGTAGTGGGTATCTTGTATCCTTCGGATATTGCGGTGGCGATGTTGAGCTCAGAAGTGGGTTTCAGCCAGGTCTCAGTGAGGAAGAGGAAGTCTGGTGTGAGAGTGGAGATGAGGTACCTAATCCCAAAACATACAAATCCATGGAAATTCACCAGCTATAGTTAGTGTTATCTTAAACGACTATAACTTGTGCCCTAAGGTAACTAAAACTTGCGCCCCAGCCATGCACAGTTTTTTTGTCACAAATTTTACTGCAAATATTACAGTGATAATATCAATTATGTTATCAAAGATGTCATGAGTGCTATAATTTGTGGGGTAATTAGCAGTGCACGACAACTTACCTTACTGCATGTGTTATAGTAACTTGAGATAACTCTAACTATAACTGGTGAATTCTATGGTTTTGTACATTTAACATGTGAGCCTAACTATAACATCCCTGTAACCTTTGATTTTGTAAGTGAATTTCTATGGTTTTTTTTAGCGTATAGTAATTTTAATTACTACACATTTATCTAACCACCGGAAACCGCATTAGTGTCTTAGTGAGTTTGTCAGTGTCTGCACAGGTCTCTTAGTGGGTGCATTAGGGTGTCAGTGGGTCTGTGAGTGGGTGTGTGAGTGGATGCGTGAGTGCCTAAGTGTGTCAGTGAGTGGATATGTGAGGGTCTGAGTGGGGCCAGGAGTGGGTGCACAATGGTTTGAGTGGGTCTGTGAGTGGGTGAGTGAATGTCTGAGGGGTTGCGTAAGAGTCTGAGTGGGTGTGTGAGTGGGAGAAAGAGATTGAAAGAGAGAGGGAGAAAGAAAGAGAGTGAGAGGGTAAGAGGGAGAGAAGTAGGGAGTTTTTTAGGCTTTGAAGGATGAAATATTTAGAATGAGATATTTCTGCACAATTTGATAAGAAAAATGTATTTGTCAATTAAAAAAGTAGGATCACCTTTCAGTATGAGACTCAAACCCTTACCGCTCAGTGTGAAGGACTGTGACCATCACACTTGAGCTATTTGAGTTTTGTATCAAT
The DNA here is from genome assembly GCF_031143425.1 of Pleurodeles waltl. Classification (NCBI taxonomy): domain Eukaryota; kingdom Metazoa; phylum Chordata; class Amphibia; order Caudata; family Salamandridae; genus Pleurodeles; species Pleurodeles waltl. The sequence goes on along the minus strand of NC_090436.1, from coordinate 125,947,146 downwards.
ATTTTTTAGCCCTTTATGGCTTATCTGGGATCAGAGGGTGAGCCTCAAGTCTTTCCCCACGGTCCCTGATAATTTAAAAAAAAATGTGTTTTATTGGATGCCCTTTACGGCTTATCTGAGACCACGGGGAGCCTCAAGGCCTCTCCCACAGTTCCATTGCTCCAAAAAGCAGGTAGCTGCTTTTAACAACAGCTTTGTGCGTACTGGAGCAATGCTTTCATCTCTGTTCCCTGTATGCATACGTGCATGCAGGGAACAGAGATGAAAACTCTGCTTTTCGACAGCGGGACCTGTTTGACAGGTCCCGCTGTCAGAAAGTGGAGTGTTGGTTGTTACTTGGCTGCAGCTGTCAAAGCTGCAGCCAAGCCACGGCAGACAGCTATGTCCCGGGTGGGCACCCCAAAACGTAGCAGTAGCCAATACTGTGGGGTGGTGGTCCCCAGGGCCATATGTGGCTCCTCTAGGGGGGCCGCATAATCCCCCTTCAATGTAAAAGTAGCCCCAGGGATGTGGTGGTCTCCTGGGCTTGGGGGTCCAAAATGGACCCCCTTTCTGTTTTTATCTATTTGCTCCAGGGAGGTGGTGGTCCCTGGGACTTAGAGAGAGGCAGCTCAGCCCCCAACATAATATTTATATAAAGCCCCAGGGAGGTGGCGGTCGCTGGGGCAGTGGGGGGCACACATCCCCGTACCATATAAAATAAAATACCAGGGGAGTGGTGGTCCCGGAGGCAGTGGGGTGGGAGCATGCCCCCATGCCATATAACATGAAAGCCCTGGGGAGGTAGTGGTCAGCGGGGAAGCACGAGGCATGCACCAATCCGCATATTACTTATAAAACACGGGGAGGTGGCGGTCCCCAGGGCAGCGGGAGTGGGCCAGGCAGCACCACCCCCCTCCACATTATGGTAAGAATGCCCCCAGGACTTGGCCCACCTGGGGACTTTAAAAAAACAAAGCACTGGAGCATTTAAAAAAAAAATTATGCCGGACCCACAGATCCACCACAACTCTCATCGTAAATTTAAAAAAATAAAGATCTGTGTCTGCACACTGGCCCCTTTTCTTTTTTATAGTACTCGGCTCAAACTGAGTCCCAACACGGCTGCCAACACTTCCTTGTTGAAGTGTTGACAGCCAGTCTGATGTCAGCATGAGATCGAGAAGAGTCACAAAATCTTTGCGTCGCTATATATAAAATTTTGATTTTCTTCAATTTCTTAAAAACTAGTGAATGGATTTACACCAAATAACAAGCATTTGCAATGCAATAGGTCTTGTGTTTGATCGAGCTAAAGCTATTCGCGTTTTAAACTTCTTACCAGATTTTTCTTGTCAATTAAGCTGAAAATGAAAAGTAAAATAGTTTTGCATAAGCGAGACGATGGCAGCCATGAGCGCGAAGCAGACACCCAAAAGGAAACAGAAGCTCGCGGTGAAACATATCGGCAAAAGTGCAATTATCCATGTTACCGGCAAAAGTGCAAATACCCATGTAACAGGGTCGATGTCATGCAAAGCACTTGACTACTGCCCAGCGAAGATCGCGCTGCCTATGAAATAAAGAGACAAAGTAGTCCAGAAACCATACAGAAAACATGGAGCCTCGTAGATTTCCAGTAGCTGGCCGGTGCGCTCGAGGAGGGCTAAACACCAGAAAAGGCATGAAAAATGCATGCTTTTCATTAATGAACTCAGACAAATTTTAAACGGCAAGCCCACAAACCAACCAAACTGATGGACGTAACATGGGTGTGGTTAAAAGCCCACAGAGAGATTACAGCAAGGACAAAGTGCTTTGCGCGCTTGACCGTAAAAAGGGCTTTTTCTGGGTCAAGATCTACCTTTCTGTCAAATTTGGTGTAACTCCGTCCAGTGGTTTTGGCATTATCACTGTTCAATTTTTCCTGTGGAAATTAACATTTGAAAGACTCTAAATTTCACCCCTCCTTTATCTCAGCCCCCGCTTGACAGATCACCCCGAACCTTTCCAGACAGCAACTCATGTGACTGTCAAATTGTTTTGGATTCTTTTTGTGAAGAGCGGTGCCAAATATATAGGCAAGGAAAAACAGCTTTTTATATAGAAACTAGGTCGTAACTATAACTACCTAGTGGCAACCGCCACTAGGTAAGATATATATCTTGTTGTCGCTAGGTAGTCATAGTTAGGACCTAGTTTCCATAGGAAAGGCACTTTTTGACTTCCTTGGCGGCGATTGACAAATCTTCAAGAAATTTTCCAAAAAAATAGGACACTCACGTCAGCTGCTGTCTGGAAAGTTTTGGGGTGATCCATCAAGCTGCGGCCGAGAAAAAGGGGGGTCTCAAAATGTGTGTTCTCCATATTCATTTCCATAAGGATTTTAAACAGGAATAGAGAACTAACCGCTGGACAGAATTACACCAAATTTAGCAGAAAGCTAGCTCTTGGTCCATAAAGTGCCTTTTTTGTTATTTGGTGTAAATCTGTTCAGTTGTTTTTGAAATATTAAAGAAAAACAAATGTGTATATATAGGGACACAAAAGCTCAGAGTATCATCCCAATTTCCTGCTGAAATCTGATTGGCCACCAGCACTTCAACAAGGAAGTTTTGGCAGCCATTTTGGGACTCAGCTTCAGCTGAGTTCCAGAAAGAAAGATGAAAAATAAAAAAAGGGGCTATGGTACTGATACCATGACCCCTTAGCTCAAGTCCTGGGGTTCTAGAGGGACTCGTAAGGGTAAAAAAACCTTTTTGTTTTTTTTAAATGTTGCCGCCAATTTGCGACAGGGTCACGAATCCATGCCAAAAAGTTTACAAAAAACCAAGCACGGTCATCCACGATTGTTTGACTAAAGCCTCCAAATGGGTCAGGTTCGGGGAGTATGTTAAAAATAAAGGAGGGGCCAGATGAGGCCCACCTCCTGGGCTCATTTATGCCCTGGGGACGGCCACCTCCCAGAGCTTAATTTATATAGAATTAGGGGGGGTCACACACCCCATGCAGCCCCAGGGACTGCCACCTCCCAGGAGCTAAAGAAATAATGAACGCGGGGGTGTGCGCCCCCCAGCCCCAGGGATCACCAACTCCCTGGGGCTAAAGAAATAATTAATGCGGGGGGGGTTGTGTGGCCTCCCCTTCAGCCCTGGGGACTACCACCTACCCGGGCCTAAACAAATAATAAATGCTGGAGGCCATGCAGCCCCTGCAGCCTTGGGGCCTGCCACCTCCCAGGGCTAAACAAATAATGAATGCAGGGGGGCCCATGTGCCCCCCCGCAAACCCGGGGACTGCCATCTCTCCAATGGCTATTTATTTAAATTAGGTGGACTACCCCATAGGACCACCACCTCCTCGGGGCAAATACAATGTTGGAGGGGGTCTATGTGGCTGACCTCGTGGAGCCATAGATGGCCCTGGTCTGGCTCATGCTATATCCTGGGGTGGCCATCCCCGGGACAATGCTGTTTGATCTGACTTGGCAGGAGCTTTGACAGCTCCCGTCAAGTCAGACCAAACACTCTGCTCTGAGCAAGAGAGAGCTGTCAAACAACTCTCCCTTTCTGGGGGCGGAGGTTTCCTCTATTTCCCTCCCTGCAGAGATATGGGCAGGGAAACAGAGGAAGCAATTGCTCTCACAGACAAGGAGCAGCATCTTTAGCAGCTCTCTGTCTGTGACAACAATGCCGGCTCTTGCAGGAGGCAGGGAGCCAACTGGGATCGTGGAGACCTTGAGGCTACCCCTGCGGTCCCATTGCACAGGGCACCAGGAAAGATGGCTGGGCTCCTGGGTATGAGGTCCGAGGGGAAGAGATCGGCTGGGGGAGGGGGCCCGCACAGCCCCCTCCCTCCAAAATAAAATACATATCTTAAGGCCAGGCCCAGGGGGATGGGGTCCCAGGAGCTGAAATCAGCTGGGGGGGGGGGGTTGTGCATCTCCCTCCACCATTCGTTGAAGGACTGGCCCTGGGGTCCCTGGGGCTGAGATCAGCCCAGTGAGGGGCCTGCGTACTCCCCCATGGAATTGTAGTGTGCCCTGGGGAATGTGGTCCCAGGGGCTGAAATCAGCCAGGCGAAGGGGTCCCCCTCCTGCACTCTGCACATTTATCCAATGAGGTAGCACTTACTAACAGCAGAAAGTGCTCCAGTTGGGTAGAGATGTTGTGCAAACTGTGGACACGTTGAATAAGGGAGCAGGTGAGCTTCCGTACTGCCCCAGATTATCATTTCACAAAAATTAAACCTCAGCAGGAAGCACTTACAAATGTAAATGTAGGCGGTGCCCCAGCTGAACCCCCTACTTCTGGAAAGGACAAATGATCCTGGGCTCTTCGAAGGCAAAGCAAGGGTGTGTGATGTCATCAGTGATGTCACTGACCATGTAATGAGTGATGTAATGTGAGGTCATAAGCAGTGCATTGCGGGGGCGTAAATTATAGTTAGCTCAGGTAACTATAACTGTTGAATTTCAGTGGCTTTGTAAGAGTGAAATCTGAGCCTAACTATAACATCCTTGTAACCTTTGTTTTTTTCAGTGACATTTTAAGATTTTTGAAATTCTATTTCCTAACTATAATGTCCCTGTAACCATTTCTTTTTTCAGTAAATATCTAAGGTTTTTTTAATGTTGTTTCCTAACTATAACAACCCTCGAACTTTTTTTTTTCAGTGAATTTCAATGTTTTGCTTTGCACGAGCAGTAGGCCCAACTTCAGAGTGCTAGGTGTAAAGTACTTGTACCAACTCACACAGTAACTTAATGAAAACACTGCAAAATGACACAATACAGGTTTAGAAAAATAGAGATTATTTATCTAAACAAAACAAGACCAAAATGACAAAACTCCACAATACACAAGTCAAGTTATCAATTAAAAAGCAAAAAGAGTCTTCATGTAGTTTTAAATACACACTAACACTGTTAGCATGAAAATGTACCTGGGGTGCATCACAAATGACCCCGCATGGGCGAGTGTGCATCAAAAAGGGTTTGCAATGCGTTGACTTCCACTCACAAGAGAGACCTTGCATTGTTTCTCTTTTGTCGGGTTTTCTCCCTGGAGGAGAGCGATGTGTCAATCCGGTCAGCACTCTCTGGTCCGTGCAGGCCTTGCGTTGTTTTTACATGCCCAGCGGTACTTGCGTCAGAAATCCAGCAGCACGATGATCTGAAAACCACGCAGCATGGGTTGCGATCTCACCAGCCTCCGTTAGCGATGCTGTGCGTCGTCTCTCCAGCTCCATGCGTCGATTCTTCGGTCATGTTGCAAGCGAGCGTCGTTTTTCAGCCGCTAAGCCGGCGGCGTGTCGATTTTTCAGCCACAGATTGGAGTTGCGTTGATCTTTTCCCCGCACAGCGTTCTGTGCATGGACTTCTTCCTCTTAGGCTGCCGGCTTCTCCTTTCAGGGTCCCAGGAACTGGATGGGCACCACTTGGCAGAGTAGGAGTCTCTCCAGAGACTCCAGGTGCTGGCAGAGAGAAGTCTTTGCTGTCCTTGAGACTTCAAACAACAGGAGGCACGCTCTAAATCAAGCCCTAGGAGATCTTCACAAGATGGAAGGCACACAGAGTCCAGTCTTTGACTTCTTACTCTGGCAGAAGCAGCAACTGCAGGATAGCTCCACAAAGCACAGTCACAGGCATGGAAGCTTTTCTTCCTCAGCTCTTCAGCTCTTCTTCAGGTAGAGGTTCCTCTTGGTTTCCAGAAGTGTTCTAAAGTCTGTGGTTTTGGGTGCCCTTCTTATACCCATTTTCTCCTTTGAAGTAGGCCTACTTCAAAGCAAAGTCTCTCTTGATTCTGAAATCCTGCCTTGCCCAGGCCAGGCCCCAGACACTCACCAGGGAGTTGGAGACTCCATTGTGTGAGGGCAGGCACGGCCCTTTGAGGTGTAAGTGACCACTCCTCCCCTCCCTCCTAGCACAGATGGCTCATCAGGACATACAGGCTACACCCCAGCTCCCTTTGTGTCACTGTCTAGTGAGAGATGCAACCAGCCCAACTGTCAAACTGAACCAGACAGGGAATGCACAAACAGGCAGAGTCACAGAAATGGTTTAAGCAAGAAAATGCTCACTTTCTAAAAGTGGCATTTTCAAACACAAAATCTTAAAATCAACGTTACTAAAAGATGTAATTTTAAATTGTGAGCTAAGAGACCCCAAACTCCACATGTCCATCCGCTCCCAAAGGGAATCTACACTTTAATCAGATTTAAAGGTAACCCCCATGTTAACCTAAGAGAGGGACAGGCCTTGTAACAGTGAAAAACGAATTTTGCAATATTTCACTGTCAGGACATATAAAACACATTGCTATGGGGGTTATTACAACTTTGGAGGAGGTGTTAATCCTTCCCAAAAGTGACGGTAAAGTGACGGATATACCACCAGCCGTATTACGAGTCCATTATATCCTATGGAACTCGTAATACGGCTGGTGGTATATCCGTCACATTTGGGACAGATTAACTCCTCCTCCACAGTTGTAATAACCTCCTATATGTCCTACCTTAACCATACACTGCAGCCTGCCCTTTGGGCTACCTAGGGCCTACCTTAGGGGTGCCTTACATGTAAGAAAAGGGAAGGTTTAGGCCTGGCAAGTGGGTACACTTGCCAAGTCGAATTTACAGTTAAAGACTACACACGCAGACACTGGTCTGAGACATGATCACAAAGCTACTTATTTGGGTGGCACAACCAGTGCTGCAGGCCCACAAGTAGCATTTGATTTACAGACCCTGGGCACCTGTAGTGCACTGTACTATTGACTTACTAATAAATCAAATAAGCCAATCATGGATAAGCCAATTACATACACATTTTGTAAAGGAGCACTTGCACTTTAGCACTGGTTAGCAGTGGTAAAGTGCCCAGAGTAACAAAAACAGCAAAATCAGAGTCCAGCATACATCAACAACCTGGGAAACGGAGGCAAAAAGTTGAGGGAGACCATGCCAAGGATGAGAAGTTTAACAGTATATGATTTGATTTTTTTTGCCACAATGTGCATTTCTAGCCATTGATGTGGCATCATGTGGCAAAGTGCACTGCACATGTGTAATTGGTAAGTTTTTTTAGAATGCATCATGAAATGTCGTGCAGTTATGTTGAAATCACGTGTTTTTGTACAACCATTCATTCACACACACCTGGGTTTGACGGACCAAAACAGAGACAGTGATACAGCTTTCCATTGGGCAAGATGTTGAGGGCCTTCTTGAGGTACTTGCAAATCTCTGTGTCTCTCCAACATACAAAGGACTGATGGCTTTTACTGATGCAATCAGGGTATGTAATTATAAGGTGTGGTGGACATTCGTGGTGATTTTCCTAAGGCTTGCTGATTCATTGTGTTATGGATTTTAGGGACATATCTCCCTGTCAATTTGCACATGATGCCTACAGTGTAACTTTGCATGTCAAATATGCAGCCTATCAGAACAAAATTGGTACTACCTCCATGACTCAATTGGGACAAATTTCACTTGATGAAGTGTACATAGTGGATCTGTTTCCAATGTGACATGAGTATTTCCATGTCACCTTCTCCAGGCTATTGTACTTTTGTCAACACTGTGGTATGTTTTGAGAGCATCATTTCTCATTGATTTGATATTGTGTATGTGACAAATAGATGTCTGCATGACCTTGTGGGATCTGTGGCAATGCAGTTGCATTGGACTACTATTTTATGGCAACAGGTATGTGATGTATGCTCCATGAGGCAAAGCATTGAAGGTTATGTTGTCTCCTACTTGTTCAATGGTTACTATGATTACACAACTTCATCCATGCAATTTTAGTTGTCAGAGATCCTGGTTTTCCTGACTTAACCAAAACATAAGCAACTGTTGATAGTTCAGATGGCATGCACGCATATGGTATTGTATATGTAGGGGCCACTTAGGTGGAGTTTGTTGCTGGGTCCTACTTGACGTCATGATAATGTTAGCTAATCACAGCTGTTGTTCAAGCGTGATTATGGACATGTGATGACCCTATTTCTTTTTGCATTTGCAGCATCAGCCAAGGCAAGTGAAGGAGACAGGGCACAGCTGAGTGGGGAAGCATCTGGACACAGGACCTCAGGACAAGACACCACCGATACAGAGGGAACAGCTGGCCCGGAGAGTGAGGGGAGTGCCACAGAGGAGACCAGATCTACATCATCATCGTCAGATTCTTCCTCCAGTGACCACTCTGTAGTAGTGGCGGACCCTTCGGAACATACTCCAGTATCATCCTTGCCTCCACCCACAGTTCTATATCCACCCTCCCTGTTGCTCCCCATCCAGTTGGCCGTGCCTGCTCACCCAAGTGGGTGGGCATCTCCTTTGCCGCAGGCACCTCCGCCTCAACCCCTGTTACCCCTGCTGCCCTGAGTGAGAAGGCTATTGACCTCCTAAGTAGCATCTCTGTGGGTCAGACTGCCATTGTGATTGCCATCCAGGGATTGGTCTGCCAACTTCAGCAGACCAATGCTTTCCTGGAAGGCAGTCATAGTGCCATGTCTGGCCTACAGAGATCTTTTCAGGCTCTGGACTCCTCATTGACAGCAGCCAGTCACCCCCACCTTCCATCCCCTTCCTCCTCCCTCTTCGCAATCCAAATCCCCCATTCCCCTACCTATCCCAAGCACACGGACAGATATGCATGCACCCATCTCAACACACAAAAGCAGCACACGTAAACACAAAAACTACAGAACACACCTGCATGCAAGCATTCAACAGACATCCACACACACAGCATCAGCCACCACCTCCCTAGACAACCCCACAAACCCCACTGGCACACACACCACATCCAACATACCCATAGGCACCACCACAGCAGCCAGTGACACACCCACCATACCTGCAGACACCACCCCAACAGACATACAGACATCCATCATATCCACCATAACCGTAGACACCACCCCAACAGACACACAGATACCCAGCACATCCTCCATACCTGAGATAAAACCCGAACAGACACACAGACATCCACCAATACAAGCATGCCTGCAGATTCATCCCAACAGACTCACACACATCCACTACTCCCACATCACCGAGCACCTCCACCTCCCAGCCCCCAAGACACAGAAACGCCTACACCCACACACGCAACAAACACCACCCAAACCTAAGCACCTCACACATGCACACACCCAAGACATCCACACCAACACACCAGATACCCACTCCCTTAACCTCCAAATCCCCACCCCTTCTGATGACTGTCCCCGTGTTCCCAAGGAAATGTTTTTGTTTGACCTTACCCTTTCCCCTCTAACCCCATCCCAAACCCAAGAGGCCCCAACCCACATCCCAACCTATCCCTTCCACCTCTAAGTCCTCCCTGTCACAGTTGCCCTCCTTGCAAGCACCCATACCACTCCCCCAAGATGGAACCTACCCCTCCAAAGAAACAGTCCACCCCTCCCAAACCCACCCATCCCAAATCCACACCACCCCCACCCCTTGCCAGATGATCCCTGAGGGGCCTACCTGCCAACTTGATGCCCCTTCCTGTAGAGGTTCCCTGGCAGTAATAGGAGTCAATTGTGGGCACAGTGCTGTGCACTGAAAGACTGAAAGACTGATGGACTGGCCAATGGCCCTGGACATTTCGCATTTCCTGTGGAATAAATATAAACAGTTGTTTTCTGGGTATACATTTGTCCAGCAATTTCTTTTCCTACTTCATGTTGTTCCTGAGTAACTTGTGTTGTCTGCCTACAGTTATGTGTGTTTCAGCCTGCTTGCTGATCCATTTGATGTTGTTTACAATATTTGAATTTGTGGGCAGTGCTTGTTTCGCCGAGGACAATGGTACATATTGACTGTATGGATATGTGTTTGTAGATGCAATTGTGGTGTCATTGCACTGTGTTCTGTTTGGTATGGTCATGTGTGGTCCATTGTCAGCATGCATGGTAATAGACTTGTCCCCCTGATATGGATTGTAGATTCATCTAATGTGTGGCAGGTTGAATTCTGTTTGTGCAGACATGGAAGGTGTTCAATTGTGCTAACTTTGTTTGACTTTGACGGTGCATGTGTCTATTTTGTTGCGTGTACCTAGTAGCTACTTTGTCTAGATGTATGTCCCATGCAGTTGCAGTAATATTTGCTTTCTTAACTTGCACATCCACATTCTGCAGATAGGTATGCCACTTGGTTTGAGTATTGTTTATCCCTGAGATACATGTAGAGCCAGTTCCTGTGCAAATGTTGTTTTAGGGGTAAGTGAAAAATGTGAGGTGTCTCAGTGCAGCATCCTTCCCTGAGTGCTCCTGATGCCCCCATGCCTATTGTGCAGGTATTGTTTGCATAGTGAGCTTTGTGTATTTGTCTCTCTGTCTATTGTGAATCCCAATGTCCTTCTACTGTGTTGCAATGTGGGTGATATGTGGGTCCATTGCAGGACTGGTTTATGGGAGAGGTGTTTGTGTTCCATGACACATCCATACATATGTGAGTTGTAGCTGGCAACAGTCCATGGCATGTATGCAATGTGAGGGTGTCAGTTGTATTTGTAGATGTGATGTTGGTGGGTTGTTGATGTTGTGTGACACAATGTTGTGTACACTTCACTGTCCCTGTGCCTGAGATGAGCTAATGTGTATTTTTGTGTAGCGTTGCAGTGCAGTGTGAGTGAAGTGACCAGAGGGGGCATTTTGTGGCTGTGAATGTGTCCTTCTTTGTAAATGACTCACTCGGACTGTGTACACAATGACAAATGTACCTGTCGCACATAGCGTGACCCCTATATTTTGTGGATGACGGCACGACGATCTGTTGTTAAGCTTAATGACACAGGTAGGGGTGTGTACTTATAGTCGGTGACGTGGATTTTGGGCTCCATCGATGAGCAACATCAGCGGCAGGATATGTGTGATGGGCTTCATGGCGGCACAGGACATGTAAGGCTGCCTGCAGGTGAGTTTCTCCCTTTATACTGTCCATTTCCGCCTGCTGAGACGTGGTGGTTGGACTGCCACGGTCACATTGGCGGTGTGCAACCTCATAATATGTCCGGCGGCAACACAGTCTCCACTGGCCTGTTTGTACTTCCTTGTGACTGCAGCGGTTTGCGCTGCCTGGCGTTGCAGGTGGAACTGGGGTGGTCTTTGTTTCATAGGTCTGCATGACTCATAATACAGTGGTCCGACTGCCAAGCTGATGGCGGTCAGACTGCTACTGCCGCCAAGGAGGTGCAATGACTGGCAAACTCACAATGAGGCACTATGAGTTTCTCTCAGCATTCGTCGTCTGAATGAATCGGACAGGCATCCATCAATCACTCTCAGCCTCATGGCTTCTTCATCACTAAATTAATTGAACTTATAGTGTTTGATGACTGTTGAGTCTTTTCACAAATTCATCTATTGTTTTGCCAACTCTTTGACCTTCTTGAATGAAAACATACTGTCTATAATTGACATTTGGTACTTGAAATTCAACGTACTCTTACTCTATTGGTATGTGACTTCTTTGTCAGTTCTTGGCATTTTTTTATAACTTCTTTCACACCATCACCAGCCAGATTTTTTAGATATTTGATAATCTTCTTGTTATCAGTCTTTTCAATGTGCATCTATGAAATCTTCAAATGTCTCTGTCCATGCTGTCCATCTATCGCCAATATTGTGCTTTTTGGCAGTGTTGAATGATGGTGGTAGTTTGAGGAAGGCGTCAGCATGGTAGACCAGTGTCGAACTGTTGTGTAGCCATTTTTAGCTATAGTTTTATACACATTATTTTAGCAAACTAGGCCTGCAGCAGTGCACTTTAACCTAGATATATTTGATTTAGCTTTGTTATACTATTTTTACATTAGCCACATTAGCAGTCTTGTTTTATGTTCTCTAGCTAGCTGTTCCTCGCCTAGGTCAGCACTGAGTTCTTAAAAAAGACATTTCTTTCACTCTGTGCTTTTCTCAAGGCTGCAGTAAGAGAGGTTGCTGGAAAAAGTGGTATTCTTTGACTCCAATGTTCACAGAAACATACACACTTTCATGTGGGGATCCCCCACAAAGCAGCCTTCCTTGCTCCATGGCGCAAGGGTGTGTGCATTGATGCTGATGCAGGAGTCAACAGAGGGCTTCTCCATATATGCTTTAAATGGGGCATCCAAGAGTATTGAAAATGATGGAGTGTGGCATTGCCAAATGTGGCATTGCCAAATGTGGTGCAATGTTGCACTCTGTCATTTTCCCTGAAACCTGAGCAATAATGGTCCAACACTTTTATTGTTCATATTAATTTACCTATTTCCAAAATGTAAATGTGTGATCATTATTTTAATATAATTTTATTACTTTTTGCATGATGGAAACTTGATTATATGGTTTACATTATTTTGGTGATGCACATCCCTCATGACCTGCTGCTAGGCTCACCTTCTGGAGGACCCTTCGCTCCACTTTTGGGTTGGTGCAAGTAAGCGTATCAGCAGTAGTAAGGACACCCTAAAAAGCCACAGGGAGGAACTCTTGAGTCTCACCCTGTGAGCACCTTTTCTGCCAGACATCAGCTCAGGATTATTTTAACAATAGCCACATTTGAGCCCTGGTTTTATTTTCTGTATCTAGCTGTTCTTTGACTAGGCCAGCACTCCATTCTTAAACAAGACATTTATTTCACTTTGTGCTTTTCTAAAGGCTGCAGTAAGATAGGTTGCTGGCAAACGTAGTAACGCTTTGTCTCTAGTGTTCATAGAAACATCCACACTCTTACGTAGGGATCCTTTCTTGGAACATCAGATGTTTTATTATAAAACCACTACTTTGACCCATGTGTATTAGAGGGAGATTCCAGCCCAATGACCATGACTGAGTGCTGAGTGCTGATCGCTTCGCTACAGCTGCTTACGCAGACTACAGGCCTCTTTCTCAGGTATGAGGGAAGATGTCTTTCCAGGGGGAACCTGAATGGCAGAATAAGAGCTCAACCTGCTATGCTCTAACATAGCTTAGGTTGGAACTAGCCCTACAAACCGTAGTGACATTATGGTAGCGTTATTCTTGAGTTTTACTCTCCTTGTCACAATTGTAATGTTTTATTGTGCTTCATCGTCCTAGTTATTGCAATACATGCTTTATTATCTAAGATACAGTTACTTCAATAAAACCTTATTGAACCTTACTCTGTCTCTGATTGTCCTTGCATACATGAGACTAATGTAACTGAGAGAAACGGATGAGATCTGAGTGACAACGATTCCCCTGAGGAGTTATGTATGTCATGCACCCCGTTGCCCTAATTATCCCTGCTCTTGGGTGATGATTGCTAGTTAGCTGGAGAAAACCTGGATTAGGCCGACAGAAGTCACTTTGTGCGGGATTAGACTCAGTCCCCACAGTACAAGTGATTCTTCTGCCCGAATAGGATAATGAGAACCTACGTGACAAGGTGCCGCCAACGTTTGGTCAGGCACTAATTTTTGGGTTCTACTGAGTATCTCTGTCTCTGGCTACATGAAAGGACACCTCAGTCCTATCTATGGAGACGTCTGTGATATTGATGAAATTTTTCCTACTTAGCTAAGTAGGGAGTACCTAACTAATGCTGTAGGTTGTTCATACATGAACCCTAAAAGGACAATCCCCATTTGGAGTGCTTATCTCTGAACAAAATGTGCCATTAACCATGGCAAACCCACAGCGGGTAGCAATTGCAGTCAAAATACGACCGCCCCTTACTGCTCATTTATTGGCACATGGCCTAACGGCCCAGTGGGATCCAGTTACATTTGTTGTTGAAGCTCATGCAGCCTACAGAACAGAAATTTTCTATTCTTGGGTCACATTTCCAGCAGTTGATGGGAACACAAATACATTTCACCACCATACACCTGTAAATACACCTGCACAATATAGAGCTTATGCATATTTAGAGATACCTCTATCTTATCAAGACCATAATAATTGGCTTGATGGCACCCTACCACATACAATCCTAAATGGATGGCTAGGTCCTCTTAGTAATGATGGTCCTACCTGGCCTTTATTGGACACATATACACCGCACCCTGATGCAGCATCCTTGATGGTAGCTGAAGTTTGCCGCTTATATACTGAGCTTACGGCAATATACAGACTATTAGTACAGTTTGGAATGCAAACATTAAATACACACCTAGCACGTGCTACCCTGGTACAACCACATGCAGCAACAACAGGCATTATTCCTGCGACTGTACATTCGATTGTGGATAAGGTACCCACCAAATGGGAAGAGATTCCGTTTTGGTTAGCTCAAAAAATAAATGCATTGGAAGCAGTATTTCCCCATACGGGACCTTCAGGATAAGCATAGAATACTAACTATGTACTTGCCATTTGGGATGGTTCCTACAGTAGATAACTGCAATACTTATGGCACAGTATTTGCCACACTCTATACTACCACACAAGGTACACCGACACTTGCCAATTTTCCGGAAGTGTTAAAACAAATTCAAGATGAATATAGGGCTGCCCCGGCCCTGGACTTGGGCATACAACGTATTGGCAATTTTGCCACTGTATATTCATTTATATTAAGTAACCTTAAATGGGAAGCAGTTGCACTAGCAGTACGTATGCGGCTCTGGGATTTTCTTGTACAGTATCAAGAACGTGAACTGCCAAAGATTATCGCAGAGACCTATTCTAGTATTGGTCGAGATAGTCTTTGGGACAAACCAATGAAACCACAGTTCTACGGTAAATCTAATAAAGATTCTACCAAGCAAGCACCTGAGGGTTCTAAAAAATGCTGGGATGAAAAACAACAGACATCTAAAAAAGAAAGGGGAGAATCTCTACATTTGAAGACCCCTCAGAATAGATATAATCTCAGCAATAGAGATAATATAAAACGCCTGACAGATATCAATATATTGATACACGCCAATTTCGATCCTTTGGGCGGTCAGAGCGAAGAACTGAATACGTGAAACCGAGACAAGAATCACAACGCTCTACAGAAGTTTCTGTTAAAAAAGAAGAGAAACTTCCCCAACAAAAACCCCAATTTAAAAAGAAAAAAGTGGCACCAGTTGCGATTCGTCATGCCACTCAAGAAGAGGGCTCTGTTGAAGGACAAGACTTGGGCACTAGCTCTGCTAGACAGTGCAGCAGAGGTCACAATAGTTCGTCGGAATCTTCAACAACATCTGGAGGGGAAAGCAACTGATGACTTCTTACAAGCTGAAACTGCGGACATGTGTATCTCCACGCCTGACAGGGTGTACGAAGTAACAATACAGTTAGAAGGAGACATTGAACACACAATAGACGTAATCTTTTGGGACCACGACGTCAACATTTATGATATTTTACTGGGTGCTAAGGATTGGCCACCTGAATTTGTCCGTATGTGCCCATAAGGGGAAGAGATTATCAAACATTCTTTCTCACCTCTTGTTCCTGACGAGCTCTTAGAATCCTACGCCATTGATTGGGCATTGGTGCAGGCACCCGCATTACATCGCAACCATGTAGGGTGGGATAAAGATTCTCCCATCATGTAATTCCAATTAAGAATCAACTTCAACCTCAGGGAAACCCTCACACAACTAGAGTACCAGGGCGTACTCGAACCCTGTGCCTCACCAATGAATAATCCTTTATTCCCTGTAGCTAAAACCAGACCATTCATACAGAATAGTCTTAGACTACAGACACTTAAATAGTCATACATGCACATATGCTATACAAAACTCTCATAGCATAGCACTTATGAACAACATATTGCACAAAAAATACAAAACAACATTGGATATTTCCAATGACGACTTCTGCTAAAATATAGTGCCTGAGAGTACAGACCTAACAAGTTTCACTGCACTAGGCTCCCAGCAGAAATTCTGTCATGTACCACAGGGGTACAAGAACAGCCTAGGAATGTTCGCGGCTCGTGTAACTTCAATATTGCCTGACATTGACCCTGAAGCATTGTCCTATGCAGATGGTATCTACCTTATAAACAATGAATTACTGCAACATCTAAGAGGAGTAGCCCGCATTGTTGTAGGATTAGCCGAATTCAGCTATAAATTAAAAAAATCAGAAATAGCCTTCCTTAGTGTCCTGTTTCTGGTATATGAATTATCAAGTGAAGGAAAGAGCCTAGCGTCACAATTCTTAGAAAAATGCGCACAGTTACAACCTCCAAATACCATTAAAAAACTCCAATCGCTATTGGGTTTTCAAAATTTTGGCAGAACATGCATTCCAGATAATGCATCACACATCAAACCCTTATGTGACTTGATACGTCCTGACTTTTCCATCAAATTCTGGACAGTCGAGCACACACACATCCTCAGAGCATTGCAACAAGACATGCTTGCAGCACAAACACCTACACACAAGAGACAATAAAAACATCTGGTCATCAGAGTAATTGCTGGTGCCATTGGTTTCACCTATGTAAAATTTAATGAGGGTGGGACAGTTCTGATTGCATACAAATCACATTTGTATTCAACAGCAGAACAACCTTTTGCTCCCACTGAGAAAATTCTCACTGCTGTTCAGATGGCTGTCGTTAAAGAAAGACCATTAGCCCAGGGGAAACAAATTATTGTCGCATCTCCAATACCAGCCCTCAAGGCTGTTACCAAAGCTAGCATTCCAAATGCTAAAGCATTACATCAACATTGGATCCAATGGGCAACGTCTTTGACAGCCACTGATGTTGACTATAGTTTTGACCCAAAGTTACAAACTCAAGAATTTTTACAATATGAACTAGAATACCCAGTTCTGGCAAATACATTACCATTGATATTGATCGATATCAAAGAGTCATGTACACCGATGGCTCAGCACAACCTGCTACAGGCACAAAGCATCAATACTCTGCTGCATGTGCAGTCGTAAGCGTCTATATGGAGGGGAGTAAATTCTATCCACAACATACCTATACGCAAACCCTAGGCAATTGCACTGCACAACTAGCTAGGCTCTACTGATGGCACTGGAACATACGGATCCTGACCAGCTAACACTGATTGTCTGTGATTCATGCTATTGTTTCCAGTCCTTCAATGAATATCTGCATTATTGGCTCCAGAACAAGTTCAGAGATTCCAAAGGTAACACCATCAAACACAGACTTCTGTGGGGGAAAGTACTGGATCTGAATGAAACACTACCAAATATCCATGTAGTACATACACTTGGACACCAGTGCATTGGAATACACGTTGCTGGGAAGAGCCCGGACAATGACATATGAGCTGCCGTGACAGCCACGGCTGAAGGCACAACCTTGCCAAAAGCATATCCTGAGAAATATTCCCATCGGATGGCAGATGTGTTTTCCGTCATAGCAATAATACCAGGTGTGGGTAATCGTGAGATTCCCAACAAAGATCGAAGACCAGAGTTGATTAAAGTAGCACATGAGGGAGTTGCTTCTGCCCATGCAGGTGTGGCGGCTACAATATAATTGTTGCAGGCTCGTTAATGAGTGCCAGGTCTATACAAACAGACCAAGACGTTTTGATATCTGCCAATAAATTAAGAGGTCCACCATTAAACGCCCACTTAAGACACCCCTCCTAATTTCTAACAAACCATTACAATGTGTGTACCTGGACCATTGCGGTCCGTTGACACCTGATAGTGCATACAAATACATTCTAGTCGCTGTTGACTCCTGCTCCAGATTTCTATGGGTGTGGCCACAATGCTCGGCTGATACTCGGACTGTTATTAAAGATTTGCAAGTCTTTATCAGCACATATGCAGTCCCGATTTTCCACTCAGACCAGGACCCTGCTTTTGCCTCAAGGGCATTCAGGGATGCTATGGCTTCGTTAGGGGTCCAACTCCATTACTCGTCTCCATTTCATCCCAGGAGAAATAGTGTTGTGGAGCAACAAAACCGAGATTTAAAGCAATCCTTAACAGCCAGAGTACTAGGTACGGGCCGTAGTTGGCCTCATCACCTGTATGGAGCCCAGAGAGAACTTAATAATCTGCCTAGAAGGTCCCTGGGGTTCGTACTTCATACGAGTGCTTGCTTGGAACTCAAATGTATGTTCCATATCTTGATAGTCGTGGCGTGGAGGTGAAAGAAACACTCTTTGACATAAATGAGCGTGTCACTGTCTTGCAGGAATTACAACAGTTCCATGATGACAGCGCTCCTGCCAGTGCTGCCTCCTTAGGAATTAAGGATGTACCAATAACATCTACCGGCTGGAATCCAAAGGTCGGGGATCTAGTACATGAAAAAGTTGCTGTGAAAAAGGAGTTTGGTCTTTCTTATCGTGCACTGGTTCCAGTCCTGAAGGTACACAGTACCAGCACTGTTATTCTACTACCGCTGCCTGGTTCTAAACCGCTTTATCTCCATCGACAATGTCAAGTTACACCATTTGGCCGATCCTGCACAGCAGACCAAGAGGAACAACCAGTAGTACCTGAATCCCTCTCATTACTGGTCAAGATGTCTCTCTACAAGTTTTAAACAGCAACGCTGACACCTCACCGACATTGGGGAGGGTGGAAAATGATCTTTTATTAGTTCCAGTAGCATCTTTTATAACAAGCAACACAGAAAATATTGACCGATCATTCTGACTTCTGTCAGTTCTCTTCTTCGGAATACAGCTCCAGTTTTTGCACGAACTGCTTCTTGATACTTTGCCGACATCAATGACACTTCCTCCGACTCATCTGCCTCTTCCGCATCTGAACTGTCAAAAACATGTAAACTGATACTTTGGCTCAAAACAAATTACTTTACTCTCCCATGGAACTATCTGTGGCTAATATTAACTATATTAGCTTTCCTCCTTTGGATTGGCTTTGTTTTACTTTCTTTCTACTAATATATGGTCATTACCTTCCTGAACGATCAACAGTTAAACTGGTGGATGAGGTCCTGAAACCCCATTTCGCTTCTCACAAGGTCCCAGAGACTTGTCTTACGTGAACATTTCCGCTATACCAATTCCTGATGGGATTGTTTGGGATAAAGTCACATTTGATATATACAGCCCGAAGGAGGTCATTCAAATACCATATGTGTTTAAACTTTCTATGAATTATGTAATAATACCCGGAGTTGTTTCTGATGACTGGGATGTGAAAACAGTTGATTCTATGATGACTGAGTTGCAGTATTTACTGTATTTGAAAGGAGGATGTTTATCAATCCAAAGAAAATTATGGAGACATGTTCTGCTATAATTATTATGGACACCATTTCATTCACAGAGCTTTGATTGTACCTTCCTTGTGCCCCGCAAACTGTTTTTAATTACACACTATGGGAACATTGTCCAACTCCTCCACAAGGAAGTTCTAAAGTGTATTCTAGAAAATGTACATCTTTTTCTGGCCACTATGTTAAAAATACTGAGTCATATTATTTTAAATTGCCATTTATGGAAAGTGTACAGATATTATTGACAGATACAAAATTAATTTATTGGGATTCCTTTGTTTCCCAGTTGGCTTTAGAAGGCTATGAATATTGGTTGTAAGTCGAGTGACTCAAAAAGTGTGTGGGGAACAAAAGATGGCAGATAAGGGGAGAGGAGGTTTTGTTTGGAGCATACCTGTTCAAATGATATTTTTACATGAAACTATACAATAGACAAGTTGTTTAGGGTTAGGGAAAATTAAGGATTTGAATGCCTCCAGTATACCTGTCCCTGCAAATTTTTTAAAATGGCAAAAATGTATCAATGCAACAGAAGATCAGCTCGAAGAATGGGTCCAAAATGGCACATTTAATGCTTCACTTTCATGACCTGGTGGGTGGTCGTTGTGGCCAGTGGATACCAATGGGTGTCATAAACATTTTGTAAACTCCACGTTTTTTTTAAAAACAAGTACGCCTGACCCTCGCTAAGTGTTGTCTGAACACGCAGGTATAGTGACAACATACAGTGTGGGGAAACTATGCCAGCAATGGTTAAAGAGTTCCTCACTAGATGCTGTTAAAGATCACCTCAGTCTCCTGTCTAATAATACTGATTTACAGGATTTCCTGTTAGGCCCCAGAAAACAACGTAGAAAGCGCTTCTTATATGCAGTCTAAAATGAAATTTGGAAGCTTTCTCAACAAGAAGTTGCTGCCCGGTTGGGGCAAATAGATCAGGAACATTTTCAGAAGGCATTAGCTGTTGTAGATAATGGAATTAATAGCCTGTCCGACAGAGTATACACATTAAACGGCATAGTTTCCTCAGCAATAGATGCAGTACAGAGCAACATGTCCTCTTTACAACATGGACAGAGTCAGCTAAGATCCATTATGCAGTTAGGTTGGACACTGAAAACACTGAAAGCAGGTCACGTTCTCTGGCAACACGTTGGCGCGAGTGACACATTTTCTGCATTTAATTTAACGCGTCAACAACAACTAATAGCTAAGAAGGAAGCGACTTATGTCACGTTAAATATTGAAAAATTAAAAAAGTTGCCTTTCACTATGGCTGAAATACCATCTGCTGAGTGGTTAATACACGGGGTCATCAATCTGCCTATTCCAACACTTCAATTCACATCTTGCTTAAAACACATTTCAGTGGGCAGATATGAAAGGCTATGAGATAGTTACATATGTGAGGCGTGAGAGCTGCCCTTCACGTACAAATGTCTCAGTGGCATGAAGAAGGTCTTTCTTAGCAGTAGTGAATGCAAGACTTCTGTCAGACATTCGATGGTTTGTAAACAGCTGTCCTTGCATGGGGCATGTAACGCTTCGGTAGCGAACTTGGCTTGTTATCTGAAGGGCGTCCCAGTCCCCTTGATTAAACCGGTGTTCCAGGTGCTCTCGAATGGCAGCTATATGCTCCTTAATAGTGAGAGCTGTTGTGGGATGCAAGCCAGAATAGTTTATGTAATTTCGCTCTCCAAAATTGTAACATGCTGCAGGAATGTACTTTTTCCTCCTACACGACAGAGGGAAGTAGCAGAGAGTTGGCCCCATATCGCTACTTCAAATGTGAATTTTGACAAGTTGAGCAGACTCAAGGCTTTATTGTTTCAAAGACATGCAGCCCTTACATCTGCACGCGAGACCTATGCGCTTCAGGTTGCGAGATCATCCGCAGAGGTACAGTCCCTTTTAGGTACTAACTTTCCGAGACACTTTGGTGAACTCATGGGTCAGATATTTAATATGTGCAGTACTACTGGAATCGCGCATTTCTTTAAGGCTGTTAGTTCTGGTTTCAATCACACCTTTTCCTCTATATTTGCCTTAATACCTTCAGCCATACACACAATAGTTTCCAGTGTTTTCGGGGGATTTCCGATAACTTTGGCTATAATAGGTAGCATTTTGCTATTGCTACTTTTTCTGTGCAATGGCTGTCCCTTTACAACAAGGAGGACTGGAAGCCCTTCCGCGCAGCTGTGTCGTGAACGCATGATGCAGTACTTTGGAGCAATTGTAGTATGACTGGTCCCTGTCATTTAGACCGGTTTTGCATGGTGTGCAGCCCGTGTTTCGGTGCCTTTGGTGCTCTTTTGAACATCCACTGAAAGTTTGTCTTTCTACCCAGCGCTTGCTTTCATTGGATGTTGATCTGCTGATGTTCTCGCTGAGTGCTCATTATCAGACATGCGCGTTGAGTGTGCGTTTGCTACGGGAAGCTGTTTATGAGTTGCCCTTTGTGGATCAAGCAGCCCTAAACTCACTGTTGGGCACACCACGGAATGCTGCTGCCTCGGCAGGAGCTCAGGGTTTGGAACACGAAAGTTCCTTGTTTTTCCTTGGTGAGGAACTTCCAACTTTACCACCTGCCGAAGTGGAAGATTTCTTATCTTCAATTATCCCAAATTCAATTGGCAACTTAAAAACTGACTCTGACTTTTGAAATTCGGCTTTCTGGACAACACAGTTCATATTTTAAATTGTTCTTTTCATAAATACTCAAGTGTCTTTTAACTTGTCATCATTGACATTCCCATATACTTGTGCTTTAAGATGAATTTAGTAGCTTTTATATATTAAGATAGGCTTTGAACCACCTTTGAACCGGCAAGGGAAGGGTGTTGTGTAGCCATTTTTAGCAATAGTTTTGTACACGTTATTTTAGCAAACTAGGCCTGCTGCTGTGCACTTTAACCTAGATATATTTATATTATTTTAACATTAGCCACATTTGCGGTCTTGTTTTATTTTCTCTATCTAGTTGATTTTCGCCTAGGTCAGCACTGTGTTCTTAAACAAGACATTTCTTTCACTCTATGTTTTTCTCAAGGCTGCAGTAAGATAGGTTACCGGCAAAAGTGGTACGCTTTGTCTCCAATGTTCACAGAAACATTAACACCCCCCTACCAAACGCTTGACTTGCCTTATCCATTCCTGTGGTTATAAATGTGCACTTTATCAAACAAAGAAACATCTACTTTAGAAGTCGGGTATTGCAATCTGAGAATTTGGCTGAGGAACTTGTCAAAGCTTACTGAAAAGCCACAACCTTACATGCTCCACCATCATCAGTGGTCCCATCCAAGCAAATATATAATTACTTCATGATGCACTTCTTGGATGAATTAGTTAAACTCTGGTTCAAACTACCTGCCTTTCACATCACCCCATAATATTCTCACTCAGGGAGCAATCTAGTGCTAATTCTTTCCCATGTTGGACACTGAAATGTCCAGCATCTTCAGAGCCCATGGATAGGAATACTGATTTCCTAATAGCCATTATATCTGAATCACAATCTGAATATCAGTATTCCTAAGGTGCAAAACCTTTTATTTCTAAATAGTGATTCCTAGTAGGTCAACAATCAACCTTTGTTAAGAACATTAATTAGGTAGGTCAAAATTTGCGATCCATTAGGGATCGCAGTCATTGCTGGGATGGTGGCCTTTTGATGTCAGCAGACCACCAAGGCTGTGATTGCTCTTTAATAGCATTTTTTTTAATGCAACCTGGTTCACTCAAAGGAAAAAAGTTACATTTGGGATACATTTAAAAAGAAAACAAGTTTCAATTTTTAATGAGTAGGGAGTAGACCGTGGCACTACTGCCTGCTTTAAAAAAAAAAAAGAAAATCCATTCCCAAAAGGGGATCCCCTCCAATTTATGAATGGGTTACTACCTCCTTCAAGGAGTCTGCAAAGTATTATTTTTTTGTGACCAGAATTCAGTCCCAAAATGTTAATACATACCATTCAGATTCTATAGTTGCAGGGATGCTTTAAACTTGCCCCTGCCAAATACTGAATCACAAATGCAAAATGTGATTCTGTAACCTGTTACTGAATCACAATTTGTGCTTTGTACATATGTAAAAGTAGTTTTGTGGTCAGGCCGTTTCCAACCACAAAAATGCTTCAAAAATGTGGCCCTAAATCCCCTAGGCTCTACTAATGATAGCTTTATTGGCATGGTCATGAAGCTGTGTCAATCATTCCTTGTGCTGATCAGAAAATATGTGTTAACACCTCCTTTCATTGAGGTGTCATCCCTTAGCCGCCCAAGCATGTGCTAATTAACCCACCATGAAGAATCCCAACATAGACCAAACCTTCTGGCCAAGTCCTGAAAAGTGTCTGGGACTCCCCTATTTGAGTTTGATGTTTATACCACACGCCACCTGCAAAAAAATAGCTCCCTAAAACACCTATATGGAGGGAACCACCCACAGAAATAGACTGAGCCATCCCTCATGAACATCTATTATAATCTATGCTTCAGTCACGACTAGGGCAGGTATGTGGTCTGATCTTACTTGACTTTTTGGTTGTGTTTACCAGGGTCAGCCTTTGGCATGAACTATGGCATTCATGGAATGGAAAAACAGTGGTTCATAGCTTTCCTTTCCAATGGGTCTCTCCAGATGAAATTGGCACCTTCCCACTTCGTAATGCCTACATTATTGTTAATCTCCCTCATGTTTTAACCATCTATCTGTACGTTTCCTTTCATACATTTGTCAGATTGTAAACAATGTGCTGAATGCATGTGGATAATACTTAAATATAATAAAAAATATCTAATACCATAGCAGATCACTGACAAGTCATGAATTGCGTAGAACCTGTTTGAAACGGGATACACTGGAATTGGCCTATACTAATTGCTTCTAAGATCAAGACCCTGGTCCTAGGCATAAGAGACCCTGCCTCATCCTCATTTTGCTGGCACAACTCCATGAGCCCAATACCCATGAGTATTCTTGGACAATAAGTTGTCAATAATTCCAAAGGTAAAATCATGTTCTACGTCTAGATGTGCTGTTTAGAGTCATACCCTTTCTGCTATTTCTACAATCCATTGCCCTTGTATTGTTTATGGTGATTTCAAGATTTTAGCATTGTAACAAACATATAGAAGCAGCACAGCAAAGTGTATGAACAGCCTTCACAGATGTCAAATCAACATATTAAGCATGAACCAAAATGGGAACTTTTCCAGAGATTTGATTCTACCTTCTCTGGGCCCCTGCAAAAAAATTCTGATTCCATTCCTTTCCTTACACTATTTGTAGAATTCTGTATATTGTTATGCTATGTAGGTCTTTGTGAAACCACTTTGTGGGTATTTTGCTGTGTTGTAGTTTAGCATAGACTCCTGGGGTGTAAAGTGAACAGGCGCGGCTTGAATGTAACATAGAATTTTAATCCAAAAAGCTTTAGGCTTTGTCCTCTGATTTTTATTGCTGGTTTTATGTGGTAAAGATTTTTAATTGTAAGGCACAATTTCGCTGCCTGATTGTGTAATAGTTTCATTTTTTCAATTCAAACATTAATCATGTAGCAAATTAACCTCAGACAAAATAGTTTAAAGTATTTCCCGATATTAATTTATGAACCACTTCTGAAAGTACGGTAATTTATACATTCATTTACTTATTGTATCAAGATAGCTCGTAGTTTAATGTCTATTTCACAGTACTAGGAAGCTGAATGGATATTTCTAGAGGAGGAAGAATATACAGGTGGCGGTGTCCGTCATGAACATGATGACAACAAAGGACACCAAAGATGGACAGATCGAGAAAGCATACTATTGGGGGCAAAATAATGTAATCACACTTAACCTAAACATCTCAATGTAAAACATGACTAAAGTCAAGCTATACCCGTTATTTATATTATGTTATATTTAAAAAGAAAATCCAGCAGGGGAAAATTTAAATAACAGGAGAAAAGTTAAGCCCATTTTCTATGCCTTCCATCTGCCAGATCAAACGACTTACATCGTTGCCACAGGCTGGTATTGCAATGAAATTGAAGTTCATATTTTTTGACACTCACGTATTTTGGTCATTGCTGTCGGACTGCAGTACTCGTCTGGATAAATGTAATTTCATGTGTTAATAATTGGATGAAGATTGGTTGAACTGCTCATTGAGAGCAGTGGTGCCACTGGGAAACCTGCTCATATCTTAATAATTGCCAATTTTAACTTTTTATAACGTTCAGCTACGTGGTTTTATCTTGTGCCACTTTTTAAGTATAGAGAGTTTTTAACCATCTTGGGCAGGACCATAAAGCATTTTTGACAAGCACCTTTGAAATAGTGTTTGCTCTTATACCAATGTATTATGAGCCAGGATCCTGGCGGAGGGGATGTGTGGGAAGAAGGTTTTTTAAATATTTGCTGTGTGGCATTTTGTTGTGCTCTGTGTGGTGATACGTTCTGCTGTTTTTGTGTTGCTGTCTTTTCTTTTTCACTATTGCAAACTGATGTTATTTTGTTTTAATGCAGTTTTTCTGTTACGCTCTGTTTAGGCTGTTTTATTGTGGTGTGCAACTTTGGGCCATATTTATACTCCGTTTGCGCCGAAATTGCGTCGTTTTTTTTGACGCAATTTCGACGCAAAACTAACGCCAACTAACGCCATATTTATACTATGGCGTTAGAGGCGAATAGCGCCAAAGTTCCCGGAATGTGCGTCATTTTTTAGCGTGAACCCCTTCCTTGCGTTAATGATATGCAAGGGAGGCGTTCCCATCTAAAAAATGACTCCCAGGCCTTTACGTGGTATTTATACTCCCGGGCAAAAGAGACGCCCGGGAGTTGGCGTGGCTAAAAACGGCGCATTTGCGCCACTTTTTAACGCCTGCTCAGGGCAGGCGTTAAGGGGCCTGTGGGCTCAAAATGAGCCCACAGGTGCCCTCCCATGCCCCCAGGGACCCCCCCTGCCACCCTTGCCCACCCCAGGAGGACCCCCAAGGATGGAGGGACCCACCCCAGGGACATTCAGGTAAGTTCAGGTAAGTATAATTTTTTATTTTTTATATTTTTTTTTGGTGGCATAGGGGGGCCTTATTTGTGCCCCCCTACATGCCACTATGCCCAATGACCATGCCCAGGGGACAGAAGTCCCCTGGGCATGGCCATTGGGCAAGGGGGCATGACTCCTATCTTTACAATGATAGGAGTCATGTTGATGGGGGATGGGCGTCGTTAAAAAATGGCGCAAGTCGGGTTAAGACGATTTTTTCGACGTAACCTGACTTGCCCCATTTTAAGACGCCCATGCGCCATTTTCCCCCTACGCCGGCGCTGTCTGGTCTACGTGGTTTTTTCCCACGCAAACCAGGCAGCGCCGGTCTGATTGCGCCGTCTAACGCCATTCCATAAATACGGCGCCCGCTTGGCGCTTCAGAATGGCGTTAGACGGCGCAAAACTTTTTGACGCTAAACTGCGTTAGCGCAGTTTAGCGTCAAAAAGTATAAATATGGGCCTTTATGTTTTAATTGTGGTGTTCTGTTGCTTTGTGGGTGCTATTGTGGTCTGTTTAGTTGTTTACTTTACATATGTTGACAGATGCTGCTTTATTTGCTGCCAAACGCAGCACAAGCTTTGAGTTTCTGACAGACAACCATTTACCACTTTTAAGGTTGTATAAGAGCGCTGCACCAGCTCTTCAACCACTTAAGACACCAGTCAGCCCAAAACTATGGCCGCTGTCAGTAATGACTTCATATAATACGGC
The DNA here is from genome assembly GCF_031143425.1 of Pleurodeles waltl. Classification (NCBI taxonomy): domain Eukaryota; kingdom Metazoa; phylum Chordata; class Amphibia; order Caudata; family Salamandridae; genus Pleurodeles; species Pleurodeles waltl. The sequence goes on along the minus strand of NC_090436.1, from coordinate 125,920,240 downwards.
CCCTTATGTTTTTGGTTTGAGGGAGAGATGTGAGGAGTTTTTGTGTTTGGTAATAGAAAAGAACAGCATGTTAGCCTTACCTGGGGGAACGTTGTTTTATGGGGGATGCAGATTCAATTTGTGGGACCCTAAAGTAGGAGGAACAATGTATGCATGTAATGATGCTTAGGAGACAATGGCGTCACGAGTAACATCTCAGAAGAGGACCAGGTAATAGAAAGATGACACTCAGAACAGGCTTCAGGTTTATGGGGATGCTGAATAATGAACACAACTGGGATTGGCAACAATGATAAATTCGCAATCAACAACTAAGGAAAAGAAGTGTGTATGATGTAAGTGGCTTTAAAGGGTGTGTACTGGCCGTTAAGTTTGTGTTATTCGATATGACCTGCCTTTCAGAGAAGAAGAGTAATAAGAAATGAACAGTAATCATGCATGGAGAAAAGTGGGTTTAAGGCTAAATAAATAATTCAGTACTGGAGGTATATTATACAGCCCATTCCTGCTCTCTGCCCGCGCTGGCACACAATGTGCTCCCTAGTGCCAATGCAGGGAACCTTGCTACATGGTGCAAAGGTGCCTGCGGTGTAGGCAGAATTCTTTTTGTGCAGGAAGGGACACCTTCTTGAACAAATACAATCCTCAGATACATTTTCCTCCTTCATATGTGCTGCAAAATGCTGCACACGTAGAAAAAGGAAAAAATGAGAATAAATAAAAACATTTCTCCTCAATACACTTCCCCTGGGGAGGTGTAGCATTTTGATGCATTCACAGGTCTACCATTATTTGTAAATCTGGGAATGTGCTCAAATGCATGGGTGGAAGTATACAAACACCCACATTCCAGCCATGTAAAGCCTTCCTGGGGCACAGTAATGCAAAGCAATGAACTGCGCTGCCTTGCGTTACACCAGATTTACCCATCCATGCAGGCTAATGCAGGTGGCCTTGCGTGGCGTGGTAAATATCATTCTAGACTTTGCATGGCTGGTGTGCCGCCTTGTGTGATGCAAACACATTATAGATATGGGCCTAAATGTCTTTCTCATAATTACAGTGCATTTTAAGCATTCCACACTATGGTGGATATCTGGATGAAAGGTAGAACTTTCTGCTTTTTACCAGGAGAGCCACATGTTTGCCATTTGTGCGTGATAATAAATGAACCAACATAACCTGCATGCCACTAAGATTTAGGCAATCACAAGGCAAGCATACATGAGGTTGGTACTCACTTTGCAAAAGGAAGTTAAGTGTAGTTAAGTGTTAGAACTGCCCTCCTTGGTGTGGTCTTCCACTAAACATTTTGCTTTCACCCCCCCCGGTTAATGTTGTTTTTGTTGGCGTTAGGGCTCTACCACTGCTAATCAGTGCTAAAGTGCATGTGCTCTCTCCTTAAAGCGTAGTTCTATTGCTTTGCACCTGATTGGGATTTTTATTTTACTAATAGATCCCTAGTATATGGCACTATATATACACAGAGCTTGTAAATTAAATACCACCAGTGGGCCTGCAGCACTCATTGTGCAAACCGCTTAAGTATAACTTTAAGACAAGACTCAGACCTGCCATGGCAACCTGTAGTGCAGTTTTAAAATGGCCAATTTGATCTGCCATAATCGGGCAAAATAAACCTTTTACCAGGCCTAAACCTTTCTATTTAAAGACTGTAAGTCACCCCTAAAATAGGCCCTAAAAAGCCCATTTTGCAGGGTGCATTGTTCTTAACAAGTATGACGTGTGTTTTTTAGGTTTTACATGTTCTGGTAGTCAAAAACTCCCAAATTTGTTTTTCACCACTGTAGGGCCTTTCCCTCTGATTGGATAACTCTGAGTTACCTTATTACATGAAATAATTGATTGAGAACATATAGGAATATCCAGTTTGGAGTCAAATGAATTGTAATTTGAAATTGAAATTCTCTTCAATGGTACAGTCAGATTTTAAGTCACAATTTTGAAAATGCCACTTGAAGAAAGTTTGCATTTTCTTGTCCTAGCCATTTGGTGCCTACTGCCTGTGTCCTGGGCCACCTGATTATGAATACCGTGGCAGATGGCCTTTGATTATTCCTCTCAGACCATGAGGCAAAGGGGCCCAGGTGTTGTCAGAATGGGTAGGGTGGGCTTGCTCCCTGTTCCACTTACATTTCAAAGGGCTGCCTCCAGCACACACACACACAGAGGAACCTGACACCAGTCTTTTGGCACCTCAGACTACTTGGAGCCTTGGCCAGGTAGCCAGGATATTATCCCCACTCCAAGGACGGGCACCAGGTACAAATATGGGACCTCCTAAACCAACTTTTTAGTACACTACTGGGCCTGTGGAAGACTTCAGAAAAACAGCATTGTACTTCAGAGGACTGCCCTTCTGTTTGAGGCCTGCCTTATTTTTCAGATGACTGCCCTGCTGTTTGAGGCTTGCCTTGCTGCTTGAAGGAGAACGGACCATCTCCTTTAACCCAGGACTACCAGAGTGACTGCAAAGGGTAGTCGGCTGCCTCCTTGTGAGCCAAATGGACATAACAAGCTCCAGAGACCTTGAACCCTGTACCAGGCCTCTATCCCCCTAAGTGGTGCCCCCAAGGGCCTGGGCCCTTGGAAGTGGCACTAGAGGTGCTGCCCCTGCCTAATCCTAAACGGTGGGACTTGGAAACATTTCACCAAAAAGTACCAGGAGAACAGACAGAAGTTTGGACCCTCCTTGCCAGCCAATCTACCTAAGGTGCATCGCTCATTGGGCTGACTTCGCTATAGCTCCCACCATGTTCTTCTCTGCAGCAGCAAATCCTGTTTAGCATGACCTCTGAGTGATGGTACCTGGATCTGGCCTTGTGGATCTCTCTTTAGCTACAGCTTGCAGCTTCGTCCTATTGGTGGTTTTCGGCTTCTAAAAAGTTGGCAAAGTCTGAAGGTAAAAAATGTCTCCAAGCTCAATGACTCTCCATTGATGACAATGCCCTCCTGGGCTGGAAATCTGACTTCTCTCACTCAGAGCTTTTTTCTGCCATTGTCACCTGCTTAAAGAGACTTAGTTCAGCACACTCTGGTGATGACTCCTCCCAGGATGCAGCCTGCTGCCTCGCCTCACTGAACTCTACCTCCTCTCACTGAACAGGTTAATTTAGTGACTTTTGTAGTTCACCCTGACAAGGATGGTGGCTGTTTCTTGAGAAGGGTTGACATGCACCTCAATCAAAACCCATTTTCTTACAGTAAAGTCAAGGTAAGTCCATCCAGTGTCTTTAATTAGGACTATAGGCATTGATAGTGGAGGTCACCGCACACAGCACTCAGCATTTAACTTTTCCTGCAAATGGATTTCTTCTCAAACCATGTCTTGTGCAAAAGAAGGCTATGGAGTTGGTGTAGGCATAAGTAATTATATGGGCTATGGGCAGTCTAATACAGCGTTTAACCAAGATTTTGATTGTAGAATAAAAACTGGACAGAGGAGTATTGAGAAACAGAATACTTGGGGAAATATAAGTAGGACAAGCTAGTAGTGGCAAGTGGGATGTATACATGTAAAAAGAGAATATAAAAAAAATAAGTATTTATGGCTGTAATATTAAGAAGAATGTGGAAAGTAATGAATAAAAAAAATGCAGACAATTTGTTTTTAGAGAGTTTGAGGTACACAAACTGCTAGAGCAACTAAATTTAAATAGCAGAGGTACTGGAAAACAGAACGGTTAAAAATGTGTTCTGTACGTTTGCCCATGCTAGTGTATGCAGTTTCCGGAAACAATGCATGTTTTCTCCTCTGGCCCTACCAAAAGCACAGAGCGTGTAATTTGCAACTATACAACTACGAAGGGCATTCATTTAATGCAGAATTTATTTTGTAATTCAGCACGCTTTACTTATGCATCTCACCTAGTCATACATTGTGCATCCATAGTTGAAGTTTGTACTTTAAAGAACAAATTATAATTTTGTGAATTAACTTCTCCAAATCCCATATTCTTCAAGATGTCTTCAAATCTGAGTCCATGTTCCTTTATAGTTAAGCTAGTCTGGACTGCCACCTCAATGACCATCTTTTTAATGGGGTTCCACTTGGTATGTTGGTGCGTTGCACAAGTTCTTGTGTGGTTCAGGTTGTGAACTTATGTTCACATTTCCCTTATGGCTGGAGGTTGTAGTAGAAATCCAAACTGGCCAAAAGAGAAGGAGCCCCAATAGCATGAAGGTATCGATGACCTACACCACACTGTTTACCCAACAACAAGGGATCACATATTGGTTGGTCTAAAATAATGCACATATGTTGGTAATATATAGAAGCAATAATGGAACACAGTCCTGATGAAGACCTCCATTTCGTAAGAATTGCCCATGTAAGGTAAAAATCTAAGTAGAGTGCCTATGAGCAGTGGACTTTCTGCTATTGAGCTTACATGTTTTAGGTGAATGAAATGTGCATTTGATTATATATCATCTTTAGATGGCAACTTTGTAACATTTAAACAAAAGTCACAACATTTTGTTTGACAAAACATCTGTTTATATTATTCCTTTGAGAAAATTGTCACATACTTAAAAAAATTAAACCAATTGCAAATATAACACACAAGACAGTGTAAAATATTAAATAAGTTTAGTTATTAAATAGAATATAAGAGGAGTAAGAATGAAGTCAGTGTGGCCGTTGGTCTACAGTGAAATACATAGTTTATGTATTTTGAGGATCGAATACCAAGAATATAAGTTTCAAACTCCACATACAGTGGCAAATAAAGACCCAAAAGCATGGTTTAAAGAATCATCTATTCTTTTCTTCAGATGTTTTTGCATTCAGTGGCATATATGTATGTATTGTAGCATAGCTCCATCCTTGTGTACATCCAATACTATATACATTACCCTAAAAAATACCAAATTATTGGCTGGGTGAAAATGCCTTAAAATCAACTGTGGGTAATCTCTGAACTGTGCATGCCTGACACAGTTACTCAAAGTTCAATTTTTGTGGAATATGTAAAGTAGGTATGATACTGTAGAGTGCAAAACAGTAAAATACCACAGCTCCTTCCTTAAAGAAATTTGATTATTCATTGAGGGGGATGAGAACCCCACTCACGTAATCCACACAATTTCTGTCAGGGTAAATGAACCACAAAATTCAGTAAATAAACCTGTGCCGAACCTTCTGGTAGATTGGGGTAAAGCAGCCACGCTTATCTTAGAGGCAATGTGTAAAGTATTCATGCAGAACTCAAACAGTAGAAAAGTGAAAACACAACAGAAGAAAAATCCCAACACATTTTAGAAAAATATATAATAAAATATAATAAATAAAATGATACCAAAAATACAAAATTCCAATCCGTAAACCTAGAGTTAAGATTATTTAACATTTTAGGTAAAAATAGCACCAAGATCTATAAAGTGGCACTTGCGATTATCTAGTTGCACTGGACCAGCTCAATGTCACAAGTTCAGACCGAACACAATGGAGCACGGGTCAGACACATTGATCAGACATGTCCTGATTGATGTGTTACATTCTCAAAGTCCAAGTCTACACAACAGTCTCAGCAAGAACTTTGTATTGGTTGGGGCAATGAGGAGGTTGATATTGGCATGAGAAGTGCTCTTTGCTAGAGCTTTGCATTGGCCCACCTTCTGTCATGAAGAGCCTCAAACTTCTGGATTGTAACCTTTTTTTATAGCTTTTCAGCAGAAAGAGTCCACTTTGATGACAGCCAAGGGACACACAACCTGGAGGGTGGCACCTCTTGGAGATCAGGGCTAACTCCAGGCAGAGACCAGCAGCAGGACACAGACAGGGAGTTGTGGGAAAGGCCTCTGGAAGCTTGTTGTGTCCCTATAGCTTAAGCAGGAGGTCAGCCAACTAAAGCTTGGAGTCACTTCTGGGGTTCTTGGGATTAAGGCAAGGAGCCTAGCTTCATGACAAATAGGTCCAATCATCCTTCTTCAGACAGCAAGGCAGTTCTTCTAAATTTTCCACAGGTAAAATATTGTTCTGATGGGAGGTTCTAAATGTGCCACATTTATACCCAGACTAACTTACCTTCGAAGTTAGGGCCTGATTTAGAGTGTGGCGGAAGGGGTTACTCCAACACAAATGTGACGGATATCGCATCCGCCATATTACAATTCCATTACACCCTATGGAATTTGTAGTATGGCGGACAGGATATCCGTCACGTCCAAACTCTAAATCAGGCTCTTAGTCTCTAAGTTAGTTTCTAAAATGGAAGTGAAAAACCCTCAATGGTTCATGACAGCAGGCTGTGGCCGAGAACAGCTCCATGAGGTTGGACAGGTGTCAGATTAGATACTGGTGGAGCCTTTCACTTTTGATGGGAAAGCTCGAATGCTAGAAATTCTAAATTTGTGGCCATGGAAGGTTCTTCACTGGCACGGTACTTTTGGTGCCTTCGTCCGGTGAAGATTTCTATGTTTAGACTTACTTTATTTTTTGAAGCTCAGATTCCTCCAGCAGGGCAAGGCTACAACGTGTAGCTGAACAGTGATGCACAAGGCTGTATATCCTGTACAAAACATCATGCTGAAATGGATTTGCTGCTGTAGCCCAGCTACAGAGTGGAAACTGTAGCTGACGATAGACAAAATTAAAATGTAGGAAACAGCTAGCACTAATACAGTCTAAATAGATGTGAGGGCTTTTTCACTCCAAGTACATGTTTAACATTAAACCTTCACATGTCCTGCCATGCACCCTAACTTAAGGGCAACTAAACAGTGACAAGTTAATAATTAGAAGGAGGGTATAGGCCTGTCAAAAGGGGTTATTTAGACCGGTTGAGTTTGCAATGTAGAGATGGAGAAATACAATTTTTAGCTTATGTGGCCCATACTTTAAGGAATGCAGAACAAATAGGTCTACTATTGAAAAGGAAGCATTAGTATGCTGGTGGTGCAAGTGTTACTTCAGATACAGGGACCAGGTTCGTCCTGCTGAAGAGTTACCATCTCAAGTCCACACAGAGAGCTGCTATTTGCGTTGACAGGGGTCATGAAAAGGTCATTGTCAGCACAAGAAGCAGGTCAGGAGTTGCTGACAAGGAGCAGGTAAGGCATTGCTGACGGTCGCTGTTGTAGCACAAACAGTGGGTCATTGATGGAGCTTTGCTTTGGCAGTTGTGGGCTGTCTCTGTCGGTGGAAAGTGCAAGTCCAGCTGGAGTTTGCATTGGCTGTTGTTGAGGGCAGTCAATTCTCATCATGAAGAAGTCAATTTGCAGTTGTGAGAAGCCCAAAACCTCTGCTTCTTTGCCTTGTCTTCAGGAGTGCACTCTGATGTTATACAAGAGTTCAAGAGGGCACCTCTTGAGGATCAGGACTCACTGCATCAGATGTAAGCTGAAGGGCTCAGGCAGGATGAGGCAGGTCTAGTTTGTTCTGGGCAGCTGTGCAGTTGTAGGGAGGCCTCTGGAAGCTTGTTGTGTCCCTGTGTCTTCAATAGGAGGTCAGCCAACTGACCCTTGGAGCCACTTCTGATGAGCCTAGTTTCACAACACACAGGTCCAATCATGTTTTTTTCAGACAGCAGGGCAAGTCTTCTGAATATTCTCTAGGTTAAGGAACGTTCTAATAAGAGGTTCTGAATGTGCTACTTTTATAGCTGGTGCCAGCCTTTGTGTTCTGGTCAGTTCTCCCCTTCCCTTGTTCCTGGCTCCAAACTGCCCAAGGTGACAAAAGTAAGGGTGGCATGAAAATTCATGGAAAATAGATTTCATGGAATACCAATACTAAGAAACCATTTAATCTAAACTGTTTAATGGAAATTTTCAGAATGAATGACATGTACCATTTCATAGAAATCAATTTATAGATTGTCTTTTTGGTCAAAATTGGCTTTTGAATGCTTGTTGTAATGTGTAAATGCAATGGCTGCAGGTCTTACTTTCAGAAACAGTTTTGTCAGCGTTTCTTTTCAGTGTTTTACTCAGGTAACATTATTTCATATTTATTTATTTTATATTGTGAAACAATTACTTTGGGTGCCTTTTCTTCAATCTCTCCACTCGTAAACAACATCCATCACTGACACCTCACAACCCCTAAATGCCATCAGTCCCTAGCCCCTCAAATCCCTCACCACACCTAAACTACACTCATCCCTGAACCCTGAAAGCCCTTTCTAACCCTAAACTTCACACATCCCAAAAACCTGAAAAACCCTCACTACACCTAAACTAAAACCATCCCTAAACTACACCCATCCCTGAGCCCTGAAAGCCATTTCCATTCCTGAACCCTAACAAACCCTTTGTTTGCAAAATCCTACCCACCCCATACCTCTTAAAACAACGCTGCACACCCACCCACCACTGAACCCTACTATGACCCATAAGAACCCCTCATCACCTTAAACTCTACCCATCCCTTAACCACAATACCCCATTTCTACATCTAAGCTCCACCTATCCCTGAGTCCTTAAAGCCCCTGACCACCCTAAACATCACCTGTACTGAACCCTAAAAACTCTTCACTACCCCTACCCTCTACTCATAATTGAACCTTAAATATCCCTCACCAGCCCTAACCTCTGTCCATCAATGAACCCTAAAGCCCCTCAACTCCCTTACACTCCACCCATCCCTGAACCCCAAAAATATCTCACACACCTAAACTCCACTCATCCATAAATCCCAACAGCCCATCATCACTCTTAAACTCCACTCATTCCTGAGACCCAAAAAACTCTCACCACCCCTACACTCTACTCATTCCTGAACCCTTAAACCTCTTTCTATACCTGAACTCCAGTTATTCCTGATCTCTAAAATCCCCACATCATCCTCGGATTACTCATTCCTGAACCCAAACGTCCCACAGTAGTTCTAAACTCCACCCAAATATAGTGTAATGTTGGATGTTTCATTGAAATTATCTTTCTCTTGAAAATTTTCCCTTTCATTTTTGATTTTTTGTATTTCCTTAAAATTGCCTTTTCTTAAAATTGGTTTTCCATGATCTGGTTTTCTCCAATGTCAATTCTTCATTTTCCATTAATTCCTACACATCAAAAGGTAAGGGCCAATCTGGAGTCAGGTTCCTTTGCACTTCAAAGGGCACTGCCTCAGCACACACAGTCAGGGCAGGGTACAGCTTCTCCCCAGCCATGTTGTAACCCCTAGTCCTCTTCTATTGCCACGTCTGAAAGGAAATACACAACACAAACTAGGAGAACAATTCACAGGCATGTGACTCTGGACACTGGCAGAAAGGCACATTTGGTTTAGGTAGAAACATGCAAACTTTCAAAAAGTTACTTTTTGAAAATTGCAACTTAAATTCTGTTTTTGACAATAAAGAAAGATTTAAATTACAATTCATGTGAGTGTAAACGACTCTAAGAGTATTTCATTGCCCGGCATGTGAAACTTAAACCCACATGTCCTACATTTTAAATACCATGCACCATACCCTATGAGTGGTTAGACCATATTTTACATGAAATGAGTATTAAAAAGGGAGGTTTGTACCTGGTAAAAGGTTCATTTTGCCTGGTTAAAACTGCAATTTAAACCAGCACTACAGGGCGCAGTGGCAGGCCTGCGATGTTTTACAAAGCTACTTTAATGGGTAGCACAATGAGTGCTGCAGCTCACTAGTAACATTTACTTTACAGACTTCGGGTACATGTAGTACCAGGGTCTAGTGACTTGCAAGTAAATTAAATGCACCAATCATGTGTAGGCCAACTCCACCATGTTTTTAAGGTAGAGTACAACAACCTTACCACTGTTTGGCATAAGTAAAGTCCTAAGGCCAACCTAAAATATGTTCAGCAAACAAAAGCAAGGGAAGGCAAAGCTCTGGGGTGACCTTTCAGAGAGTGCCAGGTTGAACACATCCTATTAACCTCTTAGCTGCTGGGCCTTTCCCCCCGCCAGTGCTGAGCCCTTTTTTGGCTATTTGGGGTAGTTTGCGCTTAGGCCTTCATAACTTTTTTTCCACATAAGCTCTCCACACCAAGTTTGCGTTATTTTTTTCCAACATCCTAGGGATTCTAAAGGTACCATTGGAAAAAAAGAACTGCCGAACAAGGCTTGTGGTTTTTTTTCCCTGAAAATGGCATCAACAAAGGGTTTGTGGTGCTAAAATCACCATCTTCCCAGCTTTCAGGAACAGGCAGACTAGAATCAGAAAACCACATTTTGCAACACAATTTTTGCATTTTATTGGGACACACCCCTTTTTCACTATGTTTTTTGTGCTTTCAGCCTCCTTCCAGTGACAGGAATGGGTGTGAAACCAATGCTGGATCCCGGAAAGCTAAACATTTCTGAAAAGTAGACAAAATTGTGAATTTAGCAAGGGGTCATTTGTGTAGATCCTACAAGGTTTTGCTACAGAAAATAACAGATGAAATAAAAAATTATTGAAATTGAGCTGAAAAAAACAGCCATTTTTCTCACGTTTTACTCTGTAACTTTTTCCTGCAATGTCAGATTTTTTAAAGCAATATACTGTTACGTCTGCTGGACTCTTCTAGTTGCGGGGATATATAGGGCTTGTAGGTTCATCAAGATCCCTAGGTACCCAGAGCCAATAAATGAGCTGCACCTTACAATGGATTTTCATTCTATACCGGGTATACAGCAATTCATTTACTGAAATATAAAGAGTGAAAAAGAGGTATCAAGAAAACCTTTGTATTTCCAAAATCTCTGAATTCCGGGGTGCGCATACTAGCATGTGAATTACAGGCGATTTCTCAAATAGATGTCTTTTTTACACATTGTCTAACATTTGGAAGGAAAAAATGTAGAGAAATACAAGGGCCAATAACCCTTGTTTTGCTATTCTGTGTTCCCCCAAGTCTCCCAATAAAAATGGTACCTCACTTGCATGGGTAGGCCTAATGCTCGTGACAGAAAACGCAACATCACATTTTTACATCGAAATCTGATGTGTTTTTTTAAAAGTGCCTAGCTATAGATTTTGGCCTCTAGCTCAGCCGGCACCTAGGGAAACCTACTAAACCTGTGCATTTTTTAAAACTATACACCTATACTCGCCTAGTTATGTGACCGCCAACAACAGGAGATGCGGCTATTGATACGAGGAATTTATATATAACATGAGCAACACTATTCTGGCATTGCTATGTATATGGATATATATTGAAGTGTAACAGAATATTGTTTTTTTTTTAAAGGTTGGTTAAACAATCTAAATTTATTTGGAAGGAGGTCCTGAAGAAATCCAGGGGCACTCCCCGGATGAAACATGTGTTGACGGACAAGCAAGTGAAAAAATGTTTACATTTTGAATGAAACAATTTTGGATATTGTATATGGGAAATTATTCGGACTACCAAGAGGAACTTGAAATGATTTGAAATTTTCAGACCAGAGATTGTTGGAATTGGAAATTTACTTTCACTATATATACATATGAACCTTTGGACTGTTGATTTTCTTTTGGAATAAACTGTATTTCTGAACTCAAGAAAGGACATTACTTTGGATATAATACTACTGTTGAATTATTATTTGGAGATTGATGTACTGTTTTATTGTGATTTGTACACGTGTGCAATTACATATTGTCAATTTTGGGTAACCTTTGTTGTTATCGTGTGGGGTGTTTGAAGGGTGAAACCCTAGTTTTTTGCACCGTACAATATGCTATAATATGGCTTTTTTTATTTGAGGGCAGGAGCGCCTATTACTCTATATTCACACTCTCTTTCTTATATATATACACCGAGGGGAATCTAAGATGGGGTGACTTGTGGGGCTCTCACCAGGTTCTTTTACCCAGAATCCTTTGCAAACCTCAGAATTTGGCCAGAAAAACACTTTTTCCTCACATTACGGTGACAGAAAGTTCTGGAATCTGAGAGGAGCCACAAATTTCCTTCCACCCAGCGTTCCCCCAAGCCTCCCGATATAAATGGTATCTCACTTGTGTGGGTAGGCCTAGCGCCCGCAACAGGATATGCCCCAAAACACATCATGGACACATCACATTTTCCCAAAGAAAACAGACCTGTTTTTTGCAAAGTGCCCACCTGTGGATTTTGGCCTCTAGCTCAGCCGGCACCTAAGGAAACCTACCAAACCTGTGCATTTTTAAAAGCTAGACACCTAGGGGAATCCAAGATGGGATGACTTGTGGGGCTCTCACCAGGTTCTGTTACCCAGAATCCTTTGCAAACCTCAAGATTTGGCCAAAAAAACACTTTATCCTCACATTTCGGTGATAGAAAGTTCTGGAATCTGAGAGGAGCCACAAATTTCCTTCCACCCAGCATTCCCCCAAGTCTCCCGATAAAAATGGTACCTCACTTGTGTGGGTAGGCCTAGTGCCCGCAACAAGAATAGATCACACATCGGTCAATTTTGGTCCTTACATGAGGCAACTGTTGACCCTGGGGTGATCCATTCCTGACGCAGGCACTAGGTACAGGCACTCAAGTGGGGTAGTGTTTTTATCGGGAGAGGTGAGGAATCACTGGGTGGTTGGAATTTTGTGGATACCAGCATATTCCTGTAGTTTAATTTCAGCTTTGCAGGGTATTCAGGGTAAGAAAACTTTGGGGAATCCACACAAGTCACACCTCTGTGGACTACCCCGGATGTCTAGTTTCCAGAAATGGCTGGGTTTAGTATGTTTCCCTATATGGACGCCGAGCCAAGGACCAAAGGCATAGGTGCCTGCCTTACAAATCAGTTTGTTTTGTGAAATATAATTTTGATGTCTCCACAATACAGTGGAATTTGGGGCTGCTAAATTGGGGAGCTCCCAAGAGAGCACTCTCTCTCTGTGCTCACCTGCTCTCTGGGTTGGGCTAAGCTGCTACTGTCCCATTGCAGAGACTGTGCTTGCAAAGGGACAGCAGGACTGTCCTCATCACCTCCCTCATAATTACTGGAAGAGGAGTTATCGAATGGGACTCCTCCAACTGAAAAATCACTCCCAGAGTCTGCGCCATTGTCCTATCCCTCAGATGCTGTCTCAGTATCTGCTGTCTCAGTCTCTGATCTTTTGTCAGAGCTGTCCTCTATAACCCGAGTAAAGGAATGAGCAGCAGTCATCCAACGAAATGGCATTTCTGCTACTGGCTAAACTGTTGCTCTAAAACACTAGCCTACGTAGACAGTCACAAAATTGCTGGTGTGTGTGTGATACGTGCAACAGTAGAGGTCACCTTACCTTCGCTTCTTCTCTCAATTAGCACGTTCTTTCAAGACCCTCAAAAAACACCTTGTCACATACCAATCGTCAGTCTTTAGCACCTCTAGTGCCCAGTCCAACAATCATTATTGGTACTACCATGTCCTCCTCCTCGGATTCCCTCACTACCACCCAGCAAAAGTGCCCTTCATCTCTCCATAGCCACCCCCCTGGCACATACATTTCATTGGTATTATAGCATAGGTAGTGGCTGACTTTACTAATGTACTCAGCTATTTACATAAAATACAGATTTGCTCTTTGCAGTAGGCATATACACATTTGGCGCTTCTTTATGGCACCAAAACTGCCACTAGGCAAAGGTCTGATTCTTTTGTAGCAGAAACATAATCACAAGACTTACTCAACTTTTTTATTGCTGCCTAAAAGCTACAGTTGAAACGCGTCAGTTGAAGTATGTGCATTGCTTGAAGACGCAAGCTGAAACTGCAAGACAACTGGTGGCAAATATATACATATATATATACACACGGGCGACCCCCTGTCAATTTCTTTATTTTTTTTTTTAAATGTAGCCCTGGGGGGGGGCGCGATCGGGCACAATCGCGCCCCCAAGCATTTTCTGGAATGCTGCAACACATCAGGGCAGAGAGATGTACTAAGGAGTTATCAGATAAGAATGAGAGTAAATTCTCTTCAAAGGCTAGTATCCTGATTTCTGATAAGAAAGGAAGATACTCTAGGGAAAGAAGTCAAAGAAATGTTCATATTTCACTGTGGATGAAGGATTATGTACCATCTTACATTTTGTGACATATCTCAATTTAAATATTTGTCATTATGATATTTAACTATTGAATTCTATGTAATTGGTCTTTTTGTAGATTCTCTAACCTGTTGTGATCCATTACCTTTTTCCATTATTGCTTTTTTTAAACAAGATTTTATTGCTGTTCACAGCGGTTCATATACACTAAGCTAACAATGATAGAGAATACGCTTGCAATTACTGTCATGAGAACTTTTCTACATTTTATAAAAAACAGTACAGCAAAGAAGTAAATAAAAGGTGAAAGGGGAAAACTAACCATCCTACTCTGTCCCACCTCTCCCCCATCCAGAATGACAGAAAAGGCAAAACCTAAATATCATCACTAAGAGTCAACTTACACCAGTATAATGAGGAGGAGGTTACAGCAGTGTCAACAATATCATTCTACATGCTCAAGTTTTGAAAATTAATCGAAGATCTCAAGCGTTGTGGGCATACCATGTTGGGAAGTTCATTTGAAGGATAGTCATCCACTGCAGTCCAATGTGCCTCAATCGTAACGTTTGTTTTTAATGTTAATTAAACATTCCATCACTATTATGTCTCAGAGTCTCTCATAACATTGGCAACTCGATGAAGAGTCTGCTTTCTTCAGAAGTGGCTAATTTTGATGCTCCAGAGTATAGCGTTGCCATTAAGGCTTATATGTTTATTCACCAAGGGAATCAGCCCTAGTAAGAACAAGGCTGCTGTGAAAGGCAAAGGGGAAGCCTATGATCTTCTGTAAGGCTTTGGAAATGTCTTTCCAAAAGGGTCGAAATCATGCACGGTCCCACTGAATATGTTCAAATGTTCCTATCCGACCACACTTCCTCCATCACATGGCACTACACCTAGTAAACATTTTGTGGAGTTTCCAGGGGTAGAGGTGCCAGTTGTCAAGCAACTTGTAATGTATCTCTTTAGGTTTGATGGAGAGTCAACATTTGTGAAAGTGATAACAACCTGTCCCATTTCATATCAGTAATTGTTCTATTTAGTAGCCTACTCCATTTTTTGTAAGCCCATATATGGGCTGGGATGCTGCCCCTGAGTGGAGGGTATAATTTGAATATGATCCTCCTCTGTGTCATTAGACTGGCTAGTAATTTTTCAAAAACTGTTTTGTCTCATGTTGTTGCACATTTATTAATCAGCTACAATACCCAATTTTGTAATTGTGTATATCGTAGTCTTTCCATTGAGACAATTGAAAATATAGCTTGCATTATGGGAAAGATTTTATTTCACCCTGGTTGAAAAGCTACAAAATATATTTATAAGCCCCTCGTTGCCATCAGACAAAGGTATTCTTGTCCAGTTCGGAAGTGAAATCAGGATTGGCATATAGAGTTTCTTGTCTTTTGGCCATGCTCCAAAACCAAAGGGTTGTGCTCACTGGCGTGCAGAGATCCACATTTCGAGATCTATGGGATTTGTAGAGCCAGAACACCTCTCTTAGTCGTCGTATCATTACCGCTCTTTCCATATGAGGCCATGATGTGTTTGTCTCCATTTTATACCAATCCACTGTGGTATAGAGTTTTGATGCATAGTAGTATCATTTAAAATTCAGTATGGCTAGTCCCCTATGCTGCCTAAATTGTTGGAGAATCCTCAGAGGACCTTGTAGTTTGGAGTTCTTCCAGAAGAACGTTTGTACGGAGGCATGGAAAGAGTCTTCCAGCACAACTAGGAGTGTCTGAAACAAATACAGAGCAAAATATGAATCTTAATAACATTGATTCTACCCATCCAGGCTAGAAAGAGGTGTTCATTTACATAAATTATGTTTGATCTCATTAAAAATCACTGAATAATTGGCTCTATACAGATCTTAGACTTTGGATGTGAGATGGATCCCTAGGTATTTACTCTGAGAGTAGGTCCGTCTCAGTAGCAATGTCACTTTTAAATCTTCCTCTAATTCGCTAGGAAGTGTAATATTAAAAGCTTATTTGGACACATTTATTTTGTAATCTGTTTGAGACTCACAGGTCATGAGATGTTGAAGTGCCTGATCTAAGGAGCTAGCGGGGTCTATCAGGGTCGAACAAGGTCATCTGCAAACAAGGTTAATTTATATTCTTCTGCTCCAAACTGTATCCCTATAAAGGCCTCAGTTGATCTGATGGTGGCCACCAATGGTCCTGTACCGAGAGCAAACAAGGTGGGCAACAGAGATTCCTCTTGTCAATCTAAATCAGCTTATAAGAGCTGCAACTCTTGACTTCTTTACCAGATTTTGGAATAGGTGACACAACTGCCTCCTTCATGGAGGATGTTGCTGAGTTCACAACTTTGCATTCCGAAATTTAGAAGAACGGTTGCTTCTACCTCCAGTTGCTATAAGTACTGTCTCCAAAGGTACTCTGGAGCTATTCAACAGCAAATTAAGTGATAATTTGTTGTCTGGTCATGATCTTTCAGTCACTCCTGACCTACAATTTGAAAGATCTCTCAACTATCCTGGTGACTAAGGCAAGGCTCCCAGAAGATTGTCAGGCTCTCCGGACAATTCTTAGATCTATCCTTAAATTGCTGGATAAGGTCAGGTTTAATTCAGATCGTATTCTTGGAATATATTCCCTGATTCTGGAGGCCTTGATAAAGACCCCTTTTACTGGTACAACGTCAGAAAAGGTATATCTACATGCTAGCGCAGGACTAGATACTTGGCACATGTAGGCTACCCTTTTTCCTTTGTGTCCTACTTCTGTTTGCCATGGCAAGAGAAGAGTCTGAGTAAATGCGACAACACAAACAGGCCATCTGCAAATAAAGTGTGCTGTCCTGAATGACACTCTGTCTGGGAAAGGAATAGCTCTGAGGTCAATTTCTCATTAAATAAACTTTTCCAGGAGGTCTATTCAACTTCTATAATTGAAGTATGAAAGGTAGTCTGTTATCTGATTTTCAACAAACAGAAAATAGAAACATGGCAAGCAGCAGGACCAATTCAAATATGAGCAAAGAAAGGGAAACGGAAAAAGTGGAAGATCTAAAATGCACAGGATCTGACTGATGGCTCCCTGCCTCTGCAATTTTTAGCCACTAATGGCGGCATAGCTGCTTCCTAGGATGTGTTATCATCATTAAATTCTCCTTCTTGCTTAAGGCTGAATTTCATAGCTTCATGCTTCTGGCAATTTCTAACTATGTTTAGGCAACTTTCAACAGGATCAAGCAGATTTCTTTGAATTCTCTCACCAACATCATTCACAGGAGGAAACCTATTTTTCATAGTGAAGATTGCAATTTTATTTGGTGATAGAAGGTTTCCTTTAAATAGATCAGGGATTTTGAGTCTTTTCAACATTCATCCTAAGTTAAAATGCCTGAGCTTGGTAAACTTAAAATTGGTTTTATTGCAGAAAATATTTCCTTATGACTGTTCTTGTGTGGAGTTTGATGTTTTGCCTCTGCCATTATCTTGAGTCACTGTGACGTTTTTCGTGGCAGAGAAATTGCTGCAACTTCAGTCACCTGGCACCACACTAGTGATCTAACTGAGAGTACCAGACTGTCATTTATATTTAGAGGCCCAACTGAATAGTTTTGTACTACCCAAAGATTAACTCTCAGAAACCTGATGAATATTTACTCTGGATCCTGGTGCCATTATTATGGGCTACTACTGAAAACAGAGGTGACATTTTTGGTTGGTCCTTACCACCCAGCGTTCCTAATTGGAGCGTGGCCGCTGTCAAAGCTATCACTCATTTTAACCAAAATGTAATTATTACCTCTCTGAATGCACCAGGGCTTAAACAAATAATCAAAAAGCTAACACGCTGTCACATTTCAAGGCTGCTATCATTTGCCTACAAGGAATATGAAGAAGGAGAAATTTCCAGATGGAACAAGATTTTGTTATGTGTAGCCCTGCCAGATGTTCCAAAAGATGCCACACTAGTGGAGGGATTGCCTTATTTTCCGTAAATTACTTAGGAAATGTTGTAGTTCTTAAACAGCCAAGTAATGCTGTAAACTGTATTAGGTTTGATTCTACAAGATCTTCTCTGGAATATGATTATTTCTGGTTAGTGACTAATGATGCATTACATTACAATTTAAAATGTATTGCTAATACATTTGAAAAGGAACGTGTTTATCAGGTCCTAACTGCTGGTGATGTTAATGCTAACCTGTCATATTTTCTACTGGGCAATTACAGAAATATTGAAATGGAGAAGGCATGGAATATCCCTCCTGACATGCTCCCATGGTGCAGTAGAGCAGATAAGCATGTGAGTATAATTTTGGAGAAAACAAGGCTATGTGAATATTAATAGTTGAATGGACGAGGACTCACAGGCCAGACCTACGCATAAAGGTCCCCAAACATCTTCCATAATTGACTATATGATTTTGTCATTTGAAATATACACCAGCTCCTGACAGAGGCCGTCATGCACAGATGTGTTTTAAACAACCACTTCACTTTAAGTATAGAATTGGTTTTCTTTTCCCAAGAAATCTTGGTGTTGAATTTGGCAGTATGGAATGTGGCAACACAAACATTCTGTGTGTGGATCTACTTAAGTACAAAATATATAGCCGTTTTACTGTATATAAAATGGCAACACAGCATGTTAACATATTTAATAATATTTAATAGAATACAATTGCCAATAGAATAAAAGTTACCTTCACATGCAGAGCCAAAGAAAAACGCAGCTTCCTGCAGAGATCAATAGGTTGATTAGTAGTCAGTTTATAAACTATTTTAACAATCATTTAATTTATATTTGGAAGAGGAGGCAGTCAAGTTACGGGGCATGTACAAGGAAGGAAAGAGAAACCCTTACTGTGGTATGACCAGCATGGAGCCACTCTGACAAAGAACTCAAGACATGTTTCATGTTTAACAGCTCTGAAATGTGGGTAAAAACAAAAACATTTAACAATAGTAATCCTACCTCAGGAATGGAGTAATTAATTACTTATTGCATTTGTATGTTATAAAGAGGCAGGATGGAATGCTATAGGCATGGAAAAAACATTAACTCAGCTTGTATAGTTTCTCAACACCACCACCTACACACCACCGAAGATCTCTAGCTTCGTTCGAGGAGTGAGTAACAATGTCTCAATTAACATGATTTCTACAGTGGTGGTGAAATACAATCCTGACTTAAGGGGCACATTTCTTATCTCATTGTTTCACCTCTGTTCCATAACTAGGTTTTCAACAAAATAATGGGTTGGTAGCAGTAGTGGCTCATGGGCCGTGAAAGAGGCGCTGCTGGGAGGAGGCGCTCAAGTGGTATGGGGGTGTGGCAGGAAAATTAAATTACATTTCAAAATAAACAAAAAAACACTTATCTCTTTGGTGCTGTCCCGCGCCGCACTCCTCTATCCTTCGTCGCTTGTGCAGGCACAGGCTCCCAGCCTGCCCTGCGGCCAACCCTGACGCCGCCCAAAGCTGCATCAGGATTGGCAGGGAGAGCCCAGCCAGGGTGCTCACAGGCAGACTGGGAGCCTGTGCAGGCTCTCTCCAGACCGGCAACCCGGCACAGCCTACAGAGCATGTGTGTTTGGCCAGCCCGAGACGGCCAGCCAAACACACATGCGCTCTGAGGGGGAGTGCTGAGCGCTCCCCATTTCACGTCACCGTGACCCTGTAATAAACATTGTTTATTATCGTTCTCTTTCAAAGGTTTTGCAGCTGCCGCTGCTGGCGGGGGACAACACTCCTCAGCACATACGGAGGAGCTGCCACTGGTTAGTAGTGAGCTGTATAAAAATGTCCCAAGTAGTTATTGTCAAATAGCTCTCTTTAGATTTGTGGGGTGTAATTGGAGAACCTCATGCCTTAAGAGTGTCAGCTGACTTAAAGTTGGAAATGCGGGGTTGAAAAGTGATGGAGAGTCATTTATTGAGGTGATCAAGTCATGTGGCTTGTCCTATGAAAGTGACTAATGTGGTGTCCAATTCTTCATAATTTTAATCATAATTCATAAATGTAATCATAATTCATAATTGTAATCAGACTATGACGGTGTCTAATTCTTTATTTGCATTCTTCTAAAAGACATATTTATGCTTGAACGTGCAAGGCTATACACCTACTTTGGAGTGGAGATGGCGCAGAAGTGGTCTACAATGTTGAAAGACGATAACAAATCAAGCAGCACCATTCTAATATGATGTCTACCTCTGTACCCTCACTTGGTCCATAAAGATTTGTTAATTTCCAGCTGTTTCTGCAGCTGTGCAAGTGCCATATTTTCTAATGACCTTTCAATTTTGAATAGTATGACAATAATGTGCACTTAATGTTAGGACTATTTAAAATCAAACTAGATATCAAGCCAATTGTGGTACAAATTATACTATGCTAAGTTACTCCTACTTTTCTGATGTACACTAGAATTCCTCTCACTGACAATTAAAGGTATTAAATGTGTGGGAGTTGTGCCTTCTTTGTTATAGTAACTTCATTATAAACTGAGCTTAGGCTAACATAATGTGTGTTTGCATCGATATCCCAATACATCGTGTGACAATTGCTGCTGCTACCTTTTCTACATAAAGAATTGTGAGATACGCACTAATAAACTGAGAGAGTTCTCAGAGTTTGCCTCACTATACTTAACTCAATTCCAAGTGTCCCAGGTTATTGCTATGCAATATGTCAATTTGTGTGTTTGAATATACAGTGAAAATGACTGAAATCCAATGTAATTCTACCATGGGAGAAACTCCAAATTTGTTCTGTGGTAAAATGTTTCTTCTTGCTTGTCCTTTATTGGTGCATATTCTGAGAACCATGTACTTGTGTAGACCATATGAACATTTTTGTTTAAAGCCCTATAAAGGACTGTGTAATTTTCTGCACCCCAGAGCCATTATTTCCCCACTTTTAGAAGGCAAATCTATGCTGAATTTTGCATAGAAATTGTACTGAGTTTCTTGCATGTATGACTTGTATGCTTGCTGCTAAACTTATTTATGGCATATTTCATGTATTTGCCTGTTAATTCTTTATATAAAATCTCAAATACCAACCCATGTCTGTCATTTTATAAGAACTGAATTAGATCAACTAGAAATAGTGACAGATCCAATTGGTGACCATCAAAGTCCGCATAGGGACCACCACTCTCCTGGTCCTAGCCTTTGGCATCCCTCTTGACTAATATCATTTGGGATAGGTTTGTGCACCAAGAAACATACTTTTGCAGTGCATTACCTTGGCAACCCCAACCAATAATTGAAAATGGAATCTAAATTTGCTCAAGGTGGTAAGATTATTTTATGGTCAGTACAAACTGGCTGCATCTTTGAATGAAGGAACAGTTTGTGTGTTTCTCTCAGAAAAACAAGTTTGGTCTTTCAGGGATTATCTTCTTTGAAAATACTAGCAAAAAGGTTGTTTAAAAAAAGTAATTGAAACTGTTAGAAATTGGGTATTTCGTTGGCAGTCAGGTTACCCTCTGTCCAAGCAAGGACCCTCACTCTAGTCAGGGTAAGTCACACACAATCCAAATTATCCTGTGCCCACCCTCTGATAGCTTGGCACTGAGCAGTCAGGCTTAACTTAGAAGGCAATGTGTAAAGTATTTGTGTAATAAATCATGCAATAACACAGTATAACACCACAAAAATACACCACTTTGCTGTACCAGGGACTACTGGACTTCTCTATCACCCCAAGAGCCAGCATATTGGCAACTTCCTCCTTGATGCTGGACCTCACTTAGTCTGACACCCTGTAAATGTTGTTCTTCACAGGTGGACTGTCTCCCGTGTCACTATCATGGACACACAAGTGTGTGAGCCCAGTAGTGAGGCAGAACAGGGAATAGAACTGCTCCAATAACTCGTAGCAGTCTCCCCTCTGATCTAGAGTCAGTGAGTCAGAGAGATTAACACCCTCCACTGACCCATCAACTTCTTTGGCAGAGAGGAGGTTGGGGAGAGGCTCACTCTGTTCTTCCATGCCCTCATCTGTCACAAGAAGCATACTGACATCAGACTTCTCAAAATGAGGCATCAGTCTGTTATGGTGGAGAACTGTTAGGTACGTGACCTCCCCCTTTCACTCCTTGACTTCAAATGGGCCAATCCAGCAGTCCAGGAGAGCTCTAGGCTCTACTGGCTCCATCACCCATACTTTGTCTCCAGGTGAGAATTCTACCAGGGTGGCCTTCTGGTCATATCACTCCTTCATCACCTCTTGACTGGCCTTGAGGTTGCTCTTGGCCTGTTTCCAGAAATGCTATGTCTGGTTGCGGGGGGCCAGCATGTAACTGACCACATCCTGGGGAGGTTTCTTGGGAGCTTTCTCCCATCCCTCATTTACTATTCTTAGTAGTCCCCTGACAGGATAACCATAGAGAAGTTCAAAGGGGCTGACCCCTACCCCTTTCTAGGGTACCTTCCTATAAGCAAAGAGTAGGCATGGCAACAGGACATCCCACTTACACCTCATGGCCTCAGGTAGGCCAGTGATCATGCCCTTCAGGGTCTTGTTGACCCGTTCATCGAGCCCATTGATTTGAAGATGGTAAGAGGTGGTAAACCGGTAGGTTACCCCACACTCATACCACATGGACTTCATGTACGCTGACATGAAGTTTGTGACTCAGTCAGACGCAACCTCTTACGGGAACCCCACATGGGTAAACACCTCATCAGAGCTCTAGTCACCACTGGTGCAGTCACTGTCCTTAGAGGGATTGCCTCTGGATAGCGGGGGACATGGTCCACCAAAACCAGGATAAACATGTTTCCTAAGGAGGTTTTGTGGTCCAAGGGACCAATGACATAGATGCCCACCCTTTCAAAGGGGGTGCCAACGACAGGGAGTGGGATCAGGGGGGCCTTAAGCCTTTTCCCTGTCTTCCCACTAGCCTGGCAGGTTGGGCAGGCCCTACAAAAATCATCTGAGGCTACCCTCATTCTAGCCTAATGGAAGTGGGTGACAAGGCAAGCAAAGGTCTTGTCTTGCCCCGAATGCCCTGCCAGGGGAATTCCGTAAGCCAGGCCCAGTAGGAAGGCCCGGTAACACTGGAGGACCACCAGCACACGTGATGCCCCAGCGGCCGGTAACTTAAGCTCACTGTAGAAGAGATCATTCTCCCAATATATGTGGTGATTACCAGAGGCTTCACCTGCTGCTTGGGATGAGGCCTGTTGCCTCAGACCTTCAAGAGGGGGGCACTCCTTCTGCGCTTTGCAGAATTCCTCCATGGTTGGTCGACCCTCCACTTGCCAGCCAGGAAGCTCAGGCAGGTTACCCAAGGTGGCAATATCTTCCCCACCGCGGGAATATCTGGGGCCAGTTTCCCATGCCCCTTGCCCTTCCTCTGTGCAGCTTCTCAGGCTCCAGATACCCTTGGCTCCCTTCCCGGGCAGCCATGGACCGTGTTGTCATGCAGACCCACTCAGGCAAACCTAACATCTCCAGGTGGGATCTGAGCTCTACCTCTTTCCAGGCAGTGTGCTCAAGATCATTGCTTAACAGACAATCTACATGCATGGTAGGACTCACAGCTACTTTTAGAGTACCAGAGAACCCCCCGCCCCACTTAAAGGGAACCAAAGCTACCGGTAGGTGGCTCCCGCGATAGTCAGCGACTATGACCTGGTGGAAGGTATTAGGGGTGACCTGATCTGCCGTCAACCACCGCGGGAATATCTGGGGCCAGTTTCCCATGCCCCTAGCCCTTCCTCTGTGCTGCTTCTCAGGCTCCAGATACCCTTGGCTCCCTTCCCGGGCAGCCATGGACCGTGTTGTCATGCAGACCCACTCAGGCAAACCTAACATCTCCAGGTGGGATCTGAGCTCTACCTCTTTCCAGGCAGTGTGCTCAAGATCATTGCTTAACAGACAATCTACAGGCATGATAGGACTCACAGCTACTTTTAGAGTACCAGAGAACCCCCCGCCCCACTTAAAGGGAACCAAAGCTACCGGTAGGTGGCTCCCGCGATAGTCAGCGACTATGACCTGGTGGAAGGTATTAGGGGTGACCTGATCTGCTGACACCAGCTCACCCCTGACAGTAGTATTGGCAGGCATATGGGCTTTTGGCACCATTTCCTTATCTCCCAGGCATACTAGTGACACCTCTATCTGCTCCCAGAAGCTAACTGGGACCATCTCCCCCCGAGTGCTACACTAGCCAGCCCGGGTGTCTGCCCTCCAGTGGGGGGCTGTGCCATCTTGGGACACTGGAAGTCACCCTTATACTGTCCAAACTTGAAGCACTCTGAACATTTGGGGATAAACTTTCCTTTCTTCTTGTCAAAGTACCCAGACTTCCTGTCAGATTCTGGTGGGGATTGGTTATCACCCCCCTCTTCGGAATTGTTTTGGGGTCCTTTTGAGAACTCCTTATTTTTAAGTTTTTCTCCCCCCTCTTTCTTCTGGTGGGAACCCTGATCACCTTTGTGGGCATCCCCCAGGTACCTTCTTGGACTATCTGGTGCTAACCCAGAGGTCCGCCTCCTCATCAAGGTTCCTAGGGTCAGTCAGCTTACTGTCAACTAGGTGCTGGTGCAACTCTGTAAAGCAAACACTGAACATATGCCCTTTCAGGATCAAATTATGTAACCCCAAATAGTCATTTACTGTACTGCCCCGCACCCATCCATTCAGTGCCTTACTGGAGAAATCCAAAAAGTCTACCCAGTACTGTGTGGAAAGTTTGGTGCTGTCCCTGAACCTCTGACGGTACTTCTCAGATGTCAACCCAAACTTGGCAAGCAGAGCAGTTTTCATAGGTGCGTATCTGTTTTGATCCTTAGGACCCAATGCAAGGAGTGTGTCCCTCCCCACTACTGTACATACCACCACAAGGCTGCCCCCCATTGCTCTTCAGAGACCCCATGAGCCCTTAATGCAACTTCATAAGCAGCCAACCACTTATCAATGTCACCTCCCACCACATAACTTGGCACTACATTTTTGGGTATACTAACCTTCATTTCCCCAGGAGGTCCAGAATGTATGCTGCCACCATCACTGCGGGACTCAGACTGTCTTGCCTTAATATCCAGTTCCTTGAGACTCAGTTTATGAGCTAAGGCTCTCTCAGCTGCTGCCTCTGCTCTCTCAGCTTCAATTTTTAACTTTGCCTTTTGCAGTTGAAACTCTCTCTCTTCCCTCCTTTCCCCTGCGATCAGGCCATGGCTAGAGACACTGCTCCCTGGTTTAGCAGTGGGCACAATTTCAGGGATAACATCCCCCACTATTGGTAAGAAATCCTCTGCGGGGCCAGCCTCTGGACCCTCCTTCTCAACATTCTCATCTATATGGGCTTCTGTCCAGGCCCTCTGCACCTTTTGGTTTTCCTCCTTTCTGGAGGCACCCCAGGTAGGTACTCCCATCCCCTTGCAGAACCTCTTCAGCTGGTTAACAGTGTATGTCTTCAGCTTGGCTAGGTCAAAATCTTCAGCTTCTGTTTGAGACCCAGCCAGAGACATGTTGAATGAGGATTTAGTTAAAATGTCAGGCAGAAAATGAAATTGCAGAAAAAGATAAAAAATCAAGTTGACCTTCAACTGTGGGTAGGTATTGTACACGTAGCTATTGTATGTCACTGCACACATACAAGTCCTATCCTCACCGCTGATCACCAATGTTAGAAATGGTGTCTTTGGTTGGCAGTCAGGTTACCCCGTGTCCAAGCAAAGAACCTCACTCAAGTCAGGGTAAGTCACACACAATCCAAATTATCCTGTGCCCACCCTCTGGTAGCTTGGCACTGAGCAGCCAGGCTTAACTTGGAAGGCAATGTGTAAAGCATTTGTGCAATAAATCATGCAATAACACAGTATAACACCACAAAAATACACCACACAGTGTTTAGAAAAATATAGAATATTTATCTGGTTAAATACAGGTCAAAACTATTAAGATTTGATAAGTACACGTTGAAATATCACGATAATAAAAAAGAGTCTTAAGTTCTTAAAAAGCAATAAGTGTCTCTTGAAAGCACAAAGTATCTGGTTGGCCTCTAAATTATCCGCAACGGGGCGCAGAGGAGGAGATGCTTGGAAAATGGGGAGGTGTGCGTCGGTTTCTCTGGGCATACACAGACGATTCGTTGATATTTTACCACGCAGTAAGGGCCTTGCGTCGATTTCTGGCGCAAAGAGTTGGATCCTCTTCAGGTTGCGGGGTATTTGGACGCCGCGGGCATAATGTGGAGAAATCCTGAGCGTGCAGGACGAAGTCACAGGAGCTGCGTCGATCCGGTGGGCGATGCTGGGAAATTTCTGTTGGACGGCAGGCGCTGCATCAATCCTTCTCGCAGGAAGTCAGGCTGTGTCGTTCTGGCTCGGCTATGCGTCAATCTAGTGGGTCGTGCGTCAAAGTTTTGGGCGCAATGCTGGTGCTGCGTTGATCTCCTCTCTGGGAGCCAGGCTGCGTCGTTCTGGTTCGGCATTAAGTGATTTTCTCACTGCGATTGAGGCTCTGCAGAGTTTCTGGCAGACTGTGCATCTAATTTTCGCCACACAAGGAGTTCTTTGCAGGATGAAGCCTTTTTGGCCCTGAGACTTTAAGGAACAGGAGGCAGGCTCTATCCAAGCCTTCCGAGAGCACTTCTCAGCAGAGCCAGGGGGCAGCAAGGCATCAGGGCAACAGCAGGGCAGCAGTCCTTTGCAGAAACGTAGTCAGGTGAGTCCTTTGGGCAGCCAGGCATTTCCTCTTGGCAGGTTACATGTGCTGGTTCAGAGTTTCTTCACCAGTGGTCTCTTGTCCAGAAGTGTCTGGGTTGGTAGGGTCAGAGGCCCTGTTTAAATACCCAAATGTGCCTTTGAAGTGGGGGAGACTTCAAAGAGTGGCTTAGAAGTGCACAAGGTCCCCTTTCAGTTCCATCCTGTCTGCCAGGGTCCCAGTAGAGGGTTTGGCAGTCTATTGTGTGAGGGCAGGCCACTGTCCTTTCAAATGTAAGTGTCAGGCCCTCCACCCTCCCAGCCCAGGAAGACCCATTCAGTATGCAGATTTGTGCAGGTGTGACTGAGCATCCTGTGTTTGGGATTGCCTGAGCGAAATGCACGAGGGAGCTGTCAAGTAATCTAGCCAGACATGGATTGTAAGGCACAGAAGGATTTAAGTGCAGAAAAATGCTCACTTTCTAAAAGTAGCATTTCTAAAATAGTAATGTTAAATCCAACTTCACCAGTCAGCAGGATGGATTTTGAATTACCATTCTGGCCATACTAAATTGGACCTTGTTACTCCTTTCAGATTAGAATCTACCACTCAAACAGCATGTGAGGGTAGCACTAATGTTAGCCTATGAAAGGAGCAGACCTAACAGCAGTGTAAAACGAATTTAGGAGTTCTACACTACCAGGATGTATAATCTACACAGGTATATGTCCTGCCTTTTATCTACATAGCAACCTAGTTTATGGGTTACCCAGGGCCTACCTTAGGGCTGACATATGTAGAAGAAGGGGAGTTTAAGGCTTGGCAAGTGCTTTTAAATAACAAGTCGAATTGGCACTGAAACTGCACACATAGGCCTTGCAATGAATGGCCTGAGGCATGGTTAAGGGGCTACCTACGTGTGTGGCACAATCAGTGCTGCAGGCCCACTAGTAGCATTTAATCTACAGGCCCTGGGCACAGGTAGTGCACTTTACTGGGGACTTACAAGTAGATTAAATAAGCCAATTGGGTATGAACCAATGTCACCATGTTTTCAGGGAGACAGTGTATGCATGTTAGCACTGGTTAGCAGTGGTACAGTGCGTAGAGTCCTAAAACCAGCAAAAACAGTGTCCACAAAGTGGAAGGAGGCAGGCAACAAGTTAGGGGTGACCACCCTAAGGCTGTCGGGTCAAACAAAAACAGACAAGTATTTGATACTTTGCATACATATATTGGTACCATGGATAATAACTCCATATTTTCATGTGTCCCAGTGCATGTAATTGAAAGATTCTGGACCTGATTATGTGTGCCCGACTCATATATGCAAATTCATTGATTTATGAATGCTAGCTCACCACAGGAGGATACCTTACATGTCTAAATGTGTTTACTCATGCACAACATTACCCCTTGTTGAAATCATACTGTATATGAACAAATACTATTGGGGGTGAAGAAGTTGTGTTCCTGGATGGAATTCCCTTTGAAGACCTGGGAATTGTCAAACGTTTCTCCAACACAAAACATTGTAGAAATATTGGACAAGTAACTCTTGTGTGTGGCAGGAGTAAATACCTTTCCAGTTTGTTAAGGTGAGGAGAACCTTACTCTAAATTGGTCTTGTAGAAAACAAATGCCATTGCCCAAATGTGAAGACATGTCTGTAATGATGAGGCAAACTCCAATCATGACAAAATTCTTCAGTAATGTAGAGATGTAGAAGTGCAGTCAGGAATCCAAGAATGATAACAGGAATCACAGGTACCTGAAGATCAAGTTTATCCTTTAGTACATCACCAAACTTGAGGTCTCTACTGACAAACCTCTTGTGAGAATCATGAACATTCCAAGGATAGAAGCAGGGCACAGAGAGGGATAGACACCAAAATGGATCATAAAGAAAGAAAAGTAATTAAGGCACAATAACTGTGATATTTGAAACAACAAAGCATTACTTCTCAAGATTACAACAATATCCCTCACCTTGGTCATAGTGTAGGAGAGTCTGTAACTTAAATGGCCTGAAATTCCATGGCTGAACCTTTAAAGGGTTAACCAATAAGGCGAGAAAGTGGGACCAATACGCAGGTCTTAGCATGTTGTGGCTCAGGGAAAGCCATCTGTCTGTGCTGCTGCATTGCAGACACAAACTGCTTATGTAATATTTAAATGAGTTTCACAAACAAAACAGTGAAGTTCAAAGCATGCAGCACCAGTCCCCTTTACAAATTCATACAGTACTTTAGTAGACATATGAAAGGCTTCATGCCTGACGCTGAACAAGGGACTCTCTTCTTAACACGTTCGGAAGGCCCCAAGTCTAAAATGTGTTGAATACAAAATTATCAAGCAGCACAGCAAATCAAAAGACACTTGTCATTTCAACTGACCAGGGCTCTGGATAGAAAATGGTCAGTTGGAGCCTAATGCTAAAGTACATTAAATTTAAGAGAGTTTATGTATGTTTCTCTGAGTACAAGTCAGCAGAACATAATCACATGACAGAAACAATGATGGTGAAGTGCATAGGAATATAAGATTATGATTTCACACCCCACTTGTGATATCAATGTTACCTCTGCCACATTCTATTACACATATCGATCAGCTATCCATAGCATTGTGCATGTTGAGAAAAGAGTGGGGTGATGTGGATGTTACCCCGATCACACCCCACTGCACTTATCTGTTAGCGGTCCAGCACAGGGTGGATGTTGAGTGCACAATGTTATTCCGACTGTTCTGTTTATACTTATCTGTTAGCTGTTCAGAGTGGTGGATGTTGAGAGCAGGGTGGAGTATTACAAATGTTACCCTAACTGTGCCCTATTACACTTATCGATTGCCTGTGCAGAGCATGGTGATGCTCAGACCCGGGTGGGGTGATATCAATGTTACCTCAAATGTGCCACCTTGCACTTGTTGGTCACCTATTGAGAGCCTCATGGGTACTGAGAGGAGGGTACAGTACCACCGGCATGCTATTACACTTATCGGTCAGCCCTACAGAGCACAGTGGATGTAATGAGCAGGGTGAGGTGATAACAATCTTACTCCAACTGTATCCCATTACACTTATCGATCAGCTGTCCAGAGCATGGAGTATGTTGAGCACAGGATGGGAGGTGATAACAATGTTACCTCGCCACTTGAATACATCGACTGGAAACCTATGCGTCAAATACTCTCATCTTTGTATTTTGCCCAGTGTTCCATCAACAAAAGCTCTTGAAAGACTTGACATGGGATCAACGTCAACGTCAAGGGAACAGTTTAAAAGTACAATTAATCGATTGAACATTTTTTTTTTTTGGGGAGCAGCGCAATTAAAGACGTGTGGCAACATGGAGGTCTATGCTGGGTGACCTTACTACCGCTAAGGGCATTATACCACACCTGCTGATCCACTACATTTATTACGTATTTCCTAGCTTAAATATCCCTCCGCGCCTTAGGAGGGCCGTGCTGGAGTGTTCCACAAGCCCAGTTACACAAACATAAATTTGCATCATGAAACCTTCGGCGGATCGACACTGTCATTTTCTACTTTCTTCAAAATTGAATGTCGTTATTAAAGTTCAATTTCCATATTTCTCACTTAAAATTATAAGTCGGTGTTCTGGCAAATGCGTAGGAAATATTCAGCTCTTCGCTGTGATTCTGCCGCAGTAGAGAAAAAAAAGAGAGCAAATCTATTTGTAAAAGATGGAGTCAGCCAAGCTTTTCTAGCTCTTTCCTGCTGATGACAATTATCCTGCGGTTGGCAGCGAGCCCGGAAACCTGGCGCTCCTGCAGCCCCGCCGCTCAGGGCCCGCTCGACAAAGCCGGCGTCCTCGGAGGACGTCTTGGTGCAGTGCCCGGGAAATGACAAACAGAAAAGGTCACACGCTCCCTCCGAAAAGATATACTGCGCGGCAAGTTTAATGGACACTGCGCAGCTCCTCCGACATCCCTGCAGACTCTCCAGCGTGCAGCAGATGTGAGGGGGGGGGGTCGGCAAAACAAAATATGAAGTACAAATAAGGAGAAACGAGTCAGCCAACACATTTTTCACTCTGAATGTTTAATCGTAACACTGTGCTAACTAAATTATGAATTGCAATGTCAGTCTACTTTATGATCGCAGCATCTAGCCCAGCACCTCGCCGGTGCCGTATGTTTGGTCCCACGCGCCTGCATAAGCCACTTACAGTAGGATACGCCAGTCACAGTGCTTATTTTAGCTAAAATATGTGCCCGAGCAAGGCACCTTTTCAATTCAGCGCTTCAGAAAGTAAATTACTCTCTGTACGTTTTCATGCAGAACATTTGGCCCTTTCTTCCTCTAAAACCATATTCAGAAACACGGCTGTGTCTGCAGACAATCTTGTTTAATGGAACACATAACCGTAATATATTTGTAATATTCTAGTCACAATGCTCGCCTCCAAATAGGTGTACTTTGCGTGCATGCATCTACAAGGCTCCGCGTCTCCACGGTCCGTCAATTAGAGCTTCCTCTGAGAAGTTCACTGAATCTTTGTCACTTAAAGGACAGCAGAACAGAAAGTAGTAAAATGGCCACTCTGCCCTCCACTCTGACATCACAGGTTCAAAGGTTGAACGGCACTGCTTTCATAATCTACTATCTATGCGTTCCAAGTGTATAGGTATTGAAGGCCTCACTGGCTTGGATTTTGTTGAGTTTTATCCCATCCAGGCTGTCACTGTGATGCCACGCTCTTCCATGTGAGTTATAGAGCCCCATCACAGACAAGCTGACTTTGATTGACTCAGTGTATCATTGAAATGTGGCATGCATGTAGTTATTTACCAGTGAACTTCTACCTAAGTAATTTAACTTTTCTCAGCCTCTTGCCTGTCCCAACACACTATCTTGAACTTAGTCCGGTGACACAGTGTACCACAGGACATCGCTTGCTTCCACGTCACCTACTCTGACACCTTTAAGTCTAAATTCTTGGGTGTGGTCTTGGATTCACGCAGTTAATAGTCTGTTTTCACACATCCTCTGAATCTGAGCTAACAGCTAATTGTTATTTAATGTAGCCACACATTGGTACATTTTTACAGCGATCACTAGGTTGGACTCTGTCATAACATTTATTGCAAATACCATCAAAGAAGTTAATAAAAGGGCATTCTGATATACCAAAGTATGTTTATATTTCATGCTTCTTAGACCTGTCAGCCTTAGGGTGGTCTTCCCCCAACGTTTTGCCTACCTCGTCCACTTTTTCTCATATTATTTTTGCTGGCATTAGGAATCTGCACACTTTACCACTGCTAATCAGTGCTAAAGTACATGTGCTTTCTCCTCTAAAACATGGTAACGTTGTCTTATACCAAATTAGCATATTTACTTATAAGTCCCTAGTCAAGTGGTAGTACATGTAGCCAGGGCCTGTAACTTAAATGCTACTAGTGGGCCTGAAGCACTGATTATACTACCCACTTAAGTAGCCCTTCAAACATGTCTCAAGCCTGCCATTGCAAAACCCATGTGTAGAGTTTTAAACTGTCCTTTTGAACTGGCAAAATAAACCTTTTGCTAGGCCTAAAACCATCCTTTTTAATACATATACGGCACCCCTAGGGTAAGCCCTGGACAGCCCAGAGGGCAGGGTCCAATGTATTTAAAAAGCAGGACATATACTTTTAAGTTTCACATTGCCCTGGTAGTGAAAAACTCTTAAATTTGTTTTTAATTACTTAAAGTCTTATCTCGCCCATAGTATAACATTGTAGTTCCCTTATTACATTTTATAAATGTAATTTCAAAATGGGACTTGATGAGCAGTAATTGTTTAGTGTCTCTGGATGCACAATTTATAATCCTAATTTATGGTGAAGTCGGATCTTAAATTGCAGTTCTGAAAATGTTACTTTTAGAAAGTTGACACTTTCCTGCCTTAGCTGTTTAGTGCCTGTAGCCTGTCTTTGGTCACAAGACTAGGTGTAGTTGACAGTTGAGCTTTGTGTATTCCTCCTAGACAGCCAAAGGCAAAATAAAGCTTTGGTGTGTCTAGATGTTTCATCACTGGCAGGATGGGAGGGAGGAGCTGGACACAGCCCCACTTACACCTGAATAGGCTGTGTCCTTACTCTGCACAAAGGGCTGCATAACCCCTGTAGTTAGTGTGGGGCCAGGGCCGGGAAGGCATGATGCCTGGAGACTTCAAAGGGAAACCTCCTGAAGCTTCTCCCCACACTTCAAAGGTACAGCTAACATAAGCACTGGACCTCAGACACCACACTTTAGTACTTTAGACTTGTGGATATTCTGCCAGGAAGAAAGACTGTTGTGCTGCTGAAGGATGACTTCTCTGCTGGACTGCACTCTTGTGGACTCCTGCTGTGCTGGCCTGCTGTAGTAATCCAGGTGTAATAGTACCACTCCAACCTTTAGGGGGTATTGAAGAAAAGGAAGCATGTACTAAATGAAGCATACATTGTGATATCAACCTTAAGTGACTGAATTCCTGTATGTTGGGAAGGAGACATCACTGATCAGCATAACACCCACTTTGCAAACCTTTTGGACTGGATCTTAGCAGCAAACAGATAGTAAAAGGCCTAGGGGAAATTAGAGATCAAGCAGGTGTTTGTTGGACCCAGACACAAGATTTCTGTATTCTGCATGTTCAGGCAATGCCTGTGTTTACAAAACTATGAAGTTGGTTTAAGCAATTAGCAATGCAATGATGAATCCCTGAACCGTCACCCCAGAACCATCATGCAATTTCAGGAAAATTTGTGTGTCATCTGAATACATGTGAAAACCAACCTGGAGGGCATTCATAATTATTGGAAGTGGAATCTTGTACATGTTAAAGAGACAAGACTGTAGAGCAAAGCTTTGTGAGACACCACATATGGTGGAATGGGCCTCAGAGAAGAATGGACCCAGATTGACTTGTTGGAAAGGACTGGAGAGCAATGACAAGATACATGATAAAGATTGCTGGGAAGTAGATGTGTCAAAGTATTTTCCTACAAGCAGAATGTAGGAAGGTAGCCTCTTTCTAGCCTTGTTACCCCCACTTTTGGCCTGTTTGTGAGTATATGTCAGGGTGTTTTTACTGTCTCACTGGGATCCTGCTAGCCAGGGCCCAGTGCTCATAGTGAAAACCCTATGCTGTCAGTGTGTTTGATATGTGTCACTGGGATCCTGCTAGCCAGGACCCCAGTGCTCATACGTTTGTGGCCTATATGTGTTCCCTGTGTGGTGCCTAACTGTATCACTGAGGCTCTGCTAACCAGAACCTCAGTGTTTATGCTCTCTCTTTGCTTTAAAATTGTCACTGCAGGCTAGTGACTAATTTTGCCAATTCTCATTGGCACACTGGAACACCCTTATAATTCCCTTGTATATGGTACCTAGGTACCCAGGGTATTGTGGTTCCAGGAGATCCCTATGGGCTGCAGCATTTCTTTTGCCACCCATAGGGAGCTCAGACAATTCTTACACTGGACTGCCACTGCAGCCTGAGTGAAATAACGTCCACGTTATTTCACATCCATTTTCACTGCATATAAGTAACTTATAAGTCACCTATATGTCAAACCCTCACTTGGTGAAGGTTAGGTGCCAAGTTACTTAGTGTGTGGGCACCTTGGCACTAGCCTAGGTGCCCCCACATTGTTCAGGGCAAATTCCCCAGACTTTGTGAGTGCGCGGTCACCATTACACGCGTGCACTACATATAGGTCACTACCTATATGTAGCGTCACAATGGTAACACCGAACATGGCCATTTAACATGTCTAGGATCATGGAATTGTCACCCCAATACCATTCTGGTATTGGAGAGACAATTCCATGCATCCCCGGGTCTCTAGCACAGAACCCGGGTACTGCCAAACTGCCTTTCGGGGTCTCCACTGCAGCTGCTGCTGCCAACCCCTCAGACAGGTTTCTGCCCCCCTGGGGCCTGAGCAGCCCATTCCCAGGAAGGCAGAACAAACGGTTTCCTCTGAGAGAGGGTGTTACACCCTCTCCCTTTGGAAATAGGTGTGAAGTGCTGGGGAGGAGTAGCTTCCCCCATCCTCTGGAAATGCTTTGATGGGCACAGATGGTGCCCATCTCTGCTTAAGCCAGTCTACACCGGTTCAGGGATCCCCCAGCCCTGCTCTGGCGCGAAACTGGACAAAGGAAAGGGGTGTGACCACTCCCCTGACCTGCACCTCCCAGGGGAGGTGCCCAGAGCTCCTCCAGTGTGTCCCAGACCTCTGCCATCTTGGATTCAGAGGTGTTGGGGCACAATGGACAGCTCTGAGTGGCCAGTGCCAGCAGGTGATGTCAGAGACCCCTCCTGATAGCTGCTTACCTCTTTCAGTAGCCAAGCCTCCTTTCTCAGTAGCCATACCTCCTTTTTTGGCTATTTAGGGTCTCTCCTCTGGGCTATTCCTCAGATAACGAATGCAAGAGCTCACCAGAGTTCCTCTGCACTTTCCTCTTCGACTTCTGCCAAGGATCGACCGCTGACTGCTCAAGGACGCCTGCAAAACCGCAACAAAGTAGCAAGACGACTACCAGCAACATTGTAGCGCCTCATCCTGCTGGTTTTCTCAACTGTTTCTTGGTGGTGCATGCTCTGAGGGCTGTCTGCCTTCACCCTGCACTGGAAGCCAAGAAGAAATCTCCCGTGGGTCGACGGAATCTTCCCCCTGCCAACGCAGGCACTAAACATCTGCATCACCGGTCCTCTGGGTCCCCTCTCATCCTGATTAGCGTGGTCCCTGGAACACAGGAGCTGGGTCCAAGTGTCTCCCACAGTCCAGTGGCCCTTCTGTCCAAATGTGGTGGAGGTAAGTCCTTGCCTCCCCACGCCAGACAGCATGTGTACTGCATGATTTGCAGCTGCTCCGACTTCTGTGCACTTCTGCAAGGATTCCTTTGTGCACAGCCTAGTCTGGGTCCCCAGCACTCCGTCCTGCATTGCCCAACTCGCTGAGTTTGACTCCGACATCGTGGGACCCTCCTTTTGTGACTCTGTGTTCACAGATCTTCTAAGTGCCTGCTCTGGTACTTCTGCGGGTGCCGCCTGCTTCTGTGGGGGCTCTCTGAGTTGCTGAGTGCCCCCCGTCTCCTCCTTCAAAGAGCGACATCCTGGTCCTTCCTGGTCCCCAACAGCACCCAAAATCCTCAACTGCAACTCTTGCAGCTAGCAAGGCGTGTTTGCTGTATTTCTGCCTGGAAACACTTCTGCAACATCCAGCATGCCGTGGGACATCTTCCATCCAAAGGAGAAGTTCCTAGCCCTTTTCGTTGTTGCGGAATCTTCGGCTTCTTCCACCCGGAGGCAGTCCTTTTGCACCTTCATCCGGGGTTTAGTGGGCACCTGCACCCCCTGGACACTTTCGTGACTCTTCGACTTGGTACCCTTCCTTTACGGGTCCTCAGGTCCAGAAATCCGTCTTCAGTGTTTTGCTGGTGCTTGTGGTTCTTGGAGAATCCCCTATCACGACTATTGTGTCTTTCTGGGGTAGTAGGGTGGTCATTACAACCCTGGCGGTCGGTGTTAAATTGGCAGTAAAACCGCCAACAGGCCGGCGGAAAAAAAAATGGAATCCCGACCGTGGCCGAAACCACCAACATAGACAGCTACTTTAACACTCCGACCGCCACGGCGGTACAAACAAACACTGCGGCAGTTACCGCCAACAGACAGGCAGAGGACAATGTACCGCCCACACTATTACAACCCACCAATCCGCCACCTTTTCCGAGGCGGATTCACCGCAAACAAAAACAGGACTTCAAAGGGAAAACGCTCACCTCTACACACCCCACGAGGAATCTGGACGCCATGGAACCCGAGCTCCAGATTCTGCCAGCCTTTATCTTCCTGCTCCTCTACCAGGAGCACGAATGCCGGCGGCGAAGACCACAGTGAGTACTGCACCTACGACACAGGGGAGGGGGGGAGGAAAAAAAGAGTGACACACACACGCAACACGCAACACCCCCACCCTCACCCACTACAACACATACGCTAATACATATTGATACATAACAGTTACACCCCCAACTCCCCCTGGAAGAATGCAAGGACAAAAAGAAATGAGTCGAATAATTGTGATATATTAAATTACCAACAACAAAAATATTTACAAATATATACATTTATAACATATACAATTATATACACCAAGAACACAAGTCCAAGGGATTCCATCATCATAGTCCGTGGATCACTGGGCCCAAAAGGCATGGGCGAGGCCCACACTCAATACCAGACTCCAAACGGAGAGAACACTGCAGGGGCATCAGTTAGAAATAAAACAGGCACCTCAGGGGGAAGGGAAGGGGGGGCACCTCAGCCGGTTGAGTGCACGACGCCAGATCCACGAGGGGGCTCCATGCTCACAGTTCAATCCTGGGGAGTTCAAAGCCACAGACTCACAAGTCTCTACAGTGGGTGGTTTGCCCACTGTTCAATCCTGGGGAGTGCAAAGCCACAGTCTCACAAGTCTCTACAGTGGGTGGTTTGCCCACTGTTCAATCCTGGGGAGTGCAAAGCCACAGTCTCACAAGTCTCTACAGTGGGTGGTTTGCCCACTGTTCAATCCTGGGGAGTGCAAAGCCACAGTCTCACAAGTCTCTACAGTGGGTGGTTTGCCCACTGCTTTATCCTGGGGAGTGCAAAGCCACAGTCTCTCAAGTCTCTACAGTGGGTGGTTTGCCCACTGCTGCATCCTGGGGAGTGCAAAGCCACAGTCTCTCAAGTCTCTCCAGTGGGTGGTTTGCCCACTGCTTTATCCTGGGGAGTGCAAAGCCACAGTCTCTCAAGCAGATGCCTTTCTCCACTGGTTCTGGAGGGGGCTTTGTGCCCAGAGTGCTTCATCCTGCCAAGGACTGAGGTAGTGGATGTCTTTCTCCACTGGTTCTGGAGGGGGCTGTGTGCCCAGAGTGCTTCATCCTACCCGTGGCAGACCCAGTAGCGTCGGAATCATTGGCGCTCACTGGCATGCGGTGCTGCTGGCGGCGGTGTGCTGGGCAGCGGTTCAGCTGGTGGTGGTGTCCTGGGAAGCGGTTCAGCTGCTGGCGGTCCTGTCTTGGGCAGCGATTCAGCTGCTGGCGGTCTTGTCCTGGCCTGCGGTGCTGCTGGCGGCGGTGTCCTGGGCAGCGGTTCAGCTGGTGGCGGTCCTGTCTTGGGCAGCGGGGCTGCTGCTGGCGGTCCTGTCTTTGGCAGCGGGGCTGCTGCTGGCGGTCCTGTCTTTGGCAGCGGGGCTGCTGGCGGTCGTCTCCTGGGCAGCGGGGCTGCTGCTGGCGGTCCTGTCTTTGACAGCGGGGCTGCTGGCGGTCATCTCCTGGGCAGCAGGGCTGCTGCTGGCGG
The DNA here is from genome assembly GCF_031143425.1 of Pleurodeles waltl. Classification (NCBI taxonomy): domain Eukaryota; kingdom Metazoa; phylum Chordata; class Amphibia; order Caudata; family Salamandridae; genus Pleurodeles; species Pleurodeles waltl. The sequence continues at coordinate 125,882,305 of NC_090436.1, read as the reverse complement.
TCCTGTCTTTGGCAGCGGGGCTGCTGGCGGTCGTCTCCTGGGCAGCAGGGCTGCTGCTGGCGGTCCTGTCTTTGGCAGCGGGGCTGCTGGTGGTCGTCTCCTGGGCAGCCGGGCTGCTGGCGGTCTTGTCCCCCGTGCTGATCTTCCCAGACTTGCCGGTTTTACTGTGCCCATTCCCCAACTTGGATGGTGTCGCAGCTGTCTCCACTCTCCCAACTGTACCCCTGGGAGTGGCTTTGGTGGCTGATTTCTTTCCCCTCTACCGCCGGGCAATGTCCAACTTTTTATGCTTGACAGGTGGGGGACTGTCCGTGCTGTGGCTCCTTGCCACACTGGCTGCCCTGCTGCCTGGTGCACTCCATAATCCGGTGACTACTGGCACCACTGGTCCTGCCGATGTTGTGGCTGAGGTGCTAGGTTGGGACCTGGAGAGTCGGGCCCTAGGAGACTGAAGGGGTGGGGGAGGTGAGGGAAAGAGGTCAAGCTGGAGGGGGTTTGGGAGTGGAGGAAGAGGTTGTGGTTGTAGGAGGTGTACGTTTACTGACTTTGGGTGAAGGTGCATGGGCTGGAGGCTGTCGTGAGGTGGATGGCTGTTGGGTGGGTGTGTGGCTGTGTTTGTGTACCTTGGGAGGTGGCCTCACAGACACACTGGGAGAGGGCACAGGGGATGTGTGAATGGTAGTGGGGGTGGTGACTGCACGTGAGCGGGGTGTGGTTGTGGGTGTGCTGGTGATGGACGTGGTGGCTGAGGATGTAGTGCATGCAGGTGTGAGTGGAGATGAGACTGGGAGGGAGATGAGGAGGAGGGGGACACAGTGGAGGCTGTGGATGTTGTTGTGTCTGCATGTGTGTGATGCTTGCGTGAGTGCCTGTTTGATGTGTGGTGCTTATGTTTGCCACCGCTTCCCTTGTGTGTTGAGGTGTGTGCATGCTGGTCTGATGGTGTGCTTGGGATAGGCTGAGGTGCAGGGGTGTGGGTCTGGGTGGAGGAAGTTGGAGGGGGGAGGCTAGAGACAGGGACAATGGCTGCCATCAGTGCTGAGGCCAGAGTCTGAAAAGCTTGCTGAAGGGCTGCCTGACCAGAGTGAATGCCCTCCAGGTATGCATTGGTTTGTTGCAACTGCCTCTCTACACCCTGGATGGCATTCAGAATGGTAGACTGCCCAACAGTGTGGGACCTGAGGAGGTCAATGGCCTCCTCACTGAGGGCAGCAGGGGCAACTGGGGCAGGGGCTGAGGTGCCTGGGGCAAAGGTGATGCCCACCCTCCTGGGTGAGCGGGCACGGGCCAAAGGCTCAGGGGCTGCTGGGAGGGCGGTGCTGGTAGCAGGGGTGGCGGCTGTACCTGTAGATGCGGGGACACAGATGGGACCGCCACTGCAAGGGAGCTCCCATCATAGGAGGAGTCGGTATCGCTGGTGTCAGCTCCTGTCCCCGCCATGGAGCTCCCCTCGCCCTCCGTCCCACTGGTGTATTCAGACTCCGTAGTGTCACCCTCCAGGGCCATGTGGGATGCAGCTCCCTCCTGCTCCGGTGCCACTCATCCTCCACCTGATGATGCTAATGCACACAAGAACAGGGAGACCACAAAAAGGGGGGGAAGACAGAAGAAAGACATGTTCAGTGCATGCAATACCGCTACCGTTGGGGGACACGACAGACACAGAAGCCCCCTGCACTACGCCGCGCACTTGGGGTCCACTATTCAATCCCTGGGACATGGCTTACAAGGCTATGGCTGATTTCTGCACACATGGATGTCACAGGAGCCTGACTAGGTGTAGTTGGCACTGTACACAGGTGGGGTGGGGTGCCACAGAGCCTGCCTGAAGAAGGGAACTTAACTACCAAACTCGCCCTGGCCTAGGGGAACCCACAGCCCACCTCCCCCACCCAGACACCTACAATGCACGCTGAATCAGCAGAATGAGAGTGTACTCACCCCCTTGTTGCTGCTGTGATGCCCTCTAGCGCCCATCCAACTCTGGGTATCCTGAACATCAGGGGGGTCATGGTGCGACGGGCACCCCTCCCACATTTGGAGGCCATACCCAGCTGGGCCTCCGCCGTCTTCTTGCTCCAGCGGCGAATGTCCTCCCATCTTTTCCGGCAGTGGGTGCTCCATGTGTGGTAGACCCCCAGGGTCCAGACTTCCTTGGAGATGGCACGCCAGATGTCCTTCTTCTGGTGGGCGCTGACCTACAGGAATTGAACAGGGGAAAAAGAGAAGTAATTACCAACTGCACCATCACAGTCATTGGCCCGCATCCCTACCCTTGCCATGATGCACATGCACTCACCGTTGTTTCATGCATGCCTCATTCTCACCCCCCCCCATCTTTCATCCACCCCACTCCACACAGGCATTGCCCATACAGCATGCTCACAGTGTACTTACCTGTTTGTCTGGAGGACCGTAGAGTAGCGTGTACTGGGGGAGGGCCCCATCCACGAGTTTCTCCAACTCCTCCATGCTGAAGGCAGGGGCCCTTTCCCCAGACACACAAGCCATTGTCTCTTCCAGACTGAGGTCACAGCAGCACTTGCAGTGTAGGTCCTCTCCTGTCGAAGATCAGGTATCGAGTGATTGAACAGAGAGAAAATGGTGGTCACGTCCATGGCGGTGCGTACCGTCACCGCCAGCGTACATCATCATTGGCTCCTGGGACCCATAGGGTCCAATGTTAACCAATGCAGAATTGCGCCGCGGTCTTCAACCGCCTACCGCGACGGTGTACAACGCCAGCGCAGTTACCCCATATCCCCTTCTCCCACCTTGCAGGTCAGGCAGCCGCCATTTCAGGGGCCCACATGGCATTATTTTTGACTGCGTCACACATACCTAGGCCTTGCCTAAACACTCATACAGGCAAATTTTGATTTATGAATATTTTGAGAGTTAGCTGTGTTTACGTACCTCAGAGTTGGTTGACCCTGTGCTTGTTGTTCTCCTCCATAGGCAGCGTCCGCTGGGCATGTGAGGAGATGGCAGCATCCTCAGGTGTACAGACCGCTGGTGGACCTGTCGACAATGGAGGAAAGACATGTGATCATCACCTACAGGCTTGATCGTGCCACAATCCAGGAATTGTGTGCCCAGTTGGAGCCAGACCTGATGTCAGCTATCCGCCATCCCACAGGAATCCCCCTTCAAGTGCAGGTGCTGCAGGTACTCCATTTCCTAGCAAGTGGGTCTATTCAAACAACAGTGGCCATAGCATCAGGGATGTCCCAGCCTATGTTTTCCAACGTGTTGTCCAGAGTGTTGTCTGCCCTGCTGAAACACATGCGCAACTATGTCGTTTTCCCTCAGGTGGAGGATTTGCCTACAGTGAAAAGTGACTTCTATGCCCTGGGACATATCCCCAACATCATAGGTGCCACTGATGGGACACATGTGGCATTGGTAACCCCCCGCAGGAGTGAACAGGTGTACAGAAACCGGAAGAGTTACCATTCCATAAATGTGCAGATGGTGTGTCTGGCAGACCAGTACATCCCCCATGTTAATGCAAAATTCCCTGGCTCAGTGCATGACGCTTACATCCTGCGGAATAGCAGCATCCCTTATGTGATGGGGCAACTACAGAGGCACCGGGTGTGGCTATTAGGTGAGGACATGGACCCAATACAGTGTGACTAGGTGTCTGGGGATGTCCCTAAGAGTTAGTGTGTGTCTAACAGTTGTCCTTCGCCATTTGCAGGTGACTCTGGTTGCCCCAACCTGTCATGGCTACTGACCCCAGTGAGGAATCCCAGGACAAGGGCAGAGGAACGCTACAATGAGGCCCATGGGCGAACTAGGAGGATTATAGAGCGGACCTTCGGCCTCCTGAAGGCCAGGTTCCGGTGCCTCCATATGACAGGTGGTTCCCTATTCTACTCACCAAAGAAGGTATGACAGATCATCGTGGCCTGCTGTATGCTTCACAACTTGGCTTTGCGACGACAGGTGCCTTTTCTGCAGGAGGATGGTCCAGATGGAGGTGTTGTGGCATCTGTGGAGCCTGTGGACAGTGAAGACGAGGAAGCAGAAGAAGAGGACATCGACAACAGGAACACGGTGATCCTGCAATAATTCCAGTGAGACACAGGTAAGAGGACAACATTGCCTGCTACATCTAATTTAAATCTAATACATCTCTACTGTCTGTCTGTTTCACCCAGTGTATGGTCTCTGAGTTGTCACTTTCCCTTACGATTTCACAGATGTGGGTCCAACTGTGTGACATCTGCTTTGTTTCCTCATGGACTATAGCTGTGTGACATAGGTATGTTGACATTACATTTGAAAGAGCATTTTGGCACTGTAATTGCTAATACACTGTTTCAAAATCACAGACAGACTCCAGATTGTTTTGTGCTTTAAGGGAGTTTAAGTGCTCAATATTGGAGGGGGTTGTAAAATGGTGAGGGGTGATAGTGGAGGAATGTCCATGGCAGAGTCCAGTCTATTAGCCACACAGGTACATTGTCTAAAGGGGCATAGAAAGTGGAGCTGGGGCAGTTTAAGGATGGACAGGGTGACAAGGTGGGACAAATGGATGACAATCAGGGTGGTCTCATTTCTTGGCAGGGTCTTGGCAGCGTTCTCTGTCTTTGTCCTGGATCTCAGTGACCGTTTGCGGGGTGGTTCTCCCTCTGCAGGGGGTGGGGTGCTGGTGTGGTGGTCCTGTGGTGGTGCCTCCTGTCCACTAGCGGCGGCGGAGGTGGTGGGCAGTTCATCATCCAGGCTATTGTCAGGGGCCCGTTGTTGTGCCACAGTGTCCCTCCTGGTGTTGACTAGTTCCTTCAGCACCCCTACAATGGTGCCCAGGGTGGAAATGGTGGATTTGAGTTCCTCCCTGAAGCCCAAATACTGTTCCTCCTGCAGCCGCGGGGTCTCCTGAAACTTGGCCGTTGCCATCGTCTCCTGGGAATGGTGGTAGGCTCCCATGATGTTGGAGAGGGCCTCGTGGAGAGTGGGTTCCCTGGGCCTGTCCTCCCCCTGTCACACAGCAGCCCTCCCAGTTCCCCTGAGTTCCTAGGCCTCTGGCCCCTGAACCGTGTGCCCCCTGCCACTGCCCCCAGGTCCCTGTTGTAGTTGGGGTGGTGGGTTAGCCTGGTTTCCCTGTAGTGGTGGACACACTGCTGCTTGACGTGTCCTGGGGACAGAGGTATGGGCCCGCTGCGTGGGTGATGTGCTGGTGTTTCCAGAGGGGGGAAGCCCTGTAGTGGCTTGTGCCAGTGTGTGGGGAACCGACTGTCCCGAGGTCCCAGATAGGCCGGGATGGTCATCTAGATCCAGTTGGACAGAGCTGCCGTCATCACTGTGGGCCTCTTCTGTGGATGGAGTGGACATGTCTGGACCCTCCTGTCCGGTGACATTTGGTAGGGGTCCTGCAGGGGTGTAAAAGCATGATTACTGCATCTGTGTGTGCCATGGTGTGCAATGGGTGGGTGACCGTGTACTCCAGTGCTTGCTTTCCTGTGTAGGACCTTGTGTGATGATGGTTTAGGGGGGTGTATGGGTATGTGCAGTGGCCATGCTTTGGTGATGGGTGTCCATGCTTTGGTGTTGCATGCAGGGCTTGGTGTTGGGATTAGTGGTTTGTGATATTGAGACATGTGTGAGGAGTAGGAGTGATGGGGATGAGGGCGAGGGTGGGGATATGTGATAGCATACAGGTAGGGTGGGGGATGAAGTAGTGAAAGATTTGACTTACCAGAGTCCATTCCTCCAGCTACACCTGCGAGGCCCTCAGGATGCAGAATAGCCAAGACCTGCTTCTCCCGTGTTGTTAGTTGTCGGGGAGGAGGTGGGGGTCCGCCGCCAGTCCTCTGTACCTCAATGTGGTGTCTGGAGACCACGGAACGCACCTTGCCCCATAGGTCGTTCCACCTCTTCCTGATGTCATCCCTAATTCTTGGGTGCTGTCCCACTGCGTTGACCCTGTCCACAATTCTTCGCCATAGCTCCATCTTCCTAGCTATGGAGGTGTGCTGCACCTGTGATCCGAATAGCTGTGGCTCTAACCGGATGATTTCCTCCACCATGACCCTGAGAACCTGGGGTGTCTTTGCGGTGCCATAGGGTGGTGTGGGTGAGGTGTGGGGTGGTGTGTGCTGTGATGTGTGGGGTAATATTTAGTGGTGTGTTGTGTGAGGTGCGTGGATGTTATGTGGGTGATGGTGTCGAGTGCCTGTGGATGCTCGTTTGTAGATGGTGGTGTCTCTTTCTGGCCTTCAGTCGTAATTGTTGTCGTAGGGGTTTGTGGGTGATGTGGGTGTGTGTTTTATATTGTATTGGGTGTGTGGGAGTGGGATGTGTATGTGTATCAGGTGTGTGTATTTGGAATTGTCCAATGTGGTAGTGTTTTGTAAATGTGTGTTTTGAGCGTGGTGGTGTGTACCGCCAGTGGAATACCGCGTTTGAAAGACCGCCGCGTGGATTCGTGGGTCGTGATAGTGTGGGCGTATTCCTGTTGGCGTGACGGTGGAGGATTTCTTATCGCCACTTTATCACTGACCTTTGGTGTGGCGGACTTGTGTGGGTGTCTAGATTTTGGCGGATTCCGGGCATTGGGTCATAATGACCGTGGCGGAATTCCGTGGTCGCAGCGGTGTGTTGGCGGTCTTCTGCACGGCGGTAAGCGGCTTTTACTGCCAATATTGTAATGCCCCCCATTGTCACTAAAATAAAGTACCTTTATTTTTAGTAACTCTGAGTATTGTGTTTTCTTATGATATTGTGCTATATGATATAAGTGGTACAGTAGGAGCTTTGCATGTCTACTAGTTCAGCATAAGCTGCTTTGCCATAGCTACCTTCTATCAGCCTAAGCTGCTAGAAACACCTGTATTCTACTAATAAGGGATAACTGGGCCTGGCACAGGGTGTAAGTACCACAAGGTACCCACTATAAGCCAGGACAGCCTCCTACATTGGTGGTGCAGCGGTGGGATAAGTACTTGTAACTGCTTTACCACTTTGTCATTTGGTGCTTTTCATAAGAAAATCTTATACCAAATAGTTCAGTATATGCACATTGCACCAAAACAGTTTACTTTTCTGCTCTAAAACTTTTTACTAAGTTTTTGAAAAGTTCTGAAAACTTGAAAAAGTTTTCTAAAAGTTCGAAAAAGTTTTTTCTCTGTACTTTCAAAAGTGCTAAGACTTTTTCTCTCTCTGTCTTTTTTATCATGTCTTCAGTAGAGGTCACTCCCAAAGTTGTTCAGGCTTTTGAGAGTTTAAACTACAAAAGGTTGAGGGGGTCTCTGCCTGGATAGAGGTTTAAGCATAGGTAAGAATCCAACAAAAGAGTTTCTCTTTAACCTGCTCTTACAGGATGACCAGTCTGGCCCATCTCAGGGAAAAAAGGCAAATGGGGAGGCTTCCCAGTCAGACTCAGAGGAGGTCTCTGAAGGTGCTGGGGTGGGTTCTTACAAAGTCCTGCCCTCTAGCAGGCCCCGTAGTGACATTGGTAGTGGGAGAGGCTCACACATTAGTAGAGCATCTTTCACTCCTAAAGGCCAGGTTACTAGGATCCAGCCAGTTAGGGACAGGTCTCTCTCTGCCAATTCCCAAATCTCCTCTGTATCCAAACATTCCCAACCCTCCCACCCTGAGGATAACTTAATGGAAAGGGAACTCAGAAAGCTGAGGTTGGAAGAGACCAGACTGAAGCTTAAACAGCAGCAGCTGGCCTTAGACAGGGAATCCCTGGATATAGAGAGGGAAAGACAGAGATTGGGGTTAGTTTCCATGGTGGCAGCAGCCAAGTTTCAGATAGTAATCCTGTTAGAGAGCAAGATTCCAGAAACCTGCAAAAGATAGTCCCCCCTTACAAGGAGGGGGATGACATTAATAAGTGGTTTGCTGCACCTGAGAGGGCCTGTATGGTACAGTTGGTCCCTCAAAGGCAGTGGGCTGCTATCTTGTCTCTATCTTTCACTGGAAAGGGTAGGGATAGGCTCCTTACTGTCAGAGAAAGTGATGCCAATAATTACAAAGTTTTGAAGGATGCACTCTTGGATGGATTTGGCTTAACCACTAAACAATACAGGATTAAGTTCAGAGACACCAGAAAAGAGTCTTCTCAAGATTGGACAGATTTTTTTGACTGTTCAGTGAAGGCCTTGGAGTGTTGGTTACATGGCAGTAAAGTGAATGACTATGAAAGCCTGTATAATCTGATCCTGAGAGAGCATATTCTTAACAATTGTGTGTCTGATTTGTTGCACCAGTAGTTGGTAGACTCAGATCTGACCTCTCCCCAAGAATTGGGAAAGAAGGCAGACAAATGGGTCGGAACAAGAGTGAACAGAAAAGTTCATACAGGGGGTGACAAGGATGGCAAGAAGAAAGATGGTGAGAAATCTCAGGATAAGCAAGGGGATAAAGGTAAAACTAAAGATCCTTCTTCAAATCCTAAACACTCTCTAGGGGGTGGGGATACATCATCTTCTTCCTCTTCTTCACAACCCACACACATTAAAAAGCCTTGGTGCTATGTGTGTAAAAATAAAGGCCATGGGCCAGGGGATAAGTCCTGCCCAGGTAAATCCCCTGAGCCTACCACCACTAATATATCAAACTCTAGTGCCCCTAGCAGTAGTGGTAATAGTGGTGTGACTACTGGCAAGAAGAAAGATGGTGAGAAATCTCAGGATAAGCAAGGGGATAAAGGTAAAACTAAAGATCCTTCTTCAAATCCTAAACACTCTCCAGGGGGTGGGGATACATCATCTTCTTCCTCTTCTTCACAACCCACACACATTAAAAAGCTTTGGTGCTATGTGTGTAAAAATAAAGGCCATGGGCCAGGGGATAAGTCCTGCCCAGGTAAATCCCCTGAGCCTACCACCACTAATATATCAAACTCTAGTGCCCCTAGCAGTAGTGGTAATAGTGGTGTGACTGCTAGCAACAGTCAAAATAAGGGTGTAGTTGGGTTCACTTTTGGGTCCATCATAGAAACTGGGGTAGTGAATCCCAAGACAGTTTCTGTCACACCTGGTGGCATTGGCCTTGCCACACTGGTTGCTTGTCCCCTTACAATGGATAAGTACAGGCAGACAGTTTCAATAAATGGTGTTGAGGCTCAGGCCTATAGGGACACAGGTGCCAATATCACTTTGGTGACTGAAAACCTAGTGTCTCCTGAACAACACATCATTGGACAACAGTACAAGATTATTGATGTGCATAACTCCACTAAGTTTCTTCCCTTAGCTATAATTCAGTTTAGTTGGGTGGAGTTACTGGCCCTAAGCAGGTAATGACCTAGAGGCCTCGGGTTGGGCTGAGGTAGAGTTTAATACCCATGCAGCCATGCTGGGTATCCCTGAGGAAGTGCTTCCTCTCATTTCAGCTGAAATTAAAAAGCAAAGGAGAAAAAGGCCTGAAAACTCAGGATCCTTCTCCAACAACAGGTGAAAAGGGCATCAAAGTAGTCCCTTCCCACCCTGCCATTCAGGATACCATTCCTATGGTGGGAGAAACCTCTCCTGGGGTGGTACCTGTACCAAGGGAACCATCAGCTGGCACAGCTGTACTCCCTGAGGTGGAAGTACCTCTCTGTGGGATAACTAATATTGGTGAGAAAAAGTTCACCATTTTAGTTAACATGGAGCATCCCTCCAACCCTCCCAGAGAAACTTTAGTACAGCAATCCTGCACTGCCTCACAACACTTAGGACAGTAGCCCTGTCCTAGTGGGGAGCTCATAGGACAGCATCCCTGCCCTGCTCCAACTCAAGAGAAACAGCAACCCTGTTCTCTCTTATAGCCATATGGACAATGTTTTTGCCCAACTATGGCATTATTGAGACAGCACCCCGTCTGGCATTCTCATCACTTGATATTGGTCCAGTGGACAATTCCCACTGCTCTAAACTTAAACATACTAATAGGAACTCTGAGAATATAACTTCCCATTGTTGGCTAGCTAAAAAACTTCAAACAAGGTGGTTTACATCCCCACAGGGAAGTAACCATAGAGTGGATGATAAAGGGAGTAACCAATCTATTGCAGAGCTACTCTCCGCTTATCACCACTTAGACAATAAAGACTCAACTGGCCAAGGTTAGCCTTATTGTCCTTCATTTGGGGGGGAGGTTGTGTAGGAAGGTAGCCTCTTTCTATCCTTGTTACCCCCACTTTTGGCCTGTTTTTGAGTATATGTCAGGGTGTTTTTACTGTCTCACTGGGATCCTGCTAGCCAGGGCCCAGTGCTCATAGTGAAAACCCTATGTTGTCAGTGTGTTTGATATGTGTCACTGGGATCCTGCTAGCCAGGACCCCAGTGCTCATACGCTTGTGGCCTATATGTGTTCCCTGTGTGGTGCCTAACTGTATCACTGAGGCTCTGCTAACCAGAACCTCAGTGTTTATGCTCTCTCTTTGCTCTAAATTTGTCACTGCAGGCTAGTGACTAATTTTACCAATTCTCATTGGCACACTGTTATAATTCCCTTATATATGGTACCTAGGTATGCAAGGTATTGGGGTTCCAGGAGATCCCTATGGGCTGCAGCATTTCTTTTGCTACCCATAGGGAGCTCAGACAATTCTTACACAGGACTGCCACTGCAGCCTGAGTGAAAAAACGTCCACGTTATTTCACAGCCATTTTCACTGCACATAAGTAACTTATAAGTCACCTATATGTCTAACCCTCACTTGGTGAAGGTTAGGTGCCAAGTTACTTAGTGTGTGGGCACCCTGGCACTAGCCAAGGTGCCCCCACATTGTTCAGGGCAAATTCCCCGGACTTTGTGAGAGTGGGGGCACCATTACACGCGTGCACTACACATAGGTCACTACCTATATGTAGCATCACAATGGTAACTCCGAACATGGCCATGTAACATGTCTAGGATCATGGAATGGTCACCCCAATTCCATTCTGGTATTGGGGGGACAATTCAATGCATCCCCGGGTCTCTAGCACAGAACCCGGGTACTGCCAAACTGCCTTTCCGGGGTCTCCACTGCAGCTGCTGCTGCTGCCAACCCCTCAGACAGGTTTCTGCCCCCTTGGGGCCTGAGCAGCCCAGTCCCAGGAAGGCAGAACAAAGGATTTCCTCTGAGAGAGGGTGTTACACCCTCTCCCTTTGGAAATAGGTGTGAAGGGCTGGGGAGGAGTAGCCTCCCCCAGCCTCTGGAAATGCTTTGATGGGCACAGATGGTGCCCATCTCTGCATAAGCCAGTCTACACCGGTTCAAGGATCCCCCAGCCCTGCTCTGGCGCGAAACTGGACAAAGGAAAGAGGAGTGACCACTCCCCTGACCTGCACCTCCCAGGGGAGGTGCCCAGAGCTCCTCCAGTGTGTACCAGACCTCTGCCATCTTGGATTCAGAGGTGCTGGGGCACAATGGACAGATCTGAGTGGCCAGTGCCAGCAGGTGACGTCGGAGACCCCTCCTGATAGGTGCTTACCTCTTTCAATAGCCAGGCCTCCTTTCTCAGTAGCCAAGCCTCCTTTTTTAGCTATTTAGGGTCTCTCCTCTGGGCTATTCCTCAGATAACGAATGCAAGAGCTCACCAGAGTTCCTCTGCACTTCCCTCTTTGACTTCTGCCAAGGATCGACCGCTGACTACTCCCGGACGCCTGCAAAACCGCAACAAATTAGCGAGACGACTACCAGCAACATTGTAGCACCTCATCCTGCCGGCTTTCTCGACTGTTTCCTGGTGGTGAATGCTCTGAGGGCTGCCTGCCTTCACCCTGCACTGGATGCCAAGAAGAAATCTCCCGTGGGTCGACGGAATCTTCCCCCTGCCAACGCAGGCACCAAACTTCTGCATCACGATGAGAGGGGACTTCTGGGTCCCCTCTCATCCTGACGAGCGTGGTCCCTGGAACACAGGAGCTGGGTCCAAGTGTCTCCCACAGTCCAGTGGCCCTTCTGTCCAAATTTGGTGGAGGTAAGTCCTTGCCTCCCCACGCCAGACAGCAAACCTGTGTACTGCATGATTTGTAGCTGCTCCGGCTTCTGTGCACTTCTCCAAGGATTGCTTTGTGCACAGCCTAGCCTGGGTCCCCAGCACTCCATCCTGCATTGCCCACCTCGCTGAGTTGGACTCCGACGTCGTGGACCCTCCTCTTGTGACTCTGAGTTCACAGATCTTCTAAGTGCCTGCTCTGGTACTTCTGCGGGTGCTGCCTGCTTCTGTCAGGGCTCTCTGAGTTGCTGAGCACCCCCTCTGTTTCCTCCTCCAAGGAGCGACATCCTGGTCCTTCCTGGTCCCCAGCAGCACCCAAAATCCTCAACCGCAACTCTTGCAGCTAGCAAGGCTTGTTTGTGGTATTTCTGCCTGGTAACACTTCTGCAACATCCAGCACGCCGTAGGACATCTTCTGTCTGAAGGAGAAGTTACTAGCCCTTTTCGTTGTTGCAGAATCTTCGGCTTTTTCCACCTAAAGGCAGCCCTTTTGCACCTTCATCCGGGGTTTAGTGGGCACCTGCCCCCCCTGGACACTTTCGTGACTCTTGGACTTGGTCCCCTTTCTTTACGGGTCCTCAGGTCCAGGAATCCATCTTCAGTGTTTTGCTGGTGCTTGTGGTTCTTGCAGAATCCCCTATCACGGCTATTGTGTCTTTGTGGGGTAGTAGGGTAACTTTACTCCTACTTTTCAGGGTCTTGGGGTGGGGTATCTTGGACACCCTTACTGTTTTCTTACAGTCCCAGCGACTTTCTACAACCTCCCATAGGTCTGGGGTCCATTCGTGGTTCGCATTCCACTTTTGGAGTATATGGTTTTTGTTGCCCCTAGACCTATGTCTACCTATTGCATCCTATTGTAATTCTACATTGTTTGCACTACTTTTCTTACTGTTACTTACCTGTTTTGGGTTTGTGTACATATAATTTGTGTATATTACTTACCTCCTAAGTGAGGGTATCCTCTGAGATACTTTTGGCATATTGTCACTAAAATAAAGTACCTTTATTTTTAGTAACTCTGACTATTGTGTTTTCTCATGATATTGTGCTATATGATATAAGTGCTATAGTAGGAGCTTTGCATGTCTCCTAGTTCAGCCTAAGCTGCTTTGCCATAGCTACCTTCTATCAGCCTAAGCTGCTAGAAACACCTCTATTTTACTAATAAGGGATAACTGGACCTGGCACAGGGTGTAAGTACCACGAGGTACCCACTATAAGCCAGGCTAGCCTCCTACGCAGAATGATGGAAAGATCTGAATTCTGATCTATTGGCAACTTGGCAGGGATGCTGGTAATTTCAGACTTTTGGACTTTTGATGTGATTTAAACATTGAAAATATTAGCATAAGCTTTGGTCACTGACTGCACATTTTATTAGTTCAGGATTTAGATACGGGTTTTGAGGAACCCACTAGAAACTATCTTTTCACTTATTTCTATTTTTTTATATTTGGAGTATTTGTAAAGCATTGCAGAGCACTCGCAGTAGGATTGGTGTGCTATTTCAAATCCAGATCTTGAATGTAGATTTCCAGGCTGTGTCATCAGATAGTACTTTTTCCTGCAAATATAATTTATTGACACCAAGTGGCAGATTTATGTCAGATTCTAAAGATAATTGAAAAGTATTCATGAACCTCTATTTCTCTAACTGGAGCCCTTGGTTAGCTGGCAAAGGTCTGATTAGTACTTGTGGTGATGCACTTCTAGTATTTTATATTTATCATCGCAGGGGCTGAAGTGGAAAGTATAGAAAAGAATCTGGAAATATTCCTAGTATATAGAATGGGATAGTAAACATAGTGAAAAATAATATAGCGGATATTTAAATACCATAGTTGTTTCTCGTTGGCCATTATCAGTGCTGCTTCTAGGTTTAAACATTAGTCAGAATAAACATCATGTGTGGTGACAGATTGAAATCAGGCCTTTGTCAAAAAGAGATGTCCACATTTTATTATTGTAGGGAAGTACCCGCTTTTTGGCATGTTACCCCCAATTTCTGCCTGATGTCAATGTGTTTTACTGTGTCACTGGGATCCTGCTAACCAGGACCACAGTGTTTATGCTCTCTCTTCTCTAAATTGTCTCACTGCATACTGGTAACCCAGTATTTCATCCCAAATTGGCATACTGGTCACCCCTCATAAGTCCCTGGTATATAGTACCTATGTAACCAGGGTATTGGGTTTCCAGGGCATTCCTATGGCCACCCATAGAGAGCCCATGCAAAGGCTTCTATAGGACATGCATCATTTCACTGCACCAGGTCACTTATAAGTCACCCATAAACCAGGCCTTCCAACCCTGAAGGCTGGGTGCAGAGTACCTGTGTGTGAGGGCACCCCTGCACTAGCAGAGGTGCCCCCACGTCGTTCAGGACCATTTTTTCCAAACTTTCTGAGTTCGGGGACACCATTTTACGCGTGCATTGGACATAGGTCACTACCTATGTACAGCTTCACAAAGGTAACTCCGAATATGGCCATGCTTGATAACAAACATGTTGGAATCATACCTCAAGGCTTTTGCAAGGACTTAAAGGGCAAATTGTGGCTGTGTAGTACAATGGTGCGCACTTCCAAGGATTTTCTGCTTATATTGTGAGTACGAACAAACAGTCAATGATATTGAAACTTGAACATGTGAGTTTCGAGAGTGCCAGAGTGGTTCCACACCCAGCCACAGGGTGTGTAGGTTGTGAGACGACTGGTCCACAGAGGATAAATAAAGTTGAGAGAACCACGGTACATCCAAATATGCCAAATAGTGTCCTTTATTCTTCGTTTTGGTTATCCATTGAAATACATCAGCTACAGTGTTCAATGTAGAAACAGCCGACACGTGTTTCGTCGTAACAGTGACTTTTTCAAGGCTTGTTGATTTAGTATATTGTATTCAAAATGTGCCAATTATGTCCATATTGCGGCATTCAGAGTAAAAATTAATTTCCCATATGAGGGTATCTGTAAGAGTGTTGGATTTAAATCGCCAAAGGAGGGAAAAAGCACTACTCTCAAGCCTCTCGGTATTTGTTTGTTTTGCAGATATTTTTGTAAGATAGTGGAATCCCACCATCTGGATAGTTCTTGCTTTTCTAGTCTTTCCAATTTGATAAATTTAGTTCTAAGCCCTTCCTTTCTCATATTTGTATTGGTACTGGTAATGGTAGAAGCACTTGCACCTGTATCTGTGCTAAAAAGCTCCTCCAATAAAGCTTCCCTATTGTCATCAAATCTAGACATATTAGAACATGAAAAATGAAACACAGGATTGTCAATTATAATGTTTATACAATACAAATATCAGTATATACTACAGCAGATGGGTGCGTCTCCATACACAAATTATAACTTAAAGGGCGAATTGTGGCTGTGTAGTACAATGGTGCCCACTTCCAAGGATTTTCTGCTTATATTGTGAGTACGAACAAACAGTCAATGATATTGAAACTTGAACATGTGAGTTTCGAGAGTGCCAGAGTGGTTCCACACCCAGCCACAGGGTGTGTAGGTTGTGAGCCGACTGGTTGTATGATTTCATGCACTCTGGGGGCTCCTTAGAGGACCCCCAGTACTGCCATTACAGCCTTCTGATGGTTTCCAGGCAGCCGCAGCTGCTGCCTCCTCACAGACAGGTTTCTGCCCTCCTGTTGCTTGAGCAGCTCAAGCCCAAGAAGGCAGAACAAAGCATTTCCTTTGGGAGAGGGGTGTTACACCCTCTTCCTTTGGACATAGGTGCTACAGGCATGGAGGGGTAGCCTCCCAGAGCCTCTGGAAATGCTTTGAAGGGCACAGATGGTGGCCTCCTTGCAAATCCAGTCTACACCAGTTCAGGGACCTTCTAGTCCCTGCTCTGGTGTAAAACTAGACAAAGGAAAGGGGAGGGACCACTCTCCTGTCCATCACCAGTGTCCCTGGGTTTCGCCATCTTGGATTAAAAGTTGACAGGGCACTCTGGGAGCATCTGAGTGGCCAGTGCCAGCAGGTGACATCAGAGCCCTCCCCTGATAGGTGCTTACCTGTGTAGCTGACCAAACCCCCCTACAGGGCTATTTAGGGTCTCTCCTCTGGGTGTTTCCTCAGATTCAGATTGCAAGACCCCAGCAGGAATCCTCTGCATCCTTTACTTCACCTTCTACCGAAAAAACTCATCTGGACCCTCCAGGAACTCTAGAAACTGAAACAAAGAAGCAAAGATGACTTCTGCAACATTGTATCTTCAGCTCCTGCGGGCAACTGCAACTGTTTCCAGGTAGTGCATCCTCCAAGGACTGCCTGTCTTCAACCTGCACCAGAAGAATGAAGGAATCTCCCTTGAAGTGAAGGAGTCACTTCCCTGCTTCAGCAGGCACCCCTATACAGCAACCCCTGGTGGCTTGGGTCCCCTCTTCTAAAGAAGTGTGTGGATCTTGCAACATGAGTGGTGGACGGAAGTGGTCCTGGTGGTCCAGACGTACAGCTGTCCAACTTTGGTGGAGGTAAGAGCTTACCTCCCCATGCAATACAGTATCCCGTGCACCGTACGTTTTGCAGTTGCCAAGGCTTATTGGCATCCTTCCAAGACGTTCTTCATGCACCTTACAGCTCCAGCCCTAACACTCTATCCTGCGACGCACAGATTCCTGAGTGGTTCTCCGGCAGCGTGGGATCCCTTTGTGTAGAGCTGCATGGGCCTCCTTCTGCACTTTCTTTGTCCCTATGCTATGGGACTCCTGTGCGCGCTGCCTGGTCTTCTGAGGGCTCTCTGAGTTACTGAGGGCCCCCTCTGCCTCCCCCTCCTGGGTAGAGGCCACTAGGTCCCTCCTGGTCCCAGGCAGCGCCATTTTCTGCTAACTCCGTGCTTTGCATATGCCAAGGCTTGTTGGTGGATTCCAGTGACACAAACCAGACGGCAATCATCCATCCATTGTGGGACATCATCTCCACCAACCAGGAACCCGCATCCGTTTTCTTGAGTGCAGTACTGACTGTTCTTCTTCACCTGTGGTTCTTCTTTTGCACTTTCATCTGGGTAAGCTGGAGCTCTTGTTCTCCATGGACTCTTCAGTGCTTCTTGGACTTGGTCCCCATCCTCCACAGGTCTTCAGGTCCAGGAATCCATCATTGGTGTCTTGCAGTCTCTTCTGGTTCTTGCAAAATCTTCTATCACATGTTCTTGTGTGTTCTAGGAAAGTTACTGTGATTTACTCCTGCTTTCCTGGGCTCTGGGGTGGGTTCTATTACTTACCTTTGGTGTTTTCTAACACTCCAAGTGCCCCTCTACACACTACACTTGCCTAGGTGGGAAACCAACTTTCGCATTCCACATTCTTAGTATTTGGTTTGTGTTCCCTCCAGGCCCATTTCTAACTATTGTGATTTTTACTATTTGCACTGTTTTCTAACAGTTTTTACCGCTATATCTGCATTCTAGTCTATAAACTGTGTATATTACTTACCTCCTAAGGGAGTATAGTTTCTAAGGTATTTTTGGCATTTGTGTCACCAAAATAAAGTACCTTTATTTTTGTAACACTGAGTATTTTCTTTCATGTGTGTGAGTACTGTGTGACTACAGTGTTATTGCATGAGCTTTGCATGTCTCATAGTAAGGCCTTGGCTGCTCATCCTCACTACCCTTAGAGAGTCTGGCTTCTAGACACTGACTACATTTCACTAATAAGGGATAACGGGACTTGGTATAAGGTGTAAGTACCTTAGGTATGCACTACAAAACCAGGCCAGCTTCCTACGATAATTTTGGAAGTAAAGAATGCCTTGGCTTCTCAAATAGTAGGCACTTATCCCAGATTGTATGATTGAGTAAAAACTATTCCACTTCCCTTACCCTAGCAAATGTCTGTTGAAGTACAAGATTAAGGCAAGGTTCCATTGAGCTCAAGATAAATAGAGTGGCAGTGCAAATGCCCCACTCCAGAGTTGGTGTTCTGCTTAAATTCCTCTCCAGAGGAGAAGATTACATTTTTCACTAACATTAGGTGAATTGTTTGTGGGTTAGGTGAAATGTTTGTGTGTTCCAAATCCAATTGCAGTTTTACTTCCAGGCTAAATCGATCGTATATTCTGGGGCAAGCATTATACTTCATTGGACAAATCGGCTTCATCCTATACATCCTGTTGTCCTTGACGATGCCAGTGGTGAATTGGCCACCAACATGACGTCTGAAAGTGTCTGAAACGTAAAGTTTTAAGTTCAAACCAGATATGCTGTTTTCTCTCAAGAGTTATTTTACAGAAAAATGATTTGAGGTAAATCGAACATCTGCTTTTCACTTACTACTTGTTCCTCTTGTCTTTGATTGAATTACAAACTCGAATAATGTGTGCAATCTTGATCTTGCAACTTGTTTTTTGTAAACTTTATTGTGGGTAGATTTTTGTGAGAAATTATCATTGCAAATTGCATACTGTTTACCCAGTAGAAGACCAGATAGTGAAGCCAGCACCGCACCTACTGTGTAGAGAGTACAGCTCTCCCTTCCTGTTCTTCTGATGTCTCATGCTTGATTGCTCCCAGGCCATTGTTGGTTGGGCACTGGAAAGAAGGTATAATAGCATCCTTCGTCTGCAGAATCTCTCGATAAAGTTTGGAAAACTGATTAGGTTCTTGCTTAATTGAAAGGTATTGCTCTTTGATGGGCGGCCAGTTGAGTTCAAAGGGGCACCGATAGCTTGTTTTTTATCTTTTTGCCTTATTTTATTTGTTGTTGGAGTAGAAGATGGATGCTTGCAGGCCCTGGCCGAAAGTCAAGCCACAACATTAGGCTGTCTGTATTGCATCAATAATCTACGAGGTATTCTGAGTTACTAGTGTTTTCTTCTTAAAACTATTATAGGAGCAGTGGAGACAGTGTCGCCCAATCTGCTTTCACATTTTGGAGGGTTTTGGGGTGCTCCTGGCTCGCCCCAGAAATTTGTGATTTTTTTTTTGGCCTACTCTGATGTGTGTACTATAAATCTGGGCTGAAGTTAGGGCAGGGCATGAGAGTCTGGAGCGGCCTCAAAATATTGTCCTAACATTCTGGGCATCTTTCTTATATCTGTGCTATATGTATGTCAAGGAATGCTAAAATATCGAGGATGGATCAAATATATTCTCTTTTCTTTATGTGCATGTCTTGGGTGTCCGTGGATGTGTTCCTCGAATTTTCTCGAATTATCGTTATGTGTCTCTATGTTGCCTGGGGCAACTTAGGGCCATATTTATACTCTGGTTGCGCCGAATTTGCGTCGTTTTTTTCGACGCAAATTCGACGCAGAACTAACGCCAACTAACGCCATATTTATACTCTGGCGTTAGACGCTTCGGGCGCCAAAGTGCCCGGAGTGTGCGTCATTTTTTAGCGTGAACCCCTTCCTTGCGTTAATGATATGCAAGGGAGGCGTTCCCGTCTTAAAAAATGACTCCCAGGCCTTTACGTGGTATTTATACTCCCGGGCAAAAGAGACGCCCGGGAGTGGGCGTGGCCAAAAACGGCGCATTTGCGCCGCTTTTTAACGCCTGGGTCAGGGATAAGGGACAAGTGGGCTCAAAATGAGCCCAGAGTGCCCTCCCCTGCCCCCAGGGACCCCCCCTGCCACCCTTGCCCACCCCAGGAGGACACCCAAGGACGGAGGGACCCATCCCATGGACATTAAGGTAAGTTCAGGTAAGTATTTTTTTTTTTTTTTTTTTTGTGGCATAGGGGGGCCTGATTTGTGCCCCCCTACATGCCACTATGCCCAATGACCATGCCCAGGGGACATAAGTCCCCTGGGCATGGCCATTGGGCAAGGGGGCATGACTCCTATCTTTACAATGATAGGAGTCATGTTGATGGGGGATGGGCGTCGAACAAAAATGGCGCAAGTCGGGTTACGACGATTTTTTCGACGCAACCTGACTTGCCCCATTTTAAGACGCCCATACGCCATTTTCCCCCTACGCCGGCGCTGTCTGGTGTACGTGGTTTTTTTCCACGCACACCAGGCAGCGCCGGTCTGCTAGCGCCGGCTAACGCCATTCAATAAATACGGCGCCCGCATGGCGCTTCAGAATGGCGTTAGCCGGCGCTAATTTTTTTGACGCAAAACTGCGTTAGCGCAGTTTTGCGTCAAAAAGTATAAATACGGCCCTGAATGTCTAAATAGCTTTTCTTTAACTCCCAGCTCTACACGTTAGTGATCCATTCCATCCAGGCTTCTTAAATGTCATTGATACACCAGAGATCAGCAAGTGGGCTGCACTGCTTTCACTAATAATTATGCAGGCAGGGCAATGGATTTATATGGCCAATGCGCCTGTCCCATTCGACTCATGGGATCATGGGACAAAGATATCTTTAAGGAACACTGATACCAGGGATGAGATGAATCTGGCTCTCCAGGCAGAAATATGAGGTAAATGTGAAACAGCCTGAGCCAAGTCATGTATCGCATTAGGCCACGGTTGATGGATTTTAGTAGATTAGGAACAGAACGTCATAAAATATAAAAATAAATAGATCACGTATGTCTAAGAGTTGAGAGATTCAGGCCAAATTACATTCAGGATAAAAATGTTGCAGTGGAGTGCATTCATTCAATCTGAGAGCCACCTTATTAGTGGGGTAGCATTCTTTAATGATCTTGGGACTTCAGCAACTGGTGTCACACCGTTAGTGCAGCATGGAAGCTGAGTGTTGAGGAAGCTCGGGGATGAAGTGTGCTTTATTACAATGTTATATCAACCCACCAGTACCTGCTAAAGGTTGAAGTTCAGTGTTGGACTGGCCTATTGGGTAATCAGGCATTGCCTGATGGACTACCTAAAAGGCCCTATTAGGCCATTATTTTTGCTTCCGTGTGGGGCCAGACAGGCTGACAGCCAGCCCCATTCTGGGCCTGATGATAGCATATCAACATTGACTATGGGCAGGGAACAAGATCAATGATGATGAAATTATAAAGCTCGACTTGAAGACTGAGGCGAGGCAACCATATTCACCAAAATGCTCTGAGGCCCTCCAGCATCACCATAGATGGTCTAAGCTGCAGTGCACAACAAATGAAATGAAGAACTTGTTTACGTTCCTTCTCACAGAGAAGATTCCTGCTGCTTTTCCGCAATCCTGAATTTCCCAGTGGTATTTTCTAGAATTTACAAAATAGAAAGAGATGCAGACACTAGGCGGAGGTTTAGTTTCAAAAAGGGGAAGAATCACATGGCTAGAGGTATCAGGAATGATTTTATTTTTATATGAAGCTCAAGAATTTGAGCTTCCAGGGTGATCAGCTTTGCTTATCACTATCAGGGAAGTTGTAAAAAAGTTGTAAAAAAGTTGGAGCAAGTATGTGCACCTTTTAGTAGTGGACTATCTGTACTGACCCGGAAAAAGAAACACTTCAAAAAATTAAGTTTTGATGACCATTTCAATAGGACAAATCAATAGAGTTCAATTTAAAAAAGGAGCGGCTAACCTAAGTCCAACAGAAGGACTGGAACAAGGTTCCAAACACTGACAGAAGTTCATGGAGACAGGAAGGAATTAGGATCCAGTGGGAGTTGCAATTATAGAATGAGTTTGACACGGTAGAGACAGTCATTGAGGGAGAAGTAAGGAAATGCTATGTGCATGTAGCAGCAAGATAAACAAAGACTTTTGCAAAGCCTCACCGTTTGCTCTGGGACACAGCATACTTCCAACTTCACAGTTAAGGTGAACAAAGCCGGAGAACTGCAAGGGCAGACCTCCACACTTTGAAAAAAAAACAAGCCAAAATATGCATCAAATATGCCATAACAGGGGCACCACCTGTGAAGGAATTGCTGCAGAGATGGACCACAATATTCTCGAAGGGGACACTGCAGAAGCATCCTTGCATTAGTGATACAGGCTGCTTTACACTAATACTGCTGACTTACAAGGGCTTTGTAATTAATATTTGTCAACTCTCAGGACCACAGCCAAGACAGGCCTACAGTATTAGAAGTTGTGCTGAAGGGGCAATAATATATCTATTTTACATAGCACATATGGCTGCGGCTTATTTGGCAGGCTGCTATCTGCAGCAGAGGTTAAAAAACCTTAATATTTTGAATAAAAAAATGCTAAAACTTGCAAAGTAGACAGTGTCTCAGAGGCACACTATCCCATATGGGACATTTCACATGCAGAAATATTCAGTGGCATTTTGTATCCAATAAAAACGTGTTTTGTGGCATAACATCAAGTAGTTCCTAATAATGCACCAAGAATTTGGGATTGTCTTTTCTCTACTCAACAAGGTTGTATAAAAAGTCTTAAAGAGATGCATTCAATCTGCTAAGCCCATCAGACCTCATAAGGATTTGTCAGCAGTATTCACATGCTGCTGTCAGCGCTCAGATCAAATGTAACACATTGCAGCAGACAATGGTTCCACACTGCAAAGGTAACCGATGTACTCCATTTGTACAACTCGATGAAGGTGAATTAGGAAACAGTGAATAATGGCAAGTCTGCTCCTCTGAAACCCTATTTATAACTTCAGCGCTATTTAATACATTTCTTACATGAAGAGTCTTTACGTCATTTGCTTGATTGCTACATGTGGCTTTCGAATGGGGTGTGCAAAATCGCAATTCTTTTTTGGAATATTTCAAGCAAAAAAATACACATAGTTTGAGAAGTTGTGCATGAGTTGGCCCTTTGCTTTAAAACTAGGACTTTCGTGAGTTTAAGTGATTGCAAGGAGAAGTTGAGCAAGGTAATACTAACAAATTAATGGCGTGGCCCAGTTTTAAAGTAATACCGAAAAAAGCAAAGCAGTTTATGGACTAGCGGATACATGATTGCAAGTTTCTTGCGCAAGATGATGTCAGAGTAAAGCTGACCATAGAATACACGCGGAAGTAACCAGCAACTACTAACTTTGATGAGATATAAAATACAAATTTACCTAACTAGTGCTGTAACGCAAAATGATGCCTCCCCCACTGCAGAATGTAAAGGGCCACTGAGTTTCCCATATCTCACAAATATTCATTGGCCTTGGGCTGAAAGGGACCCCATGAAAGGGTTAGGGGCCCCTTGAATGGCTGGGGTCCCCCTTGCATCGTAGGGGCTGAGGAGCTTGCCTTACACTCTTCCCTGTCAGTAGCAGCAGAAAAAGCAGGAAACTCCGCAAAGTATGGGTAGGCCAGGCTCGCAAACCAAGCAAGACTGTGATAACTAATAAATACTTCACACACCCCTACTTTCAGGGAGCCAGGAGAAGACCACTTAGCATCTGGATCATAGCTGCCAAGTTTCCCAGATCCATGCGTGATGTGATGCTCCAGTCCATTTTTTTCCTTTGACTGCTGGGACGTGTGGTTCTGTTTTATAATGGAATAAACAAAACTATAGGTCCCAGAATAAAATAAAAAACCTGGACTGGAGCAGCACATCACGCATGGAACTGGGAAACTTGACATGGCTGTTGGATTCTAGTGTCTGGGGGCCTCCTGCTCGCACTGAAAAACAGTGCCTTGAAATATGCAACTTTTATCAGACATTTATTCTATAAATAGCATCGATTTCCACGAGGTCAAGTAGCCAGAAATGTATATTTTGACATCAACCTGGTTCAAACCCTGGACTGTTTTGAATTCTCTGCTCAACAGAGTTGTTGCTTTTCAGGCCTGCTCGTGTTTGTGTTAAAATCTGAGATTGCTTCCGGTCTCGAATGTCTGTGTGTTTGATCAGTATGAATAGGTTCATTATTACTAGTGCGGATGCTGTGAGATGAGCAAAGCTCCTAAGAACCTCCTGCAGCGTGACATGGTGTATATGACTATTTCACGAGAAACGTCAACAAATATTAAAGAGATTATGTTTCTAATGTTGTGTGCGTAGTTATTTAACTTCCTGCGCGTCTTTTCCCTGTTTGATTGACACTTGTTCCTTGGCCTAGTTTCCGAAATCATATTTCATGGTTTTACCCCGAGGCTCACAGATCAAAGGCTTGATTATCCATCACAAAGGATTCACAAAACCAGAAATAAATGGCTTCAGAAAAGAAAAATTTGTTCAAGATCTTTTTTTGAGAAGTTACTGTTTAAATATTAATTGAAATTGTGACACTTTAACTCTCAATTTGTGGTTATTTTATTCATGCCTGCTACAGAAATATAACTTATTTTAAAATTAAGGTTGCAATCATAACGTAGCATTTTTAGGTATGACATTAGCCAAGGCCTTTTCTTTTTAATAAAACATATATGTGCAAAGTTATTAATGTGGCAGTGCACAAAGTACACATAATCTGCCATTCACAAAGTCTAGGGGAAGTTTTGTTAGTAGACTTTAGCGCCAGTTTGCTAATCACTGATATCTGCATACTTTTATGCTTGACTGGTCAGCTATACTCTAGAATGTTTGTCACTACGGGGTATTCATGTCGTTGGCTTCAGAGGAGTAAATGTTTGTTCATCACACCACTTCCTATGTCCCATTGCAATAAAGAGGGAACCTAAAAGTAGCAAGAACCAGACTCAATTTGTCACATTCTTTATCTTGTACATGCATTTGAAAGGGAAAGCTATCCTTAGTTTCTATTTTGTTGACTGCAGCAGGCATTTTGTAATGTTTTTGTTAGGGTCAAGTTTGAGTCTATGTTAATTCCTTCTATACACATTGGAAAGCGTTTTCCCAAAATGACGGACAGAAGTCTCTCAGGGTTAAGATTTTGTTGTTCACAAGCCAGCGAATTCTCTTCACTGCCACCAGGGACAAACATGTTTTTTCCTTTACACTCCTGGTGGCTTATCTTCATCACGAATGGGATCAGTATTATTTTTATAATCTCCCGGTGCTGTCACCGGGGCCTACTTTGTTTTTTTTGGCCTCCATACATGGAGACCTTCATTATAGTCCCTTTGCTTCTATAAATTAGAATGAAATGCATAACTTTAATTAAGTCTTCCTTGGTATCCAATCTTCAATTCACTTGGAATGGCAAGCAAGGGATACTTCATTAGAGGTCTTCTTTCCCATCTGTTTCAACTCGCCCACCATCCCAGACCCCGGCATCCACCAACCTCACATCTTACCCCAGTTTTCATCCAATTTATTGCGTGCCACAAATTTCTGATGCTGAGAAATCGTTTGCTCGCTGTGAAAGTTCTCTGAATGGACTAAGGCCCTTTCGAAACCAGCCCGAAGCTCTGCCTTTCTTTTGCACTTCTCTCTATCTGCTCCTTCCTCTCACACTTCTCTACATCATTTTCTCTCCGTTTGTGCCCGTTTTCTACTTTCCACTCTCGCTCTCTTGGGCTTTTTTGTGTCCATTTTCCACTTTCTCTCATAGGTCTCTTTGTTTCCATTTTTTCCACTCTCCACTCACTTTGTGCCTATTTTTGCTGCATTGTGCTTCTTTGTGGCCCGTTTTTCCTTCTTTGTGCCATTTTTCCTTTTTTGTGCCCCACCTGCCACTCCTATGATTTCCCACCTCCCTTCTCCCCCCTGCGCTTTCCCACCTCCCACCTCTCCCTGCTCCTTACCTACCTTATCTACATCTCTGTTGTGGGCCTTCTTCCACCTCCTGTGTCCCACCCTTCCCTAGTCCCGTCCTCCATCCCCCTTGCTCCTCTTCCCCTCCGTGGACCTACTTAATGGCAGTTGCTGAATGTGTGCCAAAGCAAAGCACATCTGAGCCCATCCACACCTGGACCACGCCCAGCGCCACGGATTCTCGTCTGACCAAACACCACTGCTACACAGCCTCCAGTCTGCATGCACTAAACACAGACGACTACTAGGGAGAAACTAGTCCTAGGTTGCCTGTGTTCTGGTTCAGGGTGGACCTGGCCTGGCTGTTCAGGCTGGACTGTTTCAGTCAGTGGCTGAGATTAATTCAAGCATTCCATCAATCACCTTGTTGCTTTTGCAATTGCTGCCCTAAGTGTGGCAGATATGCCCTGTCATGGGTCCCAGGCCTACTGTGCCACTGGAACCAAGCTATACCTGACTGAACAGCGCTAACTAGGGTGAAACTGGTCCAAGGTTGTTTGTGTTCTGGTTCAGAGATAACGTGGCCTGGCAGTTTGGGCTGGGCTCTTCCCATGAGGAACAGAGTCCAGACTGATAGACTTGCGTATGACTGGGTCCACAGTGAGGTGACATGGTGGGCAAAAAAATTATGTATGGGGTTGCAGACCGAACGATCACCAGTGGTTAAGATTACTTCAAGCATTACATCCATCGCCTTGTTGTTTCTGCATTTGCCGCCCTAAGTTCACTTGGTATGCCCAGATGTGGGCCCCAGGCTCACTGTGCCATTGACACCAAGCTATACCTGGCTGAAGAGCGCATAACTATGGTAAAACCGGTCCTACGTTGCTTGTGTTCGAGTACAGGGAGGACCTGGCCTCGCAGTTCAGGCTGGATTGTTCTCAAGACGGGGAGCAGGGGAAGACCGATTTCCATATGGCATGGTGGGCCAAAAAACAATGGATTACGATGTGGCCCGAGCGATCGCCAGTGGCCAAGAATAATTCAAGCATTCCGTCCATCACCTTGCTTCTTGCTCAACACCAGAAGATGCCATAAGAACTGCTTCTGTGCCACACCTAGCTCCATGGCAGGACCTTTCTCATGCACTGCCTTTTCACCTTCACCTACACGTATTCCCCACATGCCACACATGCCTCACCCCATCTGGTATGCATGTTCCTCAACACCAGATCTCTCAACAAACATTCTACCAATATCTGGGACACCATTGAGACACACTCAGTGGACATCACCTTCCTGACAAAGACCTGGCTAAAACCCCACATTGGCACCCACTATCACCACAGCCATCCCCCTGGGCTACAAGATCCCCCACTAGGACAGACTGAACAAACCAGGAGGTGGACTCACCATTATCCATAATGACTCTATCATCTGCACCACCTCCACCAATGAGGACATAGCCTTCATGGAACATATGCACTTCTGACTTCGGACCAGCAACCACACCTCCATCAAATGCACCCTAGCCTTACTTACCACCCACATCACGTGCAACCTTCAGCAATCTCCTCACAGACTTAATCAGCCTCTTCACCCTCAGCTCAAATGATTTCATCTTACTTGGCAACCTCTACCTCCACCTCTATGACTGAAAAGATCCCCACTCCATGGACCATCCTCGAGAGCCTCCAGATTCTAGGACTCTCCCAGATCTTCCATCCCCCCAAACCCATTTTCACAGCCAGCACCTAGCTCAAGTTCAGCCACCTCACTCTGCTCACCTGGACAGACCACTTCATCATCCACTTCTTCATCGACGCACCCCTACCCTCCTCCACCAAGACCACCTACAACCAAGATGTTGCTGGAACAAGATAAAGGGCACAGATTGGACCAAGACCCTCACTGCCCACCAATCAAATGTCATTGGTGATGTCCATGCCAACATCAAAGCCTTCAACAACTGTATCAATACCAACACAGACACCCTAGCTCTACCGAATAATGTCAGAACAGAAACTCTAGAACCAACACACAAGGCAGGTGGTACACTGAAGACTCTAGAAACTCCAAACCTCTATGCCAAAAGATAGAGAGAAAATGGAGAAGCAGTTGGGATACCACCACAAAGAACTCTTACAAATATGCACTCAGGAAATACCACATGCAACTCAACGAGACAAGAAAAGAGCCCTAGCTCTTAGATTGGAAGACAGCTCCGACAACTGAAAAGAGCTCTTCAACATTGTCAAATAATTTTCATACCCCTCAGCAGGACCTCTACAACAACCTTTCTAATTTTTTCCACAACAAAGTCCGCAAAATCTACAGCAACTGTGGCCCCCCGAATGCAAGACACAAGAACTCATCAACCAGCTACCCACTACCACCAGATCAGACCACCATATCACAAACTGTAAACCTCACATGCAGCTGAAATTGTGAGAACAATCCATTATGGGCCCCCAACAACCCCTGCTCCACAATATCTTCAACCTTGGAGGAACTCTGACCATCTCCAACCTCACCATCATCATAAAGACCTCCATACAAGTGGGACCTTCCTGGACAACTGGAAACATGCAGAAATCACAGCTCTCCTAAAAAACTCACAGAAGACCCAAAGCAACTACAGACACATTTCCCTCCTGCCCTTCCCATCCAAAGTCATGGAGAAATCTATCAACAAACAACTCTCCAACCATCTTGAACAACACCGCCTACTATACATCTTGCAGTCTGCATTCTGCAACAGCCACAACATGGAATTTGCTCTCATCATAGGTAAAATAACAAAATATGGACCATCAATGCCAAAGAAGTAACAGCTGCCCTAATACCACTCGACCTCTCCACAGCCTTCAGACGCTTATCACAAGTCTCTACAACTCCGAAATCCATGGTCCCGAAATCCATGGCTGGCCTCCTTCCTCTCTCTGACTGGACCTAGCAAATCAGGCTCCCATCCTACACATCTGAACCCAAGAACCTCGTCTGTGGAGTCCCTTAAGGATCATGACTGAGCCCTACCCTCTTCAACATCTATATGACACCAGTCACCCAGATCATATGATCCCACAAAATCAACATTGTATTCTAGGCAGACAATACCAAGCTCATCCTCTTCATCACAGACAACAAATACACCACTAGGACCAGTTTCTGCACCTGCATGTCCAATGTACGTAACTGGATGAAACAGAACTGTGTAAAGCTCAACTCAGATAAAGCTGAAGTCCTCTCAATGGGACTACTCCTGGTGGCCAACAGACCTGGGAGTCAAGCCCACCATCACGACCATGACAAAAACCTTGGTATCATTGTGGACAACAGACTCACAATGGCCAAACAAATGAATGTCATCACCTCCTCCTGCTTCTTCATCCTACACATGCAACACAGAATTTTCCACTGGCTCCCCACCAACACCAGACACATGATCACCTACGCCATCATCCCCAGTAGACTCGACTATACAACACAATCAAGCTGGCATCACAAATCAACTCTGAAAAGACTCCAGACCACTCAGAATGCTGCTGCTGGTCTCATCTTAAACATCACCTGCACCACACACATCACACTGCACCTCAGGGAGCTACACTGGCTACCAATCCAGAAGTGATAACAATTCAGGGTGCTCACCCATGCATACAAAGCTCTGTACAACATCAGACATGCCTACCTCTACCACCACCTGAACATCTGATAACCCACCAGGCAACTACACTCAGCCTCACACCTCCTCATGCAAATACCCTGCATTCTCAGGAGCAAGTCAGGGCTATGCCCTTTTAACTTCATTGCCTCCAAATCCTGGAACAACCTTCCATACCAAATCTGGAATGCTCATCTCTTCTCAGATTCCACAAAAAACTGAAGACCTGTCTATTCAACTAAGAGCCTGATCAGCCTACTCACCTACTCCAGCAGCTGGATACACCTCAGGTGATACGTGCACTCTACAAATCCTCATAATATAACATAACTATTAGTCATGTGCCAGAGTACAGAAAGATATAGTAAGGCTCTTCTTGCATCTTTGCGTACCACCGCATCAAGATTATTAGTTTTACTAGCACTGTGTACAATTTTTATGTGTAATTACACTGTCTTGCTATTTTCGCGCTTTTTACTTGTAGAATGTTATGGTGTGACTTTTTCTTGGATTTACATCACTTTATTATTTTTTATGTTTTTACTGTTTTCATAAGTGGCTAGTCACTATGTTAACTCTGGTTCTCTCTTGGATGTCAGAATTTGTTGGAAGCTGGGTGTAAGAAGCAGTTATTTTTCTACTCTTCACCACTATATCTGAGTCATTTAGCTTATGTGCCACTGTGAGAGCTGCTTGGTCTGTGGTACAGACTTTTGCTTGCTGTGACTGGCAGACATGTGCTGGGATACAGAGAATTGCATTAATGCTTTTCCTGCATATCCATGCACACTACACTAATATAATTAGCATTACTATAACTGTGTGCACTCGTACGCAATTATACCATCTTGCACTTTTATCACTCACTTTTTGCACTCATTTAATTTTTACTTGTAGAATGTTATGATGTGATTTTTCTTTGGATTTTTCTTACTTTATTCTTTTTCTGTTCTTATTGTTTATATGTATAGTTGGATGTTGTGTTAAATCTAGCTCTGTCTAGAGCATCAGAGCTTTTGTACGGAAGGTGTAAGCAGTGGTTGTGTTCCTGCTGTTCAGTTGTTTGTTTGGCAGCTTGGCTTAAGCACTAATGTGGAAGCTGCTTGGTCAGCGGTTTTAGTCTTTGGCTTCCTGTAACTGGGAGTCATATGCTGGGCTACAGAGATCTATAACAAGGGCCTTCCAACATGCCCACAAAGCAGGCTCACTAGTGGCGTGGCCAAGATGCACCAAAGGAAAACCTGACAGTGCCCATCCACAACTTGATCATATCCGCAGCCAGTCACCCTGACCCTTTTAGCTCAAGAGGCTTAGAGCACAGACTTAATTACTCCCCTAAATGTTTATTAAAGGTGCAACCTATGGCTCATGCACCACTGAAAATAAACAGGGTTATTAATTGGGGAGGATTTGAGTCCTTCCCAAATAATATGTCCAAAATCATGCCCAGTCCGAAATACAAGTAGAATAAATAAATGTGGACTAAACCCCTGGTAGCTATGGCAGAGGTAAGGAAAAGTTTGCACAGTATTTGGCATTACCAAAACAATAAAAAGTTAAATCACAACACAATACAGATCCCATAATCAATTTCTAAACATAGAGAAAATGTAATATGAAAAATGACACCTAAATTACCAAAATCTAAAAAGGGAATCATAGATATGATTTTTTTGATTTTGGGCAAAAAGAATAAAAAAAAGTAACTAGAGAATCAGAAGTCACAGTTCGTTGTTGAGTGTGGCCTTGGCATGATTTCAGGCTGACCGCAATAGAGCAGAGCTTAGATATCCAAAGTGGGTCATCCCAGGCAAAGTTTTTAGCTTCTCACGTAGTCTCTTAAATGGAAGTCAGAATCCTGGTTGAAGGCTGTATGCGGAGATGTCCTTTTGAGATCAGATAAATGTTGGACCAGGTCAAGGTGAAGCCTTTGGTATTGTGGGGGAAAGTTGGGAAATTCAACGTCTTTGGTTCTCAAATCCCCTAAATAGGTAAATATTTTTCATGCCTCACTCCAGATTTCTACCTGCAGACTATGGGGCTTTTTTACAAGCCCTGTGTGCAGCCAGTATTTCGTATTTTGTGACATACCGGTGGTGCATAGTGAAGGACCATATCTACAAGGCCACTCAAAGCCACTTTGCATGGCTTTTAATGGCCTTGTAGGTATGGTATAAGGCAATGCAGTGCAGGTCACTGCATTGCCTTACACTGCATCATTGAGGTGTTCCATGGGCATTGCAATGGGTTTTCGTATGCAAAACTCATGGGTTTTGACGCATTCCCAGATTTACAAGTATCTGTAAACCTGGGAATGCATCAAAATCTTACGGCTTCACATGGGAGCCGCAACGAGAAGAAATATTTTTATTTCTCCTCATTCTTTCCTGTGTCTGTGTATGCTGCATTTTGCAGCACACTTAGAAAGAGGGAAAAGCCTTCATGGATTGTTTTTGTGCAGGAAGGTATCCCTTCCTGTACAGAAACAATCCTGTCTGTGATGCAGGCATCCTTGCACCAGGGTTGGGCTCTGGGCAGCCCATTGTGCACTACCGGTGGGGAATAGGGCAGACATGTGCCATTTCTTGTGGATATGGCACATTTCTGCCCTTTCCCTGTAGCAGAGGGCAGCGCAGAAATGTTACTTGTTGTGCTGCACTGATCCATGGGGCTTGTAAATGTGCCCCTTAGTCCCTTTTGAGGACCTCAGAATTGTCCAGTACCAATTTCCTAGACTTTCTATGGAAGATTCTCCTGGTCATGGTCACTTCTAAGGCTTCCAGGAACTCAGGAACAGCATTTAGGGGTCAGGACACACTCCAGAGGCCACCATCATGATCCAGTTCAGGACCAGTTGCTACTGGTCACTCCCAGAAAAAAGTGATTTGCACACCCATGAGGTCAGCCAACTAGCCCCTGTAATCCAGTTCCCATTCCTGGGTATAAATAGGAGCAACTCCCTTCCCTTCAGTTCTGCATATAGGTCACACATAGCAGGTTCAGTCTTTGTTTGTTGTTCTGCAGGCCCAGACATGTCCTGATGAGCTGTGGGTGAGGTGCCACTAGTCAATGTTCAAGGTTGACTCCTTGCTACTTTCTTACCAATAACAAACATATTCCCAGGACAACTTTTCACTCATTTGTAGCACATGTTGTTTGCCTCACTATGAACTATCCCCCTATGCCCTATTGGGAGAAGAATTCAACATAGCAGCACCCTTCGGCCAATAGAGGTGACTTGTGTCCTAGCCAGGGGTATGTCCAGGGAACGGAGTAGCACCCTACTCTTCAACTACACTCAACTGGTTCTGGGATCATTTCCCCTTCCGCTGGGCTGGTAACATGCTGGCTGCAGTTGGCCCAAAGAATTAAGGCATTTCTTCCCCAGGTCTCCCTTTATACTCAATTATGAATAGCCAGGGCTCATAGTAATAACATTCCTGAACCATCCCCATCTGCCCTTCCATGAGCTGGGATGAGTGACATACCTCAGATCTAGGTCTTTCAGATAAAAAGCCTGAGCCTTTATTTTTGTTCTGGAAGCAGTTTTCATGCCTTATTAAGGGAGCAGTCTTTTAGTGGCTAGCTGCTAACAGGCTAATGCTAAATAGCATTCCGGCAAATAAAGTCTAACTTTTTAAAAGATACTTTTTCTAAATATTTATCAAATGTCTTAGTCAGTGAATTATTTTTTTTATAAATAATAAAAAATGGTGCCTAAATCATTTAGCTGATCTCAAAGCAGGGATAGCAGAATTAGTATTTTATTTGAACTTTTGTTTTTCCAGAAGAATAATTTAGAACCTTTTTTTATCGAAAATAGCTTTTCATGGCTAGTCACTGTAGCTTTGTGCAAACAATACATTCTTTCTCATAGCACTCTTAAATATTAAGTGTCCTACCAAGAGGGGTACAAGGCCTCCATAGGGGTGACTCATATATCATTTAAAAGTAGAAATCTTTCCTTTTTTACAGGTTCGCATACAGGTTTAAAAGCTGACAAGTCAGGCTTCACTGAAGGGCCTTAATCTATTTTTCTTTGCCACCCTAGTGGAGGTCAAACATTTGTTGTAGTCCATAGGTGACATCTATATTGCCATGCCATTGGTGTATTCTCCAGCACCATATAGAATGGCCTTACTGGAAAGTAAAGGTACCAATTAGGATGTAGCCAATTTTCTCATGTTTTATGAGTCAGATGTATTCACATATATTGTACTGATGTATTATGATTATTCCCATCACATATTCAGTCCTTCTCAGAATTAACTTCATCATGGGTAAGTAATGACTTAAATACCTCTTTTTTATATACAGGTTTCCACTTGTCTAGAGGGGATTTATTCTATCCCTTACTGCTTGCATGTAGTTTAACCAGCCTTCACCACCCACCTCTTGGAGCCTGGGCCATTGTGAGTTTTCTTGACCTGTTTCTGTCTTTGTTTCATTTCTCAATATCCCTTTATTTATATATTTTTACCCTCAGTGCTCAACTAGCACCTCTTGCCTTGATGGTGACCTCTTAGTAAAACCAGAGGTTGAGACATCATTGACAACAGACTATACATAGACTCTATTGACCATTAACTATAAAAAAGCTGAGCCAAGAGTACTATTTATTTTAATGTATACATGTAAACTATATGATTATCCTACATTTTGGATAGATTATGCATTCCCCAATATAACATTTTACTGGTAACAATAAGCCTACAGTAAACCATTATTTATTTGATAATAAAGGAGTAACATTAGCCATTTGTTTGGTAGCTCTCAATAGTTAAGCAGAAGGGATCTGTTAAGCCCATCTGCACTGCCATGGTCAATTCTGGACTTCATTCTACTTTTAGGCCAACTTCTTGTAGAGAGAGGAACCACCTCAAAATGTTCGACCTTCCTTCATGGTCTGACTTGACAATACGGTCACTCTGTCATACTCTGCCTCAGCTACTAATCTTACCCACCGGGAACTCTTATATGCAGACCCCACCTGGGAGAAGATTATCCATATCTTACCCACGGATGCACCTTAGCAGATGAACAGTACTAATGTGGCTATTAAGGCTATGTGGCCCATCCTGACTGCTAGGTTAGAGTTCTGCCCCCAATTTAGGGCCAGTTCTGCCCAAAAGGCATGCTTCCAAAATAGGCTACTGATAGCTGCTAGTGTCAGGAACCAGGTCACTGGCTATCCACTGAGAGGTTGATGCTTCAATCCAGTGCCTTAGGCACTGCTGGTGGGCTGATAAGGAGTCACCATCTTCTTTTTGAGGTCTCAGGCATCCTAGGACTCTTAGAGTGGGGAGGCTACACCATTGGGCTGCACACTCCTGCATTTTACTTACTTCCACTTCTACCAACTCAGGAGTGACACCATCAAGTTGTATACTTTCTGGGTAGCCAGGAATTCTAGGAGGGACGCACAGTCTCTCTTTAGGGTCACATATTTTGTGTCACGCAGGTCCCGCCTCTGTGAGATATGAGGCAGAATCTTCAAGACAGAAGTGGCCTCACCAGTGCCAGTATCAGGGTCCTCTACTGTCAGAGCACGTAACACCTGCTCCTCTGGTCTCCCTACTCTGGGTGGTACCCACCTTCTACTGCTTACTGTCTTCTGGGTTTGTTTACCCCAATCTTTGGGACAGTATCTCTAAGGATCTGCAGTGGACCAACCTCATAGCTTTCACCTACAGGTTCCCTTTAATAGTCTGCTGCCAATGATGCAGTCTAAGGGCATGTAGGGGCATGCAACTAGCCTTTTCTGGGCAAGTGAACACTCCACTCAAAGGAGACCATTACCACAAGGCAGTCAGTTTGCCACCCCCACGATCATTCCTTAACCTGCATACCACTCCTTGCTGATGGTGTTTGGGGCAAACTAACCATTCCTACACCACAATGTGTCTGGCATCAGTATCTAGCAGAGCAATGACATGGATGCCATTCACTGTGATCCCCTGGATGTTATTCATATCACCTTATGGAATCACCAGCATTCACCTCCGAACTAAGGGACACATGATCTATGCCCCCCTCGGGGTAATCCTCCTCCTTAAGTGCTTCTTTATTGGAAACTCTGCAGAGTGCCCACTTGAGAGTGCCTTCTTCATGGAGCATGAGGAATCAATCCTCCTGTGCTCTGACTGCCAACAGTAAAAATAGCTTGGTCTTCTCACAGGGCTTCTTTTCCCCTGGGATCCTACCTTTCTGCTTTCCAGAAGTGGTTTGGGACTCTTTCTCCTGTCAGAATTTTAGGGCCAGAAGGACTTATTTTTTTAGCCTTGTTTATCCCCTCCTTTCCATACTGCACACCTGGCCTACTTCTTTGGGCCATCCACTGGGATTTCTTGGACACCCATCGTTTACCCTTAATAGCTTCCTGGGGTCAATCTGAGTCTACAGGTTACAATTAAAAACACTGTAACATTTTTAAAATAAAATGTGAATAAACAACAATAAAGAACAATAGACATAATTAACAATTAAGTATATAATTAATTAATAGTTCTAAATTAATTACAACTAATATACAAATATTTACAATTTAATTAACTTCCCAACCGATCCGCTTCAAAAAACAACATAATTTGCAAGCAAAAATTAAATGTATGTTAAAAAAAATTAAACTTAAATACATAAAATAACTATAAAACAATACCATAATTTATATAATTATTACTCAATAAAATGTTACATTTACAATACAAAATTAATTAGCAAATAACATTAAGCTAATTATATTTACATTTCAATTATTTCCATCCTATTCTGCCACAAACCAAAGAGACTGCTATTACATCATAAATTACTAATTTAAATTAACCATTTTAAATTACAAACTATACAAAATAATAACCATGCTAACCCAAGATTTATTATTTAACTTCTTTATATCAAACTAATAAAAAATATATATTTTAAAGTTGTATTTAAGTAAATAACATTATATAAAATAATATTATTTAAAACAATATCACTTACCTAAAAAAACAATATTCTTAACAGTGAAATTCTGCAACAGAATATTTTTGTACTAATGATGTCCTTAATACAATATTTAAGTATCACAATATTAAAAACTCAATATTTTGTCCAGGCACACATTATTTACCTCTTCTTACCACCGACTTTTTTGTGGTGTCTCTCAGAGTTCTAAAATGAGCTCCACACTGTTTAATAGTTATGCAAACTTCTTTAGTGAAATTGATTACATCTTTTCATCTGGTGGCACTGGCCTACTCAGACAACATCTAAAGTAGTTTCTAAACATTTACATCGGTTTTGGTCTCTTGAATGAGCACTGATTCCTTGAAAATTAACTCTAACAGTACTGACTTCTTCGTTATTGGCATCACAGCTGATGTGTAGGCTCTAGTGTGGCAACCATGCTCTTTGCATACTCATTCTTACCCTGTGCTCGCTGACCACAACTTGAGCTTTATTTTACAAATTTTCTACTTGTTCCGTCCAAGCTGCTATACTTACTGCTATCTGATTTTTTCTCTCCCAAACTCTTGATTTAGATACTGCTTTAAAAAGCATGTATCACCCAATTAGAGCAACTGTCAGTTCTTCCCTAGATTGAAGCACTCCTTTATGTTAGAGGTGAGTCTACTTGACGTAATTCTCTCTAGAGTTACTACTCAAAATTACCACAATATTACTCATAATTTTGTATAATTACATGAGAAGCATAATTTCGTGCTAAATGCACCCGTGTTTCCAAAATCCCTCAGAGGATGCATTTTTCTGCTATGAAAATAGAACTAAATGCTACAGGACACAAATAGTATTAGCAAGCAGCCACCCACTTTCTCTAAGTTCATTGTCCTGTGCTCCTGTGGTAGGCTGTCTGCCCCAAATTACTCTTAATTACCCATGCTGGCGTAATATCATAATTTCAGTAATTTTGCATCATAAAAGTAATGTGTTACTGAAATTACTACAATTTCTCTGGCCGAATGAAAATTTCACCCAGGCATACTTTATATTCATATTTGTCCAAGTATAAACTCCAAAAATGTCAGCTTATTTAGAATTTGGCAGCCTAACTGTGTTTTAGCCTCCCTCATAGGGAATCTATCTTTGAATATTTTTTATGTATGCACTGGTTTCCTATTAACAAAAGAGTGCACTTTAAGAGCCTAAACTGTGTTACAGTTCATTTTAAGGTAAGAGTCCTTCTTTTATTTGCAAGCTTATCTTTTTATGCCATTTGACTCACAATATGTGATCTGCCCATTCGTATCACCTGGTGCTACCAAAAATATAGGGATGGAGACTGTTTTGTTTATTTGGTACCCAAACTATGGAATTTTTTGGAACCTCATCTGTGACTTAATGCTAACCATATGTCATGCAGGAAAGCTCTAAAACATGACTATTGTAAGTTATGTTCCTCTTCTTAGTAGCTAAATTCTGTGGTGATTTACTTGTTTTCATCCTTGCATTCCACTAAAACCAACCTAATAGTTCCCAGATTATGATCCAGAACTATTCCGGGGTGGGTTTTCCGAGAGAATCATTGACTGACCAGGGAAATCCTTTTTTAAGTCCTGCCAAATATCCCAAGTCTGTCCTCGATCGCGTATTAAGCAAATTCATACGTCTGCATATCATGCACAAATGGATGGGCTTGTAGAGAGATAAAATTCCACCCTTAAGCTTACACTCAAAAAGTTATTCGGTTTAGAGGCCAGGAAATGGGACCAAATGCTTCCTCTTGCATTGTTCGCCATTAGATGTAAGGAACACAAAAGTACTGTCATTTACTGTTTGAACTGTTATTTGAAAGAAAACCTATGACTTTGTTGGATATAGCTATTAGGTATGGAACAATGTGTCAGATGAAGCCAAACCAAATTTAGAATATGCGGTAAACCTAAAAACCTGGTTGGGGGCATATGAGAAATAGTGCAACAGAATCTGGAAAAAGTCCAACAAATGCTAAAGGCAATATGGCATAAAAGCCTAGTTAAGAGTATTTCAGCCAGGTTTTACCAATCTCAGATAATAAAATCATTAGTGGATAGCAGCACACATGTAAAGTTGATGTCAAAGAGAAGGCCTTAACTAATTCACTGTTACGTTTGGGTCTTCATGGAGCCCCAGTGAGATTCCGGCTGATAAAGAATACCCTAGTATGACTGCGTTGTCATTATGCGGCCACTTATATAGAAGACAGAGCTATCCATAGTAGCACCTGGCAAGAGTGTCTACAACATATAACACAGGTATTGCACACACTGGGCAAGGAAAGCTAAAATGTCAACCCTACAAAGAGCCATTTAGCCTGTGAACAAGATAAGTAGCTATGGATTTAATAGGGAAACTAGTCATACGATCTCAAGAAGAGAAAGTGACAGTTATCAAAAGGGAATACTTTCTGAAAACCCAAAGGACTCTGGTAGTCTTTCTCATTTTGCTTTCCTTCTTTTTTTTTGGTTGTGGTAGGGCGACTACTTATGTTATTTAAGAGCCTTTCGTGAGACTAATAAGTGAGAATTTACTAAGAGGAAAATGCACTTGTAGTTTATTATTGTTGCACAAGGAACAAGGGTTCTTCAAAATAAGGAATGTCTGAAATCACAAATTGTAGATATTTATATCTCATCCAGTGTGAGGAGTCCTGTTATCAAACTGGAAATCTTGCTAAAGTCAGCAGCATGAATAAAAGATTGTGTTTTTGAGAACAAAGACTGTTTAGTGTCATTCATAACATGTGACAGGTAAGCACTGATAAATAGAACTTCTAAAGAACATTTGCCTTTTTAACTCAGATAAATTATAGCTTTTGCCTTATTACTGAAGAATTTGCATAATTTCTTCATGGGGAATAGTTGCTTCATTGTTGTATAGGACATCTTCAGATGATATGTGTATTTCACACCTTGGGGCTACATTGTGTCATCCATTATTTTATTAGTTAAACCATTCTACTAGTACCAGGAAACACACTTGACCCCATCTTCTCAGCCAGCAACCACGTCTCCTTCAGCCACACCAGCGAACTCCACTGGACCGACCATCGCTGCATCCATTTCTCCTTCCAGAAGCCGGTCACTCACCACCTCACCACTGAACCCCCCCGCCGCTATTGGAACAGAATCTCGACAGAACAGCTGATCTCCACCATCGCCCAGGCACCTCCTCCTAGGACCCGGGATCCCAACACAGCCGCCACCAACCTGCATCAAAGGATAAACAACTGCGCCAACACCCTCGCACCACTCAAACAACCCTTGGACATCCACCACAGATCCAAGGCCAGCTGGTTCACCCCTGAACTACAGGCCTCCAAACGGGAATGCCGAAGAATGGAGAAGACCTGGCGCCTTGTACCTACCGAATCCAACCACATCGCCCTCAAGACTGCCATCCGCAAACATCACCAGCTGATCCACACCACCAAAAGAACCTACTACAAAAGCCGCTCACCAACGTTCACTAC
The DNA here is from genome assembly GCF_031143425.1 of Pleurodeles waltl. Lineage (NCBI taxonomy): Eukaryota > Metazoa > Chordata > Amphibia > Caudata > Salamandridae > Pleurodeles > Pleurodeles waltl. The sequence goes on along the minus strand of NC_090436.1, from coordinate 125,842,820 downwards.
AACAGAGAGCTCTTTGGCATCATCAAAGTACTCTCCAACCCCAGGCCCTGCTCCTACAAACCCCCGCCATCACAGGAGCTCTGCAACTCCCTCACCACGTACTTCCATTGAAAGATCTAAGACATCCACAACAGCTTCAAACCTCAGACCCACCAGCCAACCACAGACAGCCACGAACCCAACACACCAAGCAACATCAACCCTCTATGCGTCTGGACCCATGTCAACAATGAAGGCACCATCAACACCATGGCCTCCATCTACTCCTCGGACCCTGCCCACACCAGATCTTCAACAAAGCCTGCGACATTATCGCCCCCCCACCTCCGTGCCATCATCAACAGCTACTTCGAGACAGCCACCTTCCCGGAGAGCTGGTAACACGCCGATGTCAACGCCCTGTTGAAGAAACCCAAGGCAGACCCAGATGACCCCAAAAACTACCAGCCCATCTCCCTCCTTCCCTTCCCAGCAAAGGTCATTGAGAAAATCGTGAACATCCAACTATCCCGCTTACTGGAAGGCAGCAAAGCGTTCGATACCTCCCAATCCAGATTTCGCAAGAACCACAGCACTGAGACCGCACTCATTGCTGCCACAAATGACATCAGGACCATGCTCGACGAAGGCGAAACCGCAGCGCTCATCCTCCTGGATCTCTCCACAGCCTTCGACACAGTTTGTCACCACACCCTTTGAAAACGCCTCCACAACGCCGGAATCCACGGCAAAGCCCTCGACTGGATCTCTTCATTCCTCTCCAGCAGAACCCAGAGAGTCCGCCTTCCGCCTTACCTGTCCGAATCCTCCAAAACCATCTGTGGCGTCCCCCATGGATCCTCCCTCCGCCCAACACTTTTCAACGTTTACATGGCTCCTCTCACCAACATCGCACGATCCCACCACATCAACATAGTATCTAAATCATAATCTATTACTCAAGATCTATTCAGAGATGAACAAGGGGGGAGAGAAGAGTGCTAGGATAGGGAGAAGTGGATAGGAATAGAAAAGAAAACTGGAAAACCTATGAATTTAGACTTACTTGGGTACCCTCATGAGTGACAAGTAGTGCTCTACAAATATATTGATTGTTTGACTGATTGGTTGGATGATTTCCAATGCTATTGAGGGAACATCTGCGGCAAAACTCCAAAGGGCTAAAATGAGAGAGAAGATCACACATTAGACTCCTACAGCCACACAGCTAACCTTGGGAAACGCTTTGGATCAAAGTGGAAAAGAAAAAGATAAATTTTGTCTGACAGAAGACCTGTTTTTTTGTGTGCAGTACTGCAATAAAATCAACATATGGAAAACCATATCTACAAGGCCTCCATAACATTATTTCAACAGTGACCAATGCAGAATTAAATGTAATGCCCTCTAGAGCCTGTAACCCTTTTGTGCTGCTCTGTACCTAGTACTGACTCAAGCTTGGGACCTTGCTGCAGTGGAGCACAGGTTATGGTCAGCCTTCTGCTATTCACCTGTAACTGCCGTGTATAGCTGAAGGAAGGATCTTAGTGCAGAGCAGAACCACATGGAGATTAGTCTTACCTGCTACGGCCAAACCAAGGTAGGGCTATCACCCTTGAATCCAGATAGAAGGGAGACCTGTGATGTCATCAGTGATGTAATATGAGATGTCATCAGTGATGTCACAAATTATGTCATAGAACATGTCATGAGTGTTGTCATATGTGAGGCCATATTCAGTACTTGGCAGGGACACAAGTTATAGTTAATCCTGCTAAATAAAATTGCTGAATTGCTGTGTTTTTTTAGTTCAAAATGTTAATGCTGTCATTGAGAAACTATAATGTTGCTTTAACCTTTGTTTTCTTCAGTGAATTTCTATGATTTTTTAAACAAAAATCAGATATTTGCATTGCACCTCACTATGAAATCAATTTAACCTTCTTTTTCAATGAATTTCTAGGTTTTGCTCCTTAAAGTAAATCAATTTGCTATTTAATGCTTATCTGTAAGAGAGTAGTGAATAAAACATGACCGTCTATTATTATTATTTTTTTAGACGTGATGGCTGTCACAAGACCCTTGTGAGAGCCAGAGGCACAACCCATTCTGTGGACTCTGAGTGCAGTGTTCTATAGACAATATTAGGGAAGTATTTTTTACGGCCCCAACAGACACCCACAAGACACTCTTGGAAAGGGTCTGGGAGAGGAAGCACATCTTAAAGAAGGATTCTGATTGGTTCATAATAGATCCGCCAGCTTTTTGGCGTGTCTCTTTGCCTTCTGACTTCCTGTTTTTATGGTATACTGGAATCTGTTTTTGCTGGTTTATTGTCTCTGGGTACTTTACCACTGCTAATCAGTCCCAACGTGCAAGTGCTCCCTACATAAATGCAGTGTCTGTGTGTGCAGCCTTGAACTGCTAATTCGACCTAGCAAGTGTACCCACTTGCCAGGTCCAAACCTTCCCTTTTACTGCATGTAAGGCACCCCTAGTGTAGGCCCTAGGTAGCCCCAAGGGCAGGGAAACAGTTTATGTTAACCGGTTCTGTGCCTTGGACGAGATGATCTCGTCCAAGGCTACAGTTCCCCTGTGCCTTGGACGAGATGATCTCGTCCATGGCACAGGGGAACTTGGGGGCGCGCTAGCGCGCCCCCGTGCACCCACATGCACCCCCCTTCCCCCCCCAAGTCGGGATGGAAGGGGAAGACCTTCCCCTTCCACCCCCGACCCCCCCCCCCACCCCCCCCTGTGACGTCAGCGCACGAGCGCGCGCTGATTTGTCACAGGGGCCTCCCTAGTCGCGCTGGAAGCTCTGCTTCCAGCGCGATTGAAAAAGAAATGCAAAAGCATTTCTTTTTCAATCACTTGGGAGGCCCGGAGGGGCTTCAAAGGGAAGGAAAAGTATTTCCTTCCCTTTGAAGTCCCTCCGAGGGTTTCAAAAGCCGGATTGCTTGCAATCCGGCTTTTGAAACCCCACTAGACACCAGGGATTTTTTTTTTTTTATTGAAACTGACAAAAGTGAGCAACCCCTTGGGCAAGGGTCGCTCCCAGGGGGGGCATTTTTTTGAGAAGGCCTTTTCTGCCCCCAGGGGGGGCAGAAACCTCTAGGCACCAGGGACCATTTTTTTTTTTTTTTTTTTTTTTTATGTTTCATTTTTTTTTTTTTTGGTGGGGAGCGACCCCTTAGGCAAGGGTCGCTCCCCTTGGGGGAAAATTATATTTTGGCCATTTCTGCCCCCCTTGGGGGCAGATTGGCCTATTTTGATGAGGCCAATCTGCCCCCAAGGGGGGTAGAAACCACTAGAAACCAGGGATTTTTTTATTTTTTTTATTGTTATTGACAAAAGGGAGCGACCCCTTGGGCAAGGGTCGCTCCCAGGGGGGGCATATTTTCGGGAAGGCCTTTTCTGCCCCCCTGGGGGCAGACCGGCCTACTATTAGGCCGATCTGCCCCCAGGGGAGCAGAAACCTCTAGGCACCAGGGACCATTTTTTTTTTTTTTTTTTATGTTTCATTTTTTTTTTTTTGGTGGGGAGCGACCCCTTAGGCAAGGGTCGCTTCCCTTGGGGGAAAATTATATTTTGGCCATTTCTGCTCCCCTTGGGGGCAGATTGGCCTATTTTGATGAGGCCAATCTGCCCCCAAGGGGGGTAGAACCCACTAGACACCAGGGAGTTTTTTCTTTGCGTGAATTTCACGCAAAGGGAGTGACCCCTTAGGCAAGGGTCGCTCCCTGGGGGGGAGGGCAATTTATTTTAGGCCATTTCTGCCCCCTCTGGGGGCAGTTCGGCCTATTATTAGGCCGAACTGCCCCCAGGGGGGGGGGCAGAACCCTCTAGGCGCCAGGGCAATTTTTTTTTTTTTTTTTTTTTTTTTTTGTGTTGTTTCTTTTTTTAGAGATGGGGAGTGACCCATCAGGCAAGGGTCGCTCCCCGGGGGGGCAAAATGTATTTAGACCATTTCTGCCCCCCTGGGGGCAGATTGGCCGATTTTAGGTCAATCTGCCCCCAAGGGGGCAGATTCCACTAGGCACTGGGGATTTGTTTTTTGGCGCCAATGTCACGCAGGGGGAGCGACCCCGTAGGCAAGGGTCGCTCCCGGGGGCGGGGGTGGGGGCTGGGGGGGGGGAATTTATTTTAGGCCATTTCTGCCCCCAGGGGGGGGGGCAGAACCCTCAGGGCACTAGGGAAAAAATTTTTGTTGTGTTTTTTTTTTGTTTGTTTGTTTTTTTCAAGATGGGGAGCGACCCATCAGGCAAGGGTCGCTCCCCTGGGGGGCAAATTGTATTTAGGCCATTTCTGCCCCCCTTGGGGCAGATTGGGCGATTTTAGGTCAATCTGCCCCCAAGGGGGCAGAAACCACTAGACACCTGGGATTTGTTTTTTGGCGCCAATGTCACGCAGGGGGAGCAACCCCGTAGGCAAGGGTCACTCCCGGGGGTGGGGGCTGAGGGGGGCAAATTTATTTTAGGCCATTTCTGCCCCCTCTGGGGACAGTTCGGCCTATTATTAGGCCGAACTGCCCCCAGGGGGGGGGCAGAACCCTCAGGGCACCAGGGCAAATTTTTTTGTTGTGTTTTTTTTTTTGTTTGTTTGTTTTTTTCGAGATGGGGAGCGACCCATCAGGCAAGGGTCGCTCCCCTGGGGGGCAAATTGTATTTAGGCCATTTCTGCCCCCCTGGGGGCAGATTGGCCGATTTTAGGTCAATCTGCCCCCAAGGGGGCAGAAACCACTAGGCGCCTGGGATTTGCTTTTTGGCGCCAATGTCACGCAGGGGGAGCGACCCCGTAGGCAAGGGTCGCTCCCGGGAGGGGGGGGGCCTGTGGGGGGGAACATTTATTTTAGGCCATTTCTGCCCCCCCCTGGGGGCAGATCGGCCTATTATTAGGCCGATCTGCCCCCAGGGGGGGCAGAAACCTCTAGGCGCCAGGGCAAATTTTTTTGTTTGTGTTTTATTTTTTTTTGTTCTTTCTTTTTTTAGAGATGGGGAGCGACCCATCAGGCAAGGGTCGCTCCCCTGGGGGGGCAAATTGTATTTAGGCCATTTCTGCCCCCCTTGGGGGCAGATTGGCCGATTTTAGGTCAATCTGCCCCCAAGGGGGCAGAAACCACTAGGCACCTGGGATTTGTTTTTTGGCGCCAATGTCATGCAGGGGGAGCGACCCCGTAGGCAGGGGTTGTTCCCGGGCAGGGGCAGGGGGGGCTTGGGGGGTCAAATTTATTTTAGGGCATTTCTGGCCCCCCCCCCCCCCTCCCGGGCCGGCTGAGCTAGAGGCCAAACTCCACAGGTAGGCACTTTGCAAAAAACACCTCTGTTTTCTGTGAAAAAATATGTTCTGTCCACGTTGTGTTTTGGGCCATTTCCTTTCGTGGGCGCTAGGCCTACCCACGCAAGTGAGGTATCATTTTTATCGGGAGACTTGGGGGAACGCTGGGTGGCAGGAAATTCGTAGCTCCTCCCAGATTCCAGAACTTTCTGCCACAGAAATGTGAGGAACATGTGTTTTTTTAGCCAAATTTTGAGGTTTGCAAAGGATTCTGGGTAACAGAACCTGGTCCGAGCCCCGCAAGTCACCCCTCCTTGGATTCCCCTAGGTCTCTAGTTTTCAGAAATGCACAGGTTTGGTAGGTTTCCCTAGGTGCCGGCTGAGCTAGAGGACAAAATCTACAGGTAGGCACTTCGCAAAAAACACCTCTGTTTTCTTCCAAAACTTTTGATGTGTCCACGTTGCGCTTTGGGGTGTTTCCTGTCGCGGGCGCTAGGCCTACCCACGCAAGTGAGGTATCATTTTTATCGGGAGACTTGGGGGAACGCTGGGTGGAAGGAAATTTGTGGCTCCTCTCAGATTCCAGAACTTTCTGCCACAGAAATGTGAGGAACATGTGTTTTTTTAGCCAAATTTTGAGGTTTGCAAAGGATTCTGGGTAACAGAACCTGGTCCGAGCCCCGCAAGTCACCCCTCCTCGGATTCCCCTAGGTCTCTAGTTTTCAGAAATGCACAGATTTGGTAGGTTTCCCTAGGTGCCGGCTGAGCTAGAGGCCAAAATCTACAGGTAGGCACTTCGCAAAAAACACCTCTGTTTTCTTCCAACATTTTTGATGTGTCCACGTTGCGCTTTGGGGTGTTTCCTGTCACGGGCGCTAGGTCTACCCACACAAGTGAGGTATCATTTTTATCGGGAGACTTGGGGGAACGCTGGGTGGAAGGAAATTTGTGGCTCCTCTCAGATTCCAGAACTTTCTGCCACAGAAATATGAGGAACATGTGTTTTTTTAGCCAAATTTTGAGGTTTGCAAAGGATTCTGGGTAACAGAACCTGGTCCGAGCCCCGCAAGTCACCCCTCCTTGGATTCCCCTAGGTCTCTAGTTTTCAGAAATGCACAGGTTTGGTAGGTTTCCCTAGGTGCCGGCTGAGCTAGAGGCCAAAATCTACAGGTAGGCACTTCGCAAAAAACACCTCTGTTTTCTTCCAAAACTTTTGATGTGTCCACGTTGCGCTTTGGGGTGTTTCCTGTCGCGGGCGCTAGTCCTACCCACGCAAGTGAGGTATCATTTTTATCGGGAGACTTGGGGGAACGCTGGGTGGAAGGAAATTTGTGGCTCCTCTCAGATTCCAGAACTTTCTGCCACAGAAATGTGAGGAACATGTGTTTTTTTAGCCAAATTTTGAGGTTTGCAAAGGATTCTGGGTAACAGAACCTGGTCCGAGCCCCGCAAGTCACCCCATCTTGGATTCCCCTAGGTCTCTAGTTTTCAGAAATGCACAGGTTTGGTAGGTTTCCCTAGGTGCCGGCTGAGCTAGAGGCCAAAATCTACAGGTAGGCACTTCGCAAAAAACACCTCTGTTTTCTTCCAAAATTTTGGATGTGTCCACGTTGCGCTTTGGGGTGTTTCCTGTCGCGGGCGCTAGGCCTACCCACGCAAGTGAGGTATCATTTTTATCGGGAGACTTGGGGGAACGCTGAGTGGAAGGAAATTTGTGGCTCCTCTCAGATTCCAGAACTTTCTGCCACAGAAATGTGAGGAACATGTGTTTTTTTAGCCAAATTTTGAGGTTTGCAAAGGATTATGGGTAACAGAACCTGGTCCGAGCCCCGCAAGTCACCCCTCCTTCGATTCCCCTAGGTCTCTAGTTTTCAGAAATGCACAGGTTTGGTAGGTTTCCCTAGATGCCGGCTGAGCTAGAGGCCAAAATCTACAGGTAGGCACTTCGCAAAAAATACCTCTGTTTTCTTCCAAAATTTTTTATGTGTCCACGTTGCGCTTTGGGGTGTTTCCTGTCGCCGGCGCTAGGCCTTATCCACACAAGTGAGGTATCATTTTTATCGGGAGACTTGGGGGAACGCTGGGTGGAAGGAAATTTGTGGCTCCTCTCAGATTCCAGAACTTTCTGCTACAGAAATGTGAGGAACATGTGTTTTTTTAGCCAAATTTTGAAGTTTGCAAAGGATTCTGGGAAACAGAACCTGGTCCGAGCCCCGCAAGTCACCCCTCCTTGGATTCCCCTAGGTCTCTAGTTTTCAGAAATGCACAGGTTTGGTAGGTTTCCCTAGGTGCCGGCTCAGCTAGAGACCAAAATCTACAGGTAGACACTTCGCAAAAAACACCTCTGCTTTCTTTAAAAAAAATGGGATGTGTCCACGTTGCGTTTTGGGGCGTTTCCTGTCGCGGGCGCTAGGCCAACCCACACAAGTGAGGTATCATTTTTATCGGGAGACTTGGGGGAACATAGATTAGCAAAACAAGTGCTATTGCCCCTTGTCTTTCTCTACATTTTTTCCTTCCAAATATAGGAGAGTGTGTAAAAAAGACATCTATTTGAGAAATTCCCTATAATTCACATGCTAGTATGGTCACCCCGGAATTCAGAGATGTGCAAATAACCACTGCTCCTCAGCACCTTATCTTGTGCCCTTTTTGGAAATGCAAAGGTTTTCTTGATAGCAATTTTTTACTCTTTATATTTCAGCAAATGAATTGCTGTATACCCGGTATAGAATGAAAACGCACTGCAGGGTGCAGCTCATTTATTGGCTCTGGGTTCCTCGGGTTCTTGATGAACCTACAAGCCCTATATATCCCCGCAACCAGAGGAGTCCAGCAGACGTAACAGTATATTGCTTTGCATAATCTGACATTGCAGGGAAAAGTTACAGAGTAAAACGTAGAGAAAAAGTGATGTTTTTTTCACCTCAATTTCAATATTTTTCTTTTTCAGCTGTTATTTTCTGTAGGAAACCCTTGTAGGATCTACACTAATGACCCCTTGCTGAATTCAGAATTTTGTCTACTTTTCAGAAATGGTTAGGTGTCTGGGATCCAGCATTGGTTTCATGCCCATTCCTGTCACTGACTGGAAGGAGGCTGAAAGCACAAAAAATTGCAAAAATGGGGTATGCCCCAGTAAAATGCCAAAATTGTGTTGAAAAATTGGGTTTTCTGATTCAAGTCTGCCTGTTCATGAAAGCTAGGAAGCTGCTGAGTTTAGCAATGCAAACCCTTTGTTGATGCCATTTTCAGGGGGAAATCCACAAGCCTTCTTCTGCAGCCACTTTTTCTATTTTTTGAAAAAAAAACGAAATTTTCACTGTATTTTGGCCAATTTCTTGGCCTCCTTCAAGGGAACTCACAAAGTCTGGGTACCTCTAGAATCCCTAGGATGTTGGAAAAAAAGGACGCAAATTTGGCTTGGTTAGCTTATGTGGACAAAACGTTATGAGGGCCTAAGCGCGAACTGCCCCAAATAGGCAAAAAAAGGCCTGGCACAGGAGGGGGAAAAGGCCTGGCAGCGAAGGGGTTAAAGGTGGGACATGTACTGGTGTCCTAACAGTGAAATACTGCCAAATTCATTTTTCACTGTTGCAAGGCCGATCTCTCCCATAGCTTAACATGGAGGCTGCCTTTAATTATCCTTAAAGTTCAGTTTCCTTTTGAGAGCAGATGGAGATCTGGAGTTTGGGGTCTCTGAACTCACAATTTAAAAATACATCTTTTGGTAAAGTTGGTTTTTAAATTGCTTGTTTAAAAATGTCAAAGTGGTCTTTTTCTTGCTTAAACCATTCTGTGCCTCTGCCTGCTTGTATATTCCACGTCTGGGTCAGACCGACAGTTGGGCTGTTGTGAATTCCCTGTAGACAGTGACAAAAAGGGAGCTGGGGTGTAGCCTGCATATAACGATGGGCCATCTGTGCTGGAGTGGAAGGAGGGCTGGTCACTTACATCTGAAAGGGCTGTGCTCATACAATGGATTCTCCAACTCTCTGGAGTGTGTCTGGGACCAGGCCTAGGCAAGGCAGGATTTTGTGAACAATAGAGACTTTCCTTTGAAGTATGCCTACATCAAAGGTAGAAAGGGGAATAAGTAGTGGAACCAAAACCCCAGACTTTTTGACTCATTCTGGATCAAGAGGAAACTATGCGAAGGAGAAGAGCTGAAGAGCACGAGGAGGAGTACTGCCCCTTTGCTGTGTGTGCTTTGCTGGGTTGGACTGTAGTTGCTGCTTCTGCCTTAAAAGAGAGCAAATGGTGAGCTTTGCTGTGTATCCTGCTTGGGAAAGTTCTCCAAGGGCTTGAAATAGAGCTTGCCTACTGCTTGAAGACTCAGGGATATCAAAGATTTCAGTTTAATCTGCCTACAGCACTGGTAACTCTGTGTTTTGTACTGGTCAAGAAGACAAAACACTGCAATGCTGCCAATGACCAGCCGATGATGCACGGAGCTGCACCACCCGATTCACACTGCAACCCTGATCTCACGACGCTGCCATCTGATGCCACCACCGAGCCGCTGCTTGTACTGTGCCCTGTGGGCCCCACACTCCTGCATCGACTTGCTCACACCGCAGCCTCGGCATCCCCAACAACGCTGCTCCTGCTGACACCGGTGCTGCTGCCTACACCCTGGCCTGTGGACACCGCTCGCGAGGTACACGAAGCACCGTCCTGTTACGCACCGCAGTTCCAGTCCTCCGGTGCCAGCACCATCAACTCCAGGGTCGTCACCAGGTGTCCCTGTCTGCACCGCGACCCGTGGACTACGCATGGTGCCCCTCCCCTGCTGCACCGCCGACTTGAACCTACTGACGACAGTGCTTCAGCATCGATGACCCCGCTGCCTACACCGTGACCTGGTGACACTGGGCTGACCTCTGGAACTGATGCCTGCAACGCCAGTCTGGACCTCATTGCGAGGATCATGATGCCCTACATTTCCAAGGTACTGTTTGTGGGTATTCCCGACATCGTAGCTGGCCTACGACACCGCAGCCCGTCTGAACTGTTGGATTTGTTGTTCACAAAGCCGTGAAAGCCCCAGACGGTGCAATCGACTTCAATGGACTGTATTTTTAAGTTAATTCTTATAAAAGTCATATCTTTAGTATTGTATGTTGGATTTTATTGTATTTGTTCTTGTTTTATATAGATAAATAATGGCTATTTTTTAAAAACTGATGTGGTGTCCTTTTGTAGTGTTTTCACTGTATTACTGTGTGTCATGTGCAAATGTTTACACATTGCTTCTGAGATAAGCCAGACTGCTTGTGCCAAGCTACCAAGGGCGTGAGCAGGGGTTATCTGGGCGGGTATCTCCCTTATCCTGGCTGAGGGTCCCTACTTGGACAGGGTACAAACCGACTCTCAACTAGAGACACCATTTGTAACAATTCATATGAATGTCTTTAGTTAGAAGAAGAAGATTCCATCCTTTTTGGTTTTTGCTTGCTATTCCTTCCTGTTTGACGTTGAAGAGAAAGGTGCCTTAACATGACTGAAATGAACAGCCGGAGGCTTCTGCACCAGCCACCCAATGAACCCTTGGTTTTCAAAGTTTTTAAAATGAGGGCAAGTGACAAGAAGTTTGTGCAAAGTACGTCACCTGTAAACTTTGCAAGAAACTGTTTAGCTGGGCGTGCGGAAATAAACAATACAGCATGTGTACCACAGGGATGTGGAGACACCTGAGCACTGTGCATCCACAAAGACTTGCAAAGGTAGAGACAGGGGCTTCAACATCATTTGCTCCAGGAGATACTATACCTACACAGGTTCTAAGTGCACAGGCAGACAATAACCGTTCTCCAAGGGCTTGAAATAGAGCTTGCCTACTGCTTGAAGACTCAGGGATATCAAAGATTTCAGTTTAATCTGCCTACAGCACTGGTAACTCTGTGTTTTGTACTGGTCAAGAAGACAAAACACTGCAATGCTGCCAATGACCAGCCGATGATGCACGGAGCTGCACCACCCGATTCACACTGCAACCCTGATCTCACGACGCTGCCATCTGATGCCACCACCGAGCCGCTGCTTGTACTGTGCCCTGTGGGCCCCACACTCCTGCATCGACTTGCTCACACCGCAGCCTCGGCATCCCCAACAACGCTGCTCCTGCTGACACCGGTGCTGCTGCCTACACCCTGGCCTGTGGACACCGCTCGCGAGGTACACGAAGCACCGTCCTGTTACGCACCGCAGTTCCAGTCCTCCGGTGCCAGCACCATCAACTCCAGGGTCGTCACCAGGTGTCCCTGTCTGCACCGCGACCCGTGGACTACGCATGGTGCCCCTCCCCTGCTGCACCGCCGACTTGAACCTACTGACGACAGTGCTTCAGCATCGATGACCCCGCTGCCTACACCGTGACCTGGTGACACTGCATGTCATACCGCCCGCTTCACACCACAGCTCTGGTCTCACCGACACTGCTTGATGCCGCCACCAAGCCGCTGTCTGCACAGTGATCTGTGGGCATGGACGTCGCATTATCCTAATTCGCACCGCAGCCCCGACACCATCCATGCCAGGGCTCCTGACTTCATCTGCCCGGAGTTCGATCTGCAACACGTGTGACTTCAAGGGTCTAACGACCCCTGAGCTGACCTCTGGAACTGATGCCTGCAACGCCAGTCTGGACCTCATTGCGAGGATCATGATGCCCTACATTTCCAAGGTACTGTTTGTGGGTATTCCCGACATCGTAGCTGGCCTACGACACCGCAGCCCGTCTGAACTGTTGGATTTGTTGTTCACAAAGCCGTGAAAGCCCCAGACGGTGCAATCGACTTCAATGGACTGTATTTTTAAGTTAATTCTTATAAAAGTCATATCTTTAGTATTGTATGTTGGATTTTTATTGTATTTGTTCTTGTTTTATATAGATAAATAATGGCTATTTTTTAAAAACTGATGTGGTGTCCTTTTGTAGTGTTTTCACTGTATTACTGTGTGTCATGTGCAAATGTTTACACATTGCTTCTGAGATAAGCCAGACTGCTTGTGCCAAGCTACCAAGGGCGTGAGCAGGGGTTATCTGGGCGGGTATCTCCCTTATCCTGGCTGAGGGTCCCTACTTGGACAGGGTACAAACCGACTCTCAACTAGAGACACCATTTGTAACAATTCATATGAATGTCTTTAGTTAGAAGAAGAAGATTCCATCCTTTTTGGTTTTTGCTTGCTATTCCTTCCTGTTTGACGTTGAAGAGAAAGGTGCCTTAACATGACTGAAATGAACAGCCGGAGGCTTCTGCACCAGCCACCCAATGAACCCTTGGTTTTCAAAGTTTTTAAAATGAGGGCAAGTGACAAGAAGTTTGTGCAAAGTACGTCACCTGTAAACTTTGCAAGAAACTGTTTAGCTGGGCGTGCGGAAATAAACAATACAGCATGTGTACCACAGGGATGTGGAGACACCTGAGCACTGTGCATCCACAAAGACTTGCAAAGGTAGAGACAGGGGCTTCAACATCATTTGCTCCAGGAGATACTATACCTACACAGGTTCTAAGTGCACAGGCAGACAATAACCGTTCTGTTTTTTTTGAAGAAGCTCTATTCTGATGCTTGTGCAAGCAAATAATTTTGTCTTCTGAAACAACCAGGTTTGCCCAGGACAAGTGCCCCAGATGCAGTAGGATTTGTTTAGCAGTTATTTGTAATTTGTTCTTCTTTTTGTTTTGAAGGAGACGCTGTTGGTGTTTGTTTCACACCTCAAGTTGTATATTTGTGTCCTACCCTTATAAAACAAATTCATATACCAAAAAATCTTTAAAAAGTTTGAAAACACAAACAATTTTTATAGTCTTTGAAAACTGTTAACAAAAATATCTCTTTTCAGAGCTACCCTATAATTTTGTGATCAATGTTTTATGTATTGCTTCCCTTTTTTCCTTCTTACAATCTCTCACAAGACTCTCACAGAAACAGGAACACCTAAACATTTGCTGTAGCCCATATACTTCATCAGCTTCGCAAGATCGTAACATTTTTTAAAATATCAATTAACCATCTACTCGTCACAGTACTTATCTCTTACACACTTTTTCTCAAAAACAAGCACCACAGCTTTCATTTCAACTAATATAATGTATTGTGAACTTGTCTGCTCATTTTTTCTATTCACTATTCTGGGAGAGTCACAGGAGATTGTAAACATTAGTTAAAAACAATATATATTTATAATCTTTTCACAGAAAACAGTAAAGGCGGCCATTTCATTTCCAACTAATTAGAAGGCTCGCTCTAGCAAGACTCATGGGAACCTCTTGCTCCTGCAAGAGTGAAGGCTCACAGGAAAAACAGGTCTCTCAACCAATCACATGCCTCTATTTTTAAATTTGCGCTCTCACAGGACTCCAGCGGGACTAATGTAAGCCCAACTGTCAAACTATGTAATTATTTTTAACCCTTAATTTCTGAAAAACGACTGAATAATTTTACAGTGAATCACAAAGTGCACAATCTGTGGACAAAGATCTAGCTTCCTACTGATTTTTTTTTGTTTTTTTGCTGCAGCTAAGTCTATAGAAAATGCATGGGGATTTTTACATTTTGAGACCCCCTTTTCTCTTGGACCCTTCTTGATAGGTCACCTTGAAACCTACCATGAAGGAACTGAGGTGGATGATTTAAAAAAAAAGTTTTGTGATAATTCATCCAATAAAGCCAAAGTTCTTAGCAAACCAAAACGTGCACTGGCTATAGAAAAGCAGACCTAACTATAACTACCTACTGGTGAATGGCAGTAGCTAATCTCTCTCTCTCTCTCTCTATATATATATATATATATATATATATATATATATACATATATATATATATATATATATATATATACACATGTATGTATTGTTGTGAATCCCATCTAGTTTTATTGGAACTCAAGAGATTAGCTTAGCCTTTGGCTTGCAGGCCTGTGCCCCCATCACCTAGTGACCTTTAACCTACTCAGCTTGCTCTCTTTTAGCCCATTTATTTTATTATTTATTTTAAGATGGCTGCTATTGCTTACAGTTAGAGAAATGTTTTGATCTGCATTATCAGTGCCACTCTGTGAAGCCATCACTATCAGCTTCATAATCAAGTGATGTATTTAGGTATTCACATCATGTCCCTATCTCCCTTACTTGTAAAAAGAACATAATATACACTTGTTGGGGAATGTTGACATAATTGCTGCCACAAGTGGGCTTCTTTATCAATTGTTTGGGAACATACCTGTGTCAGGGGTCCTACATGATCTCACACAGAAGAGGTTATCAGAGGGATTCATTCCAGATGCCATGTATTCCATCTATGCTGCATGTCACCTTGTTGCAAAAATCATGCTTTGTGTCAACTCAGAGTCTGACCTAGAGACCACATTCCAAGGTACCAAGGGTTGGGGGGGGCGCTTCTCATGGACATGGTACTGGCAGATTAGGTTTATCATACCTAGCTCTCATCAGGTTAGGGATTAGGTTCTCTATGCTAGGGATTTTGCATTTCATGCTTATTGCAAGATGGTGGGGGTCTTTTTATTCACAACTCTGATCCTCACAATTATGCTTCTTTTTTAGTTTGCTATCCTAATCATTGCAGCTCATGCATTTCACAGTAGATTGCAGTCTTTTCAATAAACCCATTGAAAACTCTCTTGCATGTCCTTCATTGCCTGTGTGTGACTGAGGCTTATTGCTAACAAGATAGAAGGGTAACTTCTATTCCACCAAGACTCCCCTGAAATGTTGCAATCTAGAGGCCATGCATACGACTTCCAGAAATCACCTTTTACTTTTTGGGTTTTTGGTGAGGTACTGCTTGTGAGCCAAGGGGGTTGAGCCGACAGTTGCGACTTGTTGCAGGAGTGACTCAGTCACCTACAAGCAAAAGTTCTGTCATCATTAAGCCAGCAGTCTCGCCTAGGAGCGAGGGTCCAACTACGACAATATATGTTCATGAGCAAGCTGCGCTTTATTTGTGACAAAAAACACAACAGACGCTTTTTGGAGTATGTGTCTCTTTGATCATTGGTCAAGATACCTGTGTTCTCCCAGTGCATTATACCCTTTCAAACAACCAAGGTAAAATACAATAAATGACGGACTCTCTGAGTAACAATGCTTACAAAAGATAGATAAAGTGACCGTCATCTTGTGATGGTCTTGTTCTAACATTCCTGAGCTCGTACCATAAATAAATACACAATTCCACATCCATGATACAGTAACTCAATGTTGGGAAGGTTATCTAGATCATATATATATGCCATTATCAGGTGGTTAGTAACATCCATCAGTTTGACGAACATCTAAGGTACATTGACGACATCTTCTGCATCTGGAATGGTAACACTTAATCATCAAAGGAAATTGTTCAGGGCTTTAACCCTTTTCAGTTAATTTCTAAGATTTTGTTTTTCAAGGTACAGTAAGATATTCTTCCATTATAACAATAACATAATTTTCACCTTTGTTTATTTCAATATTTATATATATATATATATATAAATACTAAAATATGAAGGTTAAAGCGAAGTTATAATGAAGTATGATAAAGGCATCTTACTATATGATAAAAAAAATCCTTAGAAATTCACAGAAATCATATACAGATGGATGGTCAAGTAAACACAGTCCCCCTTCAGTGCCCATCAGATATTGTCCAATGAGCAGGATAATGAGTCTATCTAATGCATTACGACCTCATAGAAGGAGGCAGCCATCCCGTGCTTCATAATCCTGAAGCCCCTGGGTGGGACAGGCTGGGTGATTTATATATGAGGGAGGGCAACCTGGCATCTCTGTGACAGCAAAGCTGGCTCCCACACTAGGTGTGGAGCCAGCTAGGACCGTGTGGGCCTTCAGGCTCCCCCCATGGTGCCCAACATTGTGACTGGGTGCCCTGGGGGGTACCCAGGTTACATGGCTGGGTCCTGGGGGATGTGGACTACATGGCCAATATCGGCCCTGGTGAGAGGGCCACACGGCCCAACTCCCAAAAACAAAACAAAAACAAATTAATTATTTAGGCCAGGTCCCGGGGATGGGGTCCGAGGAGGTGAGATTGGCCTTGGGAGGTGTAGTCCCCCTCCCAGAAAAATAAATGTTTAGGCCCGCCCCTGGGGGATGGGATCCCCGCAGCCAAGAAATAAATATGTTAAGGCTCTTAATGTGAAATTAATTGCCCCGGGGAAGTGGGGGTCCATGTGGCCAGGCCCTGAGGCCAACCACCTATAACCATCCAACCCCGGCTGCGCACACCCTTAGGTAATGAGCAGCCGTGGTTGGCCGCAGGTCCTGTGGCCAACTGCCTACAGCAACCCAACCCTGCACCGCGTACGGTCTTTGGCCTTGCACACTGGTGGTTGGCAGCAGGGCCTGCAGCCAACCCCTTATAACCACCCAACCCTTGCCATTCCTGGCTGAAGGGTCTGTCTCTCTTGGTGTGAGAATAGGTGTGCGCAGGTGTTTCTGGGTATGAGAGTGGGTGCATGAGTGTCTGCCAGGGTCTGTGGGTGGGTAAGTGAGGGGCTTAGTGTGTCTGTGAGTGGGTGTGTGAATGACTGAGTGGGTCTGTGAGTGGGTGAATAGATGTCTGAGTCGGTGCATGAGGGTCTGATTGGGTCTGTGAGTGGGTACGTGAGGGTCTGTAAGTGGGTCTGTGAGTGGATGTGTGACAGTCTGAGTTGGTCTGTGAGTAGGTGTGTCAGTGTCTGAGTAGATCTGCAAGTTGGTGTCTCAGTGTCTGAGTTGGTTTGTGAGTGGGTGCGTCACAGTCTGAGTGGGTCTGTGAGTTGGTATGTCTGTGTTTGAGTGGGTATGTGAGTGGGTGCATAAGGGACTGAGTGTGTGTATGAGTGGGTGCATGAGTGTCAGTGTGGGTCTGTTAGTGGGTGTATGAGTGTCTGAGTGGCTCTGTCAGTAACTGCATGAGTGTCTGAGTGCTACCATGATTGAATGAATTAGTGTATGAATGAATCTGAGAATTAGTTGTTTTTTTCCCGCCAATATTCATGCATTCATCGCAATGTTACACAGGCGGTACGATGAGTGTTGTGACGTATCCATGAATATCACGCAGCATGAAATAAAATAATTTTAAGTTCAGAATTTGACCTTCACAGACCTCTATGTCACAGCCCTGGGGTCAGGGTACCTCTAGCCTGACCCCTTAGTCCACTTTATAGGCTGAGTCCCAAGATAGCTGTCAACACTTCCTGGTTTGAAGTGTTGGTGGCCAATCAGATCTCAGCACGAGATTGGGAGGGGTCACGAATCTCTCACGTCCCTAGGTATACAAATCTGGATTTCCTTACATTTCTCAAAAGCTACTGAACAGATTTATACCAAATAACATAAAAGGCTCTTTCTAGACCAAGAGCTACCTTTCTGCCAAATTTGGTGTAATTCCGTCCAGTGGTTTTTGTGGTATCACTGTTCAATTTTTCACATGGGAATTAACATTGAAAATGCTCTAAATTTCACCCCCCCTTTATCTCAGCCCCCGCATGATGGATCACCCAGAAACTATCCAGACAGCAGCTCACATGACTGTCAAACTTTTTGAGAATCGTTTGTGAAGATTCGTCAAGCGGTGCTAAAGATATAAGCAAACAAAAAACAATGTTTTCTATAGAAACTAGGACCTAACTATAACTACCTAGTGGCGACTGTCACTAGGTAATGCACACACACAGAAACACAGACACACACACACACATATATATATATATATATAGCCAATGGTGGTCCAAACCAAAGCAGTCCACAGTCACCAAAGTAATACACAACTGCACCACAGCTGACACACATTGTCACAATGAACAAACCTGCAAAGGACACTATAAAACACACCTCTTCACACACCACCATCCTTTGCATTATCAATGCTAGACACAGAAGCAAGAACACATTATTTCCAAAACACTGCATAGATAAGGCACAACATTTTTTGTCACCATCCCAGAGAACACCCTGCACACACTTCTTTCCAGTCACACCCTTTTGCACTTTGTGTCTTTAGTAAGTCACTGTCACAGCTACTTTTTATTCACCATGTCACGTTCAGAAATTCCCCATTTTCCAGAGGATGAGTTGAGAGTCATCATGGATGAAATCATTTGAGTAGAGTCACAATTGTTTGGAGCACAAGTCCAGCATACTTATTTCAGTAGAAAAATGGAAATGTGGCACAGGATCGTCGAGAGAGTCAATGCCGTAGGCATCACCCTGAGCACAAAGGAGAACATTAGAAAGAGGTGGAATGACCACAGGGAAACGGTCCGTTCACTGGTCTCCAAGCACCATCTGCAGGCCAAGAAGCCTAAGGGTGGCCCTCCCAGTGCCCCATTAATACTTCTTTCTCTGGGAGGAGAAGGTCTTGGCCATCCTGCATCCTGAGGGCTTGACATGAATACCTTGGGGAGCGAAGTCTGGTAAGTCACAATACTAAACAAGTCACCAAAATGATATGTCATGCATGCCCACAGCTCACCTTTTGACTAATTTAGTATTACTCTACTCACCAGCCAAGTTTTCAGCTGTCCAAAGACCTCTATTGGTCAATGACATTTGAAAAGTATTCACTTGGGTAGATGATATTTGTATGGTGTGTGTAGTACAGGGGCTGACATGACTCAAACTCCCAGCATTGTTCTACAACTCCAAACAGTAGATCAGTGGTAACTTGTCCTCATACACCTGTTTGGCAAATCACAAATGAACTTCACTCATCTGAGAGGATACCATTTGTCAACTGTGGGAAGTAGAGAGAATGACATACCTGCAACTCACAGGAGACACTATTCCTGTACTTACAAACACTAGCACTATGGTCACATGGTACAATACATCTGTTATTGAACTCTCAATTAAAGTGGACTCACCTGAAAGGGATAATTTGTCAAGTATGTGTACTAGAGAGAGTGACATGACACCAACTGCCAGGAGGCATTGCTTCAGCAACTCCAAACACCAGGACAGTGGGCACTTGCACAAAGACCACTGTCTGCCAACTCACAATTTAAGTATACTCAGCTGGGAGGATACCATTTGTCAAATGTGGGAGTAGAGAGAGTGACCTGCCTCCTAAGGCCAGGAAGGCCCTGTGTCTGTAAAATGAGCCATCAGCCCAGTGTTCTCTTGCATTGTTTAGGAACTCTTGAAGTGGACTGACATGGGAGGATAACATTTGTGTATTGTGTGTAATACAGGGACTAGCATGACTGCAACTCACAGCATGCCCTGTTCCTGTAACTGCAAATGCCAGGCCAGTGTTCTCTTGTCCAAAGACCTCTGTTTGCCATTTCCCAAATGAAGTTTACTTACCTATGAGGATAACACTTGTTAGGTATTGGAGAGTAGTGACAGTCACCTGACTGGCTCTCCCAGGATGCCCTGTTCCTGTAACTACAAATACCAGCACAGTGTTCTCTTATCCAAAGACCCCTGATTGTCATTTCCCCAATAAAGTTTACTCACCTGTGGGGATAACATTTGTCAGGCATTGGGGAGGAGTGAGAATCACCTGACTGCAATTCCTAGGAGGTCCTGTTTCTGTAACTACAAACACCAGACCAGTGGTCACATGCCCCAATACATCTGTCTGTCAACTCTCAAATGAAGTTTACACACCTGGAGGGATAATATTTGTCAAGTTAGTGTACTACAGAGAGTGACCTGACTACAAAACCCAGCAAACCCTGTTTTTGTAACTTCAGCCACCTGACCAGTATTCACTTGTCCAAATGCCATTGTTTGGTAACTCTCAATTGAAGTGCATTCACCTGAGAGGATGATATAGGTATATTGTGTGTAGTACATGGAGTTACAGGACTGCAACTCTCAACAGGCCTCTTGAGCACAGTGGTCTCTTGTCCAAGGATCCCTGTGTCTTAACTCTCAATTGAAATGTACACACTTGGGAGGAAACAATTTGTATAAGGAGTGTAGTACATGGGGTTGCATGACTGAACTCCCAACAGTCTCTCTTACTGTCACTCCAACCACCAGCACAGTGTTCTCTTCTCCAAATACCCATTTGGGAAAGCACACATGAAGTGTACGTACCTGGGGGGATGACATGTATCAATTGTAAAAAGCAGAGGGAGTGACATGACTGCCAAGGCCAGGAGGCTCTGTCTCTCCATCTCCAACACAAGCCCAGTGTTCTCATGCCCAAAGACCCCTGTGTCTTAACTCTCAAATTAAGTTTACTGACCTGGGAGGGACTAAGACACAGATCATGCTCAACCCTAAGTTGTGTCTGGCCATCTAGCTCCATCTTGACAAGCTAACCCAAAATGAAACTACTGAGGACAGGAAGGACAGCTTCCCTATTGTGTAAAACAATGATCCCAAAGGCCCCAAAATGCATCACCAGAAAGGGATTGGCATCAGACACATTCACACTGCATTAGAAACATGATGACTCCACTCACATAAACAAAAAAGTCCTGGGTCTTCCTGCTTAAAAATTAACGAGGCCTCTGGCCAAAGACATATCTTGCATGGTCACTGTTTTTCTTGCACTGGTGGCAAGATGGCATTCTCAGGCCATGCTCCCAAGGGCTAATGATCTGCACATTTTAGCAGCTGCTTGACTTAGATGGAATTGGCAGGCATCACAAATGTTAGGTCGATACAACCAATATCATGGCTACTTGCCACAATAAGATTAACCGCAAAATAACTTTGTACAAGGTCTATGCTTAAAGTATCAATAAATTGTTGTAGGTAGATGTCACAATACAATCAGTAACATTGTATCTTTCAGATTAACAGGTTGAGTTACCACTGGCCACTCAGAGCCCAAAGAAGAGACTGCCACTATCCCCATGGATGAAGCCCTCATTGAAGAAGACACTCCTGGAAGTCTGGACGTGGAGGATGATTCTGATCCATTTGGGCAACCTGGTCAGATACCAAAACGGAATCTCACTGTGGCCACATCAACACCCCCCAGCCCGGTTGCCTCTACATCACAGGCAACCATTTCCCCCCCCAACCTGTGTTCCGACCACACTATCCACCATCATTTGCCCCCCAATCCTGGATCCTGAACTGCAATGCAACACTTCCAACAATGATGGTCCAGGACCCATTGGGAGAGGGCACCCTGTGGCAAGGGCACAGGGCTGTGGGCGTAAGGTGTGTGTGGAAGGGATGCTGTGGGCCAGCAGGATGAGGCCACTGGTCTGCTCCTGTACAGGAAACCATTGGACACATCGTGGGGGTCTATCAGGAGTCCCAGGACGTGATGGGTCAGGTCTTGACCAAACTCTGGGAAATCAAGCAGCTACAGAGGGACATCCATAGGGATATGAATGAACTTTGAGAGTCTCATAATACCAACATGGCCTCCCTAACAGGGGTGATGAGGGACATTAACACGACCCTGAGCAGGACTCTACAACACCACTCTGCCCCTTTCTTTGGTGCATCAACACCAGACTCTTCTTCATTGGTGCTTGTTACTGGAAGGGAGGCACTGCCAGAGGATCAAGGCCCAGACACCCCTGCCTCTGTAGCAGTAGATCCCCCTCCCCCGCAAGTGGGGACATCCAGTGAAGAATACAGGAGGTGCAGATTGCAAGACATACACCACGGCCAGGAGATTACCTCTTCCTAAAGGAACTACTTTGTGTGCCACACATGCACTCTGTTGACTGATTCTGAACTATCCACCAGTTCCAATAGGAGCAGTACTCTGTACTCCCAATGGTGTGGCATCTATTCCAGTTACTTTATTCACCATGACTGAACCCTTCACTTTATTATTTTTCTCTTTTACTGTCCAAATTTGATTTACTGCATCAACACTGTAATAAATTCATGCATCACAAATTCATTGTCTGCTTGCTTACTTTCAACATTTTCTTATGTAGAGATGTAATACCATGTGAACCATATGATGAAGACATGATGTACTTGTGCAAGGAGGGTTAAGTCATAGGTACACTGTGTCCTGCTCAGGATTATAACCATTAAACACAAACATATCAGTACAAGTGTCTGATAACAACAAGGATTTTTATTTTAGTGTGCAGCTCATAGGCTGTCCATATGTCTGGAACTTTGTGACATAAGAATGCGTGACTCATACTGAGCCAAAGCACATACTCCAGAAGCCACATTGGTATGGAGTTTTTTATTGTGGCTCACAGCATAGTACAGGTTGCTAGAGCACAGGCAACCTGATGGCAGTACGCTTGCTTAATCATTGTAGGCCATGAGCACAATAGTGGGTTAGTCTGCAGATGCCAATAGATTTGTCTGTAGTCATGTCCATGTACTTATTGGCTTGTGTGTGTCACCTATTGACAAATAGAAAGTCCTAGCTTGATGTTACTGATATGTATGTGACGCAACCATTTGTGATGAAACTTGTGCTTATAATCTTTTGATTTGTCTTTTGTATCCATGCAGGTCAACACCAATTAAAAGAAGGCACTATGAAGAGCCATCGCCCAGAAGGTGCGAACCCTGGATGTCCACAGCCAGTTGAGCACCCACTGCAGGAAAAGGTAGGAGGAACTGAAATGTTGGGCCAGGAAAATTGCTGAGGTCCAGCTGGGGATGTCCTCCCCATGTGGGTGGGGTGCACGTCGGACTATGACCCCCCCTATCGACCCACATTCTGGTGGTGGCCTACCCAGAGCTTGATGGGAGTTTGAGGATAGCACAGCAGCTACAAGGGGTTGAGTATAGGGCATATTCCTGCCTGTTACATTGTCAAGTGACAGCTCCCCCTGACAATTATGGATGAGCCATGTGTCAAACAGTAGATGAGTGATTGTTTGTGTAGATATGTCATGTGTTGTATACTGGTGTGCCTTGCTTATTGACCCAGGGACCTAGGACACAACTGTGTACAATACACAAATGACTTGCTCTCCAGGGATGACATATGGCTGTGCACATTGATCAATTAATTACTGTTTGTTGTAGTGTATGTACATTTTATGCAACAAACCACTACTCCTCAATGTTACAGACCAAAGGTAAGTGATGGATCACTGTCCTCAGCCATGTGTCTGGGTAAATGAGTATATTGCCATCTTCCACCCAGAGGCTAGTTGTCTTCAGTGAATGAGGGGTGCTGATGCCTCACTGCAGTTTGTAATGTGAAGATAACCATCGTGCATGTGGCAGAGCCTACATTGTACTTTGGGTCCAGCTACATATCAATACTTTCCCATGGTAAGTGGGGAATGTCCATTGACATGATTAATCTGACATCACTGCTGCCAATACTCCTTTTGCCTACATGTCAGCTTGTGTGCTTTTCTCATTCGCAAAACAATGTAAGCTGATGTTTCATGCATGGTCTACCTGTGTTGATGGGATGATGTCTGTATTCCCTCACATATATGTGCAAGGCAACCTATGCGTTAAATAAGGCATTTAAAATGGGGGTACATTTCATGTTGTGCCACATACAGGAGTGGGTCACCATTGTTTATTGGCTGACTCATTCCCTCATGCATCATAGCATGCCATTTGGCATGAACAACTGCATTAGCAATGAGGGACATGACAGGTAGGCCCTGAGTTTTGAGCCATTGACGTGGCAGCATGAAGCAAGGCAAAAGGATGATGGACAAAGTGTTGAAACTTTTCAAACACTCACACCCAGTCAAAGATCTGGGTTTAATCCATTGTTCTTTTGCTCACCATGCCACCCCAGTTTTGACACAGCCATATGCAAATCAGACTTGACCCTGTTCCCCATGGGAACAGTCCAGCCCGAACTGCCAGGCCAGGTCCTCCCTGGACCGGAAACAAGCATCCTGGGACCAGTTTACGGGCATCACACTTTATCAGCCAGGCTAGCTTGAATCCAGTGGCACAGTGAGCAAGGGACCCACGTCTGGGCATACCCTTCCCACTTAGGGCAACTTTAGCAACACAAAAGGATGGGTGGGAAGGATTCATGGTACAACGTCTGGCCTACAGAGATCTTTTCAGGCTCTGGCCTCCACACTGATGCCCACCCCTCCACCACGCTCTTCCTAATCCCAATCCCCTCTTCTCCTACCCACTCAGAGCACAAAGACCGATCCACACACACCCACCTCAACACACAAGAGCAGTACATGCAGACACAAGCACCACAAAACACACCGGCAGCAAGCAAACAACACATGCCCACAGACACATCAGTCACCACTTTCCCAGACACCCCCACCACTCCCAATGTAACACACACAGCATACAGCATACCCACAGGCACCACCACAACAGCCAGTGGGAGTTGTATGTGCTTTGTTGACTTGCACTTCATATTGTGCAGATGGGCATGTAACTTGGGTTTAGTATTGTTTGTCCCTGAGACACATGTAGGGCCAGCTCCTGGGGCATATGCAAAGTGATATGTGTCCCAGTGCAGCCTCCTTCTCTGAGTGTTCCACATAGCCCCATCCCTGTTGTGCAAATATTGTTTGCATAGTGAACTTTGTATATTTGTCTCTCTGTCTATTGTGCATCCCATTGGCCTTCCATTGTGTTGCAACATGGGTGATGTGTGTGTCCATTGCAGAGCTGTTTGATGGTAGTGGTGTTTGTGTTCCATGACACACACATATATATGTGTGTTGAATATGATGACAGTCCATGGCATTTGTGCAATGTGAGTGTGTGAGTTGTATTTGTAGATGTGATGTTGGTGTGTTGTAGGTATGGTGTTAGACAATGTTATGTACACTTCACTGTCCCTGTGCTTGAGATGAGCAAACATGCATTTTTGTGTAAGATGGGCTCCATGGCTGCACTGGATGTGTGATGCTGCCTGCAGGGGAGTGTCCCCCTTTATAGTCCCCGTTTCAGCCTTCTGAGAAGTAGTGGTTGGACTGCCACGGTCACATTGGTGGTGTGCAACCTCTTAATGTGTCTGCCAGAAACACAGGCTCCACCAGCCTGTTTGTGGAGCCTTGGGACCGTGGCAGTCTGTGGTGCCTGGCGGTACTGGCGGGATGTAAGGAAATGCCTCCTTGGCATGGTTACCCCCTGACTTTTTGCCTTTGCCGATGCCAAGTTATGATTTGAAAGTGTGCTGGGACCCTGCTAACCAGGCCCCAGCACCAGTGTTCTTTCCCTGAACTGTACCTTTGTCTCCACAATTGGCACAACCCTGGCATCCAGGTAAGTCCCTTGTAACTGGTACCCCTGGTACCCAGGGCCCTGATGCCAGGGAAGGTCTCTAAGGGCTGCAGCATGTCTTATGCCACCCTGGGGACCCCTCACTCAGCACATACACACTGCTTGCCAGCTTGTGTGTGCTGGTGGGGAGAAAATGACAAAGTCGACATGGCACTCCCCTCAGAGTGCCATGCCAACCTCACACTGCCTGTGGCATAGGTAAGTCACCCCTCTAGCAGGCCTTACAGCCCTAAGGCAGGGGACACTATACCACAGGTGAGGGCATATGTGCATGAGCACTATGCCCCTACAGTGTCTAAGCCAAACCTTAGACATTGCAAGTGCAGGGTAGCCATAAGAGTATAAGGTCTGGGAGTCTCTCAAACAAGAACTCCACAGCACCATAATCGCTGCACTGAAAACTGTGAAGTTTGGTATCAAACTTCTCAGCACAACAAATGCACAATGATGCCAGTGTGTACTTTATTGTAAAAATACACCCAGAGGGCATCTTAGAGATGCCCCCTGAAAACATACCCGACTTCCAGTGTGGGCTGACTAGTTTTTGCCAGCCTGCGCACACCAGACATGTTGCTAGCCACATGGGGAGAGTGCCTTTGTCACTCTGTGGCCAGGAACAAAGCCTGTACTGGGTGGAGGTGCTTCTCACCTCCCCCTTCAGGACCTGTAACGTCTGGCGGTGAGCCTCAAAGGCTCACCCTTTTGTTACAGCACCACAGGGCATCCCAGCTAGTGGAGATGCCCGCCCCTCCAGCCACTGCCCCCACTTTTAGCGGCAAGGCTGGAGGAGATAATGAGAAAAACAAGGAGGAGTCACCCCCCAGTCAGAACAGCCCCTAAGGTGTCCTGAGCTGAGGTGACTCTTACCTTTAGAGATCCTCCATCTTGTAGAAGGAGGATTCCCCAATAGGATTAGGGATGTGCCCCCCTCCCCACAGGGAGGAGACACAAAGAGGGTGTAGCCACCCTCAAGGACAGTAGCCATTGGCTACTGCCCTCCCAGACCTAAACACACCCCTAAATTGAGTATTTAGGAGCTCCCAGAACCGAGGAAGATAGATTCCTGCAACCAAAAGAAGAAGAAGGACTGCTGACCTGAAGCCCTGCAGTGAAGACGGAGACGATAACTGATTTGGCCCCAGCCCCACCGGCCTGTCTCCCTACTTCGAAGAAAACTGCAACAGCAACGCATTCAACAGGGTCCAGCGACCTCTGAAGCCTCAGAGGACTACCCTGCATCTAAAAGACCAAGAAGCTCCCGAGAACAGTGGCCCTGTTCAAGAAACTGCAACTTTCTGCAACAGAGAAGCAACTTTTAAAGACCACATGTTTCCTGACGGAAGTGTAAAACTTTCCACTCTGCACCCAATGCCCCGGCTCGACCTGCGGAAAACCAACACTACAGGGAGGACTCCCCGGCGACTACAGGCCTGTGAGTAGCCAGAGTTGGCCCCCTGAGCCCCCACAGCGACGCCTGCAGAGGAAATCCAGAGGCTCCCCCTGACCGCGACTGCCTGTAACAAGGAACCCGACGCCTGGAACCAGCACTGCACCAGCAGCCCCCAGGACCTGAAGGAACTGAACTCCAGTGCAGAAGCGACCCTTAGGCGACCCTCTTCCTAGCCCAGGTGGTGGCTACCCCGAGGAGCCACCCCCTGTGCCTGCCTGCATCGTTGAAGAGACCCCCGGGTCTCCCCATTGATTCCTATTGGAAACCCGACGCCTGTTTGCACTCTGCACCCGGCCGTCCCTGTGCCGCTGAGGGTGTACTTTCTGTGCCTGCTTGTGTCCCCCCCAGTGCCCTACAAAACCCCCCTGGTCTGCCCTCCGAAGACGCGGGTACTTACCTGCTGGCAGACTGGAACCGGGGCACCCCTATTTCCATTGAAGCCTATGTTTTGGGCACCACTTTGACCTCTGCACCTGACCGGCCCTGAGCGGCTGGCGTGGTAACTTTGGGGTTGCCTTGAACCCCTAACGGTGGACTACCTTGGACCCAACTTTGAACCCTGTAAGTGTTTTACTTACCTGTGAACTTAACATTTACTTACCTCCCCCAGGAACTGCTGATTTTTTCAGTGTCCACTTTTAAAGTAGCTTATTGCCATTTTAGTCAAAACTGTACATGCTATTGCGATTATTCAAAGTTCCTAGAACACCTGAGTGAAATACCTTTCATTTAAAGTAGTGTTTGTAAATCTTGAACCTGTGGTTCTTAAAATAAACTTAGAAAATATATTTTTCTATATAAAAACCTATTGGCCTTGAATTTGTCTTTGAGTGTGTGTTCCTCATTTATTGCCTGTGTGTGTACAACAAATGCTTAACACTACCCTCTGATAAGCCTACTGTTCGACCACACTACCACAAAATAGACCATTAGAATTATCTCTTTTTGCCACTATCTTACCTCTAAGGGGAACCCTTGGACTCTGTGCACACTATTTATTACTTTGAGATAGTATATACAGAGCCAACTTCCTACACGGGACCATGGCAGTCTTTGCTCTATAGGTTAGCATGACCTGTAACATGGAGGTCCGACCGCTAACCCGACGGCGGTGTGTGTGTGTAGAAATGCAGATGCAATGGCAGTGAAAATTAATGTGGCCCAATAAAAGGTTTTATTGCTACAGTGTAAAGGTGAAATTCGAGTTTATTACTACAGTACACCAAAGTGACATTAGAAAAACACTGTTTACGGTCTCGTAGCTTGCATGTAACATTAACTGTGCACAGGGAAACAACTTTTCTAATAGCCAGGAGGCCTTTATTATCTTAATAAACAATTCCAACCCTGTGCATCCTGGTTTCATTTAAATACCTTTTCTTAGAACAAATACTCATAAAAGGGCTTTGGCATGAACTGAATATTATGCTGCATGTTACCAGTGTTTAGGGAGGAAAGGGGCTTGGGCTTTGCCTCTAATGAGTCCAGCACTCTCCTCAGCTGTAATAAACAAGACAAATACACTATGAGTATCTGCATAAAATACATATTGATACAGCAATCTCTTTCTCTCTCTCTCTCTCTCTCTCTTTCTCTCTCTCTCTCTCTCTCTCTCTCTCTCTCTCTCTCTCTCTCTCTCTCTCTCTCTCTCTCTCTCTCTCTCTATATATATATATATTATATATATAAACTACTTACTGGTGGTCACCACTAGGTAGTTATATTTAGGACCTAGTTTCTATATACATTTTTTTTTTTTACTTGCCTATATCTTTGGCGCTGCTTGACAAAACTTCCCAAATCTTTCCCAAATTTTTACAGTCCTTTCAGCTGCTGCCTTTTCCGGGTGATCCATCCGGGGGGGGGGGGGCTGAGAAAAAGGGAGGGTCCCAAAACATGTTTTCCCTGTTCATTTTTCCCTAGGTATTTTGAACAGTAATAGCGCAAAACTTCTGGATGGAATTACACCAAATTTGGCAGGAAGGTAGGTCCTGGTCCGTTGAGTAGTTTTGGAGAATTTAAGGGGAAAAACAACTGTTGTCAGCCATCTTGGGACTCGGCTGAAGCAGAGCCACCCAAAAAAAGCCAAATAAAAAATGAAAGGGGCCAGGGTACAAACACCCTGACCCCTTTGCTCTGGTGGTAGGGTCCCAAAGGGACTCCCCCAGAGCTAAAAAGCATTTTATTTTACTTTTACTAGGGAGTTCTGGTGGATCTGCGGATCCACTGTAAACATTTTTTTTTTTAAAAGAAAGCGTGGTCTCCCGCACTTCTTTACTATCATGCCCCGGGGTGGAGCACGTCCTGGGGGCTTATGTGTGAACCATCTCCCCAGGGCTACTATCTAATGTTGGGGGGTGCTCTGTCCCCTCCCAATGTCCCAGGGACCACCACCTCACGAGGGTGAATGATTCATATGCTGGGGGCCGCGTGCTCACCCTGGGGTTGTGCTAAATTTTGAGGGGGCATGGCTCCCCGTGCCCCAGGGACCAGCACCCCCCCAGGCACATAATCAATAATGCAGAGGGGGTCCATTTTGGACCCCCAAACCCTGGGGACCACCACCCCCTGGGGCTATATCCTTGTTGGATGGGCCCAGGGGACCACTACCCCCCCTCACCAGTTCCTGCTATGTCCTGGGGTGCCCACAAAGGCATTTTTGAATAAATAAATACAAAAAATAAAAAAATCTGAAGGACTGCACAGGAGCCCTTGAGGGCTCCCCCGTGTCCCAGATAGCCCATAAAGTGCTAAGGAAAAAAAAAAACATAGCAATAAAAATCTGTAGCTCTGTGTGAAGCTTGCTAGATCTTCACAGTGAGCAGTCAAGGTTTGAGTCCAGTCGGACTTACTTTTTTTTTTTAAGTACAAATTAGTTTATTTTTAAAACATGACAAATACATTTTTTATTTTAAATTGCAGAGAAAAATCTCATTCTAAGTAAATCGTACAACAAAGCCTAAAAAACTTTCTATCTTTATCACTCTCATTTTCTTTCTCTCTCTCGCTCTCCTTCATTTTTACAACTCACACACCCACTCAGACACATACGCACCCACTCATAGACTCACTCAGAGCCTTGTGCATCCACTCACAGCCCAGTCAGACCCTTATGCACCCACTCACGGACCCACTCAGACACTGACGCACCCACTCACAGACCCACTGGCCCTCATGCACCCATTCACAGACCCGTGCACACACTCTTGTACCCACTAAAATGCTGATGTACATTCTCTCACACCCAGACAGACACTCTTACAGCCACCCCGAGATACATGCTCTTACACCTATACTGGCACCCTCGACATGCACTGCTAATTACCCCACAAATATTGGCACTCATGACACCTTTGATAACATCATTGCTAAAGTCACTATAAGATCTGTAGTAAAACTATTTTTCACATAACTGTGCATGGCTGGGCGCGAGTTATTGTTACCTTAGGGCGCGAGTTATAGTTACTTGAGGTAACTCTCACTATAACTGGTGAATTTCTATTGTTTCGTACGTTTAAAATGTGTTCCTAACTAGAACGTCCCTGTAACCTTTATTTTTGTAATATATATATGTGTGAGTGTGTGTGTGCAACACAAAAGGTTGATGGACGGAGTGCTGAACAATGCAAACACTCACCCCCAGTCACATATCTGGGTTTAATCCATCGTTCTTTTGCTCACCATGTCACCCCAGATTGGATCCAGCCATATGCAAATCAGTATTGACCCTGTTCCTCATGGGAACAGCCCAGCCCGAACTGCCAAGCCAGGTCCTCCCTGAACCGGAAACACGCATCCTGGGACCGGTTTCAGGGTATTACACTTCTTCAGCCAGGCTAGCTTGAATCCAGTGGCACAGTGAGCATGGGACCTACATCTGGGCATACCCTTCCCACTTAGGGCAACTTTAGCAACACAAAAGGATGATGGACGGAGTGCTGAACAATGCAAACACTCACCCCCAGTCACAGATCTGAGTGTGTGTTCATGCATGTATGTCCACAAATTCAATAAAATATTGCAAAAGGTGTAAAATCAATAACAATATTTTGTACAATGAATGGTATTGATTATTAGTTTCACAATGACAAAAGCAATGCATTTGAGGCCAGATCACACCAAACACATACATATGATAAAAAGGAATTAGACACAACTACAAATATACAAAATAACTAAAATCAGCAAGAAACATTTGTTGGGGGGCGGCCACTCACCTGAAAACCAGGCTGCTGCAGGGGCGATGACTGTTGTCCAGAACTCCTGAGGCACCTCTTGGTGCTGCTGATTGCACCAGGATCCCCAGCAGGTACCCCAAAAGGGAAGATGATTTGGAAAAAGAGAGAAAGAAACACTGCACTCCTTTTCACCAGGTCCAGCTGGGTGCGGTTCTTCGAGTTATGGAGGACTGTCAGTGGAGCCCCTCGAAGTTGCCTTTCTGTGATGAATTACGTTATTGGAGAAGCTATGTGCTATTAAGAGACTGATTCACAACATTCAACAAAGCATGCCAGCTGCCAGCCGAGACAAGAGGGCAGCGGGTGGGCCTGGAGGGAATTCCAGATTGCAGAGGGCTTTCCTTGCAGACAGGAAGAAAGCCAAGCAGAGTCATGTGCAGAGCAAGAATATTTATAGCCAGCATGACTCATGTCTTTGAAAACAAGAGGCAACTGCTCCCTGGAGACCTTGGGGGCAGTAGTGGTTGCCTAGCAACCAATAAACAAGTGAACCTGACACATTTAGAAGCAGAAGGACTTGGCGCAGTCACACGTTTTTAACAAGCATTGGTGAAAACAACTATATAGTGGAACAAGCATTGGTAACATCACGTACATATCAAACAATGGCAATATCTATCCTGAAATGCACAGTACAATGACGTTACAAGCAACCCAGTGGTGCTATACGCACATGATTAAAACAACGCCCTTCAGGATGTTGACAAATTAGGCAGAGTTGTTGGGTCCTGACAGCCCTCACCACCAAATCTCACTGAAGGGGGCGATGTTTGTTTGGGTAACGGAGATGGTACAAGCGAACCAGGCGTGGAGCATGAATGGCAGAAGCAGGTTCCCATTAATTGTCCTCGGGCCCATAACCTTTCCAGGAAAGTAGATGATGTAAAAACCCCCAAATGCATTTAGAATCCAGGACCTCTGCAATTTCAAACTCCCAGTGACCGGGGACGTGGATGGTAGTGGGCATGGGGTGGAGGCATAAGGGCGGAGACAGGAAACGTGGAAAACTCCATGGGTCAGGTAGTGTAAGTTGCACAGCTACAGGGTTTATTATCCTGGAAATAGGGAAAGGACCAAGGAAGCGTGGATTGAGTTTTTTAGATCCTGCTAAATGGAGGTTCTTAGTGCATAACCAGACCTTATCCCCCAGTTGGTAAGTATGAGCTGGTGTTCTATGTTTATCTGCCTGCTTTTTGAAGTGTGCCTGGTAAGTTTCTAGATGACGTTGCGCATGGAGTTCTGAGGAGTCGTGGTTAGAAGTGGTTGGTACTTTCCTTCTGGCTTAACCACCACTATTCGAGTTTCACCTTGTGATTTCTCACCTCTTCTTTCTACCAAACGGTTATCTAAACAAACCACCAGGTCAATAAACTGTGAGCACTCACTGGGCTGGTCGGCTATCTGGTATAGAACATCCTTAAGTTCATCATGAAGGCCTCGATAGAAGATAGAGGTGCGTTTTTCTTCAGGCCACTCAGTCTCAGCAATCAGGCGATTAAAAGAGGTGATTTAAGTTAATAAATCTTTATTTCCCTGACGTAGACTCAGCACTCATTGTTGCTGGCTTGAATAAACAAATGTTTAGTGAAAAGCCTACGCATGGATTCCTTAAAGCGAGCAAATTCATAGAGCAATGCGTAGTGTTGTTCCACTAGGGGAATAGACCAGGTTGCGACATTTCCTCCTAGGTAAGAGATTATAAATGACACCTTGGCAGCATCATTTGGTAAGGCCATTGATGGCAGAGAAATTGTAAGTGACATTGGTTCATAAGTGTTTGGTATTTGGCACTGTCACCAAACAAATACTCAGGAGGACCTAAGGGAACTAGGGTAGGTGTGGTGACCAGCATGGGTTGCGTAGGGGAAGACAAACTTGGGTTAGTACTATGGCCGAAGGAGGTATATTGAAAATTATGTCGATATACACTGGGGGTTCTTGGCTTGTATCTAGTGTCTTCCCATGAAAAATCCTGGAGCTTTTGCATATGTAACTTGTAATGCAATTCAGAATTTCAAGTCAAAGTGCTGACACCTCCTGCTGTAAGCCCTGGAGGCTCCTTGTGATATCTGCCAAAGAAGGAGAGTCCTCATCAGGTGGCAACGCATGCTTAAAGGTTTTGGAAGAATCATACATTGATTTCATCGCAAAGGCAGCCCTGAATGTGAGGCTTGGCTTCTATGTTGGGGTGCAGCCACTCACCTGAATACCAGGCTGGCTGCAGGGGCGATGACTGTTCTCCCAACCTCCTGAGGCACCTCTCGGTGCTGCTGATTGGACCAGGAGCCCCAGCAGGTGCCCCAAAAGGGAAGGGGATTTGGAAAAAGAGAGCAAGAAACACTGCACTCCTTTTCATCAGGTCCAGCCGGGTGTGGTTCTTTGGGTTATGGAGGAGTGTCAGTGGAGCCCCTGGAAGTTGCCTTTCTGTGATGAATTACTGTATTGGTGAAGCTATGTGCTATTAAGAGACTGTTTCACAACATTCAACAAAACATGCACTGGTCTCATTAAACAGCAGTCAAACAGGCATTCACTCAGCTCATTAAATTTGTCTAGCACATTCATCTGGTAACATCAGCAACTTGGTTCTCAGTCTCAGTTTTCAGATTTCACCAAAAAGAAAGCAACCTTAATAAAATTCTACACAAACAGATTCCAGACAGCATGCTCCACTTAGCTGACAGGTGTGCTTTCCAGAAGATCTCTTCTGAGGCTCTTTGCTGCCAGCCCAGTCAAGAGGGCAGCAGGTGTGTCCTTGAGGGAATTCGAGAGTGCAGAAGGCTTTCTTGCAGTCAGGAAGAAAGCCAAGCAGAGTCATGTGCACAGAGGCAGCTGCTTCCTGGAGACCTTGGTGGCTGTGGTGGTTGCCTGGCAACCAATAAACAAGTAAACCTGACACATTTAGGAGCAGGAGGACTTGACACAGTCCTGTGTGTTCAACAAGCATTGGTGAAAACAACTATATAGTGGAACAAGCATTGGTAACATCAAGTACATAGCAAACATTGGCAATATCTATCCTGAAATGCAGACAGTACAATGATGTTACAAGCAAACCAGTGGTGCTACACACACATGATTAAAACAATGCCCCTGAGGATGTTGACAAATTAGGCAGAGTTTTTGGGTCCTGACAAAATTTCCTAGGGTTAAAATTGCTATACATCTGTTTAAAATTATGCAGTACTGATAATGGCCAAGTATTTCACCCTGCTTACATGCAGTATTCTAAACATCAGCACGATAGCTGCTTAATTGTTGATTCCTCACATTTATTGCTATGGGGTGCCAACGTAAGGACATAGTTGATTATGTACTGAAGTATACAGAATTTGGAGCTGTGTCCCTTAAATGGCTGAAATTGCTCATCTGAAATTCACATTGAAAAACTGTTGACACTAAACACTGGCTGCCCCCTCCCCTTGCCACTTTCTGCCCCAAGACTCGCAATTTGCAACTCGCAAAAGGAAATGCAGAAAGGTGTCTCAGACACCTTCTGCAACTCACTATGGGGTCGCAAAGACCCACCTCATGAATATTAAGGAGGTGGGTCGCAGTTTGCGACCCCATAGCGAGTCTAGGCACTCACTGGGATGGTGGCCTGCTGGAGACAGCAGACCACCATGTCTGTGACTGCTTTTAAAGAAAGCAGTTTTTTTTTTCTTTTTGCAGCCCGTTTTCCTTAAAGGAAAACGAGCTGCAAAAAGAAAAATTACCGAAACCATTTAGTTTCGGTTTTTTTCAGAGTAGGCAGCGGTCCATAGGACCACTGCCTGCTCTGAAAAAATATATTTTTTTGCATTCACAAAGGGGAAGGGGTCCCATGGGGACCCCTTCCCGTTTGCGAATGAGTTACCATCCACTTCAAGTGGATGGTAACTTCGAGTTGGTTTGCGACTGCTTTCTCGGTCACAAATCAACTCTACATCGTGATGCGGTCGCAAATAGGAAGGGAACACCCCTTCCTATTTGCGAGTCGGAATCACATTTTGCGAGTCGGTACCGACTCGCAAAATGTGATTCTGCATCGCGGAAGGCCTTTTGCGCCTCGCAAACTGCGTTTTTCGCCGTTTGCGAGGCGCAAAAGGCTACCTACATCTGGCCCTAAGTTTTTTAATTAAATGTAACTTTAAGAACTAGATATGCACTGAAAAAACAAAGGTTAGCATACTGTTATAGTTAGGTGAAATGTTCAGTAACAACATAACGTTTCAAACTCTAAAAAACACTGACATTCACCAGGTATAGTTATAGTTGTCTGAAGTAAGTATAGCTTGCTCCTTAAGAGAACTATGACTCGCTCCCTCGCCATGCACTGCTAATTACCTCACGTATTACGTCCCTCATGATAATATCACTGCAACATTTGCAGTGAAAGTATTGATGAGAAAACTGTGCATGGAGGGGGAGCGACTTATAGTTACCTTAGACCACGAGTTATACTTACTTGAGCTAACTGTAACTATAACCGGTGAATTTCATTGGTTTTGGAGTTTAAAATGCTACAATGTTAGTGAACATTTTGCCTAATTATAACGTTAATTTAATCTTTGTTTTTATAAGGGAATACATATATATACACACACACACACACACACACACATTCATAGAGGAACTTTGGTTTAACCCTCCTTATACATTCATGTGTTAATCTGCGTTCACATTTTGCTTCCACCTAGAACAGCATACTGTGTGGGGCTATGTGTCAGCCAGCTTCAGCAATCGGTTCTCTTCCACTGAGTGATGACAATTTTCCATTGTGAGTGACAACATATTTCCTGATCTTGTGGACATCCCTCTAAAATGAAGTGTACTTGAGAACGCCGGTATACGAATACTTACTTTACTTTCTTAATTTAAATGTATTACCTTTACATTTTAAGTAATTTTTGTGTTCTTAAACATGTCCTCAAGTTACAGTAATTGGCAGCTAATAGTGTATTTTAATTGTGCCAGCATGAAATTTCCTGTGATGTGTTTAAAAAAGTAAGAATAATTTCTATAGCTGTACTAAGCACCACTGCTGGCTAGATAGTGCATGGACAGTTGTCTAAAATGAGATATATATATTTTTTAACTTTAACATTTTAATTGCAGGTGTATGGACACCATATTTAAGTAGTGCCGTTTTCAAATCTTTTTTTTCTTTATTTTTATCCTATGTTTGCAATAGAAAATGTAAAAAATAACTTTTGTGCCAGTTTGCTAGGATCTATCATATTTGCCAGTACTTGTTACTTTAGTACCCTCATGATTGTGGCTGATGACATAGGGACTAAAGATGATTGATGTTCAATCAGCAGTCAAATATATCTCAGTCCTGGAAAAGAAGAAAAAATGTTCCTGAAAACTCACTTCATTGAAAACATCTTGCACCCTTCTAAGGCACGCATTAGTGTGAAAATGGTTGTATCTGAGAACCATTTCAGAGAAATGGTTGCAGTTACTTGACCAAACTGTGGAATATAGAAATAAGTATTTGGATTTAAACCACTACAGGTTCTAAATCTGGGTAAGGACTTTACAGTAGCAGATAGAGGTATCTGATATTCATCATCAGCTTTGGTAGCAAATTATATCTTGTAAGAAATTGGGTTGTTGGTTGGCTGGTGTGTGTGCCCTTGCCAAGCAGCAATAACAATTTAGTCAGAGTAAGGCACAACCAAACTCCAAATTAACCTGTGCACCCCGCTGGTAGCTTGGTACAGAGCAGTCAGGCTTAACTTTAAAAGTATTTGTGCAACAGTTTAAACAGTAACAGCATGAAAACACTACACAAATAGATCCCATACCAGGTTAGAAAAAATAGAGTAGAATTTAATTAGTAAAACAAGACAAAAATGACAATAATCCAATCAGTCTATTTTAAGTTCTGAATTTTTAAAGAATACAATGTAGAATAGCACCTACAAGCAGAAAGTGCCAACCAGGGATATCTGCTCATGTCAGAATGGGACAAAGGCAGCATTTCAGTCCGACCATGATGGAGGGTGGGATGGCTACAGGGACCCAGTTCAGCCCACTGAACCAAGTACCTTAAATCCTGGTTGGGGAGTGTGTGTGGATCCAAATCAAAGATGAGTTGCGCAGACGAGGTAATGCTCGCATTCTGAGATATGGAGAGGCTGATGAGTGAGGTCCCATTGTGGGGCTTGTGATGCAAAGGCCGGTGTTGGTGATGCATTGCACAGTCACAGTGATACGTTGGCTCTGATGAGCGGTGAAGCTGGGATGCAGAGCTTTTCCATCATTGTCAAGGCTGCTGTCAAAGAGAGATGCTAGGACCTGCTCTGGGCAAGCAACGTGCAGTGGCAGTTCTGAAGATGATGTGTTCAATCCAAGATGCACGATGCAGGGGCAATGCGGCTTCACTCAGGAGAGGAAATGCATAAGGTCTGCTTGGAAATGTACCACTCAGCAGAGAGGATGCATTGGTTCTGCTGGTAAGCACCTCAGGCCCACTTCCAAGGGTCCAGGACTAGGGTGGCACCACCTGGCAAAATAGACTCACAGATGGCAGAGTTCAGATGCAGGAGCAGGGTGGTCTTTAGTGCCCCTGAGACTTCAGATCATAAGGCAGCCAGTTAGCCCTTGGAGTTACTCTGGTTTCTCGGTTAGAGAGATGCAGGTCCAATCCTTCTCACTCCCAGACAAGAGGGCAGCAGAAGTCCTTCTTCCTGGCAGAGTATCCACAGGTCCAGAAATGGACTGAAGTGGTGGTGTCTGAGGTCCAATTCTTATATCCAGTGGTGGCTTTGATGTGGGGGAGACTTCAAAGACATGCCTTTGAAGTGCACAGATGTCCTACCCTTCCTGCCCTGCTCCAGACTAACTACATGGGGTATGCAGCCTTTGTGTGTGAATAGGACACAGCCTATTAAGGTGTAAGTGGGGCTATGTATAGCTCCTTTTTCCTATCCTCCCCAGGATGACCCATTAAGTCACATCTGATCTCCCATTGTGTGTGGCTGCCTAGGGGAATTCACAAAGCCGACTGCCAATTACAACCAGTCATGTGACCAGAGACAGGATGCAGGCACCAAACGGCTGAGGCAAGAAAATTCCAACATTCTAAATGTGGCATTTTTAGAATTGCAGTTTAAAATACGAATTGTGATTCCAGAGACACCAAACTTGAAGGGGTGATGTCTTCCCTTTTGGAAATTACACATATAAAATAAAATAAGGTAACCCCAATGTTAACCTATGGGAGAGCTAGGCTTTGCAGTAGTGAAAAACAAATCTAAGAGTGTTTTTACTATCATGACATATAACATAAAAAGTACATATTCTACTTTTAAATACATCGCAGCCTGCCCTCTGGGCTGTCCAGGGCTGTTAGAATTTGAGTTTCCGGTTGGCAGAGGTATGTACCCTGTCCAAGCAGGAACCACAACCCTAGTCAGAGTAAGTCAGACACACATTAAAAGTTAACTTGTGCTCACTGTCTGATAGCTTGGCTCAGAGCAGTCAGGCTTAGCTTAAGTAGCAATGTGTAAGGTATTTGTGAAAAGCTTCGAATTGTAACTCAGTGAAAACACTACACAAAAATAATCATTATATGGTTAGAAAAGTGCAATGTGATTTAGTTAACAAAACAAGACCAAAACAATACAAATTCAATAAATAGACGATGAGATATGGATTTTAAAAGAATAAGGCCCTCATTACGACCCTGGCGGTATAGAACCGCCAGGGCCGCGGCACGCGGGAGCACCGCCGACAAGCCAGCGGTGCTCCAATGGGCATTCCGACCGCGGCGGTAAAGCCGCGGTCGGACCGGCAACACTGGCGGTCTCCCGCCAGTGTACCGCCGCCCATTGGAATCCTCCAAGGCGGCGCAGCTAGCTGCGCCGCCGAGGGGATTCCGACCCCCCCTACCGCCATCCAGTTCCCGGCGGTTCTCCCGCCGGGAACCGGATGGCGGTAAGGGGGGTCGTGGGGCCCCTGGGGGCCCCTGCAGTGCCCATGCCAATGGCATGGGCACTGCAGGGGCCCCCGTAAGAGGGCACCGCTAGTATTTCACTGTCTGCATAGCAGACAGTGAAATACGCGACGGGTGCCGTAGCACCCGTCGCACCTTCCCACTCCGCCGGCTCGATTACGAGCCGGCTTCATGGTGGGAAGGTCGTTTTCCCCTGGGCTGGCGGGCGGCCTTTCGGCGGCCGCCCGTCAGCCCAGGGGAAAAGTCAAAATACCCGCCGCGGTCTTGCGACCGTGGTACGGTATTTTGACGGCGGGACTTTGGCGGGCGGCCTCCGCCGCCCGCCAAGGTCCGAATGAGGGCCTAAATGTTCCAGTAGCATTTAAATGCAATAAGCATCTGGTCGCACTAGACTGGGGGAAAGTCAAGAGTTCAGGCCACCCATGAATGGAGTGCAGGCCCGATACAGAACCAATTCAGGGCCCACCGAGCAACAGTATCTTAATCCTTAATGTATCACTAGATGCATCAAGGATCCCCACACACCTGGGTGTTGTGCCAGGTTTCTCCACACAACTGTGAGATGCTGTTCCAAATGCGCTGCACCAGGTTACTCCACACTGGAAGGGTGATGCATCAATCTTCTCCATGCAGTGACCGCGATATGATGTTCCGAAACAGTGGTTCCGGCGGTGATGCAGCAGTTTCAAGGGCAATGCACTGATCCGGTCCCTGCAGCGGCAGTGATGCATCGATCCAGATTTTGTAGCAGGCCATGTGTTGGTTTTGACTGATGCAACGGCATTGATGCACATATTCTGGCAGATGCAGCAGCTTATACTTACTTCCAAAGCCCCTAGACTGGGTTAGCACCACTTGGCAGAGCAAGACTTACAGCAGGAAAAGTCTGGGTGCTGATTGTAGGTCTTTCATGTACCTGAGACTTCAGAACAGTCATCAAGGCAGAAAGCCCTTGGAATCATTTAGGTTCTGGGATGTAGTGATGCAGGTCAAGCCCTTCTCACTCCCAGGCAAGAGGACAGTAGGCAGAAGGTCAGCTCAGCAATGTAGGAGTCTGCAGAGTAGCAGCTCAGCAGAGTGGCAGGCCTTGTAGCAGCACAGCAGTCCTTCTCCCTGGCAGAGTATCCACAGGTCCAGAAGTGTACTGAGTTGGTGGTGTCAGAGGTCTAGTACTTATACCAAATTGGGCCTTTGAAGTTTGGGAGACTTCCAAGAAAGGTGTTGATGAAGTGCACCGAGGCCCTCCCTTCCTGCCCTGGTCCAGACTCACTACAGGGGGTATGCGGCTCTTTGTGTATCGCAACACTGCCCTTTCAGGTGTGTCAGCTCCTCCCACACATCCTGCTCAGGATGGCCCATCAGGATGTTGATAGTTTATCAGTCACATCTAAGCTCCCTTTGGATGTGGCTGTCTAGAACGAATGTACAAGCCCAGCTGTCACCCCACCCCAGACGTGTACTGGAGAGAGGCAGTGAGCACCAAACGGTTAAAGTGAGAAAATGCTAACTTTCCAA
Source organism: Pleurodeles waltl (assembly GCF_031143425.1). NCBI lineage: Eukaryota > Metazoa > Chordata > Amphibia > Caudata > Salamandridae > Pleurodeles > Pleurodeles waltl. The sequence goes on along the minus strand of NC_090436.1, from coordinate 125,802,266 downwards.
AAGTGGCATTTTCAGAACCGCAATTTAAAATCCGAATTCATGATAAGTTGTGATTTAAATTGTGAGTTCAGACACTTGACAAACTTATTACAGTAGTGAAAACAAATTTGTGAGTTTTTCAGTACCAGGCCATGAAAAACTTAAAAGTACATGTCCTGCCTTTTACATACAGGGCACCCTGTCCTGTGGGTCGTATAAGACCTACATTAGGGGAGCCATATGTATAAAAAGGGATGGTTTAGACCTGGCAAGAGGTTTAATTTGACAGGCCGACACAGCATTTTAAAACTGCATAGACAGGCTCTGTAATGACAGGCCTGAGACATGATAAAGGGGCTACTTAGGTGAGTGTCACAATCAATGCTGCAAGCCCACTAGTAATGTTGAATTTAGAGGCCCTGGGCACCTGCAGTGCACTTTACTAAGGACTTATAAGCAACTAAAATATGCCAATTGGGATTAAGCCAATGTTACCATGATTTAGAGGAGAGAGCACAAGCACTTTAGCACTGGTTAGTAGTGGTAAAGTTCACAGAGTCCTAAGTCAGCACAAACGAGGTACGAAAATGGAGGGAGGAAGTTAAACATTTGGGAGGAAGACAACCCTAATGCTGTCAGGTCTAACACAGGCCTACCATAGGGGTGACTTCTATTTACCAAAAAGGAAGGTTTGGACCTGGCAAAAGGTTTGTTTGGCTATGTCGAAATGGCAGGTTAAAACTTCACACATAGGCTCTGCAATGGTATGCCTGAGACATCTTTAAAGGACTGCTTAAGTGGGTGGCACAATCATTGCTACAGGCCCACTAGTATCATTTAATTTACAGACCCTGGGCACATGTACTGACATTTTACAAGGGACTTTTAAGCAAATTAAATATGCCAATTGGGGATAGCAAATATGACCATGTTTTGGACAAAGACCACAAGCCCTTTAGCACTGGTTAGCAGTGGTAAATATGTGAGGAATCCTAAGGTCAGCAAAAACAAAATCAGCAAACAGGAGGTCTGAAGGCAAAACGTTGAGGGGAACCACACAGTGGGCTTCATTATGAGGCTGGCCATCTTCAGACTGCCAGCCCTGTGGTGCCGGTCAGGACCGTCACTATGTTGGCTGTCCGACCACCACGTAAAGACCCTGGCAGTCAGACCACCAGCACCACCGGGATCCATGATCCCGATGGCCTGGAGTATATCATAATCCGCCAGGGCATCGCTGCATGCTGTGCTGCCCTGTGGATTACGACATTGTGAGACCGTCGTGAAAAGGCTGGCGGGGAACAGGTGCAAAGAGCCACAGGGGGGCCCTCCACTGCCCATGCACTTGGCATGGGCAGTGCAGGGGTCCCCCTGCCCAGCACCATCTCAATGTTCACTGTTTGCCTTGCAGACAGTGAACATTGTGATGGCGCTGGTGCACCCTGCAGGCTACAGCATTGGCACAAGCTCGATCATAAGCCGTGGACGATGTTGTAGCCTGGTTCCCGCTAGGCCGGTGGGTTTTACCCCAAATTTCCACCCTCCGGCCTAGTGCAAATCTCCTATTAGTCCGGCGGAGTGGTCACCACATGGCGGTGGCCACCCTGTCGGGAGTTTGGCTGACGGGCTTATCTGTCCACCAAACTGAAAATGAGACGCTAAGGATGCCGGGTCTGACACGTCTCAATTAGAATATTTGACTTTACTCCTGACAGCGGCACTGACAATGACTTGAGTAGATGGAATTACTCTAAGAGATATTTGCTTTGATTGTTCATCTATTGTAGTTTCATCCACAAGTAAGTGTTCAGTTTCAGCTAACTGTGTGGCAGCCCTAAATGTGTTAGTAGAGACATTTACAATTACAGTGGGAGCTTCATATGTATGTACTGCATGGCTTAAATGATAACTGTTGCATGTGGGATACTCATAGAGTAAGAGCTTCCAATAATTACATTATTGTTTATTTTGATGTTTTTCTGTCCTATAGATTTCAGTTCTTAGGACCAGACTTCTTCAGCTGTTTTAGATCTGACGTTAGAAAAGGTAGCTCCTCCACATGGTTGTCAATCAGTATGCCTTTCACTGACTCTAACAGTACCATTAACATTATTAGCTCATTGGAATGTTGGAAGATCCATTAAAGACAATGTAGTGGCACAGGGCTAAGAAAAGCTGATGAAGCCTCCAGTTGCAACATTCCAATAGTTGTCTTTCTGTTTCTCCCGTTCTAATTTAGAACAGTCTGTCCTAAGTGGGTGGAATGTTTTATTAGCATTAAAGCCCTTTGCCTGAGGCTACACTACTTGTTAAAGACCCTCTCCTTTGTTAGATATCATTGCCTGCAGTTCGGCTCTGTGTTTCAAGTTAAGGGCCTTTAATCTTTAATAACTGTTATAGCCCTTTCCATCAAGCTATAATGCTATATTTTCTACTGCAATCTCCTCCACTGACAAGATTTGCATGCTCATTATTACAGGCTGGCTTAAAAAGGTTATGATGGAAGTTCACAAGACAGCCATAAAGGACATTAAGGGTTAAATTGATCAGTCAATACTTCTGTATTACCATAGTATTGACTATCATACAGATGGTTCTTCCATATTTTTGGGCCAACTAAAATTATGAATGTAGCATGTTGATAAAATCTGACTCTTAAGAAACAGTGTTGTGTGCTTCAAATAGGTATCCTGGCTGCCAAATTCAAACATTTAGGGGAACTCATTGAGTCAGTGATCATCATATCAGATAATTGAGCAATATCCAAGTTGGCTACCGGCTCATCAGCATTAGGGATTAATGCAAAGAGACTGACTCAGTACATTGTGACTAAAGAGTCCTATCATTGGCTATACAACATGGTATCTCTAGGTAGATTATTTGGCACACCAGAATAAGCTGACAATAGTTATTTACAATTTTTGGCCTTTTAAAAGCTAATACATTAGGTATAAACGTGTCCTCCTTTACTACATTTCTCATGCTCATAAATGCTTTTGCGAACTGTCCCCTAACTGTGTTCTCAACGCATTGTTAACCTATTCCCCAAAAGCAATTATTCATTTACATATAGCCCGTACTTTCTGATTGACTACTTAATGAACTATGTGACTTGGAGCTGCGCTTGCCATTACATTCCGTCTGACACTGGAGCTGCCTTCGTAGATGTAGTCTTGGCATCTTTTTCAGATGTATTGCTTTCAGCATACTACAGTGCCTGCCATTCCCAGGCGTCATCAAAGGGAATTCTCATTGCACTTGCCGGTCTCAAACTCTAATTGAAACTCTCCCAGTGTAGCAATCAAATGCCAGCAGTGTTGTCATTGAATCCCCATTGCATGTTCTGTTACTGCAATCAGTGGGCAGACCTGCAGACATGACACAACTGGTTTGTCTATAACCACACACAAGCAAAGTCCAGCTAAGATTATGGTAAATGCATTCCCTAAATAATCAAAAGAATGAACTTAGTGTAACCTTTTTCTTCCTGTATACACTTTCTTCGGAAACTAAGACAACTGAGTTGAAAACCAGCTGCTGGCTAAGCTTTCTTCAATAAATAGATGTAGAGAGGTCATTATGTAGCGAGGCACTATGTGCTTTTATATTTAAGAGACTCGGGTGGATGCTATAAAATATAACGACTGTTATTAGATATGTATTCACTCATTCTCTGCTTTATCTTTCTAATGGCCTCGCTGTCCAGCGTGTTCAATGCTGAACTGTGCTTGCCTATTTTGTAGAGTGGGAGAACTCCTCAATAAAATATTTTGTCTTGCACATATGTATATTTATGTACATATGCCTATATGTATATGTTATTTGTATGGTAGAGAGATAACCAGAAAGCAGCGCAGTACTATGCAAGGTCGAAGATACTGGTAATGTGGTACTGAACGATTATCTCGTTTCTTGATGGCAAAATATGGTTGCACCCACTTTGTGTGCTTCACCACCAACTGCTGCCAGCTGACAGGACCTACCCAGGCAAAAACAGGATTTCAGAGGTAACACTAGTGCATGGATTTAAAAGTTTTCAAAAGCCTCTTAAAGGCCTGCACAAATTCTTAAACGTTTACATTTTACTTCATGTATTAAAAATAGCTGAATTACTTCCTGTAAGTTTGTTTTATGGTGTTTTCACAAAATATCTAGTTTTAAATGTCCAGATATCGAAATATCAGAAAAATTATATTGTGATACAAAAATGTTGCAATGCAGAAATATTGTTGACAAGAATATTGTTTTTTTCAGTGAGTAATATTGTGTTCAAGAATATCCGTGTTGTTAATATCGTTTTCAATAATATAGTTGTGAAAAATATTGTTTTTTAATTATCGTTATGTGTTTTTGTTCACATAACTTTACGTGTTAAATATTGATAGTATAATTGTTCACAATATGTTTAAATATAGTTTGCAATTTTAAGTAATTTCTAATATTTAATTTAATTGTGAGGTTTGTAGGGATACAGTGTGGTAAGTTAAATAATTATAACTAATTATTAATTTATTAATATTTAATTGATTAGTAATTATGCACATTCTGTATTTATTATATTTTTAGTTGTATATTTGGTGTGGGTTCCTTGGTTGTAGGGTTTTTGGGTGGGGAGTTAATTAAATAATAATTAATTAACATTAGTGATTAATGTATTAATATTTGTTTTATTGATTATTAATTATGTAAACTGTGTAATCAGTATTGGCCTCATTATGAGTTTGACTGTCTTTTGGTAGGACCTTTGTGATGGTGACCGCCAAAAGACCGCCATGTTGGTGGTCACACAGACCGCCGTATTACAAGTTAGAAAGGCCAACACCAAAAATTAGGCAAAATTCCTAAACCGCCAGGACTCCGGGAAAGAGACGGTTCCATCACCAGCACTGCCAGCCTGTCAAAAATCCTTCGAACCAATCACGACCCACAAATCACGATAGCAGTTAGTCCTTAACAAAAAAACAATGGCAGTGTGAACAGTGGAGGTCGCGAGTCTACACAGTAATACACAACACATTGGATCATTTGAATTCCACACACCTGACTCACATCCAAACACCCGACACACCTAAAAACTGCACTATTAAACACACCCCTTTACACCCCACAATTCTTTGCACCAAAAACACCATACACAACAAGACAGAGGCCGCACACAGAAATTAGGAACCATATAATAGGCACCCCTCACTACTCCAAATACCACTCATTCCACACCTGCACATCATACATATCACACCATTTTTCACTACTCATCAGACACCCACTCACAACACAACACCCACAGCTCATCACCCATTTTCTTAACCTTTTTGTGTTTTCCACCACTACCATGTCCCCACAAAAACATCCCTGCTTCACAGATGATGAGTTGAGGGTCATGGTGGACGATATAATCAGAGTAGAGCCACACCTATTTGGAGCCCAAGTCCAACAAACCTCTATTGCCACAAAAATGGAGATTTAGCAAAAAATAGTTGACAAGGTGAATTCTGTAGGCAGCTATCCACGTACAGTGGAGGACATCAGGAAGAGGTGTAATGACATCAGGGGGAAGGTACATTGTATGGCTGCCAGGCACCAGCTTGTGGTCCTTTTAACTGGCAGTGGGCCCCCACCTACTCCTCCAACGTTTGCATCATGGGAGGAGAAGATCTTGGACATTCTGCATCCTGAGGGCTTGACAGGTATACCTGGGGGAGCGGAGTCTGGGAAGTCACTATACTGAAAATATCATCCTAAAGTTCTGCCTTGGGTGCTCACTGATCACCTTTCCCTGCCTCAATGCCCAAACCACCCACAACCCACGTGTTCAAATGTCTAAATAGCCCTCTCAGGCATGCCACATGTCAATTACACTCCCCTGGGTGCACAGTGTCTACCAACATTCCCAAGGCATGATGGGCCAGGTACTTGCCATGATGGGGGAGATAAAGCAGCTGCAGAAGGACAACCACCAGGAAGACATGCAAAAGTGGGAGGCCCACAATGCAAACATGACCTCCCTAACAGGGGTGTTGAGAGACATTGATACCACCCTAAGTAGGTTATATCCACAACAGCAGACCCCTCCATTGGCCAAGTAACATCAGCCCCTTCTACATCTGTGGCAGCCAGTGGAATGGAGGCTCTGCAAGGAGAAGGACATGTCTCAGACACCCCAGCCTCTGTAGCTGAAGAACCCCCACAAATGTGGACGGCCACCAAAACATCCAGGAGGAGCAGATGCCAAGACTTCAACCACTGCCAGGAAGTGATCCTCTATTCATTGGTTTCCCTTGTGTGTTACAGATACACCCTGTTGACTGTTTTACAGCCACTTTCAAATTTTCAATGGCACATGGACACTGGAATTGAGACTCCAAATGTTGTAGCAGCTTCGCTGATGATTACATCCACCATAACTGAACCCTTCACTGTTTACACTGTATGATTTGATCCCATTCCTTTAATTTACCTGTGCACTTGTAAATAAACACAACTAAAGCACATATCATGTTCAAGACTCAATTTTCAGCTATATTGAACAGTTAACTGTGAAATTTGTTGCCTACACATGATATTCACATATGTACCAAATCTGTTAAGACCCCTCTCACATGTACTGTTGAATTTGGGTCATATATATGTACAATTATACAAATGGGCACACTCCTATTCCCATTTATTGCACTTTCCTGCACATTGGTTGATATGTCAAATATCACACAGTGCAGTACAGCTTCACAATTTAATGCTTCAGCATATATGTGAATAACAAGCACCCCACAGATTAATGAAGTTAGGGACATGTCAGGTGTTGTCTATCCAAATAGGCAAACAGATTGGTTCAATTTGTCATCAACTAAAGCCTTATCACATACCCATACCAGACTTCCCAAATGACCATACCCCATAATACAAACAGAGGTCAGTACAACTGCCCCAGTATGGAACCTTCCACTTTCCATGGTCAGGTATCTGTAGACATGTAACTCACCTATGTCAGTCTTGACACACATGCACAGTGGCCTGCAATGAGGAAGCACAGTGACAGCTACATACAAGTTAAATAGTATCATCTTTAAACCAATGAGAAGGTTGAGGTTTATAAATTTCACAGGGTGACATGAGTCAGAGACACAAGACCACACATATGACACCATTGGACCCAGATAACATGGCACACAGATCTACTGTGTGGAACAGAACATTACCATCCCACTGTCCTCATAGTCTGGGCATGGAACTCAAACACCACCAATTTGATGCCATATAGTACCTGGATCTATCCATGTTCACTTCACAGCAGACCTGCAAATCCCACCTGCATGTGACACATTTCAGAACTGACCACATGATGTTGACCTTGTGAAGAAATCTGCGAAGTAAAAATGTAATACAAAAGGTATATGCAGTCAATGGTGATGAAGACCTATAAAGAGATGTCCTAAATACAATAGTAACACTGATTGTGCAGTGTAACAAACATTAACAAAAGAGATAATCACAATAGTCACTACTCCATGTACAATTTAGCATGCACACCTGAGCTGTGTACTGCTAAGCAGCCAATGAGCTGTCTGACGGTCATACGAAGACCCTTCTCAAACATCTCTATGGCCCCCAATAACCCACTGAGTCAAGTATTTTACAGAACAACACATACCGACAGTGAGTTGAAGTACTGATTTATGAGATCTGCCTAGATGTCTCCACTTTCATCCTCGTCACAGACATCCTCACTTGGCATTTCTGCGTTCTCACCTGTTGGAATTGCTGGCTCCCCCTCATCTGGTATATATGGGATCTGATTTCTCAGGGCAAGGTTATGGAGCATGCAGCAGGCAAAAATGATTTGACAAATTTTGGTGGGTGAGCAGAGGAGGACTCCACCAGACTTATCTATACAACAAAATCTAGCCTTTGAGAGCCCAAATGTCTCTGCTCCACGACATGCCTTGTCTTTCCTGGGCCTCATTGAAGTGAACTTCCCTGGTGTGTTTGTGTACCTCACTGGTGTCAACAATCAGGGATGGATTGGGTACACAGAATGCCCTGTAAGGAATCATTAGATCTTGGACATCCTTACATTTGGCAGCAGACATAAGATGCTGACACACATCACATATATGACTTACCAACCAGCCAGGCCTTCTCAGTGTACTGTTGTGTCATCAGCTGTGGGATATTGCTATCCTGCATGATGAAGGCATCATGAACTAGGGGTCCGCAGCCTGTGGAGCGCCCACTATTGGAAGAGGTGAGAGGACCTGAGATGCTGGGCTCGCAAGACCGCAGAGGCCCAGCTAGGAATGCCCTCCCAATGAGGACGGGGTGCCTGTCGGACCATGACCCCTTTTAATGGCCGCCATTTTGGGGGCCTACCCTTAGTTGGATGGGTGTTTGAAGGCAGCACAGCAGCCACAAGGGGGTAAGAACAGACCTAACTTATGCTTGTTCCTTTACCAGGTGATTGAGTGAGGGAACAAGTTGTTGGGTCTGACAATGTGGTAATTCAAAGTGTCACATATCTCCTGTGTACACATTGATGCACTATTGCCATATATAGCACACAGGTGTGAAAATACAAATGTATTTAGAGGCATATTACTCAACTATGTTGTCCCCTCAGTACAATAGTATATTATGGTGCACATATGACTATTTCATATGTGTACCACTATACAGTATTTTTTACTCAGGTGATTGTTAATAACCACCAACAGGTCAATTCTCTCAATGTCATGGTGGTAAGGTGTGTAGGTGCATGGTCTCTGTCCTCTAAAATGTCTCAAGATTCCTGTCTATGAGCAACATAGAGTCAGACATATCCAAGTCATCTCTAGTTTTCTAATGCTTTCTGATAAATGACAGCAGCATGTGAGGCTGTGATGTCCATCTGACATGTCATATGACATACAATTTCATATGACATACAAGGTTTACATCTTGACACTTCACAATATTTCTATGGGCACACATATATTGGTATCAGAGGCTAGCTATGGTACTACCTTGCTAATGTTCTGTTAGTGGAGAGTGGCCACACAGCATTGTCCTTGGGTATACTGTAGTAGGCATGACACATAGGCAATGGTAGCCTATTCACAATTATGTTTTTGCCATGTCTGATCTGTGTGTCGTGATGCACCCACTAAATCAATGGCCTATTGATGGACTAATTGCATGATTAGGTAGGTCTGATTGTCATCTTTCTGCACAGTATAGTAGTCCATATGTAAGGTACACTCTTTTTGACAGCTTGTGGTTGTGTGTGAGACATAGGTCTGAGCTTACCTAGCCCTTACTTGACTGATAAAAGTTGTTTTCAGAAGACCAATGACCTAGGTGACTTGGTCCACATTGTACTTACAATCCTTGATACATCACTATTGGTGCAAATGTGTGTGTGACATGTGCTCTGACTCCTTAACCTAAAATTGAAATTTATGACAATTTGAATTGTTACATGTTTGCTTATGTCCATTGTGTATGGTTGTAAGTGTGAATAAGGTATGGGTTGTCTACACTAGGCTTGCTTGCTTTTTCTTTACAGCCTGTTACATGACATCAGCGTAAACTATTGGTATGTGTTGAGTATATGTTTTTGATTAATGATACGCAATTTCACATTCCTAAACTATTGCTCGAATGGTGCTTGACTATGTTGTAGTGGATAGGGAACCTGTATCATGTGGCAAAGGCACCTTATCATGGTATGGTAAGTGTGATTGATCAACTTCATTCATGATATTGTAGGTGTCAGTTAGGTAGCTTAGCTGGTGTTTAACAGTGTTCATATTGAGGGACATACATCATATTTTGTTGTGACATGATGTTGGCAGTTTACTGGCACTACCTGGTGGTGTTGGTGAACAGGATGTAATGAGACATATGTGTACTGTATGATGGAATTGTTATATTAAGAATGTAATGACCATACCTGCCTTTCAGTTTCTTAGCATCAGCACCGTCAGGCGAAGGAGACAGGGTACAGACGAGTGGGGAGGCTTCTGGCAACCAGGCCTCTAGTCAAGAGAACACCAACAACGAGGGACCCAGTGCCCCAGAGGGCAAGGGGAGAGCCACGGGGAGACAGGATCCACTACATCCTCTTTGGAATTCTCCTCTAGTGGCCACTCCCTAGTGGTGGTGGACCCATCTGGGACCACCCCACTACCATCTCTGCCTGCCACCCCCATTCTATCACTGCCCTCCCTGTAGCTCCCCACTCAGTTGGCCGTGCCTGCTCACCCAAGAGGGTGGGTGTCTCCTTCGCCATAAGCACTTCTGCCCCTGTTAGCCCTGCTGCCCTCAGTGATGAGGCTATTGACCTCCTAAGGTCGATCTCTGTGGGTCAGTCAACCATCATGAATGCTATCCAGGGACTGGGAAGTCAAATCCAACAGAGCAATGCATTCCTGGAGGGCATTCACAGCGCACTGGCTGGCCTACAGAGATAATTTCAGGCCCTGAGCTCTGCACTGACGGCAGCCAGTTACCACTTGTCTACAGTTTCCCCTCCACCTTCCTCTTCCCAGTCCGAATCCCCCCATCCCCGACCCAGCCAAAGCACACAAACAGACAGGCATGCATCCACCCCAACATCCAGGGGTAGAGCAGAAAAACATAAACACCACAAGACACACCACCATCAATCACACAGACAACATCCATCTGCAGAAACAGCAACAGTCATGACCTGCCCTGACACCCCCTCACCCTCACCATCACAGACACAACACCTAACACACCTACAGACACCACACCAACATACAGTGATCCAGCCACCACACCTATCCTACCCGCAGACAGTACCCCAGCAGTCTGTCAGACATCCACCTCAGTCACCACAGACACCACAACTACTGACATGCCTACATGCAGCACATCCACCATACCTGCAGTCATCAACCCAATAGACAACCACCCACCCACCAAGGCATCCCCCAGTACCTCCACCCCCTCAGCCCAAGACATACAAACATCCTTACTCACCCACCCAACAGACACCCACCACCCACATATAAAAATCAAACAACCACTCTACACCCAAACCCCCTTCTGATGACAGTCCCAGTGTGTCAAAGACATTTTTCCCTTCCAAGTATGACCTTTTCCCAAGTCCACCCATGTGACACCCCTAAAAGTACTGTTTCCCTCCCCAAGGACATCTCTTTCATCTCCAAGGCCTCCCCTACTCCTCTGGCAGCACCCATGCCCCTCCCCCTGGTAAAAAGAAGTCCACCCCTCCCAAAAAGATCAAACACTCTCCTAAGCCTAAACCCCTCGCTCCCATACCACCCTCCAAGGATCCCTGCGGTACCTCCCTGCCCCTTTTATGCCCCTACCTGTGGAGGTTCATGGCAGTCAGGCGTCAAGTTGGGGCACCATTTTTTGCCATTGGTGCAAATAATGTACATATGGACTGGCCAATGGCCTTGGACTGCTATCTTTTTTTACTGAAAATAATAAGTTATAAACAACCAGTTGTTGGTTTTCTGGTTTCATCTTTATCCTGCATTTCCTTTCCTAGGTTTGACTTGTTCCTGGCTGACATCGGTTGTGTGCCAGTATGTGTGTGTGTGCTGCTTGATGCTTCCGGTATTTTCTGAGTAGTCTGTGAGGTTGTGTGCAGTGCTGTTATCCCCCAGGGATAGGGTGCGTTTTGTGTGATGGGTATGTGTATGTATCTGAGATGTTGTTGTCAAGGTGGTGTGGTGTGTTAGTGTTGATATGCATTTGTTGTAGTGCCGTGTGGCTTTGTGAGTTGAGACTGTTTGAGTCTGCATGGATTGTCCATGCCTTGTAATATCCTTATCATGTATGCCAGGGGCTACTTTATCCCATATAATACACATCACCATCACCTTTCCCGCCAAACCACTTAAAACCTTGGTGTGTAGCTCTTTCATATGAAAGAGTGAACATGTTTGCAAACATAAAGAATACAAATAAAAAAGTAAACACATCAAAAACTGTTATTTGTTGCAAACAGATAATAGAATCACTTTTTTTAAAGCTGCACTTGCTGGAATTGTGTAGAAAAATGCAGAAAGACTTTAGCTTTTCTATATCTATCTAAGGACTGAATAAAATAAATGTTCTCTCTTTTTGTTATTGTAAGCTAATAAATAGAGCAGAACAAAGAAAATCAACTTTTTTTGTTGTTGCTTTAAACAGCTATTTCAATTATGCTCTGTGACTTGACCTGCCTTTTACCTCTGCTGCTGGCTCTGGGGCATTATGAAGTCAGAACTTGACTTTAATAACATATTAGTCCATTTCTGAATTTTGGATGCATCAGAACTTGTGTTTATATAGGGATTATACAAACTCATGTATTATCAAGACATTAATTACCATCTCTAGGCATTCATCTATTTCCCAGCATTGCAGAGATTGTGAAGGAAGACAAAAGAAATTGCAGAAACGCCAGAAGCATCAATCATACCCTAGATTGTTTTTGATAAGCAAATACTTTTTGTGATGAGTAGGTGCTGGAGGGCTAACATACACATCCACCTCGCGGATTCCATGAAAACAGATAACATGTCTTACTTCAAAGAAAAAACTGACATTACCGATCAGTCACATTGTGTGGCAGGACGTCTCGTTGCAGCTTTTTTTTAATGATTTGCTTTCATTTCGTCGTTCTTGGTGATTTACCTAAAAGTTATTTTCTGTAACCTGTCAGAATGAACGCCTTTGGCGCCAAACCATGACAAGAGCTTTCCTACTTTCCACAAAGCGAGATGAGCACTTCTTTGGCCTTTGCTCTTCACATTTCTGAGACATCACTTCTTATGTTTTGTTTGACCGAGTTTAGGATGCATATGAAGAGAATTTAATTTTTTTAAAACAAGATGGAGAGGATGCAAACGTGGAGCAGTGTACACTCTATCAAAACAAAACCTACCTTGGCAAAGACATCGTCGAGTTGCTGGGGCTTTGGGTAAATCTTTACACAGCGACACTTAATGAAAAAACTAAAAATTGGAAGTACAAGTATGTTTTTATATTAAATAGGCCTAACTCGGGCCTAACAAAAAACACAGGCCATTTTTATACTTTTTTTGCGCCGCATTTGCGCCAATTGTATTTTGTAACATTTTGTAAGTTTGCGCCATTTTTGCATCAAAAAGCGGTGCAAATGCGGCGCTAAAAAAGTATAAATATGGGCCACAATATTTCAAATAATCCTTAAGACTTTAACCCCTTCGCTGCTAGGCCTTTTCCCTCTCAGGTGCCAAGCCTTTTTTTGGCTATTTGGGGCAGTTCGCGCTTAGGCCCTCATAAAGTTTTGTCCACATAAGCTAACCACGCCATATTTGCGTCCTTTTTTTTCAACATTCTAGGGATTCTAGAGGTACCCACACTTTGTGGGTTTCCCTTAAGGACACCAAGAAATTAGCCAAAATACAACAACAATTTCGTTTTTTCCAAACAAATGGGAAAAAAAGGCTGGAGAAGAAGACTTGTGATTTTCCCTTTGAAAATGGCATCAACAAAGGGTTTGCGGTGCTAAAATCACCAGCGTCCCAGCTTTCACGAACAGGCAGACTTGAATCAGAAAACCACATTTTTCAACACAATATTGGCATTTTACTGGGACATACCACATTTTTACTATTTTTTGTGCATTCAGCCTCCTTCCAGTTATTGACAGAAATGGGTATGAAACCAATGCTGGAGTCCAGAAAGCTAAACATGTTTGAAAAGTAGACAACATTCTGAATTCAGCAAGGAGTAATTTGTGTAGATCATACAAGTATTTCCTACAGAAAGTAACAGCTGAAAGAAAATATTGAAATTTAGGTGAAAAAAACAGCCATTTTTCTCCACATTTTACTCTGTAACGTTTTCCTGCGATGTCAGATTTTTTAAACCAATATACATTTACATCTGCTGGACTCTTCTGGTTGCGGGGATATGCAGGGCTTGTAGGTTCATTAAGAACCCTAGGTACCCAGAGCCAATAAATGAGCTGCACCTTGCAACGGGTTTTCATTCTGTACCAGGTATACATCCATTCATTTGCTGAAATATAAAGAGTGAAAACCTTTGTATTTCCAAAATGGGCACAAGATATGGTGTTGAGAAGCAGTGGTTAGTTGTACATCTGTGAATTCTGGGGTGTCCATACTAGCATGTGAATTACATTTCTCAAATAGAAGTCTTTCTAACACATTGTCTTACATTTGGAAGGAAAAAATGTAGAGAAAGGCAAGGGGAAATAACACTTGTTTTGCTATTCTGTGTTCCCCTAAGTCTCCTGAATAACAATGGTACCTCACTTGCGTGGGTAGGCCTAATGCTCGTGACAGGAAACGGAACTTGGACACATCACATTTTGACATTGAAATCAATGTATTTTTTGCAAAGTCCCTAGCTGTAGATTTTGGCGTCTAGCTCAGCAGGCACATAGGGAAACAAACCTGTGCATTTTTAAAAACTAGACACCTAGGGGAATTCAAAATGGGGTGACTTGTAGGGCTATCACCAAGTTCTGTTACCCAGAATCCTTTGCAAACCTCAAAATTTGGTCCAAGAAATACTTTTTCCTCACATTTCGGTGACACAAAGTTCTGGAATCTGAGAGAAGCCACAAATTTCCTTCCACCCAGCATTCCCCCAAGTCTACCGATAAAAATGGTACCTCACTTGTGTGGGTAGGCCTAGCGCCCGCAACAGGAAATGCCCCAATACACAACGTGGACACATCACATTTTCCCAAAGAAAACAGAGCTGTTTTTTGGAAGGTGCCTAGCTGTGGATTTTGGCCTCTAGCTCAGCCGGCACCTAAGAAAACCTACCAAACCTGTGCATTTTTGGAAACAAAACTAGACACCATGGGAAATCCAAGATGGGATGACTTGTGGGGCTCTCACCAGGTTCTGGTACCCAGAATCCTTTGAAAACCTCAAAATTTGGCCCAAAAAACACGTTTTCCTCACATTTTGGTGACACAAAGTTCTAGAATCTGAGAGGAGCCACAAATTTCCTTCCACCCAGCATTTCCCCAAGTCTCCCGATAAAAATGGTACCTCACTTGTGTGGGTAGGCCTAGCGCCTGCGACAGGAGATGCCCCAAAACACAACATGGACATATCACATTTTCCAAAAGAAAACATTTTGGAAAGTGCCTAGCTGTGTATTTTGGCCTCTAGCTCAGCCGGCACCTAAGGAAACCTAACAAACCTGTGCATTTTTGAGAACTAGACACCAAGGGAAATCCAAGATGGGGTGGCTTGTGGGGCTCTCAACAGGTTCTGTTACCCAGAATCCTCTGCAAACCTCAAAATTTGGCCCAAAAAAACTTTCCTCATATTTCGGCGACACAAAGTTCTGGAACCTGAGAGGAGCCACAAATTTCCTTCCACCCTGCGTTCCCCCAAGTCTCTCAATAAAAATGGTACCTCACTTGTGTGGGTAGGCCTAGCGTCCGTGACAGGAAATGCCCCAAAACACAACATGGACACATCACATTTTCCCCAAAAAAACAGAACAATTTTTGGGAAAATGCTTAGCTGTGGATTTTGGCCTCTAGCTCAGGGAAACCTACTAAACCTGTGCATTTTTTAAAAGTAGACACCTAGGGGAATCAAAGATGGGGTGACTTGTGGGGCTCTCACCAGGTTCTGTTACCTTGAAGCCTTTGTTAACCTCAATATTTGGCAATAAAACACTTTTTCCTCATATTTCATGACAGAAAATTCTGAAATCTGAGAGAAGCCACAAATTTCCACCCAGCATTCCCCCAGGACTCCTGAATAAAATGGTACCTCACTTTTGTGTGTAGGCCTATCGCCCGTGACAGGAAATGCCCCAAAACACAACGTGGACACATCACATTTTTCCAAAGAAAACAGAGCTATTTCTTGGAAAGTGCCTAGCTGTGGATTTTGGCCTCTAGCTCGGCCGGCGACCTAAGGAAACCTACCAAACCTGTTTCATTTTTGAAAACTAGACACCTAGGGAATTTCAAGATGGGGTAACTTGTGGGGCTCTCATCAGGTTCTGTTACCCAGAATCCTTTGCATACCTCAAAATTTGGCCAAAAAAATACTTTTTCCTCACATTTCGGTGACACAAAGTTCTGGATTCTGAGAGGAGCCACAAATTTCTTTCCACCCTGCATTCCCTCAAGTCTTCTGATAAAAATGGTACCTCACTTGTGTGGGTAGGCCTAGCGCCCGCGACAGGAAATGCCCCAAAACACAACGTGGACACATCACATTTTCCCAAAGAAAACAGAGCTGTTTTTTGGAAAGCGCCTAGGTGTGTATTTTGGCCTCTAGCCCAGCCTGCACCTAAGGGAACCTACCAAACCTGTGCATTTTTTAAAAGTAGACACCTAGGGGAATCAAAGATGGAGTGACTTGCGGGGCACTCACCAGGTTCTGTTACCCAGAATCCTGTGCAAACTTCAAATTTTGGCCAAAAAAACACTTTTTCCTCACATTTCAGTGACTGAAAGTTCTGGAATCTCAGAGGATCCATAAATTTCCTTCCACCCAGCGTTCCTCCAGGTCGCCCAATAAAAATGGTACCTCACTTGTGTAGGTAGCTCAAGTGCCGGCATAAGGAAATACCCCAAAACACTATGTGGACACATCAAAATTATCAAATATAAAACAAACAGTTTTTGCGGGGGGACCTGCGTTTTTGGTCCTGGGCTCAGCAGCCATATAGGGAAACCTACCAAGCCCAAACATTTCTGAAAACTAGACACGTGAGGGAGTTCAGGGAGGTGTCACTTGCATTGATCCCCCAGTGTTTTCTTACCAAGAATCCTTTGCAAACCTCAACATTTGTAAAATAAAATACTTTTTCCTCACATTTTGGTGACAGAAAGTTCTAGAATCTTAGAGGAGCCACAAATTTCTTTCCACCCAGTGTTCCCCCAAGTCTCCTGATAAAAATGATACCTCACTTGTGTGGGTGTCCCAGGTGCCTGCAACAGAAAAAGGCCAAACACCTGTAGAGATTGAGGGGATAGCACAGCGAGTTGATAAGCACATATTTTTCTTTTATACATCTTTAGGCTGACTCTGCTTTGGGGACCCACACAAGTGAGGTATCATTTTAATTGAGAGAGTGGGGGGAACGCTGGGTGGTAGGAACTTTGTGCCAGAGTGGTGATCCTACAAAGAAAAGTGAGGAAAATATGCTTTTTTAAGCAAATTTTGAGGTTGCAGAGGAGTCTGGGTAAGAAAATGTTGGGGGATCCAGGCGAGCCACACCTCCCTGGACTCCTTGGGGTGTCTAGTTTGAAAAAATGTCTGGGTTTGGTAGGTTTCCCTAGATGAAGGCCGCACCCGGGACCAAAAACATAGGTGCCCTCCCCAAAACACAGGTAGTTTTGCAACAGATCCTTTTGATGTGTCCACATACTTCTGGGATGTTCTAAACACTACAGTTGTGAAAAGAAGCACACTTATGTTAGAAAGTCCTCTCACCCACCAACCAAGTTGGTGGCATTCTTCATCATCGGGGTCCCACCTGAGACACCTAGCGTGTCACAGGTGTGCTGCGACGCCTGATTACAGCGGAGCATGTTTTGTCATTTTTACCACATAGACTGGTTGGATTTGGCATGAGGGTGAGTGATGGTTCAGTAGATCAAATATATTAACAAGAGATTTCACAAAAGTGAAATGCACTGTTATGAACTAAAAGGCCAAAAAACTGAACCAATGACTCACAGCTTGTGAGCTGTGAAGCCGCGTCAAGGAACCAACCGCTTTACAGTCCATTCACACACCTTTCATACATGACATGCACAAGACCATTCACGCCGCAAGCCGGGGGCCCAGCACATTACAACACTCACAGGAACAGACAGCGCCATTCAAGGGCCCATCACTTTCATACACCCACATGCCTGATACAGCAATCACACCAGCTGATGGGAGTGTGCCGCCATCCAAGCGCCACTCCACGCACACCGCCAGCCAAGTGCCACCCCACACGCACGCCAGACAAGCGCCACCCCATGCACACCGCCAGCCAAGCGCCACTCCACACACACCGCCAGCCAAGCACCATCCCACACGCACCAACCCACACACACCGCCAGCCAAGCGCCAGTCCATGCACACCGCCATCACTTTTTTTGTTTTTTGAAACAACAAAGAAACCACTAATTATAAATAAGTACAAAACTACAAACACAATAGCTCTAACTGAATACATGACAGTAATGCAAACCGTGAAACGGAACACATGAAAATATAAAACAGCAGTTTACGCTTGCAGTATTTCTCAATAATTCTTCTGTGTGTGGTAGCTCCTGAAACAGCCACCCACACACAGCCCAGGCTTTGAAGGACGATCAGGGCAGTACATCCTAGTCTCCTGCCTAATACCTCTTCAAGCACAGACTCTACATCTCTTAGCAGGAAAGGTTTTTTTGGCCATGTTAGGAATGTGCTCAGCAAAGTGACGATCTTTCAGTCTAGCCACATCCTCCACCACTGCTTCTCTAGGAACTCTTACCTGTTCCAGCACAAAAAGGCTTGCTATGATAGACTCCTGAAATTTCACAAATGTTGAACACAACAAAAGCATTGAAAGTTGCCAAGTGGAACATGTGAACCGCTAATTTCTTATACCAAACATAAGCCTCACCAGCAGCAGTGTAAGGTTCCAACCTCTGATCTACTCTATCAACACCATCCATGTGTTTATTGTAGTCTAAAATGCACACAAGTTTATGCACTTCAGCAACTTGACCCCAAACAGCCACAGGTGAAGTACTCTCATCATGGATGGTAGTTAGCATGTACACATCCCTCCTGTCTACAAATTTCTGAGCTAGCTGCTCATCATTCCACAAGGCACTGCACTGTCCCTTCTCAGGTTTTTTACAGACAAGCTCTCTTGGATAGCCTTTCCGATTAGAGCGGATTGTGCCACAAGCAACAGTGTCCACTCTGAACAATTCCTTGAATAACTGAACTCCAGCGTAAAAGTTAGCTACATATAAATGGTGACCTTTGTTAAACAGTTGTCTACCAAGTTCCCACACAATATTCTCACTAACTTCAAAAGTGGGCGGACAACCAGGGGGGGTCGATACTTGAATCCCTACCAGTGTAGACCCGGAAATTATAAACATATCCTGTACTACTTTCAGACAGCATATGCAATTAATTCCATACCATGCCCTCTTGCTAGGAATATACTGCCTAAAAACCAAACGACCCTTGAACAGGACCAAAGACTCATCTACAGATATTTCTTTGCCCGGAACATAGATCTCTGAAAACGAATCTACCAAATGATCAACGGCAGGTCTAATCTTAAAAACACGGTCAGAATCAGGGTGATCTCGTGGCAAGCCTAAAGCATTATCAACAAAATGCAACATCCGAAGAAGAAGCTCATACCAGTTGCGACTCATGATTGCAGGAAATATAGCAGTTGCCATCAAATGACTTGTAGACCAATATGAAGACAGTGATGGCTTCCTTATCAACCCCATCAACAAAGTTAAACCCAATAACTTTTCAAATCTTCCAGATTTGTGGGAATCCACCAGCTAGCTCTAGAGTGTGGCCTAAGTCTGGCAGCATTGTCCCCCAAATACTGCTCTGCATACAAATTAGTCTGCTCAACAATCTATTCCAAAAATATATCATCCATAAACAACTCAAAGAAGTTGACAGGCAAAACGTTTTCTGCATTAACTCGACACCCTGGGAAACCAGAAAACGCAGGCAACTGTGGCTACTCAATGTTTGGTGCAACCCACATGTCAGGTCTTTCAATGGGAAGCCTTTCAGCCGTTGGCTGCTGCACCACTGGCACATCATTTGTCCTCCTCTAAAACAGGCACTTCATCAGCACTGAGAGTGGCTTCATCATCAGATGATTCCTCTCTGACAGAAAATTCACTCACAGAGTCTTGCACTTCCTCCTCTGCCTCAGATGCAGAGTCAGTCTCATAATCAAGGTCAGAAGACGACTCAAAAAGCACACCAACAACCTGTTGAGCGGTCATTCTATGGCTAGCCATTATCCTTCCTACAAGAAGTAACTGGACAAATGCACCAACAACAACTAGCACTGTGTAATAAACAAAGTGTAACTTTATCACTAAGAGTTATAAACTCAAAAACTATACCGCTCACTTGCCTGAAAAAGATTGACTTACCAGCAACTACTCTGCACAGCCATAGCAATCACCAATGATATCCCACTAAAAAGAAAAGCACATTAGACATACAACATCACAAATATCAAATTACATAAATCTAAGTACAATTTCACACACAATCCTGCATTCAGTACACCACCTACAAACATGTCATTCATGCATGGCAACAATACTCCTTTGGAGTAAATTTATTTAGTTACCTAAAACATGCAACTACGCAAACAGCAGCACAACCACTGCCAAAACCACAACAAGCCACAGCAAAGGAAGCAAAAGCTTTAAACTAGAACAAAAAATAGGCCAATCTGCCCCAAGGGGGTCAGAAATGGCATAGATTATATTGCCCCCTTTGGGGGGTGACCCTTGCCCAAGTGGCCACCCCCCACACAAAGCACACACACATGATCTCTGCAGCTAAGTGGATTCTGCCCCCCTTGGGGGCAGGTGGGCCTTCAAATAAATAGGCTGATTTGCCCCCCAGGGTGGCAGAACTGTCCAATAGTGATTTTTGCCCATTGTGGGCGACCCTTGCCCAAGGGGCCATCCCCAACACAAAACAAAAGCCACAAAAATAATCCCTGGTTTCTAGTGACTTCTGCCCCCCTTGGGGTCAGATCAGCCTAAATATAAAAGACAGATCTGCCCCCAAGTGTGGCAGATACGGTGATAAATATATTGGCCCCCCAAGGGGAGTGACCCTTGCCCAAGGGGTCGCACCCCCACACTGTAAAAGCACACACACACATACATATACTACTTCCCTGGTGTCTAGTGGGCATTCCTGCTGCCTGATCGCATGGTGATCGGGCAGCAGGAATGCTGAAAGAGACATTGAGGGAAAGGAAAACCCTTTCCTTTCCCCCGATGTCTCTTTTTGTACAACCCCCCCGCCCGGAGGAAAAAGTACCTCCTTGCCTGAAGACGTTTTGGAAGCAAATGGCTTCCAGCGCGTCTGGCACCCTCTGATGATGTCAGCGTACAATTATGCACTGACGGCATTGAGGAGATGGGGGGCGGGGGTGAAAGGGGAAGTGAATCCCCTTCCAACCCTGACCATGGCCCTCAGGGGGAGCGCTTGTGCTTCCCCCGAGAGCCGGTCCCAAGACATAATGGTTACGTCCGTGGCTCCTCTGCACCGCAGCCATGGACGTACCCATGGCGGGGAAGGGGTTAAACTATTTTTTCATTAACAAATTTTATAAAGCTTTTTAAATTTTTTATATTAAAAAAACCCACTGTGCTTACATTAAAATATATTTAACTGCTTTAGAGCAATTTCATATCTAGCTCTTTTCTAAAATGAGTGGATAGTGGAAAGACACATACATAACACATGCCTTTGTGATCCAATCACTATTTTTTAACAGCCAGTGCAGACCCAGATATGGTTTTTTCCCCCAAGTGCATTGCTATCATCGTCTGCACTTCGTTAAATTACTTTTTTGAAAACTCAGATTGGGGTCATACTTTGGCTGAGCACTTATGAAAATCAGTGCCTCTCATTATGGAGAATATTTAATAGATATGTCTGTAACTGAATTCTGCTCTATCGCCTAGAAAGAGCCAACAGGGATCTAATTTAGCCTTATAGCCCACCGTAGCGGGCTATGCTGGCCACTAAAAGCCCAAGCCAGTGCTAATAAGGGAGCAGGACTTTAATGCTGGTATAGTCCAGCTATGGGGGGCTATAAGGCTATTAGAACATTCTGCCACTAAAGGGCAGAATGTTCTAATAATTAAAACAAAGGCCTCCGGGCTTCTATCAGCAATTGGATGCCTAAGCACTCCATTGTTTTCAATGAAGCTCCCAACATTTCATTGTCTCATAACCAAACTTCCTTCATTTTAAATACGTAATTGTTCCTAAAATGAACTTAGGCTGATAGGTACTTTTTGGTGAAATTTGCCTTCCTCCCTAATGCATTGCAGAGTCTCCCCCCTCCTCCACTTTAGTCCACAAAGTCCTCCCTCGGTAAGCAAAAAGTTTTACACATTGTGTTCACAGTAGGTTCACATACACTATCTGTGTATGCGGTAGCCTGCATAAAGATCAGGACGTCACAAGTTCATATTCTGCCAAGGCTGACTTAGCCTTATATCCATCACTACTTGATAGAATGTATGCTTTGGAGTTGGCAAATACTGGCTTCTGTGAATCAAATGCCATTGGATTTAGATGGGTGGTTTATAAACAAAAAGTAAATTCTGTTATGTCCACAAGGTAGCCTGCATAAAGACCAGGACGTCACAAGTTCATATTCTGGCAGGGCTGACTTAGCCTTATATCCATCACTACTAGACAGAATGTATGCTTTGGAGTTGGCAAATACTGGCTTCTGTGAATCAAATGCCATTGGATTTGGATGTGTGCTTTATAAACAAAAAGTAAATTCTGTTATGTACACAAGATGGGAAACAAGACACATGGTTCTCCCATGCCCCTTCATCAGCTTTACATTTCTTTGTGACTGCCAAACATTGAATAATAATAATACCGGACTGGAATCATAGGGACTGCATGTACAGTTTTAAGGAAATCTACATATGGAATTGGAACTACCAGCTATACTGCATTCACAGTGTTATCCCTATGGTAAAGGAAATTCAGCATTTGCATTCTATTCCATGTTTAGATTTTCCTACAAAACGTGGGGGATTTTCAATTCCCGCCAGATTCTAAATGAGGCCTTTGCTTGATACTTCAAAGAGCCTCTGACAATGGCTATCACCCCCTATATTAAAATGTACCAAATGGTGAAGCTGTGACCTGTCCTAGACGATGTTTAATTCACTGATCTAACATTCATAAACCTAGGCATGCCACTCCCATTAAGTGAGTTTTATCAGCCAATATAAACACATCAGGTTTAGTTGCAAGCAAGTCTGTTCATTGAATTCTTGATCAGATAGACAAAGTGGCTCTATGCAGTCATGGCAAACCATCATATAACTTCTTTAATGTTGTAATACAGTATTAAAATAACATTCATCAGAATATGATCAAAAATAATAATAATAGTAAAGTATTAGTAACTTACATTCAGATTAAATAATATTTGAGATGGCATAAGAAAAAATAATTCTTACAATATAATATAAAGATGAGTAGTAAAGGATTCAAACTATACTACTGCTTGTTTATTTACAAAAAAAGTTTCTATATATTTATATTGTAAAACCAATTGTTATAACAGTGTAATAATATTTAATAAAAGGATATTGGATTTAATGGTTTTAAATAGAGGAGAAAGGAGGAGAGGATATTACTGAACCAAATGTTCCACAGTGTATTTGGCCCAAAAATAGCACTGGTAAAATTGCTTTCACCCACTGTCCATGCACCAATGGCGTGAGGCAAATGTCATATATGGGTTTTCATTTTAAAGGCACTGTAGTAACATATAACAAGGAAAACTGATGTTGGCATGTAGTAAAATGTATTTTAATAAGTCACCTGCAATATGCGCCTTTCACACTCACAAGGCAAGATGCCTTATACATAAAAAAGTGGCAAATTATGTCTTTTAAAAGTGTGCCCTCACAGTGGCCGAAAGCCTAAAGGTGACTTTCAACATGTAGATTAAGCTAAATTTCCAGTAGGATGTTCCAAAGTGTGACTCACATATTTATTTTATATCTTCGTTTGGGAAAATGCTAGAAGTATAAAGTTAATTTCCTCTTAGTTATAAAAATATGATTTAATGGTGAAAAGATATTTTTGATAGCTTCAGTGGAAACGTAACTTCATAAAAATAATTTTTCTCCTGCATGAGCCAGATTGACCTAAACTAGTTCTTCCACTTGTCATTAGGGGTAGAACACATCCAATACAAATCCTTGAATGGGAAAGTTAACAACTATGGCTCAGAAGACAATAGTGTGACTATGAACCCAGAAATAGAAACTTTGTATTAACTACTGCCCAATTAGCAGGGAGTATCTATTTGCCAAGGGGTGCAGGACAGCTGGCAGAAAAAGGGCATTTATAGCACTTTTTCTTTTGCCCTGCTGATCCCAAATAGGACCACAGGATCTGCTTCCATTCATTCCCAGAGCCATTTTAGACCTGTTGGTTCTAAATCCAGAAGTGAGGAGAACCAGAGAAGGAGGTGGGAATAGAGCAGGAAAGTAGCCAGTAATCTCTGGCTAGTATACAATAATGACACCTCACCATATACTTACCAATTAGATCTGGGAAGACATTAGTTACAACATTGTGGAATGTTACAGGAGCAATGCATAATCAAAAGAGCATGACTAGATATTAAAACTGCCATTACAATGTGTTAAATGCAATTTTCCACTCATGGTCCTCCCCAGTTTAGACATGAGTGTAAACTCTTCAAAGGACTAACTTGGTAAATATCTCAAAAGGCTTGACTTCTTCAAGTAAGACTGAAAGGATAGAGAGAGGTTATCCGCACCTAATAAGAATAGCATTTCATTCTCAATGTTATATGCAGTCTACATAACACCTGAGGTTTTGGGATACAGAAAATAGATGCCCACACTGATGAGGTGGGGTACATCCATTACCTAGGTTTTCTAAAGTATTGATAAAATACATCACCTTCTTTTATCATTAAGGGGAACATTTGTTTTAGTCGTATTTGAGTATTTGGACTCCATGGAGAAGATCAATGGCAGAGTAGTATTTCCAATGAGGAGGGAGTGAGACAGCCTCCTTTTTAGCTGAAGACATATTGAAGCTCCTTACAAGCATCTGGGATTGAAATTCTCTCCATAGTGGGTCTCCTTGATACTAACAGTCTTTGATGTCTTAAACGCAAAGTAAGTCGAGGTCAGTGCTCTTGGCAGTAATCTGAAGAAATTGCTATAGAAGGACTCTTGCAATAAATCTGAGATGTATGCCTCCTTTACTACTAAGTCCTCAAAACAGTTTGATAGGAGGAGGCATTGATAATGTTAAACCATAGTTGTTTCACACGGGCTGTCTCATTAGTCATTGGAGTGGATGTAGTTTATCTAAGTACACCATTTGATGTTAATGTAGTACTATCAATGCCCTTTCTTCAGGAGTGTCTTTTTCCTAATTGGAGATTTCCATTGTATTTTTATTACCTAGAGAGGCCCCTTGGGAGTAGTTAATAAACTCTATAAACAGTAATGTGCCCTGTTACTGACTGACATTTCTGTATTGAATCTGCATGCTCGGTGTATGTCCTCTATTGATAAGTTTCCAAGTTTCCCTTCAATTGAGGGCACTGATGCACACAATTACCTAGTTTTCCACAATACAAGCATCAGCCTACATTTTGCTTGTGTTCTTTTTCCTCCATGGTACCAGACTTCCTAAATACCCCTGGCTGCATTGCTTTTTCTTTTAAAAATCCACAGTTTCAGCATTCTGAGGATTCCAAAGATTTTGGGAATGTCTTCACTCCTCATTTAAGCAATGTTATTGATGGGCTTCAATCTCTAAGATCAATTAAAGCTGTGGTGGAGGCTGAACGGCTAACATCAAAGGCCACATCATTTTTAATTGTTCTCTCAAACATTTATAGAAAGCTGCTGTTACCTCTTGATCTGTCCACCCAGTTTCAGAATTTAGCTGTTGGAACTGACACTTCTAGTTTTCCTTAACTAAGTGCTAATAGACCCATATGAGATGTGTGTGTGTGTGGTCATGCTTCTTCCAAACATGGGTTAAAATTGAATCAAAAATAGGCCCCATTTTGTCAATATGGGACTATTTGTGAGAAACTAATAAATCTGAGAGAAAAACATCACTGGCACTAGGTAACAGATAATTGAAATATATGAGAGTCACCTCTGTATTTATCGATTGGTGAAGCTATTGACATATGCCTAAGAGGTGGCTGCCCTCTGATATTCCAGCAAGGAAGAGTAGAGTACTCCCCACAACTACTACACTTGTTGAGGAACTGGTGTCAGTGTTTCTCAATGTGTCAACTATTGTAGTGAACACTGAAGAGATCCTCTTGAAGTTTTGTTATTGCTTGGTCAATGACCTCTAAGAGGCTCTTGTAGGAGTCACATACAAACTGATCACTGTTTGTATGTTATTATAGAATGCTGATGGTGGCAACCAGGAACTTGCCATAACCGACTCTGACAAGGATACAGGGCAAGCCAATATTTTTTTCTGCAGTGTGGATTGCCTGTACCACTCATTGGAATTCACATTTGAGTATGTTTGTGGCACTTTGAACTTACCTAATGATTTTGTCCATCTCCCTACAAAAACAGCTCTGTTCTACAAAACACTACATTAACTGGTTCTTAGCCCTTTGAGGTATTGTTGACCATCTTTGGATTCTTCCATTAGGGTTGAAACCCAGTTGACACTAAGCAAGCAAACTAACACTTTTAAGACACCTTTAACTGAGCTCACAAAGTTTATCCAATATTCGTCCTTTTGTACATATAGTTCTACTGTCACTTGTGGATAGGTATATATTCCAGGTCATTCTCTTTGCATGACCATTGTTTGAGTATTTTGTTGTAATCAACTTTTTATTACTATAAATTGCAAATGGATTAGGCAATATAAATGCTCAATAATGATCTGTCTTTTCTAAAGGTTCTCCATTTACTAACTTAGTAAATGTTCATAATTCTGTTCGGGACCAAAAATGTGCTTTCATAAATCTGAATGATACAACTAGATACTGGCAATGCATACAATATCCACAGTTACAAGTAGTCACTCTTGAATTCATTTGTGAATGAGCTACTGTTTTTTGTTACATATATTGTCCAAGGTTTATTACTTAGGGCAGTATGTCTTTTTGTTAGATAGCAATTAGTTTCACATCTACACTAAGGGCCCTTTTCAAATGAGCAGGTAGATACAGACTTAATTGAATACAATTACACAAATCAATCCTATTGTTAATGCTCTTGCCTAGTCAAAAGGAATATGCCTTTCCAGTGGGGAAATGTTAACTTCAAAGTTAAATGAAGGATATTGTACTACATCAGTGTTAAAAATTGGTCTGAGACAAATTTCCATTATGCTGGCGTAATCATGCTTATTTCAAGTTATTTTCCTTAGTTTAAATTTCCAAAATTGCACTATTATGCCTCATCACATAATCACATGCCATTTGCAGAAAAATGTTAGTGTGGGCACAAGTTGACCAAACAAACGACCAGCACATGAGTGACTGCTGTTTGATGTGTTTTTTAGCAAGAAATGTATCCTTGAGCCAAATGCAGCTTTTGAAATTCAGGTAATTTTGCGTAATTTTCCCTACATATCACACAATTACAAATTACATAGCTTTCTCATAACCCTAGTTAAAATAATCAAATTATTCTAAGAAACTCTGGCTGTAGAATATAATTCATGATACACTTATTTCATTTCTTATTCATGCATTTGTTTGAAATTGCAGTATATAATATTTTTCTTGTGTCATGGAAATGTTCTAATTATGTTTGCTTTAGCCAACATGTGCTTCGCTCTTTGCCTTTATATGCTGGCAAGCAATCGCAAGGCTTGTTCCTATATAATATTTACATTTGTTAACATAACCTTAACATTATCCACTGTGTTCATCCCCATTTGCAAAGGAGTTGAGTGGAAGAAGGTGTTGCCTTTTTCTTCACTTCAGAAGTCTTTCTGATTCAGTTCATACTGCCCCTTAAAATAGTAGCCTCCTGTTACGTTATGTTATGTTATGTTAATTGCATTTATAAAGTGCAACAACTAACTCCCATTGGATTTTCCCGGTGCTACTGCATCAACTGGAAAGATGTTTCTGACTTACGGCCTAATTACAAGTTTGGCGGTCAGACCGCCAGACCCTCATGTTGGTAGTCCTAAAAAGACCGCCAAGTTGGTGGTTCCCAGACTGCCGTATTACAGGATATAAAGGCAGCACCACCGATTGCGAACCAAAAAAAAACAGACTGGCAGCAGCGCGAGGCCCGGAAATAGGTGGTCCAACCTCCAGTCTCGATGTCATGCATGCTCACTGCTTACCTTTTGCAACCTTCACTGTCACTCCACTCACCAGCCCAGTGTCCAACAGTCCAAAGACCTCTGTTTGGCATCTCACAATTGAAGTGTACTCATCTGGGAAGGGAAGGACATTTGTGGATAGTGTGCATGACTACAACTCCCAGCAGGCACTGGTCTACAACTCCGGACCAGTGTTTCATTCTTCAAATACCCTTGTTTGACAATTCCCAATGAGTGTGTTCACCTGGGAGGATAACATTTGTATAGTGTGTGTAGCAGAGAGTGACTTGACTACAACTCCCAGCAGACCCTGTATCTGTAACACCAAACACCAGCACAGTGGTCACTTTCCCATATACCCAGTGTGTCAACACCCAAATGAAGCATACTCACCTGAGGGAGAACATTTGCACAGTGTGTGTAGTACAGGAACTGACATGACGTCTAAGGTTAGGAGACACTGTCACTGTTGGTCCACTCAGCCAGCCCGGTGTCTACTTTTCGTAAAACCCTGTGTGGTAACTCACACATGAAGTGTACTCACCTGGGAGGGTATCATTTGTATAGTGTGTGTTCTAGAGAAAGTGACATGACTCCAACTCCCAGCAGGCCCTCTTTCTGTAATTCCAACCACAAGCACAGTGGTCACTTTGCGATAAACCCATGTTTTTTAACTAACAAATGAAGCTTATTCACCTGGGAGGATACCATTTGTCAAGTGTTGGGAAGCAGAGAGAGTGACCTGACTGCAACTCACCAGAGACCCTGTATGTGTAACTCCACACACCAGCACAGTGTTCTCTTGTCCATGAACCCCTATGTCGTAACTCTCAATTGAAGTGTGCTCACCTGGGAGGAAGATATCTGTATAGTGTGTACAGTACAGGGAGTTACATGACTGCAACTCACAGGAGGCCCTGTTTCAGTAACTCCTCACACCAGTCCGGTGGTCACTTGTCCAAAGACCACTGTTTGTCAATTCCCAAATGAAGTTTACTCACCTGGGGGATAACATTTGTCAAGTATTGGGGAGTAGTGAGAGTGCCCTGACTCCAACTCTCAGCATGCCCTGTTTCAGTACCCACTTTTTATTACTATATATTGCAAATGGATTAGGCAATATAAATGCTCGATAATGATCTGTCTTTGCCAAAGGTTCTCCATTTACTAACTTAGTAAATGTTCATAATTCTTAGTTGGATTCCTTATTGGCCTCAACAGCCAAGGATGGTGTGGATATGCACAGTGTCCTGTGAAGGAATGGGACATATGTGCAACAATGAGTCACACACTTTATGATTGTAGCACTTCACATTGCACACATACAAACAGGACAGATGTGACTTACCAACTAGCCAGGTCCTCCCTGGGTACAGTTGTGACATCAGCTGGGGTATGGTGCTCTTCTGCATTATGCAGGTATCATGGGCAGATAATGGGCACAGGCCTGTGAAATATAGAGATCCACCAAACAGACAACTTGCACGTTGATATAATGGAAGTTCTTTCTGTTGGGGTATAATTGCTCATTGGCATGCGGTTGGACCAAGCCAACATGTGTGTCATCAATGGCCCCCACCACATGTGGGAGGCATGCAAAACCATAAAAGTCAGCCTTCACATGGGCTAAATCCTGATGTCAAGGAAACTGGAAATAGCTGTCCAGGGGTTTCAACATTGCTGAGAGGACATCCTTCAACACCAGACAGAACATAGGTTGGGACATGCCAGCTGACAGGTGAACTAGATATTGGAAGGACCCTGTGACTATGAAATGCAATACTGATGTGACTTGTACAATAGGGGGTATGCTGGTTGGATAACTAATAGCTGGCATCAGATCTGGCTCTGACTGACAATATAAGTCCACTATTGTTTGCCTATTCAGATGGTAAAGAATGATTATGTGGCATTCTTCCATGGTCCGAAGGTCTGGCAGTGGACGATAGAAGGACTTTGTCACATACTCCCTCTCCTTGAATACCTAGCCATGACAAGACATGATTTCTGACATTAGTCATTGTGTCCAGGACAACATACAAGATGCATGTCAATGATGTGACAGCGCTTTTCAGAAGGATAGACATGGCTACCAGGACACATCACAGCTGCAAGGAACACATGTGTCACATGTGACCCCCATGGTTTTCACCACATGTGTCTACAACATGTATCTGAACCTAACTCAAATATGTGCAACTCAATTGCCCCTCGAAATGTGACTGGATATCCCAACAGCCAAAATGACCATTGGTGGGGGTGGACTGTGCCCCACTGTTAAATGCCATCTCTGCCCTGCAGCATACTACAATGATGTTTGCGTAGTAGGACCTCCATGGCAAGACAGGATAAGCATGTTTGGGAACTCAAAACAACATTTTAAGAGGTGTGATGCAGTTTGTGAATCCCAATACAGCATTTCAGACCTCCAAAATGGTGGCTGCCTGACCTACTCCACTGGACATTAGGAACCAGAAGTTGCAACCGCATCGGACCCATCCATAGGCTAACGTTGTTGCCAGTGGTGGGCACGGGCCAATGGCTGTGTCTGCCAGTGGTGACAACCACGTACATGGTGGACGTGACCACCATGTGCTGCAGACTCATTCACTTGACTCCTGACACTGTTTTGCAAGCAAGACCTCCACTATCTGAGTTTCTGTGTACCACCTCTGGAAGCAAGCATGCCACGTCGAGCAGATGATAGGGATCCTGCCTTCTCTTAGGAGGAGCTGGAGAGGCTAGTGGATGAGGTTCTCCCTGTATGAACAGCTCCATGGTGCACCAGAGGAGCAGGTAAGTACCTCATGTGCACAGTTTTCTCGGTACTTCACTATCTTTTCCCTCCTCACAGGCTACAATGTGGCCATGTGTGCCAGGTTGACTAATCATGTGTCTGTTGTTGCAGTCTATGTGGCATCAATGGGATGCACAATGTGCAGGTATTAAGGGCCAGTGTCATATTTAAAGTGCAGTCACATAGTGTTGTGTGAGGATTTTGAGGCCATAGATCCTCCTTGTGTTGGATGCACATAACTAGGTGAGGAGACATTACTGCTATCTGCTGACATATCTTCCCCCATGAATGTTGTAAATGTCAGACAGCATGTATGTGCATGGCAGAATGAGCTGAGTATGCATGTTGTATGAGTCAACTGAGGATCATGTGAACACTGTGTATGGTGCCACAGAGGCTCCTTAACACATCAGCCTATGCTAAACTGTTGTTTGGAAAACATATCATGAGTCACTCTACCTTTCAGGTTGCCACACACACCACATGCCAAATAGCAGTTGGCTACATGATGTACTGTGACGCATGGAGGTGATGGGAATGGAGTGTCTTATAGGTTCTGTCAGCTCAGCCTGCAGAGACTAGGGCCTGTGACATGTATCTCTCAGTATGGGTCCTAGTCAAGGTTGGGGTTGAGTCACTATGGCTTTGCAATAGTGGCACTGTGCCTACTTCCTGTACCCCAGAAGTTTCTGTAATGTGGCCAATATGAGGCTCTTGTGGCAAATCCTGCCCAGAATGCCTCATTTACTTGATTACATTAGGAATGGATACTGGGGTAAGTCATTAATCTGGTCCATTTGTGCACTTGGCTTCAATGTCAATGTGCGTCTTTGACTAATTACAGGTCCCTTACTACCACAACCCTGTTATCACCTTCACACAGGTCATATTTATTATGTACGGGTTTATTGCACAAATGACAGTCCTACAGTGCAGACAGTGTTTCGATTCCTGGGAGGCCATGATATCTAACTCAGTAGCTTGATCACATAGCAGAAACTGTACAATGCATGCCTTTGATTGTTGGATGCCATCTCTGTAGGATGGACACATATGTCCAAAGGACTGTTGTGTGGTCCAGGTACATAGCACAGAACCCCACACTATGAAGGGCATGAGTCTGCATTTGTTATGGCACATATCCACACATGGACAGGGAAGACACTTTCTGTACCCACCATGCCAGTCCCTTCATTGTTACTCATGTGCAATGTTTGAGTTTCTACTCTGGCAGTTGCCTGAATGGACTGTATGCAGAGAGTGTGAATGCGGTGGACGATTCATGCCCAATGAGGTTACCCTTCAGAAGCCACATAGTTGTGATCTGTTTCGTAGTGGCTCACATCATAGTCAGATTGCCAGAGCTTGGGCTACATGATATCAGTAAGTTTGCTTAGTTGTTGTAGGACCTGAACAGGGTAGTGGGTAAGTCTGCAGATGGAAAAATATATGTATATAGTCATGTCCCTGTATTTATTTGTGTGAATGTGTCACACTTGGGGAGTACTGACAAATAGGAAAGTCCTAGCTTGATGTGACTGACATGTATGAAACTTGTGATCATGATCTCTTGATTTACCTTTTGCATCCAAGCAGGTCAATGCCCATCAAAAGAAGGCATTATTGAGAGCCATCGCCTGGAAGGTGCGGACCCTGGGGGTCCACAGCCGGTGGCGCACCCACTTCAGTAAAAGTTGGGAGGACCTGAGACGCAGGGCCCAGAAGATTGCAGAGGACTAGCTGGGAATGTCCTCCCGATGTGGGCGGGGTGCCCATCTGACCATGACCCCCCTAATGGCCTGCATCCTGACAGTGGCCTAAATGGAGCTTGATGGGCGTTTGAGGGCAGTACAGCAGCCACAAGGGGGTGAGACAGGGCATATTCCTGCTTGTCACATTGCCAATTGAAAGTGTTAGGTTCTGACATCTCTTGCTGACAATTAGGGATGAGCCATGTGTCACACAGTAGATGAGTGATTGTGTAGACAGGTCATGTGGTGCATACTGATGTGCCTTGCATATTGGCTCAGAGAACTAGGACACGACTGGGTAGAATCCACAAACCACTTACTCTGCAGGGAAGACATACGGCTGTGTACATTGATGAAACAGCTACTGTTGTAGTGTGAGTAATTTGCACGCAACAGACCACTACTTCTAAATGTTACAGGCCAGAGGTAAGTATGTGATGGATCACTTTCCTCGGCCATGTGTCTGGGTTAATGTGTATATAGGCATCTGCCACCCAGAGGCCAGTTGTCTTCAGCATATGATGGGTGCTGCTGCCTCACTGCTGTCTGTAATGTGAAGATGTCTAACATACATGTGACAGAGCTTACATTGTTCTTTGGTTGCAGCAATAGGTCAATATGTTCCTTTGGGAAGTGGGGAATGTCCATTGACATGCTTTATGTGCCATCACTGTTGCCGGCATTCCTTGTGCCTACATGTCAGCATGTGTCCCTTTCTCTTTTGAAAAACATTTTTAAGCCTCTGTTTCATGCATGTCTACCTATGTTGATAGAATTATGACTGTATTCCCTCACATATATGTGCATGCCAACCTGTGTGTGGCATAGGACATTTACAATGGGGGTGCATTTCTGTTGTGCCACATACAGGAGTGTGTCACCATTGTTTATTGGCTGTCACATTCACTCATACCTCATAGCATGTCATTTGGCATGTACAACTACAGTAGCAATAAGGTGCATGACAGGTAGGCCTAGAGTTTGGAGCCATAATGTGAATATCTATGCCGTTGATGTGGCATCATGTGGAAAAGTGCACTGCACATGTGTGATGGGTAAGGTTTGTGACCTGACTGTTGGCCAGCATCATGGAGTTACATGCTGTTATGTTGGAATCACTTGTGTTTGGGTATAAGCATTCATCCATAGACAGACATCTGGGTCTGCATGACCATAATGGAGACAATGATGTAGCTTCCAGTTGGGCAACATGTTGAGGGCCTATAACATGTATATGCGAATCTCCGGGCCTCTCCAACATACAAGGGAATAATTACATCTACTGATGCACCCAGAGTATGTCATTGTAAGGGAAGTCAGACAATAGTGGTGATTTCCCTGGGGCTTGCTGATTCATTGTGCTGTGGATTTTTGGGACAACTCTCTCTGACATATTGCACATGATGTCTACAGTGTCCATTTCTATGCCACATGTGTGGCCTATCTGAGCAACCTAAATAATACCTCCATGACTCTACTGGGACAAATATCTTTGTGGAGTGTGCTTAATGGAACTGCTTCCAGTGTGAAAGGAGTATCTCCATGTCACCTTCTCCAGGTGATTGTACCTTTGTCATCAACATGGCTGGATTTTGAGCATCAGTTCTTATTGTTGGGTCATTATGTATGTGACAAATAGATGTGTGCATGACTTTGTGTGGCATCTGTGGAAACGCGTTTGGCATAGGCATACTATTGTATGCCACCAGGTAACTGAGGTCTGCTCCATGGGGCAAAGCTTTGAGGGTGATGGGATCTCCTACTTGTTCAATGGTTATTGTGATTGCGCAACTTCAGACATGCAATTGTAGATGTCTGAGATGCTGACTTTCCTGTGGGCAACTGTAGACAGTTCAGTTGGCATGCATGCATATGGTATGGCATATGTATGGGCCACTTAGGTGGAGTTTTTTCCTGGGGCCTACTTGACATCATGGTAATGTTTGCTAATCAGAGCTTTTGTTCAAGTGTGATCATGGACATGTGATAACCTTATGTCTCTTTGCATTTGCAGCATCAGCACCAGCAAGTGAAGGAGATGGGGCACAGCCGAGTGGGGAAGCATCGGGCCGCTTGACCCTGGGTCAAGACACCACTGACACAGAGGGACCCAGTGGCCTAGAGGGTGAGAGGAGTGCCACAGCGGAGACCGCAAACATCCTCATCATCATCATCATCAGATTCCTCCTCCAGTGGTCACTCCCTAGTGATGGTGGACCCATCGGGCATCCCCCTGTACCATCTTTGTCCACCATCCCATTCTATCACTGCCCTCCCTGTTGCTTCCCACCCAGTTGGCCATGCCTGCTCACCCGAGAGGGTGGGCATCTCCTCTGCCGCAGGCACCTCCGCCCCAGCCCCTGTTACCCCTGCCTGCCTCTGTGAGGAGGCTATTGACTTCCTCAGAAGTATCTCTGTGGGTCAGTCAACCATTGTGAACACCATCTAGGGATTGGCAACTCAACTACAATAAACAAATGCATTCCTGGAAGGAATTCATGGTGCAATGGCTGGCATACAGAGATCTTTTCAGGGTCTGTCCTTTTCACTGACGGCAGCTAGTCACACCCCACGTTCTGTTCCCCCTCCACTTCCCTCTTCCCAATCAAAATCCCTCCTTCCCCTACCTAACCAAAGCACATGGACAAATCCGCACACATCCCCATCAACACACAAGAGCAGCACACACAAACCTAAGCACCACAAAACACACTGGCACGCAAGCAAACAACATCCACTCACAGATATAACAACAGTCACCACTTCCCCAGACACACCCACCACCCCCAGCATGACACACACCACATCCACAGGCACTGCACTAAGAGTTAGTGACACACTCACCACACCCAGCATACCCGCAAACACCACCCCAACAGACCACAGACATTCATCACAAGCACTATACCTGCAGACACCACAACAGACACACAGACATCCACCACATCCAACATACCCGCAATCACCACTCCAATAGACAGATACACATCCACCACTCCATCCCTGCTGCACCTCCACCTCCCAAACACCCAAGACACACAAACACATTCACTCAACCCCAACATACACCAACCAAACACAAGAGTACCTCCCAGAAGCATGCACCAATGACATCCACACGAACACAGCAGACAACCATCTCGAACTCCAAATCCCCACCCATTATTCTGACCATACCCATGTCCCTAAGATTATTTTTTTGTTTGACCTTAACCTTTCCCCTGTTCCCACCACCCTGTCCCAAACTCAAGAGGCCCCCACCCACCTTCCAGCCCTTCCCTTCCACCCTCTAGTACTGCTCCCCTGCAAGCACCCATGCCTCTCACCCAAGAAGAAGCCCACCCCTTCCAAAAAAGCAGACCACCTCTCTCAAACCCAAAATCAACCTCCCTTCCCAAAACTGACCCCTTCCCTACCAAGGATGATCATTGAGCTGCCTGCCTGCCAACTTGATGTCCCTTCCTGTGGAGGTTTCCAGGCAGTTAGGAGTCAAGCGTTGGCACAATGCTGTGCTTTAATTGACTTAAATATGGACAGGCTAATGGCCTTGAACTAATTGAGTTTGCTTTTGCAATAAACCCAAACAGTTGGTTTTTTGGGGTACACATTTGTCTTGCTATTATGTCATAATATGATGTGTGTCAACTTGAGTTTTGTTTTTGCAGACATGGAGTGTGTTCAGTTGTGCTACCTTTGTTTGCAATTGATTGTGTATGTGTCCTTTTAGCTGTATGCACCTTACAGCTAGTTCCTGTGAAGGTATGCCCCATGCAGTTAGAGTTATAAGTGCTTTGCTGACAGGCACTGTGCAGTTAGGCATGTCATTTGGCTCTAGTACTGTTTGTCCCTAAGATACATGTAGGGCCAGTTCCTGTGCAAATGTTGTATTAGGGGCAGTTGCAAAGTGATATGTTTCCCAGTTCAGCCTTCTTCCCCTAGTCTTCTTGCTGGCCCCATCCCTATTGTGCAGGTACTGAGTGCATAGTGATCTTTGTATATTTATCTTTCTGACTATTGTGCATGCCATTGAACTTCCACTGTGTTCCAAAGTGTGTGGTGTGTGTGTGTCCATTGCAGGGCTGTTTAATGGTAGTGATGTTTGTGTTCCATGCCACATCCATACATATATGTATTGAATGTAATGACAGCCCATGGCATGTGTGCAATATGAGTGTGTGAGCTGTATTTGTATATGTGATGTTGGTGTGTTGTAGGTGTTGTGTGAGACAATGTTGTATGCCCTCCACTGTCCCTGTGGCTGAGATGGGCAGACAGGTGTTATTGTGTAGTGTTGTGGTGCAGTGTGAGTGACCTGCCCAAAGGAGGAGTATTGTGACTGTGAATGTGTCCTTCACTATGTACGATTTTGACCCAGGACACAATGAGACATGTACTTGGTCCCCATAGTGTGACCCCCAAATGATATGGAAGATGGCTCAACAATCTGTTGTTGAGCATATGGACACAGGTAGGTGTGTGTACTTATGGTCGATTGCGCCCACGGTGG
Organism: Pleurodeles waltl; assembly: GCF_031143425.1. Taxonomy (NCBI): domain Eukaryota; kingdom Metazoa; phylum Chordata; class Amphibia; order Caudata; family Salamandridae; genus Pleurodeles; species Pleurodeles waltl. The sequence goes on along the minus strand of NC_090436.1, from coordinate 125,765,135 downwards.
TGTGGACTTTGTGCTCCATCAATGATCAACAACAGGACGTGTGTGTTGGGCTCTGTGGTGGCACTGGACGTGTAAGGCTGCCTGCAGGCGCATGTCTCCTTTTATACTGTTTGTTTCCACCTAGTGGGACTTGGTGCTTGGACCGCCATAGTCACATAGGTGGTGTGCAACCACATAATGTGTCCAGGGGCAACACAGGAACTGCTGCCTTTTGACCGTGGCAGTCTGCTCTGCCGTGTAGTGGCGGTGGGGCGTGGTGGTCTTTGCTCCATAGGCTCTTGTGACCCGTGATCTGGTGGTCTGACCGCCAAAACCTGTAGTGGATCCTGTTCGTTTTATTGGGACTCAGGAGGTTAGCTTAGCCTTTTGGCTTGCAGGCCTGTGTCCCCGTCACTTAGTGACTTTTAACCTACTTATCCTGCTCTGTTTTAGCCCATTTATTTTATTATTTATTTTAAAATGGCTGCCATGTTTATAGTACGAGAAATGTTTTGCTTTTACGTTATCAATGCCACTCTGTGAAGGCATGACTATCAGCGTTATAATCAAGGAATGTACGTAGGTATGCACATCATGTCCCCTTCTAACTTATGGGTGACAGGAACATATATACTTCTCAGAGATTGTTTACCTAATTGCTGCCACAAGTTGGCCTCTCTAGCTATTGTTTTGGAACATACCAGGGTCAGGTTCCTACATTGTCTGTATAAATACACCTCACACAGACAAGGTTATCAGAAGGATTCCTACCAAATGCCAACAGCACCATCTATGCTGCATGTCACCTTGTGTCAGCGAGACCGGATCCTCTGGGTTTGCGCCTGTTCCCAATATGTCCACCTCTTGGCATCGCCAAACTCTACTAGCTATCATAGCGCAGAGTTAAAGAATGACCAAGCGGGGGATGGGGTTTAGGTTGGGAACAGCGGGGAAGGAGACCTGTGGAAGCAAGAGTTAAGAACACAATAGCAAGGACATTCACATTAATCTTCATGAACTTTGTTTCAATTCTTTATGCTCTAATAACATGAGAGATCAAGAACTTTTCAATAACGTGACCTTTTTATAATCATATAATCTGAACAGTGAACTCTCTCAAATTAATCATTAGAATAGCAATTACATCACAACAAGAGTCAATGAGTACATTCGTTCCCAGGGAATTACTGCTATAGGATTCATGAATGATACTGTAGAATTGGCAAACTGACGAAACTTGTTTTGTCTAGAAAGATCACACTCTGTTTGATCTAAGTTTCAAGATTCAATTGCCCAGAAGTGATTGCGCACCTTATTGCCAAACTATGCATCAAGACACAAGTACCTGGAATGATCGCGCGCTCTGCCGATCTGAACTGCAAGGGTTAATTGTCAAGAATGAATCATGCACACTGTTGACGATTCTACCCTCAAGATTCAGATGTCTTGAAATGATCGCACACTCTGCCGATCCGAACTGCAAGTGTTAATTGCCAAGAATGAATCACGCACACTGTTGCTGATTCAACCATCAAGATTCAAATGCCTTGAAATGATTGCGCACTCTGCCGATCCGAACTGCAAGGGTTAAATGCCAAGAATGAATTGCGCACACTGTTGCCGATTCAACCATCAAGATCCAAATGCCTGGAAATGATCGCGCACTCTGCCAATCTGAACTGCAAGGGTTAATTGTCAAGAATGAATGGCACTCACTGTTGCCGATTCAACCATCAAGATTCAAAAGCCTCAAAATGATTGCGCACTCTGCCGATCAGAAATGCAAGGGTTAAGTGCCAAGAACAAATCACACACACTGTAAATCACAAAGCCAAAAACTCAAATGTTTCTAGCAAACGGAGTTGAAGGCCTTCCCCGAAATCCGCCTTACTGCCCTGCTTGAAGATCAGCAAGATAATGAGGACAGGGCCAGGAAATATTCAAGTAGGCCTCTGGAACAGGAGGCCTGGAAAATGCTGCTGCTCTGCACCCGGACCTCTGAATAGTGAGCACGTGGTGCTGGGCTGGGTTCCTTAAATAGACCCAAGTCCCGCCCACCTGCCACACCCAGCCACACCCAGCCAGGCTGCAGGAAAGGCTTGAAAATGAACAATACATTCCAAACAGTATTAATGACATTTCAAGATAAATACCTGCAATGCAAAAAGTTAATATGCAATATCAGCACACAATGCATGAATTATTACATTGCATAAGGTTTGTCATTTTGCATTATGTTGCCCATAGAGCGCGCACTGTCCTGGTGTTGACACCTTGCTGCAGAATCCAGCCTTCATGTCACTACGGAGTCTGAATTAGAGACCTCATTCCAAGGTAACACAGGTTGGGGATGCTTCTCATTGACATGGTGCTGGCAGATTAGGTTTATCACACCTAGCTCTCATTAGGTTAGAGATTAGGTTCTCAATGCTAGGGTTTTTGCATCTCATGTTATTGTAAGATGGTGGGGTCTTTGTATTCACAACTCTCATTCTTACAATTATGCTTCTTTTATTATTCATCATCCTAATCATCGCAGCTCATGCATTTTATCGTAGCGAGCAGTAATTTCGATAAATATATTGTACACTTACCTGCATCTTCTCCATTGCCTGTGTGTGACTGTTCCTCTTGTATTTCCCTTGTGTGCCACAGATACACCCTGTTGACTGTTCTGAGACCTAATTCCTTATTCCAACAGTACAAGGACACTGGACTTGTGTGTCCAACTGGTGTAGCAGCTACCCTGATGATTTCATTCACCATAACTCCACCCATCACATCTTCTTAATTTATTTGCTTTTATAGTCGCAGATAATCTATTGATATGCACAATAAATCAAACTTAACACAGATCCTGTGTATGTGCCTTTTTTCATCCAGGTACAATAGTTATGCATGCCAACTCTGGTCTGATTATGTCCCTCTGTATTGAACACCCATTGGTATGGGCATCAAACGGGAACTCCATCAGCAGGTGACTCATTGCAACAGAAAAGTAAGAGGACAGATTCCCATATAAATTGGAACAAGTTCTACACACATTTATAGGTAGAATTACAAACATCATATAGAGCATGACTGAGAGTCACATAATGCAAAATACAGAATACACCGATAGGTCCTCTGTATCACCTGGTATAGCTTCATCACATACCCATACCATAGCTTCTAATTCACATATCCCATGGAACATACAAACATGATTACTGAAGTACCCAGTCCTAGAAACCTTTCACTTTATTTTGTGCCATATCTATAGGATTCTCATTGACCTATGTCAGTCTACAGTGACATGCACCTTGGTATGCAAAGTAAGAACACAATGACAGCTAGGTTCAATATAGCTCACAAACAACTAAATCCATTGTGATGTGACAACCTATGAGCCAACATTTAAACATGAGCCAGACAAATCTCCAGACACAAAATACATTATTTGACAACCTCCTGTACCCAACAGGTGATATATATGTGAAAACACTTTTCCACCCCAGTGCCCTGATGGTATAGCAATCTCGGTTACACCCTAATTAAACAACACTAATATCACATTGTTTCTGTCATGTCTACTTCTCATGTCTGTCAGCAATTCCCATCTGCTACTGACACTGTCTTACATTGGCCAAGGTTGCTGAGCCACACAGGATCTTGGACAAAATGTGAGTGAAAGGGAAAAGGGATAGGATATAGCAGAATACAATCCTCACATCAGAGAAGAGAGGTCCTGAAGTATAGGTTTGCATCTGCTGTTATAATACATAATACTGTAGACCACTCTGACTTATACTCAATGTAAACTTTTAGTCTGCATTGACAAGTCACGCATAGGCATTGAAGTTCACTACACCACACAGATGATGAAAGTAAGGAGGTGACATGCTAGCCATCAACATCTGGTTGCACAATAACATCACAACAATAGGTCAATTTCACATACCTATTAGTCAGTTGAAGTAATGATTGATGAGATTTGCCCTAGAGTCTCCTGTTTCATCTTCCTCTGGCTCCTCATCACTTGGCATTTCTTCAGCTCCACCCACAGGTTTTGCTGGATCCCCCTCATCTGGTATTAATGGTATCTGACATCAAAGGGCAAGATTGTGGAGCATGCAGCAGGCATCTATTATTTGACATACCATGGTGGGTAAGTAGAGGAGGGCTTCAACTGAGAAGTCCAAGCACCTAAATCTTGCTTTCAGGAGCCCAAATGTCCACTCAAATACATGCCTTGTCCTCCTGTGGGTCTCATTGTAGCAGAGTTCCCATAGCATGGTTGGGTACCTCACTGGTGTCAACAGCCGAGGACGGTTTGGATAGCCAGAGTCATCTGTGAACAAAATAGTTGAACAACACAAACAAGTTTGTAGGACATGCAACATTGTGATGTCAATGAGATATACACTGCAAGCCCACATTTCTATTGTAACTTACCAACCAGTCATGGCCTCTCTTTGTAGAGTTGTGTATTTAGCAATGGGACATTGCCATTTTGCATGATGAAGGAATCATGGACTGATCCTGGATACTTTGCTGTGACTTGTGAAAGGTATAGGTCTGCCAGACTCTCCACTTGAATGTTTATGGAGCTGTAGTTTTTCCTGTTCCCATGCACCTGTTCATTGGCACTGGGGGGAACCAAGGCTACATGAGTGCCATCAATGGCTCCTACCACATGTGGAATATGTCCCATTGCATAAAAGTCAGCCTTCACATAGGGCAAAGCAGCACTTTGGGGAAACCTGATGTAGCTGTCCAGGTGTTCAGGTGTGAACATGGGCTGAGACATCCCTGCTGTTAGAGCCACAGTATTCTGAAAGGAGCCAGTAGCCAGGAAGTGTAGCACTGACAAGACTTGAATGATGGGAGGTATGCTATAATGATTGCGAATGGCAGGCATCAGATCTGGCTCCAACTGTGTACAAAGATCCATTATAGTATGAACATTCAGACAATATGTCTGAATACAATATCTTTCCTCCATGGAGTGCAGGACTACTAGTGTACGGTACACTGGTGGTTGTCTTCCTCTCCTCATGGCAGGGTAACTATGTGAATACACGCAAACCCAGTATGTGACATGCAGCATGCACACATCAAGTACAGTTAATGAGATTACTCACACATAACAGCAGTTGGGGACAGCTGCTACCTCTGACATATACAGAACATAGCTATGCATCCGATGACACCCTTCCTGGTGCACATTGCCTAAACTGCATATGGGATTACACTTAATAATTCACCTGTTACTGGACATGTTTGTTAGATCAATTGGTTCGACATGTGTCAAATATATTTTGGGACATAATCAATATTATCTAGTCACATAGGAACCTCAGAGTACTTGTACATTGCAGTCACATGTCGTCCAACAACACTGCAATTGCATCACAGATGCACAAAAAGTCACCTAAACATGAGGGCAGTACTTACTGATGTACAGCACAATATGGGCTATAGGTAATGACGCAGAGTATAATACACTTCCATACATGAAATGTGTTCAACATGGCAGTCACCTGACCTACTCTACTGGACATGTGGAAGTGACCTAGGTCCGCTAGCAGAAGTCGTCATGGCGATAGGTAGTCACAACCACACTGTAAGTTGCCATTGGAACATATTGCTGCCTTTGGCGTACTTGGGCTAATGACGATGTCCGCCTGCGGTGACAATCATGTACGTGGCGGGCTTGACCGCCATCTTCTGCTGTATTGATCACTTGACTCCTGACACTGCTGCCAGCAAGACCTTCATGACCTGAGCTACTGTGTACTGCCTCTGGGAGCTATCATGCCACACCCTGCAGGTGATAGGGCCCCTGCCTTCACTCCAGAAGAGCTGGAGAAGCTAGTGGACAAGGACCTACCCCTCTCTGAACAGCTATATGGTGCACCAGAGGAACAGGTGAGTCCAATGTCAGACCAATGTGTTATAGGTGTGGTGTATGAAGGTGTACCATTAATGTAAACTAGTGAAGGTGTTGATATACGCAGATGGTATGTTGTGAGGGAGTGTGAGCTGAGAGGATGGGAAGGTGGGCTTCTTGCTGTTACTGATTTGTTCTGCCCACTACAATTGCTATGGTGCATGTGGACATGACTTTCTCCTTTTGCCTGTGTCATCCATGCAGTTCAACGCCCTTCGGAAGAAGGGAATTTGGCATGCCATTGCCAAGCACATGCAGATCCTCAGGGTCCACACCCAGCAAAACACTTACTGTAGAAAGTGGTGGGAGGACCTGAGACGCTGGGCCCGGAAGACCACAAAGTCCCAGCTAGGGATGTCCTCCCAACGAGGGAGGGGTGTCCGTCGGATCTTGACCCCCCAAATGGCCAGCATTTTGGCAGTGGCCTACCCTGAAGAGGATGGGTGTTTGAGGGCAGCACAGCAGCCACAAGTGGTTAAGTACAGACAGAACCCATGTACTTTCTTCTGATACTTTACTGTATGCTGTCTACGTATTACAGCTGTGACGATGTTGTAGGTGCTACAGGTAAAGTGACTACTGGAAACACATGGTATTCGAGTTGCCAATATGCAGACACAGATGTGGCCATTATAATGTCAATGGAAACATGTTGATCAGCTGTATTGAGCAAATAGTATGAGTGCCTGTGGAGATGCACGTGACTGAGTCATATGTATGACCCTACTCAGCCACATATATTTCTTCCCTGCTGTGTCATCCTTCCCACCTAGTGTCCCCAAGGCCATTCACCCAAATGGTGCGTCATGTAGCTCTAATGTGTCTGACCACTCATCATCAAACATAAGCTTTATTCGGTCACCTATAACCATCAAAGCATAGAAAAAGAAAAAAAAGAAAATCACAACAATCGAAAACTTATGTACATGATAAATAAGTGAATAAAAATTTAAGAACAACAATCACTAAAAGATAAGATTTTTTAAAAACAAGTACGTGTATACCATGCGGCCGCAAGGAACTTGCTGACCGCATGAATTAAGGATGGGGAAGTACTCTACACAGGCATCCCAACAAAAGACATCAAACGACTCCAACGCATCCAGAACGCATCCGCCCGCCTGATCCTCGACATACCCCGCCGATGTCACATCTCCCCTCACCTGAAGGACCTCCACTGGCTTCCCGTGGACAAGAGGATCACCTTTAAACTCCTCACCCACGCACACAAGGCTCTACACGACACCGGACCCGCCTACCTGAACACCAAACTCAACTTCTATGTTCCCTCACGTCAACTACGCTCTGCCAACCTTGCCCTCGCCATCGTCCCCCGAATCCAGCGCAAGACCTCTGGCGGCAGATCCTTCTCCTACCTCGCCACCAAGACCTGGAACTCACTCCCGACCTCACTGCGCCAGACCCAGGACCTCCTCACCTTCAGGAGACTCCTCAAGACATGGCTCTTCGAACGATAGCAGCACCCCCCTCCCCCTAGCGCCTCGAAACCCTAACGGGTACATAGCGCGCTTTATAAATTATTGATTGATTGATTGATTGATTATCTCTCTTCAACAACCTAAGTGCAACTTTACAGTGTCTTAAGCTCAGGTTCCTGCAAACTGGACGAATCAATTTCCGCCAAGCCAGACCATAGACTGGGCACATGAACATAAAATGTACAATAGATTCTGGAGCACAATTGCAACTAGGGCATAAATCAAGTGTGAGTGATGATCGCCAGTTGCCGGTAAAAGACTTTAACGGTAAAAACGCATATCTAAAATGAGCATACAAACTTTTACATAGTAGATCAGGGATTAAATCCAGATAGGGTTCAAACTGTGGATACCATTTAAAATCAAGAAATTGTGTTGTCAATCGACAAGTACATGTATGTGAAGTACATAAAAGGTAGTTATTCCTAACATAGGACCAATAAACTGATTTCAAATGTTGCTTCTGGGCCCTCCCTAGATTATGGGGTTACTTCCAAAAATCCAAGTCCCAAAGTATGGAACCACTTCGAAACATACTTGAGCCAGGGGATAGAAAGTGCATTCGGTCTACCTAAGATGTCTAGCATGGATTCCTTATAGACAGCAAGCTCAGGAGTAGTCCAAATGCGCACCCAAAAGAGTAAAGGTCTTAGAGCTATCTCAAATCAGAGATGCGTGAAAACCCAAAGTCCAGGAAAACCTAAATCAATGGTTTGCTACGAGGACATGCAAGAAGAGTTCTTGCAAAATTATTTTCGCCTACAGATAATTTGCTAACATTAGAAGGTCCCCAGACCTCAGCGCCATAGGTCGCCGCACCCTAGGCCTTTGCTGAATAAGTCTTGATGGCCGGAGAAACAGCTTTCACAGTGGTGGATTTGTAAAAGCGCAAGATAGCACCTGACCTGTGCTGAAGAAGTGCGGCGATCTTACCAATCTGAGCCTCCCACTGCATATTATTAGTAACTCTTACTCCCAGATAGTCTATTGATCGTACCTTACGAGCCCCATTTAATGTAATAGTGCATCTCCTATCAGGGCCCATACTTAGTATCATTAATTTAGTTTTACTGACAATAAGTTCCAATCCATGGTCCACACAAAAAGCACTAAACCTATCCACCAAAATCTGAAGACCAATAGGGGTTTTGGAAATCAAGAGAGAGTTGTCAGCAAATAATAAAATAGGGATTTTTTGTTCATTCAAGGAAGGGGCATCATTTTGACAGGCAGATACAGCTTGCACCACCTCGTTGATGAACAAGGTAAAAAGGGTTGGTGCAAGGACACAGCCCTGTCTCACCCCCATCGGATACCTATACGATCAGTTAGCTCTCCCTGGCTGCCCCATCTCACCTGGGCATAAGTATTCTCATGCAACCATTGTATTAGATGTACTATATTCTCTGGGATCCCAATTTTATACAAAACTTCCCATAACTTCCCTCTAGGGATCAGGTCAAAGCCAGATCTTACATCCACAAAGAAACATATAAGTTTTGTTTTGCCAAAACAGCGTATTTCCAGAATAGAAGGGTCAGCCTAAAAACCTGATCCATTGTACTAGTTTTAGGGCAAAAACTAGCCTGGAGTGGAGATAGTACCTGATTGTCTTGAACCCAATCCAAAAGCCTATCCAGTAACTGCTTTGCAAAATCGATCAGGCTGATTGGTCTGTAATTAACGGGCGAACCCACATCGCCCTTTTTGTAAATGGGAATTTTTTCCGCCCCATGCCAAGTTTCAGGGATAGGACCACCTGCTGCTATAGTATTTGATAGCGTATTTATGTACCAGGACCAAAAAACGGTTTCAGATTTAAACAAATCCCCCGGTATCTTATCAGGGCCTGGTGCCTTGGCCGATTTTAAGAAGTTAATAGCAGCTACAGTTTCCGCCATTGAGAATACAATAATCTCTACAGAGCCGTCAATAGATGTTCTACCATCATCAGTCCCATGACACAATTTGTCCAGAGGCAATGGTGTAGAATCCTGTGATAAAGGTAAAGCATAAAGCTGGGACAAGTGATCCATCCATCTTTCGGGCTGAATATGCGTACAGATAGTGCCATTGCCCCCTCTATATCTATTAGCCAGCAGCTTCCAGAAGGTCCCATTATCTTGATGTTTGATTGCCTCCAACAGACTCTGCCAAACAGTGTCTTCCCAACCTCTCTTTGCCGATTGCAAGGTTTTTTTGTACCTAAGTCTAGCAATTCTAATTGCCCCCTGTGAGTGAGTCTTAAGGGCTGATTTTAGAGTTGACTTGGCATTGGAACAATCTTTATTAAACCATTCCCTAGCTTTGGTATTATCAGAGGGGTGCCTAATGATAATTTCCCTATAAAAAATACCCTGTAAAATCATTACCATTTCCTCGTGGATACTCAGAATTGGAATGTCACTGGCCTCATACTCCTCAAAACCAGACAAGATTTGTAAAAAAGATGAATACATTTTCTTAACCAAAGAAGGATTTGACATTACTTTGGGCCAGCTAACGCGAGTTTGCCTATGATTCAAAAGGGGTCCCGGAACCTCGGAGATCAAAGTATCCTGAACTCTCCTAAACACATTACTTAATAAGGTAAGGAATAGAGGGTTGTAGTCGCTATCATAGCATGATTGCACCTTCATATCGATAGAGAGAGACCAAAGCCTAATGTCCACCAAAAAATAATAAATGACACTGGAGGAAAGCCCTCGCTTAAAGGTGGGTGCAATATTTGAGTCAGATCTAGTACGACCATTACATGCTCTTAGTCCAAATCTAAAGCAGAGGGAGTCAACTGTGAAGCAGCACAAGAGCCAATACATTGGATATTCTCCTTCAACTGAGGGATGCCCCAAAGTTCATCCTCCTCAGTCGTCAGATTGCTGTTAATATTATTGGGTTCACAAGTACAATTCATATCCCCTGCAACTACTAATTATGTTAACGGGTGCAGGGTCTCCATATATTCAGCTAACTGGGCAAGTGTTTGGGACTCTGTGCCTCGGAGACAGACCTTGCGTACACATTGATTACAATCATTTTAAAATCAGATTGAAATACAAGTTGGACACTGTAAAGATGAATCTTCAACAAAGTTTAGTTCCACCTTTCTTTTATTTCATATCCAATGTACAGCATCTCCAGCACAGCCCTGAGCAGCATCCCTGGCACAGCTCCCAGCTTCCTCTCTCACATTCTAGAATCTCTCTCCTCCTATAGTTCTAGTATTACCTACTACATCATCTCTACACTTCCCCCCCCCTTATATAATATACCACACCTAACAAATAAAGAAAAGCATAAATAAGATTATATACATAGAAATAAGACAATAACATTGACACAAGCTACAATATAAGTTCTATAAATAACTAAGAACTTTGCATTTTAACAACTTAATGATGAACTTTACACACACTTCCCATACTCCAGGAAGAGCCATCTTCTAAAACTACTACATTTCTTTTGACCTCCTTCACACGTTGAGGGGTGGAGTATTTGCTGTCCCCCTTCACAACTATTCCACTTCTCCTTGTCACTAAACAATCTCCTTTATTTATGTGGCCATATTTTACACACATTCTTTTGTTATATTGTTGGATACTTTTCCTTTGCATCTCCTCTACTCTCTTTACCATTGCTTCCCTGGACACTCTTACATTCCTTTTAATCTTTAACCACACCGGGCATTCTTTCACACCAGGCATTCTCCCTTTCAGAGACACAAACGGTGCCACCCCAGTGACTGAATGTGGAGTTGTGCGATATGTCCACATCATCTTACATAATTCACTTCTCCAAGAGAGATGATTAGCCAAGGATAATTGAATACTATCCATTATCAGTCTGTTAACCCTTTCAACCAAACCATTGGCCTGTGGCCGAAATAGAGCAACTCTTTCATGATTAATACTCATTTTCCGTAAATATTCCACCATTCTACGTGACACAAACTGTACCCCATTGTCGGATACAATAGTTTTTGGAATTCCTTCTTCTAAAAAAACTTCTTCAAAGAATTCTATGACTCTTGTAGTATCCACCTGGTCAACAATTTTGATTACAAACCACTTTGAATGGTAGTCAACAAGTACAATAATGAACTTACTCCTAGCACCCAACTTAAAGACAGGACCAATGAAATCAACAGCTAGTTTTTCCCAAGGTCTTTTTGGAAAAGTCATGGGAGCTAGAGGTGCTTGCCTTAAAATCTTAGTTTTGTCACTATTACCACAAGGCACACAATGTTTCACTGTCTCTTCCACTTGTTTATCCATCCCTGGCCACCAGAACAATTGTCTTATTTTCCTTTTCATCACACCTCGTCCTAAATGTCCCTGGTGTGTTATGTCAATAATGTGCTTTCTTACCCCCTCTGGTGGTACCATTTGACTCTTCCTATACAACCTACCCTCCAATATACTCAGTTGATCCTTGATCCTAAAGTAAGAAGACACATCACCATCATGTTCATCCTCATATGTCCACCCATTAATTATTTTACTTTCCACTTTATTCATAACCAAATCGCTCGCCTTAGCATTGGCCCATTCACTTTCACTCAAGGCCAGTTCACCCAAGATAGTTCCCACAAAATTCTCCACTACCTCACTTCCGATTTCATCCACTTCCACAGGCATTCTTGATAAGCAATCCGCCACCACATTCCTCTTACCTTTTACAAACTCCACTTCAAAATTATATTCCATTATAGATAACAACCATCTTGAAATTCGCGGTGTTACATTCCCCTCTAAACCTCGCCCTCCTTTAAAAATATAAATCAAGGGCTTATGGTCCGTCTTTAATTTAAAAGGCACTCCCCACAAGTAAAACTTGAAATGATTAATTCCCCAGCAACAAGCCAGGGCCTCCCTCTCTATTACAGAATACGATAATTCTGCACCCTGCAAACGTCTGGAAGCAAAACCTACAACATACTCATCACCATCCTTTACCTGCGTTAAGACCGCTCCCACTCCTACATTGCTCGCATCCGAGGTTACATACGTCTTTGCTGTTACATCAAAGACGCCTAGAGTAGGAGCACTCAAAATATATTTTTTCACATCCTGAAACGCACATCTACAGTCCTCACACCACTCATATGTTACTCCTTTCTTCATCAATCTCCTTAAAGGTTCTACTATCTCCGTGAAGTTCCTTATAAATTTGGCACAATACTCTGCAAGACCCAAAAAAGATCTCAATTCATCCTTATTAGTTGGCTCAGGTGCTTTCTCAATTGCAGCCACAATACTTTTCTTAGGTCTAATACCATTTCCACTAATAGAGTGTCCCAGATAAGTTACTTCAGATTTCCCAATTTGGCACTTCTCTTCCTTAATGGTTAAGCCTCTCTTCTCCAATCTGGACATCACTTCCTCAAATAAGTGGTTATGCTCTCTTTCATCATTACCCACAATTAAAATGTCATCCTGAAAGCATAACACTTTTTCCAAATCCCCAAAAATCTCCTCCATCAGTCTTTGGAAAACAGCTGAGGCAGAGGCTAATCCAAAAGGCATCCTCTTATAACGAAATGCCCCCAGAGGCGTGATAAAGGAAGTCAAGTGCCTAGAGTCTTCATGTAAGTTTATCTGATGATATGCTGAAGACATATCCAACACACTAAAAATGCACCCTTTACCTTTTACAGACAACATCTGAGAAATATTTGGCAACGGTTGTCTGTCCACCCAAATATTTTTGTTCAAATCTCTAAGGTCGATGCACAGACGAATCCTCCCCCCTTCCTTGGGTGCCACTACAATTGGAGCAAGCCATTCTGAAGACTCAATAGGTTCAATGATGCCATCCTGCAACAATCTATCCAATTCACTTTTTAAAGAGTCTTTCATTAAGTTAGGTATGCCACGTACTTTATGAACAACCGGTTTTGCACCTTTCTTTAATACAATTCTATGAGAAAATCCTCTCAAGACTCCCAATCTCAGAGAAAAAACTTGTGGATGCTTTTGAATCAAAGGATGACGAGAATTTTCATTAACTTCACAAATTTTTCCTTTTTCCATTAACATCACAGGCTCTTTGGCATTGGGATTCAGGACTATCCCCAAATCTTTCTGGTGACGCCAACCCAATAGATTGGTACCAAAGTCCGTGATATATATTCTTCCTTTCACTGCTCTTCCTTTGAAAACGATCGTCATCCAAATCATACCTATCATCACTATTCTTTTCCCTGCATATCCCATAGCTTTTATATCGGGTTCCAGCATTTCCTCCTCACCCTCATTATTCCACAATTCCTCATAAGTTTTTCTCGCAATGAGGGTAAACAGACTCCCAGAATCTACCAACAATTTAACTGGTATGTCATTCAATAACACTTGAGCATGAGGTTTCTCCAAAATACTTGTACTTTCCAGATCAACATTGTGTATAAAATGTTTTCCACTACCAGTTATAACCATAGACGCTGCATCAATAAAATTTCCTTCCACTGTTAATATTATTTCTTCCAAATTTCCACATACGTCCTGTATTTCCTGAATTGCACGTCCGCCACCTTCGTTGTTTTTGAATTTACAGACTTTGGCAAAATGCCCTCTTTTCCCACAATTGCGACATATAGCGGTTTTTGCAGCACACATCTTGCTTGATGCAATGTGCCCAGGTGCTCCACATCTATAACATTTCACTTCCCTTGCAGCAAATCTTCCACGATTCAGGTCCTCCCAATTTCTTGTCACTTTTTTCTTCACTTCCTCAACTGGGAATTTGTTCTTATCTCTTACTTCATTAACAATATTCTGCTTCCCATCTTTATTTGAACCATCCATTTCCAGTAGCCACACAGCCGTGTGCTCCATAGTCTTAGCAATTTGTATTGCCTCATCCAAATTAGAATCTTTCATTAGTAATTTCTCCCTTATCTTTTTGTTGTAGGCACACCTTACAATCTGGTCTCTTATCAAAGAATCAGATAACTGTTCGAAGCGGCAAGACAATGCAAGACCACGTAAGGTTGCAACATATGATGCTACATCTTCATCAGCATTCTGCATCCTTGAAAAGAATTTATAACGTTCCAAGACTAAGTTAGTTTTAGGTGTAAACTGCAAATCTAGCATTTGTAAGGACATTTCAAATAGATTGGAAGGCTGACCATCGCCCATACCTAAGGAAACCTCAGGTAGATCCTCATAGATCCTTCTTCCCTCTATGCCTAAATGATGAAGAAGAATTGCTTGTCTTCGGATTGGACTGTAACGATCACCTCCAATTGCTAGCAGGTAAGTAGAAAACATCTTTTTCCACTGTTTCCATGGAATGGATGGATCTCCAGGGGTTGGCAAAAAGGGTGGTGGAGAAGACATATTTTGATCACCCATAATTTGTTTAGATCGATAAATATTGTAAATATTAGTCAATAATACTAATAATTTCAATCTATACACTTTTTTTTTTTTTTTTTTTAGTCTTTTCTTAAAGCAATATAGAACCTATGTAAAGTTTTTCTTCAATTTCTTTTAGTAAGTCCCTTTTCAATTTCAATTTTTCCAGATGAAGGTTAAGTGAAAGATAGAGACATTAGGTGTGCACGTGAGTTCTTTTCTTTTATTTGTTTAATTATCCGTATTTTATTTGTGCAGGTTTTCCACTCGCATTAATTGCGCTCGTAGTATGCTTGTATTCAAAAGCTGTGTGCGCCCGTTGCTAAGGAAACGCCGACAGCAACACTGACAGTGCTCGCGGTGTGTTTGTTTATGAAAATGCCGACCGCGAGTACTGCCGCGAGCGCCATACCGACTGCTGTGTGCATACGCTGGCAGAGACGCGCTGGCAGGAGCACGCGCTTGCTTCGGTTGAATATTTAAATATATATACACAACCTTATACAGGCGCGCGGGCGTAGACGGTTTAAAAGATTTGTTAATTACCCTTATAGAGCCGCTCAGCCTCCGCTTCAATTTTCTCACGAGGTCCTTGAATGAATGTTTGAAGTTTCCATCAGTAGTTTCTTTTTCCTTCCTTCTTGTTCCGTATCTTTCTTTTTGAATTCATAGGTTAAGACTCTGAATTTGTTTCCAGGAGTGGAGATGCTCTATTTAATTACAATCCGTCTCCTGCACGGCGTGATCCTCGTCGCCAATGTAAAGATGAATCTTCAACAAAGTTTAGTTCCACCTTTCTTTTATTTCATATCCAATGTACAGCATCTCCAGCACAGCCATGAGCAGCATCCCTGGCACAGCTCCCAGCTTCCTCTCTCACATTCTAGAATCTCTCTCCTCCTATAGTTCTAGTATTACCTACTACATCATCTCTACAGACACCCAATAAATCATGCGAGTTAATGCGTAGTGCTGAATGGTCACATTTTAAATTCTTATTCAACAGAATCATAAGACCCCCTTAGGTCGACCAAAATCCCCAGTTGCAGGTTGGCCCGCAGAAGAATATGTCACAAACCCATCAAAAAATATCGGATCTTCGGCCCAGGTTTCCTGAAATAAACATATGTACTGCTTGTTGATAAAACTAGCCCACTCAGGGTCTCCCAACTTTTTACCAATCCCTGCCAAATTCCAAGACATAA
Source organism: Pleurodeles waltl (assembly GCF_031143425.1). NCBI lineage: Eukaryota > Metazoa > Chordata > Amphibia > Caudata > Salamandridae > Pleurodeles > Pleurodeles waltl. The sequence continues at coordinate 125,749,162 of NC_090436.1, read as the reverse complement.
TAGAGAATTCTGAGCAGGGGATCTGGTTCCTAGGTCTAGGATGCAGAACATTCTCAGAATTGCCAATCCACTATTCATGACTAGCCCCAGAATCTGCAATGGGGGTCCTTAAAGAGGAAACATTAGATAGTCATTCTATTTCAGGTAGTAAGTGAATAGGATTCTCTGTCGGGTTGGGACACAGCTTCTACCAGAATCCTGAGCCTCTCCCAAGAGGCCATCACATAGTGTGGGAAAACTTCTTACACTACCCCGGGGTGGATGGAATTGAAGTCTAATGCCAGATCCTCTAGAAGCCCTCAAATAACGAGTGTGAGTGTCGAAATCAATAAGGCTATCCATCAAAAAGGTTTTTACAAGGAAAATAGAAATGAAATCAAACTCTGCTCCAGGTTGACTGTGTCTACCCACCTCAAGAATATCAGCCCGGATGACAGGAAGGAAGGCAAATCCTCTGCATTCGTAACCAATAAATCACCTTATTTATAAGGGGATCCTGTGTTTCTCTAGTACCAGTAGGTAACATAGGCAACCCCCACTATATAAATAAAACCGCCTTTTCTCCTCCAGCCTCGACCCCCATTCTTGTTGATGGGGCAAAGTGCCCCGACTCAATATGAGCCCTCTTGAGATGACCTTATCGAGCCAGGGGGAGGGAATTTAGATGATCCCGCGTACACCTGAACTTCAATATCTCCACGTGAACCCATGATAGGATCTCTATGTTGGGTTATAAACCGCTTCCCTGGTCCACAAGTGATTCCATTTTTGGAATCTGTTTTGCATATCAGACCAGTTAGTACTTGCACAGTAGGGCAATTATCTATACTATTTGTCACCATACTACAAGGACTTGCATTTGAAACCATACATGTGGGGGGCTTAACCACTTGGGCATAGATTTCTGTTACAGATGGGGAGGTGAACGCCCCATCTGAAGCAGGGATAGATTTGCCCCCTCTGGATCACTGACAATTACACACTACCCTCTGTGCATGTTCTACCACATGTTTGTTCAGACCAGATAGTACCAAGTTCTTTAAATCGTTCAACTTCTGTGAAATGGTGGCCGAGTCAAGAACTCCATTTAATTCTACTTGTCTGTCCTGAGACAAGGGTAAATGAGGTATTGAATTTCCTCCTTTATGTTCTACATAAGATGAGTGCAAATCGCGTTCAAAGGATTCGCTAAATTCTGTCAAGGCAGCATAGCGGTTAGAGCATAAAATGTCTAGAGAAACCAAAACCTCTGTACTTAAAGAAGGCAAGGATGCTTTGTCCCCAATTAGAGGGCACAACACACGGGGGGTACTCGTCACAGAAGAAGGTGTTGGTATCTGAGCTGATGGAGCAGTATGAAATTCCACCTCTATCGTCAGATTAGACGTCTGTCGCCTTTTCCTATAAATGTCAGGAATCGTCTTGTGCGAAATGGTATCATGGCGTAAGCGAGGTGAAATGGAGGTGCTTCTCAATATGACTTTCACCTGTTCGAATAAAGTATCTATTTTTTCTAGAGGATTGCTACTATTGTCAGGGTGGCCAATCGCTTTACTAATTAAACCTTTTTTTTGATTTCTTAATGCCAGAGTAAGGCACGGGGCTATCTGCTGCCTTCCGTTTCCTCATAACTAATCAATCCAATATTAAAGTAGGGAGAAAAGAAAGAAAACGATCAGTTACCTTACCGGAGGCGCTGACTTCCCAGGGCTTGAGGAATCGGCCCAGCCCAGGCTCAAACAGGCGATGACGTGCGAAGACGGGCCCGTCTTGGCCTGGTCTTCACCCGGGCACACACCTGGGTGTGTCCCACGCACGATCCGCACTGCGCGTTACCTGAGCCCCTAATGTAGGCCCAGGGGTGCTGGGAATGCTGGGGGATGTGGTCCCTTTCCCCAGCAACACAGTCTCTCCTCCCGGATGGCGCGTCCCGTGCTGCACTTTACCTGAGCCCCTAATGTAGGGCCAGGGGTGCTGGGAATGCTGGGGGATATGGTCCCCTTCCCCAGAAACACAGTCTCTCCTCCTGGATAGCGTGTACCACGCTGCTCGTTACCTGAGCCCCTAATGTAGGCCCAGGGGTGCTGAGAATGCTGGGGGATGTGGTCCCTTTCCCCAGCAACACAGTCTCTCCTCCCGGATGGCGCATCTGACCACTCCTATTTCACAGGATCTGCTCTTGGTGCAACATTGGGTCTGACAGATGAGTTACAGGGCGGAGTAATCCTGTGTCCTGAAATATTTGAACATTTCATGTGAGTCTGTCATCTAAATCTGGCTTTTGTTATGGCGAATCTAGTACTGTCCTTATGAGGTTTGAGCAGGTGTCCCAATCTGCATGTCATATTCATACACTGAGAAATGTGAAGTTTGATAAGGGTGGACATCCTACAATGTAGAACTCATGTTGTCCATTAGACCTTCACACTTCGTGTATTTCATTGACATGCTTAAAAAATGTACTTGTATCCCAATGTATTTGTTGTAGAGAAGGCAAGTGGGTAGGCTGCTTAACCCCTAGCTCATGTATGTTGTCCATTCTAGATAGGCCAATGCCATACCTTTACGAGTGCAATATATACTATTTGCTGTGTCAATTGATACTTTGGGCCTGATTCTGACCCTGGCGGTAAAAACCGCCAGGGCCATGGTCCGCGGGAGCACCGCCAACAGGCTGGCGGTGCTCCTTTGGGCATTCTGACCGCGGCGGTACAGCCGCGGCCAGAAATGGAAAGTCGGCGGTGTACCGCCGGCTTTCCGATGCCCAGGGGAATCCTCCATGGCGGCGCAGCTTGCTGCGCCGCCATGGGGATTCCGACCCCCATACCGCCATCCTGTTCCTGGCGGTTTCGGCCGCCAGGAACAGGATGGCGGTATGGGGTGTCGTGGGGCCCCTGGGGGCTCCTGCAGTGCCCATGCCAATGGCATGGGCACTGCAGGGGCCCCCGTAAGAGGGCCCCACTTAGAATTTCAGTGTCTGCTTAGCAGACACTGAAATTCGCGACTGGTGCTACTGCACCCGTCGCACCCCTTCCACTCCGCCGGCTCCATTCGGAGCCGGCTTCCTCATGGAAGGGTGTTTCCCACTGGGCTGGCGGGCGGCCTTTTGGCGGTCGCCCACCAGCCCAGTGGGAAACCCAGAATGACCGCCGCGGTCTTTTGACCGCGGTACGGTCTTCTGGCGGTTCCCGCTTGGCGTGCGGCTCCCGCCGCCCGCCAAGCTTGGAATCACCCCCTTTGTGTCTGATTATATTTTGTTGCCTATTTGTTCCCAGACTTACCTTAGGTGATCTGAGGCTGTTTGGACAGTTATGGTTATGCTCATTTCTGCCTGACTTAATAGTGTAGCAAATGTTCCATATCACATACACCTATAGGTGTGGGATATGATGTAAGTAAAATAGCTTTCCTTTAGGTGCATGTGTCATTTATGTGTACACTGGTAATCAGTTGTGTAAGTGTTGACTCTGTACTTAGGTAGTGAGGATCACATGTCAGGACAATTATTAGTGATGTAGGTGTTCTTAAGTTTTCATGTAGAGGCTTCTATTCAGCATATCTGGTGGAATGAAATAAGCCATTTAAGCACAATGTATAGTGTCCATAGTTTTGTTGGTGTAACTATGCTCCCTTTAGTTGTCTGTGGATGTATCTTGTGTGCTAGGTAGCCCCTAATTGCAGTACATAGAGTTGTTGTCTATGTGACATTGCATATGATTAGTGGGTGCAGAAACTCCTGAAGAATCTATGGCTAGTATTTAGATGTTAACCAGAAATCTACTGTGGATTAATGATGCCCACTGAATGGAAATTACACATGTAGTGTATTCCTCAGAAGGTTATGCCATTGTATAAGGTATGTACAGAAAGATCTGGCATGTGATTGGAAGACAAGATTGTGTGTCCTATGTGAACTGCAGTGACTTACCATTCATGGAACATGATTTCTGGTGATGGACTGGGCAGGTGTTGAGTCAGAGTAGGAATGATATTGTGTTATCAGTCCCCTGCATTTCCTTAGACTGATGTCATGATGGGCAGTGATGAGCTGAATGGGGATAAATGTTTTGGTTTAGTCAATCCACCCAGTGCACAATGTTTTTGAGGAACTGGTGATTTGATGGGATGGTTAAGTAGTGGTCAGATGGTTGGCTTATGATGTTGATTAGACTGTTGTCAAATGGGAAAGTTGGAATTATCTTCTTGTGACATGATGTAGGCTATGACGGGTATTTGACTGGGCCTTTCCTAGCAGGAGATGTATAGCTACTGTTGTGCATGTTGTAATGTTTGTGTATGTGAAGAATGTGATGACCCTCTCTCTTTCCATCTCTCTGTTTGTGTGCATCAGCATTGGCAGGTGAAGGAGACAGGGCACATGCGAGTAGGGAAGCTTCCTGTCACGGGACCTGGAATGCTGAGATCACCCACAGCAAGGGACCCAATGGCCCAGAGGGCGAGAGGAGTGCCACAGGGGAGACAGGATCAATGTCATCATCCTCGGAAAATTCCTCCAGTTGACACTCCCTGGCGGTGGCAGAACCACTTGGCCCATTCCAGAACCATCTTTGTCTACCACCCCCCTTTCTATCACTGCCCTCCCTGTAGCTCCTCACCCAGTTGGCCATGCCCATTCGCCCAAGAGGTTGGCGTCTCCTTTGCTGGAGGCACCTCTGCCCCTGCCAGCCCAGCTGCCCTCAGTGAGGAGGCTATTGACCTCCTGAGGTCAATCTCCGTGAGTAAGTCGACCATCATGAATGCCATCCAGGGACTTACAACTCAAGTTCAACAGAGTAATGCATTCCTGGAGGGCATTAACGGGCATTCATTGTGCACTGGCTGGCCTACAGAAATCCTTTCAGGCTCTGGCCTCCACACTGATGGCAGCCAGCCACCCATTGTCTTCTGTCCCCACTCCACCTTCCTCTTCCCAATTCCAAACCCCTCTTCCCCGACCCAGCCAAAGCACACAGACATACATGTGTGCATCCACCTCAACATACAAGGGTAGCTCAGACAAACACAAGCACCACAAGACACACCACAGGCATGTAAACAAACAACATACATCTGCAGACATAGCAACAGTCACAACCTCTCCAGACATCCCCACCACTCCCAGAATCACAGACAATACACCAGACACACCTGCAAAAACCACAGCATCATTCACAGGTACAGTGTCAACACCAGGACAGTGCGCGCTCTACGGGCATCTAGAATGCAAAAACCCAACACTTGCAAGATAAAGTAATTTATGCATTGTGATGATATGTTATTGTTTAACCTTTTGCATTGCAGAATTCCATCCAAAAGATTCATTTTTAAGGTGCTTATAAATACTGTACATTTACAATGTATTGCTGCAGACATTCAGAGTGTGTTAGGGTGTGGTCCCTTTCCAGGGCCTTCTGGAGACTTTCCCTGCAACATGCCTGGGCGTGGTTCTAGGCTGGGCCAAGACTCTATAAAAGAGAGTCAGCCCAACTTCCAGTGCTCACTATTCAGAGGTCCCGGTGCAGAGCAGCAGCTTCTTCCTGAGCTCCTGTTCCGGCGGCCTATTTGGATTCTGCACTCATCTCTCATTGGTGATCACTGTTTCCAGGCGGTAAGACGGTGTTTGGACATTTCCCAACACCGTAATAGAGAATCTTTATATTCTTGCTTTTAATTCTTAAATGAATAACAGATTACTTGTGCGCTGCCATTTTTTGACATTTGTATAGTGGTTTGCAAATAGGGAGGACGCGCAATTTATTCCATAAAGATTTGACTTCGTTATTACATTATTGTTCATTGCGCGCTGATATTTCTTGACATTTACATGATGTTTTACGAGTTGGCAAGACGTGCAACTCGTTTCATGAGCATTTAACTTTGTTGTTCATTGCGCGCTTTTCTTTTCTTGACATTTACATGGTGGCATTCGAATTGGCGAAACGCGCAATTCACTTCTCGTGTGTAATTCATGCTGTTCATTGTGCGCTATCATTTTCTGGCATTTACATGGTGGCATTCGAATCGGCAACACGCGCGATTCTCTCCTTGAGTGTTTTTTCATGTTGTTCATTGTGTGCTACTATTTCTTGGCATTTGTATGGTGGCATTTGAATTGACAAGGCGCGCAATTCTTTCCCTGAGTGCTTTTCATGTTGTTCATTGTGTGCTACTATTTCTTGGCATTTGTATGGTGGCATTTGAATCGGCAAGACGCGCAATTCTTTCCTCGTGTATAAATAATGTAAGTTACTGTGCGCTACCATTCTAAGACATTTTCTTGGTAGCATTTTCAGTTGACACGTCGCGTGATTTATTCCTTGAATCTACGTTGTGTGATTTCATGGTGCACAAACCTTTATGGTGTTTAATACTCATATAAAAATCTGCAATGTGCGCAATTTACTTCCAAATGTTTTTTCTGAGATGAACACAACAATACCAGAATTTTAGATGTAATGCTGTGTGTTCCTGATATGTATTCATAAAAGGAGATTCATATGGTTGTTTAGAAATTGCTCAGAGTGTTTCCTGATTCTCATGCTAAAGAAAGTACTTGAATCTGAAAGTCCTATTTAACTTTTCCTGTTTCCTCCTCAGGTATTCGGTCATCTAAAGCCTAGTCAGTTTTAGGATTATTCCAGGGTTGTTCATGTTTTTTCGGAAAAGACAAAGCTTAGAGTTGTAGCATGGTACTGATTTCATGAGATGTAATTTTGATGTTGTGTTTTAACCTTTTGCTTCCTGCAGGTCTCCTTCCCAGCTGTTCCCGTCCTAATCCCCTTTTCCCCACTTGGACTCTCTTAGACTCTGTGATAAATCTAATCAGAGTATTGGAGCTGTCTTGTGGTGGAAGTGTTGGGAACGTGCACGGATCCCGAGGATCTGGTGACTCTGACATCCAGCCACTACACCTATCTTACCAACAGACAGCACAACAGCAGACCATCAGACATCCACCCCAGTCACCACATCCACAGTCACCACAACCACAGCCACGCCTACATGCAGCACATCCACCATACCTCCAGTCACCACCCCAACAGTCATCAACCCACCACGTCATCCCCCAGCACATCCACCCCCCTCAGTCCCGTACACATAAATGCTGTCACTCACCCACCCAACAGCCACACACCACCCACAAGAATACCTCCCACACACACGCACCCACATCAGACAACCTCACCCTCCACTCCCAAACCCCTTTCTGATGACCATCCCTGTGTGTCTAAAAAAGTGTTTCTTTCATGTTTTGATGTTTTCCCTACTCCATTTCCCCCCCAGGCCCGTACCTTTCACCCCCAAGACCTCCTCTGCCCCCATGCAAGATCCCATGCCCCTTCCCCTGCCAAGAAGTCAACCCCTCCCAAGAGGACCGAACCCTCCCCTAAGCCTAGGCCTAAATTCCCCCCTCCCAAGCCCAAACCCAAAGTTCTGCCTCCAAAACCAAGACCCAAACCTACCCTCTTTTGCCCCCCTAATCCCTGAGGTTCCTGCCTGCCCCCTTGATGCCCCTATCTGTTGAGGTTACATGGCAGTCAGGAGTCAAGTTGGGGGCACAAATATGTGCATTGTGTGCATGTTGAACATTGCTGTTTTGGACTGGCTTCTGGCCTTGGACATTTTTAACTTATTTATTCCTTTATTACATAATTGGGCCAACCAGTTGTTGATTTCGAAGTTACAGCTTTGTCCTACATTTCTTTTGTTAGGGCATATCTGGTCCTGGCTGACATTGTTTGTATGTGAGTATTTGTGTATACATAGTATTTGTGCTACCTGTTTTGTCTGGGCAGCATGTGAGGTTGTGTGGTGTGCATTTGTCCCCCTGTGATGGTGTGTGTTGTGTGATGGGCATGTGTATGTTGGAGACATGTTGTTATGATGGTATTGAGTGGTGTTTGTGTTGACATGTGTTTGTTTCAGTGTTGTGTGCCCTTGTGTGCTTGGACTGTGTGCGTGAGCAAGTATGGTGAATGATATGTCAGATAGGTTGTGATGTATATTTGTCGGGGTATGTTGAATGCTCCGTTGTATGGTTGTGTCATAGTGTGTGTTTGTACTCTGTTGGTGGTACAATGTGTTATATGTGTGATGTGTCAATGGGTAGTGTCTGTTCTCTCAATGCTTTGATGGTGTTGTGGTTGTGGTGCCATTTGGTGGTGTTGTGTGTTGTTGTGTGTGACTCTGCTGGTGCTGTGTTTCTGGGGGTAGGTGTGTGTTATTAACATGTGTGTGTGTATGATGGCCATGATGTGTGTACTGTGGTTGTGCATTTGTGTATGTGGCTATCTATGGGTGTGCGTGTCAGTGTGTGGTTACGTGTGTGTGTGTGTCGCCCTTGCCCCCGTTCCGGATGGGTTTGTTGTGTGAGTAGGTACTTTGACATTTTACAACAGTGATAGGCAAGTGTGTGTAGTCACGGTAGCTGTCGTCATCGTCATCACAGATTCCAAAGTCATTTGGGGAACAGGAGCAGCAGGAAGACATGTAGTTCTGGTTCCAAGGCAGCTCCAGATGTGTATGTCTTCCTGAATGTCTCCTTTTATACAGTTGTTTTCCACCTGGGTTTCCGTGGTGGTGCGACTGCAGCGGAAACCTTGGCGGTGTGCAACCTCGTAATCTGTCCAACTGAAACATGGTCTCCGCCGGCCTTCAGGTTGCTACCGTCATCTGTTGCGGCTAGACCGCACTGGTGGTGCTGGGGTGCTTTGGCTGCATTCTGTTGTGAATACCACCATGGTCATAATTTGGTGGTCTTCTCCACCAGCCTGTGGCGGTATGACCGCCAACATGGCAGTTCTAAGACCTCCAGACTCGTAATCAGCCCAAAGTGTCTTCTGCAATTTACATCATTCAGAATGACATGTCCCTTGTACAGCATGGGCAAAGTCAGCTGTGCTCCATCATGTAGTTAGGTTATATAAACAGTAGTGACTTGTTTGTTGCTTTTAATTTATCCAGGGAACAAAAGACAATGGATAAAAAAGAAGCGAGTTACACCATGCTTACTACAGAAATGTTAGAAAAGCTGCCTTTCACAGTAGTAGAAAGTCCTTCAACAGTATGGCTCGTACATGGTGTCATGAATCTGTCAATTTCCATCTTTTGTTTCACAAGATGCTTGAAACATTTTGTTGTGCGCAGAAACAAGCGGCTAGGAGCTAAATATATTAAAGAAGAGTGGGAGTTGCCTTTGAAGTTCAAATGTCTGAAAGGCGAAACAGACATCTTTCTGAGTGGAAGTGAATGTGAGGATACTGTTAGTCATTCAATGATCTGCAAACAGATGTCACTTCATGGCCTTTTCAATGTGGGGTCGCAAATTTGGCCTGCTTTCTGAAGGGTACTCCCGTCCCTTTGATTAGTCCAGCATTTCATATAATTTCAAACTGAAGTTATGTGGTTCTGAACGAACAGAGCTGTTGCGGGATGAAATCAGGAATTGTCTGCGCAGTTTCAGTGTCTCAAATTGTAACTTGTTGTGGACATGTTCTATTCCCCCCACTATCAATGTGGCCTCACATTGATACTACTAATGTAAATTATGACAATCTGAGCAGACTAAAGCCGCTACTGTTCCAACAACAAGTGGAGTTGACATTGGCCAGAGAGACACATGCTCTCCAGATAGTGAGATCATCAGCCGAGATACAATCCCTATTAAATGCCAACTTCCCCAAGCACTTTGGAGAGCTGGTTCCCAGAATATTTAATGCCTCGAGCACTATGGGGATTGTGCATTTCTTTAAAGCTGTTGGGTCTGGATTCATTTCAGTCTTCTAGACTGTCTTCGGAGTCATTCCATCAGCTATCCATTCACTCTTTTCAAGTGTGTTTGGTAGCTTTCCTGTGACTTTGGCACTGATTGGCAGGATACTGCTGCTGCTGTTCCTATTATGCAGTGGTTGTGCCTTCTTAGCTGAGCGGAGTGATAGAGCTACTACCACCAGTCCAGCTGTGCCATTATCGCGTAGGCTCTCATTTTTCTAATGAGACTCCTGGATTTCGAGTGGCAGAATTGCCTGCGGTGTGGGAAATTGTGTCTAACCCACTACAGGTGACATCTGTCGCTCCAATTCGGGTTTTGCTCCGGCTAACTAGCAATTCTTCATCTCTTCCCAGGGCAGGGATGATTGGGCAGCCAAGCGCATGACATAACTGGTTTCTCAGGGAAGCCGTGGTCACTCCAGTCTCACCCGTTTCTCTCAGTTACATTAGTCTCACATACACAATGACAAACCGAGGAAGTGTATATTTCAATAATGCTTTAATAAAGTGACTGCACCTTAGATAGCAAAGAGTGAACTGCAATAACCAGGACGATACAGCATGACAAGATTAAAATTGTGACAAGGAGAGTAAAACATGAAAATAATGCTAGAAGGGAGGACCTAGTCTGGCAGTTCAGCATGGACTGTTCCCATGTGGAGCAAGGTCAAGACTGATTTGCACATGGCTGGGTCCAAACTGGAATGGCATGGTGAGCAAAAGAATTGATGGATTAACCCAGATCTGTAACTGGGGGTGAATGTTTGATTTGTTCTACATTCTGTCCATCTGTTCATTTTGCATTTGTCACCCCAAGTGGGAAGGGTATGCCCAGACATGGGTCCCGTGCTCACTATGTCACCAGATTCAAGCTAGCCTGGCTGAAGAGGGGTGATACCCCAAAACCGGTCCCAGAATGCTTGTTTCTGGTCCATGGAGGATCTGTTTTGGTATATCGGGATGGACTGTTCACATGGGGAACAGGGTCAAGACTGATTTGCAGATGGCTGGGTCCAAACTGGAATGGCATGGTGAGCAAAACAATTGATGGATTAAACCCAGATCTGTGACTGGGGGTGAATGTTTGATTTGTTCTACATTCCGTCCATCAACTGTTCTTTTTGCATTTGTCACCCCAAGTGAAAAGGGTATGCCCAGACGTGGGTCCCATGCTCATTATGCCACCAGATTCAAGCTAGCCTGGCTGAAGAGGGGTGATACCCCAAAACCGGTCCCAGGATCCTTGTTTCTTGTCCAGGGAGGACCTGGTCTGGCAGTTCGGGATGGACTGTTCTCATGGAACAGGGTCAAGACTGATTTGCATATGGCTGGGTCCAAACTGGAATGGCATGGTGAGCAAATAATTGATGGATTAAACCCAGATCTGTAACTAGGGCTGAATGTTGGATTTGTTCTACATTCCGTCCATCAACTGTTCTTTTTGCATTTGTCATCCCTAGTGGGAAGGGTATGCCAAGACGAGGGTCCCTGCTCTCTATACCACCAGATTCAAGCTAGTCTGGCTGAAGAGGGGTGATACCCAGAAACCCGTCCCAGGATGCTTGTTTCTGGTCCAGGGAGGACCTGGTCTGGCAGTTCGGGATGGACTGTTCCAATGGGGAACAGGGTCAAGACTGATTTGCATAAGGCTGGGTCCAAACTGGAATGGCATTGTGAGCACAAAAACTGATGGATTAAACCCAGATGTGGGACTGGGGGTGAATGTTTGATTTGTTCTACATTCCATTCATCAACTGTTCTTTTTGCATTTGTCATCCCTAAAACAGCAGTCTCACTTAGGAGTGAGAGTCCAACTACGACAAAACAAAGGGGGTCCGACTGTCGCTGCTGCCATGACAGTGAACAGACTGGCAAACTCGTAATGAGGCCCTAAGACCATATAGTAACCACGTTTTTAACAGTTTTTTTTTTAAAGTTATGATATTTTGGCAATTGGCAATTTGAATTGGTAACATATTCAAACAGTGCAGAGCTAGAAAATGAAAGGAGTGACCTCCACTGCGAGTTGTTTGAATATGGTGAGGAAGTGCCAGTACACTATTAAATGATTAAAGGCTCCTGAATGGATGGTAAATTCTAGACTGAAGGTAGCCCAGAATTCCTTCATACAAGGCTCAGTGGGCTTGACAAAGAAGCTTAAAAGTACAACAATTTCTTTTAGGAAGTAAATGTAGAGGTATTACAATAGGACTTAAAAAAGTACTGGAAGAAAGACCACAGACCAGTTTGGCTGCCATATTCTGATTTACCTGCAATCTTGACAAAAGTGACTCATTGATAACTTCCAGGAGTGCATTGTCATAATCTACCCAGCTAGTTGCAAGTGCTTATTCATTCAACAGGGAGCCATGGAATGACTTTCTAAATAAAACAGATCCCATGGATCTTGGGAGGAGGACTTCCTTTCCTGTAAGCGTTTGCATCTCCTGATTCAAGGGTTTCTAGACCACATTCTTTCCATGCCTCATACATCTTCTAATTGTCTTGGTATTCCTGTGTCAGGATAAGTACTCTCAAAGTTCTTCTGAGAAACAATTTCAGCTCTTGCAGCCCACATTTCACACTGACTCATTCATATAGCAGTGATGTATTCAGCTGGGAGAGCATAGAGCTGCCTTTCTTTGGGCAGGAATGTCACTCCACTCCTTGGTACCCAGCGTATATTCCTGTTTAGCATTGTAGGTCACCCACAGACAGTAGAACTGCCTAGGAAAGACTATTATGTACATTACCTCTCACAATTTTGTTCATTGATAGTAAGAAACTGTGCAGTACACAACAACGGCATTAGAGGAGCTATTAGAGCAGAGGGATTTCAAGCACATTGAGAGGGTCCTGTTGCCACATTTCTAACATTATTTTCCTGATCCCTCCTGGCCTGTTTAGCTTCCGAATTCTGATTACGTTGTAGTAATTGGAGTAATGTGGGTAATTCTGCATTACTCATTGAAGCAAAATTATCAAGTATTATCAGATTACTCTTGCTTGTGTAATTAAGAATAGTTTGTGGAAAAGAATCCTACCACAAGATCATATTTAGCAAGCGCAAGTGGTCACTTGTCAAGGCTACTAGAGTTCTGCTGCATTTAGTGCTGTTTCTTAGAGCTAAATGGCCCCTTCAATCCATTTTAGATGTGAGTGGGCATTTACATGAAAGACAAGCTGGAGTTTCAGGGTGTGGGTGTGACATCCAAGGTATATTTTGTTAAACAGGGGGCTAGTCTTTGGCCATAGCAAAAAGATCTAGGGATATATTTCGATCCTAATCATCCAGAACAAGTCTTGGGGCATGCACAGATGTGACAGTTGTGCAGGGATCCAATTTTGTGGAAGAGTATCCATTAGGGTTTTGAAAGGATTTGGGAAGATTGAGGGGATTTATGCACAAGATTATAAGTAAACAAGGAGCTATTCCCTAAGCCCACAGGCTTCATCCTATTCCAATTGTGATGAGAAAACATTGCAGCAGGAATTGGCAAGGCTGTGTGAACAAGGTGTAATTGAGGAAATTGAGGCATCTGAGTGGCTAGCTCCAGTGGTAATTGTGAAGAAGGGCAATGGGAAGCTGTGTGTTTTGTGTGGATCTTTGGTATCTCAAAGCAGTCATCTGGTTAGATAGGCATTCTTTGCCCAACATTGGGAAAATGTTGGCTATCTTGAAGGGAGCTAACGTATTTTCTACCTTGGATTTATCATCCGCCTATCATCAGATAGTGCTGCATCCTAAGTCCCAAGTTCTAACATTTTTCATCACTCCAGAAGGTGCTTACAGGTTTGGACGCATGCCTTTTGGTCTAGTTTTGGCGTCAGCCATATTTCAGCGGGCCATGCATCACTTGTTTAAAGAAATACTGGAAGTGACTTATTTCCAAGAAGATATTTTGGTGTTTGTAAAAAATCAGAGTGGCCACAATCAAACCATGAGAACTGTCCATGACATTTTGCAGGAGAAGTGTAATATTGAAGTGCCTGGGATGAAATACTTTGGTCATTGGATAGACCAAATGGTATTTCTCCAAAATTTAAATTGATGTCAGCAATTGAAAATGCACCCTCTCCTAAAAACAAGGATCAGCTCATATCTTTCTTGGGATTAGCTGAGTACTATTCAAAATGTATCCCTATGTTTGTGGACAAAACTAAGTGTATGAGAAAACTGATGTGTAATAAGGAGAGTTTTGTCTGGTGTGATGGATGTGAGTCAGAATACAATTAACTGAAAAGATTGATATCCTCCGCACCTGCACTAAAACCATTTGACACCAAGGATCGGAGCATTATTAACACAGATGCAAGTTCTGTAGGTCTGGGTGCTATATTGTTACAAGTGAGGGAAGGCAAGGAAGAAACCATTGCATATGCTTTCAGACCCTTGAAAGAACCGGCAGAAAAACTACACCATTATAGAAAGAAAAGCTCTTGCTTGTTGGTGGGGTGTCAGCCACTTTAGGAGGTATGTGTGGGGAACTGATTTCATCAACCTTTGATTGATATTTTCTCTCTAAAGGTGCTGGAAGGGCCACACCTAGCCCCCTGGGTAATGAGGATGTTTGAGTATTGCTATGTTTTGGAGTATGTGCCTGGAAAAGAAAATGTATTAGCGTATTGTTTATTAAGGCTGCCTGTTAAGGATGGAGCAGAGGCAAACAAGGAACCTGTGGAGTTAGTAGTTGCTGTGGACTTGGATGTGAGTAGAGTTACTGAGGGAAGGATTTCACATGAAAAGTACGTAGTAGAAACACAGGGAAATTCCATTCTGCAAGAAGTTATGAAATATGTGCAAGAGGGATGGCCATTGAAGGGAGTTGCTTTCACAGAAGCAGAATGTTTCTGTAAAGGTATTGTGGAATTATCTAAGGAAGGTTGTGTTATGATGAGAGGGGAACAATTGATGTTTCCTGCCTCAATGTGTGAACGTGTGATGAAATTTGCTCATCATGGCAATTTGGGCATGAGTGTGACCAAGAGACATATCAGGTCTGAGTACTGGTAGCCTGGTGTAGACAGTGATGTAGAGCACCATATCAGGGAGTGTGTTTTGGGTGCGTGGAGTGATAAATTTCAGAAGGTGGTGAAAAAACATCTTATTGAGTCAAACAAGTGTGACGGACCCTGGAAGAAAATAGCTATTGATGTCATAGGGCCATTATATGCTTTGGGTAAGATACCTAAGCATGCTTTGGTGGTAGTAGACTATTTTTCACAACGGCCGGTGGTAAAGTTAATTGAAAATGTCATTACTGAAGTTGTGGCACAGTTCTTAACTGATTTATGTGATTCTGAAGGTTTACTTGAAGCTTTTGTGTCTGACAACAGGGTATAATTTGTGTCTAAGGTCATGACTGATTTTTTGAAAATGTATGACATTGAACATGTAAGGGTGTCAGTATACTACCCCCAGATTAACAGACTAGTTGAGATGTGGAACAGAACTTTGAAGGATGGTTTGCAGTTGGCAATAAGCAATAGAGGGGTTGGCATAAGGCAATTAAGGTACTTATATGGTTATACCGCGCTACTCCCCAAGGTGTGACTGTAAAATCTCTGTTTGAAGTGATGAGGGGACGGAAACTTAGAGCTTTACTTTCCAAGGGGGTAGAAAGGAAGAAAGTGGTGAGAGAAAATGTGTAAGGGAGTTACAAGGTTGGTGATTGGTTTCATATTTTGAAGGAGAGTAGGGTCAACAAGTGTGAGTCTCATTTTCCAACTCTTTGAGGGTTGTGAAAGTGTAAAAATATTCCTTGTTGTTAACTGATGGAAATATGTGGAATCATAGTAAAATTGTGAAAAACCCAGAGTGCATTGTTCAAAAGGCAATGACTAGAGATCTCTCAGAGTCAAGTGTATTGGGTGGCAGTGAGTGTATCCCACATCTTCGAGCCAAGGCAATGATAAGGTTGCCCAGGAGATTAGAAGATTTTGAAATGTAAGAAGTTTCCCTTGTCAAATATTTTGATAGGGCTTTGATGTAACTTTGAATTTGGTGATGTGATGTCTTAGGAAGTCGATGCCAAAGTAGTAATGTTTAATTTGATCTTTACAAGTTTATTAAATAACTCGTGTAAATTAATGAGGGAAAGGTATGTGTTATGTTTTGTATGCTGGGTTTCAATAATGTGCAGCCTCACGCTGAGAGTGTTTATTTTTGTTATGTTCGATCTTGGAACTGTCGGGCAAAAGTTGCTGGTAAATCTCCCCTCCCCGTTCGCACGTATCTAAATAAACTCTACCTATCTTACCAACATGTGGCCTCCACTATTTTGGTGGTGATGTAGGAGGCTGGCTCTTTATATAGTGGACCAAAATGAGGTACACTGTGCAAAGAATCCGAGCAATCCCCAGAGGTATCACAGAGGCACAAATGACATCCCAAATGCTCTCTTTTTGGGTAGTGTGGTCAAACAGTTAGGCATATCAGACGGTAGTGCTAAACATGTAAGGCACACACTCAGTAAGTGAACACACACACTCCAGGATCACTGGAATCAGGCAAGCACTTTTTGAGATAAGAATTTTTATAGTTTTTAAAAGTTGACACAGAGCAGTTTTTGGGTCTGGTGATGTTATCCTATGGAGGAATAACATGTAATGCATTCAGGCACCTCACAGTGACTTACAGGACTGTTCTTCAGGACTTAAGGTGGGCGGGAGCAAGGTCCAAGGCCACACCAGCAGGTCACCTCAGGTGGCGTTGGGGCATCTGGGTGCAAAGATGTGTAATGGCATCAGGAGTCCCATTCATCTCAATGAGGAACAGTCCAGTTACAAAGCTGCTGCAGGGAAGGACTGAAATATCAGTCCAGGGGAACCCATAGAGGGCTTGACCTTTGAGGTCTTCATGCATGTGGAGGCACTGTTGGTCCATTCCTTCTCAGAATGCAGGGCGAAGGTGCAGTGGTGTCTTCTGGTTTTCAGTCCTGTGCTGGAGGTCCTCTTGGTTGCAGGGGGCCCACAGAAACAGTCTTCAGCCATGGGCTGAGGGTCTAGTTCGACCAAGCCAACAAGCGGGCTCAGGTCTCACAAGGCTGGGACACGTGGGGACACCCTTGTCACAGTGTCCTTTCCTCAGGATCTGCAAGCCGCCGAACAAAAGACCCACCGCCCGGCGTCACCAACTTAGAAAGCTATTATAGCACAGAGTTATGATGAAGCCAGGCGAGGGGAAGGGAATTAGGGTAGGGAACTGCAGGGAGAGAGATCTGAAAAGGAAAATGGTTAAAACAGATATGTATTACTTATTTATAACAGCATGAATATGTAATTATACTCTTAGACAAAGGCATCTCCATGGTTGCGAGTCGAGACCCTTAAAAACTGGGCATAGCCCTTCCTTGAATCATAAAGCAAGAACAGTAACTCACAATTCTACCTATGGACAAAGGCGTCCCAGCAATAGCAAGTTGAGACCCTCATGGATAGGGCGTGGCCCTTCTTTGAATCATAAAGCAAAAATATTTACTCACAATTATATCTATGGACAATGGCGTCCCTGCAATAGCAAGTTGAAACCCTTATGGATAGGGCATGGCCCTTCTTTGAATCATAAAGCAAAAACATTGACTCACAATTATATCTATGGACAAAGGCATCCCTGCAATAGCAAGCTGAGGCCCTTATGGATAGGGTGTGGCCCTTCTTTGAATCATAAAGCAAAAGCATTTACTCACAATTATATCTATGGACAAAGGCGTCCCTGCAATAGCAAGTTGAGACCCTTCTGGATAGGACGTGGCCCTTCTTTGAATCATAAGGCAAAAGCATTTACTCACAATGATATCTACGGACAAAGGCATCCCTGCAATAGCAAGTTGAGACCCTTATGGATAGGGCATGGCCATTCATTGAATCATAAAGCAAAAACATTTACTCACAATTATATCTATGGACAAAGGCGTCTCTGCAATAGCAAGTTGAGACCCTTATGGATAGGGCGTGGCCCTTCTTTGAATCATAAAGCAAAAACATTTACTCACAATTATATCTATGGACAAAGGCGTCTCTGCAATAGCAAGTTGAGACCCTTATGGATAGGGCGTGGCCCTTCTTTGTATCATGAGGCAAGAACATGAACTCACAATATACCTATGGACAAAGGCATCTCTGCAACAGCAAGTTGAGACCCTTATGTATAGGGCGTGGCCCTTCTTTGAATCAGAGAACAAGAACAATTGGTAAAATCATGATACCTCAGGATGGCATGAGCTTTAGGCAAAAGTGGGCGTGGCCCTTCTCTGAATCATAGAACAAGAACAATTGGTAAAATCATGATACCTCAGGATGGCTTGAACTTTAGGCAAAACTGGGCGTGGCCCTTCTCCGAATCATAGAACAAGAACAATTGGTAAAATCATGATACCTCAGGATGGCATGAGCTTTAGGCAAAACTGGGCGTGGCCCTTCTCCGAATCATAGAACAAGAACAATTGGTAAAATCATGATACCTCAGGATGGCATGAGCTTTAGGCAAAACTGGGCGTGGCCCTTCTCTGAATCATAGAACAAGAACAATGATCGAGCAACAATTATACTTTTCACCCTAAGAACATCAAGCCTCTGCATTGGGATTTCAACAAGGCTTAAACATGTATTTCACATATCACACTTCCAAAAGAAATTAACTACAGCTTGCTTTCTATTCATGAATAAAGTGCCTTCATTTTGGTAACTGAAAACGCTTTTCACTTCAAGGCGTTAAGCGCTTTCCTTCTCGTGTTTGAAACGCTTTCTCTAATCCCAGAAATGCTTTGACCTTCATGCTTTAAAGCACTTTGCTTTCCGTGTGTGAAACGCTTTCTCTTAAGGCCTGAAATGCTTTGGCCTTCGTGCTTTTAATCGATTTCCTTTCCGTGTGTGAAACGTTTTCTCTTAATGCCTGAAATGCTTTGGCCTTCGTACTCTGAAGCGCTTTGCTTTCTGTGTGTGAAACGCTTTCTCTTAATGTCTGAAATATCTTGGCCTTCGTGCTCTGAAGCGCTTTGCTTTCCATCTGTGAAACGCTTTCTTTTAATGCCTGAAATGCTTTGGCCTTCTCGCTCTGAAGCGCTTTGCTTTCCGTGTGTGAAACGCTTTCTCTTAATGCCTGAAATGCTTTGGCCTTCATGCTTTGAAGCGCTTCGCTTTCCGTGTGTGAAACGCTTTCTCTTAATGCCTGAAATGCTTTGGCCTTCGTGCTCTGAAGTGCTTTGCTTTCGTGTGTGAAACGCTTTCTCTAATGCCTGAAATACCTTGGCCTTCGTGCTCTGAAGCACTTTGCTTGTCCTGCCAAGGGCGCTCAACTCGCGTTGTGCTAAAGGAGCGCTTAACCTTTGGAAGTAACAACCCCCGTAAAGATTTGGCTCATCAAAACCTTACCACTACGAGTACATCCTACTCGTATCTGAATTCACCAGGGAACAAGGATGCTCCAGTTTGCTGCCACTCTGCCATTCAGCAATCTGCTTTTCCTCAGAGGAACCTCCACAAGGTCTGACTGCATCGAGGTCTTCAAAATAGTGAGCAATTTGCTTGGGTGTGGCTGGG
This sequence comes from Pleurodeles waltl, assembly GCF_031143425.1. Taxonomy (NCBI): domain Eukaryota; kingdom Metazoa; phylum Chordata; class Amphibia; order Caudata; family Salamandridae; genus Pleurodeles; species Pleurodeles waltl. The sequence goes on along the minus strand of NC_090436.1, from coordinate 125,729,851 downwards.
CTTTATAGGGCTGCCACACCCCCAGATGGCTGCTGCCTCTAGAAACATGGGAATTGTAGTCCCTTCATAGAATAGCACGGATAAGTGCATGTTGTCCATCAATGTCCTGACCCTGCAGCTACATGAGCTTTACCACAGGGCAGGTGATGCTGATGACCATTTCCAGAACAAGGTTGGATGACAAGAGGTGCGCATGAAGCGTGCAGCGGAGTTTCGGGTGGGACCTGGACTGCGCACAGCCTTATTCCTGACAACCCTTGGTTCTCATCTCCTTGGTCTGTGCAGACAGGTAAAGAGCTGTCCTGAGGCTTCAGGTCTTTGTCTCCTGGTCACTTGTGGTTGCAGGGAGGTCTGCAGAAACAGGCTGCAGATGTTTCCATAAAGTCCACAGTGGGTGCACTCAAGGTGGACTTTATCTTTGGAGGGCTTGGGGACCACGCTGACACCGCTGGTCCACTTAAACACAGACTTGGCAGCCCAGGTGCAGTGGTGATGTCCAGCATCGGGTTTCTGGCGGTCCCAGTCCTCACAGTTCTTTCTTGCGTGCCTGCAGATGCAAGGGAGCAGCTCCTCTTATCCAAGGGAGTTCTTCCTGGTGTTTTGCAAAGCACTAGCAGCTCTCCCAGTTTCTTGGAGGCTGCAGTGGCCCTACAGATCAGTTGCTCCTCGACGGTCAGGTGCAGCAGGCAGGCTGGCAGGGTTGGTGCCAAGTCAGTCAAGTTGCTCTGTTCTCGTTTCAGTAGGCTTTGTGTCCACTCCTTCTTTTGTGTCCAGCGAAGATATAAGGTCCTGGTTATAGGGGGTCCCCTAAATACTCAATTCCGGGGTGCTAAAGGGAGTGACGGGTAGTAGACAATGGGCTACTTACCATTGAAGCCACTATAACCCTAGATGATCACTTCCTGTTGGGGAATTGGCATCGCCCTGCCCAGAGTTCCTAAATTCCACCACACACAAGATGGCAGAATTTCCTAAGTTGTGTCTACTTCAGCTGGTCACTGTAGGGGTGTTCTCAGTCTAGAAATGTGACACACTTCCTGCATAGCTAATTTTCCAGCCTGTCCAGGTGCCAGATAGGCCCTGTGATAGAGGGGGTTAGCGTCTTCATCTGTGGAAGGCCAGTTCTGCATACCATAGGTAGTGGGCTTCTTTGAAGCTTCCTGCCTTGAAATGAAGACCACTCTGCAAGGAGGGGTATTCCACACCCCAGCACTGACAGGCTTTTGTTTTTGACCTCCATAGAGTGAAGACTCTCACCCTGGGAAATCAGATTCTCATCCGTCAGTTGCAGACTGGCCATAGCTGGTCAGTGAGCTCACCAGCAGTTGGCAGGTTTTCAGGAGGCACCTCTTAGTAAAGTGTTATTTCAGATGGAGCCTGATTCTGCAATGACTAATATTCCATATTTTAACTACTGATGTGTAGCTGAGTAGCAAATGTACTGTTGCCCCTTCCATCAGTCAAACATAGCAACTTCAGTGACAATTAGTAGAAGCATTCTACTAATAATATATATTCAAATCCAGGAGGTGCCAACATCTCCAAACTGAGCATGGCAACACATAGGGGGAATTTTGTCAAAATGTTTTTCTGGCAAGTATTAGACAGAACTTCCATCAAGTCGTTCTGATTCATAGGGGATAGGAATCATAGGGAGTAAAGTAGACTTTATGAAGTGAGGTGTGGGACTTATCCCAGTATTTATTGATTACAGGGAGTGAATTTATAATCAAACTACTTTTTGCTGAAATTAATATGTCATTGCAGTAAAGGTTATTTGCTCATTATTCAAAATAAATTGATTCTGCCGAATTATTGTTGGTTGTTTTCCACACTTACATACAGAAAGTAATTCATAACCATCTATCTTCTCTACATTGTTGTATCACTAATAGACCACAGACGGAAGTGCTATTTATTGGCAATACTAGGCCCTCCTCATGTACACATCTAAGGTCTGGTTAAAAAAGAGAAAACATTTATTAAATGATTTTTATATTTTTCATGCATTTGCTTTTGTTTTGTGATTTGTATGAAACAACAACCGTCTCAGCTCAGACCACTGTCCTCTACCATATTCCCCAAAAATGCAAGCCAAATGATTTCTATATTGTAGTATATACTAAGTGACTAGACAGAACACATAAGGCTGAGGTTTACATGAACTCCAGCTATTACCTATTTTACAGTGCCTAGCTACTACTTTCCCTTTATGATTACATTTCCTTCCTCCTTTGATTACTTTACCTTTTCTACTAGAACATGGTGTCTAGTAAAAGAGTAGTAGATGAGAGTCAGGGCAGCATAATGATTTCATACAGCGGTGGTAGATATGAACTTTGATGAGCCAAGGACTTTAAGATCCAATATACGAGTTTAATGACTGGAGCACTACACTGCCACACCTTCGTAAAATACTTTTTGTCAGAGCGCTACCTTGTCTTCTGTAAAACTACATATAAATGCATGTAAATGCTCATATACAAGAAAGCCACCAACCAATCGTGAGACATTCTTTTCAGGCTTTGCTTGGAAAAAAAACATAACCAAGCTGCTGAAATGTCTCACTTCAACATCTTCACACATGCACTGACACAAGCAAACTTGCCCACACATTCACACATACACACAGAATCACACACACACATTTTCCCATGCCCAACAGATTGCATGAAAGAACAACTAAAATATAAAACTGCCCAAAAATATAATTAACACACAACTATAGCACAGCAATTGAGCAGATCTACTAAACATGACTTTATACACTATGTTGATAAGACAATAATGATGATTTAAATGTTCTATCACACTAGAATGAATTGAAAACTCCAAGTACCAGCATGAAATATAAAGAAGTGCTATATAAAAAAAGAAAACTAAGGTTAAATCATTGCAAAATACTCCTACTGCTCAGCACCATTCATGTCTGAGACTTTTCAGCAAAACTCCACAATTTATTTTTTTTAATTACATTTATTGGTTTGTATAGCCCTATACTGTCATTAGGTAGCCACTTATGATTTAAAGTTCTCAGATTTAAAAAAATCAAATGATCCAAAGTTGCTCAAACACTCTGCTCTGCAGCTTGTGACACAATGACTCATAACTTAGATGTGGGTGAGAGATAATACGAATAGAGATGATCTGTCTGATCTATGCCAAAGAAGCCTTCATCTCCAGGAAGACATTCCTGATTCGTGGACTAATGGAACACTAGAAAAGAACGATGATTGACATAATAGAGACTGAAGCCCCCTCCCCAATGCTAAAAAAGGATCACAAACAAATTAGTACAACCTCAGCACAGCAGTAACTTAAATGAAGAAAGGAGCATAGTCAGATTTTCAGAGAGATGATGGAGGCAAGCACCACTCTCGCCACACATAAATCAACTCAGAACTTTCAGGAATTCATACAAAGAAAGCATATGGAATACAAAAGTGGAATCCCTCAGATTCACAAGGATGAACTGTAAAGGCTTCTGGGCCGTCAGTGATGAAAACATAAAGAAGATTGATATCTCAATAATAAAGGTCTTAGTACATCTACAAGGTCAACTTCTGACCAGCCACCACACCAAGCAATTGTGACAGTTTGCAAAAAGTCACTAACACTCTTCCACTCCATGAAAGCAAAATATATAGCCAGTTAAAGCTAATTCAAGACCCTTGATGAAAGTGAAGTCAAACAAATCTTGTCATTAATAAAGCCAACAACACATTTCAATGACATGAGTCCTCTCTTCTCTCCACTCTAGACCGCAAATAAAAAACTTCCATCTGATATCCTCCATCATGCTTCTGTGAAAATGCTGGAAAAATGTATTCATAACCAACTATGCCAACTATGCAAGAATACATCACAGAACAGCAATTGTGCATATTACGAATGACACTCTAAAATACTCGACCAAAACCATTCACATCTCCTTGACCTATCCTGAGTGCTTGACATGGTCAGACATAGCAATCTCCTAGAATGGGTTTGGCAGGAACTGTAGTGAAATGGTTCTCATCCTTTCTCCAGAATTGATCACAGAGAATGAAGCTGCATCACACACAATCAAATCCTTCCCAAGTCTCATTTGGGGTGTCCCAAGGATCCACTTTCTCCCCCACTCTGTTCATGGGACCACTAACGGAAATCCTCAAGCAGGCTAAATTCTTTTATCATATAGATGCAGATGATGCATAGTTGTACCTAAAGATATCTTCTCTGGAACATATCAGAAGACTCAGTAACACATTCATGAAAACACAACATTGGTTGGCACAAAACCACTTAAAATTAAATGCACTAAAGCATAATTCTAATTACTGTCCTCGCCCCACAGTTCTCCAGCAGCCAAATAGTGGAGCAACTCAACTTCCCTCAACTACAAACCAACCATCATAGAGTCAACTAAATCACTTGAAATAATGCTAGCCATAAGCCTCAATATGTAAGCACACATCAGTGAAGCAACAAGAGGGTCCGTTTTCCATATTAATTTCCTCAAGAACATAAAGCCTTTCTTACTACTCCCAGACCTCAAAGTAGCAGTGCAGTCCCTGGTCATCTATAGGCTGGTATACAGGAGTGCAAAATTAACAGGACTGCTCAAAGTAAGGAATCCTTCATTCAAGGCTTCTCTTAATACTGATGCTAGGCTGATAACATGATCAAGGCGGTATGACCATATTACTCCTTCACTCAATCCTTTGGAGGCCAAAATTCAACTGAAGATAGCTTACATACCACACAAAGCCCTGCAGTTGGCTCGGAAGCTCTCAATCTCTGGGGAAAGCATACTCTATGGAATATGGCATATGGGATCTCTGTTGCTAAAACCCCCAAAGTTAAAAAAAAAGAACACCTATGACCACACGTTCTTGAAGGCAGCAACAAGAGTTTGGAACTCGCTCCCACCGGAGACACAGGCTAATATTAATGAACTGATCCTCACTTAACTGAACGAAGAGGTCATGGGCACAATGTCATGATTCAATCACTAATGTAAAACAATACGAAGACTGGCCAGTTGCCACTCTACCATGAGTTAACAGACTGTGTCATGGGCAACAGACTTACTCACCTCCTACCTCATGTAACTATCTTTCTGAGTATGTGTTGTTTTATATATATGTAAAGTGTTGTGGTACCTGAAGGGAATGGTTCTTAAATTGTTAAATTCTGTGGACCCCCACTAAATCGTTACTGGAATCCAGGGGCCCCCAATGAGTCAATATTAGAAGCTGGGGTCCCAACTGCTAAGCATTTTATTTTACATTTGAACCTCAAAACAATGCACAAAACTATGTATACACATTGCAAATGCTCAGATATTGATTTTTTTGTAAATAAATTTGCACATTTTCAATGTTGCTTCTTTAGTTCTATATACCTTATTATTTATAATTCATGAGTCTTAATATTATTTAATTTTGTAAAACAATCCTGGACCCCCTGAGTGGACCTTGTTGAGCCCCTGGGGTCCTCGGGCCACAGGATTGCACTATATTTCATTTATGACATTTAAAACCTTTGAATAAAAAAATAAATCAAGAACATCAAAACTCAGCATTAACAGTAGACAGCAGGGAGAACTCAATATGTTTCGTTTTGTATCTGGTCTGTCTCATATTGTCACACACTGTACCATACACATTTTAAAAACATAAGTAACTAACAGCAGATCCTAATGCATAGCATTCGTTCATTGACATACAAAGAGTGTACCTACTCTATGCAGCATTGCCCTTGGAAAATGAAATATGAACTACCTAAAAATATTAACATGTCAGCACCAAGTGATAGATTGTATGTGTCTCACACTGCATAAAGAGCAAGTTGGTGTTAGTTTTGCCAACAAACGTACTGTAACAACTTCAACTAGTCAAAGACTAAAATGTCAAAATAATCAAAAGTTTTAAACTGAGAGATCAAAAAATAATCATTCTGCAGTCCTTATATTGGCCAGATAACATTGGGATCATGTGTGCGCTAACTTAAGGCATGAATTATGTGCTGAGTTTGGTCTAATTAGTGTTGTGAATGGTTACAGAGATGAAGCAGTTCTATGGTACCACCTTTGTAAATGGTGAGTTTGAACTTTATTCTTAACAGAACATCCTGATATTGTTTGGATACCTAGCAATTTATTTCTTAGCTTATGCAGTGGAACTACACAACAGAACACACTGTGCAACTAAAAGCTTGGAATGCAAGAAATATAACAAAAAATACATATAATAGAAGAAATAAATCATTGCAGAAGACATTAATCAATGTAAAAATAAAAAACACCCATTCTACAACATTCCAATAAGACCAACTACACTAATTCAAGACAAAAAAACAGCAGTTGGGAAACCAACTCAATACACCAAAACATAGGAAAATCCAACAAAGTAATATTAAGGCAAAACAAGAACACACTACAACAGAAGAAAACAACAAAACAGCAAAACACAACCAAATCAGAATTCCTAAAACAAATCAAGCATAACAGAACACATCAAAACAATAGACAATCAATTGAGAAGAAAAGCACAGCAACTTTTAATTGTATGTTTTATTATATTCTTTGTGAATTATTGCATTTTATATTTTGTATTGCTATGCTGTTGAGTTATTTTGTTTTGATGTGCTGCATTTTGCTTATTGTGCTTGTATGTTTTAATGTTGGTATATTGTTGTGTTGGTGTGCTGGTTCTTGTCCTGTCAATTGACTATCGTAGGATGGTGTTCTGTTGCTGTCTATTATATTGTCTTATTTTGTTGTGCCTTATTGTATTGTGTGTGTGTCCTATTCTGTTGTTGTTAAAGCATTCTTGATTAGCATTATGAGTCGCTGTTCAGTTTGACTCATAAGTACCACTGATCCAGTGGCTTTACAAATGTAAAAAACGTACACACCCAGGACTGCTTCAAGATTTTGAAAAACACAGTTGATAAAAAGACCACTAAGAAATAATACAAAAGAATAGTTGAGTAAAGTCATATGTTAGAAAGATAAGGCAGGAATAAACTGAACCCTGAGCTGTGGCTACAAGCAAACCACATCAAATTGATCTCAGGATGCCCTTGTAGCCTAGAAAAAAAAGGAATATTCAGGCAACCCCTTGCAATATATAAAACTACAAACTAGAAATTCACAATTAGCGAATGAAATATAGCAATGAGCATTAGCAAGCCATTAGGTCTCGCCTTTAAAATGTGACTTTCGATCTACAAGCCTGTTTGCTTTGAGAATGCAAAAATGTAAAACAAAATTAAATGGGCATAAGTGCATCACTGTACATGAGCACACAAGTGCTTGAGAGTGCAAATATAGAGTGAAGAGACATCTATCTATCTATCTATCTATCTATCTATCTATCTATCTATCTATCTATCTATCTATCTATCTATCTGTTAGAAATGGGGTCTTTGACAGTCAGGTTACCCCCTGTTCAAGCAAGGACCCTCACTCTAGTCAGGGTAAAAGAGAATCACCCTCAACTATCCCCTGCTTACTCCCTTGGTAGCTCGGCATAGCAGTAGGCTTAACTTCAGAGTGCTAGGTGTAAAGTATTTGTACCAACACACACAGTAACTTAATGAAAACACTACAAAAGGACACAACACCAGCTTAGAAAAATAGAAAATATTTATCTAAACAAAACAAGACCAAAACGACAAAAATCCACAATACACAAGTCAAGTTAACAATTAAAAAGAAAAAAGAGTCTTTATGTAGTTTAAAACACACACTAACACTGTTAGCGTGAAAATGTACCTTGGGTGTGTCAAAAATAACCCAGCACGGGCGAGTGTGCCTCAAAAAGGGATTGCAATGCGTCGATTTCACTCACGAGCGAGACCTTGGGTTGTTTCTCCTTTCTTCGGATTGGGGCGTGTCGTTTCTTCTCTCCACTGGAGAGCGATGCGTCGATCCAGTCAGCACTCTCCGGTCCAGGCAGGCCTTGAGTTGCTTTTTACATGCCCAGTGGTGCTTGAGTCAGAAATCCAGCTGCACGATGATCCGAAAACCACGCAGCGTGGGTTTGCGATCTCACCGCCTCCGCCAGCAATGCTGCAAGTCGTTTCTCCAGCTCCGTGTGTCGATTCTTGGGTCGCGTTTCCAGCGAGCGTTGATTTTCAGCATGTCATTTCTTCAGCTGCAGATCAGAGTTGCATCAATCTTTTCCCCGTACGGCGCTCTGTGCGTGGATTTCTTCCTCTAAGGCTGCCATCTTCTCCTTTCAGGGTCCCAGGAACTGGATAGGCACCACAGGGCAGAGCAGGAGTCTCTCCAGAGACTTCAGGTGGTGGCAGAGAGAAGGCTTTGCTGTCCCTGAGACTTCAAACTTGGAGAGTTCTTCTCAAGATGGAAGGCACAGAAAGTCCAGTGTTTGGCCTCTTACTCTGCAGAAGCAGCAGCTGCAGAATAGCTCCACAAAACACAGTCACAGGCAGTGCAGCTCTTCTTCCTCAGCTCTTCAGCTCTTCTCCAGGCAGAGGTTCCTCTTGTTTCCAGAAGTGTTCTAAAGTCTGTGGTTTTGGGTGCTCTTCGTATACCCAATTTCTCCTTTGAAGTAGGCCTACTTCAAAGTAAAGTCTCTTTTGAATGTGAAATCCTGCCTCACCCAGGCCAGGTCCCAGATACTCACCAGGGGGTTGGAGACTGCACTGTGTGAGGGCAGGCACAGCCCTTTCAGGTGTAAGTGACCACTCCTCCCCTCCCTCATAGCACAGATGGCTCATCAGGATAAGCCGGCTATACCCCAGCTCCCTTTGTGTCACTGTCTAGTGTGAGGTGCAACGAGCCCAACTGCCAAACTGACCCAGATAGGGAATCCACAAACAGGCAGAGTCACAGAAATGGTATAAGCAAGAAAATGCTCACTTTCTAAAAGTGGCATTTTCAAGCACACAATCTTAAAATAAACTTTACTAAAAGATGTATTTTAAAATTGTGAGCTCAGAGACCCCAAACTCCACATGTCTATCCGCTCCCAAATGGAATCTACACTTTAATCATATTTAAAGGTAGCCCCCATGTTAACCTACGAGAGGGACAGGCCTTGCCACAGTGAAAACCGAATTTAGCAATATTTCACTGTCAGGACATATAAAACACATTACTATGGCCCTCATCACAACCCTGGCGGTCTGTGTTAAATTGGCGGTAATACCGCCAACAGGCCGGCAGTAAAAAAAATGGGATCACGACCACGGCAGAAGCTGCCAACACAGACAGCTACTTTAACACTCCGACCGCCACGGCGGTAGCAACAAACACTGTGGCGGTAACCGCCAACGGCCAGGTGGAAGACAATGTACCGCCCACCCCATCACAACCCGCCAGTCCGCCAGCTTTTCCGGGGCGGTACCAATGCCATCAAAAGCAAGGCAGAAACAGTGTTTGGAAGGGAATCCACTCACCTCTTGACACTGAACGAAGAACCAGGACACCATGGAGCCCGAGTCACAGGTCCTGCCCATGCTGGTCTACCTCCTCATCTACCACGGTGAGTACTGCACCTAGTACACAGGGGAGGGGGGAGGAAAAAGAGAGTGACATACACACACAACACCCCCACTCACAACACCACGCACACAAACACATGCAGCAACATTAAATTTACACCCCATAACCCCCTGGAAGAACGCAAGGACAAAAGGAATAGAGTTAAATCAGTGATATTTTAGAAATAGGCAGATATACGTAACGATTATAAAAACAGTATCTACAAAAATATACAATATGTACATAAGGCCGTAAATTGTCCTTTCCAAATGTCCGTGGGTCACTGGGCCAAATATCATGGCCTCAATATGGAGAGAACACTGCAGGGACATCAGATTGAAAACACACAGGCACCTCAGGGGGATGGGAAAGGGTGGACACCTCAGCCAGAAGATGGAATAACGCCACTGCTCCTCAAGGGGGCTCCATGCCCACAGCGATGTCCTGGGGAGTGCAAGGCCACAGTCTCTCAAGTGGGTGCTTTGCCCACTGCTTGGTCCTGGGGAGTGCAAAGCCACAATATCTCAAGTGGGTGGTCTGCTCACTGCTTGGTCCTGGGGAGTGCAAAGCCACAGTCTCTCAAGTGGGTGGTTTGCCCACTGCTTGGTCCTGGGTAGTGCAAAGCCACAGTCTCTCAAGTGGGTGGTTTGCCCACTGCTTGGTCCTGGGGAGTGCAAGGCCACAGTCTCTCAAGTGGATGGCTCCTTCCACTGGTTCTGGAGGGGGCTTTGTGCCCAGTCTGCTTCATCCTGCCAAGGATAGGGTGAGTGTATGCCTTTCTCCACTGGTTCTGGAGGGGGCTTGTTGCCCAGTGTACTTCATCCTGCCAAGGATAGGGTGAGTGGATGCCTTTTCCACTGGTTCTGGAGGGGGCTTGGTGCCCAGTGTGCTTCATCCTGCCAAGGATTGGGTGAGTGGATGCCTGTCTCCACTGGTTCTGGAGGGGGCCTTCTGCCGAGTGATGCATCACTTGGGTTGTGGCAGTTCACAGTCCCTCACCTGGGTGTCTGAGGCACAAGATTTGCAGGGACCATGTTGCATGATAGTCCATGGAGGCAGGGCTAGACTCTATCCTGCGGCGCCTAAGGCTGCAAACTGGTGGTAGTGCCGTTGCTGGTGGGGGTGCTGCCAGTGGTGGTGGGAGGCTCCAGCCCGTCTCCTGCACACACAGACGGCCGCCCACTGGGGCTGCTGGTAGTGGTCCTACTGTCAGCAGTGCAGGTGGCGGTGCTTGCGGCGGTGCTTGCGGTGGGGCTGCTGGCGGTGATTGCCGTGGTGCAGGTTTCGGTGCTGCAAGTGGTGGAGGTAGGCCCCAGCCCTTCTCCTGCAGCCTCGGACGGCTGCCCACTAGGGATGCTGCTGCTGACAGTAGTGGTGGCAGCGGCGGTGCGGGTGGCGGTACTTGCGGCGGTGCCTGCGGCGGGGCTGCTGGCGAGGCTGCTGGTGGGGCTGCTGGCGGGGCTGCTGGCGGGGCTGGTGGTTCTGCTGGTGTGCACCAGGCCTTCACCTGCAGCCTCTGACGGCTGAAGTGCCTTGCCTTGGGTTTTCTGCCCCTTCCTCACCTTGGCAGATGCTGTTGTGACCTTGGCTCTGGCAGCTGGAGTTTTGGAGGAGGCCTTGCTGGGTGGGTCGTGCTCCTTGCCCTTGTTGCATGTTTTCCCCTTCTACACCTTGGCAGGTGGAGGAATGGTTTGGTCCTTTGCAGGGGTTGGTGGCACACTGGCTGGCCTGACGGCTGCCCCCTTTGAGCCTCTGGGAGTTGCAGGTACCACAACGGATGCCGACTTGGTGGCTGAGGTGCTGGCCTGGGTTCTGGACACCCTGGCACAAGGGGAAGGACAGGGGGAGTGGTATGGAACAGGTCAATGTTTGTCAGGAAAAGCTTTTTAGACACACTGGGGCGGGACCAGGGAGAGGGTTTGGGAGTGGAGGAAGAGGGAGTGGTGGTAGGAGGTGCTGTTTTGAGGTGGATGGCTGTTTGGTGGGTGGGTGCTTGCGTTTGTGTACTTTTGGAGGAGGGGTCACAGACACATTGGGAGAGGACACAGGGGACGTGCGAATGGATGTTGTGGTGGTGACTGCCAGTGAGGGGTGAGTAGTGATGGGCGTGCTGGTGATGGAGGTAGTGGATGAGGATGGAATGCATGCAGGTGTGAGTGGAGACGATACTGGGAGGGAGGTGGACGACAAGGACGAGGGGGACACAGTGGAGGCAGTGGATGTTGGTGTGTCTGCATGGGTATGGTGCTTGTGTGAGTGCCTGTGGGATGATGTGTGGTGCTTGTGTTTGCCTGAACCACTTCTGTGTGTTGATTTGGGTGAATGCTGGTCTGAAGGTGTGCTTGGGATAGGCTGGGGTTGAGGGGATTGGGACTGGGTAGAGGAAGTTGGAGTGGGGAGGCTAGACACAGAGACAATGGCTGCCATCAGTGCGAAGCCAGAGCCTGAAATGCTCTCTATTGGGCCGTCACGCCTGAGTGAATGCCCTCCAGGTATGCATTTGTTTGTAGCAAATGCCTCTCGACACCCTGGATGGCATTCAGAATGGTTGACTGCCCAACAGTGAGGGATCTCAGGAGGTCAAGGGCAGCAGGGCTGACTGGAGCAGGGCCTGAGGTGCCTGGGGCGAAGGAGATACCCACCATCCTGGGAGGGCGGTGCTGGTAGGGGGGGGTGGTGGCTGTACCTGTTGTTGGGGGGGGGCACAGAGGTGTCCGCCACCGCCAAGGAGCTTCCATCGGAGGAGGAGTCGCTGTCTGTGGTCTCCCTTCCTGTCCCCGTCGTGGTGCTCCCTCAACCTCCGTCCCACTGATGCCCTCACCATCAGTGGATTCGGCCTCCAGGCCCATGTGGGATGCAACTCCCTCCGTCGCCGGTGCCTCTGCTCCTCCGCCAGATGATGCTAATGCATATAAGGACAGGGTGACAGAACAAAAAGGGGGGGGAGACTTGGTCAATGCCAGCAACACCACTACTCTTGGTGGACACAACACACAAGGAGCAGCCCTACGCACTAGGCCATGCCCAAACACTTACTAAGATACTCACCAGCCCATGGGGTAGAATGCCTAACGCCATCAGCTGCACACTTTAAACCCACAGGACCCTCTCCAGTAGTATATGCCCACTAACACAATTGGGGTAGGAATGTTTTGAGAGCCTGCCCAACAAGGGACCTACCCTGCCATCTTCGCCCTGGCCTAGGGGCACCCATAGCCCACATGCCCCAACCAGTTACCTCTTAACGCACGCAAGACAGATTCTGTACTCACCTCCTTGTGGCTGCTGTGATGCCTTCAAGTGCACATCCAACTCCGGATAGACCACTGCCAGCATGCGGAACATCAGGAGGGTCATGGACCGACGGGAACCCCTTCCTCGTCGGGAGGCCAGTCCCAGCTGGGCCTCTGCTGTCTTCTTTGCCCAGCGGCGCAGTCATCCCACCTCTTGTGGCAGTGGGTGCTCCGTCTGTCAAAGACCCCCAGGGTCTACACCTCGATGGCACACCAAATACCCTTCTTCTGGTGGGCACTGACCTGCAGGGAAAAGACAGCAGAAAAGGAAATTAGTCAACCGTCTGTACCGTCAGACTCATGGCCCACCAGATCCCTCCCATCCCCTGATACACATATATTGTCCAATTTACATACTGCACTCTGGCCAGGACGCCGCTGCCCCCCCATGTGGCTTACATGCACAGCACTCCATACATTCATGGCCCACACATCACGCATCATGCTCACAGTGTACTCACTTGTTTGTCTGGAGGACCGTAGAGTAACGTGTACTGGGGTGGGACCCCCATCCACCAGTTTCTGCAACTCCTCCCCAGTGAAGGCAGGGGCCCTTTCCCCAGACACATGAGCCATGGTCGGTTCCAGACACAGGTCACAGCAGCACTTGCAGTGTAGGTCCTCTCCTGTTGAAGGTCAGGTAGCAAGTGAGTGGATAGTTAGAAAATGGCGGTGATGTCCACGGCGGTGCGTACCGTCACCACCGGTCTACATCACCATTAGCTCCTGGAACCTATAGGGGCCAATGATAACCAATGCAAAGTTGCGCGGCGGTCATCAACTGCCTACCGCGACAGGCCACAACGCCAGCGCAATTACCTCATTTCCACTTGTCCCTCCTCACAGGTCAGGCATCTGCCATTTCAGAGGGGCACAGGGCATGGCACGTAACTGTGTCACAGCAGACATTGGCACTGCAACTGATTGTCGGGTTCACATTTTGTTTCTGTAAAGTAAACAAATCATCATTAGTGCAATAGATGGGGGAATATGAACCTCTGCTCACCGTTCTCTTTCATAGGCTTCAACAGCTGAGGCTGAATATGAGATGGCGGCATCCTCCGGTGTACAGATCCCTGGTGGACCTTGCGACAATGGAGGACAGACACATTATCATTACATACAGACTTGATCGGGCCACTATCCAAGAACTGTGTGCCCAATTGGAGCCAGACCTGATGTCAGCTATCTGCCAGCCCACAGGTATCCCCCCTCTAGTGCAGGTCCTGTCAGTGCTCCATTTCCTGGCAAGTGGTTCCTTCCAAACAACAGTGGCCATGGCATCAGGGATGTCTCAGCCAATGTTCTCCAACGTGTTGACCAGAGTGTTGTCTGCCCTGCTGAAACACATGAGCAGCTACATCGTGTTCCCCCAGGTGGAGGATTTGGCCACAATGAAAGCTGACTTTTATGCCCTGGGTCAAATCCCCAACATCATTTGTGCCACTGATGGTACACATGTGGCATTTGTCCCCCCCCCCCCCCGGAGAACAAGTTTTCAGGAATAGAAAAAGCTATCACTCTATGAATGTGCAGGTGGTGTGTTTGGCGGACCAGTACATCTCCCATGTGAATGCCAAATATCCTGGCTCTGTGCATGACGCCTTTATCTTGAGGAATAGCAGCATCCGATATGTGATTGGCCAACTCCAGAGGCACCTGGTGTGGCTAATATGTGAGCCAAAGGTCCCCACACACTATGAGTAGGTTTCTGGGTATGGGGTTATCCCTAAGGGTTAGTGTGTGTCTAACAGTTGTCCCTCGATATTTGCAGGTGACTCTGGTTACCCCTACCTCACATGGCTACTGACCCTAGTGAGGAATGCAGGACAAGGGCAGAGGAACGTTACAGTGAGGCACCTGGCTGTACAAGGAGATTATTGAAAGGACCTTTGGCCTCCTGAAGGCCAGGTTCTGATGCCTCCATCTGACAGGGGGCTCCCTGTACTACTCACCCAAGAAGGTGTGCCAGATCATTATTGCATGTTGCACAACCTAGCCTTGAGATGCCAGGTGCCTTTTCTCCAGGAGGATGTGCCTGGAGATGGTTTTGTGGCAGCGGTGGAGCCTGTAGACAGTGAGGAAGAGGAGGCAGAGGAAGAAGATGTTGACAACAGAATCAATATAATTTAGCAGTACTTCCAGTGACAAATAGGTAAGACACTGTAAGTTCACTTTACATTTCAGTTCTCTTTTGGACATTGTACAAGGCAGCCTCTTACCCTATGTCTATGGCCACTGACTTTACCCTTTGGCATCTCTATTTTCAGATCACTGTGCCCTACTCTGGCTCCTGCTATGTGTACTGCTGCCCACCAAAGGTCATTCTAAAGTATATTTCACTGTACATTTGAGTTGCAATGCTTTGATAATGTTATACTAATACATGTGAATCATTTGACATACTCCACATTAGTATTTGTTCCAAGGGTGTTTATTTAGGTGCTAATAAGTAGAGGGGGATGTGCAATGGGCTGAGCTGATGGTGGAGGAAAGTTCAGGGTAGAGTCCAGTCTCTTGGTATCACAGGAGCATTGTCCAATGGGGCACAGGAAGGGGAGTAATGGCAGTTCAAGGTAGACAGGGTGACAGAGTGGGACAGAAGGGTGACAATCAGGAGTGTCCTATTTCCTGGCAGGGTCTTGACGATGTTCTCTGGCTTCTGCCTGGATCGCAGGGACCGTTTGTGGGGGTGGTTCTCCTTCTGCAGGGGGGGGTGGTGGTGGCCTGTTGGTCCTGTGGCGGGGCCTCCTGTCCACTAGCGCCAGTGGAGGAGAAAGGCTGTTCATCGGTTTGGTTAGTGTCAGGCGCCCGTTGTTGTGCCACTGCCTCCCTCATGGTCTTGGCCATGTCAGCCAGCACCCCTGCAATGGTGACCAGAATGGTGTAGATGTTTGTTAGGTCATCCCTGATTCCCAGGTGCTGTCCCTCCTGCAGCAGCTGGGTCTCTGGCCCAAGGTCCAAGGTCTCCTGGGAATGGTGGTATGCTCCCAGGATGTTGGAGAGTGCCTCGTGGAGAGTGGGTTCCCTGGGCCTATCCTCCCCCTGTCGCACAGCAGTCCTCCCAGCTTCCCTGTTGTCCTGTGCCTCTGTGTCCCCTGAGCCGTGTGCCCACTGACCCCAGGTCCCTGATCGTCCTGTGTTTGTAGGGTTGCCTGGGGTCCCTGTAGTGGTGGACACACTGCTGATTGATGTGTCCTGGGGACAGTGGCATGGGCCCGCTGGGTGGGTGCTGTGCTGGTGTTTCCTGAGCAGGGAGGCTCTGTGGGGGGTTGGGACTGTGGCTGGTTCCCCGACTGTCCAGAGGTCCGTGATGGACCAGGTTGGTCATCCTGATCCAGGCATGCAGAGCTGCTGTCACTGTGGGCCTATTCAGGGGGGGACTGGATGCAGCTGGCTCCTCCTCTCCGGAGATGTTGAGTATGGGACCTGTGGGGATGCAAATGCACTGTTAATGTATTGTCGTGTGCCATCTTGTGCATGGGTGTGATTCCCTATATGGTTGGGATTTCTCTGTCAGCTTGGCCTTGTGTGAGTGGTGATTTTGTGGGCTGGGTGAGTCTCTCTAATGGGCATTCTGTGGTGATGGGTGTCCATGCAGGTCTGTGTTGGGGGTCCATGCTTTGGTGTTGCATGCAGTGCTTGGTATTGGGATGGGTGGGTTGTGATAGTGGGGTATATGTGAGGTGTTGGAGTGATGGGTGTGAGGGTAGGGGTAGGAGTTTGTGATGGCATGCAGGTAGGGTGGGGGGATAAGGTAGTAAAGATTTGACTTACCAGAGTCCAGTCCTCCTGCGACTCCTACGAGGCCCTCAGGATGCATAATTGCCAAGACTTGCTCCTCCCATATTGTTAGTTGTGGGGGAGGAGGTGAGGGTCCACTGCCAGTCCTCTGTACTGCTACCTGGTGTCTTGCAACCACAGAAGGCACCTTCCCCCGTAGGTCGTTCCTCTTCCTGATGTCATCCCTGGTTCTTGGGTGCTGTCCCACGGCATTGACCCTGTCCACGATTCTCTGCCATAGCTACATCTTTCTTGCAATGGACATCTGCTGCACCTGTGATCCAAATATCTGTGGCTCTACCCGGATGATTTCCTTCACCATGACCCTTAGCTCCTCCTCAGAAAACTTGGGGTGTCTTTGGGGTGCCATGGATGTGGTGTGTGTGATATGTGTGTGGATGTGTGGGGTGATGAGTGGGGTGATGTGTTGGGGTGCATGCTGTGATGTGCGTGGATGGTGTATGGGTGATGGTGTTCTGTGGCTCTGATTGAGTGGGTGCTCCTGGCTTGTGTCTCTCTGTGTTGGCAATCTTTTTTTTCATTGAAAAGGTTGTGGGTAATGTGGGTAATGTGGGTGTGTGTTTTATAGTGGTCTGAGTGAGTGGGTGTGGTGTGTGTATGTGTGTCAGGTGTATGTAGTTTGAATTGTCCAATGTGGTGGTGTTTTGTAAATGTGTGTGTATTTTGAGCGCAGTGGTATGTACCGCCAATGGTTTACCACGATTGAAAGACTGCTGTGGTGATTCGTGGGTCGTGATACTGCGGGCGTATTCCTGTTGGCGTAACGGTGTGGGTTTGGCTATGGCCAGTTTATCACTGACATTTGGGCTGGCGGACTTGTGTGTCTGTATTCTGGCAGAACTCTCAGTGTGGGTCATAATACCCGTAGCGGAATACCGCCGCGGGCACGGTATGTTGGCGGCCATCAGCACGGCGGCAGGCGGCATTTACCGCAATGGTGAGGGCCAATATGTCCTACCTTAACCATATACTGCACCCTGCCCTTGGGGCTACCTAGGGCCAACCTTAGGGGTGTCTGACATGTAAGAAAAGGGAATGTTTAGGCCTGGCAAGTGGGTACACTTGCCAAGCCGAATTTACAGTTAAAACTGCACACACAGACACTACAATGGCAGGTCTGAGACATGATTACAGAGCTACTTATGTGGGTGGCACAACCAGTGCTGCAGGCCCACTAGTAGCATTTGATTTACAGGCCCTGGCACATCTAGTGCACTTTACTAGGGACTTACTAGTAAATCAAATATGCCAATCCTGGATAAGCCAATTACATACACATTTTGTAATGGAGCACTTGCACTTTAGCACTGGTTAGCAGTGGTAAAGTGCCCAGAGTAATAAAAACAGCAAAATCAGAGTCCAGCACATATCAACAGCCTGACAAACAGAGGCAAAAAGGTAAGGGAGACCACACCAAGGATGAAAAGTCTAACACTATCTATATATTTATACAGCATGCTCCAATTTATTGAAGATAGTGCACACTCCAGAGTAAATTAATGCAAAAAAAATGTATTCCAACCAGCCATGTGGAAACAGCATCAAAAAGAGGTAAGAAAATGATGGGATGCAAAGTCACCGGAAAATTGCCTGAAGACTGGCTGCCCAGAAGTTTAAGAATACTAAGCAATGAGTATCAGAATGCAGAAATGTTAAAAGGGGTGGGCATCATCAAACACAGAAAATTGCTCCAATGTGATTATGAGAATTCTGATTAAGGGCCTCATTATGAGTTTGGTGGTCTTTTGGGAAGACTGTCGCAGTGGCGGCATCCAAAAGACCGCCATGTTGGCGGTAATCTGACAGCTGTGTCATGTCAAATATCAGACAAAACCTGAACCCGTCTGTAGTGCAATCTGTACCAAACTTGTATGACAGCTTGCAACATAAAGTATGGAAATCAAATAATAGAGTAGTATGTACAACAAAAGTATGCTGCACAGCACCTGATTCCAGGGAACCATGTTAAGCGACTCTCCGCATCTCACAAAGATGTGACCAAGCACCCATTCTAACCAGAATTCTGAGTCCCACTCCCTCCACAGGTAACCCTGCCATTGCCACCATGGAGAGGATACCTGAGACTGCCAGTCCCCCTCAGGATGAAGGCCCCAGTGAGGGCAGCATGCCTGGATGTCTGGACAATGATGAACAACCTGGCCCATCTGGGATACCTCGTCAGTCAATAACTCCCTGCATCACCCTGCCCACCTCAACATCCCCCACTTCTGGTGCATCCACATCACAAGCAACCATTTACCCCAAACCTGTGTCCAAGGACAGTTCAATCAATTGTGTGCCTCACTGTACACGGACCTCAGTCGAACCTTGACATCTCTGACAATGAAGGCCCTGCTACCACTGGGATTAGGCACACTGTGCCAGAGGAACAGACACTTGGGGATAGGGTGCGTGGGAGGGACCACTGGTTCTGGAGGGGGCTTGGTGCCCAGAGTGCTTCATCCTGCTAAGGACAGAGGTAGTGGATGTGATACTCCACTGGTTCTGGAGGGGGCTTTGTGCCCAGAGTGCTTCATCCTGCCAAGGACAGAGGTAGTGGATGTGATACTCCACTGGTTCTGAAGGGGGCTTTGTGCCCAGAGTGCTTCATCCTGCCAAGGACTGAGGTAGTGGATGTGAATCTCCACTGGTTCTGGAGGGGGCTTTGTGCCCAGAGTGCTTCATCCTGCCAAGGACTGAGGTAGTGGATGTAAATCTCCACTGGTTCTGGAGGGGGCTTGGTGCCCAGAGTGCTTCATCCTGCTCGTGACGGACTGAGTAGCGTCAGTGGCCTTGGCGCCCATGGGCCAGCGGTACTAGTGGCGGCGGTGACCTGTTAAGCGGTGCTTGTGGCGGCGGTGCCCTGTTCAGCAGTGCTTGTGGTGGCGGTGCCCTGTTCAGCGGTGCTTGTGGCGGCAGTGCCCTGTTCAGCGGTGCTTGTTGCAGCAGGGTCCTTTGCAGTGACTCAGCTGCTGACGGTCCTGTCTGGCCCAGCGGGGTTGGTGCTGGCGGTCCTGTCTGGCCCAGCGGGGCTGGTGCTGACGGTCCTGTCTGGCCCAGCGGGCTGGTGCTGGCGGTCCTGTCTGGCCCAGCGGGGCTGGTGCTGACGGTCCTTCATGGCCCAGTGGGGCTGGTGCTGGCGGTGGCCTCCTGGGCAGCGGGGATGATGGCAGTGGCCTCCTGGGCAGCAGGGCTGGTGGCGGTGGCCTCCTGGGCAGCAGGGATGGTGCTGGCGGTGGCCTCCTGGGCAGCGGGGATGATGGCGGTGGCCTCCCTGGCAGCAGGGCTGGTGGCGGTGGCCTCCTGGGCAGCAGGGCTGGTGGCGGTCGCCTCCTGGGCAGCAGGGCTGGTGCTGGCGGTGGCTAATGCACACAAGAACAGGGAGACCACAAAAAGGGGGGGGACGACAGAAGAAAGACATGCTGAGTGCATGCATTACCGCTACCGTTGGCGGACACGACAGACACAGAAGCCCCCTGCACTACGCCGCAGACTTGGCCTCCACTGTTCAATCCCTGGGACATGGCCTACAAGGCTATGGACGACATCTGCACACATGGATGACACAGGAGCCTGGCTAGGTGTACTTGGCACTGTAAACAGGTGGGTTTTGGGTGCCACAGGGTCCGCCAGAACAAAGGGACCTAACTAGCACACTCGCCCTGGCCTAGGGAAACCCAAAGCTCACCTCCCCCACCCAGACACCTCCACTGCGCGCAAAATCAGCAGAATGAGAGTGTACTCACCCCCTTGTGGCTGCTGTGATGCCCTCAAGCGCCCATCCAACTCCGGGTACGCCACCGCCAGGATCCTGAACATCAGGGGGGTCAAGGTACGACAGGCACCCCTCCCACGTTGGGAGGCCATCCCCAGCTGGAGCTACGCCATCTTCTTGCCCCAGCAGTGAATATCCTCCCATCTCTTACGGCAGTGGGTGCTCCGTCTGTGGTAGACCCCCAGGGTCCGGACGTCCTTGGCGATGGCACGCCAAATATCATTTTTCTGGTGGGCGCTGACCTACATGAATTGTACAGGGGGAAAAGAAGCGTTATTACCAAATGCACCGTCACAGTCATTGGCCCCCATCCCTACCCTTGCCATGATGCACATGCACTCACCGTCGTTTCATGCACGCCTCTATCCCCCCCCCCATCTTTCATCTACCCCACTCCACACAGGCATAGCCCATACAGCATGCTCCCAGTGTATTTACCTGTTTGTCTGGAAGACCGTAGAGTAGCGTGTACTGGGGGAGGACCCCATCCACGAGTTTCACCAACTCCTCCGATGTGAAGGCAGGGGCCCTTTCCCCAGACGCACGAGCCATTGTCTCTTCCAGACCAAGGTCACAGCAGCACTTGCAGTGTAGATCCTCTCCTGTCGAAGATCAGGTATCGAGTGATTGAACAGATAGAAAATGGCGGTCTCGTCCACGGCGGTGCGTACCGTCACCGCCGGCGTACATCGTCATTGGCTCCAGGGACCCATAGTGTCCAATGTTAACCAATGCAGCATTGCGCCGTGGCCTTCGACCGCCTACCGCGAGGTGTACAACGCCAGCGCAGTTACCTCACATCCCATTGTCCCACTTTACAGGTCAGGCAGCCACCATTTCAGGGGCCCACATGGCTTAATTTTTAACTGTGTCACACATACCTAGGCCTTGCCTCAACACTCAGACAGGCCAAATATTGGATTATGATTCGTGTTCTGTGTAAGCTGTGGGTACGTACCTCTGAGTTGGTTGACTCTGTGCTCGCTGTTGTCCTTCATAGGCACTGTCCGCTGGGACATGTGAGGAGATGGCGGCATCCTCCGGTGTACAGACCACTGGTGGACCTGTTGACAATGGAGGAAAGACATGTGATCATCACCTACAGGCTTGACCGTGCCACAATCCTGGAACTGTGTGCCCAGCTGGAGCCAGACCTGATGTCAGCTATCTGCCATCCCACAGGAATCCCCCCTCAAGTGCAGGTGCTGTCAGTACTCCATTTCCTTGCAAGTGGGTCATTTCAAACAACAGTGGCCATAGCATCAGGGATGTCACAGCCTATGTTTTCCAACGGGTTGTCCAGAGTGGTGTCTGCCCTGCTGAAACACATGCGGAGCTACATTGTTTTCCCTCAGGTGGAGGATTTGCCTACAGCGAAAGGAGACTTCTATGCCCTGGGACATATCCCCAACATCATAGGTGCCATTGATGGGACCCATGTGGCTTTGGTACCCCCCCCCGCAGGAGTGTACAGGTGTACAGAAACCGGAAGAGTTACCATTCGATGAATGTGCAGATGGTGTGTTTGGCCGACCAGTACATCTCCCATGTGAATGCCAAATTTCCTGGCTCAGTGCATGACGATTACATTTTGAGGAATAGCAGCATCCCTTATGTGATGGGTCAACTCCAGAGGCACCGTGTGTGGCTATTTGGTGAGCACCTGGAAGCAAGTCTGTGGGAATGGTTGTCTGGGTCTGGGGATATCCCTACAGGTTAGTGCATGTCTAACAGTTGTCCCTCGCCATTTGCAGGTGACTCTGGTTACCCCAACCTGTCATGGCTACTGACCCCAGTGAGGAATCCCAGGACAAGGGCAGAGGAACGCTACAATGAGGCACATGGGCGAACTAGGAGGGTGATCGAGCGGACCTTCGGCCTCCTGAAGGCCAGATTCAGGTGTCTGCATATGACAGGTGGATCCCTATTCTACTCACCAAAGAAGGTGTGCCAGATCATCGTGGCATGCTGTATGCTTCACAACTTGGCTTTTCGACGACAGGTGCCTTTTCTGCAGGAGGATGGTCCAGATGGCGGTGTTGTGGCAGCTGTGGAGCCTGTGGACAGTGATGAGGAGGAAGCAGAGGAAGAAGACATGCAGAACAGGGACTCAGTGATCCAGCAATATTTCCAGTGAAACACAGGTGAGAATACATTCCTGCCTACTACATGTACTTTTACACTTCTACCTCTATCCTGTCTGTCGTTTTCACCCAGTGCATGGTCACTGAGTTGTCACTTTCCCTTACGATTTCACAGATGTGGGTCCCACTGTGTGACATCTGCTTAGATTCCTCATGGACTAGAGCTGTGTGACATAGGTATGTTGACATTACTATTTCAAGATCATTTTGTCACGGTAATTGCAAATACACTATTTTGAAATCACATTCAGACTCCAGATCTTTTTGTGCTTTAGGTGTGTTTATTTTAATACAAAATATTGGAGGGGTAAGTTAAATGGTGAGGGGTGATGGCGGAGGATTGTCCATGGCAGAGTCCAGTCTATTAGTCTCACAGGTGCATTGCCCATATGGGCATAGGAAGTGGAGCTGTGGCAGTTTCAATATGGACAGGGTGACAAAGTGGGATGACAATCAGGGTGGTCTCATTTCTTGGCGGGGGTCTTGGCATCGTGCTCTGTCTTGTTCCTGAATCTCAGGGACCGTTTGCGGGGTGGTTCTCTGGCTGCAGGGGGTGGGGTGCTGGTGTGGTAGTCCTGTGGCAGTGCCTCCTGCCCACTAGCGCCGGCGGAGATGGTGGGCAGTTCATCGTCCATGCTAGTGTCAGGGGCCCCTTGTAGTGCCACAGTGTCCCTCCTGGTGTTGAGTACTTTCTTCAGCACCCATACGATGGTGCCCAAGGTGGAGCTGATGGTTCTGAGATCCTCCCTGAACCCCAAATACTGTTCCTCCTGCATCCGCTGGGTCTCCTGAAACTTGCCCAGTACCGTTGCCATCGTCTCCTGGGAGTGGTGGTAGGCTCCCATGATGGAGGAGAGGGACTCGTGGAGAGTGGGTTTCCTTGGCCTGTCTGCCCCCCATCGCACAGCAGCCCTCCCAGTTCCCCTGTGTTCCTGGGCCTCCGTCCCCTGGACCGTGTGCCCACTGCCACTGCCCCCAGGTCCCTGTTATTGTTGGGGTGGTGGGTTATCCTGGGTTCCCTGCAGTGGCGGACACACAGCTGATTGACGTGTCCTGGGGACGGAGGTATGGGTCCGCTGGGTGGGTGCTGTGCTGGTGGTTCCTGAGGGGGGAAGGTCTGTGGTGGCCTGTGCGTGTGTGAGGGGAACCGACTATCCCGAGGCCCACGATGGTCCGGGCTGGTCATCTAGATCCAGGTGGACAGAGGTGCTGTCATCACTGTGGGCCTCTTCTGTGGGTGGAGTGGACATGTCTGGACCCTCCTGTCTGGTCCTGCAGGGGTGGAAAGGCATGATTATTGCATCTGTGTGTGTCATGGTGTGCAATGGGTGGGTGACCGTGTACCCCAGTGCCGGCATTCCTGTGTGGGAGCTTGTGTGATGATGGTTTAGGGGGGTGTATGGGTATGTGCAGTGGGCATGCTTTAGTGATGGGTGTCCATGCGTTGTTGTTGCATGCAGGGCTTGGTGTTGGGATGTATGGTTTGTGATTTTGGGACATTTGTGAGGAGTTGGAGGGATAGGGGTGAGGGTGAGGGTATGTGATGGCATGCAGGTAGGGTGGGGGTTGTAATAGTTAAGATGTGACTTACCAGAGTCGATTCCTCCACCGACTCCTGCAAGGCCCTCAGGACGCAGAATCGCCAAGACTGGCTCCTCCCATGTTGTTAGTTGTGGGGGAGGTGGTGGGGGTCCGCCACCAGTCCGCTTAACCGCCTGGTGGTGTCTTGAGACCACGGAACGCACTTTCCCCCATAGGTCGTTCCACCTTTTCCTGATGTCCTCCCGATTTCTTGGGTGTTGTCCCACTGCGTTGACCCTGTTGACTATTCTTCGCCATAGCTCCATCTTCCTTGCAATGGAGGTGTGCTGCACCTGTGCTCCAAATAGCTGTGGCTCTACCCGGACGATTTCCTCCACCACCCTGACCCTGAGCTCCTCCTCCGAGAACCTGGGGTGTCTTTGTGGTGCCATGGGGTGGTGTAGGTGATGTGTGGGGTGGAGTGTGTGGTATTAAGTGTGGTGATATGTAGTGGTGTGTTGTGTGAGGTGCGTGGAAGTTGTGTGGGTGATGGTGTTGTGTGCCTGTGGATGCTAGTGTTGTTGATGGTGGTGTCTCTCTCTGGCCTTAGGTCGTGAATTGTGGTTGTAGGGGTTTGTGGGTGATGTGGGTGTGTGTTTTATATTGTAATGGGTGTGTGGGAGTGGTGTGTGTATGTGTATCAGGTGTGTGTATTTCAAATTGTCCAATGTGGCTGTGTTTTGTAAGAGTGTGTGTATTTTGAGCGCAGCGGTGTTTACCGCCAATGGACTACCACGGTTGAAAGACCGCTGCGTGGATTTGTGTGTCGTGATAGTGTGGGCGTATTTCTGTTGGCGTGACAGTGGAGGTTTTGTTTTCACCAGTTTATCACTGACCTTTGGTGAGTAGAATAGGGATCCACCTGTCATATGCAGACACGTGAATCTGGCCTTCAGGAGGCCGAAGGTCCGCTCGATCACCCTCCTAGTTCGCCCATGTGCCTCATTGTAGCGTTCCTCTGCCCTTGTCCTGGGATTCCTCACTGGGGTCAGTAGCCATGACAGGTTGGGGTAACCAGAGTCACCTACTAGCCACACACAGTGCCTCTGGAGTTGACCCATCACATAAGGGATGCTGCTATTCCGCAGGATGTAGGCGTCATGCACTGAGCCAGGGAACATGGCATTCACATGGGAGATGTACTGGTCTGCCAAACATACCATCTGAATATTCATGGAATGATAACTCTTCCGGTTTCTGTACACCTGTTCACTCCTGTGGGGGGGGGGGGACCAAAGCCACATGGGTTCCCTCAATGGCACCTATGATGTTGGCGATATGTCCAAGGGCATAGAAGTCACCTTTCACTGTAGGCAAATCCTCCACCTGAGGGAACACGATGTAGCTCTACATGTGTTTCAGCAGGGCAGACAACACTCTGGACAATACGTTTGAAAACATAGGCTGGGACAGCCCTGATGCCATGGCCAAAGTTGTTTGAAAAGACCCACTTGCAAGGAAATGGAGCACGGATAACACCTGCACTTGAGGGGGGATTCCTGTGGGATGGCGGATTGCTGACATCAGGTCTGGCTCCAACTGGGTACACAGTTCCTGGATTGTGGCACGGTCAAACCTGTAGGTGATAATCAAATTTCTTTCCTCCATTGTCGACAGGTTCACCAGCGGTCGGTACACCGGAGGATTCCGCCA
Organism: Pleurodeles waltl; assembly: GCF_031143425.1. NCBI lineage: Eukaryota > Metazoa > Chordata > Amphibia > Caudata > Salamandridae > Pleurodeles > Pleurodeles waltl. Next base: position 125,704,105 of record NC_090436.1, on the reverse strand, counting down.
TCTCCTCACATGTCCCAGCGGACGGTGCCTATGAAGGACAACAGCGACCACAGAGTCAAACGACTCAGAGGTATGTACCCACAGTCTACACAGAACACCAATCATACACAAAATGTGGCCTGCATGTGTGTTGAGACTAGGCCTAGGTATGTGTGACGCAGTTGGAAATTAGGCCATGTGGGCCCCTGAAATGGCGGCTGCCTGACCTCTAAAGTGGGACAATGGGATGTGAGGTAACTGCGCTGGCGTTGTACACCGTCGCGGTAGGCGGTCGGAGACCGCGGCGCAATACTGCATTGGTTAACATTAGACCCTATGGGTCCAAGGAGCCAATGACGATGTACGCCGGCAGTGATGGTACGCACTGCCGCGGACGTGACCGCCGCGGACGTGACTGCCATTTTCTAGCTGTATAATCACTTAATACCTGATCTTCGACAGGAGAGGACCTACACTGCAAGTGCTGCTGTGACCTCGGTCTGGAAGAGACAATGGCTTGTGCGTCTGGGGAAAGGGCCCCTGCCTTCACTGCGGAGGAGTTGGAGAAGCTTGTCGATGGGGTCCTCCCCCAGTACACGCTACTCTATGGTCCTCCAGACCAACAGGTAAGTAAACAGGGAGCATGTTGTATGGGGGCAGAGTTTTGCGTGCATGAAAGATGGTGGGTGCATGTGCCACATGGCAAGGGTAGGGATGGGGCCACTCACTTTGACAGCGCTGTTGGTAATGACTTCTCTTCTTCCCCTGTACATTTCATGTAGGTCAGCGCCCACCAGAAGAAGGATATTTGGCGTGCCATCGCCAAGGACGTCCAGACCCTGGGGGTCCACCACAGACGGAGCACCCACTGCCGTAAAAGAAGGGAGGACATTCGCCGCTGGAGCAAGAAGACGGCGGAGGCTCAGGTGGGGATGGCCTCCCAACGTGGGAGGGGTGCCCGTTGAACCATGACCCCCCTGATGTTCAGGATCCTGGCGGTGGCCTACCCGGAGTTGGATGGGTGCTTGAGGGCATCACAGCAGACACAAGGGGGTGAGTACACTCTCATTCAGCTGACTTTGCGTGCAGTGGAGGTGTCTGGGTGGGGGAGGAGGGCTGTGGGATTCCCTAGGCCAGGGCGAGTTGCGTAGGCTAGGCCCCTCCGTAAGGCATGGCCCTGTGGCACCCCACCCCACCTCTGTAGAGTACCAAGTACAGCTATTCATGCACCTGTGTCATCTATGTGTGCAGATGTCGTCCATAGCCTTGTAGGCCATTTCCCAGGAATTGCACTGTAGAGCCCAAGAGCGCGACGTAGTGCAGGGGGCTTCTGTGTCTGTCTTGTCTGCCAACGGTAGCGGTAATCCATGCACTGAACATGTCTTTCTTCTGTTCCCCCCCCTTTTTTGTGGTCTCCCTGTTCTTGTGTGCATTAGCATCATCAGGCGGAGGAGCAGTGGCACCGGAGCACGAGGGAGCTGCATCCTACATGGCCATGGAGGGCCACACTACGGACTCAGAATTCACCAGTGGGACAGTGGGCGAGGGGAGCACCACAGCGGGGACAGGAGCTGAAACCAGCGACACGGACTCGTTCTCTGATGGGAGCTCCCTTGTGGTGGCAGCAACATCTGTGCCCCCCGCATCTACAGGTACAGCCGCCACCCCCCCTACCAGCACCACCCTCCCAGCAGCCCCTCAGCCTTCGCCCCATGCCCGCTCACCCAGGAGGGTGGGCATTACCTTCGCCCCAGGCACTTCAGCCCCTGCCCCAGCATCACACACATACAGACACACCAACATCCATTGCCTCCACTGTGTCCCCCTCGTCGTCGTCTCCCTCCTCCCTCCCAGTCTTGTCTACACTCACACCTGCATGCACTACCTCTACAGCCACTACGTCCCTCACCACCCCCACTACCATTCACACGTCCCCTGTGTCCTCTCCCAGTGTGTCTGTGACTCCCCCTCCCAAGATACACAAACGCAGCCACACACCCACCCAACAGCCATCCACCTCATGACAGCCTCCAGCGCATGCACCTGCCACTAAACGTACACCTCCTACAACCACCACCTCTTCCCCCACTACCAAACCCCCTCCAGCTACCCGTCCCAGTGTGTCCAAAAAACCTTTCCTGTCCAGCCTTGACCTATTTCCCACCCCCCGTCCAACTCATAGGTCCCGAAGTAGCACCTCAGCCACAACATCTACGGGACCAGTGGTGCCTGTTGTCACAGGTATGTGGAGTGCACCGGCCACCAGGACAGCCAGTGTGGCACGGAGCCACAGCACAGCCAGTCCCCCCGTGAAGCACCAGAAGTTGGCCAGTGCCCGGCGGGAGAGGGGGAAGACTCCAGCCACCCAAGCCTCTCCCAGGGGTCCCGGTGGGAGTGTGGACTCAGCTGTGACTCCTCCCAAGGTGGGGAAGGGCCACAAGAAACCCGGCAAGTCTGGGAGGAGCAGCACAGCGGAGAAGACCGCCATCATCCCCGCTGCCCAGGAGGGCCCCGCCAGCCCCATCCTCACTGCACAGGAGGCCACCGCCAGCCACAGCCCAGCTGCCCAGGAGGGCCCCGCCAGCCACAGCCCAGCTGCCCAGGAGGGTCCCGCCAGCCACAGCCCAGCTGCCCAATGAAGGACCGCCAGCCCCAGCCCAGCTGGGCGATGAAGGACCGCCAACTCAAGTACTGCTGAACAGGACACCGCCAAATCAAGCACCGCTGAACAGGGCACCGCCAACTCAAGCACCGCTGAACAGGGCACTGCCAACTCAAGCACCGCTGAACAGGGCACCACCAGCTCAAGCACCGCTGAACAGGGCACCGCCAACTCAAGCCCTGCTGAACAGGGCATCTACTACCTCAGTCCTTGGCAGGATGAAGGACTCTGGGCACCAGTCCTCCTCCAGAACCAGTGGAGACATGCATCCACTACCTCTGTCCTTCACAGGATGAAGCACTTTGGGCACCAGTCCCCCTCCAGAACCAGTGGAGACATGCATCCACTACAGCTGTCCTTCACAGGATGAAGCACTCTGGGCACCAGTCCCCCTCCAGAACCAGTGGAGACATGCATCCACTACCTCTGTCCTTCACAGGATGAAGCACTCTGGGCACCAGTCCCCCTCCAGAACCAGTGGAGACTATTATCCACTTGACGGACTGTGGCTTTGCACTCCCCAGGATTGAACAGTGGGCAACCTACCAACTGTAGAGACTTGAGAGACTGTGGCTTTGCACTCCCCAGGATTGAACAGTGGGCAACCCACCCGCTGTAGAGACTTGAGAGACTGTGGCTTTGCACCCCCCAGGATGGAACAGTGGGCAACCCACCCACTGTATAGACTGGAGAGACTGTGACTTTGCACTCCCCAGGATTGAACAGTGGGCAACCCACCCACTGTAGAGACTTGAAAGACTGTGGCTTTGCACTCCCCAGGATTGAACAGTGGGCAACCCACCCACTGTAGAGACTTGAGAGACTGTGGCTTTGCACTCCCCAGGATACATCAATGGGCATTGAGCCCCCTCGTTGATCTGGCGTTGTGCACTCATCCGGCTGAGGTGCCCCCACTTCCCTTCCCTCTGAGGTGCCTGTTGTATTTCTATCTGATGCCCCTGCAGTGTTCTCTCTGTTTTGATATGGTATCGTGTGTGGGCCTCGCCCATGCATTTTGGGCCCAGTGGTCCACGGACTATGAGTGGCGCAATACCTGGATTGCTATTCTTGGTGTATATTTTGTTGATAGTATATATATGTATATATCTGCGTACTGCATTTTGATATATTACAATGGTTACACTCATTTCCTTTTGTCTTTGCATTCTTCCGGGGGGGTTGGTGGGTGTAACTATAATGTATAGATATGTATTAGTGTGTGTGTTGTAGTGGGTGAGGGTGAGGGTGGGGGTGTTGCGTGTGTGTGTCCCTGTTTTTTGCCTCGCCCCTCCCCTGTGTCGTAGGTGCAGTACTCACCGTGGTCTTCGCCGCCGGCGTTGGTGCTCCTGGTACAGGAGCAGGAAGACTATCGCTGGTAGGATTTGGAGTTCCAGGTCCATGGTGTCCTCCTTCCTCGTGGAGTGTGTAGAGGTGAGCGTTTTCCCTTCGAAATTCCTGTTTCCGCCATGTTTTTATCCGCGGTGTATCTGCCCCGGAAAAGGTGGCGGATTGGCCTGTCATAATAGTGTGGGCGGTACATTGTCCTCCGCCTGTCTGTTGGCGGTGACCGCCGCGCTGTTTGTTTGTACCGCTGTGGCGGTCGGAGTGTTAAAGTGGCTGTCTTTGTTGGCGGGTTCCGCCACGGTCGTAATTGCTAATTTTTTCCGCCGGCCTGTTGGCGGTCTTACCGCCGCTTTAACACCGTCCGCCAGGGTTGTAATGACCACCTAAGCGTTGTCCGGGAGCTCGTATGGTGTTCCCTCTGTGTGTTTAAGCTGCGTGGTCGCGCTGAGGTCTCCATGCCATAGAGAGATGGGGTGTTGGAGAGAGGGGAAAGGAGGGAGTGGTGGTGGCCTTCGCTGGGGGAAGTTTCAGAATGGCAGAGAGAGGAGCAGGAGGCAAAGGTGCAGAAGGCCTCTTACCCATAGGGTAGGAGGGAGCACCGGCAGTACTGTGGGCAGAAGCACGGCCTGAGGCAGAGGCAGGATGGGCCTGCCCCAGGAATGGCAGGGGCACACTTAACAGGTCTGGCTGGGCTGGGGAGCTTGTTGCAGGGGAGCTAGCAGTTGAGGAAAGAACAGGTGCTGGTGAGGCAGAGGGGAGGATGCTTAGCGCGGGTGCAGCTATGGAAGAGCAAGGCAGCGATGAAGGCAGTGCAACTTTATCTGAAAACTGTGCTGAAACAACAGTGGCTCAGGCCACTTGCCTCCGGGCTCTGAAGGACGAGGATGGGCCAGGTGCTGCCCGGGCACCACCCATGCACGTCCCACAATGCGGAATGAGGGGCCCAGTGAGATGGGGCTCGTGGCAGGAAAACAGCAGCAGGTCTCCTCCTAGTAGCGGAGGCTGCTGGGATTTGTGGTCTTGTGGGGTGGAGGGTCTTGTAGAAGTCCATTTGTCCAACCTATGCTCCATCACTGACACCTGAACTCATAGCTTTCTCCCAGTCTTGCAGAACCAGATAGCTGCGAGTGGCGGTTGGTGCTTTAAGGCACTATTTTCACTTAATTACTAGATTTGCACCATTTTGTTACCAAATTATTTATTAAATTCTACTCTATTTTTATTATTTTGGTGCGGAATTATTCTTGTGTTATGTTTTCACTTTATTACCTATTTGAAGTGCTGTTTAAATACTTTACATATTGCCTATAAGTTAAGCCTGGCTGCTCTGTGCCAAGCTACCAGGGAGTTCAGTACAGTTTAATTTGGGGTTGGCTTGTGACTGTACCCTGAAAAGGATTGCGGCTGCTGCTCAAGGAGGGTTTCACACCTCAACCAGTAACCCAATTTCTTTTTAACAGCAGAGAGTGGAGTAGCAGAGTGTAAATTGCCATACAATGGAGTGGTGTAGACTGCACTGTCCAACAGTGGAGTGGCATTTAGTCTAGTTGCACATTATGAAAACACAGAGAGTGGACTAAGGTACACTGCAGTGGGGTAGAGGGTAGTTTCATACGGTGTAATAGTGTAAAATGGAGTGACGTACAGTGGAGTGTTGTAGAGTGCAGTGTCACAGAGAAGAATAGCATTGAGTTTACTTGTGTGGAGTGCTGTGGCATATAGTAGAGTAGCATAGAGTGGAGGCCTGTAGAGGGGAATAGCATTTACTGTAGTTGGGTGCAGTGGAGTGGCATAGAGGGGAGTGGAATACAGTGAAATAGGGTAGAGTACAGTGGCATAGACTGGATGGGTATGCAGAGGAGTAGCATATAGTGGAGTGGAGTGGAGTAGAGTGGTGTGCCAGAGAGTGTAGTGATGTTCACAGAAATTGTATGGTGGAGTGGCTTACACTGAAGTGGTGTAAAGTGGAGTGTCATACAGTGGAATGGCGTACAATGCAATACTATAGAGTGGAGTGTTGTTAACTGGAGTGGCATACAGTGTAGTAGCGTACGTGTCATACAGGGAAGTAGCATATACTGGACTGCCATAGAGTGGAGTGGCATGTAGAATAGCATAGAGTGGAGTGACATATAGTGTAGTGGCATAGACTGGAATGGCATACAGTGGAATAGCCTGGAGTGGTGTTGCGTAGAGTGCAGTGTAGTACAGTGGAATAGCGTGGAGTGGAGTGAAGTAACCTGGAGTGACTTAAAGTGTAGTACTGTACAGTGGCGAGCCATTCAATGAAATTATGTAGAGTGAATTGGCATAGAGTGGAGTGGCATTCAGAAGAGTAGCATAGAGTGGACTGGCATTAAGTGTAGTGGTGTAGAGTGGAGTGGCATAGAGTGAAATAGCATAGAGTGGAGTGGTGTAGAGTGGAGTGTATTACAGTGCAGTAGCATACAGTGCAGTAGATTACTGTGCAGTAGCGTACAGTGGAATACCATATAGTGGAGTGCTATACACTGGAGTGATGTACAGTGGAATACAGAAAGGTGTAGTGGCATAGTGTGTAATTGCATACAGTGGAAGATTGTATAATGAATTGACATTGAGTGGAGTGGGGTACAGTGGAAGGCATAGAATGGAGTAGCGTACAGTGGAGTGGCGTAGGGTGGAGCTGCATGCTTTGCAATAGTGGACAGTAGAGGGATGTGAAGTGGTACAGATTGGAGTGGGGTACATTGGAATAGCATACAGAAGAATGGTGTAGCGTGTAATGACACACTGCGGAGTGTGGTAGAGTATAGTGCCGTACAGTGTAATGGGGTAGAGTGGAGTTTTGTAGCGCGGAATAGTGTACAATAGAGTTGAGTATAATTAAATGGCATTTTCTGGAGTGGCGTAGACTGGAATAAAGTATAGTGTAGTAGTTTAGAGTGGAATTGCATACAGTGGAGTGGCGTAGAGTGGAGTGTCATAGAATGCACTGTCATAGATAGGAATAGAGTACTGTGTAGTGTTGTAGAGTGGAGTATCATAAAGTGGAATAGTATAGACTGTAGTAGCATAGAGTGGAGTGATGTAGAGTGGACTGGCAAACAGTGGAGTGGTGTAGAGAAGAATAATGGTGTGTATGGTGTCATACAGTGGACTGACTTAGAATTGATTGTCATATAGTGGAATTACATAGAGTGGATAGGCATAAAGTGGAGTATTGTACAATGGAACAGCATAGACTGCAATTGCTATAATGGAGTGGTATAAATTGGAGTTGCATAGAAAGGAGTAGCACGGAGTGGAGTGGTGTAGACTATAGTACTGCAGAGTGGAGTGGCATATACTGACGCGGCATAGAGTGGAGTGGCGTAAAGTGGAGTGATGTACCTTGAAAAGTGTACAGTGTGGTAATGTACACTGGAGTAGTGTAGAATGGAGAGGCATACATTGGAATAGTACAGAGTGTAGTGGTATAGAGTGGAGTTGCTAAAGTGGAAGTCTACAGTGGAGTAGCGTATACCTGAAGGGCATACAGTGTGGTGACAACCACTGCAGTGCCATAGAATGGAGTGGCATAGAGTGTAGCATACAGTGTAGTGGGTTAGAGTGTAGTGATGTAGAGTTGAGGATGGTAGAGGGCTTTGGCATACAGTGGATTAGCACAGAGTGGAGTGGCGTAGAGTTTAATAGTATTGAAATGTGGCATATAGCAGAGTGTCATCAAGTGGAGTTGTGTAGAGTGGAGTGTGATACTTGAAGCAGACATAGCATGAAAGTGAGTGAATGGATGTGCAGGAGTTAGATTATGAAGTGTTAATGATAATTTTTGGTAGGAGGGGTAAATAGTAAGTAAGGTTAAAGTTATAAGTGTTAAAATGTTTAGTAATATATTGTGCTGTGGAATACCATGGAACTTCACAGTATACCACATTACATGCTGATAAGAAAGTAATACCTGCTTGGCTAATTGCTGTCTCTCTAAAACATAACAGGCAGCTAGGTAGTTTGCAACCCACTTTCTCTGAATTCTGGGTTAGGGCCTTATATATAGGTAAGTATTAGGTTCTATATCCATTCCCTACCTATTAACACCTTACTAACACTTCATACATGTGATAATAGTTAGAGAAATTTATTTGTAATGTTCTATATATTTTTCCAGCAGTTTAGGGAAAACAGCACTTTAAAAAAGAGATTATTGCAGTACTCTCTAGACTTTTCTGGGAAGATTTAAATATGTTTAAAAAATGAAATCGTCTGTAGTACACATTTGTGAAATATAGGCCCTCATTACAACATTGGCGGTAAATGCTGCCTACCGCCGTGCTGACGGCCACCAACATACCGTGACCGCGGCGGTATACCGCTACGGGTATTATGACTCACACAGAGAAATCCACCACTCTGCCAGCCCAAAGGTCAGTGATAAACTGGCGGTACCAAAACCGACACCATCACGCCAACAAAAATACGCCCACAGTGTCAGGACCCACAAATCACTGCAGCGGTCGTTCAACTGCAGTGATCCATTGGTGGTACACAGCGCCACGCTCAAAATACACACACACTTCCAAAACTAAACCCCATTGGACAGTTCAAAATACACACACCTGACACACATACACACACCACACCCACACACCCAATCCAATATAAAACACACACCCACATTACCCACAACTATTTCAATAAAAAAAAATTATTGCTAACAGAGAGAGAGAGAGAGACAAGCCAGGAGCACCCACTCAATCTGTGCCACAGGACACCATCACCCATACACCATCAACGCACCTCACAGCACACACCACAACACATCACCTCACACATCCTCACACATACCACTCACACCACATCCATGGCACCCCAAAGACACCCCAGTCTTTCAGAGGAGGAGCTAAGGGTCATGATGGAGGAAATCATCGGGGTAGGGCCACAGCTATTCGGATCACAGGTGCATGTCAACATCAGGACAGTGCATGCTCTACTGGCGACAAAAATGCAAAAACCCAGTCTTTATGCAAGAGCATAATTCATGCATTGTGTTTATATGCATTTCAGAGTTTAACCTTGAAAAACACTATTAATGATGTTTACAATAACTGTTCATTTGCAAGGTATTGCTGCAGGCTTACTGAGTGTGTTAGGGTGTGGTCCCTTTCTAGGACCTTCTAGAAGCGTTCCCTGCAGCATGACTGGGTGTGGTTTGTGGGCTGGGCTTGACTCTATATAAGGGAGCCAGCCCAGCTCCACGTGCTCACTATTCAGAGGTCCCAGTGTAGAGCAGCAGCAACTTCCTGAGCTCCTGTTCCGGAGGCCTACTTTGAAATTCCAGGCCTGCACTCATTATATTGGTGATCCTTGAGCAGGGTGGTAAAGCGGAGGTCGGGCTGGGCCCCCGACCCCCGTTCTGAAAAGACATTAGAGTTTGGGCCTAGTTGTGAAACTCTCTGTGTGCGTGAGCGTGATTTCATGGCATTTGCATATTCTTGTCCGAATCAGCAGAGTGCGCAATTCATTTCTGACATGCAACCCTTGGCATTCAGATCGGCAACAGTGTGCGCAATCATTTCATGACATTTGCATATTCTTGTCCGAATTGGCAGAGTGCGTGATTCATTTCTGATATGCAACCCTTGGCATTCAGATTGGCAACAGTGTGCGCGATCATTTCATGGCATTTGCATATTCTTGTCCAAATCGGCAGAGTGCGCAATTCATTTCTGACATGTAACCCTTGGCATTCAGATTGGCAACAGTGTGCGCGACCATTTCATGGCATTTGCATATTCTTGTCCGAATCGGCAGAGTGCACAATTCATTTCTGACATGTAACCCTTGGCATTCAGATCGGCAACAGTGTGCACGATCATTTCATGGCATTTGTATATTCTTGTCCGAATCGGCAGAGTGCGCGATTCATTTCTGAAATGTAACCCTTGGCATTCAGATCGGCAACCATGTGTGCGATGATTTCATGGCCTTTGCATATTCTTGTTCGAATCGACAACAGTGTGCGCGATTCAACCCTGACATAAAACTCTTGGTTTTGGATCAACAGTGTGCGCGATCATTTCCTCACATTTGCATCGTGTATTTTAAACCGGCAGCAGTGTGCGCGGTTCAATCCCTGGCATAAAACTCTTGGCTTTTGGATCGGCAGTGTGCACGATCATTTGCTGACATTTGCATTGTGTATTTCGAATCGGCAACAGTGTGCGCGATTCAACCCAGGCATAAAACGCTTGGCTTTTAGATCGATAGTTTGCGCTATCATTTCATGACATTGAAAACTTTGGTGTGCCGTGTTTGTTGAGGTGCACACATTTATCCTGAGCTTTTGGATTTCTTTGAAATGCTTAATTCAAAGTGCAACATTCTTTGTGCATATTAAGTTCCTAGTACAGCTCCTGTTGTTTCCAGGGAATGTTCAGATGGCCTTTGTCCTCATGTAAAAATGCAATCTTTATTCTGAAACATTATTGAAGAAGGTTCTTGTATTCTAGACAGTATGTGATATTTCCTGAAAAGCTCATATGAAACATTATATTAACCCATTCTTGATTTTTCCAGGTACCTAGATTTCTTGAGGTCTAGTTATAGTCATTTCTTAGGTTATCCATAATTACAGTATAAGAACTCTTAGAACCATTGTCTATTGAAAGTCAATGTGATTATATCTTGACATTGTGTTGTTTAACCTCTTGCCTCCTACAGGTCTCCTTCACAGCTGTTCCCTACCTAATCCCCTTTCCCCCCACTTGGACTCTCTTAGGCTCTGTGGTATATCTATTGGAGCTTTGGAGCTGTCTAGTGGTGGACATGTTGGGAACGTGCGTAGGCCCCGAGGATCTGGTCTCCCTGACAGTGCAGCAGACGTCCATTGCTAGGAAGATGCAGCTATGGCGGAGAGTCGTGGACAGGGTCAACGCCATGGGACAGCACCCCAGAACAAGGGATGACATCAGGAAGAGGTGGAATGACCTACGAGGGAAGGTGCGTTCCGTGGTTGCAAGACACCAGGTAGCCGTACATAGGACTGGCGGAGGACCCCCACCTTCTCCCCCACAACTAACAACATGGGAGGAGCAAGTCTTGGCGATCATGCATCCTGAGGGCCTCGCAGGAGCAGCAGGAGGACTGGACTCTGGTAAGTCAAATCTTTACTACTATATATCCCACCCTACCTGCATGCCATCACAAACTCCTACCCCTACCTTCACCTCCATCACTCCACACCTCACATATACCCCACTATCACACCTACCCATCCCAATACCAAGCCCTGCATGCAACACCAATGCATGGACACCCATCACAGACCTGCATGGACAACCATCACTAAAGCATGCCCATTAGAGAGAATCACCTAGCCCACAAAATCACTACGCACACAAGGCAAAGCTGAAAGGGCAATCACAACTATACAGGGAAACACACCCATGCACAAGATGGCACACGCAGATGCAATAACACTGCATTTACATCCCCACAGGACCCCCACTCAGCGTCACCGGAGAGGAGGTGCCACCAACATCCAGTCCCCCCACTAAAGAGGCCCACAGTGATGACAGCAGCTCTGCACGCCTGGATCACGATGACCAACCTGGCCCATCATGGACCTCCGGGCAGTCGGTTGCCTAGGCACAGTACCATACCCCCCTCAGGAAACACCACCACAGCACCCACCCAGCGGGCCCACACCACTGTCCCAAGGACACGTCAATCAGCAGTGTGTCCACCACTACAGGGACCCCAGGCAACCACCTCAAACCCAAGACAATCAGGGACCTGGGGTCAGTGGGCAAATGGTTCAGGGGACAGAGGCACAGGACAACAGGGAAGCTGGGTGGACTGCTGTGCGACAGGGGGAGGACAGGCCATGGGAACCCACTCTCCACAAGGCACTTGCAGAGATCCTGGGAGCATACCACCATTCCCAGGAGACCTTAGGCCACATACTGGCCAAGTTGCAGGAGACCCAACGGCTGCAGGAGGGACAGTACCTGGGGATCAGGGAGGACCTCAAACACATCCACACCATTCTGGTCACCATTGCAGGGGTGCTGGCTGACATGGCTAACACCATGAGGGAGGCATTGGCACACCAACTGGCCCCTGACACTAGCCACCGATAAACAGCTCTCCACCCCGCCGGCGCAAGTGGACAGGAAGCCCTGCCACTGGAACAACAGGCCACCAGCACCACACCCCCTGCAGAAGAACCACCCTGCAAACGGTCCCTGCGATCCAGGCAGAAGCCAGAGAACGTTGCCAAGATCCCCGCCATGAAATAAGACTCTCCTGATTGTCACTCTTGTGTCCCACTCTGGTACCCTGTCCACCTTGAACTGCCATTGCTCCCCTTCCTATGCCCCATTGGACAATGCACCTGTGATACAAAGAGACTGGACTCTAACTGGACATTCCTCCACCATCACCCCAGTCCATAACACATCCCCTCAACCTCTTAGCACTTAAATAAACACCCTTGGAACAAATACAAAACTGGAGTCTGTCAATTGATTGAAATATGTATTAGTTCAACAATCTGTAAACATTGCAATTCATACATACAGTTATATATACTTTGGTATGACCTGTAGTGGGCAGCAGTAAACACACCAGGAGCCAGAGTGGGGCACAGAGATCTGAAAATAGAGATGCCAAAGGGTACAGCAAGTGGCCATAGACTTAGGGAAATCATGCTGCCATGTCCAATGTCCAACAGAAAACTGCAATGTAAAGTGAAGTTACAGTGTCTTATCTGTGTGTCACTGGAAGTACTGCTGTATGAGAGAACTCCTGTTGTCCACATCTTCATCCTCTGCCTCCTCTTCCTCACTGTCCACAGGCTCCACCGCTGCCACAAGACCATCTCCAGGCTCATCCTCCTGCAGAAAAGGCACCTGGCGTATCAAGGCCAGATTGTGCAACATGCAACATGCAACGATGATCTGGCACACCTTCTTGGGGGAGTAGTACAGGGATCCTCCAGTCAGATGGAGGCACCTGAACCTGGCCTTCAGGGGGCAGAAGGTTCTCTCAATTATCCTCCTTGGTCGCCCATGTGCCTCATTGTAAAGTTCCTCTGCCCTTGTCCTGGCATTCCTCACTGGGGTCAGTAGCCATGAGAGGTCGGGGTAACCAGAGTCACCTGCAAATATCGAGGGATACCTGTTAGCCACACACACACCCTTAGGGACAACCCCATCCCATACACCAACATATACTCGTTGGGGATCTTGGGCTCACCTTTAGCCACACCTGGGGCCTCTGGAGTTGAGCAATCCTATATGGGATGCTGCTATTCCTCAAGATAAAGGTGTCATGCAAGGAGCCAGGATATTTGGCATTCAAATGGGAGATCTACTGGTCCACCAAACACACCACCTGCACATTCAGAGAGTGATAGCTTTTTCTGTTCCTGAACACTTGTTCATTTCTCGGGGTGGACAAATGCTACATTTGTACCATCACTGTCACCAATGAAGTTGGGGATATGTCCCAGGGCATAAAAGTCAGCTTTCACTGTGGCCAAATCCTCCACCTGGGGGAATACGATGTAGCTGCACATGTGTTTCAGCAGGGCAGAGAACACTCTGGTCAACACGTTGGAGAATATTGGCTGAGACATCCCTGATGCCATGGCCACTGTTGTTTGGAGGGAACCACTTGCCAGGAAATGGAGCACTGACAGGACCTGCACTAGAGGGGGGATACCTGTGGGGTGGCGGATAACTGAAATCAGGTCTGGCTCTAATTTGGCACACAGTTCTTGGATTGTGGCCCGATCAAGTCTGTAGGTAAGTATTATGTGTCAGGTCCACAAGGGGTCTGTACACAGGGGGATGTCTCCATCTCCTATTCATCCTCAGCGGTTGAATTCTAGGGTGGAGAAGGGTGAGCAAAGGGTCATATTCACACATATGTTGCAATAAAAATGCAATTCTTCCTTTACAGAAACAGTATGTGAATTCGAAAATCAGTTGATGTGCCAAAGTCTGCTGTGATGCAGTTAGGTGCCATGGCCTGTGCCCCCTGAAATGGCAGCTGCCTGACTTCTGAGGAGAGACAAGTGGAAATGAGGTAATTCCGCTGGCGTTGTGCGCCGCTGCGGTCGGCGGTCGATGACCGCCGCGCAACTTCGCATTGGTTATCATTGAGCCCTATGGGTTCCAGAAGCCAATGGTGATGTACGCCGGCGGTGACGGTATGCACCGCCGCGGACGTGACCGACATTTTCAAACTGTTCAATCACTTGCTACCTGACCTTCAACAGGAAAGGACCTATACTGCAAGTGCTGCTGTGACCTGTGTCTGAAAGACAATGGATCGAGTGTCTGGGGAAAGGCCCCCCGTCTTCACTTTGGAGGAGTTGGAGACACTGGTGGATGGGGTCCTACCCCAGTATCATAACACAAACGGAGAGTATAGGGAGATTGTAACAAAGCAATTAGTAGGAATCAACCCATACTAACTCCCTACATATAAAGCCAATAAACACAAAAGAGTATGGGGTTCACTAGTGATAAGGAGCTGTGTCCATGGGAGATTATCCAGGGGCTCCTAGACCTCAATGGGTGTAAAAATGGAGTGTGAGTGCTGTGAGGTGGTGATGGGTAGGGGGAGGGGGCATTTCTTTTATGCACTAGGTGGTCTCACACACTATATAGTGTCATGCTTCATCATTTGACCACCTAGCCCCACCCAGGTAGGTCAGTGCCACCTGGGGCGGACTCAACCTTACCGTTAAAGGAACGGGAGGGAATGCATAAATTATTATTTATCTGGAGTAAGTGGGATCCAGCTAAGTTAGGGGAAGATATAAAAACACCTAAGCAGTTACCGGTGTGTAATCTACACTTTTAATAGTGGTGTCTGCTGGTGTTAAAAACAAGGGTGGGACACCAGGGTGAGAGTAAGGACTCACTGGGTCACCTATCTAAAAAATGGCCGACATGTTTCTGCCCTCTACACAAGCACCACACATCATCCCACAGGCACTCATCCAAACACCATCAAGATGCTGACATAACAACATCCATCGCCTCCACTGTGTCCCCCTCCTCCTCCTCGTCCACCTCCCTCCCAGTAGCGTCTCCACTCACACCTGCAAGCACTGCATCCTACCTCCATCACCAGCATGCCTATCACTACACGCCCCCCACTGGCAGTCACCACCCCCACATCCATGCACACGTCCCCTGTGTCCTCTCCCACTGTGTCTGTGACCCCTCCTCTCAAAGTACACAACCGCAAACACACACCCACCCAACAGCCATCCACCGCACAACAGCATCCAGCCCATGCACCTGCACCCACACACAGCAGACCACCACCTCCTAAAACCACTCCCTCTTCCTCCACTCCCAAACCTTCACCCTCTTCCCACCCCAGTGTCCCTAAGAAGCTTTTCCTCGCCACACTTGACCTATTACCTACCCCTCCCCCCCCACGTCCTTTACCTCAGGCTAGGGTGGCCAGAACTCAGCCCAGCACCTCAGCCACCAAGTCCACTTCCGCTGTGGTTTCTGGAGCTCAGAGAGGCTCTAAGGAGGCAACTGCCAGCCAAGCCAGAGTGCCACCAACACCTGCCAAGAACAAGAAGGTTCCGCCACCAGGAAAGGGCAAAAAGGTGAGAGCATCCATCAAGGAGAAGGAGGCACAACCAGACAGCAAGGCCAAGGCAAAGACTCCAGCTGGCAGAAGCAAGGAGGCACCACCATCTCCCAAGGGCAGGAATGGGCACAGAACACCAGGCAGAGCACTTCAGCCTCCCCCCTCCACTGGCAGCAGCGCCACCTGCACCGCGGCCAGCACCTCCACCTGCACCATCGCAAGCACCGCCGCAAGCAGCACTGCCACCAGCAGCAGCAGCCCCAGTGGGAAGGGCTGGTGCCTCCCCCCACCATTGGCAGAACCGTTACCTGTACTGGCACTGCAACCACTGTACAGCCATCCCCGTCAGCAGACAGACTGTAGTCATGCATCCATGGTGTGTCATGCATCCTGCCCACAGACAATCATGTGGATCTGACACCCAGATGAGTGACTGCTACCTTGCACACCACTGCATCACCAAACCCCCTCCAGAACCAGTGGAAGAAGGTATCCACTCACCCTATCCTTGGCAGGGTGAAGCGCAGTGGGCATCAAGCCCTCTTCAGAACCAGTGGAAGAAGGCACCCACTCACCCTATCCTTGGCAGGATGAAGCACACTGGGCACAAGGCCCCCTCCAGAACCAGTGGAAGAAGGCATCCACTCACCCTATTCTTGGCAGGATGAAGCACACTGGGCACCAAGCCCCCCCCAGAACCAGTGGAAAACCGGCACCCACTAGAGAGACTGTGGCCTTGCACTCCCCAGGACCAAGCAGTGGGCAAACCACCCACTTGGGAGAATGTGGCTTTGCACTCCCAGGACATCACTGTGGGCATAGAGCCCCCTCCAGGAGCAGTGGCGTTGTACCATCTTCCGGCTGAGGTGTCCCCCCTTTCCCGTCCCCCTGATGCTCCTGCAGTGTTCTCTCCATATTGAGGCAGGAGTCAAGTGTGGGCTTGGCCTATGTGTTTTGGCCCAGTGGGCCACGGACATTTTGAGTGGACATTGTCCCGCCTTTTGTACATATTGTGTAAATACTGTTTTTGAATTATTAACGTATCTCTAACTATTTCTAATATAGCACTCATTTGACTCAATTCCTTTTGTCCTTGCGTTATTCCTGAGGGTTACTGGGTGTGTATATATAATGTTGTTGCATGTGTGTATGGGTGTTGCGTGTTGCATGTGTGTGTCACTCTCTTTTTCCTCCCACCCTCCCCTATGTGCTAGGTGCAGTACTCACCATGGTCGTCATCGCCGCCATTGGTACTCCTTGTGTATGAGCAGAAACACCAGCATGGGGAAGACCTGCAGCTCGGCCTCCATGGCGTCCTGGTTCTTCCTTGAGTGTCGAGAGGTGAGTGGTTTCCCTTTAAAGTACTGTTTCCGCCGTGCTTTTGATGGCGTTGGTACCGCCCCGGAAAAACTGGCGGATGGGCAGGTTGTAATGGGGTGGGTGGTACATTGTCTTCCGCCTGGCTGTTGGCGGTGACAGCCGCGGTGTTTGTTGCTACCGCCGTGGTGTTCGGAGTGTTAAAGTGGCTGTATCTGTTGGCGGTTTCCGCCGTGGTCATGATTCCATTTTTGTTACTGCCGGCCAGTTGGCGGTATTACCGCCGCTTTAACACCGACCGCCAAGGTTGTAATGAGGACCATAGTGTAGTACAGTGTATTTTGAATTGTTTAACATATTTAATATTTTTAAGCTTTATTTAAGTACTGCAGTACTCCTAAAGCAGTACCGTAGTGGTCAGTACATCTTTTCCAAATATACTGTAAAGAAATGTAGACATTTTTCCCTACTTATTACTGCGTTATTAAAGTGGTAGTATATGGAGGAAAGAAATTGAACCAAGAGTTCAACTATATCTAAGGGCGAACCACAGAACACCCAAAAACAACATGGCAACCTTTAACTTTAAAAAAGGCAGTCATTAGCCAATCAAATAATGACTTGTGATCCCTATGTACCGCTGCACTTCTGCGAAATTCCAAAAAAGTACCACAACAACAGATATCACTAGGTTAAAATGCCTTATAACTTACAAATTCTTACCCTACTTAGCTGTACCCAGAAGAATAATATGTGCACCATAAGGTGTAATCCTACCAAATCTCATCTAAATCCGACTGAGCGTTTGGCCACTGCAAGTGAGTACAAATTCTATGAAAAAGTACAATGGTGCCCAAACGCATTTTGGGACCCTATTTTGTCTTTGCTCCTTCTTGACCAATCACAGTGAAACTTTCCATACTTTGCCAATGTAGACAAATAGGTATACAAAGTTTTGTGGAGATTCATCAAATGAGTGGAAAGTTATTAATGTTGAAATATTCAAGGAATTCCTCTTTGGTAACCCTATTACTACAGTACCGCTCTGAAAAATCTCTATCTATCTATCTATCGAATAATAACTATGACTACAGCACTACTATGAAAAATATATTTCTGTCTATGTCTATCTATCTAGACATAGATAGATAGAAAAAGATTAGACTATTGATACAGCACAACTCTGGAAGTCTATCTATATCTATCTATTTTTCTATCTATCTATTTATCTGTCTATCGATCTAATAGTTAGTACAGCACTACTATGAAAAAATATATTTCTATTTATGTTTCTCTAGACATAGATAGATAGATATAGATTAGACCAACTATTTATGCAGTGCCACTCTGAAAATATATCTATCTATCTATCTATCTATCTATCTATCTATCTATCTATCTATCTATCTAGATACACATAGGTAGAAATATATTTTTCATAGTAGTGCTGTAGTAATAATTAATTATCAATCTATGTCTCAATAGATAGATAGATAGATAGATAGATAGATAGATAGATAGATAGATAGATAGATAGATATTTTCAGAGTGGTGCTGTAGTAAAAGTTAGGGTTACCAAAGACAGGAATTCCTTGGATATTTAACCTATCTATAGATAGATAGATAGATAGATAGATAGATAGATAGATAGATAGATAGATAGATAGACAACATAAAGGCAGATGTCTGTGGAGCTAAGTAAAGGAAACCTATTCCTACCTAACTATAGATACCTCATTGGTATTTTCATTTGATCCTCAATATTCTGGAGTCAATATTTAGGTGGAAAACCTAAAAAATATGTTGACATGTTTTAAAGAGTATGTGTATATTAATGTATATATCTGTAAGATAGATAGATCGATCGATCAATAGATAGATTTCTAAAGATATATATGCTCCTTTTTTGTCTTTTCACACCCAGTCTCAGTTCTTTCTGAGAATACCAGTGAAATCCAATAGCCTTTTTTAGGGTCGAGCCTGCGTTGCATGCGCTCGCGCATGCGCATCGCAGCGAGACGCTTTAGTTATTAGAAAAGGGCTCGGAGCCCTGTCGATGTCACGGATGTGTGTTTGATTGGTTCGTGGGCTTGCCTAGTAAAATCTGCTTGCTTTCATTAGTGGAAGGCATGCCCACATCATGCCTTTTCCGGTGGCTAGCCCTCCTCGAGCGCAGTGACCAAGTACAGAAAACATGCGAGGCTCGCTGTTTTCGGTCGGATCGTGGACTACTTTTTTTCTATTTTCCTAGCGCGATTTCGCTTGGCAGAAGTCAAGCGCTTACACAGATAATTTAACTTTTTTACATACATAAAAGCATTTTTGCCGATAGATGAAAAGTCGGGTTAGGAGTTTACAACGCGATCAGCTCTAACATGAGCAAACGCGAGACCCGTTGCATTGCAAATGCTTGTTTTATTTGTAGATTGTAGTTTAAAATCAACTTCCATTTGACTATTCTAATACATGTTTTAACAGTCTCAATGCATTACGCTCAATATGTTTTTTAAGTTTTGCCCAGCAGACACAGGAACAGAGTCTGGACGAACTATCCCCTTAGGATCAAAGACGCCCCTCCATGTCACTTTCTATCTGATCCTACTTTTTAGTTCACAAGCCTTTACATGTACACACATCTAAAATCATGTCTAAGTTCTTCCATTGCAAATTTCAAATCTTGTATAAAAGATCTGATGCTCACACAATTTTTCAGTCTCTCAGTAACATGCCTGTCTAAGCTGATCGCTGCTATAAACAAAAAAAGAACACACTAGACAACTTCACACTGACATCAGACAGCATTTGATCCTCTCTTCTAACCCCTGTGGTGATTATTTCATTTTTCCATCACCTTACCTCCTGGCCTCTGTGCATGGCAATTTCTATGACGCTTCTTTGAACTATTTTCAAAGGGGTTTGTCCCTGCTGTCAGTTTCCACAATTCCTTTTCTTACGTTGCCCCGAGGGAGACCTCCATTTGCTCAGAGAAATGAACATTCCTCTGGTCAGTGAATTTTACATCCCTTCACTCCTCATCATGCTGTGAAACCATCGTAGATACCCCATCATGTGCAAGTTCTTAATTGCAAGAACACAATGTATATGTGCCAGATCTGAGAATATAATGTAATAATACCCAAGCATTGAACTAATAAAGAAATAAGCTATTTCCACTAACCGGAAACTTTTTGGGGGGCTGATTAAATGTCCTGAAATGTGTGTAAAGCTGTATATTATTGTTCGCACTTTGAGTGTCTCGAAAGATTGAAACTGAGGTGTTCGTTTGTCATTCATCTAACTACTGCACCACAATATTGGCGGTGCTATCAAACATATCTGTGGCCTATAATGGCGACGGTAAACATAACCACTAGATCAATGAGTTAGCACCGTAATTGCAAAACAGTTACCACTGTTGATAAGGTAATATCGTTATTTCTATAGAACTATTTCGCCTTATAATTATTATATAAATAAATATCACCGATGAAGAATGAGATTGGGTTGGAGTAAATAATATTAGAGAAAAAATCCACACTATCCACTCTGCCACCATGAACTCCAAAACAGCTGTTAGAAGACACAAAACAGCATTCCGTGGTCATTAACTCTTATGGGTCTATACAGCAGCACTAATTATTTAGTAAAGGTGACCAGTCCCTGATGACCCAATTCCCTGATGAAGAAAGGCATACTAGATTGTCCTCCAGGGTGAAGTGTGACCGGGGAATAGATGTTCTTGGCATGCCCATTATTTTATAAACTTTTTTGTTCAGCTTTTGCCTTTGGCTACAACATGTGCATGCACTCATTATTTCCATTAATGCCCACATTCTAATTTCCCTGGTCTGTGTGTGCTGGCCATGTTTAATTATAGATGTGGATTTCCCATGTCACCTGCATGGATGTCTATTTATTAAGTGCCAGGAGAAGTGGCATCACATACCCTTCCACACCCAATGACTTCACAGGTTTGGCCCCCTCATGACTTGGATCCTCAAAAGCCTGATCTTTCTGGTCACTGAAGGGCTGGTGAGAGGCCAGGTGTGTAAGCTACAAGACGTGAACAGATTTCTAGATGCCCTGCAATATCTTTTTCCCTGTTCCTGCTTTCGTGATCCGTGAAATCAGTGTAAGCATGGGCACTTCCAGGCAGCTGCTCCCCCTGGCTATCCACAAATGGCGCCCATGGTCACCTGTCTACATTTGTTTCTTCAATCTTGTTGGGTAAATAATATATGAGAAATGGATTCTCTTTGAAACCTGAAGTGTGCTGTGATCATTATATTGATAGCAGTATAAAATAAATTAAAATGTATTCGCTATGATGTATACAAACGCAGGCTGACATGTCATGATGATGTATATAGAAATGTAACACCAATGATGCTGAAAATACCAGACATCCATACAACTGTTATTCTCCTTGTTGCATATTTGTCATTAACTCATGTGCCACTCTTCAATGGAATCACTCTTTGGCAGTCTATTTAGTATAATAGTGTGCTTGAACAGTGGCACCAAAGTCTCCCACCTCTGTAATTGTAATGAAGACCTCATTGTCTCCTTCAAAATGTCAATAATACCCTCGGTTGAATCAACAATTGGTGTAGAGATTATGGCCCTCATTACAACCCTGGCGGACAGGGGAGAAGTGGCGGTAATACCGCAAACAGGCCGGCGGAAAAAAAATGGAATTATGACCATGGAGGTTACCGCCATGGTCATCCGCCACTTCTCCACTCCGACCGCCAGAGCGGTGACGACTGCTGGGCTGGAGACTTCGGTTTCCAGTCCGGCGGCTGTCACCAGACCGCTGGTGGTAGCAGGACCCTGCATACCCCCATAGATTTCATGTGGTTTGGAACCGCCACGAAATCCATGGCGGTAGGCACTATCAGTGCCAGGGAATTCCTTAACTGGCACTGATAGGGGTCTACCCTGCCACCCTCCCCCACCCCGAGTCCTCCCCCCACACCCCAACCCCCCCTACCACCCCCAAAGGTGGTAGTACCCCACTCCCCACACCCCCCACATCGACACACACCCCCCTTATGCACACAGACACCACCACCACACATACCCGCACACATACTAACAAACATTCCAGCAGACACACACAGTCATACACGCACACATACATACAGACATACACGCACACATACTCACAGTCAAACATACAGACAGACACGCACACATTTCCAAACACACAACACCCCCAGGATGCATACACGCACTCACACACCCCTCTACACACTCACACTCACAACCCCATACACACACACACCACACAATAACCCCCCCACCCCCTCCCCTAACAGATGATCACCTTACCTCCGGGAGGGGACGGGATCCATGGGGGCTGCTCCGCCGCCAGCACCCTGT
Organism: Pleurodeles waltl; assembly: GCF_031143425.1. Classification (NCBI taxonomy): domain Eukaryota; kingdom Metazoa; phylum Chordata; class Amphibia; order Caudata; family Salamandridae; genus Pleurodeles; species Pleurodeles waltl. The sequence continues at coordinate 125,681,814 of NC_090436.1, read as the reverse complement.
CACCAGAACACCGCCACACCGAATCATGGGACGTGATTCGGTGGGCGGTGTTCTGATGACGGCACGGTGGAGGTGAAGCAACCTCCACTTCCCCGCCGACCGCCAGTATGGCTGCTGGCAGCTCTCCGTCCAAAAAAGGACGGAGGGCTGCCAGCAGTCATAATACATTGCGCGGAAAACCGCCTGCACTGGCGGTCTTCATCACTGCGGTACCTCAGCGGTCTTTCCAAAAGACCGCAGGGGTCGAAATGAGGGCCTATGTGTACATAAGTGTGCATGACGCTTTGGCCGACCGTGTTGGGCCAGCCAAAGTCAAACAGTCATGCGCACTTTGCATTTCTCCACTCGGCTGTGTTGGGCCAGCCAAACAGTCATGCGCTCTTTGCATTTCTGCACCTGGCTGTATTGAACAGCCGGGAGGAGAAAGTGCACAGTGCCCTACTCTGTGTCTGAGCACCAAAGCAGGGCACTCAGACCAATCACAATGCTGCTGTCATGCTGTTGACAACAGAGTCATGATTGGAGGGGAATATGGAAGCCTGCGTGCTCCAGGGCGTCCAAGGAGGAATGAGAGACATAATCATCTCTCAAAACATGAAAGGTAAGCTGTTTTTTATTTTATTTTATATATTTGTTTTATACCCACCCTGCCACACCATTGACAAGTGTCCGCCACTGTTAACAACTGAAAATAGTTGTCAATATTACTGCAGGACCATTCAAGTAACAAACTACTTTTTAATGTACCATAAGTAACTCTTAGCCTTATTTCCCCATCACTCTCAGCAATTCTGAACAATTCTTTAGTATATTCACTATTTCATAGACACACATGATTAAACATCGTCAACACTAATCCAGTATCACCAATTTAAATATATGTTTGAAGAGCCACTGCACCACCAGACTTTGCAGGTTTTTTTTTAACACTTGTTCCTACGCTTGCCATTCTCTGCCAAAAGCTAGTAATTTTGATTATCGATTAGTGGAACTATTAAGTTTGTTGGGAGAATTCGAACTGGGTTGGGGCCATTAAGAAGGGGGAGCTGCACTGCCAACTAACACTTTAGATGCATTTTTCAACATGCTTTAGTTGTTCTGACCGGTCCTCATTAAATGAAGGACGTAAACACACGGCCTGAACAGTCACTGCGCTGCCAGACATTGCAGTGGAGTTGATCAAAAATTGATTTTTTAACGCTTGCTCATACACTTGCCATTCTCTGCCAAAAGCTTTTAATTTTGATTGTCAATTTGTTGAATTTTGAACTGTGCTGGGGGAATTTGATCTGGGTTGGGGCATTAAGAAGGGGAAACTGAACTGAGCATGCACACATTACACACTCCTTTTCACATTCAGAGCCACCATTTTTTGATGTGCTCTAGATGTTGCAGCCAGTCCTCATTAAATGAAGTACGCAGCATGAATGCGCAGCCTGAAGAGTCACTGCACTGCCTCACGTTGCAGCATGGGTGATTAAAATAGTTTAAAAAAAATGTTAATGCTTGTTCATACGCTTACCATTCTTGGCCATTGAGACAGGGTAATTGCACTGAACACGGGCATTTAAGATGCTCTTTTGCACATTGAGAGATGTCACTTATCACTCGCTCCAGTTGTTCCCGCTGGTCCTTATTAATTAAGTATGCAGCATGGGCATGCAATGGATGCATGCAGGTTGCGCTGATGGCGTGCCAAAGGCAAGCCCATCTGCATCCGTCCGCAACCATCCAGGACCAGGGATTCTGCCCAGTTCATACTGCTAGGCAACTGTGAGTGCTTCAAACCACTTCAGCTGACTCTTGTCCTCACTCTATTGACCTTAGTCAAACTGAATGTTTCTGTAATAGCTGTGGACTGCGTCCCCGCCTCGGACCTAGTCAGTCATGTGTGACCTCTACACCCATAGTTTGGTGTATGTTTTTGGTCAATTGTCACTCCATGGTTGCCCATAAGCTGGATATCCTCCGGTTTTTAGTTGAATCAGCAAAGAATGTACTTTTTCTCACCAAAACTTGGCTTCTGAAGTCTCTGCCCCAGGTGTTGTCCAAGTCTTGCCATCTGGCTATTGTAACAATAGGTTGGACCGGCTAGGCAGAGGAGGTGGTGGGATAGCCATCATATAAAAGGAAATACTAAAGTATTTGTTTGCATCTCTTGGCATTCAAAATTGTGAGAGTTTGCTTTTCTCTTTAACATTAAACCCTATGTTCATTTCATTTTATTTTACTTTATTTCGGTAAGTAAAAAAACATACCATAAAAGTACAATACAAACATCAATATTTTTTTTGATTTTTAAGATTAATAGAACACTAAAAATGTAAGCACAATAAAAAAATAAAAAAGATAAAAGAAAGTTAAAATCCAAACAGAATAATCAAAAATGAATGTCTCCTAAAAATGGAATATTCTACTCAACAAGGACCCTATTCCCTACGCCCATAGGTGTTCAATAATACAATAGGACAATATCTTTATACTTAAAAGTTAAATACTAAAATCAGACATCAAGAGTCAATAAATATACATACATAGATCTAAAAATTGGCTATCCAGTCTTATTCTTTAAAATTGCTAATCTAAGGCGCTAGATTGATTCGAGAAATGTTTCCACTGGTAAAACTACCTGGACAGATTAATCAGATTTTAAAATTCTCTCAACATGAAGATAGGACCTGGCGCCTATAGATTTGCAGAGCGGAATAATCCACAAAGCTCTTTGTTTATGATATGCATAGCAATAGAAGAGAACATGTGAAATAGACTCTTCATGTTGACAACCCATCGGACAAAGCTTGGATCTATTAGTGGAACAGAGCCATTTGTACGTTAAGGAGAGCAGAGGAAGAGACCCTATTCTGAACCTAACAAAAAGAGCTCACGCAAATGGGGATAGTGCTATATCCATGAAAGGCTCAAATTCATAGTGGCATTTAATTGATAAATAACTATCAGACATAGACAGCGGGGCAATCTTGGTAAATTGCACAACCTGAACGTTATGCCAAAAAGCATCCTTCAGTAGCTGCACAGCAGTTTTAGGAATGGAAAGTGGGTCCAACCAATAGGACCCTAGACCTAGATGGATTAAGGACTCTTTGACGTAAGCACACCATTTCGTTTTGCTAATAGTATTGCTGCCCACCAGTTTGAGAAGCCCATAGCGAAATGGATAAAGGGCGTCTGTTGACCAAAGTCGGATCCAATATAGCAAGGGCCTTAAGGTGGCAATCTGCGAGATAGAAAAAAGATTTAAATCCATACGGATAGGCGGAGATGGAGTACTAGAGGGAACTTTTAACAACAGTTTCAAAAATTGGTTTTCCGCCCTTGCCAAATCCAGCAAGTTGCAATGGCCCCAAAGTTCGGCACCATATAGGGCCCCCCCCCCGGGCTTGAGATTTACATATTTCGAGGGCGGGAGACATTGCAAATTTGGGAGATCTAGAAGCAAATCTTACGATGCCACCCGCCCTTTGCTTCAGGCACAATAAAGATTTCTGGCGGTGTGCATGCCAAAGGTGTGAGTCTTCCAATTTAATACCTAAATAGTCGAAAGTGCCCACTCTTTCCAAGAGAGCGCCATCTAGATATACCGGCCTCTTCATTTTGCACCTATTGTCCCCAAAGACCATATATTTAGTTTTTGCTGAGTTTATTTCCAACCCATGATCCTTGCAAAACTCCAAAAATCGGGAGAGCAGTCTGGAAAGGCCCATGGCAGTTTGTGAGAGTAACAGGGTGTCATCCGCAAACAAAAGACAGGGGAACTTCTGCCCACCCAAATTCGGGGCATCGCCATAACAATCGAAAAGATATGGGATACATGTATTAATAAACAATAAGAATAGGGTGGGCGCAAGGACGCACCCCTGCCTCACACCTCGTGTTGTAGGAAAAGCTGGGGTCAGGTCGCCAGCCGAGCCCCAGCGAACTCTGGCATAGTTATCAGAATAAAGATCTTTAATAATATTGATCAGAGAACCCGGAACTCCAATATTGCTCAGGACCTCCCAAAGCTTGACACGCGGTACAAGGTCAAATGCAGATTTCAAATCAACAAAGGCCACAAATAGATGGCCTTTGTCTGCGTCTACGGTCTTCCACTTGATGGTAGTAAATCGGAAGACCTGATCAATAGTACTAACCTTGTCCTGAAATCCAGCCTGGAGATGGCTTAGAACCTGTTTTTTTGTTATCCAGTATTTTAATCTGGATAACAACTGGAAGGAGAATATTTTTTGCAAGTTGTTTAATAGACTAATCGGTCTATAGTTCCCGAGGGAACTGTTATCTCCTTTTATGTGTATGGGGACAATAATCGCCACCTTCCCCGAGTCTGGGTAAGATCGAGTTGTCAGAAGAATATTCGATAACCTATTGATGTACCGGGTCCACACAGATAAGTCTGATTTGTACAAGTCCGTTGGAACACTATCTAAGCCAGGAGCCTTCCCTGTTCTTTGAGCACAAATTGCCAGCTCTGTTTCCTTTAGGGTAAAGGGCGGCACAGGGGGGAGGCACAATAAGGAATCAATAGGAGTGTTATTCGAGTCGGGCAGGACCCATAAAGTTCCCGAAAGTGGGAGAGCCAAGTTTCTGCATCAATATGACATTCAGGAATAGTTGAGAGGGCGGGGTCTCTACGCGAGACCATGGTCCAGAAAATTTTGGAGTCACGGGCACTATCCGCCTCCGCCAAACACTTCCATAATTTTTCCTCATATTTGAGTTTGGATGACTTGCAAATGGAAACATAGTTTTTTCTTGCATATGTAATGGCATCCCGGCTCTTTAGCTTTAAGGCTTTGGACAAAAATCCCTTAGCCTCCCAACACTCCTTATCAAACCACTTACAATTAGGCAGAGGAGAATTGTTTTGGGTTAAGGGAGGTTTAGTAAAAAGCTCCTTGAGACCCTCAAAAAGAGCCACATGAGAGGACATAACTTCTGTGAGAGATAGAACAATACAGTCATCAAAGAGCTGGTGGCAGGAAACTAAGTCACGGAGCTTATCATTAAGCAGATTGGATTTCGAAAACGAAGACCATCTCACCACACGCCTATTGCTGGATAATTCCAGCCAGTCATTGGGAGCATCCGGAACATGAGGTGGAGTTGGCCCTAAAAAAGAGTTGCATTATATTCAATTTGTAAAGGGGCATGGTCGCTAGTGCACCGAGAACCCACCTCTACATTAATTATAAAGTGCCAGACTCGCAGATTAAAAATAACGTAATCCAGGGTACTGCTATAGTGGTCACTGTAAAAGGTGGATCTAACAGGGTTATCGTTTGAAAATCAACCATTTCCAAAACGAAGGCCATATGTTACTACAAGATCTATTATCTGCAACACCCTAGGGGAAGGAGTACATAACACTGGCTGAGTTAAAAGCGGGGGGAGATTCCATACTTCGTCTTCAGCCTGAATAGACTCAGTAAAAGCTGAATCGAATTCAATTTGGGCATTAAAATCACCTGCAATAATAACACAGTATTTAAAATAAAGGTCAGATAAAAAATTGTGCAACAGATGAATAGTAATAGACTGATGGCTAGAAGGGCCTGGCCTGTTATAAATATTAATACATAACACCGGAGTACCTGTGAAAGGCCATATTGCTGTTGCAAGAATGTCGCAAGAGTCAATAGCAATTTCCTTAACTCTGCCCACCTCAGACAGCTTGACCCAAGTGCATAGACCCCCAATCGCCCTTCCCCTAGAGGACTGAGTCGCCTTTTCAGTGAAACAACAATAGCCTTGCTTATACACACAATCCGTAGACCAAGTTTCCTGAAACATACATATGGAAAAAGATTCAACATAAGCCCCCCAGTCCGGATCAGATAATTTACTCTTGATGCCAGCCACATTCCAAGACAGTAATCTCCTTGATGTAGTGCTGCAAACTGGCATACAAGAGACAACAGGAGCTGGGTTAGAAGTCCCATTAGTAATGCAAAGTGAAGCCCTTATAGTATTAGCCCCCAAACCAAATGATGATCCTGGGAATGTCACTACCAGGGCATGTGGAACATTATGTTTGCAAAGATTAGAATGGCGTAGTCAATCCACATCTGATGTGTCCCCTGAGGTGACGGGGTCCCGTGTGAAAGTACCTTTGTTGTTGCAGACCAAAGCAGCCCCATCGCCAGGAAAAGGCAACGAGCCAGGGGGAACTATTGAAGCAGAAACAGAAGCATTTCGAAGAATTGGGTTGACTCGAGAAGACGTAATCTTGTGACCCGTAACAAACAAACTTTCTCTAAAAAATATATCAGAGTCTGTTCTTGATAAGTTACGAGCTTCCATCTGCAAAATCCCCTGGACTAAAGCGGGGCTGGCGAGATGAAGTTTGATAATATCCTGCCCACCAGGGTCTCGCACACGAGAAGCAAAAACAATACCAGCGTGGATGATAGACCCACAGCCCCTAGTGTGGCGAATCCAATACGAGACCTTGTTGATAAGAGAAGTGTCTTCCCGCGTATGATGAGAAAGTCGAGGGACATTACACATGTCGATGCAATTTTGGTTGGGCGCATGAGTAAAATGGGCCGCATATTGACCCGGATTAGAAGGAGAGGATGACGAATTTGCTTGAACTGAGGTTGAGTGATTTCCATATTGAGGTCTATAACTGGGACTCTTGACTGTTTCCCGTAGCAGAGGAAAGTCTACTGGCGGGGCAACAGGAGCCGAAGGCCGAGAAACTTGTGCTAGCACTGGATTCGAGGTGCACTGGGGAGTTAGGTCAGATTTTTTAAGGAGTTTGAGGACCTCAAATAAGAGACTCTTCAATTCCCCGACTTCATGCCTGAGACTAGATACCAGTATTAAGACATCATCGCTAGATGGATCACAAATAGATTTAGAAGGCGCCAAAGGCAAAGACTGTTTGGCACACGCCAATTCTGGTTGGTCCAAAGCAGAGAACCGATTTGTACATGGAATCCCATTAAGAATGGAAACAATAGGGATTACATCCAAATTGGAACCTATACCAGGCAAGAGCGAAGAATTGGCCAAACAAGTCGAGCTGGGAGGGACAGAAACATGGGTTAAAGTTTTCTGAGGCTGTATATCAGTAGGGTTAGTGGAACCGGTTGTTAAAAATGGAAGTAAAGATCCTGATTTCAGTCTCTTACGGGCATTGCCCTCTTTTTCCTTAAGCATGGATTCCACTTCCTCAATTAAGTTGTCAATTTCTCTGGAGACGCAGTTAGAATGGATTTGCGTTACTCTATTGGATTTGGAGCTTTTAGATTTGACTGTAGCTGGGTCAGGACTAGAACGAACCTTACGCTTTCCCATGCTAAATAAAGAGTAGGGTAGTGAAAAAGGAAAAGACTTACTCAGCACCGCTGGTTATCGATGGTCAGCGCAACACAAAACCAAAAAATTAAGAAGTGTGGCCCAGCCCAGCCTCTTCCGGGCTCCTGCCCTTCCGCTATGTGGCTCCGCCTCCTGCCTCCTCCAAAGCGCTTCCCGCGACGGCGGGAGCGCAAGTTTAATTTAAAGGGCTCCTGCCCTTCCGCTATGTGGCTCTGCCTCCTGCCTCCTCCAAACCGCTTCCCGCGATGGCGGGAGCGCAAGATTAATTTAAAGGGCTCCTGCCCTTCCGCTATGTGGCTCTGCCTCCTGCCTCCTCCAAAGCGCTTCCCGCGACGGCGGGAGCGCGAGTTTAATTTAAAGGGCTCCTGCCCTTCCGCTATGTGGCTCCCCCTCCTGCCTCCTCCAAAGCGCTTTCCGCGACGGCGGGAGCACGAGTTTAATATAAAGGGCTCCTGCCCTTCCGCTATGTGGCTCCGCCTCCTGCCTCCTCCAAAGCGCTTCCCCTATGTTCACTTTCTCTGGAATCCTCTTGTGTAGACTGCCGGGATCATATGCTCATCTTCTACTAGCTCTTCCTGATTTTGTTGCTGGCCCAGCCATAAACAGGGCTAACTTCACATTGCTTAGTACATTTAACATACACCTGGATGACACCAACAGTGGGGCCTCCAAGAATCTTTTACAAGATCTTGCTTCTTTACAACTAATGCAGTTGGTGGAGGGCCCCACTCATAATAAAGGCCATACTGTCAACCTTGTGTTCAACAATATCACCAATCTTCAGGTGCAAAGACTTCACCTTTAACTTGGTCAGACTACTTCCTACTCCCTATTAATCTACCTATCTCCTCCCTCCCTGCCTCTCCTGTACCGGCCAACCGGCTGGAAAAATGCTGGCCCAATCTGAACCCTGAGGATTGGTCAGCTTTCCTGGACGCAACAAGACCCAAACCCTCCGACCAAATTTCCTTGTCCACCTGCAGGTTTAATGAGTGGATTACTAACTCATTAGATACAGTTCTACTGGCAAGATGGCACAAGAATGTCCAGCAAGGCAACAGTTCCCCCTTGTTCAACGCTTATTTATTGATCTTGAAAAAGTAATGTAAGTGTCTGGGGAGAAACTGGAGAAAGTCCTACAGCAAACTAGTGAACTTAGGTATAGGAATGCCATTAGACTCCATCATGCAGAAATAACAGCTTCTCAATCATCATATTTATCCTCAAAAATAGAACATTCCTCTAACTCCCTTAAAGCGATCTTTCAAATCCTTAAAGAGATTACACAGCATAAATCAGCTGGCTTGACTCCAGAAGCCTCTATAGAGCACAGCAACAACCTGCTCTAGTCTTTCAAAAAATTATAATGGCTATCTACTCCTCCTTCCCTGACAGGCCAAAAGTAGATGATGCTACACCTAGAAAGCCTCTTCGAGATCAACCAGAAGGGAGTCTCATGTCCTTTACTAATCTTACTTTGAGTCTTCTTGCAGACCCGTCTCCTCCTCACATTCTCTGTCAAGGGTTTGATATTATTGCCCTGTCTTGACCCCTTTTATCTGATTAACTACAGGCTGATCTCCCCGTTACCAGGATCATATAAGCTCCTGAAAAATCATGTTAATAAACATCTTTCTTCATTCCTTGAATCCGGTGAAGTTCTCAACCCCACTCAAATAGGGTATGGACCACAGCACAGGAATAGCTTTGCTGGCAGTGGTCGAGGAACTATGACGACTGCTGGATCAAGGTGGATCAGCAGCCATTATCCTTTTAAGCCTTAGTCCGGCCTTCAATATGGCAGATCAAGCCACATTTATTCAGAGAGTATCAAATATAGGTTTTGACTGCACAGCACTGAAATGGCTCACCTTTTTTTTGGAGAACAGAGTAGTGGGGTGCCGCAGGTATCTTCCCTGAGCCACACTCTTTTTAACCTTTATATGTGCACCCTGGATGAAACTGTGCACTCCTATGGGTTGTCATTGGTTTCTTATGCTGATGACACCCAACTGGTGATATCAATCTCCCCTGATTACAGCTCAATTCACTTCAGCCTGGTTCCATGTCTTCAGGAAATAGCCAGAGGAATGGCTAAATGCAAATTAAAACTTAACGAAAGTAAGACAGAGGTTTGGTTGCTTGGTAATAATTTTAGCAATAAGGTCCAGACCTCAATGCCGGACTGCCTGGATAGGCATCCTAACCCAAAACGCACAATAGTCTTGGAATGTGGCTGGATTCCAGCCTCATGATGGATCACCAAGTAAAAAAACTTGCTTCAGATTGTTTTGGTATTCTTAAACTTCTAAGGAAGGCTCACAGTCTTCTTCCCTTATTTACGAGATTGATCATCCACGCTCTTGTAATCTTGCGCCTTGATTATAGTAATGCCTTATACCTTGGCTCGCCTCAATGTAATCAAAAGGCTGCAGGTCATCCACTCAGCTACTTATGAACATCCCAAATATACCAGTTTGCCAAAAAGCCCTGCTAGATGTACACTGGCTCCCGGTGGAGCAGGGAGTGCAATTCAAGTCTTTACGCATTTCACCCAGGTTACTTCATAAGAGTGGCCCCTTATTGCTAAGACCTTTAGCCTCCACATATCTTCCTGGGAGGCTCTTTAGATCATCCTTGGCACATTTTCTAAATGTTCCTATGATTCATAGGTCCCAATGGGGATGCTGTTTAATGGCCTACCTGGCCTTTAAACTTTGGTACGCCCTTCCACTAGAGTTATGTCAATTGGCCCACAAATTCTCTTTTCATAAGGTCTTGAAAACCTGGCTATTTAATAAGTCATTTTCTCTTCTATGGTGATCTGGTAACTTGTAATGTCTGTTCTAGGACAGAGAGGCCTCTGGGTAGCCATGTGCTTCACAAGAGCCTTAGAATAGAAATGAAATGAATTTTACAATGATTAGTAAGACCACAGCATCGGATTGAACACTGCCAAATAATTGATGAACGCCATCATTTCCATATCCTAAATATTTTCTGTCTGATTTGATCTTGAACTACTTCTTACAGTCAAATGTCAATTTCCAACGTTGTCCATTAAGCACCATTTATTCACATTCATTACTGCAACCCAAATTGTACTTTTTCTTGTACAAAGAATATGTGCCATGCCTATACTTAGTTACACTAAGAGGCCAAAGGTACTAAAATGGGATTAGCTAAAAGTGGTGAAAAATCCCACACCAACATTTTGGAGTGTCTAATCTGATTACACTAACCAACCTATGAACAAATAGGTTGGTTTGCAAAACAGGTATTCGCAGAGTGTTGCAGTATGACCTGTCTAATTATTATTAATTAGGCAGGTCGCAATTTGCAACAATATGCAATGAGCTACACTCACAGAGATTCAGGACTATAGGCGACAGCAGACCACCATCCCAGTGATTGTATTACAAAGTGTAAACCATTCAGTTTTTTTAAAGCAGACCAATTTCCTTAAAGGAAATGGATCTGCTTTAAAAAAAAAGATTTCTGTTTTAAACAAATTCTGTGAGAGTTGGCATTGATTCCCTGGACGACTGCTTACTCCCTGCAATGTTGCTGCCCCGAATCCCATATGGTAAGGGTCTGAAAGAGGGGCCTTCCCCTTTGCGAATCAGCTACCACCCCAACTTGAAAGTAGGTAAATAATCAATGGTTTACCACCAGAATTGCTGCTGCAAACCACTGATAAATACATTATAAACTCACAATTTAGAAGAAAGTCTAAAAAACACACAATCCAAATTGCAGTTTGATAGGGATTGGAAACCCTATTCTGTCATCTGGAAACTTTTCTAAATTGCATAAGGGGTTAATGCAATGGGAAAAAATGATTTTTGACTCGGAAAATATTTTACATGAATTGCAGGGTTTGTGATTGTAAAACACTTTGGTACATCTGGCCCTATATACCAATTTCCATTTAGTAGTGCATATGGTATTCTTTGAGTTAGTTCATGGAATCAATAAATATTTTTGACATATTTCTAATTACTGTATTAGTTAGTTCTTCCCTGGAATTACTTTCTCACTATATGAACTGTTTTGCAGTTGATATTCTACCTAGGAAGATCTGCCCTACCACATACATTTATTTACTTAAAGAAGATTTTTAAGATGCAACATTCCAATAGCTACAAGTCCAAAGACACAGATATATATTACGTAGTGGCGGTCGTCACTAGGTAGCTATAGCTAGGACTTAGCCTCTATAGAAAAAGTGTTTATTGTTTTGCTAATAACTTTGGCAACATTGGATGAATCTTCATGAAGTTTTCCAAAAAAATAACAGATGTCACTTCAGTTGCTGTCTGGAAAGTTTAAGGGTGATCCGTCAAGGGGGGGCTGAGAAAAAGGGGGTGTCCTATAACATATTTTCCCCATTCATTTTTCCATTGGGATTTTGAACAGCAATAGTGCCAAAACCACTGGACGGAATTTCACCAAATTTGGCAGAAATGTAGCGCTCTGTCCAGAAAGAGGCCTTTAGCGAAATTAAAGGAAATGTAAATTTGTATATACAGGGACAAAAAGGATTTGTGACCTTCCAGATCGTGTGCTGAGCCCTGGGGACCACCACCACCCCGGGGCAAATCCGAAAAAAGAGAAAGGGGTTCTGTTTCGGACCCACAAAACCCTGGGGACGACCACCTCCCTGGGGAAGAAGAAATAGAAATTCACCAGACTATAACTCATGCGCTAAGGTAACTATAACTCGTGTCCTCGCCATGCAGTGCTAATTACACCACAAATTATGGCACTCATGCCATCTTTGACAACATCACTGATAACATCGATGTAATATTCGTAGTAAAATTGTTGACGACAAAACTGTGCATGGCGGGAGCACGAGTTGCTTGAGATAACTCTAACTATAACTGGTGAAAATCTATGGTTTGGTACGTTTAAAATGTGAGCCTAGTGCATTTGGACTCCACTGAGTCGATCACAGCATTGAAGTCCCACACTTATTCCCACATTTATGCATTAACCATATGCAGCCATTAATGAGGAATTATGGGATCTGTAGTCCAGTTCACATTAAAACAAAAATACACATTATGTACAAATTCTTGATTATGAAGGCAGATTTGTTTTCCTACAGTGCAATTCTGAACTCCTATTTAAGTAATTCTACACAGTCACACCAATATTAAACCATCATTTATCACAATTAAAGCACTGAGTGGCTATACAGTACCATTTATAAATACATTATCTATTACCTTAGAATATGTCATTTTTCTGCCATTGTGCACCTAATGATTTGCACATGTCATCTAATGTAAGAAGAGTATTCTCTAATACATACTTCTCTCAGTTTTGATTCATTGCCATCAATTCCTTACTAATTTGCATTTTAGGAGGTTGTCATCATTCTCAAATTTCATCTTACATATGAATTATCATTTATAAGCTATTACTTTCCAATATTGTCAATTATTCCTTACGTTGTTCAGAGGCTTTTCATACTCATAATGTTTTTATTCATGGAACTCTACCTGTATGTCTTAATCCTTAATCAAGATTTTTATGTAAGAATAGAAATGCCCATGTAGTTCCTCATTGTTATTCCATCCATGTGGACTCTTGGTGCAAAGTCTGATAACAAAGTGGGAATCTAATCTCTGTAGCTTCAATTCTCGATGTCCTCCTGTTTCCTCTTTTTTGATGCAGGCTATGCCAAAATACCTCATTTGTTTCCAATCACCGTTTGCATGTTGTGTGTAATGCTTTGCTGCCGCATAGCTCATGTCCTTATTCTGGACCACTCACATATGTTCCAGGATGTGTTTCTTTAAATTGTACATTATGCTACCCACATAATTCTTTGTGCACACATATTCAATATTGTAGACCACATATTTAATCTCTCATGTGATTCTCTCCTTGGTCATTATTCCTTGACCTGTATGATCAATCACTTTCATCATGTTTGTGCCTGTTTAACATGCCTTGCATCTGTTGCATTTGGAAAATCCTCCTCTCATTGTGTTTAGCCATGATGTTGGTGGAGACATTGTGAAGTGGCTTCTGACTAATTTGTCTTTCAGTGAGAGGGCTTTTATTTATGTTACATTTGGAATGCTGCCTATTTTACTTGCAATGTCAGGATACGTGCTTATCAGATTCCAGTATGTCTCAGAACATTATAGATCTGATGATTTCCCTTACTGTATGTTAAAATCACCCTTACAATCTACTCTTCAGATTTTCTGCTTACTTCCTCCATCAAGGTCTGATTTCTATTTACAGATTTGACTCTCTTAACACCTTGGTTTATATATGTTCTCATTTATAACCTCTCCTTAAAAATCTGTTCTGCTATTTTAATTTGTGCATCCATGTCATCATCATTTTAGCAGATTCTTCTATTCCTCAAAACTGTACCATAGAGTATGTTCCTGATCAAATGTTGTGGATGAAAACTGATTCTGTGCAGGACACTGTTGCTGTGGGTTTACGGTACAGAGTTGTTTCAAGCACTCCATCCGTGATGTAAACCTTTACATCCAAACATTTGATTGCCGTACTGCTGATGTTATATGTGAACTTCAAACCAGATTGATTGTTGTTTACTATCTCAAAGTATTCCAAAAACTCATCTTTAGTGCACATCCAAATTAGAAACAAATCATCAATAAAACTCAACCAAAGAGCTGCTTTTCTGTATACTTGCTGTTGTCCTCTCTACAAGCCAATTCCCTTTCCCACCATCCGATGGTGCGATTAATGTATCTTGGACAGAAGGAAACCCCCATTGCTGTTCCGTGGGTCTGTGTATACATTTGATGATTGAATAAGAACACGTTTTTGAGACCAGTTAAATCATTTTTAGTAGGACGCGTGAATGTTGTGACTCTTTTATATTTTTCTGTTGTAAGAAGTACTCCACTGCATGTAACCCAATTTCATGATCTATAGATGTGTATAAAGAGACTACATCAATGGTTACCAACATTTATATACACACACACACACACATTTATATATACACATATATACACACACATATATATATATATCTATCTATATCTATATTCACTGAAAAAAACCAAAGGTTACAGGGATGTTATAGAAATTCAACAGTTATATTTATACTTATCTCAGGAACCTATACCTTATACCCTAAGAACAGTCTTGTTTTCAATAATGTTATTGGAAATGTTGCAGTTATATTATGAATGATGCCATACAAAATTTTATTACTGATGTAATATGTGGGGTAAGAAGCAGTGCATAATAGCAGTGAATTCTCTTTGGCCGTGCACGGTGAGGTTTGGCCAGAGGGCCTGCGGCGAGGCCTGCAGCGAACCCTCCTTAGGCACCCAGCATTGCCTTTGGCGGTGCGTGGCAGGGGTTATCCGCAGGGCCTGGCCTGTGGCCCCCCAGAACATGATCAGCCCAAGGAGAGGGGCCCTGTGGCAAGCAGAAAACAGAGGAAAAGTCCATTCCCACCCTTTTCTGCTCTCACCCTTTGGGAGTGGACTTACTGTCATCGCTCCCGCCAAGCAAGAGCAAACTACTATGTCCTGATGGTAGGCACTTCAGGACATAGAGAGCTGGCTCTGTGTGGTGTCGGTCCCCAGGGCCATTAATGGCTTCAGGAGGGGGCCTCCCTCCTAGTTTATTACAGGTTCTGCTTGGTGGAGGTGGTGGTTCGAAAACAGCCCAGGAGGGGACCATAAAGGGCTCTGGTGGGGGCTCTGTATGGCCCCTCTACATGTTGAATTTATTGGCCATGCACCGGGGAGGTGGTGAATCCCCAGGACTGTAAACAGGCTACGGAGGGAAGCCACACAGTCCCCCTTCTTTGCATTTACCATTGGCCTGAACGTGAATGTGGTGGTCCCCAAGACCCATATCGGCCATGGGGAGGGGGACTGCTTGCGCCCCATCCTCAAAATATTATTTAATATATGCCCCTGGGACCTGGCTCACCCAGGGGCCGTTCTGTCAGTCAATCAATCACAGCATTTGTAAAGTGCACTACTCACCCGTGAGGGTCTAAAGGCCCTGTGGGAGGGTGCTGCTACTGCTCGAACAGCCATGTCTTGAGGTGTCTCCTGAAGGTTAGCAGGTCCTGTGTCTGTCACAGGAGGTTAGGAAGAGTGTTCTATGACTTGGCAGCGAGGTGGGAGAACGATCTGCGTTCTGTGGATGTGTGGAACGGTGGCAAGGCCAAGGTCAGTGGGGTGAAGCTGTCGGGTTGGGGTGTAGAAGGAGAGCCGTCTGTTGAGGTATTCTGGTCCGGTGTTGTGCAGTGCTTTGTAAGTGTGGATGAGGAGCTTGAACTTGATTCTCTTGTTGACGGGGAGCCAGTGCAGGTCTTTCAGGTGGGCTGTGATGTGGCTGTGGTGGGGGATGTCCAGGATGAGGCGTGCTGAAGCGTTCGGTATGCTTTGCAGTCTTTTCTGAAGCTGTGGTCCCTCCGTAGAGGGTGTTGCCGTAGTCTAGTATGGTGCTTACGAGGGCTTGGGTGACAATCGTTCTGGTTCTGGATGGAATCCATTTGTAGATCTTCCGAAGCATGGAGAGGGTGTTGAAGCAGGAGGAAGAGACGCCGTTGAGTCATTGATAGCATTGAGTCCAGGATGAACCCCAGGTTGCATGCGTAGTCGGTGGGTGTTGGTGCGGTTCCCAGTGTGGCAGGCCACCAGGAGTCATCCCAGCCAGAGGGGGTGGAGACGAAGATGAGGACCTCAGTTTTGTCAGAATTCAGTTTCAGGCAGCTGTTCTTCATCCATTCGGCGATGGCCTTCATTCCTTCGTGGAGGTTGGTTTTTGCAGTGGTGGGGTCCATGGTGAGGGAGAGGATCAGCTGGGTGTCATCAGCATATGAGACGATGTTGAGGTTGTGTGAGCAGACAATGTTTGCGAGCAGAGCCATGTAAAGGTTAAAGAGGGTCAGGCTGAGGGATGACATCCGGGGTACATGCAGATGATCTTGGTGGCTTCAGAGTGGAATGGAGTGAGGCAGACTTTCTGGGTTCTGCCGGTGAGGAAGGAGGTGATCCAGCCCAGGGCTCTGTCGTGGATCCCTGCGTCTTTGAGGCATGTGCGTAGGGTGTGGTGGCTGATGGTGTAGAAGGCGGCCAAGAGGTCCAGGAGGATGAGGTCCGCGGTTTCGCCGTTGTCAAGTAGGGTCCTGATATCGTCAGTGGCAGCGATGAGGGTGGTTTCAGTGCTGTGGTTGCTGCAGAATCCGGATTGGGACGAGTCCAGAGTGTTGTTCTCCTCAAGGAAGTGGTTCAGTTGTTTGTTGACAATTTTCTCAATGACTTTTGGCGGGAAGGGGAGCAGGCAGGTGGACCAGAAGTTATTGAGGTCCTTTGGGTCCACCTTGGGTTTCTTGAGGAGGACGTTGATCTTGGTGTGTTTCCAGCTCTCCGGGAAGGTGCGTGTCTCGAACGAGTTGTTAATGATCTTCCGGCGTTGAGGTGCGATGACGGAGCTCGCTTTGTTGAAGATGTGGTGAGGGCAGGGGTCGGATGGTGAGCCGGAGTGGATGGTGTTCATGATTTTGATGGTGTCATCGTCGTTGATGAGGGTCCAGGAGAGCAGGAGGTTGGTGTGGTTGGGGGGCGGTTAGTCTGTGGTGTCGTTGGTTGAGGGGGGGGTCGGGTTATTGAAGCTGTCATGGATGTCTGCGATCTTGCAGGAGAAGAAGGTGGCTAGGGAGTCACAGAGGTTGTGCGATAGAGGGATGTCGTTGACGTTGGAACCGGGGTTGTAGAGTTCCTGCACGATGTTGAAGAGCTCCTTATAGCCATGTGTGTTGTTGTTGATGCGTTCTTTGATTGTGGCTCTTTTTGCAGTTTGGATGAGTTGGTGGTGTCTGCAGATGGTGTTCTTGAAGTCTGTATGGTTGTCCGGTGTCTGTTCTTGGCGCCACTTTTTCTCGAGTTTGCAGCATGTTTGCTTCGATTATTCGAGGTCGGCAGTGAACCAGAAGGCCTATCTGTTGGTGCTTCTGTTTGAAGGTTCTGTGAAGAAGCACAGGAAACTGAGCTTTAAAAAAAAAAAATGCATTTTAGCCCTGGCTGGATCCTTAAGGGACCCCACCACCAGGTCTACGAGATCAGGATATTCCTACCCTCCCCCTTCTCTTTTTTTAAACTTTTGTTTGCGACTTGATATATCTTCCACATATATATCTTCCACAGGTATTCTGGGAAGACAAAACTACAGAGAGCAAGAATATTGCCCCCAAGGAAAGCAATGCTTCCAGCCCAAAAAACAAGTGAGATGAAGAATGGCCCTTTGTGGCCCCTTGCAGGAGTCCCCAGACTGTGTTAAGTGCATTCTGCTGTATAACACGGGATGCCAGGAAGGCAGTGGAGTGATCTGCAAGTCATGCTGAGACCCATGGTGTGACAGTATGCCCCCTTTCTGAGGCCCCGGGCTTATCAGGGAATTACCAAAAAAATTGGCGAACAAGGATAGGAGCATGAACAGAGGCAGCATCTTCCCAAGATCTTTTACTTGGAGGATACCCTATCCAGGGGGTTTTGGTGTGTAAATGTGTATTTTTTAATTGTTTTGGGATCTGTGGATCCTTTGCAAGTTTATACTGGGGGTCATTCTGAGTACTGAAATGGATCCGCAGATCAACCAAAAAGAAATTGAGCTGTTTTTTTACCATGAGGGCGTCCCTCAGAGACACCTCCATCACTCCTATGTGCACTGTCTTCAAGGTCCCATATAATTGTGATTTAATTTGTTTAGTGAGAGATGGTGAGGCAAGTGTTTAGCAGATAGCCAAACCTTGTTGCCCACTTGATTGGACAGGGACTGTCTCCGGAGAGCTTTAAAAGAGGCCATCATCCTTTGCTTTGACTCCCATAGATTAAGGAAGACTTTTTGTCTTATCTTATGAAGGTGTTGGGTAAAAGAATCAGCTACATGATCTGAGGTAGAGTCCTGTAAGTCTTATGGATAGGTTCTCGGATGATATCAGTAGAAATAAAAGAAGGATGTTGTTTATATGGTGCTATAAACTGTATTGTTGTTCAGCCAGAAACAGATAAGTAGTCAAGTCACTTTGGGTTGAATTACAAAAACAACGAAGGTATTGTTCTAGACTTTTAGATTAAGGAAGACTTTTTGTCTTATCTTATGAAGGTGTTGGGTAAAAGAATCAGCTACATGAACTGAGGTAGAGTCCTGTAAGTCTTATGGAAAGGTTCTCGGATGATATCAGTAGAAATAAAAGAAGGATGTTGTTTATATGGTGCTATAAACTGCATTGTTGTTCAGCCAGAAACAGATAAGTAGCCAAGTCACTTTGGGTTGAATTACAAAAACAACGAAGGTATTGTTCTAGACTTTGGTTTAGATGTTCAGTCTGACCATTTTGATGCAGATAGAATCCTGAAGCTAAAGCTACCTCAATCTGTAAGGAATTTACAGAAATGTTTCATGAAGTAGGATATGTACTGGGGACCTTGGTCTGAGATAACGGTTTGAGGAAGACTGTGGCAATGGAATATTTCATGCATAAAAACCTTCCCCAGTTCTTTAGTGGAAAGCAACTTTCTTAGAGGGGTGAAATGTGCCATCATTGAAAAGGGGTCCACAGTCACCATTATGACTCAATTTCCTGCAGAAGGGTGTAAGGCTGAAATGAAACCGGTAGACACTGTATGCCAAGGTGCAGGAGGAACCGGTAGGGGATGCAACAGTGTTAAAGGCCAGGCATGAGGCGACTTAGCTGGAGCACAGATTGGACAAGAAGTGATATATTGTTCACGTACGGATGGCCACCAGAAAGATCAAAGGATTAACTCTATGGTGTACTTGACACCTAAATGACCAGATATAGGTGAATCATGCCACATATTAAGAGCCTCGAGCTGTAATTCTTTGGTTTGAAAAAATATGGCTTTGCCCTTATAGTAATGTTTGTGTTGTTTATGGAACTGGTTTGGTAAGAATTTCTGTCTTTCCTTGTAGAGCTGTGCATCCAAACCGGACTCTATCTAACAAAGTATGAGCTGTTCTGATTAATCGTTGTGGGTCCAGGATTTTCTGCTGAAAAAAAGTAGTTGGACTTTCAGGTTATTGTCAGGAAGGACCATCAGCAATTACATTCTGAGATCCTGGGATATAGGCTATAATGAAGCTGTATTGATTGTAAAAATAGGCCCATCTTACTTGGCAACTGTTCTGACATTGCATGTTGTGAAGAAACTGTATATTCAATGATCAGTCCTGATGTAAATAGGTTCTTTGGTTCCCATTAGGATGTGTCTCCAGTCATAACAGACTAAGTTAATGGCCAAGAGTTAATGTTCTAGAACTGAGTAGTTCATCTCTGAATCAGATAAGACATGTAACAGGTAAAACAAGTGGTTGCTGTAGCCCATCATTAATTTGTTGTTGAAGCAATAATGGCCCAACTGCTCTATCAGAGGTATCAGTCTCGACTATAAACTTTTTTGGAATTATCAGGATGACATAGAATTGGAGCCTGAGTAAAGGCTTTTTTCGAGTTTTGAAAGGCTGTTTCAGCTTGTTCTGTCCATTTAAATCTGTGTTTTAGCTTCTCTTTCTTGGGAGTTTGAGAAATAACACTAGTTTGAGAGGCTGAATTCTCGATAAACTGGTGATAGAAACTCGCCAAACCAAGGAACCCTTGAGTCTCCTTAATAGAAGAAGGAAAAGGCCATTTGAGAATGGCAGGCACTTTCTGGGGGTCCATGGCAATTCCTGCTTTATTTAGACGGTATCCCAAATATTCTACTTCAGGCTGATCATATTCACATTTTTCAGGCTTCCAGTGCAGTCTATTTTGGCGTAGTCTATCAAGGACTTAACAAACATGATTGCGGTAGGAGAAGGGATCAGATGAACAAAGTAGAAGGTCATCTAAATCTACCACAACACTCTGGTTTAACAGGCCTGCAAATACGTGATCCATGAAGCACTGGAAAATGGATAGAGCACTGCTTAACCCAAAAGGCAGAACACGATTTTCAAAATGCCAAAGGGGAATTCTGAAAGTGATCTTCCTCTCATATCCTTCCTTGATACAAAGGAGATAGTAGGCTCCCAGAAGGTCTAACCTAGTGAATATTTGGGCTACTCTGACTGACTCTAAAATATCATTGATAAGAAGCAAGTAATACTGGTCTTTTATGGTTACTCTATTCAATCCTCTGAAATCAATCAATGGCCTTAGATCTTTAGTTTTCTGGGGTAAGAAAAAAAGAGAAGACCCAGCAGGGGAGGTCAGTGCAATTGATGAGTCCATGTTGAAGATTCTCTTCAATATATTGCCTTAGGGTTTCCTTTGGATTTCAGAAAGTGAATACATTTTTCCAAACAGAACTGTGGCACCAGGTTTAAGGGGAAGAGAGCAGTCAAATTCACAGTGAGGAGCTAAGAAAACTTCCTTAGGTTTTTGAAATATCTCTGCCTACTTCCGATAATGAACTGGAACTCCCTGTATAATGCTAATAATACCACAATCAGTTTCCTTGAATGTCCTCAGAGCCCAGTAGTCTCCTCCGATGTAACAAATTGATGACGTAGGCCATTGACAGATCCAAGTACAGGGTGCAGTGTATTTCAAAAGTTGGATGTAGGAGGCTGGCCTGGCTTGTAGTGGGTACCAATGGTACTTACACCTTATGCCAGGTACAGTTATCCATTATTAGTAGAGTGTAGTAGTGTTCTAGCAGTTTAGGCTGATAGAGGTAGCTATAGCAGAGCAGCCAAGGCTGAACTAGGAGACATGTAAAGCTCATGCAATTCCACTTATATCATATAGGTACTATATCATAAGAAAGACAATACTCATAGTTACTAAAAATAAAGGTACTTTATTTAGTGACAATGTGCCCAAAATATCTCAGAGGATATACTCCCTTAGGAGGTAAGTAACACACACAAAATATACATAACTAACCAAATCAGGTAAGTAAAACAGTCAGAATGCGAACCACAAATGCACCCCAAGGCAAGTGTAGTATGTAGAGGGTCGCTGGGAGTGTGAGAAAACACTAAGGGTGTAAAAGAGACCCCCAAGACCAAGGAAAGTAGGAGTAAAGTACTACTATTTCCCCCAAAACACACTCAAGTCGTGATAAAGGATTTTGCAAGGACCACAACAGACTGCAAAGCACTGAAGACGGATTCCTGGACCTGAAGACCTGCAAAGAAAGGGGACCAAGTCCAAGAGTCGCTAAAGTGTCCAGGGGGAAGCAGGAGCCCACTACACCCTGGATGAAGGTGCAAAATGGCTGCCTCCGGTTGGAAGAAGCTGCAGGTTTTGCAACAACGAAATGAGGTAGGAGGTTCTGCTTTGTGCAGAAGATGTCCCACGGCGTGCTGGAGGATGCAAAGTTGTTTCCTTGGTAAAATACTGCAAACAAGCCTTGCTACCTACAAGAGTCGCCGTTGGAGAAAAAGGGCCCAGAAAGGACCAGGATGTCGCCATTTGAGAGAGGAGACAAAGGGGGCCCTCAGCAACGTAGAGAGCTCTCGGACAGGAAGGAAGCACCTGCAGAAGTCCTTGAACACAGGTTCAAGAAGACTGAACATGGCGGTCGTCTCAACACTGCAAAGAGAGGTCCCACGACACCGAAGGTCAACCCAGGGAGCTGGGCATCGCAGGACGGAGTGCTGGGGAACTAGGCACAGCTGTGCATGCAGAATTTCTTGGAAATGTGCACAGAAGCCCTTGTAGCTGCAGATCACAGGGTGCATAGGATTACTGTCTGGAGAGGGGAGGCAAGGACCTACCTCCTCTAAATTCAGACAGTTGGACCACCTGTTTTCCAGGGGCCACGCTCGTCAGGATGAGAGGGGACCCAGAGTACCGGTGAAGCTGAAGTTTGGTGCCCGCTGAAGCAGGGGGAAGATTCCGTTGACCTATGGGAGATTTCCGGTGCAGGGTGAAGGCAGGAAGCCCCCAGAGCATGCACAACCAGGAAACAGTCGAGAAAGCCGGCAGGATTAGGTGCTACAATGTCACTGGTAGTCTTCTGGCTACTTTGTTGCAGTTTTGCAGGCATCCTGGAGCAGTCAGCGGTCGTTCTTTGCCAGAAGTTGACGAGAGATTTGCAGAGGAGTCCTGCTGGAGTCTTGCAAGTCGTAATCTGAGGAAAAGCCCACTGGAGAGACCCTAAATAGCCCTCAGAGGAGGATTGGCCACCTAGTCAGGTATGCACCTATCAGAAGGGGTCTCTGACGTCACCTGCTGGCACTGGCCACTCAGAGGCCTCCAGAGTGCCCCCACACCTCTGGAAACAAGATGGCAAAGGTCTGAGACACACTGGAGGAGCTCTGGGCACCACCCCTGGGTGGTGGTGATAGACAGAGGAGTGGTCACTCCCCTTTTCTTTGTCCAGTTTCCTGCCAGAGCAGGGAGTGGGGGTTCCCTAAACGTGTAGACTGGCTTATGCAAGGAGGGCATGATCTGTGCCCTTCAAAGCATTTCCAGAGGCTGGGAGAGGCTACCCCTCCCCAGCCTTTAACACCTATTTCCAAAGAGAGAGGGTGTAGCACCCTGCTCTCAGAGGAAATGCTTTGTTCTGCCTTCCTGGGACTGGGCTGCCCAGACCCCAGGAGGGCAGAACCCTGTCTGTGGGGTGTTAGCAACTGTAGCTGCAGAGTAAACCCCAGAGAGCTAGTTTGGCAGTACTGGGGGTCCATAGTGGAGCCCCCAGGATGCATGGCATTGGCTCCCCAATACCAGATTTGGAATGGGGGGGCAACACAAGGGATCAATGTTGACGAATTGCTTCCTCTCCTTTCATCCGGTCTTCAATGTCAATTCAATACTCCACAAAAGGTACTTTTTCTGCAGGACAAGGTTTGTCCCTGTATCCGACCCGCACTCCATCACGGGCAGCCTGACTTTTCTGACCTGCTGTAGTGTGACCAGATAGCCCAGGATGGCGCTCTATATTTCGAAGCATTATAATTGCAGACATTCTTTAAAAATTCATATCTCGGCTTCTTCTTATTGAATTTTTTTTGTTTTAATCTTGTTTTGTTCACTATATTAAACACTATGGCCCTCATTCTGACCCAGGCGGTCGGCGGAGAGGCGGCGGTCGGACCGCGAACAGACCGGCGGTCAGAAAAATGGCATTCTGACCGCGGCGGTCACCGCCGCGATCGCCCGCCACTTCCCCACTCTGACCGCCACGGCGGTCATGACCGCCGGGCTGGAGTTTGCGCACTCCGGCCCGGCGGTCGTCCCAAGACCGCCAACGGTATCATGACCCTGCCTACCGCCGCGGTTTCTTGCGGGCGGGAACCGCCATGCGAACCATGGCGGTAAGCACTATCGGGGCCAGGGAATTCCTTCCCTGGCACTGATAGGGGTCTCCCCCACCCCCCACTACCCACCCGAGTCCTCCCCCCACCCCCTCCACCCCCCTGCCACCCCCCAGAGGTGGTACGAACCCCCTCCCCACCCCCACCCCGACGTGCACATACATGCACCCCGACATGCACACACCCCCAACATGCACATATACACACCCCCTACACACACATACACAACGGGGACACATACCCGCACACATACATGCAGACATGCGCACCTGCCGAACAGCACACATTACCCATAGACACAGCAGCACCCCCCGCCCGCATACACGCACTCACACACCCCCTCTACACACTCACACGCACACCCCCATGCACGCCCACATCACACAACACCCCCCCTCCCCCTCCCCTCACGGACGGTCAACTTACCTTGTGCGTTGGTCCTCCGGGAGGTGACGGGAGCCATGGGGAGGTGACCGCCAACAGAACACCGCCAACAGAAGACCGCCACACAGATATGTGGGTCGTAATTCTGTGGGCGGTGTTCTGCTGGCGTGGCGGTGGAGGTTGACCAGTCTCCACTTTTCCGCCGACCGCCAGTGTGGCTGCTGGCGGTTTCCCGGCGGAACGCTCCCAGCGGTCAGAATGCGCACAGCGGCATACCGCCGCGGTCGGCGGTCTTCACCGCGGCGGTAACTCGGCGGTCTCGCGAAAAGACCGCCAAGGTCAGAATGAGGGCCTATTTCTCTTACCTGATGCAGATTATTTTTGTGTGGTGTTTTCACTGATTTATGGTTTTAAGTGTTCCACAAATACTTTACACATTGCTTCCAAACTTAAGCCTGACTGCTTTGTGCTAAGCTACCAGAGGGTGAGCACAGGCTAATGTATGGTTTGTATCTGACTTACCCTGACTAAGATTGTGTTTCCTGCTTGGACAGGGTGCATGCCTCTGCCAACCAGAAACCCAATTTCTAACACCTATGATGCAGAAATGCTAAGACCTCTCAGCCCCAGCCAAAGAGCCTTTCTCATCACAACTTCCCTGTTTTCTAATGTTTCCAGGGCTAATATATGTCTAGCTCAATGATGTATTTTGATTAATGTTCTTTTTTACTTCTCCTAGTGTGAGGAACTGTACGATTCCCTGAGATTTCCTTGATTCCTGACATGACCTTTACAAACTGTGGGCTCTTAAGAACACTGCATTGCAATGCATTTGAGCAGTACTTTGTGGCATGTGTTCCGCCCCACTGCCTTGCCATTGTTTTTTTAATTATGACTAAAAAGATTGTTCCTGGAGCCCTCCCCTTGACACCAGAAATGTACATCTTATCACCCAAATAGTGTGCTGCAAAGGATGCTTAAACCTAGACTATTTTATCACATTATCCATCAATGTCTTCTGCCCTGGTGGTTTTAGTGGTAAGTTAACTCGCATTGTAGACAGCATATTGCACACACAATCAGCACCAAGAAACTTCATAGTGTGGTGTGATCATGGAGGTGCAGTCAGCATTTCATTCAGTTGGTGATACCATCAGCTAAAACCTGACAATCAAACCACTGCTCTGCAAGAATAACTGTGATGCAGTTGATTTTATAAGAACATTTTCAATAAGCTGGTAATATTAAAATATTCTACATTTTCCATGAAACCAATTGATCATCTTTTTTACCATAATATACTGTTTGCACTATAGTAAAAGCCATTCCCTTTGTTTCTAAATATATACTAGTCTGCATTCATCATCTGTTTTCTAAATTGCATTGCCCTGAGTGTTAATTATTGATCTTGATTGACCTCCTTTATTGTTGTCGAAATCTCACAAAACACCTCATGCAAAACACAAAAGGAGAAAGACATCTTTGCAGCATGGGACACTTGAAAGTGAACTATGTACCCCTGTTTAGTAATTTCACTCTACAAACCTCTCTACCGGGACAGTCTAGCATTTAATTGAGAAATATTAGTTTAGGTTGTCTACAGTGGACAAAAGGGACGTTTGAACTAAAGGTTACTCCTATGGTCTGGCCTGGGCACAGCACACATAATTTCCTCTCACCAATCTTCCTGTATTGGATGAAAAGGAGAGTACTGCTGGTTGGATAAGCAGGTGTGCCTTAGGCAGGATATTGTGTATATCACAATTAGATGCTCTATCAATTGCAGAAGTGTGATTAGGCCCTAAGTCATCCATGGCCGGATAAAGAATAACCTTCTATTTGTAGATGCCACCAATGTATATTTAATAAGTGTGTAGCAAGGCAAAAAGGGGAACATTATGTATGGCTATATGCCAAATTAACAATGAAGAGTGCTAAACCCTAAACTGATATATGGCTCCCAGCTATAGAGACCAGTGGTGCATTATTCCTCCCTTTGTGAAAAGGAGAAGATATGAAGCTTGCAAAACTTACTTTAGTGACTGAAAAGAGATCTGAATCTCTTTTTCTAGTACCATTATGGGGTGTATTTCCGGGCTCACCTTAAGCTTCCAATACCTACAAAGGCTAAGGCATTCCTAAAGGGGTAAATAGCTGATTAGTCTCACAGGAAGTCAGGACCTGGCATGCTGCAGAAGCTTGGCAGATCACCTAGGAGCCTTCAGCAGCCTAGATCAGAGACAGGTGATTTATCATTACCTGACCTACCAAAAGGAACTACAGATATTGGCAATGGTTTGGTCACATTAGCACAGCAAAAGAGGAGACTTTGGGGTGAAATCTTGTGAGTCAATTTCTTTGATTATCCCTTATGTACATCACATATTGCTTGCTCTCTGATTGAACATATTAGTGCCCACATTATTTTGAGCCTTTCTTTCACAAACTGTTTACCAAAGAGCACACCATTGGGAAGAACGCCATTCTCTGTTCAGACTATCTCAGGGATATTGGTTTGATCTTGTTTTTATAATTACCTATATAAATACTCATTGAGAGCACTGTGGAGAAGGAATTGTTAGCGCTGCTCAAAAGGCATACCCATATTGAATTCATTCCTGCATTTTATTCAGATTGAAGTAAGAACCAGCAAAAAAGCATGGCCTACAGTTTAGGTGCCTAAATAAAGGCTAGGTCTTTAGGTGTATACCTATAAAAGTATTTCTGTTTTAGGAACAACTGATGTATTATCAATTCAAGGAATCAGAACAGAATGTGGAACTGTACACACATTATGTTCCCTACTTCAGTTTGCATAAATTGCCACCTTACAGAGGATTTGCAAAAACCCACTTGTTTGCTAAAACTACACACACATATGGGACCTCCCTGTATTCTGTTTATCATGCACTGGTGACTCTGAAATGAGTATCACAGGATGGTGAGTAAGATCAGAGATTGAAGTTCTGTGCAATTTCTTGATAATGCTCTGCGCCACAAAATGGTTAGACTTTAAACCCAGAGGACTAGGTAATTTAATGAGTAGGCATTATGGTGCCCTTGAAGGAAACAAATGTATTACAAAAAGATCAGTTTTTGGTCCAACTACAGAGATCTGTATACAGGACACTCAAGCTTAAAAGCACAGTAGATCATGCACGAGACAGATGGCAATAGATGATTTTATGTTTATTATACAGCATTCTGAAACTGGAACAAATGATATATTAATTAGTAGAAACAGTGTACACATTTCACAATGTTATTGTGTTTATACAGTGAAAGAACCTAAGTTTAAAAAACTGTGTTGAGTTGATTGATCAAACGACAATCTTCCACTTGGTTGCATGCATGTGATTTCAAACACATAAACACGTGTGGACAATATAATTAAATACATGATCTCAGAATAAGAAGAGTTACATTATAGAACAGGAAGGAATGTTGAATGAATGTCACTTGAACCTTGCACTGTTTAACCAGACAGGGGCTTCTTAGTGAGAAAGAAAGAAAATAGATTGCCAAATCTATCATTTGCTCCTGGAAAGTGAAAATGTCCCCGACATTCTAGGCCATGATTTAGCACATTTCCCTATGGGACTGCCATACTGCACATGGCATACCTGGGGAGCAAAACAGCTGGCATGAATCACAGCACACTGGAGGGTTTTTTACAGACAGCAGAAATGGTCCCTGCTCTGTTGCCAGTAAAAGAGACATACCAGATCTCTAAACCTATTTATTTGTTTGTTTGTTTCTGTGTTATATTTGACTCTGACAGCCACTGGAAAGAATATCAAATTCTAAATCTGGTAATTCTCTGCTGGGATTTAGCAACAGTAGGAAACAACCCTTGCTGGGTGATAAATTAATTCCAGGAAGTTCTCAAAGGGCTTTCAGCCTGTCAATGTGGTACTGACTCTCTGCTCTGATGGAGAGCATTGTAGTCTATTTGATGTCACTCAGAACCACTTTAACATCCAATTATTTACTGTTAAGGAGCTATAATTGTGTATGTTTATGTATTTGAGGTTCTTGTAAAGAGCAACTAAGCACCATATTTTGTCCAAAGAATGCTATTGGGTATGGATATGCATAATAGTGGTGGATTACATTGCATTAGATTGGGCAGAACTAGATCATTCAGCAGCAATGAACTGTGCCTGGAGAAAGACTGCAATCAAATATGCCCCGCACTAGAAGGCAAAGCCTTGAATGAGCCAAAAACAATTGAGAGGACAAGCTGGTCTTGGGTATCTGACAGGGCAAATGAAGCAGGGGATACAATTTCAACTGCTAAATTTTGGTGGCAGTCCTGTTACCCTAAATCACGCTCGATGTATGCTATTTTAATAGAATAAAAACATTTTTAAATGAGATTGAGGCAAAATCGAATTGCACCGTTTGTTCATATTAAGATAGCAACATTTTAACAAGGCTATTCGTGGACATATAAGCAATAGATATCTTGTGGTGAGTGTTATTTTTTTACTATGCCAAATGGCCCCCGGGGGGAAGCCGAAAACATGAGGTCTGCCTCCCAGGGAATATTGTGGAAGGTGGTGCAGCCCACGAGCGCCGCCTTGGGCGCTGTTTGGGCATTTTTTGGTAAGGGGGGTGGAGTGTTTTTAAAGGGGCCATTTTGTATCGGTCACCATTTTAGGTGGTGACACGGTTGCTGGGGCAGCCGTTTTTTCCCCTGAGCAATTTTTGCGTTTTTGGGCAGGCCTAAGTCTCTTTCTCCTCGGTTGTCGTGAGGCAGGGAGAAGGGGAGAGTGTTTTCACTGCGCGCTGTCATAAAGCGTTGCTTTTCACTTACTTTCAGCTCATAGTTGCAGTTGTTGCCATGGATGCCCGGGTATCTCAGGTGCTCCGGCTTCTCCGGGAGGCTGGGCGCCTGGATCTGCCGGTGGAGGGTGTGGTTTGTAGTGCCCGGCCAGCGCGAAGGGGGGCGAGTGGGGTGGCGGCGGCCGTGGCTGCCTATTCGCCCCCGCATGGGATGCGCAAGATGGTGAGGCAGGTGAGATTGGGCACCCGGGCGCGCAGGGGAAGCGTGTGGGTGTTCCTGGGGCCTCCCAGGGGAGGGGTGCTAATGCGCTAGAGCAGCCAGCCTGTTTGGCAACCCCGTCGCGTGATCGGAGCGAAGTGGTGCGGGCTGGGGGGGGTGGGGTCAGGCCGGGGGGCCCAGGCACAGAGGTTGGTGCAGAAATTGGTAAAAAGAGGTAGAGGGAGGGCCTGAGGGAGCAAAGAGGGCTTGAGGAATACAGGACAGGAGTTTGGAGAGAGAAAAGGGGTGGTGTTTGGGGGATTTCGCAAGGGGGAGGCAGCTGGCTAGGGGGTTAAGGCTGTTACTGCACAAGGCGGAGTTTCAGAGCAAGAGAGAGCATTTGGGCAGGCAGTTAGTGGTGAGGCCCTGGATAGTGAGAAAGGAGCCCCCTTTTTGAGGGAGGGAGTGGGGCCAGAATTTGAAGGGGGAGTGTTGACGCAGCCTGAAGGGGTGCAAAGGTTTGGCCACCTTTTGGAATGGAGCGAGGACGAGGGAGAGCGACAGGAGGTGGAGGAGGATGGTATAACGTTGAGGGTCCTCCCCCTGCGCCGCACCTACGGTAAGGGGATGGGGCTAGAGGGCTCGTGGGGCTCTTGTTGTGAGGAAAGGCTGGAGGAGGGGTGGGTGGATTTTGGGGAAGAGGCAGAAGGTGAGTCGCAGCGCCGGGAGGGAGGTCACGTTTTTGGGTCACGGCTCATCAGCACAACGGGCATTTTTTGGCAGGATCACCCCTTTTGGGATTAAGGTGACTCAGGCGGGCTTGTGGTGGCCTGGGAACCCTGGGAGGAATAGAAGGCAGGGCCCAGCACGAGCAGCTGGATTGCACCAATACATATCCATGAACAGGAGACGGGTTTGCCCAAGGTTTGTATAAAGGAGCAGAGTGCCGGAAAGGGTTTTGTGACCGCCGGTGGCGTAGCATCTGCCAGTCAGCGGCCTGGCCATATCGAGCGCCTAGGAGGGTTACGAACAGCCTCCAAGCGACCGTCGCCTCAACCAGCGTGGCTGCTAATGGATGTAAAGAAAGCAAAAGTGTTGGAAGGTGAGTGTCGGCAGTGACGTACTAGATTTTGATGAGGAAAGTGTGAAGGAGGGGGAATTACGCGTGGAGGAGGAGGAGGACTGGTGGAGCAGACGGGGTATCTAATGCTGTCCGTAAGTCTTTTCCGGTTTCAGACCACTTATCAGGACCTGGCAGAGAGGCAAGACGGACGGTTCAGGAGCAGCCCCTGTCATTGTAAAAAGGTAAAGGTGTGGGGACATTGCGCCCAAGCATGGTGTCGGTTGTGATCGAGATGAATGCAGGTGGTTCGGGGGAGCGCCTTCATAAAGGGGTTTATTTTCAGGACGTTGCCGTGGGTCCAGATCAAAAGGGGGAGTCGAGCGGAGCAGGGGAGAAGTCAGGTAAGTCCGGCAAGGAAACAGGGGAGGAGGAGGTAACCGGGAAACCAAAGCGCCTGCCATATATGGGTACGGCTAAGCCACTGGGGGCACATCTGATGGTGGCTACTAAAGAAAAGATTTGGAAAGGGGAGTATGTCGAAATGTTAAAACTGCTGCATAAGGAAGTCTGGTCCAAAGAGGGTTAGAAAGAAGAAGAATATGAATTGGTGAAACGCCCCAAGGTGCCAGTAACCATTGAGAACTGGACCGTCGCGTTTATTGCGAGCGATTTACGGAACGGTCAGTAGCACTCCTTAAGTACATGGCTGTCATCTGGAAGGCGTACCTTAAATATGGAGGATACGCTTGGGCGCAATATGATGAGGAATTTCGCGCTTGGATGGCAGCAGACGTGGAGGTACAATGGGGGGAAATCGATGCAGTCTTATGGCAGCACACGATGGGACCGTCTAAATTTGACCATTTTTAAGCAAGTGGATTGCCTATCACGTATCAGCCCTTTCGAGAGCACCCCAGCCAGGTTGGGGCACATACAGGTGCAAAGGGAGGGACAGGAGTGTCGGGAAGCGGGACGCCAAAGACAGGAGCTTGTTGGTATTTCAACAAGGGACATTGCACTTGTGAATATTGTAAATTCAAGCACAAGTGTTCCAAATGCGCGGGTGGACATGCCCTCATTAACTGCTCTGGAACAGTCGGCGCAGGAACCCCAGCTTCGGGACAGGGTGGAAGCGCACAAGGGGGTACGGGTCAGGCCTGCTCCAGAGGGGGTCAGGGTACTTTGGGAAAAAGCTATTATTCCAGTTAAGAATGACAAGTTGCGTTTTTGGGTAGAGCAGTATGTTGACAGACGGGCAGGCCCATTATTAGTTCAAGGATTTCTTCATGGTTTTGATTTGAGGTATACGGGGCCTAGGCAGCGGCGCTAGGCTGAAAATCTGCAGTCCGTCAAGGGAAAGGAGGAGTTGGTCGGCTCAAATTGGAGAAGGAAGTGGCGGAAGGGCGTATGGAAGGTCCTTTTTCAGACTGGACTCT
Organism: Pleurodeles waltl; assembly: GCF_031143425.1. Taxonomy (NCBI): domain Eukaryota; kingdom Metazoa; phylum Chordata; class Amphibia; order Caudata; family Salamandridae; genus Pleurodeles; species Pleurodeles waltl. The sequence continues at coordinate 125,650,304 of NC_090436.1, read as the reverse complement.
CCAGAATCTTATCGTTTCTCCTATCGGTGTTGTCCCAAAGAAAGAACCAGGGCAATATTGCCTTATCCATCATTTATCCTGGCCAGAGGGTTCCTCCATTAACGACTTCATTCCGGAGGAAGTGACAAAGGTGTTTTATGCATCAGTGGATGTGGCCATGGCGATGGAGGAGTCGTTGGGCCCTGGTGCCTTGATGGCAAAAACTGATATTAAATCTGCGTTCAGGTTGCTGCCGGTCAATCCCCGAGATTTTGAGTTGCTGGGAATTCAATGCCAGGGTAAGGGATATGTGGATAAAGTGCTCCCCACGGGATGCTCGATTTCTTGTTCGCTTTTTGAGTGCTTTGGCACATTTTTGCAGTGGATTTTTGAAACGGTGGCTGGGCACAAGGATGATTTCTTCTTTGCAGGTCCCTCGGGCTCTGTCTGCTGTGCAGCGGTACTTGCTCAATTTCAGGACATCATAGGGGACCTGGGTGTATCTCTGGCCCCAAGAAAACAATAGGGCCCAGTCGGCGCAGGAACCCCAGCATTGGGACAGGGTGGAAGCGCACAAGGGGGTACGGGTCAGGCGTGCTCCAGAGGGGGTCAGGGTACTTTGGGAAAAAGCTATTATTCCAGTTAAGAATGACAAGTTGCGTTTTTGGGTAGAGCAGTATGTTGACAGACGGGCAGGCCCATTATTAGTTCAAGGATTTCTTCATGGTTTTGATTTGAGGTGTACGGGGCCTAGGCAGCGGCGCTAGGCTGAAAATCTGCAGTCCGTCAAGGGAAAGGAGGAGTTGGTGTGGCTCGAATTGGAGAAGGAAGTGGCAGAAGGGCGTATGGAAGGCCCTTTTTCAGACTGGACTCTCCAGAATCTTATCGTTTCTCTTATTGGTGTTGTCCCAAAGAAAGAACCAGGGCAATATCGACTTATCCATCATTTATCCTGGCCAGAGGGTTCCTCCATTAACGACTTCATTCCGGAGGAAGTGACAAAGGTGTTTTATGCTCCAGTGGATGTGGCCATGGCGATGGAGGAGTCGTTGGGCCCTGGTGCCTTGATGGCAAAAACTGATATTAAATCTACGTTCAGGTTGCTGCCGGTCAATCCCCGAGATTTTGAGTTGCTGGGAATTCAATGCCAGGGTAAGGGATATGTGGATAAAGTGCTCCCACGGGATGCTCGATTTCTTGTTCGCTTTTTGAGTGCTTTGGCACATTTTTGCAGTGGATTTTTGAAACGGTGGCTGGGCACAAGGATGATTTCTTCTTTGCAGGTCCCTCGGGCTCTGTCTGCTGTGCAGCGGTACTTGGTCAATTTCAGGACATCATGGGGGACCTGGGTGTATCTCTGGCCCCAAGAAAACAATAGGGCCCAGCACGGCCTTTGCCTTTTTAGGTATTCAGTTGGATTCGGTAGCCATTGTGGCTCAGTTGCCCGCAGACAAACAAACAACCATGAACAGTGCGATCGATCAAGAAAAAGAAGGTGACGGTCAAGGAAATCCAGGTGCTTTTAGGACACCTTAATTTTGCCTGCAGGGTAGTCAGAGCAGGGCGGACATTCTGCAGGAGACTTGGGATGGCCGTATTAGGTCACAGATTGCCGCATCATCACATGAGACTTGGCGCGGGGGTGCAGGAAGATTTGAAGATGTAGTGTGTGTTTCTGGAGTCGTTTAATGGGATTCCAATTCAAACATGGCCGTTGTGTGAATGGGACGTCCAAATTTTTTCGTATGTGTCCGGGGCGTCGGGATTTGGTCTGTACTGGCAAGGGACGTTTTGTGCGGAGGACTGGCCGTCGGCGTGGCGGTCTGGCGGGCGCAGCATTGCATTCCAGGAGTTATTTCCTTTAGTAGTGGTGGTCAGCGTTTGGTCACCTTTTGATGCACAAGTGAGTGTTGTTCCGAGTGGATAACTTAGCGGTTGTCCAGATGGTGAATCGGCAGTCTGCCAGGGAGGCACAAGTTTTGCAGCTGCTGCACGTGTTTGTCTTAGAGTGTTTTCACTGCAACATCTATTTTCGGCGTGACATGTGCCGGGGGTCAACAATGACATTGCAGATGCATTATCTTGTTCGCAGTGGGAGAGGTTCCATGGGTTGGTTGTGGATGAGGCCCTGTACAGGACAACAATGCCGACGGTGTTGTGGACAATAGGAGACGGAGGATGCTGCGGTTGGTGGTGAATTCCTTGGCACCATCTACTCGTCAAGCGTATGTCAGAGCGTGGCGTGAATTTTTGCGGTCTGGGGCTCAGAGATGAATTTTGACAAGGACAGAGTGGACGATGTGGTACATTTTTTTATGGACTTGGTGGGAAGACGCTTGTCAAGGGTATCCATCGCAGGGAAGTTGGCTGGTATTGCATTCATGAGTAAGATTTTGTGGGGATACGCTCCGTCTGCGGGGGAACTGAGGCAGAGAATACTGGAAGGTTGGGCTAGGGAGGAGAACGCAGTCGGGAGGGTGAGACAGCCTATTACATTGAGTCTTTTTAAAAGAGTTCTGCAGGCATTGAGGGTGGTGTCCTTTGATGAGGCTGAATGCTTATTGTTTAGCACTCTCATGTCGTGGATGTTCTTTGAGGCATTTAGAGTTTCTGAACTTTTGGGGTCCAAATCTGCACATGGGATTCAGTGGGGGACATTTGAATCAGGTCAGAAGGAGTAGTGCTCTGCTTAAGGAGATCAAAGACAGATCAGAGGGGAAGAGGCGTGGCATGTGTTTCCGGCACCTTACCCAGTTTTGGATCTTTGTCCGGTTCATCTAGGCATGGGGCAAAGGGCCATTACACGGGTCGTGGGTGAAGGCGTTTTTTTTGTCATTTGCATTGTAAGCCAGTATCAGCTTATCAGCTGTTGGCGATATTCAGGGCAGGTTTAAGGGTAGTTGGGCAGGATGCTGCACAATTTGGGACTCATTCTTATAGTATAGGGATGGCAACGGAGGCTGGATATAGAGGATGGAAGATGGAGGAACTGTTGGCATTGGGAAGATGGAACTCGAATGCATATAAGAAATATGTGAGGTGAGGAGTTAATGCGTTGTAATGGTAATTGTTTTTTCTCCTGCTGCAGGTTCAGTGCTCAGATAAGCGGTGCGGCGTATCTACATTTGGGTCGTGGGCCATTCATTTGTCAAGTGGTCCTGGAGACAAGCGTGGAAGACAGCGATTGGGGACAATTTGGTTTTTGACAGGGACAGGTACCATGTACGTTGGGAAGGTAAAGGGGGGATGGGCTGGCCAGAGTTGTTAGGGACATTATAGCGGGTGCGGGGAAGGGGTTTTTGTCCTGATGTGTTGCTTCCACACTTGGACGAAAATGATCTAGTAAAGAGGACAGGTTTAGATATCATGAGGCATATGAAAAGGGACTTATATGCGATCCAGCAGCAATGGTATGTTTGCCATATCATGTGGACAGCCTTTGTTCCAAACAGAGTATGGAGAGGGGCGAGGAAACCTGGGGCAGTTGAGAAGGCTCGTAGGAAAATTAATAAAGAGATACATTTGTATTGAAAAGAAAAAGGAATGACGTATTTGGAGCATAGGACCTACGTTATGAGGATAAAGAGTGTTTTCAGAGCAATGGCGTACACCTGTCCTTCATGGGCATGGAGTTGTACAAGCTCCAGCTTAAGGAAGAGTTGAAAGGGTTGTTTAAGGAACCTTAGTTGGTATAAGCATATGGAGAGGCAGCGGTTTGGATTCGGAGGTCACCTACGGTGAGCCGGATGGACGAAAGGGGGGCAGAAAAAGGGGGTTGAGGGTATCCCCCCACCCACTTTTTCTGGTGGCAGAGATAGAGACAGTTCACGTGACAACGATAACGGATGGACAAGAAATTTGCCAAGACACTTTCAGATTGGAAGGAGGTGGACAGCAGCAGGAAAACAAAGATAACAACTTGGGCAATAGGGGTTGGATACTTGCAGGTTCAATAGGTAGACAGCAGTAACTGACTATCAAGCTAATAGGCATTAAAGGATGACTGGATTAACGAACTGCAAGTTTAAGGGGAAGGGAGGGGGGAGGGCAGGGGAATGGGGAGCGTTTTGGCTAGGTGAACCTATGTATAGTGAGGTACTTAATTTTGTGAGGCTGGACGCCAGGGTATTGTTTTGTGAGTGCACCTGTTTCCAATAAAGTGGCCTGTTACACACACAAAGGTGGTAGTGGTGCTGTTTTCTCTCCTCCACAAATGGGCCCCGGGGGGAAACCGAAAACATGAGGTCTCTCCGCCCCGGAATATTGTGGATGGTGGTGCAGCCCACGAGCACCGCTTTGGGCGCTGTTTGGGCGTTTTTGGTAAGGGGGGGCGGCGTATTTATAAAGGGGCCATTTTTTATCGGTCACCATTTTAGGTGGTGACACGGTGGCTGGTGAAGCCGTTTTTTTCCCCGCCCTCCCACCCACAGTTGGGGATTTGTTGCAGGGGGCATTTTTTGTTGGGGTCGGAAATTATGACAGGCTCTTCTGTTTGGACATGGGTGCACGGGATAATAGAGTTTGTATTTGTCGCTTGGAACAGGTACGGGCGGACACAGAGACTGCGTGATAAGAGATTGGAAGGGGGTGGACAGCAGTAGGGAAACAAAAATAACAAATTGGGCAATAGGAGTTGGAGACTTGCAGGTTCGATAGGTAGACGGCAGCAACTGACTATCAAGGTTATAGATGTTAAAAAGGATGACTGGATTACCGAACTGTAAGTTTAAGGGGAAGTGAGGGGAGGGGAAAGAGGGGATGGGGGAGCGTTTTGGTTAAGTGAACCTATGTATAGTGAGGTACTTAGTTTTGTGAGGCTGGACGCCAGGGTATTGATTTGTGAGTGCACCTGTTTCCAATAAAGCGGCCTTTTACACACACACAAAGGTGGTAGTGATGCTGTTTTCTCTCTTCCACAAAATGTTTTATGTTTTAGTGGTATTTGAATTTCGAAGTAGTAAATCTCTTTCCTGTGTTTGAATTTACAAACAGTATTTGCAGCTGTGTTTTATGTTTGCACCATTTGTAACATTTCACACAACTCATTTACATATAATGGCAGCCGCACCACGAACAAATTCAGAGACTGCTGTCACAAAACTGTTTACATGATCCAGCAGTATCACTCACAAATAGTGAAAATACAAAGCTGTTTACCAGATCTTAAGTCTCTAATATGCGAATGTTTTTTGCTAGCACTTCAGGAAAGACAAGACAGAAAGTAAAATATTAGTACTAATATCCTTAACCAAATAAGCATATTTAAACTTTCGTACTTGTTTGTTTCATATTTGTTTTTTTTGCCTTTTAAAATATTCGTCAATGCGGCTGACATAAGCATCACTAATGTTCTACACGGTGATACTAGAGGGAGGGTCCAGGACTCAGTATAGCAACATTCCAATAGCTGGTGCCACAGAGTTTCAAGTTAATTAAACCTCATCGAAGAATCTGTTTCATTTCCAAAAAATAACTACATTTATTTCTGTGGTATTTTTCCTATGCTGTAATTTCCTCAAATAATCAGGCTTGCCCACAATGGCATCTTTATTTAAGGATTTGGAAGCAGGAGTTTGGATGATGTCATATCATAGTCAATATAAATCAGAATATCATGACTGGTTTTTATGTCAGCTTTCCTATTAATTGCCATTACACATGCATGACTAAAGTAACCTTTCTATCACACATAGCTGCTACGACAAACTGGAGAAATGTGTCTCTTGTGAAAACATTTGTGTGGTGAAATTGTTTTTGCTGGTGGAACAGTGGACTTCCATAAATGATAGTATACTTAAGTCCTTCATGAAACGTTTCCAAAGTTCAAGGGAGTAGCCAGAAAATTAAAATGTTCCCCACTATGGACCTTACCCCTAACAGTATAGGAAGAGAGAAGCGAGTGAGGCCAACCCTCATGAGAATAAATCCCTTAATCGATCCCTCCATCAATCCGTCTCTCCCTCCCTTCGTTCCTTCCTTAAGTCTGATATTCAAGAAGACAGAAAAGGAAGAACCTTTAGAGTATGTTGAAGGATTTCCTGAAGGGCTCATCATTTAGCAAACATCTAAATTTGTGCTAATATTCTTCCATCACCTAATGGCATTTTATTTCAGTGCTTAGAAGCTAGTGAAAACCTTTCACTACCCTCCCTCCCCACGGTGGCCTATATAACCAGCTATCACTTACAAACGTATGTGGTTTAATGCAATGAGTGGCTTGGCTTGTATCCAGAGAGGGGATTGGTCTTTATTACATGAGCAGAGCCGGTGCAGCGTAACCACAAAAGTGTTACCATGCTTGCCTGAACCACGCATGTGTCTAAACCATGCAAATGTTTGGGCAAGGCACCATGTACACACGTGGTTCAGGCACACAGCAGGAACAGCATGGAGAGGAACACTGCGGCCAGTTAAGTGGGGCTGGGGGGGTATCTGTAAGGACAGGGTGGGGTCAGAGGGCTCAGGGGGGAAGGGGCAGTTTTGGGGGGGTTCAAGGCTGTTTTATTTTCAGAGGGTCAGAGTTAGGGCTCAGGGTGGGGGAGGCCGGGGTAGTTTTTAGGACAGGGTGGGGTTGAAAGGCGGGGAAAGGGGCAGTTTTAGGGCTCAAGGTGGGTGGGCATACAGCTGGAACAACAGGAAGAGGAATGCGGTGGCTAGCTAAGTGGGGCTGGGGTGGGTTAGAGGTGGGGGTATTTTTAAAGAGAGGGTGGGGACGCGTTTTGGGGGTAAGAGGCAGTTTTGGGGGGTTGAGGTTGTTATTTTTTTAGGGGGGGTTGGTATTAGGGATGTGGATGGGGGGAGGCTGGAGTAGTTTTCAGGACAGGGTCAGGTTGGAGGGCTGAGGGCAGGGGGAACGGGCAGTCTTGGGGTGGTTTTAGGGCTCAGGGCGTGTGGGGATGTCAGGGTAATTTAATGTTTAGGGGAGAGGGAAGGTTTTAGGGCTCAGGGCATGGAGGATCTGGGGCCAGGTTTGGGGGCAGTGAAATTTTTCGGAGTGTGGAATATTTTAGGTGTTAGGGCAGGTGAGGGGTGGCAGGGTAATTTTTAGTGTGGGGGGAGGTTTTAGGCCTCGGGATGGGTGGGGGGAGTGCAGGGTATTTTTTTTGTTAAATAACAGGGGCCATAGTTTTGGGGTCGTTTTCTGCAGGGGCAGGGTTTTAGGGCTTGGGCTAAGGTTTTGGAGGTGGAGGTTTTTAGGGGTGGGGTTGTTTTAGGCCTCAGGGTGGGTGGGAGTGACGGGTGTTTTTTTATGTTAAGGCAGTTGTTTGACAGAAGCACACATGTTTACCACATATACCTTTACTAAGCATGCTTTTACAATGAAATTCATTGTAAAGGCATGCGTGGTAAAGGCATGCATGGTAAAGATACTGCTGTGGTTTCAACTGAGTTGTTAAGCCATGCGTGGTCAGGCATGCATGGTTCTGTCATACAACCATCCAGAAATGATCTTTACGAAGTAAGTGAAAGGTAGCCACACAAAGCCTCCAAGTGAATAACTTAGGATGTTATTCTTCAGGTAGCATCAACAGCCACACAGCAAAATCACAACAGAGGACCTACCTCAATTTAGAATGTACAGATCTGAACATTTGGCCCCTACATTCTAGTTGGAATCCCCATGCCCTAATCAGTTCATTCTAAGGGGCGTGTTTACAAGCCCCTTGTGCCACCTTAGCGCCACCATAAAATACTTTTTTTTATGCTAAGGCAGCGCTAAGGTGGCTTTTGTGCCACGCCATATTTACGAAATGGTGAAATGCTTGCATTGCGCCACTTTGTAAACCCTTGCGTCACATTATGCCTGCGTCAGGCATAATGTATGCAAGGGAGCTTTCTGGGGCAGCGAGGCTCAAAAAATGTCTCCGTAAATTTTTTTTAAAATTCACTGTGCCATTTTTCCATCATTTTTAGTGCCTGCTCTGAGTAGGGGTTAAAATTACGCACTCATTATATTCAATGGGCCTCCCTGTGCTTTGCTGCACTAGGGTCAAAATTTTTAACGATAGTGTAGCAAAGCACCACAATAGCGTTGAAAATGTTGATGCTATTGTGCTAACGATCACCATAGTGCACCGTATTGTAAATATGGCACAACCATGGTGTTGTTAGGTGCCAGTAGGAGGGCACAAGAAAAGTGGCACCTCATTTATGATGCGCCACTTTCTTGTAAATATGTCCCTAAATGTATAAGAAAGCAAATAATAAAGAATCTGGCCTTGCCTCCCAGACTGGCTCATGCATTCTGCAAGTTGTAAATTCATCACTGAAGGAGATTTTTATGACTGAGATCTTGTTAACTTTGGGATGGCACGCAGGGATCATTTTTGTCTGATATAAAGAGGGCATCATCTATGTCTGAAGATGGACTGGTGAGCATTGATTTGCTCCTCCACTTGGGAGGTTATATCCTTCTTGATTATTTGCCAAGGAAGCCTGCGTGTGTTGGTAGTAATTGGCAAAGTCAGTTGGGATCCTTTACAAATTTGCTTTTTAGGAGATGGAGGATTTTTCTGCATCTCTCTACATCAGGAAAACGTGCCTTCATTGAGTAAACTGTTGATATACGGGATGAGTGTAGCTGTTTCACCAGTAAGCAACTTAACAATACTAATATAGCAACATGCTGTCTTTATATAGGGTATCCTTTAGGGATTTAAAGATGCCCATTGCATCACTCATGAAAAGAGTCCACACACCTCACACACTTGCTTGGGTAAATGAGCTACAAATTATGAATATTAAAAAAAACACGCCCACGTTTGCACAGTACATTATAACAGTTACATATTACTACCTTAAAGTCTCTGTAACTTTCTGCTTTGTCTAATATGATTTCAGCCAGACCCAAGTGACCGTCCAGCACCATGCACCAGACATCATGTTTGAGTTAGTTCTTCCACTGTAATGTGGTTTCACTGCTTCTTGGACCGAGGTCCGCACTAAATGAAAAACCTAAAAAAAAGTGTGATATATTATTTTAATATTTTCCAACTACAAATGCATTTTGATGTTTGCCTAAATTTGAATGCATTGCTTCAAAGATTAGATATGCACTTATGGCCTTATCCAAACCCAAATGATGTCACTTGGCTCTCTGTGACTAAAAGCAATGATCTATCTCATTTTAATGTAGTTCACGTTTCAGGAGCCCCTCAGACTGATTGGCAATTGGTGGGGCTACAATGAAGTGGCAACCGAGGGCTGAAATCAGGCAAGCCCGCCATCCCCCACCACAAACCTTCAAAAATGGAAAAGCAAAATAGACAAATATACCATATCGAGGCATGCCCTCAATGGATTATGTTAAATGGATAGATGCGGAGAAAATTGAGTATCAAATGCGGCCAAATCAGCATTTCTGGACGCTGTTTCCTAAGCAAAGCTTTTGCTGCCTGACTTCAATTTGGACAGCTTTCAGGCGCTGTGATTCACAGCTGCAGTGAAGCAAAGCAGCTCCAATAATGACATTTGTTTTCCACGAAAAAAAAAATATATAAAACGGATCACAGAAGAAGAGGGCTATTAGCAGACATTTACTCTGACCATAGCTAAAAGTGCAGATGGTTCCGGGGCTCCAAGCCAAGTTGGCGCTAAAGTACGACATCTCATGTTGCCTTTCATTGCATTGGCTCTCTGAGAGGTCAAATAAAGGCCGCCCGGGTGTGAGCGCGCGAGTGATCGATGGCGCGCATGCCCTTCTCACAGCGAACCACTTCTAAAGTGCGCAGTGGCAAATCAATTTATTATTATCTGAAATACTTGGCTCGCCACGCCATCTTGTTGTACGGCGTCTGCCCGCTCTGTATTTGTTCTCCATTTTCCTCACCTGGGGACAGATAGGAATCTAGGTTATTGCAGGTCTTCAGATTTCCCGTGGAAGACATGTGGGTTAGATTATTGGTGGCTGCAGGGGGGGGAAGTGTTGTTTCAAGCAATAAATTGTTATACAGCGTGTCACTTCCTAATTGCACATTGGTACGTAGAAATTCAAAGAAAGTAGAACAATGCAATAGAGATGGAGAATTGTAATTTTTAAAATGCATTTAATCAAATAATGATTGTGAGAAAACAGGGCTGATTGCAGAGGCCCTCTAACTTTTTGCCCCCATTTTCCACTTTTGCTGGTGTTTTCCTGACTCTGATGGTGCCCTGGGTACTGCTAACCAGTCCCAGGGCCTGTGCTCTGTGTAAAATCAATATGCAAATTAGGCTAATTATAATTGGCTAAGTTAACCTACCTATATGTCCCTAGTATATGGTAGGGCATGTAGGTTTAGGGACCACAGCATAGGTAGTGCACCCATAGGTGCACTGCTGAGGTGCCCAGTGTCATTTTAAAGGCAGGCCTGCCTTGCTGGCTGCTTTTAAATTAAAGTTATATGCAAATTCGACTTTGGAATTAAAAGTAGTTCCAAAGTCTTAAACTACCTTATTTGTACATATAAGTCACCCCTAAGGTGTGCACTATGTGCCCCTAGGGCTGGGTGCCATGTAACTATAAGCAGGGACTTTATAAAAATAGATTTATAAACCCTGGTGAGGTAAAAACAGCCAAATTCGTTTTTCCCTCATTGAAGTAAATGGCCTTCATAGGCTAGAATGGGGAGACTTTATTTTACATTTTAAAGTCTCCTTAAATGTTGCATACCAAGAATTTGGTATCAAATTAATTGTTGTAATAAATCCCACAACTTCCAGTTGTGGGATTTAATATAACCTGTTCAGGTAAAAAGTTTTAGACTTTACCTAAAAAGTTGCCAATTTCAGCCCTGCATTGTTTTTGCTGCTGTGCTCTGATTGGCCAGCCTGTAGCAGCTTAGCCAAGCTGCCTTGATGAGGTGTGAAGTGGCCTGGCTTCACACAAAGGAATGTGCCTGTGGGAGAGAATCTCCCCTCAGCAGATGGTGAGGCAGGAAGGGGGAGGGCTGCCAAACTGGTCTTCAAAGGCAGAGAAGGACATTTGGAGCAACCAGCAATACCCCCACATCCTGCAACCCCAGACAACTAGGTGCCCCCTTGATTAGATTAGGAGAGGGCAGGAGAGGGGTGTGTTTATGATTTTTAGCCACACCAGTGGGTGGGCTCAGCCAGATGTAACCTCCAAAAATCAGATTCAGCCATGTTGGATTTTTAGAGAATGTTGCCCACTGGGATGGATTTTTGCCACACTTCCCAGGAAGTGGTCATCACAGGGGGACGACCCTGTACCTGATTGGAGAACCAGGACCCCCCTGCTTTTCACCCAGGAGCAAGGATAAAACTGGCAGACCTGCACCCACACCTCAGATCCCCATCAGATTCCAACAAGGAAGAACTAAAGGAGAAGAAGGACTGCCCTGCTGGACCCCTGGCCTGTACCTGGAACCTGCACTCAGAAGGACTGCACCAGCTGCACACTTGGGCTTCACCACAAGAAGGACTTTGCCTGGCTTCAACTGGTTCAAGGAGGGACTCCCTGTTTGCTACAGGTGAAAAATTGCTAACCAGAGTCCCCTGCACCAACTCCTGAAGAAAGCGACCAGCTGACCACTGCCCAGTGGCCAAAAAGGAGTTTGCGCCAGGTGCATTCTGGGAGTTGTAGTCCGCACCCCCCAAGGACCATCTCAGAACTTCTGGACCCTTGGGGTGAGCTGTGGACCCCAAAAGAACCTTAAAAGGACATCTGGGTGAAGCCCCAGAAGTTTGGAGAAGTTTGGAGAATTTTGTAAAAAAGCTCCATAGAGGGACCGACCCGCCGCGGCAACTCTAGCCGGCTTGCCTCAACCGCGACCCGGCCTGATTTCCTGGTTCGTCCCGGTAAAGAAAAATCTCTAAAAAGAGACTAAGTCCGAAGGTAAAATGTTGACCGGGACCTCCCAGCCATCGTATCCGAGAAGGGCTCCATGGACGTCGGATCAAGATCCAGGTTTACCCCGGTCGAAGGATTTTCACCTCGAAAAAACGACTAAGTCCGAAGGTAAAAATCTCCACCGAGGATTCCAGCATCGCGTATTCGGAGAAGGGCTCCAGGAGGTCGGATAGGACTGGCAGGTTCATCCCGCTGAAGAAAATCTTCAAAATAAAGACTAAGGGGGTCATTCTAAGTCTGGCGGGCGGCGGAGGCCGCCCGCCAGACTCCCCCCACCAAAATACCGCTCCGCGGTCGTAAGACCGCTGAGGGTATTTTGGGATTTGCCCTGGGCTGGCGGGCAACCGCCAAAAGGCAGCCCGCCAGCCCAGGGCAAATCAACCTTCCCACGAGGACGCCGGCTCAGAATTGAGCCGGCGGAGTGGGAAGGTGCGACGGGTGCAGTGGCACCCGTCGCGTATTTCAGTGTCTGCAAAGCAGACACTGAAATACAGAGTGGGGCCCTCTTACGGGGGCCCCTGCAGTGCCCATGCCATTGGCACCCCCTACAGTGCCCATGCCCGCGGCACCCCCTACCGCCATCCTGTTCCAGAAACAGGATGGCGGTAGGGGGTGTCAGAATCCCCATGGCGGCGGAGCGCGCTCCGCCGCCATGGTGGATTCTCAGGGGCAGCGGAAAACCGGCGGGAGACCGCCGGTTTTCCAAATCTGACCGCGACCAAAGCGCCGCGGTCAGAATGCCCTGCGGGGCACCGCCGGCCTGTCGGCGGTGCTCCCGCCGACCCTGGCCCCGGCGGTCAGAATCAGGGCCTAAGTGTGAAGGTAAACTTTTAACCGAGGCCTCCCGCGACCTGTAGCCGAGCAGGGCTCCATCGCGGTCGGCCTGAAACTTTGACTTTGCCTCGGTCGAGGTGCAACCAGATGACCCGATTGGCGCTTTTTGTTTCTAAGTGCTAGAAAAATAATAATTCTTTAAAAATTCATATCTCCGGTTCCCTTTATCCGATGTTATTCGTTTTTGTGTCATTTTAAAGATAAACATATAAACTATTTTTATAAAGTGGTTTTGGATTTTTAAACTGTTTCCTGTGTTTTATTTAATTACTGTTTTGTGATATTTGAATGCTTTACACACTGTCTCCTAAGTTAAGCCTTGACGCTCGTTGCCAAGCTACCAAGGGTTGAGCTGGGGTTAATTTACTGAGACCTAACTGGACCTAAGTGGAGGTTAGTGGCTTGTTGCTAGGTGTAGGTACCTACCTGCCCTTACCAATAACCCATTTTCCAACATTTTTGGAAGCAGCGACGGGATCCTGTACTTGTGTTCAGTATCACGTTACAGTTTTAAGTAAAACAAATTAAAAATCCTTTAAATTGTTCTGCGCCCGTCCTTTAGGGCGGAGGGGCCACCCCCCCCCACCTTTTGCCCCTCATGAAGAGTGCCTGTCAGGCTGAACAAAGGCCAGCCTGACAGACACTCTTCATTTTCAGCTCAGACAGACAGGAGTAAGTCATGCGCGGCGCAGGCTCCTGGCTGCCTGAGCTGAACTTTGCTGGGCTGAGGAGGTCACAGCTCCTATGGGCGTGACCTCCTCGGCTCAGCAAAGATGCCTGGAGGCCCTCCCCTGGGTGACGAGGAAAGCGTCGCCCATTTACACTCTCCCTGGGCGCTTCAGGTTTAAGTCCTGAAGCGCCCTGGGCGATTGTCAATCAGTGACAATTCGTCACATAGTTGGGTGGGGTCAGGAGTCTCACTGACCCCATCCCACTCTGTGACGAGGCTGGGACTGCTGCCTTCCTAGGTCAGCCTTCCTAGGTCAGCCAATGAGGGAAGGCAGCAGTCCCAACCCTTCTGGGACCTGGAGGCAAGTGTGTGTGTGTATGTGTATATGTGTGATGTTTTAAATTGAATGTTTGGTGCGCATGTTTGAGTGTTATGAGTGTTGTTAATGGATGCGCATGCGTGCGTGCATGTCTGTGTGTGAAAGAATGAGTGTGTGTGTGTGTGTGTGCTTCCCGCCACCCCTTCCCTCCTAAAGCTGCCGGCTGCCACTGACATTGTACATAATAATGTGCAAGGATTTTACTGTGTTGTCTTCCTGCCTTCTTTAGTGCTCCATTTCTGTACACGTGTTCTGACAGAATTCTCCGTTAGTGGCACCACAGGTTTACTGCAGCAGCAATATTCTAAGGTTCAAAGGTGGTTAGCCCATTTGCTGTTGCACTTGTCCTTCGCTACTCTGATCAGACAGACTATAACACTGAGATTGATGAAGAGACCCCATTCGCTCATCGGGTATGTCAGTCACAGATTTGTTCATTTGAGTGTTTGCCTTCCTTCTTATACTCATACCTTTGTTAAATGCGATGAAGCAGCATACTAAACTACTGCAACAGATTTCACAGTCTCATATTCCATTATCTGTCATGTTTGATTTAGGACACATATTGTGTAACCCTAATAAGTCTGTTTCTGAGCATGAGATTGAATTTCTCTTACCTTCAATATTTTTTCTTTCGGAATTAGCGCATCCATGACTAGCGCTTCAACAAGCCTCATTCCTAATTTCCAAAGCCAATATTAGCATTCACGTGACCACCACACTCTACTTCCTCCCACTCTAGTTGCATTATCACAAAGGACTACAAAAATAAGTGTAGCTTTCATAGAATTATACCTTGGTCACTAATGCTATTCAGTGTCTTCATGACCCCTCTAGCTGGCACTTACGCCTCCTACTGGTTATAAGATGTAGATGAGCCATAAACAGTTTCATCTCAAGCATTATGCTGAGCCTGGCAAACTCAACAATGTGTCACCTTGACTATCGAAGGTTCGCTTCTGAAGTTAAAATAAATTGTTCTGCCTTAATCATGATAAAATGAAAATACTATTCCTGACCCCCCTGTCAAGCCTAACCCTCCACCCAGGGCTGGTGTTCGGGCTGGTTCACTGGTGCAGCCTCACCTGACACTGAGCTGGGGGGGGGGGGTGCTGTGTTTCGAAATAAATTGTTGATTTAAAAGCATCCTCTGCAGAGTTCCTTGAGAGCCAACAGTTTTCAGGGAACAATAAAAATGTCAAGATAGCTCTGGAGATGAATGTTCCTTTTAGAGAGAGAATGGAGTTTTGTCAAGTGGCAGTTTTGATTAATCCTAAAGTAGTGCAGAGGGTTCATATGCCTGCTGCAAAGAATGTGTACCATGTAGATCACAGGACAATATTTTATGTGGATAGCTCAGTGGGTTACTGCTTTTGTTACAGAAATGCTTTTACAACTTGCAGTTCATAAGTTGCAATTCAAATATATCACTGAGACAATTGAACTGCTATTAAAGTGCTTCATGCAAGCTGCATGGTACAGGTTAAAATGTTTTTCCCCCTAGTCTTTCATTATCTTAATGTTATTAATAAGGGTTTGTTTGGGTAGAAATGCATTCTTATTAGTAAAGTGGTTACAAATTGGGTTTCTGGTTGTCAGAGGTATGTACCCTGTCCAAGTAGGTACCCCAATCCTAGTCAGGGTAAATCAAAAACACACTCTAACTTAACCTGTGCTCACCCCCTGTTGGCACTAAGTTAGCTAGTCAGGCTTAACTTAATAAGCAATGTGTATTTGTGGATCACGACAAACAGTAAAACAGTGAAAACACCACACAAAAAGATATTACACATGTTTGGAAAATATATCTTAATTTAATGAACTGAGCAAGACCAAATAGACCAAACTCCAATTAGAAAAAGTCAAGATATGAATTTTGAAAAAATAAACTTAGTTTTAGTGGTTAAAAACATAAAGCACCAACTGGGGCTATCTGGTCGCGCTAGACCGGGTGAAATCTGAAAAGTCAACCTGACCGTGATGGAGTGTGGGTCAGATACAGGAACCAATCTTGTCCTCCTGACAACAATACCTTGGTTTGGAGTTGTGTTGAGGTCAAGAACAAGATGCAAGGAGCAAAGGAGGCGATGCACTGGTATCGATTCTGCAGATGTAGGCAATGCGTCGGCTAAGAGATGCCCAAACCTGGAGATGTTTCAGAAATGGAGGCAATGCGCCACAGGTGGCAATGGGATGCTCCCGATCCTCACAGCAGTTGTGATGCACCAGCATTGATGGCGATGCAGTGTACTCGATCCTCACAGTAACAGCAATGCTTCAGCGTTGATGGAAATGGGTCGGTTCTGATCGGTGCAACAATGTCGATGTGCAAGTCCTGGCAATTGCAGCATTTTATACCCACTTCCAAGGGCCTAGGAATGGATTTGGCACCACTTGGCAGGGTGAGACATGCAGCAAGCAAAGTCCAGGTGTTGTTGCAGTAAGAAGGGAAGTCTTTGATGTCCCTGAGAATTAAGAAGAGCAGGAGGCAAGCCAGCAAGCGCTTGGAGTCACTTTGGTTCTGGGTTGGATATACTCAGGTTTAGTCCTTCTCCCTACCAGGCAAGGAGGGCAGCAGGCTAGCACAGCAGAGCAGGAGTCGATCAGAGTCAAGCAGGGTGACAGTCCTTTCAGCATCACAGCAGTCCTTCCTGGTAAAGTATCAACAGGTCCAGACATGTACTGAGTTGGTGGTGTCTGAGGTTCAGTGCTTATACCTAGTGGTGCCTTTGAAGCGGGGAGACGTCAAAGAGAGGCCTTTGATGTGCATGGAGACCCAGTTCTTCCTTCCCTGGCTCCAGACTCACTGCAGGAGGTTATGCTGCCCTTTGTGTGGAATCAGGACACAGCCCATTCTGGTGTAATTGTCAGTTCCTCCCTCTCATTCTGCCCAGGATGGCCCATCAGGCTGTGGATGGACCATCAGTCACACCTAGGCTCCCTTTGTATGTGGTTGTCTGGAGGAAATGCACAAGAGCCCAGATGTACCCATCCAGACATGTATTCAGAGACAGGCAGAAGACACCAGATAGTTAATGTAAGAAACTGTCAACTTTCACAAAGTGGCATATTCAGAATTACATTTTAAAATCCGACTTCACCATAAATTGGGGTATCATCTCTTCCCAATTTGAAATTACACTTATAAAATGTAATAAGGTAATCCCAATGCTATTTTATGGAAGAGATAGGCCTTGCAGTAGTGAAAAATTAATGTAAGAGTTTTTCACAACTAAGCCATGTAAAACCTAAAAGTACAGCTCCTACCTTTTACATCTATTGCAGGGCCAGGTGCAATAAAAGCCAACCCCAACCACAGTGGTACATCTTAAATCATGCATTTGTGCTTCTCCACACCAAACACTTAAAATATACTGCCTACTAGTATGGATGACATGTGACTCCTACACATTCAAAATCCTCATTGTCTTATGTAACATTTCCTGTAGAATGATTTACTCATGTATGACTCATTGTCTCTGCATAATGAGTGTGATGCAAAGTTCTCTGATACCCTATACTGGTAGGAGTAGTGCTATAAATCCAATGAAATAATGAAATGCATGTGAGAGAGGGGCTATGGAGTGATGAGGGGCCCCGTTGGAGGGTGGCAGTGAGGAAATCTGGTAAAGCATACCCTGCCTCCACCTTACGTAGGATAGAAGAATTGAGCTCTCCTCTTTCGTCTATAGATAAAGTTTGCAATTCTGTCTGGGCTACATCATTTGTAATGTAGCCCAGAATTAAATTCAAAATTGTATTCCACCAGCTATGTCAGCTATAAGAGAATCTGCTGTTGAGCCACTGCTCTAGGAAAATCTCTCTAATTCTTACCATTGTCACTTCTGAACTGGATTACTGTCATATCTTATATCAATCAATCAATCAGGAATTTGTAAAGCGCACTACTCATCCGTGAGGGTCTCAAGGTGCTGAGGAGGGGAGTGGGGAGGGGGCTGGAGATGCTGCTACTGCTCGAATAGCCAGGTCATGCAACATTTCCTAAAGGTAAGGAGGTCTTTGGTCTGGCGCAGGTGGGTGGGAAGAGTATTCCACATTTTGGCGGCGAGATGCAAGAATGATCTACTGCCGGTTGTAGTTCTGCGGACGCATGGGATGGTTGCAAGGGCGAGGTTGGCAGAGCAGAGATGCCGGGTCGTTGTTTAGGAGAGTCGTCTGTTGAGGTATTCTGGTCTGGTGTTGTGCAGTGCTTTGTGAGCGTGGGTGAGGAGTTCGAAGGTGATTCGCTAGTTGACTGGGAGCCAGTGCAGGTTTCTCAGGTGGTCTGTGATCTGGCAGGCGTTCTGGATGCGTTGCAGCCTCTTCTGGAGTTTGGCCGTGCTTCCTGCGTAGAGGGCATTGCCGTAGTCCAGCTTGCTGCCTACGAGGGCTTGGGTGACTGTTTTTCTGGTTTTGGTGGGTATCCATTTGTAGATCTTTCGGAGCATGCAGAGGGTGTTGAAGCAGGAGGAGGAGATGGTGTTGGCTTGCTGGGTCATGGTTAGTGAGGGGTCCAAGATGAATCCTAGGTTGCGTGGGTGGTCGGTGGGAGTCGAAGTGGTTCCGAGAGTGGCAGGCCACCAGGAGTCATCGCATGCGGAAGGGATGGAGCCGAATATGAGGGCTTCCGTCTTGTCGGAATTGAGTTTGAGGCAGCTGCTCTTCATCCATTCAGTGGTGGCTTTCATTCCTTCGTGGAGGTAGGTCTTGGCAGAGTCCTAGGTGAGGGAGAGGATCAACTGGCTGTCGTCGGCATATGAGATGATGTTGAGGTTGTGGGATAGAGCGATGTTAGCGAGCAGGGCCATGTAGACGTTGAAGAGGGTCGGGCTGAGGGACGAACTCTGGGGTATGCCGCAGATGATTTTGGTGGCTTTTGAGCGGAATGGGGGGGAGGCGGACTCTCTGGGTTCTTCCAGAGAGAAAGGAGGTGACCCAGTCCAGGGATCTTCTGCGGATTCCAGCATTTCTGAAGCGTGAGCCTAGGGTGTCGTGGCAGACAGTGTTGAACGAGGCCGAGAGGTCCAGGAGGATGAAGGCCGTGGTTTCGCTGCTATCCAGTATAGTTCTGATGTTGTCGGTGGCAGCGATTAGGGCGGTTTTGGTGCCTTGGTTGCTGTGGAATCCGAATTGGGAAGGGTCCAGGGGCGGTTCTTCTCAAGGAAGCGCGTTAGTTGTCTGTTGACAGCCTTCTCAATGACTTTTGCCAAGAAGGGGAGCAGGGAGATAGGCCAGAAGTTCTTGAGGTCCTTTGGGTCTGCCTTGGGTTTTTTGAGGAGGGCGTTGATCCCGGTGTGTTTCCAGCTCTCCAGGAAGGTAGCGGACTCGAAGGAGCTGTTGATGATCTTCCGTAGTTGGGGTGCGATGACAGAGCTTGCTTTGTTGAGGGTGTGGTGAGGGCAGTGATCAGATGGAGAGCCGGAGTGGATGGTGTTTATAATTTCGATAGTGTCATTGTTGTTGACGGGGGTCCAGGAGGGCAGGAGGTTGGTCGGAGGCGAATCTGTGGTGTTGGTGGTTGCCGGAGGGGTCTGGGTGCTGACCTCAGAGAGTTAAAACCCATGTTTCTCGGTGTAAGACAATATGATAACATCATACAAGCCCTGGGGGCCCTCCACTGGCTTTCAGAAAAAAAGAGACAGAGACCTTCAAAGCTTTTTGCTTTGTTTCAAAATATTTGTTCCATTCCTATCTTCTGAAAGCTTCAAGTCTGCCAATGCATGACTTAATGACCAGCACATCTTGATATAAGATGTTTGGCAGTTACACTGTTTCATTTCAGGGCACCTCTTTATGGAACTCCCTACCACCACATTTGAAACTGAAAGATGGCTTCATCCCATTTAGAAAGTCCTTACAGACACATCTATTCTTTCTAGCTTTTGTATAACCCAAACTTCTCCAGTAGATCCCTAGTTAGCTGACCCTCAAAGTCCTGGCTGATCGGATGACTAAAGGCAACTTGCCCTTTACATACTTAGCTTTGAATGATCTGTTCTTTAAGGCTTTATAATCTTTTTTGACATAGTCACTTGCATGAGTAACTGGCATATGCCAACATGTGCTGATAGACTACATGATTTACATCACCAGAGTTTGTTGTGCAGCATCCTTCTACCTGCCACTATTATAAGAAACCACTTCCTACCTGTTCAGAGGCCACCAGATGACGGTTAATTGCTCTTTACAAAAATATCAATCAATCATTCAATAAGTAAATAAGACAAACAAGCAAACTTACTGGTGCAAAAACATACTAGGCAAGGTTTCAGCTGTTTCACATAAAGAGGAGAACAATTAAAATAAGAACATTAAACCCATAATATGTTGAAAGACCAGGTTTTCAAATAGAAGGTTTCTCAAATGTCTTGCTTTTCATAGCACATAGTGTTAAAAAAAGAATTTCCTCAGACCTTAAATCCTCAACTTCCAAAGGAGGGAAGCTTTAATGGTGAATTGTCATTGAGTTATATGCAAAAGAAGCACAATTGGCATGGTGGTACCTGAACATCAAGATGTTGGAAAGATAACAAGGTGCAATATTGAATTAGCAGTGCTATTTACTGGAATGCCAGTGTAGATATGTCAGATTTGGCTAAATGTATGGTCATGACAAGTCAAAGTAAAGATGCCTCTAGATGCACTTCCAAGTACAATATTTCACAAAAAGTGCTGCAGCAGTCAAATTTAGAAATAATTATAGTTTGGATGATGATTCAAAGTCCAGTCACATAAAGAAAGTTATGCATTAAAAGAAACCAGATTTTCAAACTAAGAGAGAGAGAGGTTGCAATCTTGATTTGAGTTGTGTATGACCTTCTACAAAGTTAAAACAGTCTAACTCCTAGTAGAAAGTCTGGTTTCAAACAGGAATACCTGACTCATTCTTGGGGCTTAGCAGAAGCAGCAAGGCCTTGTAAGCAACCTTTATTATGCTGTCTTTTCCACAAAATGCCTTTACCATGCAGTTTTTACCACATAGACGTCTTTACAACCCATGCTTTTACCACTCTTAATGGTACGTATAGGTAAGCTAAATAGCCTTTTTTAGTTAAGGGGGTGCCTTACCCCATTTAAAGGGCGTTGTAGTTAAAATATTGGGTTAAAATAGATGGCCACTAATTATTTAATATTTAAAAAAAGGTTACAGGGATGTTAGAGTTAGGTTGACCTGCTACCCATACAAAACGATAGAAGTTCAGTAGTTATAGTTATACTTAGGTTAAGAAACCATATTTGTGTCCTAAAGGTACTTAACTGCACAAGTTATAGTTGTTCCAGATAAATATAACTATAGGTATAAGTATAACTGCTGTATTTCTATGGTTTTGTATGGCTAAACCATCAACCTAACTATAACCTCCCTGCAACCTTTGTTTTTATCTGTGAATGTCAATGTTTTTTTAAAAAAAAGTATTATTTAATTATTGCATGTTAATACAACCACCGCTACACACAGCCAAAGGTCCTGCATTGCAGGGGGTGCCCGCAGGCCCTGCTGTCAACCCACCTGCATATGCCCAACCTCACACCGCATACGGTCTTCAGCCGTGTGCAGTGGGATTTGGTGTGGGTGTGAGTAGGTCTTTTTTAAATTGTTTTTTGGTCCTGTAAATCCTTCACAAGTTTAAAGGGGAGCCCAAGCAGGGTGGCACGGTGGATCCACGGGATCGGTTCAAATTAAAAAATGGTGGTCAATTTTCCCCCGCCTATCCTATGGAATCAGGATACATCTATCCTCACACCTTATGTCTGTTTCTAGTGTTTTTTTCCTCTCCCCCAGCCTGATGCAAGATACAAAATAGCAGCTGCAACTTTCCTCTCAAGTTGCATTTAGCCAATCAGGGACCTCCTTTTCTCCATGATCTGAGTGGACCCACAAAGGATGTGCATCCCTAGATATCTATATTTCTTTTCCTTTTAAAATCTCCAGAACTACTGAACGGTTTTACACCAAATTACAAAAAGAGCTCTTTCCGGACCAAGAGCTTCCTTTCTGCCAAATTAAAAGTAACTCTATCCAGCAGCTCTGGCTGTAATTGTGTTCAAAATCCTATGGGAAATTGCATGGGAAGAACACGTTTTTTTTACCCCTCTCCTTTTTCTTGGCCCCTGCTCGCCAGATCACCCTGAAACTTTCCATGTAGCATAGAGCAAAGTAGGACACCTTTTTTGGGGACATTTTGTGATGATTTTCAAATGGCACCACCAAAGTTATTGGCAAAACCAAAAAATGTTTTGTTTATGGGAATTAGGTCCTAACTATAACTATCTACTGCCAGTAGGTAATATATATATAAAACTGAAAAAAAAACAAAAGCTGAGAGTGATGAAATAGTTAGAAATTGTAATGATATCTTACTTTATATTAAAAGAAAAACCTTACAAATTCACTGAAAAGTGACGTCATATTTGGGTTACAAGGACAACTTAATCATGCCATTTCAAACTAATAAAACCACTGAAATTTGCCAGTCTGTTATCTCAAGTAGCTGTAAATCTTATCCTAAAGTAACTAGCTCATTCCCCTGCCATGTCATCAATTAGTTTATTTCAGATGATGCAGTGATGTTATCAATGACATCATCAAATATGTCATGAGTGATGTAATCTGGGAGGTAATTAGCAGTGGATGGCAACAGTATGAGTTATACTTTATGGCATGATTTATTGTTACTTGAAATAACTATAACTGGTTATGTTTATTGGTTTTGTTTGTCTAAATGGTATGTTTAAACTGTCATTCTAACCTGACTATAACATCCCTTTAGCCTTTGTTTTTTTCAGTGAATTTCTAGGTATTTTTCATGCAAAGTTAGATATAATTCCAATTCCTAACTATAATATCACTTTAACCTTTGACTTTTTTCAGTGAATTTCTATGGATTTTTAAACGTGAAGTCGGAAGTCCTGAGCAGCATGGGTTTGAGGGCAGGGCCAACCCCCATGGGTGCCCAACCCTCTTCTGTATTCAACCTTTGGCCGGGTGCAAAGTGGGGTTGGGTGAAGTGCCTGGCCTGCAGCCAGGCCCTGTATCCAACCCTCAATGTGCTCTCTACCCCCTGAATGCATGGCCTTTGGCAGTGCACAGCATGGGATTTGGTGAAGGGTCTGGCCTGCGCCTTTTGCCCAACTCCCACCAGCATGCACAACTGACTGTGTGACTGTGTGATGTAAAATTATAAAGGGTTGCATTATGTGATATACAAATATAAACTGTGCCATTTTAAGTACAACATGCCTATTGGCTTTGCCAAAGAGTCAGTGGGATTGTTATCTTTATCAAGGTGTCAGCACATCAACATATAGAGACCAATAACTTTAGTCAAATGCATATTTTATGAATTGACACATTGCAATGTTTTAAAAAATTGATTGTCTTAATTTTTTTTAAATAAAACTTTTTCTATAAAAATAACACCCCCATGTCTTTGAGACTTTTAAAAACATTTTTTCACGCTAAAAGTACATTTGAACCCTCCACAAGGAGGCTCTGCACTCCAGCTGAACAGCCTAGAACTCCAACTTAGTAAGATTTAAAAATATATTTGAAGCTCTCCTGGGATCATGGCTTTAATGACCTAGGAGAATAATGTTGTTGAGAGGCTGCTGCACCTCCCACAACATTACAGAAAATGACTGTTGGTGCCCCTACCATTTTTTGATGCACCACCAAGAACCTAAAATAATTATTTAAGCCCTCACAGGACATAATGTGGCACTCCCCCAACAGAAGCAGTGAATTTGAAATCAGCGGCTACTTACTTCTATGCCCTGTTTTACTTAAGGAAGCATAAGAAGCCCACTCCCACACTGCCATGGCCTTTTATTTTTTAAAGGTAGTGTGAGTAACCCACTTCCACGGGGCCAGGTGTCTTTATTTTATTTTTCAAATAGCAGCGTGCGGAGGGCACTCCTGCGCTACCATGTGTCCCTATACTTTTTTTAAATGGCAGTGCAGTGAGCCCTCATCTGCACTGCCATTTGCCATGTGCCTTTATTCTTTTTTTTTTAAATGGCAGCTCAGAGAACACATTCCCATGCTGCCATGTTGTTTTTAGGCAGTGCGGAGAGCCCACACCCACGTTGCCACCTGCTCCCATCCAGCATCCTTCTTAGAGCTTGGAGAGCCTGCCTCTCATTTTTTTTCTGTTCCTCCTGCCGGGGAAACAAACCTCAGTTTCATGCCTGCCAAAGCACTGGCAGGGAAAAAGAGCTCTGATCCCACCTGATGAGAGCTTATTTTGCCAGAAGAAATCAATACATTCTCCTCCTCTCCCACTATGGCAGGCAGGGAGGTAACAACTTCATAGGGATTCAGGGTCTCGGGACACCTCCTCAGAAATGCCAGGGGGGGATAGGGTCACTGGGGCCAAAAGTGACTTAGGCACAATTCCTCCTCAGAGAGTGAAACCATTTAGAAAAGAAAAACAATGGCCACCATTTTCTTTTTTTTAACCATGATCCCACTGGATTCACGCAGGATTGCTGAAATATATATATATATTTTTTTCCTTCAAGCCATGGGGGTTCCCTATGGAACCCCCCAGCACGGAATAACTTTGTTAGAACAGGGGACCAAGTCCTCGAGTCTTGTAATAGCCACTGCAACATGTATTTTCATGTTGCAGCCTGCCATCAGACCGTTCACACTGAGAAAGCCCTCTCAGCCAATCACAAGATTTAATTTTTTAAATTTCAGCCCACCGGTCCAGACTTAGGCCTTAATTTCTCAAAAACTACCAAATGGACTTTCACCAAATCCCAAAGCATACTTTTTAGATCAAGATCCAGCTCTCTGTCAAATTTGGTGTAATTCTGTTTCAATGTAATCCTGAAAGAAATTGTATGGGGAAATTGCATTTTGGGACCGCCATATTGCTCAGCCCTCACTAGACGGATCACTTAAAAAACATTTCCAGGAGGGAGCTATGGTAAAAAGAGCACTTTTTAAGAAAGTTTTGTGAAGATTTGTCAAACGGTGCCAAAGTCACTAGGAAACCAAAACTTGTCATTTTCTATGTAACTGTAGTCCTAACTATAACTACCCAGTGGCAAAAACCATCGGGCTTTATGTGAGGATACCCTGCCACTCTAGGCCCTGTGTGGAGGTACCAGAGGGACCACCTCTGGGCTAAAATATGTTTTAAAAAAAAGTTGCAATCCTGTGGGAGTCCAGCAGGACTCCTGCAGGATCGCAAATCTTTAAAAAAATAAGAAAACCCCCATCAGCATTTTCTAATTATAATTACATGGGGAGATGGCATACAGCCCCCCTCCACAAGCCATAGATGGGCCCTGGGTACCCCATTCCCCAGGCCGAAATAATATTTAAAGGGAGGGGTGCATGAAGCCCCCTCCCTGAGCATTAAAAGGCCCTAGAGACAAATTCCACAGGGCTGAAAATGCCTGTTGGGGCCTTGGGGACTCCTTCCCTTCACATTCGTTTATCGGGAATAGGTTCAATCAGCTGCCATTCCTGAGCCTTACAACGCACCAGAGACCCCATCCTCTGGGGTCGGATCTTTACCTGTGGGCCAGAGACACCACCCAAGGGACACAAAAATGTTCCCTGCGCACAGAACCATGGCCAGGAAATACATTTTCCCCAACCTTGTGAGAGCTTTGAAAATGCTCCAGCTGGGTTGGAGCACAGTTCTGTTTCACTGCCCATGCTCCTTCGGGTTGGGAAACTGTGATTGTTCCCATCCAGAGGGTGCAAGCAAAAACAGCTGCTCCCTCCTAGCTGGACCAATGCCAGCTGCCGCAGCATGTGAGGATCCAGCTGGGTCCAAGAGGGCCTTGGGGGCTCCTCCATAGCCCCCAATAGTTTGTGTGTGCCTCGGTTGTGCACTGGGGCACCCACTTAGAATAAAAAGAGGCCTTTGGAATGGGTCCCCGGATCCTCTAAAGGCTCGGGGACGGCCCTTTTAATAGTGCTTAT
Source organism: Pleurodeles waltl (assembly GCF_031143425.1). Classification (NCBI taxonomy): domain Eukaryota; kingdom Metazoa; phylum Chordata; class Amphibia; order Caudata; family Salamandridae; genus Pleurodeles; species Pleurodeles waltl. The sequence continues at coordinate 125,624,647 of NC_090436.1, read as the reverse complement.
CCCTGGGATGGGGTCTTTGGGATGCATTTATGGTCAGAGAAGGGGGTCACACACCTCCTCTTCTAAAATAACTGTTTTTGGCCCAAGGCCAGGGTGTCCACAAGCCTCTTATGCCACAGCGAGGGGAGCCACATAACCCTTTCCCTTATTATTATTCTTTGGCCACAAGGCATGGAGTCTCTGGGGCCCATTTGGGCTTGGACATGGGGGCCACAAGCCCCACTCCCCTAAAATAATTGTTTTTGGCTCCATGTGATGGGGATCTCTGGGTCCCTTAAGTCTTGGGAAGGGGGGTCCATGCACCTGTCCCCTATATTTAATATTTTTCCTCCGGGCATGGGGTCAAATGGGCCTCTACAGACTCGTGGAGTGGGGCTGCATCCTTCCTCCCCTAATATTCTATTTAAAAAAGGCCTTGAGGGGTGGGGCCTGTCACAGTGCCCTTTCCTCGGGATCTGCACGCTGATGAACAAAAGGCCCACGTCCTGGCGTCACCAACTCAGAGAGCTATCGGAGCACAGAGTTATGATGAAACCATGCGGGGGGAAGAGAATTAGGGTAGGGAACTGCAGGGAGAGAGATCTGAAAAAAACGGTTAGAACAAATATGCATATACCCATTCAGAACAGTATAAACTCACCAATAGACTCTTGAATAAAGGCGTCTCCGTGGTATCAGATTGAGACCCTTTGTGAATTGGGCGTAGCCCCTTCTTTAAATCATGGCACAAGAACAAATTGCAAACTCTGAACCTAGAGATGGCAAGAGCTTTGGACTATGGTCATACTCTGAATATCAATCATGTAACAATTATGCATTCATAACATAAACGTTTGATCTCAGCCTAGAAATTCTCAAAGACTTAAATATGTATCTCACATATTATGCTTCCCAAAAACAATGAAACTATAATTTGCTTATCTCCAAAATGTTTTCACATGTACTACTAAGGCCTGAAAGTTTTACTCATTGAACTTGAAGCACTTCATTCGTTGGGCAGAAGTGCCTTGTTTGTTGTTCATGAAGCGCTTTGATCATCATACATGAAGCGCTTTGTTCATTATGCCAGAGAGCGCTTTTACTTGCTTTGTCTGAAGCGCTACGCTCGTTGTGCTAAGGGGCGCTTTACTCATGTGGCCTGAAGCGTTTTGATCCTCGTGCCAAGACCGATTTACTCATGTGGCCTAAAACGCTTTGATTGTCGTGCCAAGGGAGCTTTACTCTTATGACCTGAAGCGCTTTGCTCGTTGTGCTAAGGGGGCGCTTTACTCATGTGGCATGAAGCGCTTTGACTGTCGTGCCAAGGTCGCTTTACGTGTGTGGCCTGAAATGCTTTTGATTGTCGTGCAAAGGGCGCTTTACTCGTGTGGCCTAAAGCACCTTTGATTGTCTTGCCAAGGGCGCTTTACTCGTGTGGACTGAAGCGCTTTGATCGTCGCGCCAAGGCCGCTTAACTCGTTTAGCCTGAAGCGATTTTATTGTCGTGCCAGGAGCGCTTTACTCTTTGGACTGAAAGCACTTTGCTCGTTGTGCTAAGGGGCGCTTTACTTTAGGAAGTAACGACTCCCTTCAAGATTGGGCTCATCAAGACCTTACCGCTACGAGTACAACCTACTCTTATCTGAATTCACCATGGAAACAAGGATACTCCGATTTGCTGTCAATCTGACATGCAGGAAATCTGCTCTTCTTCAGAGGAACCCCCACGAGGTCTGACTGCATCGAAGTCTTCAAAATAGTGAGCAATGTGCTTGGGTCTGGCTGGGCTTTATAGGCCTGCCACACCCCAAGATGGCTGCTGCCTCTAGAAACCTGGGAATTGTAGTCCATTCATAGTATAGCACTGATAAGTGCATCTTGTCCACCAATGTCCTGTCCCTGCAGCTACATGAGCTTTACCACAGGGCAGGCAACGCTGATAACCACTTCTAGAACAAGAGGGGATGACAAGTGGCGCGCATGAAGCGCCGCAAATATGCGCAGCGGAGTTTCGGGTGGGACCTGGACCACGCACAGCCTTATTCCTGACATTACACCCCTCTCCCAAGCGCGGTCCAGGGCCCGGCTTATCAGGATGGAGGAGATGAAAGCTTCGCACCAAATGTGGTGCATGGACATGTCTTGCAGGTTCCCATGAGTCACTTTCCGGTCTGTATCCCTTCCAGGACACTAAGTACCAAAGGGAAGACCCACGATATCTAGAGTCTAAGATAGATCGCACCTTATACTCCTAATGACCTTGGACTAATAGAGGAGCAGGTTGTGTGACACTTGAGGGCGAAGCAGGTTTAAGAAGTGAAGTGTGAAACAGCAGATTCACACACTGAATTTTCAAGGACGGTGGCAATTTTAGTTTATATGTTACAGGGTTCACTTGTCGCAGAACTTCATAGGGCCCTATGAATTTTGGATGAAACATATTTTTAGTTTTGAATACAAAGTTTTTCGTGGATAACCAAACTCTATCTTTGTCTGTATACTGAGGACCTGGGTGGGGTTTTTGTCATATTGCATTTTATATTTTATCTTTGCTTGGTGTAGATTTGTTTGCAATTGTGAATGTACCTTTTTCATGTGTGTTAACATGTCCATGACTGCTGGAGTGGTTTGAGTAGAAGCAGGTAGCGTAACTGGCAAAATGTGTGGATGGCGTCCATTTAAACCATAAAAAGGAGTTGAGTTTTTTGAAGAGTGGTGAGAGTTGTTATAAGCCAGTTCTGCAAGCCACAAGAGATCTAGCCAGGTTTTAGGAGACTTTGTTGCATAACATTGTCAGTATTGTTTTAGAGTTTGGTTCAGTCTCTCTGTTTCACCATCCATTTGTGGATGATAACTAGTGGATAAAGTTGAACCAATTCGCAAAGCCTTGCACCATTGCAGAAAAAAACGTACAGAAAATTGAATTCCTCTATCAGTGAGGATGACTCTTCGGAGTCCATGAAGGGGAACAATGTTTTCTAAGATGATAGTTGCTAAGGTGTCGGATTTTGGGAGACCTTTACATGCAATGAAATGAGCATATTTGGTAAGACTATCCACCACCACTAAAATGGTAGAAAATTGCTTTACTTGAGGAAGACCAGTAATAAAATCCATAGAGATATGCTCCCATGGATGATTGGGAACGGGTAGAGGTATCAATAGATCTTTAGGCTTGCTATGTTCGCTTTTGCATCTTGCACATACTTCACATGATTGTAGCATTTGCTTTAAGTCATGAAAAATGTAGGCCACCAAAAATACCTTTTCATGAGTTTAGTGTTTTTTGAGGACCTGGATGACCTGCCAGTGGATGACTATGCAACCAATGAAAAGCTGTCTCTCTTAACTCCTCAGTAGGCAGGACTACTCGAGATTCGTGTACAGGTAGGCCTTGTTGAATGGACCTTTTGGTGTCTTGTTGTAACCACTCTTGCCACTTGGTGATGTGAAAATGATTACGAATGAGATCAAAGAACTTCTCGGCTGCTATTAAACACAACACTTTTGAAGGTGTTATAATAGGCATGGGTTTTTGCTCAGTATGTGTGATCAAAGAATTTTGTCTAGACAATGCATCGGCCTTACGAGTATCTACTACTGGTCTGAAAGTCACTATGAAATCAAATTCTGCAAAGAATAACATCCATCTCAGTTGCCTGGGAGTTAGTAGCCTGGCATAGCTCATAAATTGTAAGTTTCTATGGTCAGAGTATACAGTTATGATGTGTTTTGCTCCCAATAGATAATGGGGGTTATTCTAATTTTGGAGGAGGTGTTAATCCGTCCCAAAAGTGACGGAAAAGTGACGGATTTACCACCAGCCGTATTACGAGTCCATTATATCCTATGGAACTCGTAATACGGCTGGTGGTATATCCGTCACTTTACCGTCACTTTTGGGACGGATTAACACTCCTCCAAAGTTAGAATAACCCCCAATGTCTCCATTCTTTGAAAGCATTGTGAATTGCTAGTAATTTTTTTCTGCTATGGTGTAATTCTGTTCTGCTTCATTCAGTTTTCTTGACACATATGCTATGGGATGCAATTGTCCAATTTCTCTGTGAGGTTGGGACAGGATGGCCCCAACAGCGACATCGGATGCATCGCCTTCCACAATGAATGGTTCCTCCACATTGGGATGAGCTAGAATGGGAGCTGAAGTAAAGGCCTTTTTTAAGTCTTGAAATGCTTCCTCTGTCTCTTGGGACCAGTTGAAGTCGGCCTTTTTCCTTAGCAATTTGGTAATTGGTGTCACCTTTTGTGAGAACTGATGGATGAAGCGTCAATAGAAATTTGCAAAACCAAAAAAAATTGGATGTGACATGCTGATTGTGGTGTGGGCCATTCTGACACAGCTTGAATTTTTCTTTCAGTCATTTGCATGCTGTCAGGTGTTAAAATGATTCCCAAAAATTCAACCTCTTTGGTATGGGATTCGCATTTACATAATTTGCAAAACAAATTATGGTTTTGTAGAGTTTGTAATACCTTTTTTACATGTTCTTCGTGTATTTCTTCAGAGTTTGAATAGATCAATATATCGTCAATATAAACGATGACAAAGATGTCTAGGTATTCTCTCAGAACATCGTTTAGGAAATATTGGAAAGCTGCTGGGGCATTACATAGACCAAATGGCATCACTAGATACTCAAAGAGACCAGTCTTAAAAGCCGTTTTCCACTCATCTCCCTCTCGAATTCGAACTAGGTGATAAGCACCTCGTAAGTCAAGTTTGGTGTAAATAATGGCGGATTTTACCTGGTCTAACAAGACTGGTAGGTGAGGTAATGGATATTTATTTTTAACAGTGATCTTGTTCATCGCTCTAAAGTCAATACAAGGTCTCAATTCTCCATTAGCTTTGGGTACGAAAAACAGTGGAGAAGGCGCTGGAGATCATGATGGCCGAATTAGCTAGTTGGCTAAGCATTGATCAAGGTATTCTCGTAGGACTTGATTTTCTTTCTCTGATAATGCATAGATTCTACAATTTGGTATATTGGCGCCGGGTACAAGGTCGATCTGACAGTCTTACGGCCTGTGAGGTGGTAAGGAGCTCGCTTTCTTTTCACAGAAAACGTCAGTATATTCTGAATACTGTGGTGGCAGATCAATTTCCTTCTCGACTGCAGTAGCAATAGAGTGTTGAAGATTTCCTTCTTTGTCTCTTCTTGGTTGAAGACATTTTTTAAAACAAGAGAAAGAAGAAAAACGCAAAACCTGGTTGCGCCAGTCTATGCATGGATTGTGTAACATTAACCACAGCATTCCTAAGATAAAACCATATTGGGGAGCTTGGATTATATCTAAGCAAATTATCTCACAGTGGTTCAGATTCCCATCATCTTTGCAAATCATTTGCATTCGTGAAGTTTGTTTAGTAACGGGACCTCCTGCCAATTCACTACCATGAACTGCATAAACAACTTCAGGAACCTTTTTCTTGACACCGGGTATATGCAAGTCTAGTGCAGTTTGTTGGTCCATGAAATTTCCTGTTGCCCCTGAATCAATTAGAACTTGTACATTATGGGGCTGATTCTAACCTTGGCGGACGGCGGAGGCCGTCCGCCAAGGTTCCGCCGTCAGAACACCGCACCGCGGTCGAAAGACCGCAGCGGTGATTCTGAGATTTGCCCTGGGCTGGCGGGCGGCCGCCAAAAGGCCGTCCGCCAGCCCAGGGCAAATCAACCTTCCCACTAGGATGCCGGCTCAGAATTGAGCCGGCGGAGTGGGAAGGTGCGACGGGTGCAGTTGCACCCGTCGCGTATTTCAGTGTCTGCTAGGCAGACACTGAAATACTTTGTGGGGCCCTCTTACGGGGGCCCCTGCCGTGCCCATGCCAGTGGCATGGGCACGGCAGGGGCCCCCAGGGGCCCCGCGGCACCCCCTACCGCCATCCTGTTCCTGGCGGGCGAACCGCCAGGAACAGGATGGCGGTAGGGGGTGTCAGAATCCCCCATGGCGGCGCAGCAAGCTGCGCCGCCATGGGGGATTCTAAGGGCAGCGGTAAACCGGCGGGAGACCGCCGGTTTGCCTCTTCTGACCGCGGCCGAACCGCCGCGGTCAGAATGCCCTGCGGGGCACCGCCGGCCTGTCGTCGGTGCTCCCGCCGACCCTGGCCCCGGCGGTCTTAGACCGCCGGGGTCAGAATGACCCCCTATGTCTTTTTCCCTGTACAGTCAGTTGTGCTAGAATTTGAAAATGGTTTACATAATGATTTGTGCAAGAGCACACTGAAGGGATTGTCAATTTGCCCAAGAGGTCCCCTTTGTTTTTTCTTGGGCACTTTAGTTTTCCTGTGAATTTTCCAAAGCAATCGCTATCTTTTGCTTTGTCACAAATGTTGGATCAATTTTACCTTTGGGTTTCTTTTGACATTCCTTTACGAAATTACCCTTTTCCCCACACTACAGACAATGTCCATTTCTCTGCCACATGTCTTTCTCCTCTTTGGTCAATGATGGGCAAACAGTTCCGATATCCATCGGTTCTATAATAGGATCTGAGGACAACTGAAGATGTCTGGACCTTTCCATTCGCCAGTTGGGTTTTTCCCATTTTTATCTTACTCCTTTTCTTTCTGAGAGTCTATGATCTAGCCGCAGGGTTAGATTAATTAAATCAGTACATATTTCCTGTTGCGGTTCAACTTGGGCCAATAGGTCTTTCAGTTCATCCTTTAGCCCTTGATAAAATACTGCTGACCTTTTTATCTCTGCCAAGCGGTTTCTACTACTACCGGTTGAAGTGTGACAAATATGCTATCAAGTTTTTGTTTCCTTGGCGTAATTCTAGTAACTCTTTGTCTGCAGACATAGTTATTGCGCACTTGTCAAATACCTTTTCAAATTCTTCAAAAAAACAACGCCAATTATACAAAAGGGGACTGTCTAATCGGACTAAAGGCACAGCCAAGTAGCTGCATAACCATTCAGATAGGATATAAGGAATGCAATTCTAGATTGTGCGTCCGGAAAGGCACTGGGACGACACGTAAAATGTAGTTCCACCTGTGTAAGAAAAACTTGAACCTTACTGGGGTCCCCAGAAAACCTTTCTGGTGAAGCTAGAGGAATCTGTGTCGGCACGTTTACAGCTATGTTAGTAGGTGTGGAAAGCGTAGGACGAGACTCAGATTCAGAACCATCCACCTTACTCTGTAACTGAGTTACTTTGTTAACTAAATTGGCTGTAAAAAAATTTGAGTCTGTCAAATCTCTTAGCATTTGAGTGACTACTTGCATAAGGGTGTCTAAGGTGGCCATTTTGTGCAGTTCGCGAACAGACCAAGAGGAAAGTATAAACTTGTGGGCTCACTATTCTGTCACAGTGCCCTTTTCTCGGGATCTGCATGCTGCTGAACAAAAGGCCCACCTCCCGGCGTCACCAACTCAGAAAGCTATCAGAACACAGAGTTATGATGAAGCATAGCAGGTAGGAGGGAATTAGGGTAGGGAAGTGCAGGGAGAGAGATCTGAAAAAAAAACGGTTAGAACAAATATGCATATACTCATTCATAACAGTATAAACTCACTAATAGACTCTTGAATAAAGGCGTCTCAGTGGTATCAGATTGAGACCTTTTGTGAATTGGGCGTAGCCCCTTCTTTGAATCATGGAACAAGAACAAACTGCAACCTCTGAACCTAGAGATGGCAAGAGCTTTGGACTATGGTCATACTCTGAATATCAATCATGTAACAATTATGCATTCATAACATAAACATTTGATCTCAGCCTAGAAATTCTCAAAGACTTAAATATGTATCTCACATATTATGCTTCCCAAAAAACAATGAAACTATAATTTGCTTATCTCCAAAACGTTTTCACATTTACTACTAAGGCCTGAAAGTTTTACTCGTTAAACTTGAAGCAATTTGTTCGTTGGGCAGAAGCGCCTTGTTTGTTGTTCATGAAGCGCTTTGATCATCATACATGAAGTGCTTTGTTCATTATGCCAGAGAGCGCTTTTACTTACTTTGTCTGAAGCGCTACGCTCGTTGTGCTAAGGGGCGCTTTACTCATGTGGCCTGAAGTGTTTTAATCCTTGTGCCAAGACCGCTTTACTCATGTGGCCTGAAACGCTTTGATTGCCATGCCAAGGGTGCGTTACTCTTGTGACCTGAAGCACTTTGCTTGTTGTGCTAAGGAGGCGCTTTACTCATGTGGCATGAAGCGCTTTGACTGTCGTGCCAAGGTCGCTTTACTCGTGTGGCCTGAAATGCTTTTGATTGTCGTGCCAAGGGCGCTTTACTCGTGTGGCCTAAAGCGCCTTTGATTGTCTTGCCAAGGGCGCTTTACTCGTGTGGACTGAAGCGCTTTGATTATCGTGCAAAGGGCGCTTTACATGTGTGGCCTGAAGTGCTTTGCTCGTTGTGCTAAGGGGCACTTTACTCATGTGGTCCGAAGCACTTTGATCATCGCGCCAAGGCCGCTTTACTCGTTTGGCCTGAAGCGATTTAATCGTCGAGCCAGGAGCACTTTACTCTTTGGACTGAAAGCACTTTGCCCGTTGTGCTAATGTGTGCTTTACTTTTGGAAGTAACGACTCCCTTCAAGATTGGGCTCATCAAGACCTTACCACTACGAGTATGACCTACTCGTATCTGAATTCACCATGGAAACAAGGATACTCCAATTTGCTGTCAATCTGCCATGCAGGAAATCTGCTCTTCTTCAGAGGAACCCCCCACGAGGTCTGACTGCATCAAAGTCTTCAAAATAGTGAGCAATGTGTGGCTGGGCTTTATAGGCCTGCCCAAGATGGCCGCTGCCTCTAGAAACCTGGGAATTGTAGTCCATTCATAGAATAGCACTGATAAGTGCATCTTGTCCACCAAAGTCCTGACCCTGCAGCTACATGAGCTTTACCACAGGGCAGGCGACGCTGATAACCACTTCTAGAACAAGAGGGGATGACAAGTGCTGCGCATGAAGCACCGCAAATACGTGCAGCGGAGTTTCGGGTGGGACCTGGCCCGCGCACAGCCTTATTCGTGACAGGGCCCTTGGGACCAATATTGTCTTAGGAATGGTGGGAACTTGCCCCTCCTCTTTGAGGTGTGGTCCCCAGGGCTACTAAAGGCTTGGAGAGGGGTCTGCATGACTCCCTCCCAAAGTGAGAGTTGGCTGCCTGTGGCTAACCCTATGGTGTGGGGTGCTTGCCTGCCAGAGCCTGGCTGCAGTTATCTCTAGTAACAATAACCCACGCCTTTGTCATGCATTGCTAATTTCCCCACATCATTACTCATGACATGTTCTATGACATTGGTCTCCAAAACGTTCTATAATGATAGCTACTACTTATCAGTGAAAATACCCATGATCTACTAACAAATGTAATCATTGTTGCAGTAGTTACAGTAGTGACCACATCATACACAGCCAAATAGTGACCACCCAGAATTATGTCACAATATTGAGTGACAAAATACTATCAGTAAAAATTTCAAATCCAGAATACTGATTACATAAGATCATGAAGGTTCTTATACACAGGAAAGTACAGAATTACTATTCTTAGCTCCATTTCTACGTACCTTGAAGAAATGTAAAATGTATATATATATATATTTATATATATATATATATATATATATATCATCATCATCATCGTCATTTACTTTATTTTGGTAAAAACATACCATAAAAGTACAATACATACATTCCAAGAGAGAAATAATGAAAGGAAAGTGCAAATAAAATAAATTACAAACTCTTAAAAATAAGATATTAAAACGAGGTATAACAATAGCATAATTTTTTTTTCTATATATATAATGCTAAAAAGACATCCAGTCCCTACTAAAACATCGGACAAACGGACTTACACTTAAATACATTCCTGTGCACTATATGCCTACTTCTAAAAACTGCTTCCAAGTCTTGTTCTTTAAAATTGCTAGTCTAAAACGCCAAATTGATTCAAGAAATTTTGCCACAGAGCACACTATTTGTACAGATGGGTCTGATTTGAATACTCTCTCAGCAGATAGACAGTTCCTGAAACCCATTTGTTTTCATAAAGGAGTAATCCAAAGGGCCCTCTGTTTACCATATGCACGACATTGAAAAAAAACATGGACATCAGTCTCTTCATACTTACAGCCCATCGGACATAACTTAGACTTGTTAGTAGAATTGGACCATTTGTAAGTTAAAGAACACAAAGGAAGAGACCCTATTCTAAATCTGATATAAAGAGCACAGTACTGCGTCCATAGAGGGCTCAAACGCATAGTGACATTTAAATTGCAGAAACCTATCAGTCACAGAAGAGGGCACAGCTTCAGTCATTTGTGCATTTTGAACTTTGAGCCAGAAAGCATCCTTCAAGGTCTGAATGAAATTTTTGGGAATAGAAGAGGGGTCCCTCAAATAGAACCCTAGGCCAGGATGGAATAAAGACAGTTCAGCAAAAGCACACCACTTGATTTTGGCATTAGAATTAGTGCCCATCAGTTTGGGCAACCCACATCTAAATGGAATAAGAGCATCGGTTGACCATAACCGGATCCAGAACAGTAGTGGCCTTAAAGCGGCGATCTGGTTAATTGGAAAAATATTTAAATCCATTTGGATAGGCAAAGAGGGAGTACTTGAATGAATTAACAGCGTCTTTAAAAACTGGTTTTCGGCCCTAGCCAGATCCTCCAAATTGCAGTGGCCCCATAACTCAGCACCGTTCAAAGCCCCCCCATTGGCTTGTGATTTATATATTTCAAGAGCAGGAGTCAAAGCAAACCTAGTGGAGCGGGTTGCAAATCTCGCAATACCGCCCGCCCTTTGCTTCAGGCAAATCAGTGATTTCTGGAGGTGGGCATGCCAGAAGTGAGAATCTTCTAATTTTCCACCTACATATATGTATATATAGAGAGAGGGAGATTTCTTCAAGCTAATTATATGTGTACCTTCATGTTGTAGTGGTTGTCAATGTTCTGGATGCAATATTTTGCCAGTAGAATATCTAAAGTTCAGTATTGTGACAGAACACTGACTATTCCAATACATAAATCAAGTATATCAACAGCAACTTTATAAATAGAAAAGGCCTCCAAGGAACTAATGAAATAATAGCTTCAGCAACAAGAGGCCACTGGCATAAAAGAAATATTCACAGTTATAAATCTTGCAAATGCTCTATCGTTTAAACAGCTAATTTAAACATGTTTTAGATTTCCAAACATCACTATGTCACTTTCTCAAAATATACATTTTTCTATCTTAATTTCTAGAACATCTAAACTCTTTCACGCATGCTGCATGTTAATACAATAGTTCTAGCAAATTTACAAATATTCATGTGACTTTGCTAAATTGTGAATGGAGGCAATGGTTGTGTTGCAAATCTTGCAGGCTATCTCATTGTGTGTTTGTGTGTAAGCGCTTGGCCGTGCAATTTGTTAGGCTGGCTGTCATATAAGCATCTGGACATGTATAGTACTGTTGTATACAATGTGAATACACACCTTTGACTTATATACTGTGCTGGACTGCACTTCTGGTAACTACTTCCAGTGTACTTCAGAGCTACCCGTTGAAGACCCCTGTTCTATGACATCATTTATAACATCACTGCAGCAGATGTGAAAATACATCATTGATAACAAGACTGCATGGCAGAGTTGTGAGTTATGGGTTCCTTAGGGCACAAGCTAAAGTTAGTAGAGATAACTATACCTGGTTAATTTCAGTGGTCTTTTGGGTTTAAAATAATACGTTGTCACTGAAATATTCACTTAACTATAACGTCACTTTAACTGTGTTTTTTTCAGTAAATATATATGTATATCAACATAATAATGTTATCCCATGCTTACCATGAATTTCACCCTGCTCTGCACATGCATTGATCATGAGTTGGGTACTAATGCCTGCAAATATTTCTTAAGGATAGAGAAGATTGAATAAATGAATCATATGGAAATGTTGATTTAGATGGCTGTGATCACTTTTCTTTGGCAGTGAAATACATCTCGAAGTCTGTGGGACAGCTATGGGCAATTTCTTTGCTCCAAGCTATGTAACCGCCACCATGGGTTGGTGAGAGAGGAAATTTGTATGGGCTGGTAAACATGAGAAATACATGGAGAAGTTGATCATATGGTTGCACTAAGTTGAGCACCTTTTTCTGATATGGAATTGAAGCTCTATAGAACTTGAGAAATCCTTTTTGTGTCTTGATGACAGTCCACACAATATATGTTTAACTTTTACCATGAATATGCAAAACATTAATTTTTTGGATACCTTGGTCTATGTTGATGTGAACATGCTGGAAACAGTGATTTACAGAAAAAGTACAGCTACCAACGTCTTACATGCATCAAGCCATCATGATTAGAGATTGAAATGGAGTATACCCTATCGTGAAATGCTTCAGGTAACAAGGACCTGTTCAATGGAAAAATAAATCAATATCAATTCACTGAAAAGAAAAAAGAGATGTTATATAAAGGGGATACCCAGAAAAGGTTCTGAAGAGAGCAGAAGAAAGAACAAAATGTGCTAATAGAGTTGAATTATTGAACAAAATCATAGCAAAGAAAGAGAAAAAAGGTAAAGAAACTATCATATTGATAATCTCCTATATTAATAAAGTAAACACCATAAGAAGGTTAATAAAAAACATTGGCACCCACTCACGAGTCACCTGGATCTTAATGTCAAGATTGGCCCCTTTCCAAGACTAACTCACAAAAAGGCTCCTTACTAAGCCAGTATCCTGGCCAGTAGTCATTTTGTACCAAGGACAATCAAAAGATGGCTAAACATGATTCACATTGGAGAAAGGTGCTGGATTGGAAATGTCTCAAATGAAAGGCATGCAAGCATGGGGCATTAGCAAAGAAGTAACAGATAAAAGGCAAGAAATATTGAATTACAAAAATAATTACTTGAAAAACTGCATTCTGAATTTACATTCTCAAATGTCCTTGCAAGTTTCTACAGTATATGTTGTACTAGAACATCTTTGTGCTATAAGACACGAGGACACAAATGACCCCATGACAAGGAATTATAACATTGAACATGGAGGAGATGATTCTTCATTGCAATATTAGGAGATAGACCTTGTGTCTAAACCTCTAAAGGGAGGTGACAGGATACGCATGCTGAAGCAACTTGAATCAAACCAAATCCTCACATGGTCATAACCAGGATGAAGAACTCTTTGTGCAACTCTAGTGGAGGTATAATATTAACATCAACATATGTTAACTCACAGAATTGACAATCTATTTCCCAAAATCCCTCAGAGGCCCGTGGCAGAATTTGAATTTCATCATTGTTCATTGTTTAGTTTCCTTGATTCTGAGATTTTTGTAGTTTAAAGTAATTCTCTGTTATTAATGATGTATTTCACAACTTACAAAGAGAAAGAATATGAATGAAGTTGAATGCATGTTTTCCACCTTAGTTTCATGAAGAGGCTGTGATATTGACTGCTTACAACACATTGCACGACCACTAGTGGGCTAGATATGTGTAATACATAGACAGGATCCATGTGAGCCTGTTAATAAATTGATGAGATTCACATGTGCCTAATACTGCAAAGACCACTAGAGGTCAAGATACGTGTGGTTTATAGCCTTGACCCGTATGAGTCTGACAATGAACCGGTGAGAATAGCATGAGGGTATATATCGATTGGATCTGGAGAAATAATTTGGATTAAAGCTGACCTTTAAAAGAAATTATTAAGGCTTTAATTTACAGATGAGAATATTGATCCAGGCCAGGTTTATCACTTGTATGTTGAAGAGGATTTTCTTATTAACGTATTAAAAGTGCATAAATGAATTATGTCTGTGTGTTTGAATGACATTAATTAATACTAGTAAAAAGTGTTAAAGTGTGATGAATGAATGTAATTATAACATCAACCTGAACAAATTACTCATATCTCTTTTAGGATGAACTACAATGACTAGAAAGATATAGGTGGTCATTACAACCCTGGCGGACGGTGTTAAAGCGGCGGTAAAAAATTAGCAATTACGACCGTGGCGGAAACCGCCTACAAAGACAGCCACTTTAACACTCCGACCGCCACGACGGTACAAACAAACAGCGCGGCGGTCACCGCCAACAGACAGGCGGGAGACAATGTACCGCCCACACTATTACTACCCACCAATCCGCCACCTTTTCCGTGGCGGATTCACCACGGATAAAAACACGGCGGAAACAGGAATTCCGAAGGGAAAACGCTCACCTCTACACACCCCACGAGGAACGAGGACACCATGGACCCATAACTCCAAATTCTACCTGCGATAGTCTTACTGCTGCTCTACCAGGAGCACGAACGCCGGCGACGAAGACCACGGTGAGTACTGCACCTATGACACAGGGGAGGGGGGAGGGAAAAAACAGGGACACACACACGCAAAACCCCCACCCCCACCCTCACCCACTACAACACACACACTAATGCATATTAATACATCACAGTTACACCCCCCAACCCTCCCGGAAGAATGTAAAGACAATAGAAAATGAGTGTAACCATTGTAATATATTAAAATCAAGTGGGCAAAAATATATATATACACCATTTACAAAATATATACCAAGCATAGTAGTCCAGGTAGTGCTCCAATTAAGTCCGTGGAACACTAGGCCCACACGGTATGGGCGAGGCCCACACAAGATCCACGACCATGGCGGAGAGAACACTGCAGGGGCATCAGAGAGCAACTAAACAGGCACCACAGGGGGAGGGAAAGGAGGGGCACCTCAGCCGGTTGAGTGCACAACGCCAAATCCATGAGGGGGCCACATGCCCACTCTTCAATCCTGGTGAGTGCAAAGTAGCAGTCTCTCAAGTCTCTACAGTGGGTGGGTTGCCCACTGTTCCATCCTGGGTAGTGCAAAGCCACAGTCTCTCAAGTCTCTACAGTGGGTGGCTTGCCCACTGTTCCATCCTGGGGAGTGCAAAGCCACAATCTCTCAAGTCTCTACAGTGGGTGGCTTGCCCACTGTTCCATCCTGGGGAGTGCAAAGCCACAGTCTCTCAAGACTATACAGTGGATGGGTTGCCCTCTGTTCCATCCTGGGGAGTGCAAAGCCACAGTCTCTCAAGTGGATAACAGTCTCCACTAGTTCTGGAGGGGGCATGGTGCCCAGAGTGCTTCATCCTGCTAAGGACAGAGGTAGTGGATGGATCTCTCCACTGGTTCTGGAGGGGGCATGGTGCCCAGAGTGCTTCATTCTGCCCGTGACGGACTCAGGCGCTCATGGGCCAGCGGTGCTAGAGGCAGCGGTGCCCTGTTCAGCGGTGCTTGAGACGGCGGTGCCCTGTTCAGCGGTGCTTGAGACGGCGGTGCCCTGTTCATCGGTGCATGAGGCGGCGGTGCCCTGGTCAGCGGTGCTTGAGGCGGCGGTGCTTGAGACGGCGGTGCCTGTTCAGTGGTGCTTGAGATGGCGGTGCCCTGTTCAGTGGAGCTTGAGATGGCGGTGCCCTGTTCAGCGGTGCTTGAGACGGCGGTGCCCTGTTCAGCGGTGCTTGAGACGGCGGTGCCCTGTTCAGCGGTGCTTGAGGCGGCAGTGCCCTGTTCAGCGGTGCTTGAGGCGGCAGTGCCCTGGTCAGCGGTGCTTGAGGCGGCGGTGCCCTGTTCAGCGGTGCTTGAGACGGCGGTCCTTCATGGCCCAGGGGTTTTGCTGGCGGTCCTTCATGGCCCAGCGGGGCTTTTGCTGGCGTCCTTCATGGCCCAGCGGGGCTTTTGCTGGCGGTCCTTCATGGCCCACCGAGGCTTTTGCTAGCGGTCCTTCATAGCCCAGCGGGGCTTTTGCTGGCAGTCCTTCATGGCCCAGCGGGGCTTTTGCTGGCGGTCCTTCATGGCCCAGCGGGGCTTTTGCTGGCGGTCCTTCATGGCCCAGCGAGGCTTTTGCTGGCGGTCCTTCATGGCCCAGCGGGGCTTGTGCTGGCGGTGGCCTCCGGGTCAGCTGAGCTGGTGCTGGCGGTGGCCTCCTGGGCAGCTGGGCTTGTGCTGGCGGTGGCCTCCTGGGCAGCTGGGCTTGTAATGGCGGTGGCCTCCTGGGCAGCTGGTGCTTGTGCTGGTGGTGGCCTCCTGGGCAGCTGGGCTGGTGCTGGCGGTGGCCTCCTGGGCAGCTGGGCTTGTGCTGGCTGTGGCCTCCTGGACAGAGGGGATGATGGCGGTCTTCTCCGCCGTGCTGCTCTTCCCAGACTTGCCGGGTTTTTTGTGGCCCTTCCCCACCTTGGAAGGTGTCACAGCTGACTCCACACTCCCACATCGGCACCCCTGGGGGCGGCTTTGGTGGCTGGAGTCTTCCCCCTCTCCCGCCGGGCACTGGCCAACTTCTGATGCTTCACAGGTGGGGGACTGTCTGTGCTGTGGCTCCATGCCACACTGGCTGCCCTGGTGGCCGGTGCACTCCAGATTCCGGTGACTACAGGCACCACTGATCCCGGAGATGTTGTGGCTGAGGTGCTAGTTCAAGACCTATGAGACGGATGGGTGGTGAGGTGTGGGAAAGAGTTCAAGGTTGGATAGGGATAGTTTTTTTGACACACTGGGACGGGTAGCTGGAGGGGGTTTGGGAGTGGAGGAAGAGGTTGTGGTTGTAGGAGGTGTTCGTTTGCTGACTTTGGGTGAATGTGCATGCACTGGAGGCTGTCGTGAGGTGGATGGCTGTTGGGTAGGTGTGTGCCTGCGTTTGTGTATCTTCGGAGGGGGCGTCACAGACACACTGGGAGAGGACACAGTGGACGTGTGAATGGTAGTGGGGGTGGTGACTGCACGTGAGCGGGGTGTGGTGGTGGGTGTGCTGGAGAGGGACGTAGTGGCTGTAGAGGTAGTGCAATGCAGATGTGAGTGTAGACGAGACAGGGAGGGAGGATGGAGATGAGGAGGAGGGGGACACAGTGGAGGCAGTGGATGTTGGTGTGTCTGCATGTGTATGATGCTTGCGTGAGTGCCTGTGGGATGTGTGGTGCTTATGTTTGCCTGAGCTTCCCTTGTGTGTTGACGTGTGTGCATGCTGGTCTGTAGGTGTGCTTGGGATAGGCTGAGGTACAGGGGATTGGGTCGGGGTGGAGGAAGTTGGAGGGGGGAGGCTAGACACAGGGACAATGGCTGCCATCAGTGCTGAGGCCAGAGTCTGAAAAGCTTGCTGAAGGGCCGCCGAACCAGAATGAATGCCCTCCAGGAATGCATTGGTTTGTTGCAACTGCCTTTCTACACCCTGGATGGCATTCAAAATGGTAGACTGCCTAACAGTGAGGGACCTGAGAAGGTCAATGGCCTCCCCACTGAGGGCAGCAGGGGTGACTGGGGCAGGGCCTGAGGTACCTGGGTCGAAGGTGATGCCCACCCTCCCGGGTGAGCAGGCATGGGGCGAAGGCTGAGGGGCTGCTGGGAGGGCGGTGCTGGAAGGGGGTGTTGCGGCTGCACCTGTAGATGGGGGTGGCACAAATGTTGCCGCCATCACAAGGGAACTCCCATCAGAGGACAAGGCCGTGTCACTGGTCTCAGCTCCTGTCCCTGCCGTGGAGCTCCCCTCGCCCTCCGTCCCACTGGTGAAGTACAATTCCGTAGTGTGGCCCTCCATGGCCATGTGGGATGCAGCCCCCTGGTGCTCCGGTGCCACTGCTCCTCCGCCTGATGATGCTAATGCACACAAGAACAGGGAGACCACAAAAAGGGGGGGGACGACAGAAGAAAGACATGTTGAGTGCATGCATTACCGCTACCGTTGGCGGACACGACAGACACAGAAGCCCCCTGCACTACGCCACGCTCTTGGGCTCCACTGATCAATTCCTGGGAAATGGCCTACAAGGCTATGGACAACATCTGCACACATAGATGACACAGGGGCATGACTAGGTGTAGTTGTCACTCTACAGAGGTGGGGTGGGGTGCTACATGGCCTGCTTTACGGAGGGACCTTGCCTATGGAACTCGCCCTTGCCTAGGGAAACCCACAGCCCACCTTCCCCACCCAGACCCCTCCACTGCGCCCAAAGTCAGCAGAATGCAAGTGTACTCACCCCCTTGTGGCTGCTGTGATGCCCTCAAATGCCCATCCAACTCCGGGTACGCCACTGCCAGGATCCTGAACATCAGGGGGCTCATGGTGCGACGGGCACCCCTCCCACGTTGGGGGGCCATTCCCAGCTGAGCCTCCGCCGTCTTCTTGCTCCAGCGGCGAATGTCCTCCCATCTTTTTCGGCAGTGGGTGCTCCGTCTGTGGTTGACCCCCAGGGTCCGGACGTCCTTGGTGATGGCACGCCAAATATGTTTTTTCTGGTGGGCGCTGACCTACATGATTTGTACAGGGGAAAGAGAAAGTTATTACCAACTGCACCGTCAAAGTGATTGACCCCAATCCCTACCCTTGCCATGTGGCACATGCACTCACCGTCGTTTCGTGCACACCGCACTCTCCCCCCTTCCTTCTTACATCCACCCCTCTCCACACAGGAATAGCCCATACATCATGCTCCCAGTGTACTTACCTGTTTGTCTGGAGGACCATAGAGTAGCGGGTACTGGGGTAGGACCCCGTCCACGAGTTTCTCCAACTCCTCCGATGTGAAGGCAGGGGCCCTTTCCCCAGACACTCGAGCCATTGTCTCTTCCAGACCGAGGTCAAAGCAGCACTTGCAGTGTAGGTCCTCTCCTGTCGAAGATCAGGTATTGAGTGATTGAACAGATAGAAAATGGCAGTCACCGTCACCGCCGGCGTACATCGTCATTGGCTCCTGGGACCCATAGGGTCCAATTTTAACCAATGCAGCATTGCGCCGTAGTCTTCGACCGCCTACCGCGACGGTGTACAATGCCAGCGCAGTTACCTCACTTCCCATTGTCCCACTTTAGAGGTCAGGCAGCCGCCATTTCAGGGGCCCACATGGCTTCATTTTCAACTGCGTCACACATACCTAGGCCTAGACTCAACACACATACAGGCCACTTTTTGAGTATGAATGGTGTTCTGTGTAAGCTGTGGGTACGTACCTCTGAGTTGTTTGACTCTGTGCTCACTGTTGTCCTTCATAGGCACCGTCCGCTGGGACATGTGAGGAGATGGCGGCATCCTCCGGTGTACCGACCGTTTGGTGGACCTGTCGACAATGGAGGAAAGACGTGATAATCACATACAGACTTGACCGTGTCACAATCCAGGAACTGAGTACCCAGTTGGAGCCAGACCTGATGTCAACTATCCGCCATCCCACAGGAATCCCCCCTCAAGTGCAGGTGCTGTCAGTGCTCCATTTCCTTGCAAGTGGGTCATTTCAAACAACAGTGGCCATAGCATCAGGGATGTCCCAGCCTATGTTTTCCAACGTGTTGTCCAGAGTGTTGTCTGCCCTGCTGAAACACATGCGGAGCTACATCGTTTTCCCTCAGGTGGAGGATTTGCCTACAGTGAAAGGTGATTTCTATGCCCTGGGACCTATCCCCAACATCATAGGTGCCATTGATGGGACCCATGTGGCTTTGGGACCCCCCCACAGGAGTGAACAGGTGTACAGAAACCGGAAGATTTATCATTCAATGAATGTACAGATGGTATGTTTGGCAGACCAGTACATCTCCATGTTCCCTGGCTCAGTGCATGACGCTTACATCCTGCAGAATAGCAGCATCCCTTATGTGATGGGTCAACTCCAGAGGCACCGTGTGTGGCTATTAGGTGAGCACCTGAAAGGTAGTCAGTCGGAATGGTTGTCTGGGTCGGGGATATCCCTCCAGGTAAGTTTGTGTCTAACAGTTGTCCCTCGCCATTTGCAGGTGACTCTGGTTACTCCAACATGTCATGGATACTGACCCCGGTGAGGAATCCCAGGACAAGGGCAGAGGAACGCTACAATGAGGCCCATGGGCGAACTAGGAGGGTGATCGAGCGGACCTTTGGCCTCCTGAAGGCCAGGTTCAGGTGCCTCCATATGACAGGTGGTTTCCTATTCTACTCACCAAAGAAGGTGTGCCACATCATCGTGGCCTGCTGTATGCTTCACAACTTGGCTTTGCGACGACAGGTGCCCTTTCTGCAGGAGGATGGTCCAGATGGCGGTGTTGTTGCGGCTGTGGAGCCTGTGGACAGTGAAGACGAGGAAGCAGAGGATGAAGACATGGACAACAGGGACTCAGTGATCCAGCAATATTTCCAGTGACACACAGGTAAGAATACAAACCTGCCTACTACATGTACTTTAACACTACTACCTCTCTAATGTCTGTCGTTTTCACCCAGTGTATGGTCACTGAGTTGTCACTTTCCCTTATGATTTAACAGATTTGGGTCCCACTGTGTGATATCTGCTTTGATTCCTCATGGACTAGAGCTGTGTGACATAGGTATGTTGCCATTACCAATGAAAAAGCTTTTTGCCACAGTTATTGCTAATACAGTATTCCGAAATCACAGACAGACTCCAGATTTTTTTGTACTTTAAGGGTGTTTATTTAAGTGCTCAATATTGAAAGGGGTTGTAAAATGGTGAGGGATGATGGTGGAGGAATGTCCATGGCAGAGTCCAGTCTATTAGTCTCACAGGTACATTGCCCAAATGGGCATAGGAAGTGGAGCTAGGGCAGTTTGAGGATGGACAGGGTGACAAAATGGGACTGTAGGATGACTATCAGGGTGGTCTCATTTCTTGGCGGGGGTCTTGGCATCGTTCTCTGTCTTTGTCCTGGATCTCAGGGACCGTTTGCGAGGTGGTTCTCCATCTGCGGGGGTGGGGTGCTCGTGTGATGGTCCTGTGGCGGTGCCTCCTGTCCACTAGCGCCGGCGGAGATGGTGGGCAGTTCATCGTCCAGGCTAGTGTCAGGGGCCCCTTGTAGTGCCACAGTGTCCCTCCTGGTGTTGAGTACTTCCTTCAGCACCCCTACGATGGTGCCCAGGGTGGAATTGATGGTTCGGAGTTCCTCCCTGAAGCCCATATACTGTTCCTCCTGCAGGCGCTGGGTCTCCTGAAACTTGGCCAGTACCGTTGCCATTGTCTCCTGGGAGTGGCGGTAGGCTCCCATGATGGAGGAGAGGGCCTCGTGGAGAGTGGGTTCCCTGGGCCTGTCCGCCCCCTGTCGCACAGCAGCCCTCCCAGTTCCCCTGTGTTCCTGGGCCTCCGTTCCCTGGACCGTGTGCCCACTACCACTGCCCCCAGGTCCCTGTTGTTGTTGGGGTGGTGAGTTAGTCTGGGTTTCCTGTAGTGGTGGACACACTGCTGATTGACGTGTCCTGGGGACCGAGGTATGGTCCCGTTGGGTGGGTGCTGTGCTGGTGTTTCCAGAGGTGGGAAGCTCTGTAGTGGCCTGTGACTGGGTGTGGGGAACCGTCTGTCCCGAGGTCCCCGATGGGCCGGGCTTGTCATCTAGATCCAGTTGGACAGAAGTGCTGTCATCACTGTGGGCCTCTTCTGTTAGGTGGTGTGGACATGTGTGGACCCTCCTGTCCGGTGACGTTGGGTAGGGGTCCTGCAGGGGTATAAAAGCATGATTATAGCATCTGTGTGTGTCAAGGTGTGCAATGGGTGGGTGACCGTGTACCCCAGTGCTAGCATTCCTGTGTGGGACCTTGTGTGATGATGGTTTAGGGGGGTGTATGGGTATGTGCAGTGGGCATGCTTTAGTGATGGGTGCCCATGTTTTGGTGTTGCATGCAGGGCTTGGTGTTGGGATGGGTGGTTTGTGATGGTGGGACATTTGTGAGGAGTAGGAGTGATGGGGTGAGTGTGAGGGTGGGGATATGTGCTGGCATGCAGGTAGGGTGGGGGATGTAATAGTAAAGATTTGACTTACCGGAGTCCATTCCTCCACCTACTCCTGCGAGGCCCTCAGGATGCAGAATCACCAAGACCTGCTCCTCCCATGTTGTTAGTTGTGGGGGAGGAGGTGGGGGTCCGCTGCCAGTCCGCTGAATCGCCAGGTGGTGTCTGGAGACCACGGAACGCGCCTTCCCTGGTAGGTCTTTCCACCTCTTCCTGATGTCCTCCTGATTTCTTGGGTGTTGTCCCACTGCGTTGACCCTGTCCACTATTCTTCGCCATAGCTCCATCTTCCTTGCAATGGAGGTGTGCTGCACCTGTGATCCGAATAGCTGTGGCTGTCCCCGGACGATTTCCTCCACCATGACCCTGAGCTCCTCCTCAGAGAACCTGGGGTGTCTTTGCTGTGCCATGTGGTGGTGTAGGTGATGTGTGGGGTGGTGTGTGGGGTGATAAGTGTGCTGTTATGTAGTGGGGTGTTGTGTGAGGTGCGTGGAAGTTATGTGGGTGATGGTGTTGTGTGCCTGTGGATGCTAGTGTTGTTGATGGTGGTGTCTCTCTCTGGCTTTCGTTCGTGATTGGTGGTCGTAAGGGTTTCTGGGTGATGTGGGTGTGTGTTTTATATTGTATTGAGTGTGTGGAAGTGGTGTGTGTATGTGTATCAGGTGTGTGTATTTCAAAATTGTCCAATGTGGCTGTGTTTTGGAGATGTGTGTGTATTTTGAGCGCGGCGGTGTGTACCGCCAATGGAATACCGTGGTTGAAAGACCGCCGCGTGGATTCATGGGTCGTGATAGTGTGGGCGTATTTCTGTTGCCGTGACAGTGGAGGTGTTGTTTTCGCCAGTTTATCACTGACCTTTGGTGTGGCGGACTTGTGTGGGTGTCTGAATTTTGGCAGATTCCGAACTGTGGGTCATAATAGCTGTGTTCGGAATTCCACAGCCGCAGCGGTGTGGTGGCGGTCTTCTGCACGGCGGTAAGCGGATTTTACCACCAATGTCATAATGAGGGCCATAATAATTACAATGAAAGAAACACCATTTATTTTGATAAGAATGGAGAGTTCCTTTGGTGTTTTGTTTTGCTGTTGTTACATTGAAGAAATAATTTTAGAATTGATTTCCCAGGGTGCCACTGTGATAATATTTCATTGTCATATGGGAGCATTTACCCATAGTGGAGAGGCAACGATGTTATCTGTTGAATATCGGGGTGCTCACAAAAATGCTGATGATTAATATACACAAACATATATACTAACGCACCAGTCCTTACAAGAATAGTGTTTGTCTGGAACCAACATTGTTTACCCATGCTATGAGGACCAAACTGGTCTTCACGGCATGGGCTATACATGCCCCCCACACACACACACACACACACTGGGACCTGGCGCATTTAGGCTACTCCCATAACCTTCCACACAAACAAGGAACGAGGGCTACGAAGTAGGCGAAATGTTTTGGGCCACAATCTTTGTGGAGCAACTAGTTTCACTTTGCACATTCCTAATCTCTGTCAGTGAGCCAGCGCCTTCTTTACTTACAAAAGATTCTTTGAGGATTTTACAACCCAAGGGAGGAGGCCCTCAAAGAGAGCTGAGCACTGCTTCTGATTAGGCACAAGTCAGCAGCGGAGCTCAAGATATGTTTGTGTGTGTGTGTGCATATACATATATATATAAAACCCTAGAAATTCACCGAGAAAAAACAAAGGTTACAGGGATGTTATAGTTAGGAAACAGAATTAAGAAAAACTTAGAAATTCACTAAAAAAACAATAGTTACAGGGACCGTATTGTTAGGTTCACATTTTTCACACACAAAACCATAGAAATGTAGCTGTTCTAGTTAGAGTTATTTCAAGTAACTATAACTCGTGCCCTAAGGTAACTATAACTTGCGCCCTTGTCATGCACAGTTTTCTCATCAATTATTTTACTGCAAATGTATCAATGATAGAAGGCATCATAAGTGGTGTAATATCTGGGATAATTAGCAGTGCATGGCGAGGGTAAGAGTTAGAGTTACCTTAGGGCATGAGTTATAGTTACTTGTCCTTAGTGCTTAGGTTCTGCCCGGATATCTATATTTCTCTTCTCTTTAATTACTCAAAAACTACTGAATGGAATTCCACCAAACGACAAAATGGGTGTTTTTTGCTAGCTTTCTGCTAAAGTTGGTGTGATTTTGTCTTTGGGTGCTGGCGGTAGTCGTGTCTGAAAATCCCTATAGGAATTCCAAAGCATTTTGGCCCCACCCTTTTTCTCTGGTCCTGCTTGACGAATCGCACCAAAACTTTCAACACAGCAGCTAAACCAACTGTTGTATTAGTTTTGAAAAATTTGTGAAGATTCAGTAAGTGGCACCAAAGTTATTGGAAGAACAAAAAACGCTCTTCCTAAGGAAACTAGGCCTATAACTACCTACTACCTAATACATATATCTATTAATATATATTCTTTGAAGTGCATCTTTCCCTACATATAAACTTTATATATACATATATGTATATATATATCTCTCTCTATATATATATATATATATATATATATATATATATATATATATATATATATAAAATATATATATAATATATATATAACTATATATATATATATTATTATTATTATATATATAGATAGTATATATAAATATACATATATATAGTTATACATATATGTATATTTATCGATATATATATATATAGATACATATATATATATTTACCTAATAAAACAAAGGTTACAGGGATGTTATCGTTCGGTTCTGAATTTACCCACACAAAACAATACAAATCGAACAGCTATAGTTATTTCAAGCAACAATAACTTGCGCCCTAAGGTAACTATAATTCACCCCCTAGCATGCGCGGCTTTATAATCAGTATTTTTATCATATAAGTTGCAGTGATAACATCAAGGATGCCATAAAAGGTGTCATGAATGATGTAATATGTGGGGTCATTAGCTGTGCATGGTGAGAGTGCGAGTTGTACTTACCTTAGGGCACGAGTTATAATTACTTGAGCTAACCATAACTATAACTGCTGGTTTTGTGCAAGTAAATTCAGAATCTAAGTATAATTTCCTGGTAACCTTTGGGATTTTAAGTGAATTTCTACTTTTTTAATTCTATTTACTAACAATAATGTCCCTGTAACCTTTGTTTTTTTCAGTGAATTTCAATGTTTTTTTTTAAGATAAAGTATTTCTAATTACTTAACATTAATCCAACCCCCACCACGTATAGCCTTCAGCTGTGCATGGTGGAGTTTGGCTGCAGGACCTGGCCTGTAGCCAGGCCCTGCAGCCTACTCCCTATACCTAATTAACCCCACACCACTCATGAAGTGCTTCTTTGTTTGTTGGAGATGTGATCATATTCCTGTGCATCAAGAACACATCTTCAAAATCCGCAGGAAATGCACTCAGGGGTCCTTTCAGTAAGCTATCCATCATCCTTAGAAAATGGCTGCATACCATTAATGTATATGGAGTGGTGTCAAAAGGATGAGAATTCTAGGTCATTTTTCATACTTTTAGTTTTCAAAAGGGAGAACATGATCTCTTCTCTCAGCAGCAGATGACAAGAAAGAACCGACTCGTCTCAGTCACTAAGTGAGATATTGGACTCAAATAAAGCAAGGATGCAAACACCTCCATCAAGGTATACAGATAACTTTTCAAAATGGAAATGCAGAGAAAAAACACTAGCTTTGCCTTGACTATGCACAAGAAATTAGAATGATTAGTACTTTACAGAAGTGGTGTTTGAACTTGGGACCCTGCTTTATTTATATCTGTAAGCGCTTCCTGTTGAGGTTTGGTTTCTGTGTAATGAGCATCATGACAGAATGAATCCTTCCCTGTGTATTTATCCAAGAAAAGGCCACCATATTGTGCAGAATGTCTACCCAACTGGAGTACTTTCTATTGGCTAATTAGTCTGTGCTACCTAACTGAAAAAATTTATAGTACATCTCCTACACTACAGCTGCTAAAGGACGCCAACGTAATGTACTCAGCAACCTTCTGTGTCTGTAAGTTTGGCAATGTGATTGTTCCTCAAGTGTTTTAATGAGATAACATTACTAGGTGGAACTGCAGAGAAAACACACTTGGGTTTCTTTTTTTTAATCTTGTATGAGACCGCGGTGGGAACCTCAAGGCCCCCATGGTCCCAGTCAGCTCCCCGTCTCCTGCAGGAGTCTGCATTGCTCACACATGCATGGGGCTGCTGGAAATGCAACTCTCTGTGTGACAGAACAAAACTTTCATCTCTTTCCCTGCTGGCATGTCTGCAGGAAGTGAAGGAGATGATAACTCTGCTTCCAGCACGCGGGAGCATTTTCACAGCTCCAACTTGCTGAAAGTGGAGTGTTTGCTTTTGTGTGGTGAGAGCTTTCATGCTCCCATCAAGCAACAGGAAACTGCTATCTCCCGAGGGTGATCATCTTCGGAGATAGCAGGAGCTAACCCTAGGGGAGTGGCAGTCCCCAGCGTCATAATTCGGCTCTAGGTGGAGGACCGCGCAGCCCCCCTCCTTTCTTTCGCATGGGCTGGCCCCAGGGAGGTGGTAGTCCTGGGGCCATATATGGCCATGAAGGGGGGACTGGTATCTTTAGGTCCACATTCGGGGCGGATCTCCATCCTGAGTGTGGACCTAAAGATACTACTCATAAATGCCCTTTGTGAATTCCCAAAGTCATAAACGTAGACGTTTGGTCTCAGTTTAGACCAAACGTCTACGTTTACCTATGTGAATCAGGCCCATAGTATCTGTATATGCAAAACAAGTAGGATGTCTGCAGTCAGAACTAGGACCAAGGCAAACTTTGGAACCAAGGGGCCTATTAAACAAGAGACAAGCAGCAGGCACACATAACTATTCAGAACAGTAGCAGGGAATCAAACAGCAATGAAAGTAGAAATCTAAAAGCAAGACAGAAATATAGAACCACCAGTGAAAGAAGACAGAAATGGGGCTTGGAAATTGGAAGAGCAGCAAAAGAAGGAAGCACAAGACAAGACACAGGAAAGCCAGGAACGGACAACAGGTCTGAGACAGGACAGTAGAAAGTCGAGAAGGTGAGTATATGTGGTTCAGAAAGGCTGTGAGATCTAAGAATCAAGATAGAGAATACAGCACCATCACCAGAGTGTTATCAGCGCAGGGTTTGGAGACATAATGGACTGTAAGCCTAGACTGGAATGTAATGAGGAGTTGGAAATGCATGTTGTCTGAAAGAGTTATGTCCTATTTTGGTGAAACATCTGAACCACACAGGGCCCTTGTGAGAACCACCTGATGGTAGGATTATGGAATCCTGACACATACAACAAACCATAAAGAGCACAGAGTTTCCTCCTGGGAATGCTATTCACTCTCTGAAGCCGTTGTTTGAAGTTTCTTCCCCAAAGACCCCAAAACACAAATGCTGGAACTCCATAACTGCAGTGCATGATAACATTTACTTCAGACGAAAGTCTTTAGTGTTCACCATTGTAGTTGCAGCCAGTGCTGTGTATCTTTAGACACATGTTTCAGGATTGTTGTACTTCTTTAGTAGAGAGTAACAAGTGAAATTTGGGGGTGTTTGTAATGCTGCTCATAGTTTTCCCATGTTTCTATAATACTCCCAGAGCACAGGTCCATCTGAGAGCTCTTCAGCCCAGCTACTCAAAATGTAGCTAATCACAAAAGGAGGAGGGAGCAAACTGCCTAACATACCAGCACATAATAGGCCCAGATGCATTGTGGCAAATGCAGTGCATGATAGTACCTTCTTTAGCTGGAGGTCTTTAATGCTCCCTATTGTAGGTGCAGCCAGTGGTGTGTATCTCTATCCACATATTTCAGGATTGTTGACCTTCTTTAGTAGAGGGTACCAAGTGACATTTGAGAGTTCTAGCCATGCTGCTCACAGTCCTCAGGGTTCTATACTACACCCAAAGTGCAGGTGCATACCAGAGCTACGCCCAACAACTCAACATGGAGCCAATCACAAACAGAGGAGGTAGCACACTGCCAGGCATGCCAGCACACAATTAGCCCAGATTTCCTTGTGATAAATGCAGTGTGTGATAGCACTCACTTCCGCTGAAAGTATTTAATATTACAGGGTTGTTGTCCTTCTTCAGTAGAGATGACCAAGGGAAATTTAGTAGTGCTGGCATTTCTTGAAACGTACTTATGTCTATATATACTCAGCACTGACCTCACCGACTATGGTAAAAATGAAATATTGTTTAAAGAAAATAAGTGTTATTGTGCACCACATTTCCAAGAATGCATCTGGGTGAACTGGGTGCTGGGATGTCAAGACTGTGTGCTCCACCCTGTTAGTTGAGCTGAAAAGCTCTGAGTAATGACCTGCACTTAAGGAGCGGTATAGTGGCCTGAAAAGACTGTTGAGCAGCATTTCCAGCACCTTTAACTGTACGTTTTACTCTCTATTGATGACAGACAACCATCCTGAAACAGTAAATAAGTAAGTGTTACTATGCACTGCATTTACCAGAATGCATCTGAGTGGATTAGGCGCTGGAATGTCAAGGCAGTGTGCTCCCACCCTGTATTTGTTTGATAAGGCCCTGTGACAAATTGAGCTGTTGATCGAGGAGTGTCAGCTTTTACAAAGCAACAGCTACAGTCGTTGTCAGGTTGAACTACTAGAAAGTCACCTGAGCTTAACCGTCTGGCAGCGTGCCAAAAAGCAGTCATTCTTAACATAAAATCAACCTGTAAAGTATTCATGCAGCATGTAAATGGAAACAAAGTGAAAACACAATACAAGAAAGAGCCCACACGAGTTTAGAAAAATAGAGTAGTTTTTAAAAAAGTATTGACTTTGAGTTGACAAAAATCTAATCAATAGTACCAGAGTTATGAATTTTTAGAGGTTAAAGTGAAAAATAGAAAATAGTTCCCCAAAACATCAAAGAGCCAACCGGGGACAATTAGTTATGCGAGCTGGGGTGAAGTTGAAAGTTATGTCCGCCATGCACAGTTTTTTTGTCAAAAACTTCACTGGAAACACATCATTGATATTATCACTGATGTTATCGAATAAGTCATGAGTGCCATAATCTGTGGGGTAATTAGCAGTGCAAGGCGAGGGCCCTAGTTATAGTTACAATGTGAGTCTAACTATAACGTCCCGGTTACTTTAGTTTTTTTAAGTGAATTTCTATGTTTTTTAAAGTTTATATTTCCTAACTATAGCATCACTGTAAACCTTGTTTTTTCCAGTGAATTTCTATGTTTTTTTAACATATAATAATTTTCATTACTAATTTAACTACCGCCGTGCACGGCCGGGGCCTCAGGGTATGACCTGAGGCCAGGCTCTGAGGCCAACCTCTATAAGCACCTAACCTTGCGTCGTACACGGTCTTTGGGGCTGCCTGCAAGGTTGCATTGACCATGTATTCAGATAGTATTTGCAAGACTAGATGCCTGTGCATTCTTTATTGAGATGTAAAGTGATACTACATCAATTATAATCATGCAGTACTCCTTTTGCCATGGAATACCATTGAATCTGAATAGAAAGTCTGTGGTATCGTATTTGTGATATGAGAGGCCTTTCCCAAAAGGCTCCACAAACAGTATATGTACCTCGATGTTGACTCCACTACACTAGTTTTAGACA
Organism: Pleurodeles waltl; assembly: GCF_031143425.1. Classification (NCBI taxonomy): domain Eukaryota; kingdom Metazoa; phylum Chordata; class Amphibia; order Caudata; family Salamandridae; genus Pleurodeles; species Pleurodeles waltl. Next base: position 125,595,247 of record NC_090436.1, on the reverse strand, counting down.
ATAAAATAGGACTACCAGAAGGTTTTCTCATGTCCTTAAATATTTTGGGTAAAAATTGAACAATGGGCAAATACTGTGGGCAAACATAGTAACGAATAATGTGGGAAAGTTATTCCTCAACCTAAATTAGCTCAAAACCTCTCCATCTCTCAGGGTTTCTGTGTGTGAAATTACAATCTGTGATATCCACCCTTGTGATGACTTTGTAACCTGAGGTCACTAAGCTGCTGATGATTTACGTCTTTCAAGTATAGTTTGGTTGTAAAACCATATGAATGATAATTCTGCCTTAAACTGTGTCTGGTGTATGCCTCTGCATGTGTCTCTGTCTAGGCTTTCTAATGTTATACACACAGAATTCTGGAAGGTATCATCATTGCCAAAAGGCAATGTAGAGATGAATGTGGATTTTCAACACATTCCACTACTGATGGTGATATCTGTATCAATTCCCAGTTCTCTTCAAGTATCTATTGCCATATTATCAGAAGTGACTGCCAAAGATTCATGTTCAGAAATGTACAGTAAATTAAGATATCCAATAGCACCAATATTTAAGTCAGAATACATCTGTGTCTTTGTGGGTGTTAGACCTGGGATCTTTTGGCGTGTTCCCCTTGTCTTTTTGCCTTCTGACCTCATATTTTTATGTATGCTGGACTCTGTTTTTGCTGGTTTATTTTCTGCATACTTTACCACTGCTGATCAGTGCTAAAGTGCAAAGGCTCCCCGTGCAAATTGTATTGCTGATTGGTTTATCCATGATTAGCATATTTGATTTACAGGTAAGTCCCTAGTAAAGTGTACCAGAGGTGCACAGGGCCTGTAAATCAAATGCTGCTAGTGGGCCTGCAGCACTGATTGTGCCACCCACATGCGTAGCCCTGTAAACATGTCTCAGACCTGCCACTGTAGTGTCTGTGTGTGCCATTTTGCACTGTCAATTCGACCTTGCAAGTGTACCCACTTGTCAGGTCCAAACCTTCCCTTCTTCTTCATGTAAGTCACCCCTAAGGTGGACCCTACGTAGCCCCATGGGCACGGTGCATTGTATTTGAAAGGTAGGATATGTACTGGTGTGTTTTACATGTTTTACATGCCGTGATAGTGAAATTGTGCCAAATTCGGGTCTCATTGTTGCAAGGCCTATCCCTCCCACAGGTTAACATGGAGATTGCATTTAAATTCCTCTTAAGTGTAATTTCCCATTGAGAGCAGATAGATATCTGGAGTTTGATGACTCTGAACTCACAATTTAAAAACACATCTTTTGGTAGAGCTGATTTTTAGATTGTCTGTTTGAAAATGCCACTTTTAGAAAGAGGGCATTTTCCTGATTAACCATTCTGTGCCTCTGCCTGCTGTGGAATCCATGTCTGGGTCAGACTGACAGTTGGGCTGTTTGCGAATTCCATCTACATAGTGACACAAAGGGAGCTGAGGTGTGTCCCAAATATCCTGATGAGTCTCCTGGGCTACAGTGAGGAAGGAGGAGCTGACACCTGCATCTGAAAGGGCTGTGCATGTCCTCACACAATGCAGTCTCTGACCCCCTGGAGTGTGTCTGGGGCCAGGCCTTTACAAGACAGGATCTTGTGAGGCAGAAATGACTATAAGTAGTGGACCCAAAACCCCAGACTTTTAGACACTTCTGAATGAAGAGGAACCTCTGCCAAGGAGAAGAGTGGGGGAGCTGGAGGAGGAGTACTGCCCCTTTGGTGTGTGTGCTTTGCTGGGTTGTCCTGCAGATCCTGCTTTTGCCTTAAAGAGGACAAAGACGGGACTTTGTTGTGCATCGTGCTTGTGAAGTTTCTCCGAGGGCGTGAAGTAGATCATGCCTCCTGTCGAACTCTCAGGGATATCAAAGACTTCAGATTGATCTGCCTAAAGCACTGGGAACTGTGTGTTTTGTGCTGCAACAGAAGAAAAGCTACCATGACCCTGTCAATGACTCCGCTGCCTGCACTGTGACCTGATGACACCAGACAGAGCTGTGCCCTGCTTTGCACCACAACCCTGGTCTCACCAACGTCGCCACTGCTTGCACTGTGACCTGTGGGCCCCGCACTTCACATCGCCTTGCTCACACTGCAGCATTAGTATCCCCAACGATGCCACCCTACACTGACACCGATGCCTCTGCCTGCACTGTGGCCTGAGGACACTGCTCGTGAGGTACACGAAGCACTCTCCCAGCCCGCATTGAAGCCCCCGTCCACCGACGCCAGGGCCATCGACTCCAGCATCGTCAAAAGACACCCCTGTCTACACTGTGACCCGTGGGCGCTGCCCAGAGCCCACCCCGTGGGCCTACTGACAACTGCGCTTCAGCAACAACTGTGCGTTTGCCTGCACAGCGACCTGGAGACACCGCTTGTCACACTGCTCCACTTCACACCACAGCCCTGGTCAGGATGCCGTCACTGAGCCACTGCCTGCACCCTGAGCTGCATCGTCCCGCTTTGCACCGCAGCCCCGATGCCATCAATACCAGAGCTCCTGCCTTGGCCATCAGCTGGAGCTTGATCTCCAACGCATGTGGCTTCAAGGGCCAGTCGTATTTGTCTAAAAAAATGACCTGTCCGGAGGAAGTAGATATATTCTCACTTGTACTTGCTGAATCTTGAGCTTGATGTTGTTGCAGCGACCAATTTTTCCTGAAACTATCCTTGTTGTTATCTTTTCTCAGTGTGTCAAATATTTTTTGCAAATTGTAAATATGTGCCATTTGCATATATTCTCGCGTCTCTCACAAGAATTTTCACTTCTTATCTTGGATTTCCTGTTCATATTTATTCAAACAAATTATCATCTGGGATTAAAAAAATTCTAGCTATCGCGTCAAGAATTTTCAATTCTACTAAGGACACGGAGGCGAGGATTATGCTTTCTCTTTCTTTACTGAAACAAAACAGCAGCCAATCAAATACAAGTAACAGAAAAAACTACACATCCCAGGATGCCTAACATCCTATCACATGGTCCAATCACTATCCATGTCCTCTGCTATAAGTCCTTTGACCTTTGATGTCACTTCCTCTTTCTTTGGTCAATACAGATAATATCAACTTGAAAACGAAACTTCTTACGCCATCACGAACTCCGATGAATTAACATCTATTCTTCCAGGATAACCTTCTCCTGGACAACTCGATACCAGGCATCAGCCGAAGCAGAACATGAAAACCAAACTATTCCAGCTGAAAATAGCTTCAGGAGTTTTTCTGATCAGATCCTGTAAAAATAAAACAGGCAGGTAATATCCCAACAAATTGAAAAGTCTCAATAAACCGATGGTTCAATAATAGACAATCAAATGGGAGGGAAAAATGACAATAATCATAATTATTCACAATAATTGGCATTCAATATTCATTATATTTTAAAGGAGGGATAATCCTCGCCTCCGTGTCCTTAATAGAATTGAAAATTCTTGACGCGATAGCTAGAAGTTTTTTTATTCTATGTCAGGACCGGAGGCTCCGATTATGCTAGTTTAAAGCTGTTCCATTACTACAGTAGCTACGTCCAATACTGATTTATGATAAAACTTACGAAAAGTGTTTTCTGAAGACCAGTCTGCTGCCTTCATAATGTCTTCTAACCGGGAACCCAAGGGGCGTCCTCCCCTAGAGCGTGTGGGGTAGAAGGTGGGGTCTTGATCTCCGTACCAGCCACTTCTGCCTCTCGGGTAGTAGTTCTGGGGACTATTGTAAGTTCCTCGGCCGGGCATACGTCCCCCGTAACGACCGGCCCTGAGAAAAAGGCCTCCTTTAAATACCTTCTTGAGGGACATTTGAGCCTTATCCAGCGTAGAAAAAGTGGAGCAAAACTTGTACAAGTCTTTGATAAAAGAAGTTCCAAAGAGCAGTCCTTCAGCCAAAGGTCCTGCTTCCGAAGACGCAAGATCAGATAACTTAGGGTCAATGCGCATTAACACAGATTGTCTGCGTTCTGCAGAAATAGCACAATTCGAGTTCCCCAGTAGACAAATGGATCTCTGTGCCCATCCTATTAGGACATCAGTGTCCACCGGAGATCCAGATTCCTTAAACACATATGCCTTTTCAAGAATCTTGGTCAAGGGTCCTGAAAGGTCCAACAACTTGTCTTGGTAACTACGCCAGGAGCAATCCAAACCTTTTTTGGGGTCCTTAGAAAATTTCCGCATAAAGGTGACCATTGTGGGATCTATTTCTGGGGTCTCGGACACCTTGCCCTCTAGGTCAGGTCTAGGGCATTCCGCTTTTAAGCGTGATCGGACTTCCTTGTCGAAGCTTTTTCGTAAATTAGATTGTACATATTGAGCCACCTCGGGTGGGGGAACCCAATTAGAAGCTCTGGGGTGAATGATTTCCGTGGGATCAAATTCTAGAACCTGACAGGGAGGAGGCGCTTTCCTAGCTTTTTTACTAGGTCTAGGAGCGTCGGAGTCATCTGAATCATCAGAGGAGGAATTTTTATCGGAAGACGAGGAAGGGAGGAAGACTTCCTTTTTTGAGCTGTAATTATGCTCTCCACTACGTTTTTTACGTAGTTTTTTAAATGCGTCTGCGTGCAGACTACTAACCTCTGCTCTAGGGTCCATGTTTTTTGCTTTATCCTTCACTTTTTTGGACTCATGGAGAGGTTGTTGTTCTTGTGTCCAGCCCTGTGCACGAGCATAGTCAAATAATTGTCCTGAAAAGGGGCCCAAAGCTCTCACCAGAGCATCATTTACCGATTGTTGGACTCTGGAATCAAGGGCTTCAACTATATCAACTTCTAGTTGATTGCTCAAATCATCGGTGTAATATTCTGCTCCTTGATCATCCCACTGAGCCATGGTCAGATTAATAAGGTAAAATACCTTTAAAATGAAACAGCTAGAGATCAAGGAAGGGGGAGTGCAAAAACCCCAGTTCAGGCAATAGAGAAATTTGAGCCCTTAATAGAGTGTGGAGGGAGCTGCCTGCAAAGCACTCTCGGCAGAAGCCTGATATTGATTTTACTACCCACGCAGTCCTACTGCTGGGCGTCAGGGAGCAAAGGTTTTAGAAACAAAAGAGCATTGAACGCCCTCCCCGCACCTCTCACGAGCCGATCGATTCTGAAACAGAAAGGAATCGGCTCGTTGAGACGTGCGCGCGCGCACACAAGTAAAAATGAAAAGGAGACTGCTAAAGCAGCTCCGCTCCCGCTCCCACTCCCACTCCACGAAGTATCGGGCCCATGAAAATTGGCAAAAGGCCAATAAAACAGAGCGTACAAGCGCTCAAATCAACACAAATAAAGCGCGCTGAATCGCAACACTGGCTAATGGAAAATACCGTTCTAAATCAATAAACAAACATGCAGTTTACATAAGAGAATTAAATCGTGTACTTATCTGCTGCAAAGCAGCAAAGAAAGAGGAAGTGACATCAAAGGTCAAAGGACTTATAGCAGAGGACATGGATAGTGATTGGACCATGTGATAGGATGTTAGGCATCCTGGGATGTGTAGTTTTTTCTGTTACTTGTATTTGATTGGCTGCTGTTTTGTTTCAGTAAAGAAAGAGAAAGCATAATCGGAACCCTTCGGTCCTGACATAGAATTTGGACTGATTGATGTCCATTTTGTCTTCCTCGTTTGACAGATTATTAAGTAGGGTCTCAATTTGTTCCAATAAAGTAGCTCTATCAATCTTGGCATACTTGACAAGTGTTTCATCTGACAAAACATGTAACTGCTTTGTTTTGTCTTGTGTCTGAATTAAGAAGAGTTTAAGTATTATGTCCCCTTTGGAGTGCTGATGTTTTTCCCCACCCAGGGTTCCCCATAGCCCTGCCTGCTTCCTTGCCTATATTCATCCTGGGTGCAGCAGGAGCAGGTATTGCTCCCACCCAGCGTAAGCAGCTTTTATTTAGCTACTGCTGGGTGGAAGCAATTCTGTTTTTTTCCTGCTGAAGAATGTGGACAGGAAAAGAGGTTTGTGCTCCCACCCAACAGAAGCAGTTTTCTACTCCCACTGGGAAGGGGAGAGGGGACATTACACTTTATCTGCTCAACACTCTCTGGAAAAAGAGAGTGTCCCGGGATTTGGGCTCCACAGGACACTGTCTCTGAGCTGGCCCTAGGGAATGGAGTCCCCAGGACCATAGAATGGCTCAGGGAGGGGGGCTGCATGTGCCCTCCCATTTGTAGGGGTTCCAGGGCCTCCTAGAGGCTTGATGAAGGGTCAGTGTGCTCCCCTCCTCTTAATATAAAATCCAACCTGGAGAAGGGGTCTCCATGATGTCCTAAGGCTTTGGGAGAGGGGCCACACTCCCCTTTTCCCTTATTATAAATTCATCCAGGGGAATGATGTCCTTAGGACCTCCTACAGGGTTGGGAAGGGGGACCACATTCCTCTCTTGTCATATTACAACATTAGCCTCTAGAGTTGAGGTTCCTGGGGCCTTGTAGAGGCTCAGGAAGAAGTGTTCCAAGCCTCCTCCCCAAAATAAATACATGTGCCACCCCACTGGCACCTGGCCCACACCCACACCAGGGGTGTTACATTTTCAAAGTGTAGGAACCTGCACTTTCTTTTCTAATTGTACAGCAGATTTGCAGACCTGTCATGAATTTGTTGTAAAATGTAAATAAAAAAATATATTTTTAAGACTCCCCACCCACCAGGCCTTGTGCAAGGAACTGAGGTGGTCATTCTGACCTCGGCGGTAAAAGGCGCCTACCGCCGGTCAGAAATCCTCCATAATTCCGCCGCGGTCGTGGTAATCCGCCACGGTCATTCTGACCCGCAGCAGCCAAACCTCCGAAAATCCGACAGCCACAACAGACCACCAGACCAGCGGTCGGCGGAAAAGTGGAGGTGACCAAACCTCCACCGTCACGCCAACAGAAATACGCCCATGCCATTACGACCCACAAATCCACGCGGCGGTCTTTCAAACGCGGTTTTCCATTGGCGGTACACACCGCCGCGGTCAGAATACACACAAACGAACAAAACTCAGCCACATTGGACGATTTGAATTCCACACACCTGATACACATACACACACCACTCCCACACACACAATACAATATAAAACACACACCCACATCACCCACAAACCCCTTCGACCAAAATCCAAAAAGAAGCACTGAGAGACACAGCAGCGATCACAGAACACCATCACACAGAGGCACACTACACCATCACCCACACAAAATCCACACACAAAACAACACACACCACCACACTCAACACACTTAACTACACATACTCCACCCCACACATCATACACACCACTCCATGGCACCCCAAAGACACCCCCGCTTCTCAGACGAAGAACTCAGGGTCATGGTGGAGGAAATCGTTCGGGTAGAGCCCCAGCTCTTTGGCACACAGGTCCAATACACCAGCATTGCCCGGAGGACGGAGCTATGGCAGAGGATTGTCGACAGGGTCAACGCTGTGGGACAGCACCCCAGAAATCGGGAAGACATCAGGAAGCGATGGAACGACCTACGGGGGAAGGTGCGTTCCATGGTATCCAGGCACAACATCGCCGTGCAGAAGACTGGCGGAGGACCCCCACCTCAACCCCCACAATTTACAACATGGGAGGAGGAAGTCTTGAACATCCTGCATCCTGACGGCCTCGCAGGAGTCGGCGGAGGAATGGATTCTGGTAAGTTGAAGCTTCAATACTGCTTCCCCCCCACCTGCATGCCAAATCATACCCCAACCCTCACCCCCATCCTCGAACCCCACCCTCACCCCCACCCCCATCCTCACCCCCACCACCATCCTCACCCCCACCACCATCCTCACCCCCACCCCCAGCACACCTATTCCCTGCCAATGTCTCACCATCACAACCCACACATCCCAAAACCTAGGCCTGCATGCGTCCACTAAGCATGGACACCCATCACCAAAGCATGCCCAATGCATATACACATCCCCCCCACAAGCCACCCTCACCAAAGCCCCCACACACGAATGCCAGCACTTGGGGACACGGGAACCCACAGATACACCCATATGGCACACATTGAAACTATAACCATACCTCTATACCCCTGCAGGACCCGACCGCCAACACACCGCCACGGAGGGCCCAGAATTCTCCACACCCCCCACCCAAGAGGCTGTCAGCGATGACAGCAGCTCTGTCGACCTGGACACTGATGACCAGCCCGGACCATCGGGGACCTCTGGACAGTCGGTTCCCCTCACACAGGCACAGGCCACTACAGACCCAAACCCCTCTGGGAACACCAGCACAGCTCCCACCCAGCGGGCCCATGCCTCTGTCTCCAGGGCGCGTCAATCTGCGGTGTGTCTACCACTACAGGGCACCCAGGATAACCCACCACCCCAACAACAACAGGGACCTGGGGGCAGTGGTAGTGGGCACACCGGCCAGGGGGCAGAGGCCCAGGGAAACAGGGCAACTCGGAGGGCAGCTGTGCGACAGGGGGGGGACGGGCCCAGGGAACCCACTCTCCACGAGGCCCTCACCACCATCATGGGAGCATACAACCGCTCCCAGGAGACGATGGCGACGGTACTGGCCCGGTTCCAGGAGATCCAGGTACTGCAGGAGGAACACTATCGGGGGTACAGGGAGGACATCAGAGCCCTCACCTCCACCCTGGTTACCATGGTAGGGCTGCTGCAGGAACTCATCAACACCAGGACGGACACTCAACAACAACAAAGGGCCCCTGCCACTAGCCTGGACCAAGAACAGCCAACCACCTCCGCCGGCGCTAGTGGACAGGAGGCCCCCGCACAACAGCAGCCCACCAGACCCCCACCTCCTGCAGGAGAAGAACCACCCCGCAAGAGGGCCCTGAGATCTCGCAAGAAGACAGAGTAGGATGTCAAGACCCCCGCCAGCAAAGGATACCACCTGATGTAATCCCACTGTCCCACATTGTCACCCTGTCCATCCTTGAACTGCCCATGCTCCATCTCTCCACAGGCCTATGGACAATGCACCTGTGTGACTGTTACTCTGGACTCTGCCATGGACATTCCTTCACCATAGCCCACACCCACTTGAAACCACCCATCCCATTTTGAGCACTGAAATAAACACCTATTTTGCACAAAACTATCTGGAGTCTGGCTGTGATTTCAAAATATTGTAATTGACATGACAGTGCAAATATGTCCTTGTACATAGTGAAGTCAACAAACAGCTGCCCCAAAGCTGTAGTCCATGGGGAAACGAAGCACAGGACTCGTAGTGGGGACCCCAGATCTGAAATAGGGAGGGAAAAGCCACAACTCAGTCATCATACACTGGGGCAAATAGACAGGCAGCAGAGATGCAGGAGAGTATTTTACATTTACTAAATGATGTTTGAATTGTTACCTGTGTCCTATTGGAAGTACTGTGCAATGATTCTGTCCCTGTTGTCTGTTTCATCCCCGTCGTCTTCCTCCTCTTCACTCTCCACAGGTTCCACAGCTGCCACAACACCACCATCTGGACCATCCTCCTGCAGGAAAGGCACCTGGCGGCGCAAAGCCAGGTTGTGAAGCATGCAGCAGGCCACGATGATGTGACACACCTTCTTAGGTGAGTACATTAGGGATCCACCTGTCATATGCAGGCACCGAAACCTGGCCTTTAGGAGGCCGAAGGTGCGTTCGATCACCCTCCTAGTACGCCCATGGGCCTCATTGTACCGTTCCTCTGCCCTGGTCCGGGGATTCCTTACTGGGGTCAGTAGCCACGACAGGTTGGGGTACCCAGAGTCCCCCAATAGCCATACACGGTGTCTCTCTAGCTGTTCCATCACGTAAGGGATGCTGCTATTCCTTAGGATGTAGGCGTCATGCACTGACCCAGGGAATTTGGCATTTACATGCGAGATGTACTGGTCAGCCAAACACACCACCTGGATGTTCATGGAATGGTAACTTTTTCTGTTCCTGTACACCTGCTCCCTGTCTCTTGGGGGAACCAAAGCCACATGGGTCCCATCAATGGCACCAATGACGTTGGGAATATGTCCAAGGGCATAGAAATCACCCTTCACTGTAGCCAATTCGCCCACCTCAGGGAAAAGGATGTAGCTCCTCATGTATTTCATCAGGGCAGACAACACTCTGGATAACACCTTCGAAAACATGGGCTGAGACATCCCAGAAGCAATTCCCACTGTTGTCTGAAATGACCCACTTGCCAAGAAATGGAGTACTGACAGGACCTGCACCAGAGGGGGAATCCCTGTGGGTTGGCGGATGGGGGACATCAGGTCGGGCTCCAGCTGGGCACACAGTTCATGTATAGTGGCACGGTCAAGCCGGTAGGTCAGGATAATGTGGCGTGCTTCCATTGTCGACAGGTCCACCAGCGGCCTGTACACGGGAGGATTCATCCGTCTCCTCGCCAAACCCAGCGGACGGTGCCTATGAAGGACAACATGGAGCACACAGTCAAGCAACCCACAGGTACGTACTCACAGCTTGCACAGTAAACGATTCTCTATGCAGTGAATGGCGTGTCTGAGTGGCTATGCAAGGCCTAGGCCTGTGTGACGCAGTTGAAATTGAGCCATGTGGACCCTCGAAATGGCGGCTGCCTGACCTGTGAAGTGTGACAATGGGATGTGAGGTCAATGCGCTGGCGTGGCACACCGCGGCGGTCGAAGACCGCGGCGCGAAGCCGCATTGGTTAACATTGAAGCCTATGGGTTTCAGGAGCCAATGGCGAAGGGCGCCGGCGGTGGCGGTACGCACCGCCGCGGTACGCACCGCCGCGGGCGTGACCGCCATTTTCTATCTACTTATTCACTCGCGACTTGAACTTTCACAGGAGAGGACCTATACTGCAAGTGTTGCTGTGACCTCGGTCTGGAAGGGACAATGGCTGCTGCGCCTGGGGAAAGGGCCCCTGCCTTCACTGGAGAAGAGTTGGAGAAACTTGTGGATGGGGTCCTCCCCCAGTATGCGCTACTCTATGGTCCTCCAGACCAACAAGTGAGTTTAATTCAATATGGATTTGGGGCCACTGGCTGGCTTGGGGGCCTGGCGGGGGGCCTGGTGGGGATGGGGGGCATGTTGGGCCTGGCGGGGGGCCTGGCGGGGGGCCTGGCGGGGATGGGGGGCATGTTGGGCCTGGCGGGGGGGCCTGGCGGGGATGGGGGGCATGTTGGGCCTGGCGGGGGGCATGGCGGGGGGCCTGGCGGGGATGGGGGGCATGTTGGGCCTGGCGGGGGGCCTGGCGGGGGCCTGGCGGGGATGGGGCATGTTGGGCCTGGCGGGGGGCCTGGCGGGGATGGGGGGCATGTTGGGCCTGGCGGGGGGCATGGCGGGGGGCCTGGCGGGGATGGGGGGCATGTTGGGCCTGGCGGGGGGCCTGGCGGGGGGCCTGGCGGGGATGGGGGGCATGTTGGGCCTGGCGGGGGGCCTGGCGGGGATGGGGGGCATGTTGGGCCTGGCGGGGGGCCTGGCGGGGATGGGGGGCATGTGGGCCTGGCGGGGGGCATGGCGGGGGCCTGGCGGGGATGGTGGGCATGTTGGGCCTGGCGGGGGTCCTGGCGGGGGCCTGGCGGGGATGGGGGGCATGTTGGGCCTGGCGGGGGGCCTGGCGGGGATGGGGGGCATGTTGGGCCTGGCGGGGGGCATGGCGGGGGGCCTGGCGGGGATGGGGGGCATGTTGGGCCTGGCGGGGCACACAGTTCATGTATAGCACCAGAGGGGGAATCCCTGTGGGTTGGCGGATGGGGGACATCAGGTCGGGCTCCAGCTGGGCACACAGTTCATGTATAGTGGCACGGTCAAGCCGGTAGGTCAGGATAATGTGGCGTGCTTCCATTGTCGACAGGTCCACCAGCGGCCTTTACACGGGAGGATTCATCCGTCTCCTCGCCAAACCCAGAGGACGGTGCCTATGAAGGACAACATGGAGCACACAGTCAAGCAACCCACAGGTACGTACTCACAGCTTGCACAGTAAACGATTCTCTATGCAGTGAATGGCGTGTCTGAGTGGCTATGCAAGGCCTAGGCCTGTGTGACGCAGTTGAAATTGAGCCATGTGGACCCTCGAAATGGCGGCTGCCTGACCTGTGAAGTGTGACAATGGGATGTGAGGTCAATGCGCTGGCGTGGCACACCGCGGCGGTCGGCGGTCGAAGACCACGGCGCGAAGCCGCATTGGTTAACATTGAAGCCTATGGGTTTCAGGAGCCAATGGCGAAGGGCGCCGGCGGTGGTGGTACGCACTGCCGCGGTACGCACCGCCGCGGGCGTGACCGCCATTTTCTATCTACTTATTCACTTGCGACTTGAACTTTCACAGGAGAGGACCTATACTGCAAGTGTTGCTGTGACCTCGGTCTGGAAGGGACAATGGCTGCTGCGCCTGGGGAAAGGGCCACTGCCTTCACTGGAGAAGAGTTGGAGAAACTTGTGGATGGGGTCCTCCCCCAGTATGCGCTACTCTATGGTCCTCCAGACCAACAAGTGAGTTTAATTCAATATGGATTTGGGGCCACTGGCTGGCTTGGGGGCCTGGCGGGGATGGGGGGCATGTTGGGCCTGGCGGGGGGCCTGGCGGGGGGCCTGGCGGGGATGGGGGGCATGTTGGGCCTGGCGGGGGGGCCTGGCGGGGCTGGGGGGGCATGTTGGGCCTGGCGGGGGCATGGCGGGGGGCCTGGCGGGGATGGGGGGCATGTTGGGCCTGGCGGGGGGCCTGGCGGGGGGCCTGGCGGGGATGGGGGGCATGTTGGGCCTGGCGGGGGGCATGGCGGGGGGCCTGGCGGGGATGGGGGGCATGTTGGGCCTGGCGGGGGGCCTGGCGGGGGGCCTGGCGGGGATTGGGGGCATGTTGGGCCTGGCGGGGGGCCTGGCGGGGATGGGGGGCATGTTGGGCCTGGCGGGGGGGCCTGGCGGGGATGGGGGGCATGTTGGGCCTGGCGGGGGGCATGGTGGGGGGCCTGGCGGGGATGGGGGGCATGTTGGGCCTGGCGGGGGGCCTGGCGGGGGGCCTGGCGGGGATGGGGGGCATGTTGGGCCTGGCGGGGGGCCTGGCAGGGATGGGGGGCATGTTGGGCCTGGCGGGGGGGCCTGGCGGGGATGGGGGGCATGTTGAGCCTGGCGGGGGGCATGGCGGGGGGCCTGGCGGGGATGGGGGGCGTTGGGCCACTGGCAACAAAAATGCAGACAAACTTGAACGTGGTATTTCTCCCTCCCTGTACGTGTCACATAGGTCCGCGCCCATGAGAAGATCGGGATTTGGCGTGCCATCGCCAAGGAAGTCCGGACCCTGGGGGTCCACCATCGACGGGGCACCCACTGCCGCAAGAGGTGGGAGGACATCCGCCGCGGGACCAAGAAGACCGCAGAGTCTCTGCTGGGGATGGCCTCCCAACGTAGGCGGGGTGCCTGCCGTCAACTGACCCCCCTGATGTTCCGGATCCTGGCGGTGGCCTACCCTGATTTGGATGGGCGCGTGAGGGCAGCACAGCAGACACAAGGGGGTGAGTACAAGCATAATCTACTCTGTTGTCGCGCAGTGGAGGTGTCTGGGTGGGGGAGGAGGGCTGTGGGTCCCCCTAGGCCAGGGCGATATCTGTAGGCTGGGCACCCCCGTAAGCCCCTGTGTCCCCAGCCACCACCCTCAGTAGTGTGCCAGTACAGCCATCCCTGGGCAGTGTCATCCATGGGTGCAGTTGTCAACTCTAGGCATGTAGGGCATGTTCCACGGAATGCGTAGCGGACCCCAAGTGCGCAACTTAGTGCAGGGGGCATCTGTGTCTGTCATGTCCGCTAACTGTACCGGTGATCCATGTACTCAAAATCTCTTTATTTCTCTCTCCCCCCCCCTTTTTGTTTGTCTTTCTGTGCTTGTGTGCATCAGCATCATCAGGCGGAGGAGAAGTGGCATCGGGGCAGGAGGGAGCTGCATCTCACATGGCCCAGGAGGGCCATGCCACAGAGTCTGACTGGACCAGTGAGACGGAGGGCGAGGGGAGCTCCACAACGGGGACGACTGGACCCTGCAGCGACACAGACACGTCCTCGGAAGGGAGCTCCCTTGCGGGGGTGGCACCATCCGTGCCCCCCGCCATTACAGGTACAGCCGCCACCCAGCGCACCATCTCCGCCCTCCCAGCAGCCCCTCAGCGTTCGCCCCGTGCCCGCTCTGCCAGGAAGCCGGGCATCTCCTTCGCCCCAGGCACCTCAGGCCCTGCCCCTGTTACCCCCGCTGCCCTCAGTGAGGAGGTCATTGACCTCCTCCGAACGCTCATTGTTGGGCAGACTACCCTTTTGAATGCCATCCAGGGGGTGGAGAGGGAGGTTCATCGCAGCAATGCGTACCTGGAGGGCATTCATTCGGGTCAGGCTGCCCATCAGCGATCGTTCCAGGCTCTGGCCTCAGCACTGACGGCAGCCATTGTCCCTGTCTCCTGCCTCCCTCTACTAACTCCCTCCTCCCAGTCTCCTGTTCCTCTGCCTGTCCCACCCACACCATCAGACCAGCCTGCACACACCTCAACACCCAAGAGCAGCTCATCCAAACATAAGCACCAAAGATCACGCAGACATTCACACAAGCAACATTCCGATGCAGACATGCCAACAGTCACTACCACCTCTGTGACCCCCACCTCCTCGTCTCCCTCCTCCCTCCCTGTGACGTCTACACTCACACCTTCATTCACCTCACCATCAGCCAGTGTTTCCATCACCAGCACACCCTCCAGTACAGTCCGCACACGTGCAGTCACCACCCCCACTGCCATTTACACGTCCCCTGTGTCCTCTCCCACTGTGTCTGTCACCCCCTCTTCCACACCACACAAACGCAAACACCCACCCACCCAACAGCCATCCACCTCACGACAGCCTCCCGCTCCTGCACCTGCACCCAAAGACAGCAAACTTGTCTCGCCTACAACCACATCCTCTCCCTCCACTCCCATACCCACTGTACCTACCACTATCCATTGTCCCAAGAAAATCTATCTCTCTACTGCTACCTTCTTTCCTGACCCTGAGCCCCCCCCTCCTTCTCGTCGGGGTAAGAAGAGCACCTCAGCCACCACCAGCCCTGCAGCCCCCTTGACAAGGGTGCAGGGGTATTGGAGCCCACCAGCCCGCAGGTCTGGATCTTCGCCCAGCAGCAAGGGGACAGCCAGCCCACCCCCTGGGAAGAGGAGCAGAAGGCGGAAGGGCCGCCGCAGGAGCCCGGGTTCTATATCCCACCAGGACACTAGCCAGCCACCGTCAACAGCCACAGCTCCAAAGGGAGGAAAGGGCCACAGACTCCCGACTAAGGAGGGCAAGGGCAGCAAGGCGGAGAAGTCAGGCAGCAGGCCTGCTGCCCATGGAGGACCCGTCACAGCTGCCCAGGAGGAGCCCGCAACCCCCATAGCCGCTGCCCATGGAGGACCCGTCACAGCTGCCCAGGAGGAGCCCACCACCCCCATAGCCGCTGCCCAGGGAGGACCCAGCCCAGCTGGCCAGGAGGGCCCCACCACCCACAGCCCAGGTGGGCATTGAAGGAGCACCATCCCCGCTGCCCAGGAGGGCACCACCAGGCAATGAGCAGTTGGCCATAGAATGGCCGCCGTCTCCAGCACCGCTCCGCTGGGGACCGCCGTCTCAAGATCCGCTGAACTGGGCCCTTCAAGGCAAGAACCGCTGAACTGGGCCCCGCCGTCTCCAGCACCGCTCCGCTGGGGACCACCGTCTCAAGAAAGGCTGAACTGGGCCCTTCAAGGCAAGAACCGCTGAACTGGGCCCTTCAAGACAAGAACCGCTGAACTGGGCCCTTCAAGGCAAGAACCGCTGAACTGGGCACAGCCGTCTCCAGCACCGCTCCGCTGGGGACCGCCGTCTCAAGAACTGCTGAACTGGGCCCTTCAAGGCAAGAACCGCTGAACTGGGCCCTTCAAGGCAAGAACCGCTGAACTGGGCCCCGCCGCCTCCAGCACCGCTCCGCTGGGGACCGCCGTCTCAAGAACCGCTGAACTGGGCCCTTCAAGGCAAGAACCGCTGAACTGGGCCCTTCAAGGCAAGAACCGCTGAACTGGGCCCTTCAAGGCAAGAACCGCTGAACTGGGCCCCGCCGTCTCCAGCACCGCTCCGCTGGGGACCGCCGTCTCAAGAACCGCTGAACTGGGCCCTTCAAGGCAAGAACCGCTGAACTGGGCCCTTCAAGGCAAGAACCGCTGAACTGGGCCCTTCAAGGCAAGAACCGCTGAACTGGGCCCCGCCGTCTCCAGCACCGCTCCGCTGGGGACCGCCGTCTCAAGAACCGCTGAACTGGGCCCTTCAAGGCAAGAACCGCTGAACTGGGCCCTTCAAGTCAAGAACCGCTGAACTGGGCCCTTCAAGGCAAGAACCGCTGAACTGGGCCCTTCAAGGCAAGAACCGCTGAACTGGGCCCCGCCGTCTCCAGCACCGCTCCGCTGGGGACCGCCGTCTCAAGAACCGCTGAACTGGGCCCTTCAAGGCAAGAACCGCTGAACTGGGCCCTTCAAGGCAAGAACCGCTGAACTGGGCCCTTCAAGGCAAGAACCGCTGAACTGGGCCCCGCCATCTCCAGCACCGCTCCGCTGGGGACCGCCGTCTCAAGAACCGCTGAACTGGGCCCTTCAAGGCAAGAACCGCTGAACTGGGCCCTTCAAGGCAAGAACCGCTGAACTGGGCCCTTCAAGGCAAGAACCGCTGAACTGGGCCCTTCAAGGCAAGAACCGCTGAACTGGGCCCCGCCGTCTCCAGCACCGCTCCGCTGGGGACCGCCGTCTCAAGAACCGCTGAACTGGGCCCTTCCAGGCAAGAACCGCTGGCCCTTTGGCAGACGTGGCAGGGCAGGATCTGTCTCGGGCAGGGCTGCAGGATGTCCTCTGGCCAACATGCCTCCTCCAGTGGCAGTGGAGTCTGTTATGGACTGTATGGACTCTGGCTTTGCTCTCCCCAGGATGGCCCAGTGGGCAGGCCACCCACTGTATGGACTGTATGGACTGTGGCTTTGCTCTCCCCAGGATGGCCCAGTGGGCAGGCCACCCACGGTATGGACTGTATGGACTGTGGCTTTGCACTCCCCAGGATGGCCCAGTGGGCAGGCCACCCACTGTATGGACTGTATGGACTGTGGCTTTGCTCTCCCCAGGATGGCCCAGTGGGCAGGCCACCCACTGTATGGACTGTATGGACTGTGGCTTTGCTCTCCCCAGGATGGCCCAGTGGGCAGGCCACCCACTGTATGGACTGTATGGACTGTGGCTTTGCTCTCCCCAGGATGGCCCAGTGGGCAGGCCACCCACTGTATGGACTGTATGGACTGTGGCTTTGCTCTCCCCAGGATGGCCCAGTGGGCAGGCCACCCACTGTATGGACTGTATGGACTGTGGCTTTGCACTCCCCAGGATGGCCCAGTGGTCATGGAGTCCCCTCGTGGATCTGGCGTCGTGTACTCAAGTGGCTGAGGTGCCCCCCCTTCCCTTCCCCCTGAGGTGCCTGTCCTTTTTTCTTTCTGATGCCCCTGCAGTGTTCTCTCCGTGGAGTTCTTGTCGTGGGACTGGGCCTTGCCCCTTTGCTCAGGACCCCTGTGGTCCACGGACAGTGGTTGGACTACATATAGTAGATGTATATATTTTGTACATAGTTTATTTATTTATTTGGATTACTGCTGTCCATTTTTCAATATATCTGCCCGTTTAAGATCTCTTCTTTTGGTCTTTGCATTATTTCGGAGGGGGGGTTTGTGGGTTGTGACAGTGATCTGTGGGAATGCATTGATGTGTGTGTTGTAGTGGGTGTGGGTGGGTGGGTGTATGCCGGTAATCTTTTCCCTCCCCTGTGTCGTAGGTGCAGTACTCACCGATGTCTTCCGCGCCGCCGGGCGTGCTCCTGGTACAGGAACAGGTATAGGAGTGCGGGGATGACCTGTAACTCGGGTTCCATACTGCCGGAATCTCGCGTGGAGTATGTGGAGGTAAGCGTTTTCCCGTTCGTAGTCTGTTTCCGCCGTGTTTTTATCTGCGGTGCTCCCGCCCCGGAAAAGGTGGCGGATTGGTGGGTCGTGATAGGGTGGGCGGTACATTGTCTGCCGCCTGGCTGTTGGCGGTGACCGCCGCGCTGTTTGTTTGTTCCGCCGTGGCGGTCGGAGTGTTAATGCGGCGGGCTGTGTTGGCGGTTCCCGCCAGGGTCAGAATTGCATATTTTGGACCGCCGGCCTGTTGGCGGGTTGGCCGCCGCTTTATCACCGACCGCCAGGGTCAGAATGAGGGCCTGAGTCTTGAGCCATAAGATGGTTGCCGCCACATTGCTGTTGATGTGGTGCCAGCAAATCAGATCTCATCCTTAGATCTTTTGGATCCTTTGGATCCTTGAGTCCACTACTGTGTCATATATCTATTAATTGTGATATTTAATTTCTCAAAAACTACTGAACGGATTTACATCACATCACAAAAGTCACATTTTTTGGGGCCGTGGGGTTTTCCATCCGGTTTGTGGACTACTTTTTCTCTTTTTTCACAGCGCGATCTCGCTTGGCAGAAATCGAGCGCTTTGCATGACATCGACCCTATTACATAGTTAATTGCACTTTTGCCGGTCATGTAGATAATTGCATTTTTGTCGATAGGTTTTACTACCAGTGAACTGTTATTTCCGTTTGTGTATCTGCGTTGCACTGATGGCGGCTGTCAGCTCGCTTATGTGAAACTTTTACTTTTCAGTTTATATGGCAAGAAAAGTCTGGTTAGGAGTTTACAATGCTAATTGCTAGAGCTCAAGCAAACGCGAGACCATTTGCATTGCAAATGCTTGTTAATAATATAAATGTTTCTTGTATTTGCTGATATAGAGGTAGATTAGTATTTTGGGGGACTAAACCACTTTTAAAACACGTGACGTTGACATTTGAAAATATTGAATATAGCCAATTGAGATAATTAAAATGTCTACGTCATTCAGTTATGCAGCCGGGCGTGAAATAGGCTTCAAGGACCCCCTGAGTTAGCATCATCCTTTGGGCTACAACACAGTGCTACGCACATGCCCGTCACGTTGACCCATGATGCTTTGGCTGTGGGTGTGTGGCCGAGAAGTTAGGAAAAATAAGTTGCTGCTTCGCTGACATTAAAACTTCCTTCATTAGGCTGATGCGGGTTCAGCAGTTTCGCTTATCTATGTCACCGCAGGATGTGAAGTCCTCATCCAGCCTCCTGTGGGGTAATTTACTTCATGTTCAGTAATCAAGATTTTTCTGGAAGCTTCAAAGCATGTGGAAGGCAACGCCGCGGAATTAGGCCCGCGGGCAGTTTTGGCTGCCTCATGAGCAAAGAAACAGCCGAAGTGTTGACGGAATAAGAAAGTGAAACTAAAGGATTTATTTATTCAAATGAACGACTAACTTCATGAGTGTGCCCTATACATCAAAATGTACACCACGTCTCTACTGCCCACATTTGGTATTAGAATGCACATGTCACTGAAGGTGCCCTTCCTACCCCGTTATTGCCCCCTCTAGAAAGGCACGTCAGATTGGCCTGAGTCGTGCTAGTGAAGCACGCGCCCGATAGCCCCCATGCAGGATATGTGCTGCTTAGTCTAGCCGTGTCTTGTCCTCCCCCCCATCCCCCCAATGTGATGAGGGGCCCCGGAGCCGCCCATACCTTACAGATATTTATTGACATTAGTCTGAATGGGGCACCTTGTTAGGCTGGATGGCACCTGAAGTGGTGGGGACCCCTGCGCGGCAGGTGCTTGTGTTATACCCCTGCTCTAATCCTTCCCCACCCTAACGACATACAGTCAGCCCTCGCTCGTGCAGTGAGTGTAGCCCTCAACCTGCACCTGCAGCGTTGTTACCGCCTGGACGCAGATTTAATGCGTTTTACATTTTACGGACCTTTGCAAGTAATAGGTCTGGAAAGCTGCCCCACTATGCAGTGGTTCGTTAGTGCTTTCTTTTTTTCACTAGATGAGTGTGGGTGTAATATTTTTCAGACGTTAATGGCTATATGAATGCAAGGTCACCTTTTATGAACACCTTGCACTCGTAAATCCACCAACTTGCTCTCCTAAATTCGATTTATAAGTGCAAATAGATTTCTGATTTGTCCCTACGACTTGAAATGAAGTATGTTGTAAAATAGTCTGCAAGTAACATATACTTCTTGCGATAAGATGGCACAGTCCATGAAAATTGTCGGTTTACTTTCATGTTGTCTGGCATAGTAATATTCATCTACGGGCTGTTGGCACTGACGAGGCAACCTTGAGTTTTTTAAAGGTGTATTCGCTTTTTGATATAATGTACTACACATAGTAAAAAACGTTTTGAGAGCCTGTGCAACAGTAATGTTGATGTTGATCTACTTCAGGATACTGCCAGTAATGTATTATTCCATTTTCATACTGTCCAATCCTAAAGTGGTGTCACTAACTAGAAAATAGATACCTACACATTTTATGCAGTAATGTATTGTATGCATAAGAAAAAAAAGATACTTTCAATAATGCTCTGGTTGTCAACTAGGATAATTTATGTTGATTTAAAAAATGAATTATTGGTGAACTTCGTTACCAAATGCTTCACACTGAGCTGTTCACAAGATGGTTGTGTTCATAGTGTGAGGACTATGAAGATCCATTTATACATACACTAGTGCAGAGAATGCAGCAATCTTACTGGAACTCTATTTCGAATTTGTTTTTTTACCTTTCAAGGCAGTTCTTAATTTTGGGATATCGTCTCCATCCTGGTCAAGCTTCTCTACGTCCTGCTTTAGGCCCACATCATGTTCAGAAACTGCTGTGTCTTACAGTGGTGGCTGCTAATAAGGACAAGTGGTGTGGCGGGTGGTGGGGAGATTTGTGGTTGTGGTATAGGGGTAAATAATATATATATATATTTTTAAGTACTTACCTGCCGTTGCCGGCTGCCAGCTCAGTGTTCTTCTGCTCCAGTCTGACACCCAATTTCCCATGGGCTGGTGCACCCTGTGTAGGCTGCCAGACATCAATCAAGATGCTGCTTTCATAATGGTAATACTAGTTACCAGCATGAACGCAGTGCTGTTAATGCCCTACGTGGGGTGGTTTAATGCTTGTTCAGGGCCTGGAGCCTGTGCAGCAAAGCTAAGTGGAGAGATCTAAGTGTGCATTCCGGTTTGGGCGTACTTAGTCAGGTGGCCAAACTGACATGCACACGTGCAGTGCACACTACTCCTCCTCTCCCTGTTGTGACATTGGCCTACCCCGCCCCGCCCTAGACTTGGCGGGCTCCAGAGGTGTAAGAAAAATAAAATGATAATAAAATAGTTTTATTATCATTTCGTTTTTCACGTTCCCTTCTGCTGGCTCTCAGCAGGAGGGGTGACATTCTTCCACCATAATGGAGGAGCTGCCGCTGGGGTCTTCTCTGGGTCCTAAACTGCTGTTTCTTCTATAGGCCCTGTTCTCCTAAAGGCCAATGTAGCTTCCTGAAAAACTAGCTCTTTGTGTTGAAGATGAGCTACAGGGTACTATAACATGCTCTCACAGAAAACAACAGAATCAGGCCATAACTATACCACACCAAAGGAAATAATATAAAATAAATAAAATTGATTCTAAATCTATCTATCTATCTATCTATCTATCTATCTATCTATCTATCTATCTATCTATCTATCTATCATGCTCCAATTTCTTGAAGATAATGCACATTCTAGAATAAACAACAGCAAAAAGAATATATTCTATTAAGCCATGTGAAAACAGCATCAACAGGAGGTAACAGAATTATGGGATGCAACGTCACTGGAAAATTACTGGGAGAGTGGGTGCCTAGAAGGTTAAGAGTACTTAGCAATCAATGTCTTAATTCAGAAATGTTAAAGTGGGGGCATCAAACACAGAAAGTTGCTCAAATGTGATGATGAGAATCCTGATTAAGTATGCATCCATTGAAAATGAGGAGATTTTGAAAGAAGTTGATGAGTTACCTAAAGAACTGCAAGAACATTTGATACCAAGGAATCTGTTGATACATTTCTAGGGGAGAAGAATGAAAGAGTGAATGAACTAGAGGAAGAAATCAAAATGAAAAATCAGGGAAAATTCCTAGGTGATCCACAGGACTACCAAGCTGAGAAAGCTTTCACCTTCAGTAAAAAAGTTGACATCTTAAAGTGAGAGGATAAAACGTCACAGAACCAGATTCCGCAAAAGCAAAGAGCTTGCAGATAACAGGAAGCGACTACAAAAGTGATAGCCTGGAAAAAAGGGTTACATGATTTTCAGACCAAATTATGAATGAGAATTAGAATTTTATAGAGGGATTCCTACTGATAAATCAGGAGATGAATCAACAACAATGACACACAGACAGAGAAAAAGCGGGGGGAGGAAAAGGAAGAGGTAAAGGCAGCAAAGTGAGAAAATAAGAAGGAACAACCAAAAATTTGCTCCCAGGGAATAATCAAGAGGGGGACAGAAATCAGGAAAATGATGGAGGAAATTACAATGTGGTATATTTATCTGATTATTCTCTAAACATTTTTGACCTAGGTGTCCTTTTTACATTGGCACAATTGGATCCGGAAAGTGGGATAGAGGAGAGAAATTCCTGAACTTAGCTAACATGGAGGTACGATTTGGGCATTGGTGACCCTAATAAATTTAGGGCAAAATCCACATTGACACCTGCTCTTCCCACCGATGCAGATGGCACATTTGATGAGATTGTCATACAAGACCTTACAATATTGGTCAAAAAGAATAGATGGCAAGTGGACAACCTTACATTAGTATAAAAAAAACTCATTAAAGGATTAGAAAAAGATGATAGTATTGTAACTAGGCAATCTGACAAAGGGGGTAATGTTGTCATATCTAAAGAAATATGCTTGAAAGAAGGTTAAAGCCAACCTAATAGCAAGACTTGTTATGAGATGGCACAAAAAAACGGCACATTAGAGTCCAATTGGGTGTATTGCAATATATTGAGAGAGCGAGGCTCAATCAAATGAGAGGAATTCACATTTCTTTATTGTGAAAATCCCAATACCCCCCTCCTTCACCTACTTCCCAAACTGCACAAGAATCCCACTAATCCTCCAAGCAGATCCATTGCATTCTCAAGGGGTTGCTTTTTAGAGAATACACTGAAGTATATAATTTATTCCTAAATTTCCCTGCCATTTTACATCCAAAATAGTTGTAACTTCCTATCATCTATTGAAGGCACTCACTGGGAGGATAATTTTGTGATGGTGAGCTTAGATTTAGGCAGTCTGTATACTAGCATTAGACATGACGACAGGGTCTGAGTTTGTAGACATTTTCTTAGAACAAGATCTTTGTCTTTGTTCCATACTGAAATGGTTGTAGAGATTAAATGGTTCAGCCTTACTCACAATTTCTTTGTATATGATGACAAATACTTCAGGCAGATCCAGGGTACTGCAATGAGCACTTGTTTTATCCCATGTTTTGCAAAGCTCTTGATAAGTTGGTGAGAGGAACAGATTGTCAATTCCCTGGATGAGTTCACCCATGTGGTTACATGAATAAGATAAATGTTCAATGTATTTGTTGTCTGGAAAGTAACAGTAGAGATACAACTAATTTTGTTGTCACTCTGAATAACAGCAATTTGAATCTTTCAAACAAGGCCTGGTTGCAACATTTATTAGATGCATCGAAGCCAACGTGGTCTTCCTCCAGGAGACCTACTTGTTGGGGACCCAATGCTGTTTCCTAGGTTGAGGGGCGTATTCTACCCTGCCTCATGCAGGGCTCACATCAGGCTCTCGGGGTGGTGATTTCGATAAGAAAGACTGCAACTTTTCATGTTTTGAGTACTTGGAGCGATCCTAAAGGGTCATATGCCGCTCTTCAGAGTCTATAGGGAAAGACTGATGTCCCCTTCAGTGTTTATGCGCCCCCACGGCTGCAACAACCCTCCTTAGACAAAGTAACAGCCATATTGTTAGCAACAGGCTTCTCCCTCGTTATTCTGGGGGGGGGGTGACTTCAAAGTTGTAATGGCCCCTGAATTGGACTGTATGGGCTATGCTGCGGGCATTTCCAGGGAAATGCTGCTGACCAGCTTTGTGGCCACGCTGGGTCTCTCAGACATTTGGCTGTGCCATCACCCAGAGGGTAGCGGTTACTCATATTTCTCTGGGACTCAGAGGGTTTTTTCCAGATTGGACTATGTTTTTGCCCCTGCTGGTGAGGCTGGTAGGATCTAAAGAGCTGATTACCCTGATAGTGGTCAGTCTAATCATTCACCTCTCTGGATTTGCCTGGGCAGGAGGTCACGCTATCTATGTGCGGGCTGGAAATGAAATGCTTGGAAATTGCAGGGTGAGGCACTCTAACGAGAACTGCGAGTAGATACTGAGCTTTACTTCACTTAAAATAGAGGGTCTGTGGACTCCACCATTGGTCTCTGGGAGGCCTACATAGCAGTTTTCCATGACAGGACACAGAACGTCATTGCAAATAAGAAGAGGGCAACTACGGAAATTGAGAATATTGAACATTGACTGGTACACTTTGAGGGGACTCCCGGGGCTTTGTCTGACCCCCAGATTCTCCAGAAAAGTGCAGTGTTAACACTGAATATCGTGCCCTGGCACAACACGAGGCAGGGAACCAAATATTGGCCACACAACATTGCCTATATGAAACAGGAGACAAGGCTGGTAAACTCCTGTCTTGGCTTAGTGAGACGGAGGCTGAGGCAAGCTCGGTGCGGTGTATTGTAGATAGCACAGGTGAATCCAATGCGACCGACATGAGTATCGTGGAGGGATTCATTAGGTATTAGAAGACATTTTATAGGGCTCGACCCCCTCTTGGAGGCCCAGTAGATTACCGAGGTACAGTGGCTATGCTGATGCTCTCCATGGAGCACCGTGTGGCCCTAGAAAGGAAACTCACCTTCCCTGAGATACATGTGGCTATACCAATGTTAAACCCAGGGAAAGCCGCCAGGCCAGTGGTCTCACAGCTGAATTCTTTAAGAGAAATGCTGGGATCCTTGGCCCTCGCCTCTTCAAAATGTCCCTTGAGGCCCGCAATATCGGCACATTGCCTCCAGACTTGTAACTTACCGCAATTGTGTTTTTTCACAAACAATACAAGCCAGTGATGAGCTGCGACTCATACCACCCAATTTTGGTGCTAAATGTGGAGACCAAAATCTTGGCCATGGTTCTGGCCACCAAGGTCCTTGCATTCATACCTCTCATCATCCATTTGGATCAAAAAGGCTTTATGCCGAGGTGGTCTACCTGATATAACCTGCACAGGCTCCATAATTGGTTGGTGGTGGTGCACCCCACAGGAACCACATGTGTTCCTTTCTCTGGATGGTGAAAAGTCATTTGGCTGTTCTTGTCCGAAATACTGGCGAAATTAGGATTTGGCCCCACATTTGCAGCATGGATAGTGCTGGCCTATCAGGCCTTCACACCAGCAGTGCGGGTCAACAGTGTCCTCTTCTCAGAGTTTCCTATTAGGCAGGAGACCAGAAAGGGCTGCCCCCTGCGCCCCCTCCTGTTAGCCCTTACCATAGAGCCCCTAGCCTGTGTGGTCTATGGTCATCCTGACATCACGGGATTCTGAGTCACTGAGCCCACTATGTAAGAAGAGGAGATTTCACTCTCTCTTGTGTGGCACACAGCCAGTGGAGATGTTTGTGATGGTTCTTCAAGTCTTCGAACAGTATGGCGTCCATTCTGGGTACACTGTAAACTGTAATAAATCAGTTTTGCGCTCTGTGGGAAGGGCCTTAGACTTGTCTGCCTTTCCTGGGAGACTACAGGCATATACAGAGGGGTTTTAGTACCTTGGGATGTATATGACCTTCCGCTGAGAGCCATGTCTTGACTGGAACCTGAGGGCAGTTGGTGGGGGATTTCCACACTGATAAAGAATGCTGGTGAGTGTTAGCTTTAATTATATTGGCAGAACTGCCATATTTTTTTACTCTGCCAAAACTCTTATATGTCCTCCAAAACATGTATTATAGGATCCTCGATGAACTCTTATGATCGATAAGGAGGTTAAAAACTGTTATGGAACAATAGGCACCCTTGGATAATGTGAAGACATTGCAGCGCAATCCATACAATGGTGGTATACCTCTCCCTGATTTCCGAACCTACTACTGGGCAGCCCACTTTATTGATATTAATGAATGAGAGTGTACTTCCCAAGATCATCCCACCTGTGCTTTGGAGAGAACTCAGATGGTGATTGTGGCTTCGATCATAGCCACCAGATGTATCTGATGGACAAATAGAGTGACTCAGGAGAGTCCACTGTGGGTGTGGGTGATTTTTAGAGAAATTGCAAAACTTAGGGGCTTTGATGGGATCTCATAGGCACATCCAATATTGGTGATGGGAATCTTATGCCATTTTGCTCCCTTCAGCATGAATATCAGTTACAAAGTACTCAATACTTCAAATATGTGCAGCTCTTTCACTCATGGTGTTTGTAGGGCCTGACATTCTAAACTTGCACGAATACGCCCCCCTGGAGGGTAGGCTACTTATTCGGGAGATTGAGGAAAAGGTGTTTTTCTTCACATACAAGGTGCTCAATAATTATATGCTGACACACTGACAAAGTTGAGGGGAAAGTGGGAGAGTGAAATGGGGGAGCTTGACAACACAGATTGGGAGGCTGCCTTGATGCATTCCAGGGAGATGGCTATTAAATCCAGACTGAGGCTTACACAGCTTAAAATTATTTATCGGGTCTATTATGACCGCAATCGCCTACATAGAATGGGGAGGGAAGAGTCCCCTTGCTGTATGCAGTGTAGGGGAGATAGAGGTACCTTCTTCCACATACTCTGAGGTTGCCCTACCTTATAACCATATTGGCAAACAGTTTTGAGTGAACTTGGCAGTGTTTTGGCAGTACATTTCCCAGTGGAGCACAAATACATTCTCCTCAATATACCAACAGTTGTGTATGTCCCACGCGGCAAGCTCCTTTTTTGCAATCTGGGTCTGGTGATAGCGAAGAGGGATGTGGCCAGGCCCTGGGGTGCCCCTGAGATTCCAGCTCTCCAGGGGTGAAGAGAGGGGCTGAACTTATATATGATAGCAGAAAAGGTTACGTACAAGAGCAGAGGGTCCCTGTGCAAGTGCTTTAAGATTTGAGGATGCTGGGTAAAATATTATGCCCTAGACCTTATGGATGATGGAAATGTGTCTTTGCCTACCCATGCCTAATACCTATGCAGTGATGTCTTCTGTACTCCTTTGATTAAATTGTGTTTGACCTGGCCACTTCACTGTTGTTGTATGATAATTGTGTACTTGCTGATACTGTGATGCTTCTCTCCTCCTCTGATTATTTCATTGTTGTGGGTGCGAGTTTGCTCTCTTTCTTTTTTCTTGTTTGCCCACAAAGCAAATATATATATTTTTTTAAATTGGAAAGAACAATTTGAATTTTACATTTACTAGCCACATGAGTAAAACAGATATTGAGGTTTTTGACATCAAAGCGGTGGTTAAGGAAAGAGTACTGATCCCTAAATTGCATACAAAAGCAATTACAGGAAATACACCTCTGCACACCAAAAGCAGTCATACCAAATCCCTAATGCACAGTATTCCTTGTGGAGAATCATTACGTCCTTGCTGTAACTGTAGTACAGAAGAGACCTTCAACCTAGAATGTAACGATTTGTTGCAAGATTTAGGGAAATGGGCTACCCTAAAGAAACATTGCAAGCTCCCCTCAGACAGGTTAGAAAATCAGCAAAGATTAACTACTAACTTCCAGGCCCAAAACCTCAGGAGCAGATAAGAGGAACCACAAAGCTAATGGCATTAGACGGATTCTAAGTAAACAGTGGCAACTCTTTACAACAGATAAGAGTCTCAATGATGTAATGGAGAGCTTTCCCAGTATGGTGTGTAGAAGAAGGATAGACTGAGAGGCAAGAATGCTGTTAGCTCTACTCTGAGTACAAACCATCTCAGTACCAGAATGTGTGTTTTTTCTACTTGTAAACACTGCAAAGCATGCATGAACAGTATCAGTTCTAGCAGATACTGCCCACCACTACATGAAAAAGACTGACTTATGAAGGAATATCTTACTTTCAACTCTGATTTTATTGTATACTTCGGAGTGTTTCCTTGTGAAAAATCGTGCTAAAGATACTAGTCAGAGTAGAAGCAAATTACTGTCAAATTACAGTATTTCTGATTGAAAAGCATGTGACATTGTGGTGTTCATACGCACCAAATCCATTCCCTGGATACATTTATACAAGGCCTCAAATCAATTTAGCCTCAGTAGACCGAGCTAGTTATATTCCCTCACTTTTTCCAATGTATTACTAAAGTATGCAGAACTGTGAAGCCTCCTGTGGAGCCACAGGCTGGAGTACTGCCTAACTCCAGGGGTATATCTACAATAAAAGAGTAAATTTAAACAGAGGTGTTAGAGGTGTTAGACCGCTGCTGCTGAGAGACAAAGGTGGTGGACTGTATGCTATGAGGCGGACTTGCTTCTGCAGCTCCTCTCTGAATTTAGTACTCATAGTCGTCCTGTGAAGAAACCAAAGATTAACCCTGCCAAGCCTCAGAGTCTGCATCCTGGATTTGACTCTGCTTCTGCTGCAAATGTTGTCCAGGTATTGCAGCCATCATTGCTGCACCTCAGCGACTGAGGATTATGTAATTGTGTGTACTACAACCTGCTTTCCAAGTATTCATGAACAGCCTTTCTACACTTGGCATTTACACTGTTTCTTCTGCGGATGTTGTCTTTGTGAGTCAGTGTGCTGGACTCTGCATTTGCCTGCATTTCCTCAGTGACTGATACTTGGCTGGCTCCATGTACTGTACCCTCTTTATTTCCTGCTGGGAAACTCCCCTCCCATTCTCTAAACATGATTGTGTGCCTATGGCAATGAATTACTCATGTAATCAAGGAGTCATTTCCAAATGTCGCTGGTTGTTCTAATATTGTGGAGATTGACACCCCAGAACACTGCAGTCATTGACATATACAAACAAGGTTATGCCCCGTTGTGGATAGTTAATCTTTTATAGCACTCTGCACTAGAATGGCTTCCCTGGTCGCTTGTAAACATGACTGTGATTATGGTTTAAAATAGTAAAACCATGCAGTTTACGATGTCCATCATGTGTTTCTTGACTAATATATATTTTAATTATAGTTATAAATTATGTTTTCGGCAATTAATTATAGCCTATATGCAGTCTGTTTTATTGCAAGATCCGCAAGAATGGTTTAATGCATACAGTCGTATCTGATTAATAACTAATTATGTGTCACAAAGCCGAGTTTTACATACTACTACTGAATAACAAGGCCACATTTTCCTTTTCTATTGATGGCAGAGGTAAAGGTTGAGGGTAAAGTATACTGAAGAACAAGTATTTGTTATTCGTCTGCGGCAGGCATTAAAATGAACCTGTGTATGTGATGACGCAGAAAAAGAAGGTCCGATATATATTCATGTATACCGTGTAATCAATACATATAATGAAGTGTGATTTTGATAAAGAAATAATGTACGAGGGAAATTGTGCCCTCAGGGTAGTTCGCCATCATTATAAACGAGCTTTATTAATCACGAAGTATTAAAAATGTAGTAATCCGTCATAATCGCAAATGTATGCCATGATTTCTTGTTTGAAAACTGTTTTGCTTAGCTTAAATTTAGTACAGGCTTTGGCCTAGTTGCTTGGTTTCAAATTCTAACTACGTGATTTTTTTCCTTGAACTAATGAAACATAAGGTTTCGTGCTAGGCCGGTTACATCCCCTTTGATACAAGGTCAGTCTCTGCAGGTGCGGACAATGAAGGTACAGATAGTAAAATAATTGGCAAACCATGATACAATTTGTGTTCCAAGGCTCCAAGGACAGTGTATGCATAAATGGGCACTAGTAAAAGACAATTTTTGATTGGACAATTTGAAGCCAACCTATGAACCCTCCAATAGAAGACCCTGCAGAATTTGGAATGTTTCTTACTTAAACCCACCGGACAAAGAGAAGTCAGCCATTTTCCTCGATGCCAGTTTGAAGCCTGATGCCAGACTCCATTTTGGATGACACACTGATGCCCTTTTCTCTATCTGAGAGAAAGAGACTTTAAGAATTCTCACCCTAGAGACTTTAACTTTGATTTGCCCCCCATCTTGCCCATGCAGTAACTTTGCCCCATTCTACTTGCCGTTGCAAGGAAGCTTGCCCTTAAACTTTGCCCCTTTGAAACTTGCCCCATGCTGATCAACCGGTACCTGAAGGACGAAGACTTTTCTTGAATGCTGATTGTATTTGATAAATATGAAAGGATAATTGTATTATGCATTGTGTTTTTCCTTTTAGGTACCAACTGCTATTTTGATAGGATCCTAGCTAGAAGTTTTCCAAATTTGTGTTGACTAAATTCGTTTTGCATGAAGTCCCACATGCCAATGCTAATTAGAGGTTAGTCGAGGTATTCATTCAATGTATCATGAAGAATTGAAATCTTGTTATGCTGACCGAATGTATGCAATTAGTCAAATACAGTTATTCACATTGGTGATTTGCATTGCTATAACAGAGTGTATTATTATCCAGATTTTACGTAGATTGCGTTTCTTCCGCCGTTATGGACAGCTAGTAATGTTCATATACATATATCAATTGGTTTTGAGACATATATACATCGTGCTAGCTTTGTTAATATAGGGAAATAAATTCACTAACTTTTAATAAACTGGTGTGGTTATTCATGACTGAAAGGTCATGGTGCGCCGAAATACCAACTGTTATTGATTTCTGATGTGTTATATTGATCAATTAATTGAGTATTAAATACCGATTTCAGTAGTTATTGATTATTGATCTGAGTGACTCGACTATTGAGGATGAGGAGAGCCCGACTCGGTTAAAAGATTCACCGACCTCCAACGTGTCCAGGTACAGGTAATTTATAAGGGCTGGACGCGTTATCAGTAGATGGTAGCAGAGATTGATGGTTTAGCCCTTTGGGACCCCATCCGAACAATAGACAGAGTCAGGTTAGAATTTTCTTTGATAAAACAAGTTGGAGAGATGATGATGCCCTAAGTCCCCAATGACTTTCCCGGAATCTCGGAGCTTGCGAATGAGGAACATGGAGGTATGAGAATGGTCTCAGCATTTCTAGTGACGGTATGAGTGAAGTTAGGGTTTCGCGCTTGCACAGGTTATCGCCGCAGATTAATTGAGAAGTTTGTGAGGATTTAAGGGGTTAAAAGATATTAGAGGAGTGTTACTCCAAAGGTGTGAGAGTAGGGAAGTCGTCGAACTTCACGTGTGTGTAGCGCTTTGAGCAGAAAAATTGTCCACGTGGTTGTTGATGTTGAGACGGGCCCTGCGAGGTCAAGAGACTCCGGAGTATGTTGAAAAGTGTATGTGACACTTGTTTGATGTTGTGATCTGGTCGGTTTAATAGGTTGATCGGGCGTGGTCAACAAGTCGGTATGAATGTTGCAGAGTGAAAGAAAACTTCGACTTTGAGATTTGACGAATTCTAAAGTGCACTAGAATAGTTCATTGATCAGTTGAGAGTAAAGTTTGCGGGTCAAATTTTGCTTGCGAAAGTGGGAAACCGAGAAAGATGGAATAACTGCTGAGGCTAGTGAAAAATCCCTAAGGTTTCTGAAGCGATTGTATTACCTTTCCTGTAGTAAACCGACAGATCTGTTTTATTCTTTTGGTTAAGTGCTCGCGTTATATTGCAGAAATTAGTTTATGAGTGAAGCCGAATGAAAAGAGGACAAGCCGCGGGACTTTGTCAGCCGCAGTGTGTGAGTGTGACATCACTAGGAGCCGCGCTGGGATAGGTCGGTTGGTGAGAAGGGTCGCGCACGGATTGGACGCAGTCCGTGAAGCGCAATCGGAAGGGGAAAGGCAAGCGAAGAGTATTCCGGGAATTAAAGTCACTTATTGATTACATATTTTAGAAAAACAAAAGACGGAAAGATGAAATTTTTCAAAGCATTTAAAAGTGCCATGAGGGGAGATGATTATATTAAAGCAAATGTAGGAGAAGAAACACCACCTGAGGGTACACCAGCTTACATCGTCATTGAAGAAAAGGGTGTAGGGCCATGTCTTTGGTTAAAACAATGGTGCAAATTAACAGAGAAACATGGAAGTGTAGCGTTCCCTATCCACGGGTTGTTTAATTTAAGGGTTTTAGAAAATCTGAGATTTGCGCTATACGACATGAAAGTACCACCAAGGCCAGCACAGTTTGAGGCATTAGCAATTTGGGAGCTAATAGATAGAAACCAACAACAAAAGAAATTTGAGACAAGAATAAGAAAAGTAGAAAAGACACTAGCGGATGCTAGGTGGGACAGCACACAAAAGGTTTGGAGATCAGACGTATTGCAGGGAATTAAATTGTTTCCAGCGATTGCCGAGGAAGGGGAGACGGAAGTAAGGAAAGCCACCTGTAAGACAAACAGGAGTCAGTCCAGAGAGGGAGAGAGCAATAGAAACTCGAAAAGGGGAGACGAGTCAGATGATGAGGAGTTCATTATACAATTGCTGAATGATCGCCCACCGCCATATGTGGAAAGCGAAAAAGGCTCAAGCATTAGTACTGCCCCTCCAGAACCAATACAGGGTAATGTAACACCAAATTTGAGAATATCTCAGAGGCCGAGCAGCTCTGACATGCCTTTCTCACCACGAATACCACAGATTCAGAGAATGTACCCAGACGTGCCAACATTGAAACCTGCTGATAACTATCAGCCACAGGTTCAAAGGCACTGTTGCAATGAGCATAATGTGGGAATGACTTCCGATTCAATGGCGCAAGGAGGACAAAACTATCAGAGACCGACATTGATTCAAGCTGAATCAACACAGTTCTCGATGCCCCAAAAGCAGACACAAGAAGTGCGAGTAGTAGAAAGCCAGTTAGGTATGCCAGCAATGATGAACCACAATGTGGGGATTAACATGCCACAGAATTCGGGGAACAGACAGAATCCAGACGCGATATCTCTACCTATCACTGTAGGTCCACCAGTACCACTGTACATACAGGCAAATTCAAGCACCAGCGACCAAGGGTTAATGATACAGAATGGGACAGGGAGGAGATGCATAGAAACCACTCCAGAGACAACTCCGATAGCGGCACTGCCAAATGGATCTGGGTCCTTGTCGGAATTTAGTCCAATTCCAATTTGTGCTCCGTCAACTGTGGTAAGGTCACATCCACCACTATTAGTACCGTTAACCTCACAGACTGAAACATTACAGAAACCGTCAATGGCAGTTGATGTAACTGCTACATTGATGGGACTGAACGCGCAACAGTTAACACAATGGTTCAACAGCCTGAACTCCCCACAGAGTACATCAAGCGGGAAGGGAGAAGAATACCTGAATAAAATAAGGTTGGGTATGGAGGCAGATGAACTGGTAGAGGGAACAATGGGTTTGAACAGATTAGAATCATACACAGAGGAAGAACTAAGATACATGTGCCCTAGGATTACAAGAGAAGTGAGCAACATACATAAGAAGTTACAAGAAATTGCAGACAGAAACGAGATCGATATAGGTAAGACCAAACACCTGAGCAGAAGTTACAGGTTAGACTTTGAGACAAAAGATTTTGAACACATGAGATCCGCAGGGATGAAAACACACCTTAAAGAGATACTGCAGAGTGCACAGGTTTGGAGATGTTTAGACAAGTGGGAAAACAGATGGGTTAAGAAAAAGGACAAAAAGAAAGAAAATACTTCAGAACGAAGTGAGAAAAAACAACAGAATGACGATCTGATAACCATGTTACCAATGAGAGAGACAGCAAGGGGAAAACTTGTACATGTACCATGGCACAGGTGCGATATTCAATCCTTTACGGATGACATTCCCAAATTAAGAGAGAAGCCGATTGAGCGGTATCAACAAACGGATAGATTTGTGAAACTCGCGAAGTGTCTCTGGGAAGACCTGAATACCTTATTTGAAACTGTGGTTCCGGCTGATTTGTGGGAAGATTGTAAAAGGGCTGTAGGTTGGCCAACGAGTGAACCAGAGAGAGATAGGGACACAGGTGCGCTATCACCTACGGTAATGAGTTTGTACCACAAGGTGATCGAGCACTTGAAAACCAAGGTTGCGTCGAAAAATGTGGATTGGCAGAGGATTGACAGAACAGCCCAAGAGGTTAAAGAGTCTATACATGCGTACTACGAGAGATTGTTGAAGGCGTTTAAAAATTACAGTGGCACAGAAACGATTGAGCCAAAGGACATGCTCCATTTTGTGTTCAGGTTTGTGGAAGGGCTGAGACCCGAAATTAGCCAGATGATTAAATCGCATTTGATTTGTTGGCAGTCAAAGTCGATCGATGAAGTGTTGAATTATGCAAAATACTGCAGTGATGAGATTGAGACAAAGCAGAAAAGATTGAAGGAAAAGGTGATGGTGATGCAGCTCAGAGCAGCTCAGACAGGTTTACAAGGTTTGCAAGGTTTTCAACAACAGATGCCGCAGCAGCAGCAACAGGGAAATGCTATGTTTCAGCCACAGATGAGAGGCAGAGGCCGAGGAGGTTTTGTGAATAATGGTCCTGATTTGAATACCGTTATGATTCCAAATGGTATACAGGCAATGAAGAAGGTGATGCCATGTCACACGTGCGGAATTGTCGGGCATTGGAAACGGGAGTGCCCAATGATGGTGCAGGAAGGTGTAGGTCAGCAAAACAATGATGTCAATGCATTTCAGACTATGAGAGGACCGAAACTGAGAGGTCCGAACCCAAATTTTCAAAACAATATAAACCAGATGCAGGGTCTACAACCCATGCAACCGCAACAGGTGCAAATGCCTCGTGTGCAAATGACACAATTGCAGCCAATGCAACAGCAGTTTCCTATGGTACCTAATCAGCAAATGCAAATACCCTTAGCACCAATGAATCAGCAGCAAGCAATGCTTCCTCGACAGGTCACGGGTCAGGGAATGAGTCAAAATGACACAGTACACCAATTCCCACTACACAGCGAGAATGGAATAAACGATGCATGGGAGAGTGAAAGTTCAGATGAGGAGGGAAATTGTGTGCTTGCAGCATCTTTGGAAGTTGATCAAAAGGGTCCGTATGTGGAGGGAAGAGTTATGGGTCATCGCGTTTCATTCTTGGTTGACACAGGAGCTACACGTTCCACTGTTAGGAGCATTGAAGTGCCAAATTTGCAACTTTCAGGGAGAACGGTTCAAGTAGTGGGAGTAGCAAATAGGTACCTGACGAACCCAATCACAGATCCAGTACAAGTCAGAATTGGTAACTATCAAGGGTCACATAATTTTGTGGTATGTGACTCAAGCCCGATATCACTGTTAGGGAGAGACCTATTGTGCAAATTGGGATGTTCGATTATGTGTTCAAACGATGGAATTAGAATTCAGACGAGCAGTGATGGGGAAGAAGAGGACAGTGTAGAAGGGGATGAGATGGAGACTGTCGATGAAGAGTATCCTCTGATTACCCTTTTTCCAATGATCACTGAAGCAGATATTCCAGCTGAGTTACAGGAAACAGTCGGAAAAGAAGTGTGGGATATGACAGGAAAAGAGGTGGGATTGGTGAAAGGAGTGGAACCAGTGAAAGTGACCGTAAAACCCAATGTAACCTTTCCCCAGACCCCACAATAGCATATGGCC
Organism: Pleurodeles waltl; assembly: GCF_031143425.1. Taxonomy (NCBI): domain Eukaryota; kingdom Metazoa; phylum Chordata; class Amphibia; order Caudata; family Salamandridae; genus Pleurodeles; species Pleurodeles waltl. Next base: position 125,559,573 of record NC_090436.1, on the reverse strand, counting down.
CAAGACACCCTCATGAAAGTCGCCCAACTCATTGATGAGTTTGTAAAGCAGGGAGTACTGAAAGAAGTGTTAAGCAGTCCATGTAATTCACCAATTATGGGACTAATAAAGCCAAGTGGAAAGGTCCGAATTGTGCAGGACTTGAGGAAAATAAATGACATAATAATTAAATGCTTCCCTGTAGTACCAAATCCAGCTGTGATAATGTTTCAAGTCCCTTGTGATGCCGAGTGGTTCTTAGTCATCGACTTGTCACAAGCATTCTTTTTGGTGCCTCTTCATGAGGACAGCCAATTTCTCTTTTGTTTCAAATTCTTAGACAGAGTTTACAGTTGGTGTCGAATTCCTCAAGGGTTTTCGGAGTCACCGTCAATTTTCAATCAGATTCTAAAGAAAGATTTGGAAGCGTTGGAATTGCCATTCGAGTCAACCTTAGTACAGTACATTGACGACTTACTGATTGCATCCAAGACAGAAAGTGACTGCACAGCCGACACCATTGCCCTATTGAACCATTTGGGAAGGAATGGACACAAGGTGTCTCCTTCAAAATGACAGTTCGGTCAGAAGAAAGTGAAATATTTGGGTCACCAAATAGAGAAAGGGTCATGAAAAATTATGAAGGAAAGAATAACAAGTGTACTTCAAATGAGTCCTCCAAAGACGAGGAGGGAGGTGAGAAAGTTTTTGGGAATGGTGAGTTACTGTCGCCAATGGATTCCCAACTTCTCAACCCTAGCAAAACCTTTACTGAAACTGACTCAGAAGGATGCATTGGATGAAATTGAACTGAAAGGAGAAGAGATGGATGCTTTTATTGAATTGAAAGAATGCATGTGCAGGGCTCCAGCTTTAGGTATGCCTGACTACACAAAGCCTTTCACATTGTTTTGTCATGAACGTGATGCATGTTCCTTGTCTGTCTTGACCCAAGCCCATTGTGGCGTAAACAGACCAGTAGCATATTTTTCAGCTACTTTGGATCCGGTCGCAGCAGCACTGCCAAGGTGCTTGCGCGCCTAGCCGCAGTTGGTATCAGCCTCACTCAGAGTGAAGGAATAGTGATGGGACACCCTTTAACAGTCATGGTCCCTCACTCAGTTGAGATACTTTTGACACGTTCCCGAACACAGCACATGACTGGTGCTAGACTCACAAGGTACGAAACAATAATTCTGGGATCACCTAATGTGCAGCTGAAAAGGTGCACTACGTTGAATCCAGCAACCTTGTTTCCCAGTGAAAATGCTGAAATTGAGAACGTTGAAGACATCGAGCATGACTGTCTTCAGGTGACTGAATTTTGCACCAAACCAAGACCTGATATCAAAGATACCCGATTGGAAGAAAATGATCAAATTATTTTTGTCGATGGTTCATGTTTAAGAGATGCACTGGGTGTATTGAAAGCAGGGTACGCTGTATGCACAGTAACAGGTGTTTTGGAAGCATCTTGGCTTCAAGGAGTTTACTCTGCACAAGTAGCAGAATTGGTAGCCCTTACTAGAGCTTGCCAACTATCTGCATTGATGAAAGTTACCATTTACACTGACAGCCAGTACGGGTTTGGAATAGTGCATGATTGCGGACAATTGTGGTCACAGAGAGGCTTCATGACCTCTTCAGGATCGCCAGTGAAAAATGGCGAAAGAATAAAAGAATTGTTACATGCCATCCAACTACCAGGAGAAGTAGCAGTGGTAAAATGCAGTGCAAATTCGAAGGGACAAGATTATGTTTCTCTGGGAAATGGATATGCGGATCAAGTCGCAAGGTTTTGCGCATTGAACTGTATATTGCTTAGGGATGAATGGAATTTGATAAGTGAACCAGAACTCGAACCAAGCGAAATATTTGCTCTAAAGGTGATAGATACGATGGACGAATTGAAATCCTTACAGAATGATGTCAGTGAGGATGAGAAACTTTCGTGGACCAAATCACAATGTGTAAAGAGACTAGGGGGGTCATTCTGACCCCGGCGGGTGGCGGGAGCCGCCCGCCTGGAGGGAACCGCCAGAAGACCGTACCGCGGTCAAAAGACCGCGGCGGTCATTCTGGGTTTCCCACTGGGCTGGCGGGCGACCGCCAAAAGGCCGCCCGCCAGCTCAGTGGGAAACAGCCCTCCATGAGGATGCCGGCTCCGAATGGAGCCGGCGGAGTGGAGGATGTGCGACGGGTGCAGTGGCACCCGTCGCGTATTTCAGTGTCTGCAATGCAGACACTGAAATACAAAGTGAGGCCCTCTTACGGGGGCCCCTGCAGTGCCCATGCCATTGGCATGGGCACTGCAGGGGCCCCCAGGGGCCCCACGACACCCCTCACCGCCATCCTGTTCCTGGCGGGCGGAACCGCCAGGAACAGGATGGCGGTGAGGGGGTCGGAATCCCCCATGGCGGTGCAGCAAGCTGCGCCGCCATGGGGGATTCCCAGGGCAGCCGAAAACCGGCGGGAGACCGCCGGTTTTCCTGTTCTGACCGCGGCCGAACCGCCGCGGTCAGAATGCCCAAGGGAGCACCGCCAGCCTGTTGGCGGTGCTCCCGCGGTCCCCGGCCCTGGCGGTATTTACCGCAAGGGTCGGAATGACCCCCTAGATGAATTATGGGTTTCAAGTGAAGGGAAATTCGTTCTTCCAAATAGCCTTTTGACACAGATAGCCAGATTTTACCATGGACAAGCTCATCTTGGGAGGGATGCCATGATTAGGTTGTTTAAAACTGATTGGTTTAACCCCAAATTCCGTCAAGTTGCTGAAGCAGTTTGCCACCGTTGCGTCATTTGCCAACAGATGAACGCAGGGAAGGGAACAGTAGTAAATTTGAGCCACATTGGAAGGGCAGGGGGTCCATTCAGCAGGATGCAAATGGATTTCATTGAGATGCCTGTGCATGGAGGCTTGAAATATGTGTTGGTGGTTGTGTGCATTTTTAGTCACTGGATTGAAGCATACCCTACACACAGAAATGATAGTCTCACGGTTGCAAAACTACTCTTGAGAGAGTTAATACCACGTTTCGGATTCCCGATCTTTTTAGAATCAGATAGGGGAAGTCACTTCAATAATGAAGTAATAAAATTGCTTTGTGCAGCACTGAACATTGAGCAAAAGCTGCATTGTAGCTATCGCCCTGAAGCATCAGGTCTAGTGGAACAAATGAATAGCACATTGAAATCGAGAATGGCGAAAATATGTGCATCGACAAACTTGAAATGGCCTGACGCATTGCCTTTGGTACTAATGTCAATGAGAAACACCCCTGACAGAAAGACTGGACTGTCCCCACACAAGATTCTCATGGGCAGAGCTATGAGACTTCCAGCAGTTTCTGCAAATGCGCTTTTGAATATTACAGATGATATGGTGTTAGACTACTGCAAAGGTCTAGCTGATGTGGTTCCATCTTTCTCTCACCAGGTGGAGGCAACCACCTTGCCACCGATCCAAGGTCCAGGACACGCCCTGAAAGCAGGTGACTGGGTCGTGATAAAGAAGCACGTGAGGAAGTCGTGTTTGGAACCCCGTTGGAAAGGACCTTTCCAAGTGATTTTGATGACTACCACCGCTGTGAAGTGTGCGGGAGTTCCCAACTGGATCCATGCCAGTCACACAAAGAGGGTATTGTGTCCCACAGACGAGGAAGTTGAAGCGCTGAAGTTGCCAGCACCTGATAACAAAGTACCAAGCGCTGAGACAGAGCGAAAAAGAACTAGAAGCGAACAGGCAGAAATAGAGGAGGGAGAAATATTCTCTGAGGACGAAGCAACTGATTCACTTGGGGAAGACCAAGGAGGAGCCTCAGACAGCGACGAAGCAGCTGAAGGTAACAAAGAGCCTGAAGCAGCTGAAAGTGACAAAGAGCCTGAAGAAAGTAACGGTGACAAAGGGCTCGAAACAGGTGAAGAAGCAGGAGAGCCTGATCAGAGGAGGGCTTTCCCAGAAGCAGACGATACAGAAAAAGAAAAGGAAAACCTGATTGACTCCCCAGAAGGAGGGGACAAGGCAGAACAGAACGAAGCTGCTCAAACTCCTTCAGAAGAGATTGCAGGTCCATCAAGTGGACACAGTGCAAAAAGAAGACCAAGCATATCGCCAGTAAAATTAAGAACTAGAGAAACGTTGAACGACAGTGAAGGGCCAAGAGTGAAAGAGAAAAGAAAGGAATTGTCTGTTGTAGTACCAACACCAAGTGAAGAAAAGGACTTGGGCAAAGAGGAAAGTACCAGTGAGAAAGAATCAAAGAGAGATGCAAAGTTGAAAAGAAAAAGGATACCGAGCAGGAGGTATTCCGGTCCGGAGTGGGCGTACGTAGCCAATAACGATTGGTCAGACGAATTCGTATCCCTCAGTCTTGAGAACGAAGAGGCAGAACTTCATTTTGGAAATAAAAACTTTATGGACTCTGTTGACTGAAACCATTGATCACTTGATTGACTTTTCAACCGGCTAAGACATTGCTAACTTGATTGACTTTGAAACCGATTTTGAGACAACGCTGCTAAAGAAAAGTGTGTGAACATTGAACTCGTTCAGCTTTGTGAATACCTGCAAATACGCTTTGATAAGGTGTCTTCGACTTTCTGATTCTATACAGATCATGACTAGCTTCACTACACAGGGGCGTAAAATGAAGTATTGTAAATACATGTGTATAGGCTTAATAACCGCATGCGTACTAATAATCGTAGCAATAGTTCTTGGAATGCATGGTAAAAGTGAGAGTGAGACGAATGATGCTTCTACTTCTAAACCTATTATCGTTACTGAACTAACAGCTCTGAAGAGACTTGAGCAAGACGAGAGACACTTGCATGATAAGAAGGAACTTTCATCTAACGTTTTCTATCGCTTACTGAGTGAGTATGTGGAGACCATGGATGCGAAAGATTGTTATGTGTGTACACAAATACCTACCTCAGTAGTGGAAGGGGTAACGTATCACAGCATGCCTCTTACGTATGGAATTACATGTAGTATAGTAGCTTCCAGATTTTATGCTCAAAAGGACATTCATTATTTCTATACTAATTACGATGTTACTTTTGCATATGTCCACATAATAGGGCATTTAAGTAAGATAGCTCGAGATTATTATGCCAAATTAATGAGGGAATTCTTCGAACCGATGTCACCTTTTCACACAGCTCACGCACATAGAGAGAACCTTACATGCTTGCTTTCACCAGTAGAAATAGAATTTTTAGACCGCACTGATGATAGGAAGAATGAAATGAAGGAGAAATTAGAGAGGGAATTACACGAAAGGACGTCTGTAGATAATTATGCTTTTGCTGCAATAAAGACACAAGGGAAAATAGCTTTAGATACATTGCATGTAGGAAGATTTTGTATACATAGATTTCCATCATATTATGACACAGTTTTTGTGGGAACGAGTGAATGTAAACATACGTATGCATTTCAATCTAAGTGGACGTTCATGCTGAATGGACAAGACCCAGTTATTCCTGGAGTATATTATATTTGTGGACTCAACGCCTATTATCGTCTTCCTAAAGGATGGTATGGGAGGTGTTATTTGGGAATAGTGTTCCCAAAGGTTTACCAACTAGACGACTTAAAGAAATTTCCAAGGCTGTCTGAATCACATCATGTTCAGAAAAGGGAGACAGCTTCTGGTGTGGTAGGAGATATATTTGGAGCATTGATTCCTTCAGTAGGAGTCATATTGAATTCAATCAAAATACGAAAGTTGTCTACTATTGTGGATAACATGCTGACAAAGTTTTCAGGAGCTATAATCCTGATGGATGCTGAACTCGCTGCAGAAAGAGGTATGACTCTTCAAAATCGGCTTGCCTTAGACATTCTTTTAGCAAAGGATGGCGGCGTTTGCAAAATGCTTGGTACACGTCACTGTTGTACATATATACCAGACAACAGTGGAAAAATTAGAACGATGCTTACAAATTTAACTAAAGAAAGTGTAGATTTAAAGGAATTGAAAGAACCCGGAGTTTGGGAGAAAGTTGGAAAAGGATTTGCTTCTGTGGGAAATTGGCTCAGCAACGTTTGGAACGGATTGTTACTAAAAATAGTAAAGGGAATATTGATAATATTAATTTGTTTATTAGGCTCTTGGGGAATATGGAAAGCTTTCAAATTGTTAAAAGCAAGGAACAAAAGAAAAAGAGAAGAGAAAATAGAGAACAAAATGGTGGAAATATATAGGGAGAAGTCAAAAGGGACTAAAAGAAAAAGGGAATTGACTGAAGTGCCAAATTACTATACAGAATTTTAATGGAATAAAATTTGTGGGTAGATTTGATGTGATGACATAATTAGTCATCAGAGGAGGGATTGATGACGCAGAAAAAGAAGGTCCGATATATATTCATGTATACCGTGTAATCAATACATATAATGAAGTGTGATTTTGATAAAGAAATAATGTACGAGGGAAATTGTGCCCTCAGGGTAGTTCGCCATCATTATAAACAAGCTTTATTAATCACGAAGTATTAAAAATGTAGTAATCCGTCATAATCGCAAATGTATGCCATGATTTCTTGTTTGAAAACTGTTTTGCTTAGCTTAAATTTAGTACAGGCTTTGGCCTAGTTGCTTGGTTTCAAATTCTAACTGCGTGATTTTTTTCCTTGAACTAATGAAACATATATTCTTGCTTGAAGTTGTATTTTTCCAGTAGAAACTGGCTGGTACACTTATCTCCAAGGTTTCGTGCTAGGCCGGTTACATCCCCTTTGATACAAGGTCAGTCTCTGCAGGTGCGGACAATGAAGGTACAGATAGTAAAATAATTGGCAAACCATGATACAATTTGTGTTCCAAGGCTCCAAGGACAGTGTATGCATAAATGGGCGCTAGTAAAAGACAATTTTTGATTGGACAATTTGAAGCCAACCTATGAACCCTCCAATGGAAGACCCTGCAGAATTTGGAATGTTTCTTACTTAAACCCACCGGACAAAGAGAAGTCAGCCATTTTCCTCGATGCCAGTTTGAAGCCTGATGCCAGACTCCATTTTGGACGACACCCTGATGCCCTTTTCTCTATCTGAGAGAAAGAGACTTTAAGAATTCTCACCCTAGAGACTTTAACTTTGATTTGCCCCCCATCTTGCCCATGCAGTAACTTTGCCCCATTCTCCTTGCCGTTGCAAGGAAGCTTGCCCTTAAACTTTGCCCCTTTGAAACTTGCCCCATGCTGATCAACCGGTACCTGAAGGACGAAGACTTTTCTTGAATGCGGATTGTATTTGGTAAATATGAAAGGATAATTGTATTATGCATTGTGTTTTTCCTTTTAGGTACCAACTGCTATTTTGATAGGATCCTAGCTAGAAGTTTTCCAAATTTGTGTTGACTAAATTCGTTTTGCATGAAGTCCCACATGCCAATGCTAATTAGAGGTTAGTCGAGGTATTCATTCAATGTATCATGAAGAATTGAAATCTTGTTATGCTGACCGAATGTATGCAATTAGTCAAATACGGTTAGTCACATTGGTGATTTGCATTGCTATAACAGAGTGTATTATTATCCAGATTTTACGTAGATTGCGTTTCTTCCGCCGTTATGGACAGCTAGTAATGTTCATATACATATATCAATTGGTTTTGAGACATATATACATCGTGCTAGCTTTGTTAATATAGGGAAATAAATTCACTAACTTTTAATAAACTGGTGTGGTTATTCATGACTGAAAGGTCATGGTGCGCCGAAATACCAACTGTTATTGATTTCTGATGTGTTATATTGATCAATTAATTGAGTATTAAATACCGATTTCAGTAGTTATTGATTATTGATCTGAGTGACTCGACTATTGCGGATGAGGAGAGTCCGACTCGGTTAAAAGATTCACCGACCTCCAACGTGTCCAGGTACAGGTAATTTATAAGGGCTGGACACGTTATCATATGTCTTTTCGCAATAGAAACTTACCTTTTGGGCAAAAATCAGCACTTTAGGAGGACTGTACATAAAATAAGCAGAAAAATACCATCAGTGTCTTATGGTGGTAAGGTGATGGTGTAATTTCAACATAGCTGGTCCATCATTTGAAAATAAAAAACTTATAAGTACAACTAATAATTATAGTTTAAAATTATTCGGTAGTACAAGCGGATTTTGGGAATGGATTGGCTAGTAAGCTTCTACGGCACTCAGGCCAGTATCACAAGTGAGAGAGTAGAGAATGAGGGTTTTTCCAGACCTGCTATATCCTATTTACAGACACATCAGAGCATGTGTTAGTGAGTCAGACCTTAATAAGTAAACTTACAAGGAAGACGAATAGGCCGATGGACCCTTTGACTCACTTTAAGTATTTCCCACCATATATCCCATACCAAATGCATATCAATAACAACAATAATCAATAGGAGTCAGTAATTTCCGCTCACCATGACCTTGCGATCATGAATAACCACACCTTAATGTAGAACTTAGAATGTTTATTTCCCTATATTAGCAATGATAATGTCACATAACTTATTCTCAAAATCAAATGATAATCATACAGAAACAATACTGGCCAAAGCAGCGAAACAATCACAATCTAATCAAAGCTTAAGCTACTACGCATTCTAATGTTACAGTGCAAATTAATAGCAGAAATAACTGTGCAAACAATATTACATACATTTAGATTCAACAAGAAAAAGACATCAACTGTTATTTAAAGAAGCAAACTTTATGAGTGAAAACCCTAACTAACACCGGATTAGAAGAGCATGTTCGGACTTCTTACAAAACAATTTAGTCACACAAATTTGGAAAAGCATCTAATTATGGTTCAATCAAAATATCGGTTTGTACCTAGAAACAAGAGCAAATAGACATATCTATCAGTAAAGTCATGGTATACGTTTCCTCAGTATGGTTCAGCAAGCTCAGACAGTCTTCGTCAACAGGACATCAGTTCGGTCAGCGATACATCAGGATTCAGCATCAAAGTTCAGAAAAAGCAAAGTCTCTCTAAGCAGTTCGAAAGGATATAGCTAAGCTCTCAAGACAGTTAAGAAGAATATCGCAGAATGGCCTCTCTCCTTCTGGTGCAGTCTGGCTAAGTTAGATTTCCTAAAACTTCTTCTCACATCCTAATTGGTCAGGGAATCGCATGTTCACCTTTAGTCAGATGAAAACTAAACCCCTAATCTAAACTTTCACTACTACATGGCTCACATGTCGATGATTGGCTCCTTTTCTCCCGCTCCCATTATTCGGCTAGTCAGGTATCAATATTGTTGCAGCTTGTACTCCAGTCAGTGCATCCATTGTCTTCTCCTGGGAAGGTCAGTCTTACATACATTACATTAAACATTGTTTCACTAGCAACTACATCATCTTCTAGCAAGCAGTTTCTCATGAGAAAGAACTTCACCTACAAGCACATAGTCAGTACAGTGGAAAATCACAATTTAATTCTCTAAGCATCCATTTTATAAAACACCTCAGAAATGCAGCTTGACAGGAGGCTGGGAAACTAGGCCAAGACCTCGCTAAGTTAAGGGCTTCAAATTAATAAAGCTAATACATAAAGCATAACCTTTAATATGACATATTACTACATTAATCAAACATAAGCTCAACATTTCATATTAAGAAGCCATTATTAAGTATACTTTGTGAACACTAGCGGCCACTTTGGTGGGTGCACCATCAAATGTGTGCATTATTTTTCTCTACGTTAATACATTTTCTACACAAATCCAACACTCAAAATACATAAATATTCATTAATAAACTCAATAAAAACTCTGCAGTAACAATCCCTCCTGATGAGTAAATGTGTCATCACTCTAAATCTTCCCACACAAATTTTTGCATCAGCTAAAATTCTGTCATTTCAATCCCTTCAAATCTCCGTTCCCTTTTTGAATTTCCCCTAAACAATTTTTCTCTTTTCATGTCTTCCCTCCTCTGATCATTTTTTGTCGTCTTCAATTTAATCATTTAAAATTTTTTACATATTGCCCATTCTCCAGTTATGCAAATCACAATAATCAATATCCCTTGTATTATTTTCAATAATACCCCTTTCCCAATGTTGCTGAGCCAATTTCCCACTGAAGCAAATCGTTTGCCAACTTTCTCCCAAACACCTGGTTCTTTCAACTCTTTCAAATCAGCACTCTCATTAGTCAGATTAGTAAGTAACCTTCTAATTTCTTTACTATTATCAGGAATGAACGAACAGCAATGCTTCAAATTAAACATTTTGCAAACTCCGCCATCTTTTTCTAAAATAATGTCTAACACAAGGCAGTTCTGAAGAGTCATAGCTCTTTCAGCGGCCAATTCGGTATCAGGATCATGGCTCCTGAAAAGTTTGTCAGCATGTTATCCACAATAGTAGACAACTTTCGAATCTTTATCGAATTCAGAGCAACTCCTACTGAAGGAATCATTGCTTCAAATATATGCTCCAAATATATCTCACAATATATCAGAAGGAGACTCTGTCCTTTCTCTAATGTGATGTAATTCAGTCAATTACGGTAATCTCTTTAAGTCATCCAATTGAAAAATCTTTGGGAAAACTATCCCCAAATAACATGTGCCATACCATTCTCTTGGAAGACGGTAATTAGCATTAGGTCCACAGACATAATAATAAACCAGGAATTGCTGGATCCAGTCCATTCAACATAAATGTCCATTTACTCTGAAACAAAAACACATGTCAACATTCACTCGTTCCCACAAACAAAGTGTCAGTATTAGATTTAGGTCTATGTACACAGAGCTTCCCTATGTGTTGCACGTCTAATGCTAATTTCCCTTGTGTTTTTATTGCAATATAAGCATAATCATTTCTAAAAGTTCTTTTCGCTAAACCCTTTTCTAACTTCCCCTTCAATGCCTTTCTCCTGTCATCTGTGTGATCTAAGAAGCTCTTTTTTAAAAGTGTAAGCAAGCACATCAGATTATTCCTGTGAGCGTAAGATGCGCCAAAAGTTAATGTAGGTAAGAAACCTCTCACTAATACTATGCCATTATCCTTAGCTACTCTACTCAGGTACTTAATTGTGGGGACAAACAAAAACACCACATTGTGGTTGGAGTAGAAATACTGGATGTACTCCGGGTTATAGAATATTGTAGTAACAAACTACAACATATCCCATAATTAAGAGGCAAACTATGATAGGTAACTCCTTCTTCGACTGATGAAGGAATCTATGCACACATAACAATTCTTCGCATCCCTTGTCTCAACATATTCACTCAATAAGCGATAGTACACATTAGAAGAAAGTTCCCCTTATGCATTATCTACATGCAGATACTTCTCATCTAACCTAAACTTCTCTATCACTGTTAATACAGTAGTTGTCTCTAAAGCTGAAGTATGGTTGGCTTGTACACTTGTCAAAAACAGTCATACCCACAATCAATATCACACACAATATCACACACACAGTTGCCAAACCAATACTCATGTATATACAGCACCTGTTTTTCCTGCTGGCTAATGTTACTCATGATCTGTAAAGAATAAGAAATTAGAAGAGAAACATTTCATAACTATGCAGCAAAAATCAAAAACAAAAATCTTTTTTCAGCAGGTATTTACAGCTTTCAGTTACACTTCCAGGGTCCCTTTTCTCAAAATCAGTAAGTTTATAAAAATCAGTTTAGCAGCTTGTCAAATCAGGTTTCAAAAAAGGCTTTTCCAGTTACTTTCAACAATGTCTTTTCTCTTTGCACTGTACTCAAATTTGTCTCAACAGTTCAGTTCATTGATTTCCTTTAAGTGCCAAAATATTGACCTGGAATGTCTCAATCAAACCAAAAAGACAAAAATTCTCTTTGCTTCTCAAATTTCAAATTCCATAGCACAGGTGAAGTGTTACATCCTCGCTGTGCCCTCCAGTGCTAAACTGCTCCTGCTATCTCCCTAAAATAAGGTACAATTGGCCTATACCTAGTTGTCACATTTAATTTACTTGTAGGTCCCTAGTAGATGATACTCCATGTACCCAGGGCTTGCAAATTAAATGCTTCTAGTGGGCCTGCAGTACTCATTTGCAACATGTTGCAGGCCTGTCTCTGCAACCTGCATTGCAGTACTAAAGTGCCATTTCGATCTGGCAAAATAAACCTTTTTCCAAGGCCTACGCCTTTATTTTTAATACTTACAAGTAACCCGTAGGGTAGGCCCTAAATGCTCATAGGGCCGGGTGCATTAGATTCAGAAAGTAGAGCATGTGAGTCTGAGTTTTACATGTCCAAGTGGTGAAAACCTATTAACGTAATTTTTCATTAATTCACAGCATCTCTCTCCCATAGGATAACTTTGAGTTACGTTTGGTAGCAGATAGAAAAATGATGTCTACACTCAAATGAATTGTAACTTAAATCCCTCTTCAACGGTAAATTCAAATTTTAAGTCAAACTTCTGAAATTTGTATTTTCCTGACCATTTGGTGCCTGCTGCCTGTGTCCGGGGTCACATGGCTGTGAAAAGTTGGCAGTTGCAGTTGGCCTATGTCTGGCCTCCCAGACATAAGTTAAAGAGAGGCTATGGGGGTCATTACAACCCTGGCGGACGGTGTTAAAGCTGCGTAAATACAGCAAACAGGCAGGCGGACAAAAAAAGGGAAATATGACCCTGGCGGTAACCGCCAACAAAGACAGCCACTTTAACACACTGCCCGCCACGGCGGTACAGACAAGCAGCGCGGCAGTTACCGCCAACAGACAGGCAGGAGACAATGTACCGCCCACACAATTACAACCCGCCAATCCGCCACCTTTTCCGGGGCGGATTCACTGTGGATAAAAACACGGCGGAAACAGCTTTTGCTGTGGGAAAACGCTCACCTGAACACATCCCACGAGGAAGGAGGACACCATGGAGGCCAAATTACAAATCCTACCTGCCCTTGTCTTTCTGCTCCTCTACGACCAACAGCTACGTAGGCGCCAAAGACACCGGCGAGTACTGCACCTACGACACGGGGAGGGGGAGGCAAAATTAGGGGGACACCCAACAAACACCCCCTCCCCACCCTCGCATATTACAACATACACACCAATGCAGTCACAAAAATCACAGTAACAACCCACAATCCCCCGGGAAGAATGAAAACACAAAGCAAATTTCGGGCAAACATTGTAATGTGGCAATATACATGTCATACAAAAATATACAGATATATATATCTCAAAATCACTCTTATTTACACATACAATCCGAGAAGTAGTGCAGATATGTACACAACAATGTCCGTGCACCAACAGTCCAAAAATGCATGGGCGAGGCCCACAAACTATACCTGACCAAAATTAGAGAGAACACTGCTGGGGCATCAGATAGAAACACTACAGGCACCTCAGGGGGAAGGGAAGGGGGGGCACCTCAGCCACATGAATGCGAAGCCAGATCCACGACGGGGCTCCATGCCCATTGATGTATCCTGGGGAGTGCAAAGCCACAGTCTCTCAAGTCTCTACAGTGGGTGGCTTGCCCACTGTGCCATCCTGGGGAGTGCAAAGCCACAGTCTCTCAAGTAGATGCAGTTCTCTACTGGCACTGGGTGGGACTGGTGCCCAGACTGGATGAGTCTCCCCGTGAAAGTTCATGTCCTGTCACCGTCCCAGCTGCACATGGGAGAAGGATGCCTGATGTGGTGGCCGTTTCATTCCTACACGGTGCATGCCCTGTTCAGCGGTGCTTTGACATGGCGGTTCAGGACTGTTCAGCGGTGCTTTCACATGGCGGTTCCGGTCTGTTCAGCAGTGCTTTGCCATGGCGGTCTTTGCCCTGTTCAGCTGTGCTTTGACATGGCGGTTCAGGACTGTTCAGCGGTGCTTTGACATGGTGGTTCTGGACTGTTCAGCGGTGCTTTGCCATGGCGGTCTTTGCCCTGTTCAGCGGTGCTTTGCCATAGCGGTCTTTACCCTGTTCAGCGGTGCTTTGCCATGGCGGTCTTTACCCTGTTCAGCGGTGCTTTGACATGGAGGTTCAGGACTGTTCAGCGGTGCTTTGCCATGGCAGTTCTGGACTGTTCAGCGGTGCTTTGCCATGGCGGTCTTTGCCCTGTTCAGCGGTGCTTTGACATGGCGGTTCTGGACTGTTCAGCGGTGCTTTGCCATGGCGGTCTTTGCCCTGTTCAGCGGTGCTTTGCCATGGTGGTCTTTGCCCTGTTCAGCGGTGCTTTGACATGGAGGTTCAGGACTGTTCAGTGGTGCTTTGCCATGGCGGTCTTTGCCCTGTTCAGCGGTGCTTTGCCATGGCGGTCTTTGCCCTGTTCAGCAGTGCTTTGACATGGCGGTTCTGGACTGTTCAGCGGTGCTTTGCCATGGCGGTCTTTGCCCTGTTCAGCGGTGCTTTGACATGGTGGTTCAGGACTGTTCAGCGGTGCTTTGCCATGGCGGTCTTTGCCCTGTTCAGCGGTGCTTTGCCATGGCGGTCTTTGCCCTGTTCACCGGTGCTTTGACATGGCGGTTCTGGACTGTTCAGCGGTGCTTTGCCATGGCGGTCTTTGCCCTGTTCAGCGGTGCTTTGACATGGCGGTCTTTGCCCTGTTCAGCGGTGCTTTGCCATGGCGGTCTCTGGACTGTTCAGCGGTGCTTTCACATGGTGGTTTGGACTGTTCAGCGGTGCTTTGACATGGCGGTTCTGATACGGACATTGGTGTGTGGCATGACGTTCTCTACAATGGGCATTGGTGGGTGGCATGACGTTCCATCATTGCCCAGCGGGGCTGTGGCATCCAAGCCCCTCCTGGACTGTGACTCCGGCGGTGGTCTCCTGACCAGTAACGATACTTGGGCCCTCCTGGGCTGTGACTCTGGCGGTGGTCTCTGGACCAGTGACGATACTTGGGCCCTCCTGGGCTGTGACTCTGGCGGTGGTCTCAGGACCAGTGACGATACTTGGGCCCTCCTGGGCTGTGACTCTGGCAGTGGTCTCAGGACCAGTGACGATACTTGGGCCCTCCTGGGCTGTGACTCCGGCGGTGGTCTCTGGACCAGTGACGATACTTGGGCCCTCCTGGGCTGTGACTCTGGCGGTGGTCTCTGGACCAGTGACGACGGTGCTGGCGGTTGTGTCTGGACCGCCGGAAATGATGGCGCACTTCTCCGCCGTGACATTCACAACTGGCTGGGCAGACTTCCTCTGGACCTTCCCCACCTTTGTTGGAGTTACAGCTGACTTACCAATCCCCTTCGAACCCATGTCACTTGTTGTCCCACCAGGAGTCTTAACAGGGTCCCGTCGGCCACTCTCCAATTTTAGAGCCTTTACAGGGAGTGGGCTGCCAGTGCCTTGGCTCCGGGTCCTACTGCCTGCCCTGGTGGCCGGTGCACTCCACAAACCTTGAACACGCACCACTGGTATTGGAGGCTTTTTGGCTGAGGCGCTACGACGGGACTGATGAATTGGAGGGGGGGGTGGGGGCAAAAAGGTCAATTTGACATAGGGACAGTTTCTGATGGACACTGGGATGGGTAGCTGGAGGGGGTCTGGGAGTGGAGGAAGAGGAGGTGGTTGTAGGAGGTGTCACTTTAGGTGTTTTGGGTGCAGGTGCAGGTACTGGAGGCTGTCGTGAGGTGGATGGCTGTTGGGTGAGTGATTGCCGGTGTTTGTGTACTTTGGGAGGGGGCGTCACAGACACACTGGGAGAGGACACAGGGGACGTGTAAATGGCAGTGGAGGTGGTGAGTGCAGGTGAGCGGCTTGTGGTGCTGGGTGTCCTGGTGCGAGTCCTAGTGCCTGTAGATGTGGTGCATGCAGGTGTGTGTGTAGACGAGACTGGGAGGGAGGAGGGAGAAGAGGAGGAGGGGGACACAGTGGAGATAGTGGATGTTGCTGTGTCTGTATGTGGGTGAGGCTTGCATGAGTGCCTGTGGTGTGTGTGGTGCCTATGTTTGCTTGAGCTACTTGTGTGTGTTGACTTGTGTGCATGCTGGTCTGTAGGTGTGCTTGGGATGGGCTGGGGTACAGGGGATTGGGTCTGGGTGGAGGAAGTTGGAGGGGGGAGGCTGGACACAGGGACAATGGCTGCCATCAGTGCTGAGGCCAGAGATTGCAGGGTTCGCTGAAGGACAGCCTGATCAGAATGAATGCCCTCCAGGAATGCATTACCATGTTGCAACTCTCGTTCTACACCCTGGATGGCATTCACAATGGTAGACTGGCCAACAGTGAGTGACCTGAGGAGGTCAATGGCCTCCTCACTGAGGGCAGCTGGGGTGACTGGGACAGGGCCTGAGGTGCCTGGGGCGAAGGTGATGCCCACCCTCCTGGGTGAGCGGGCACGGGGCGAAGGCTGAGGGGCTGCTGGGAGGGCGGTGCTGGTAGGGGAGGTGGCGGCTGTACCTGTAGAAGTGGGACGCACAGATGGTGCCGCCACCACAGAGGAGCTCCGATCGGTGGACGAGTCTGTGTCGCTGGCTGGTAATCCGGTGGCCGACGTGAAGCTCCCCTCGCCCTCCGTCCCACTGGTGCATTCAGAGTCTGTGGTGTGGCCCTCCATGGCCATGTGGGATGCAGCTCCCTCGTGCTCCGGTGCCACTGTACCTCCGCCTGATGATGCTGATGTACAAGAGGACAGGGAGAGCAGGAAAAGGGGGGGAGACAGAAGAAAGAGAGTTTTAGTGCATGGCATTCCGCTAACGTTGGCGGACAAGACAGACGCAGCAGCCCCCTCCATAACGCCGTGCTCCTGCCCTCTGCACATGCAATTTCTGGGATATGGCCAACATGGCAATGGTGGACATCTGCGCACATGGATGCCACAGGGGCAACTATACCTCAACTTGGCACTCTACTGAGGTGGGGTTGAGTGCCACATGGCCTACATTATGGGCCTGGGTCTAGGGACACCCACAGACCACCTCCCCCACCCAGACACCTCCACTGCACGCAAAGTCCGCAGAATGAGGTTGTACTCACCCCCTTGTGTCTGCTGTGATGTCCTCAATTGCCCATCCAACTCCGGGTAGGCCACCGCCAGGATCCGGAACGTCAGGGGGATCATGGTGCGACGGGCACCCCTCCCACATTGGGAGACCATCCCCTGCTGAGCCTCCGCCGTCTTCTTGCTGCAGCGGCGAATGTCCTCCCATCTCTTCCGGCAGTGGGTGCCCCATCTCTGGTGGGCCCCCAGGGTCCGGACCTCCTTGGCGATGGCAAACCAAATGTCCCTCTTCTGGTGAGCGCTGACCTACATGACATGCACAAGGGAAGAGGAACAGTCATTACCAACTGCACCGTCATGTGGCCCATTCAGTCACATGCATTAATGTTCTATGTACTCTGCCCCCTTCCCTCTTCCACCCAGCCCTCTCCACCCAGGCCTAGCCCATACAAAGTGCTCCCTGTGTACTAACCTGTTGGTCTGGAGGACCGTAGAGTAGCGTGTACTGGGGGAGGACCCCATCCACAAGTTTCTACAACTCCTCTGCAGTGAAGGCAGGGGCCCTTTCCCCAGACGCAGCAGCCATCGTCGCTTCCAGACCTAGGTCACAGCAGCACTAGCAGTGTAGGTCCTCTCCTGTCGAAGGTCAGGTATCTAGTGATTGAAGAGATAGAAAATGGCGGTGACGTCCGCGGCGGTGACGTCCGCGGCGGTGGGCATCATCACCGCTGGCGCACCTGTTCATTGGCTCCTGGGACCCATACGGTCCAATGTTAACCAATGCAGCATTGCGCTGCGGTCTACGACCACCTACCGCGACGGAGTGCAACGCCAGCGCAGTTACCCCACAATCCCATTGTCCCAGTTTAGAGATCAGGCAGCCGCCATTTCAGGGGCCCACATGGCTTCATTTACTACTGCGTCACACATAGCTAGGCCTACACTCAACACACATACAGGAAGGGTTTTGTGTCTGGTGTAGTTTTGTGTGTAACTGTGGGTACATACCTGGAGGAATAGTGACTTGTTCTTCGCTGTTGTCCTTCGTAGGCACCGTCAGCTGGGACATATGAGAAGATGGCGGAATCCTCCGGTGTACCGACCGCTGGTGGACCTGTTGACAATGGAAGAAAGATATGTCATTGTCACCTACAGGTTTGACCGTGCCACTATCCAGGAACTATGTACCCAGTTGGAGCCAGACCTGATGTCACCGATCCGCCATCCGACTGGAATCCCCCCTGATGTGCAGGTGCTGTCAGTGCTCCATTTCCTTGCAAGTGGGTCATTTCAGACAACAGTGGCCATGGCATCAGGGATGTCCCAGCCTATGTTTTCCAACGTCTTGTCCAGAGTGTTGTCTGCCCTGCTGAAACACGTAAGGAGATACATCATATTCCCTCAGGTGGAGGATTTACCTACAGTGAAAGGTGACTTCCATGCCCTTGGACAGATCCCCAACGTCATAGATGCCATTGATGGGACCCATGTAGCTCTGGTCCCCCCGCAGGAGTGAACAGGTGTACAGGAACAGGAAGAGTTATCATTCCATGAATGTCCAGATGGTCTGTTTGGCAGACCAGTACATCTCGCAGGTAAATGCTATGTTCCCTGGCTCTGTGCATGACGCCTAAATCCTGCGGAATAGCAGCATCCCTGATATGATAGGTCAACTCCAGAGGCACCGTGTATGGCTATTGGGGGACTCTGGTTACCCCAACCTTTCCTGGCTATTGACCCCAGTGAGGAATCCCAGGACCAGGGCAGAGGAACGGTACAATGATGCCATGGGCGGACTAGGAGGGTTATCGAACGCACCTTCGGCCTCCTTAAGGCCAGGTTCAGGTGCCTCCATATGACAGGTGGATCCCTATTCTACTCACCGAAGAAGGTGTGCGACATCATCGTCGCCTGCTCCATGCTCCATAATTTGGCATTGCTACGCCAGGTCCCTTTTCTGCAGGAGGATGATCCAGATGATGGTGTTGTAGCAGCTGAGGAGCCTGTGGAGCCTGTGGACAGTGATGAGGATGAAGCTGAGGAAGAAGAAAACAACAACAGGGAGTCAGTCATACAGCAATATTTCCAGTGACACACAGGTGAGAACATTTTCTGGTTTGACATTACATTAACTTTCACACGTCTACCTCTATCCTGTACCTACATTTCACTCACTATTTGTTAATTGAGTTGTACCCTTCCATTTCAGTTTCACAAGTGTGGTAACCTACATGTAAACTGCTTGCATCCTTCAAGGGCTTGTGATGTGTGACATAGGTATGTTAGCCTTACAATGGGTAATCCATTATGACACTGTGATTGATAATACAAAGTACCAAATCATAGACTGACTCCAGATTTTTTGGTGTTTCAAGGTTGTTTATTTAAGTGCTCATAAAATGTTGGGGGGTTGTAAAACGGTGATGGGTGATGGTGGAGGAATGTCCATGGCAGAGTCCAGTCTATTAGTCTCACAGGTGCACTGGCCATCTGGGCTTTGGAAGTGGAGCTGGGGCAGTTCGAATATGGACAGGGTAACAAAGTGGGACAGTGGAGGCAAAATCAGGGTGGTCTTATTTCCTGGCGGGGGTCTTGCCATCTTGCTCTGTCCTGTTCCTGGATCTCAGGGACCGCTTGCGTGGTGGTTGTCCGTCTGCAGGGGGTGGGGTGCTGGTGTGGTGGTCCTGTGGCGGTGCCTCCTGTCCACTAGCGCCGGCGGAGGTGGTGGGCAGTTCATCGTCCTGGCTAGTGTCAGGGGCCCCTTGGAGTGCCACGGTGTCCCTCAAGGTCTTTTGAATGTCCGTCAGCACCCCTACGATGGTGCCCAGGGTGGAGCCGATGGTCCTGAGCTCCTCCCTGAACCCCAAATACTGCTCCTCCTGCAGACGCAGGGTCTCCTGCAACTTGTCCAGGACCGTCGCCATCGTCTCCTGGGAGTGGTGGTAGGCTCCCATGATGGAGGAGAGGGCCTTGTGGAGAGGTGGTTCCCTTGGCCTGTCCTCCCTCTGTCGCACAGCAGCCCTCCCAGTTCCCCGGTGTTTATGTGCCTCCGTCCCCTGGACCGTGTGCCCACTACCACTGCCCCCAGGTCCCTGTTGTTGGGGTGGCGGGTTAGCCTGGGTGCCCTGTAGTGGTGGACACACCGCTGATAGACCTGTCCTGGGTAGGGAGGTTTTTGCCCGCAGGGTGGGTGCTGTGCTGGTGTTACCAGAGGGTGGAAGCTTGGTGTTGGGCTGTGGCTGGGCAAGGGGAACCGACTGTCCTGAGGCCCACGATGGTCCGGGCTGGTCATCAAGATCCAGTGGGGCAGAGCTGCTGTATTCACTGTGGGCCTCTTCTGTGGGTGGAGTGGTGTTGTCTGGACCCTCTGGTGTGGTGACGGACCTTCGGGTTCCTGCAGGGGTATAAGTATATGATTATTGCATGTGTGTGTTTCATGGTGTGCAATGGGTGGGTGTGCGTTAACCCCAGTGCAGGCATTCCTGTGTGGGGGCTTGTGTGATGATGGTTGGGGGTGTGTTCTGGGTATGTGCAGTGAGCATGCTTTAGTGAGGGGTGACCAGGCTTAGTTGTGTCATGCAGGGCTTGGTGTTGGGATGGGTGGTTTGTGTTATGGGTAGATTAGTGAGGATTTGGGGTGATAGGGGAGGGTGTGAGGGTGGGGGTGTGTGATAGCATGCAGGTAGGGTGGGGGATGTGATAGTTAAGATTTGACTTACCAGTGTCCCATCCTCCACCGACTCCTCCGAGGCCCTCAGGATGCAAGATGGTCAAAACGTGCTCCTCCCATGTTGTTAGTTGTGGAGGAGGAGGTGGGGGTCCGCCGCCAGTCCGCTGCACCGCGATGTTGTGCCTGGAGACCGTGGAACGCACCTTCCTCCGTAGGTCGTTCCACCTCTTCCTGATGTCCTCCCTATTTCTTGGGTGCTGTCCCACGGCGTTCACCCTGTCCACTATTCTGCGCCATAACTCCATCTTCCTGGCTGTTGATGTGTGCTGTACCTGTGAGTCAAATAGCTGTGGCTCTACCTGGACGATTTCCTCCACCATGACCCTAAGCTCATCCTCGGAGAAGCGGGGGTGTCTTTGGCGTGACATGGGGTGGTGTGTGTGAGTGTGGGGTGGTGTATGTGGTGATGAGTGTGGTGAGTGTAGTGGTATGTGGTGTTTTGTGCGTGGATGTTGTGTGGGTGATGGTGTTGTGTGCCTCTGTGTGATGAGGTTGTCAATAGCTGTGCTCTCTCTCTCGCCTTCTCTCAGAATTTCTGGTTGTAAGGGTTTGTGGATGATGTGGGTGTGTATTTTATATTGTGTTGGGTGTGTGGGAGTGGTGTGTGTATGTGTATCAGGTGTGTGTATTTGTAATTGTCCAATGTGGCGGTGTTTTAGAGCTGTGTCTGTATTTTGAGCACGGCGGTGTGTACTGCCAATGGAATACCGCGGTTGAATGACCGCCACGTGGATTCGTGGGTCGTAATAGCATGGGCGTGTTTCTGTTGGCGTGGAGATGGAGGATTTGTTTCCGCATGTTTATCGCTGGCCTTTGGTGTGGCGGTGTTGTGTGGGTGTCTGAATTTCGTCGGATTCCGTGATGTGTGTCATAATTGCTGTGGCGGTCTACCGCGGCCGTGGCGGTGTATTGGCGGTCTTCTGCACGGCGGTAAGCGCCTTATACCGCCAATGTTGTAATGACCCCCTATATGTTGGCAGGTTGGGCCATCCTGCCAGGATCATTGAGGCAGAGCTGTTCCCTGCCCTACTTACACTTCATCTTCAGAGCACACACGAAGGAACATGTGCTGGCATGTAGGCGGGTTGGTAGAAATGTGTTGTTGGTGCATGCATACATGCAAGTGAAGTGGTGTGTGTAAATAAAAAGAAACAACTTACCTTGGTTGCTGCATGACTTCCTACGTCCTACTTGCTCCAGTCTCCAGCAAATTCCCTTTAGCAGCACTGGTGCTACTCTCATGCTGGTAACCGGCATGAGGGAAGCACCAGGATTTGGGGGGTCCGGCCTCTCTCAGCTCTCTCAAGAACAGTGGAAGTCCGTGCTTTCACTAATCCAGCTGTCTTATGACAGCTAAGTTAGAGATGTTTAAAATGGCTGGCTGGCCGTCGCAAGACAGCCTGCCAAAAAGCCATGCACACTTTAAACTATGCACAGCTCACTGCTGCCACTCAGCAGCAGTGGCCTCACCCCGTCCTGACACTCGATTTAGGATGGGAGCATGGACGATAAACTGATAATAAATTAAGTTTATTACCATTTTATTTTTCATCATGGGGGCCATTTTAGGCAGAGGGGCAACACTCCTCCGTCCTAATGGAGGAGCAGCTGCTGAACTTGAAACATGCATTTTGGCACCCTAGACTCCTCGGAGCCATGACAGGAGAGGGAGAAACTTTCCAGCACCATATGTTGAGGTTGTGTAGGGAAACTCCTACTTCAAAGGCTGGAATAAAGTTTAAATACTGGCCCTCCTGATCACTTATCATAACACTCCTGGATGCCAGGACAATACAGAAGATGGCCTGCCCTGCTGCCAGAAGAGTGTTCTGCTGACAGAGATCTACCTTGCTTTCAGAGATGGAACACTGCACCCTTGACTGGCATCAGAGTGCATTCCTTTGTCAGGAAAGGTGGAATCCTGAAGCCTCAAACTGGCCTGTTAGTGCTGAGACTCCAGCACCCACGACGACCACCAATTCAAAGCTCTGGTGGACTTGACTCTTCGCACTACAGTGACCACCAACAATGACTATCAATGCAAGATCTGCACTACAGCAGAAGCTTGTGGTGACTCCAATGATGGTCCATGACGGCCAACTATATCTTCACACTACAGCGACGACAGTCTGTGACACCCAGCCTGCTCTTCATCCTACAGCAGTGGTCTTCAAGCTTTTTATTGCTGCATCCCCCAGTAGTGAAAAAATGTTCAGAGCCCCCTCTGAATTTTTCACAATTATTTTATTAAATTGGTAATAGAGCAAGGGAGATTCCAGCCAGATGACCACAACTGTATGCTGATTGCTGCAAGCTTCGCTACAGCTACTTGCTTAGATGGCCGTGCCCTGAATTGGATGGGGACAGTGTTACTCTAGACTTCAGGCCTCTTCTTCAGGTATGAGGGATGATGTTCTCCCAGGGGGAAACCCGAAGGGCAGATTAGGTTTATTATGCTGTGCTCATACCTAGCATAGGTGAGGGGCTATAGACCCACTCCCCTGTTTAGACAGCATAGTAGGACTGTTCTTGTGTTTTACATTTTTAGTCACATGCCTGCTCCTATTGTCTTTCATTATACTCATTATCACTATGCACCTGCTTTTATCTAAGATGCAGATATTTTAATAAATGCTAATTGAAATATATTCTGCCTCTGTTGTCTTTGCCTGAGTGAGATCTTGGTAACTGAGAGAAAGGGATGCAATCTGATGTACCACGACTCCCTGGGGAGTCTGTCTTACCATGAGCTCAGTTGCCAAAACCATCTTGGTGAGAGATGGGTCGCTGTTAGTTAGCCGGAAACCCCGGATTAGGCTGACTGGTGTCACCAGGTGTGGAATTGTACTCAGTACCCACAACCTAGGTGATCCTACCGCCCAAATCCAGTAGCCTCATTACCCTAAAGAGAACCTATGCGACATGTGAATTGAAGTGTTGAAATAGGCAGATTAATAACCCCATGTATTAGCCATTCAGCAGAGGGTACCTCAGCCACAGTAAAAGACAACTTTTCTAATTGCTCTATTCTCAACATGATATATGTTGCTTCCTTTTTAGCCATTATTTGTTGCTGTCACATTAAATTAAATGTTGAAAAAATGTCCCTTGTGCTCACATGTTGCCAAGGGATACGACCTGCCTTCAATGTTTGTAGTGTCCAACCTAACTGCATGATGGATCGTAGCTGACTTTGTCCATGTTGCAGAAACAACACATCACTCTGTACTATATCTATTGCAGAGGACACAATATTATTTAGGGTATAAATGGGGTCAGACAAGGTGTTAATTCTATTATCTACGACGGCCAATGCTTTCCCTAAATTTTCCTGATCTATTTGCCTTAACCGAGCAGCCGCTTCTTGGTGGGAAAGTTTTCAAATTTCATTATATGTTTCATATATGAAGTGTTTTCTGCTTTGTCTTGTGGGGCCCAACAGGAAGTCTTGTAAATCTGTGTTATTAGACAGGAGACCAAGATGTTCTTTAACAGCATCTAGTGAGAAGACCTTCATCCATTGCTGGCATAGTTTCCATTCACTATACATTGTCACAATACCCTAGTGCTCTGAGGATATATAGCAAGGGTACGGCCTATTAGTTCTAAAACCCCCCAATGAGTTTACAAAACACGCATGGCACCCATTGGTGTCTACAGGCCAATAAAACCCACCCGCCATGATGTGATAATGTAGTGTTATATGTTCCATTTTGTATCCATTCTTTAAGCTGGTCTTCAGATGCATTTATATACTCTTTTGATATTTGTTAAATTTTGCAGGGTCGGGAAAACTGGGTGCCTTCAGTTCTTTAATGTTTGCTAAGCCTAAACAGCTCATTTATTGTGTTGTTTCATTTAAGAATATCATCCGAACAGGAATCATGCAAGCTCTAAATAAAGCTTCTATACCTCTAATTTGCCAATTTCTTATTCCCCACACACTTTTCAAATCAATTGAATTAACACAGTGTTCATAACCTTCTATGGCCAATCAGGAAACAAAGGAATCAGAATATATCAATTTTGTATCAGCCAATAATACATGCAAATCTTCCATCACTGGCAATTTGAAATGATATGACTCAGCATTCTTGACATTGTGTCCAGAAAAGTATGCAAACTTTTCAGTATACATTTTTGAACTGCCTATTTGCAGAATCGGGCAGTGTTCCCATTGTGCATATTTAAAAATATTTCTCGGGGTACTAGCTCGGTGAATGAAATGGTGTCCATAATGATTATAACAGAACAAATCTCCATAATTTCCTTTAAATTGGTACACATCATCATTTTCAAAAACTGTATAATACTGTAGATCAGACATCATAGTATCAACTGTTTTTACATCCCAATCATCAGAAATCACTCTGGGTATAATTACATCAGTCAATGAAAGTTTGAACAAATAAGGAATTTGAATGATCTCTGTAGGACGATGTATGTCGAATAAGACTTTATACCATACAATCCCATCGGGAACTGGCACTGCTGTAATGTTCACTAGGGACAAGTCTCTGCGTATTTTATGTGAAGAAAAATCAGCGTTGCTGTTGAAAACTTGCAGAGGAACATTGTGGTCTGTAGTGGGAGGGATTCGGGGACTACTCAGGAGTCCTCTAGGTCTGCTGTGCAGGATCGGCCACATGGTGTAGCTTGACATTGTCAATGGAGACAAAACAATTCCAGGCCCCAGAAGTAGTATAACAGTTCTAGAACCATGTATTCCCAGGACTGGGACCTGTGCACGATAAGAAGGACCAAACTCCTTTTTCACAGCAATCTTTTCAAATACTAGATCCCCCAGCTTGGGAATCCAGCTGGTAGATGTTATTGGAACATCCTTAATTCCAGAGGAGGCAGCACTGACAGATGAATTGTCATCACTGAATTGTTGTAACTCCTGCAAGACAGTGACACATTAATTTATGTCAAAAGGTGTATCTGCTGCCTCCATGCCAGGACCATCAAGATCTGTAACATACATTTGAGTTCCAAACACACACTTGTATGAAGTACACCCCACCAGGGACCTTCTAGGCAGATTATTAAGTGCTCTATGAACCCCATACAGGTGTGTAAGCCAACTACAACCTGTGCCTAATACTCTTGCTGTTAAGAATTGCTTTAGATCGCGGTTTTGTCACTCCACAACACTATTTCCCTCTGGATGAAAGGGAGACTAGTAATGCAGTTGGACCCCTAACAAAGCCACGGTATCCCTGTAAGCCCTTGAGGCAAAAGCAGGGCCCTGTTCCGAATGGAAAGCCACAACAGCATATGTACCGACAAAAACTTGCAAATCTTTAATAACAGTTTGCGCGGCAGCAGAGCGCTGCGGCCAGACCCAGTGACTAGAATGTATTTGTATTCACTGTCTGATGTCAGAGGACCATAATGGTCCAAGTACACACATTGTGAAGGTTTGTTGGAAATGAAGAGGGGCGTCTGCGGTGGGCGCTTGACGCTGGAGCCTTTTGTTGCCAGATGTCACAACAAAGGACATACTGCTTGGCCATCAATAGTGTGACTGCAATATTGAAATTGCAGTAGCCACACCAGCATGTGCAGATGCAACTGCCTCATGCACTGCTTTTACTAACTCTGGTCTTAGGCCTTTGTTGGGAATCACCCGGACCCCTACGCCTGGAGTCTTTACTTCTGCATCAAGAATGCCTCCCATCTGGTTGGAATATTTTGTGAGATAGGCTTTGGGTATAGGTGTACCCTCAGCCGTCACTCCTATAGCTGCTAATGTTTCATCATCCACTCTTGTTTTAGAGTGCATTACTGTTGCGACAGAAGCCATTGCTACTGCCGACTTTGCTGCTTCATCAGCCAAAGTGTTGCCTTCAACGTGTATTCCAACACGTTGGTGTCCTAGTGTATGTACAACATGGACATTCAGTAGTTTTTCCTTCAGATCCGGTACCTTCCCACACAGAATTCTGTGTTTTATGGTATTACCTTTTTAATCTCTGATCCCATTTTGTCGCCAGTAATGCAAGTATTCATTAAAGGACTGGACACAGTAGTACGAATCACAGACAATCAGAGTCATCTGGTCCGGATCTGTATGTTCCAGTGCCATCACCAAAGCCCTAAGCTCTGCAAGCTGTGCTGTACAGTCGCGTAGAGTCTGTGTGTACGTTTTTTCTGGATGGAACTTGCCATCCTTCATATTTCCTCTGACGACTGCGATATTGGTGCCTAAAGCAGTTTGTGCTGAACCACCAGTGTACAAGATTTTTTGGGATAGTTCAATAGGTAGTGTTTTTGCTGGAACCTGATATTTAAGTTCATATTGTAGGAATCCTTGGGTCTGTAATTTTGAATCAAACACATAATCAACATCAGTGGCCGTCAGAGACATTGCTAATTGAATCCAACCTGTACATAATGCTTTAGCGTTCAGGACGCTTGCTTTGGTGACTGCCTTAAGGGCTGGGACCAGGGAGACGACAATAATGCATTTCCCTTGGGCCACAGGTTTCTCTTTAAGGACCACCATCTGAACAGCAGTGAGAATTTTTTTTAGTGGTAGCAAAGCGTTGTTCGGCTGAAGAATATTGATGTGAATTATATGCAATTGGGACGGTCTCATTTTCATTGAATGTCACATAGGTGAAACCAATGGCACCAGCAATTACCCTGATGACTAAATGTTTTATTGTCCCTTGTATGTTGATGTTTAGTTTCAAGCATGTCTTTTTGTAGTGCTTTGAGAGTGCATGTGTGTTCGACTGTCCAGTGTTTGCTGGTAAAGTCAGGACGTATTAGTGCATATAGGGCCAGATGTATGAAAAAGCTTTACACTCGCAAACGGTGCAAATCAGTAAATTTGGCCGTTTGCGAGTGCAAAACAGTGGTCTGCAATGCATGAAAGGCATTCGCAGACCACAAATAAGAAATCGCTAAAATTGCGATTTCTTGCGTTGCGACCTGGAAATTGCGAGTCGCAATTTGCGATTTGCAAATTCCAGGTCGCAAGGCAATACTGCAAAAAATCGCAAATTGCGATTTTTCACAGAATGGCATTTTGCACATGCAAAATACCATGGACTGCAACCAGGTGGTAACCTGGTGCAAAATTAAAAAATGCATTTAAAATGCATTTTTAAATTGAACATGTAAAGCACACATGCCCTTATGGCATGTGTGTACTTTACATGTCCCCCAAAACATTTTTGGGGTGCAGCACCCTGGGGATTTGCATTTCAAAAATTGTGATTTCTGGTTCAGAAATCGCAATTTTGGAAATGCAAAAAATTCGCAGCCATGGGCCAACAGGCCCATAGCTGCGAATGGGGCCGGTATCGCAATTTGCGATTCGGTAATAGCATTTGCGATTTTTAAGAAATCGCTATTACCGATTCACAAATTTGATACATGGCACTTTGCGAGTCGGTAATATCGATTTCTTAAAAATCGCTATTACTGAATCGCAAAGGGCCGTGATGATACATCTGGCCCATAATGCTTTAATGCATTGTGCATAGTCTGTAATACAAGTTCTGCCAAAATTCAGAAAGGCCAACACTGATTGTATTTGGTGGTTGTAGTTGTGCACATTTTTCTAAAAATTGGAGCGCCAGGCTCGTGGCTTCATCCGACAACTCGTACCCCAGAAACAGGACACTGAGAAAAGCTATTTTTGTTTTTTTTAAAGTTAAATTTGTAGCCGATTTCGGCGAATCCTACAACAACATGGGCATACCCATTTTTTCCTCTCACGACTTCTTTTCTCTCTCACTTTCCTCCTGTACACTGGGGCACGTCCTACATAGTGATTTCACTTTGGTCTACACCTCGGAACATAATGGGTATCTCTGTTCTGGCAAACGTTGTACGTTAAAAGATGCGTTAATGGACACTTCGAATATGTACCTACCGGCGGGTAGTGTAGAGATCTCTTTGTAAAGAGTTCCAATCTGTCTTTGTTTACAGCCTTGAAGAAGTCCGTGAGGACGAAACACGTGTTGGCTGTCACCGATCCCACGTATATTCGATTGTCTACATGGACTTATACTATCTTTGTATTTTTGTTCATATTTTGCTACGCTAAGGATTAAAGTATCTGTTACTTACTTATCTACCATGGAGTGCCCTGGTTGCTCTTTCTAGATTTTGATGATTGAAGATACAGTGGCAAAATGACCTATCAATTGCATCCCCAAATCTAGGGCAGGGGCTGCCTCGTATACATCTTGAATTTGTTTCAACACCTCCGGAAGATTGGCAAGTGTTGGTGTACCCCATGCGGTTGTGTAGAGCGCAGCAAATACCATGCCCTATGTATTGCAGTTTTCAAATGTGGGAACCATGCCGAAAGGCAAGCACATTGTCAAAATTCTATTTTTACCCTGAGGTCCTGTATGGGGACTGGTTCCAGTGCACTTGTTATCTGAGCTAACCAAAACAGGATTTCCTCACGTTTGGCGGGTACTTTACCCATGATCGAATGTACAGTTGCAATATTTATTTCTGGTGCTGCTGCATGTGCTTCCGCTGGAGCAGCTTGTGATGGCTTTGTGTTTAACATTTGCATTACAAATTGTACTAACAATCTATATATCGTTGTGGCTTCTGTATATAAGCGACGGACCTCAGCTACCGCCATTGTTGCTGTGTCACGATGTGGTGTATATGTGGCCAATAAAGGCCAGGTCAGGTCAGCATTACTCAACGGATCTATCCTAACAGATAATTTTGTGTGGCGTAGGGCACCATCAAGCCAATTGTTATGGTCTTGATAAGATAAAGGTATCTCTAAGGATGCAAAAGCTCTGTATTGTGCAGGAGTATTTGCCGTTGTATAATTATGAAATTTATTTGTGTTCCCATCCACTGCCGGAAAGGTGACCCAAGAATAAAATGTTTCTGTTCTATAGGCTGTGTGGGCTACAACAACAAATGTAACTTGGCCTCCCTGGGCCGTTAAGCCGTTTACCAATAAATATGCAGTAAGACGGCCTCTCATATTTTTACTGCTATTGCTACCCATCAAGGGTTCACCATATTACTGATTTTATGGGTTCAGAGATAAGGATACCAACTAGGGATCAATCCTTTTATGGTTCAAGCTTTTACAACCTACTCCTCAGGATAGGTCTCACTTCAGTGAGACAGAGATACTTAGGAGTATCTGATTTTTCGTGCCTGACCAAATGTGTCTAGACTTATTTCAACATTGCAGCTAAGTTCTGTTGCTATTTTAAAAATGTAATCAAATACACAATGCCAAACATACCATTCTTGTCTGGCAAGCAGTTTCTAATGTGTAAAACTATTCAGAGTGTGATTATTAGCAGTGGGGGTGGAGGTTTAGAAAAGTTTTTGGAGTCCCTTCCCTTTTGACACATGCTCTCAGCTTGGATATAAATGAAAAACACTTGTTAGTGATGGCCAATTAAAGTGTACTTTGCTGCTGCTCATTTTTGTCAGCTTAAAAAACAAAGCCATGTTATCAGCATACTGTTTCTTTTGGCCAGAGCCTGGTGCCCCCCCAGGATCGCTTGAGGCCAACCTAGGGGGGCCCACCCCCCCCCAGTTTGAAGACCCCTGCACTGTGACAACCATTCACAACTCTTTCCGTGCTCCTCGCGACATCTACTACAGAGAACTGGACTCTTTGCACCTGACTTTGAGAAGGTAACTTTTTCTCTGAGATTTACCTGGTTCTGACAGAAGTTATGAATTTTCCCTTGTCAAGCACAGTCAGATAACCACTAGTGGAACTTTGTGCTATTAGGCACCCAAAACTTTGAAATTGCATATCTCTGGTTCTACTGATTGGATTTTTGTTGTTCTGGTATCATTTTCTTTCTATTAAAATGTTCTCTAATTTTATCCATGTGGGATTTTTCTTGTGTTGTGTTTTCACTCGATTACTGTGTGTGTTCTGCACAAATACTTTACATATTGCCACTGAGTTACCCCATAACTGTCTTTTGTGCCAAGCTACTAGAGGGTTAAGCACTGAAAAGTTTAGTATGGTTTACTCTTACAGGGATTGTGGTTGTTGCTTGATAAGGGTCAAAAACCCAATTACATAGAATGGGTGTCTGTAAGTAGAGGTCTGGCTTAGTAGAGATGACTGGTAGGTTTGTGGAAGTTTATGGGTTTGTTGAGGTACTTGGGGCCAATTCTGTGTAAAGTGTTTTATGTGTGTGTGATGAATTGAAGAACATTCATTTGTTAATAGCAGTCAGTTGAGTTGTGAATAGTGATGTAAGTGATGGATGGGAGGTTGAGGGTGACTCTAGCCACTGGAGTCATCAGGTCAGCTGAGCATTGATTTCAGCATAGAGAGCTTTGCCTAGCTCAGCTGTCTTGTAATGATGGCTTTGTGTGAGAGTTCTGAAAATGTTGGTGGTGAGCCATTTGAATATCTTCTTGAGCATCTTGAGTGTGTGGAAGCAGGAGACAGAGAATGCGTTAACTTGGCCACTCATGGAGAGTTGGTTGTTGATTACTATTCTAAAGATCTTTCCATAGGCTGCCGGGAGGAGTGTGGGTCAGAGTTCGATAGGTCACCAGCTGGAGTCCTAGAGCGAGTTGTCTTTGCTGAAGATTCATACTTCTGCCTTGTCTGTATTGAATTTAAGGCAGTTGGTTTGCATCCCTCTTGTGACTGTGGTCATCAAAAAGGAAATTGGTCCAGGTGTTTGGCGTCTTGTCAGAGTGGGATTGTATGAGCTGGCTGTCATCAGCATAGCAAATGATGTTCATTTAGTGGGTGTGGATGATGCTGGCGAGTGGGGTCATAGAGGTGTTGAACAGGGTGGAGCTGAGTGAGGATCCTTCACATATATGGTTGACGGCTTCCAATGTGAAGTGGGATAGGTTGGGCGACTAGGTGTAACCTGTCCAGAAGGTGAAAATTCAGGGAGTGCTGATCTTTTGATGCTGGTTTCATCCGGTCATTTGATAGGGATTGGGTGGGAGATGGTGTTGAAGCCTGCAGAAAGGTTGAGTTGGATGAGGATCTGTGCCTATGATCATCTGGATGTTGTGCATGATGATGATGAGGGCAGTCTTTGTAATTTGGTTGGGCCTGAATCCTACTGAGTGGTATCAAGGAGGTGGCTGTCATTGAGTAGGTAGCTAAGCATTTGTTTATTGTCTTTTGCATGACTTCTATCGGGTAGAGTAGCAGGGAGATAGAACAGTGTTTGAAGAGTGTTTGGAGAGTGTGTTCAGATCGGCTGATAGTTTTTTGAGCAATGCAGTGTAAAATGTAATAGGGTAAAAGTGCACAACGGTACGCCTAGTTAGCTAAAACAATGTGTCTAAAACCTGACTAAAATAGCTATCCAAAAGTACTGTGGCTTCTTTTCAGGTCTCCTGGTAGGTAGCTGTGATGAAAGAGTCATTCAGGATCAGGGTGAGGGTTACACTACTGGGTTCCTGCCTTTTGGTGAAGGCATGGTGAGGGCAGGGGTCCAAGGTTGATCTGGAGTGTATCTATGGCATGGCCACTGCTGTTTCTTAAGTGGTGCTGGTGGGCCAGGTGATCAGGGTGGTCCTCTGAGTTTTGGGTGACAAGGACAGGAGGGATACAAGGGTGGAAGGATCTGATTGGGACTCAAGTCAGAGATGTGAAGCCTTTCACTATGGGGAAGATTCTTTTGGTGATGTTAGTGCTGTTTTCAATGCGGTTTGTGAGTGCAGAGCATTTGGTGGCTCTGATTTGCTATTAATAGCATCTGAGGGTGTATTTGTAGGAGCTCTTTTCGGTGTCATCCTGGCTTTATCTTCATCTGAGTCCTAGTTGCCTGCAATGGTATTCAGTGAGCCTGAGCTTTTCTGTGTACCAGCTTGCTTGCACAGTGGTGACTACTGCACTGAATTTGCATGTCATGGTAATTAAGTTGAATTTTTCCCCATACATTTCCCCACATAGTTTTGCAGGCTTGACCAGCTGAAATTGACTTAAGGAAATGTGTGCTTGCTTAGCAGTGAGACATATTGGCCCTCATTCTGACCTTGGCGGTCTTTTCGCAAGACCGCTGAGTTACCGCCGCGGTGAAGACCGCCGACCGCGGCGGTGTGCCGCTGTGCGCATTCTGACCGCTGGGAGCGTTCCGCCGGAAAACCGCCAGCAGCCACACTGGCGGTCGGCGGGAAAGTGGAGACTGGTCAACCTCCACCGCCACGCCAGCAGAACACCGCCCACAGAATTACGACCCACATTTCTGTGTGGCGGTCTTCTGTTGGCGGTCTTCTGTTGGCGGTCACGTCCCTATGGCTCCCGTCGCCTCCCGGAGGACCAACGCACAAGGTAAGTTGATCGTCCGTGAGGGGAGGGGGTGGGGGGGTGTTGTGTGATGTGGGCGTGCATGGGGGTGTGCGTGTGAGTGTGTAGAGGGAGTGTGTGAGTGCGTGTATGCGGGCGGGGGGTGCTGCTGTGTCTATGGGTAATGTGTGCTGTTCGGCAGGTGCGCATGTCGGCATGTATGTGTGCGGGTATGTGTCCCCGTTGTGTATGTGTGTGTAGGGGGTGTGTATATGTGCATGTTGGGGGTGTGTGCATGTCGGGGTACATGTATGTGCATGTCGGGGTGGGGGTGGGGAGGGGGTTCGTACCACCTCTGGGGGGTGGCAGGGGGGTGGAGGGTGTGGGGGGAGGACTCGGGTGGGTAGTGGGGGGTGGGGGAGACCCCTATCAGTGCCAGGGAAGGAATTCCCTGGCCCCGATAGTGCTTACCGCCATGGTTCGCACGGCGGTTCCCGCCCGCAAGAAACCGCGGCGGTAGGCAGGGTCATAATACCCTTGGCGGTCTTGGGACGACCGCCGGGCCGGAGTGCGCAAACTCCAGCCCCGCGGTCATGACCGCCGTGGCGGTCGGAGTGGAGAAGTAGCGGTCGGTCGCGGCGGGGACCGCCGCGGTCAGAATGCCATTTTTAATACCGCCGGTCTGTTCGCGGTCCGACCGCCGTCTCTCCGCCGACCGCCAGGGTCAGAATGAGGGCCATTGTGTCTTGCTGCATCCTGAATAAATATCAGCATTTGCATGTGTGTTTTGTCATTTTCTCTCTTAACTTTGATGGATTCCTCAGAGCTCACTTCTGGTGTAAATTATAACATTTGAAACGTGACTCCAAACTACTAAGGCATTTGGTGGAATATCATTCATATACAATTCTGGTTACTGCTCAGGCAGTTTTGTTGCATACAAATGAACCTGTTATGGTGCCTCAGACCTGCAGGGAGCCATAAGACTCTATTGAAGCAACAGCTAGTTTTGCCTCTCTTAATGGTAAATGACTATGCTACTGATTGGCTGAAGAAGGTGCATGGCACACATTACGCACGCATGTGCAACTGCAATATTCAAATTGTATCAAAGTTACATTTGTTCTCATGATGATAATCTATCTGGGGTGGATACTCCCACTGGCTCTTTATGAAGCCCAAGTATGAGGGTGCAGGGGACATGGGAAGAAGTCTTTCTATTTATGGAATGGAGCTTAATAGTTTAGAAGGAACATTTTGGTACTCAGTCTTGAACAGCATTCTAGTGACCATTTTTTACAGTGATCCTTGCTTATGGAGCTTGAAAAATTAAATTAATTTAAGGTTATGTTTAGGTTTTCCTATCAAGCCTTTCAGAAAAATACAGATCCAGGCAGAAGATCTTGACATTTTGCAGGTATTAGTTTAGTAGGGAAATCGATCAGTAGTTCACAGTTATAAGGAAACTCAATTTGACCAGTTCCACAGTTGGGAGGACATGTAAAAGGTAATTTTTAAAAGAGATAGCACAAATAAAATGTGAACTGAAAAAGGAGGCTGCTAAAGACTATAAGAATTTTTCCAGAAGCTCTACTTTTTTCAACTACATTTTGCCCCCTAAAACTAATAAAGGTAAATATGTGTCATGTACAGAAACATGATTAAGCAATGTATGGAATTAAGGTTGATCCACGTAATATATAAGGACTATTATAAGCAAATAGATTGAGCCTGATATAAAAGATGGAAAGATTTGTCCTTGTAAGAATAAAGTGTGGTAATGTGCCATTACTTGATATTGTGTTGTCCATTGGATGATGGAATGTGTTCTTGCTTTTTCAATCACCAGAAGTCATTACAGGACTAAGACTTTTGGTCACTCTGCTCATCCTGTCCATAGTGATTTATGTTCATTTTTAGTTGAGTTTCCCATATGTCTGTGCAGGCCATTATTGTGGAATGCAGTTACTCTTCCTATGTTGTGTTTGCTCCATATGAGGATTTATATTTTACACTTAATGGTCCCTTTGTTAAACAGTTATGAACTATGTTATATAAAGTTTTGTGAACTGTAAATGTTTCTGTTGTATTGGTGGCAATTAACAGGTAGTACTTGAGGTACTTCTTGGAAAATATTGGTGGTTTAAATTTTAAATCTATGATCTAGAGATTTGCTGTGTGAAAAAATAGGAGCTGTAGCTAGGTTGTGGACTGTTCCCTTAACTGGTGATTACTAAACTTGTTCACACTGTGCAGATAAACTGGCACATGAGGGGAGAGTTGCTAGCCTGACTGGTATTTTGCTTTTGAGTGCCATAGGGTCATGTAAGCTGGTCCTCTTATAATCATCTTGTTCCTTGAGGCAGAGGTTTCTCCAGAAGGGCACATACTTTTCACATGAAGTAACATACACTAAAATTGTTTTGAAAGCAAATTTGAAAGTATCACATTTCCATAAGGAAAAATAGTTGAAAAACCTTTGAGGACTCATTATCTACAACTTGTTTTCTTGTGTACGAGTACTCTTTCTGTATTTTGAAAAAGGCAAAAATATACTTTGCCTTTTTAATGTGACTTTTATAAATCAGGTTTGTTTGAAAAATTAGTGTAGGATTGAAGTGATCTAAGTTTCCAAGAATCTGAGGTGGAGGGTTGGGGGGGAGAGATTCTAGAGGTGACGTGAAAGTTGAGTTCTGTCTGGACTTGTTGTAATATTTGGAATACAAGTTTACTTACTATTTTTACTGCATCCTGATCTGTGTTCCTGAGGGGCACCCTTCCACATTAGAAACAAGCTTCTTTAATACTCCTGAACAACCATGTCAAAACCAGTCGATGAGTTGCGCAGGCCACCAACCCTCATGGGCAACATTCTCCATGTGATGGAGGCAGACCTTTTTTCTACAGTATGCTGGTGAGCAGTTCGATTTCAAAGGGCTAGAGCAGCATGAGTGTCCCTCATAGCTTTCATTCTCAGGTCCAGAGCAGATGGATGGAGCAAGGTGCAAGGCAGCAATGCAATCGACCCAAGGTTAGTTCCAATGTTAAATAGCAGCTATAAAAGCAGTCAAGAAGTTTAAGGAACAAGCTCTGGAACAGAAATGTTTTTAAGGGAACCCAATTTTACTGCTGTCGCCTGGAAGAACTTAATGGTTTTAATGTTTAGCGCAGTGTTCTCCGGGTTCAGACTGGCATTTATAGCTTGGCAGCAGGTTCGGACTCCAAAGCGAATTTAGTCCCTGCGAAGTAAGTCTTTCCTTAGTTGTAGCAAGGAAGGGCATATGAATAGCATATAAATAATAGTTTCCTTGCCTAGTCTGCAGAGACTACACATTACACCTGAAGTTGAAGGGTTTTGCCATGCCAGCAGGTGGCTCCGCATTGTCCACTCCCCCAGTCTAAGTGCCACAAACCTGGATTTTAACCAAGTTGAATAGGGGCAGAAGATTCCACCTGTGTATTGTTGGAAATTCCATCTCAAATTCTCTCCCCCCAAAGAGGGTTCTCCATGCTACACTCAGTCACTTTGATGCAGAAACTTTTGCAGCCAAATTCAAAATGGAGCAGAATTTCCACCATCAATGTGGTGAAGGATCTGGAGCCACAACACTAGTGGATAGAAAACCTCCAGCAAAACTGTAAGGCCCTCATTACGAGTTGTATGGACTGGAAAGGTGCTGGAAAATAACTATTATATTGTGGTAACCCCTCACTAGTGTTGTGTAATTATGAGTTAATCATTCTTGAATGTAGAATACCTGTGTGGTCCTAGTTTTACAGTGTGAATATTCTGCAGTTGTTCCTGTTTTCAGACTAATTGCAGTTGCATTTAACAACTATATTGGGCAGGTGGTAGTTGTGAGACACTATTGCAACAGAATGATCTTACATTATGAACCTGGTGACTGCTGACAAAAGAAGGAGAGTGTTGTATTGACAGAACATCATTCTTGGGACAGGCAGGCAGGCATGCTCTTGGACCATCTCAAGCAAGAATAAAAATAAGCAACCTTTTTAAACAAATCATGCTC
Source organism: Pleurodeles waltl (assembly GCF_031143425.1). Classification (NCBI taxonomy): domain Eukaryota; kingdom Metazoa; phylum Chordata; class Amphibia; order Caudata; family Salamandridae; genus Pleurodeles; species Pleurodeles waltl. The sequence goes on along the minus strand of NC_090436.1, from coordinate 125,522,711 downwards.
CAGAGAGCTCTAAACACCAGGCTGTTTCCAAGCACCTGACACAACATTCATGCTCACCCTACAAGCTAAAACAAATTGAACAATATAGGGATGGAAAGTTGTTAGACCTGACAGCCATAGGATGGCCATCCCCTGACTTTTTGCCTGCCTCCCTTAACTTTCTGGCACAGTTTTTTCTGGTTTTAGGACTCTGCACACTTTACCACTGTTAACCAGTGCTAAAGTGCATACGCTCTCTCCCTTAAACATGGTAACATTGGTTCATCCCCAATTGGCATATCTGATTTACATATAAGTCCCTAGTGAAGTGCACTACATGTGTACTGGGCATGTAAATTAAATGCTACTAGTGGGCCTGAAGCACAGATTGTGCCACCCACATAAGTAGCCCCTTCACCATGTCTCAGGCCTGCCATTGCAAAGCCTCTGTGTGCAGTTTCACTGCCACTTCGACTTGGCATTTAAAAGTACTTGCCAAGCTTTAGACTCCCCTTTTTCTACATATAAGCCACCCCTAGGGTAGGCCCTAGGTAACCCATAGGGTAGGATGCTATGTAGGTAAAAGGCAGGACATGTACATATGTGTTTTATAGGACCTGATAGGGAAAAACTCCTTAATTCGTTTTTCACAACTGCCCTCATATACTTTTTGAGTGGTAGATTCTGATCTGAAAGGGGTAACAATGTCATATTTAGTATGGCAAGAATGGTAATGGAGAATCCTGCTTATTGGTGAGGTTGGATTTTAGAAATGCCACTTTCAGAAAGTGAGCATTTCTCTACACTTAAAACCATCTATGTATTGCAGCCTGTCTCCAATCAACATTTGGTCTGTGCTGGTTGACAGCTCTCTTGTGCATTTCACCCAGACAACCACAAACACAGGACACTCAGTCACACCTGCATGCATCTGCATTTTTAATGGGTCTTCCCGGGCTGGAAGGGTGGAGGGCCTGACACTTACATTTCAAAGGCCAGTGGCCTGCCCTCACACAATGGACTGCCAAACCCCCTGCTGGGACCCTGGAAGACAGGACTGAACTGAAAGGGGAACTTGTGCACTTTAAAACCACTCTGCAGTCTCCCTCATTTCAAAGGAATTTTTGTGTATATAAACTGGTTCTCTGACCCCGCTAAACCAGACACTTCTGGAACTACACATGCACCCTGTCAGAGGAGCTGCCTGGCTGCCCAAAGGACTCACCCGGACTGCTTTGCTGAGAAGGACTGCTGTCCTGCTTTTGTCCTGCTGCCCTGCTGGGCTCTTACTTTGCTGAGAATGACTCTGCCTTCCCCAAAAGTGCTCTCCAAGGGCTTGGATTGAGCTTGCTGTCTGTTGTATGAAGTCTCAGGCCCAAATACTTTGGGGGTCATTCTGACCTCGGCGGTAAAAGGCCCTTACCGCCGGTCAGAAGTCCGCCATTCTACCGCCGCGGCCGCGATAAACCGCCACGGTCATTCTGACCACCAACTGTGAAACCGCCAACAATCCGACATCCAAGGAAGCCCGCCTCATCAGCGGGCCGCGGAAAACTGGAGATGACCAAACCTCCACCGTCACGCCAACACAAACACGCCCATGCCATTCTGACCCACGAATCCACACGGCGGTCTTTCAACCGCGGTATTCCATTGGCGGTACACACCGCCGCGCTCAAAATACACACCCAGCTCCTAAACACAGCCACATTGGACAATTTGAAATACGCACACCTGAGACACATACAAACAACACTCCCACACATCCAATCAACTATAAAACACACACCCACATCACCCACAAACCCCCACTAGTTGGAAATCGGACCGAAGGCGATAGAGATAGAGATAGAGAGAGCGAGCACAGCAAAAGAAAACCCGAACACACACAGGAACCCAACTTCATCACCCACACCACATCTACGCACACATCACCACATATCACCACGCACATCACCACAAACACCACCCCACACCTCATCCACACCACCCCATGGTACCCCAAAGACACCCAAGGTTTTCGGACCAAGAACTCCGGGTCATGGTGGAGGAAATTATGAGGGTCGAGCCCCAGCTCTTCGGCACACAGGTGCAGCACACCACCATAGCAAGGAAGGCTGAGCTATGGCAAAGGATCGTAGACAGGGTCAACGCTGTGGGACAGCATCCCAGAAATCGGGAAGATATCAGAAAGCGATGGAACGACCTACGGGGGAAGGTGCGCTCGATGATCTCCAGGCACAACATCGCTGTGCAGAAGACTGGCGGCGGACCCCCACCCACTCCACCCCAATTCACAGCATGGGAGCAAGAGATGGTAAACATCCTGCATCCTGATGGCCTCGCTGGAGTAGGCGGAGGAATGGACTCTGGTAAGTCGAATCTCAACTACTTCACCCCCCCCAACCACCAGCATGCCAACCCCCCCCCCCCCAATCTCAACCCCCCAGCACACAACCTCCCTGCCAATGTCTCACCAGCACAACCCACCCTAAACAACACCAACCCCTGAATGCCAACACAAACCATAGACAGCCACCACCAAAGCATGACCATTGCACATACCCATACACCCCCCCCACCACCCTCACAACACCTCCCACAAGGGAATGCCAGCACTGGGGGACAAGGGCACTCAAAATGCACGCCATGGCACACACAGAAACAATAACCATGCTCCTTTACCCCTGCAGGGCCCGAACGCCAACACACCGCCACGGAGGGTCCAGATTTGTCCATCCCACCCCCAGAACAGGCCCCCAGCGAGGACAGCAGCTCTGTCGACCTACAACCTGATGACCAGCCCGGACCATCGCGGACCTCTGGACAGTCGGTTCCCCACACACAGACACAGGCCACAGCAGACCCAAACCCCTCTGGGAACACCAGCACAGCTCCCACCCAGCGGGCCCATGCCTCTGTCTCGCGGACGCGTCAATCAGCGGTGTGTCCGCCACTACAGGGCACCCAGGCTGACCCAACACCCCAACAACAACAGGGACCTGGGGGCAGTGGTAGTGGGCACACCGTCCAGGGGCCAGAGGCCCGGGGAAACAGGGCAACTGGGAGGGCTGCTGTGCGACAGGGTGGGGAGGACAGGCCCAGGGAACCGACTCTCCAAGAGGCCCTCACCACCATCATGGGAGCATACCATCACTCCCAGGAGACGATGGCGACGGTACTGGCCAGGTTCACCGAGATCCAGGCACAGCAGGAGGAACGGTACATGGGGTTCAGCAATGAACTCAGGAACATCGCTACCGCTATGGGGACCATAGTCCAGGCCCTCAACCGGATAAAAACCACATTGCGGGACCATGTGGCACCGCAAAGGGCCCCTGTCACTAGCCAGGAACAGCCTACCACCTCCGCCGGCGCTAGTGGTCAGGAGGCCCCCACAGAACGACGGGCCACCAGAACCCCACCTCCTGCTGAAGAACAACCACCCCGCAAGAGGAACCTGGGATCTCAAAGGAAGACAGAGTAGGATGCCAAGACCCCCGCCAGCCTAATATCCCCCCGGATGTCATTCCACTGTCCCACAGTGTAACCCTGTCCAACCTTGAACTGCCCCTGCTCCATCCTTCCACAGGCATATGGACAATGCACCTGTGCAACCGAGAACTGGACTCTGCCATGGACATAACTCCACCCTCACCCATCACCGTTTTAATATCATGTACCAATATCTAGCACTAAAAATAAATCACTCATTGCACTGAAATCATTCAGGAGTCAGCCTGTATTATTTACAAATGTATAACACATTACTGATCAATAATGTTCTGTTATTTTTGTGATGACAACATACCAGTGTCAATAAGCATTAGTCCATGGGCTAACCAAGCAGAAGTCACGCAATGGGTCATACAGCACTGAAAAGGGAAGGGAAAATCAAACATCAGTTTAAAGGAACTGGGGGGAAATACACAAAGTAAAGATGCAGGGGGCTTTCAGTAAATGTTAAATGGCGTGGGTGATTCTTACCTGTGTGCTACTGAAAATACTGTTGGATAACTCCGTCCCTGTTGTCTGGGTCGTCCTCTTCGTCTTCCTCCTCTTCACTCTCCGCAGGCTCCACAGCTGCTTCAACAACACCATCTGGACCATCCTCCTGCAGGAAAGGCACCTGACGTCGCAATGCCAGATTGTGAAGCATACAGCAGGCCACGATGATCTGGCACACCTTCTTTGGTGAGTACATCAGGGATCCCCGTGTCATATGCAGGCACCTAAACCTGGCCTTCAGAAGGCCAAAGGTTCTTTCTATGATCCTCCTAGTTCGCCCATGGGCCTCATTGTACTGTTCCTCTGCCCTGGTCCGGGGATTCCTCACTGGGGTCAATAGCCAAGGCAGGTTGGGGTAACCAGAGTCACCAATTAGCCACACACGGTGTCTCTGTTGCTGTTCCATCACATAAGGGATGCTGCTATTTCGCATCACATACGCGTCATGCACTGACCCAGGGAACTTGGCATTCACATGGGAGATGTACTGGTCAGCCAAACAGACCACCTGGACGTTCATAGAATGGTAACTTTTCCTGTTTCTGTACACCTGCTCATCGTCTTTTGGGGGTACTAATGCCACATGGGTCCCATCAATGGCACCAATTATGTTGGGGATATGTCCAAGGGCATAAAAATCACCCTTCACAGTGGCCAAATCAACCTCCTCAGGGAATACAATGTAGCTCCGCATGTGTTCCGTCAGGGCAGATAACACTCTAGACAAGATTTTTGAAAACATAGGCTGAGACATTCCAGATGACATGACCACTGTTGTCTGGAATGAGCCACTTGCCAAAAAATGGAGGACTGACAGCACCTGCACAAGAGGGGGAATTCCTGTGGGTTGGCGGATGAGGGACATCAGGGCTGGCTCCAGCTGGGCACACAGTTCATGTATAGTGGCTCGGTCAAGTCGGTATCGTAGTATGATATGGCGTTCTTCCATTGTCGACAGGTCCACCAGCGGTCGGTACATGCAAGGATTCATCCGTCTCCTCGCAAGTCCCAGCGGACGGTGCCTAGGAAGGACAACATGGAGAACAGAGTCAAGCAAATCACAGGTACGTTCACCACAGCATGCATAGCACACGATTATCTATGTATTGGAAGGCATGTATGTGTGGCAAAGCAAGGCCTAGGCCTGTGTGACGCAGTACAAATTATGCCATGTGGGCCCTTGAAATGGCGGCTGCCTGACCTGTGAAGTGGGACAATGGGATGTGAGGTCAATGCGCTGGCGTGGCACACCGTGGCGGTAGGCGGTCGAAGACCGCTATACGAAGCCGCATTGGCTAACATTGAAGCCTATGGGTTTCAGGAGCCAATGACGAGGTGCGCCGGCGGTCGCGGTACGCACCGCCACGGTACGCACCGCCGCGGGCGTGACCGCCATTTTCTATCTGCTTAATCACTCGAGACCTGATCATCCACAGGAAAGGACCTATACTGCAAGTGCTGCTGTGACCTCGGTCTGGAAGTGACAATGGCTGCTGCGACTGGGGAAAGGGCCCCTGCCTTCACGTCTGAGGAGTTGGAGAAACTTGTGGATGGGGTCCTCCCCCAGTATGCGTTACTCTACGGTCCTCCAGACCAACAGGTAAGTACACTGGGTGCACATTGAATGGGCTATGCCTGTGTGGAGTGGGGTGGATGTAAGTTGGTGGGGTGGGGGGCGAATGAGGAGTGCAACGCACGACAGATGAGAGCATGTGCCATATGGCAAGGTTGGGGAGGGGGGCCAATCGCATCTAACATGCAGAAAATTGATGATTTTTTCCTTCCCACCCTGTACATGTCAAATAGGTCAGCGCCCATCAGAAAGTGGACATTTGGCGTGCCATCGCCAAGGAAGTCCGGGCCCTGGGGGTCCACACAAGACGGGGCATCCACTGCCGCAAGAGGTGGGAGGACATCCGCCGCGGGACCAGGAAGACCGCCGAGTCACTGCTGGGGATGGCCTCCCAACCTAGGAGGGGTGCCAGTCGTACCCTGACCCCCCTGATGTCCCGGATCCTGGCGGTGGCCTACCCTGATTTGGATGGGCACTTGAGGACATCACAGCAGACACAAGGGGGTGAGTATCAGCACATTCTGCTATCTCTCTGCGCAGTGGAGGCGTCTGGGTGGGGGAGGAGGGTTGTGGGTGACATTAGGCCAGGGCGCTTTCTGTAGTGTAGTCCTCTCCTTTAGGCATGGCCCTGTGCTCCCGGCCCCCACCTCTGTAGGGTGACAAGTACAGCTATCGATGGTCCAGCATCACACATGTGCGCGTTTGTCGTCTCTAGACCTGTTGTCCTAGTCAGAAGTACTGAGTAGTGTACCCCGAATGCGCGGCTTAGTGCATGAGGCTCCTGTGTCTGTCCTCTCCGCCAACGGTGTTGACATTGCATGCACTCAACCTGGTCTTCTTTTTTCACCCCACCCTTCTTCTTCATCTTCTTGTGCATGTGTGCATTAGCATAATCAGGCGGAGGAGAATTGGCATCGGAGCATGAGGGAGCTGCAAGTCACAAGGCCCCGGTGGGACCAGGAACAGACACCGAGGGCACCAGTGATCCGGAGGGCGAGGGGAGCACCACAACGGGGACCGGTGGTGACACCAGCGACAGCGACACGTCCTCGGATGGGAGCTCCCTAGCGGTGGCGGCAACATCCGGGCCCCCCGCCTCTACAGGTACAGCCCCCACCCAGCGCACCAGCCCCGCCCTCCCAGCAGCCCCTCAGCCTACGCTCCGTGCCCGCTCGCCCAGGAAGGCGGGCGTCTCCTTCGCCCCAGGCACCTCAGCCCCTGTTACCCCTGCTGCCCTCAGTGAGGAGGTCATTGACCTCCTTCAGACCATCATTGTTGGGCAGACTACCCTTTTGAATGCCATCCAGGGGGTAGAAAGGGAGGTGCATCGGAGCAATGCCTACCTGGAGGGCATTCATACGGGTCAGGCTGCCCATCAACGATCGTTCAATGCTCTGGCCTCAGCACTGACGGCAGCCATTGTCCCTGTTTCCAGCCTCCCTCTTCTGACTGCCTCCACCCTGTCTCTGTCTCCTGTTCCTCAGCCTATCCCATCCACACCATCAGACCAGCCTGCACACACCTCAACACCCAAGGGCAGCTCATCCAGACACAAGCACCACAGAACCCACAAGCATTCACGCAAGCAACACCCAGATGCAGACATTCCAACAGTCACTACCACCTCTGTGTCCCCCTCCTCTTCGTCTCCCTCCTCCCTCCCTGTGACGTCTACACTCACACCTGCATGAACACCACCATCAGCCAGTGCTTCCATCACCAGCACACCCTCCAGTCCAGTCCGCACACGTGCAGTCACCACCCCCACTACCATTTACACGTCCCCTGTGTCCTCTCCCACTGTGTCTGTCACCCCCTCTTCCAAGACACACAAACGCAGGCAGACACCCACCCAACAGCCATCCACCTCACGACAGCCTCCAGCACAAGCACCTGCACCCAAAGACAGCACACCTGACTCTCCTACAACCACATCACCACTTCTCCTACCTTTTACCTTGGTCCTAAGAAAGTTTTCCTCGCTAATCTTGACCTCTTTCCCTCCACTGACCCACCCCCTCCATCTGCAAAGAGTCCCAAGAGCACCTCAGCCACCACCAGCCCAGCTTCGAGTGTCACTGTGGTGCATGGGTTCTGGAGTCCACCCTTTGCCAGCAGTGACACTTCAATCAGCAGCAAGGGGACAGCCAGCCCCCCACCAGGCAAGAGGACCAGGAAGCTAAAGGGCCGCCGGACTGACACGGCTGCCCCCAAGGAGCAAAGTTCGCCCACTTCACCAGCCACAACATCTAGGGGAGGCAAGGGCCCGAGAGCCCCATCTAAGGAGCGAAAGGGCAGCAGGGCGGAGAAGTCAGCCAGCAGGAGCGCGGAGCAGGAGGGGCCCACAAGCCCCATCCCGGGTGTTAGGGAGAACACCAAAGGGCCCAGGACTCCGTCACCGAAGGGTCCAGCAACAGCACGGTGGGAGGGCGACTGAGCAGGGAGTCAGGTCTGGCCAGGTCTGGCTCCCTTGACTTACTGGACGAGCACCGCTGAAGAGGGCCCCGCCGTGCAGAAGAGCACCGCTGAACAGGGCCCCGCCGTGCAGAAGAGCACCGCTGAAGAGGGCCCCGCCGTGCAGAGGAGCACCGCTCCGCTGGGCCCCGCCGTCTCAAGCACCGCTCCGCTGGGCCCCGCCGTCTCAAGCACCGCTCCGCTGGGCCCTTCCTGTCAAGCACCGCTCCGCTGGGCCCTTCATGTCAAGCACCGCTCCGCTGGGCCCCGCCGTCTCAAGCACCGCTCCGCTGGGCCCTTCCTGTCAAGCACCGCTCCGCTGGGCCCCGCCGTCTCAAGCACCGCTCCGCTGGGCCCTTCCTGTCAAGCACCGCTCCGCTGGGCCCTTCCTGTCAAGCACCGCTCCGCTGGGCCCTTCCTGTCAAGCACCGCTCCGCTGGGCCCCACCGTCTCAAGCACCGCTCCGCTGGGCCCTTCCTGTCAAGCACCGCTCCGCTGGGCCCTTCCTGTCAAGCACCGCTCCGCTGGGCCCCGCCGTCTCAAGCACCGCTCCGCTGGGCCCTTCCTGTCAAACACCGCTCCGCTGGGCCCCGCCGTCTCAAGCACCGCTCCGCTGGGCCCTTCCTGTCAAGCACCGCTCCGCTGGGCCCTTCCTGTCAAGCACCGCTCCGCTGGGCCCCGCCGTCTCAAGCACCGCTCCGCTGGGCCCTTCCTGTCAAGCACCGCTCCACTGGGCCCCGCCGTCTCAATCACTGCTCCGCTGGGCCCTTCCTGTCAAGCACCGCTCCGCTGGGCCCCGCCGTCTCATGCACCGCTCCGCTGGGCCCCGCCGTCTCAAGCACCGCTCCGCTGGGCCCTTCCTGCATGCACTGTTGAAGGTTCACTGTGCCCACCCTGCCTCCTCCTTGACCAGTGTAATCCACCTGATGGACTGTGGCTTTGCACTCCCCAGGATGGAACAGTGGGCAACCCACCAACTGTAGAGACTTGAGAGACTGTGGCTTTGCACTCCCCAGGATGGCACAGTAGGCATGGTGGCCCCTTCGTGGATCTGGCGTCGTGGACTCATGTGGCTGTGGTGCCCCCCCCTTCCCTTACCCCTGAGGTGCCTGTAGTTTTTTCATCAGATGCCCCTGCAGTGTTCTCTCCAGAGGACTCAGGTCTCCTGTGTGGACTTTGCCCTTGTGTTGTTACACTTTGGCCCACGGACACTTCGATTTGCTTTTGATGTGCAGGACTAATTGCCTCGGTTATCCATTGCACTGTATATGGAATTATTTTGATATTGATTATTTGGCTAGTTGACCATTACTTTTCAGAGCCTATTTTGTACATAAATTTTTATTCACAATTTAATTATGTTGTTGCATTTTTCTGGGGGGTTTGGGTGGTGTCACTGTGACTTGTTGCTCTGCATTTTTGTGTATATAGTTTGGGGGGCTGGGGGTCGCATATGTGTGTGCCGTAAGCTTTCCTCCTCCCCCTCCCGTGTGTCGTAGGTGCAGTACTCACCGTTGTCGTCTGCGCCGGCGTTCGTACTCGTGGTAGATGAGCAGGTAGACGAGAGCAGGTAGGATGTTTAATTCGGGTTCCATGCTGTCCTCCTTCCTCGTGGAGTGCGTAGAGGTGAGCATTTTCCCGTTCGTAGTCTGTTTCCGCCGTGTTTTTATCACCGGTGCTCCCGCCCCGGAAAAGGTGGCGGATTGGCCGGTCATAATAGTGTGGGCGGCACATTGTCTGCCGCCTGTCTGTTGGCGGTGACTGCCGCGCTGTTTGTTTGTCCCGCCGTGGCGGTCGGAGTGTTAATGTGGCGGGCTGTGTTGGCGGTTCCCGCCAGGGTCAGAATTCCATTTTTTGGACCGCCGGCCTGTTGGCGGGTTGGCCGCCGCTTTATCACCGACCGCCAGGGTTAGAATCACCCCCTTTATCTCTTCAGGAAACTCCTTGTGGCTTGAAACTCAACGCACCACCTGGTGAAATTGACACAAAGCTTGCATTGCAACGGAGAAATTGCCACACAGCCGAATGGAACAATGCAGCCCTGACTTCTCGACTGGAAATTCAACGCAGCACCTGCCCTGCAATGGAAAATTTGACGCATCACTTACCAGATCGACGCAGCGCCCGTGCCTTATTCCGGTACATCAAGGATTTTCCCCCATTGTCCCTGGGCGTCAAAATATCCACACACTGCAGTGAGGAACCAAGACTGTATGCTGAAAAACGTCACAAACCCCTTGCAGCGTGGAAAGAAGCAACGCATTGTCTGTGCTACGTTGAAAAAATCGACACATCACCCTATTTTTCCAAGCATCTTCTCCTCTTAGGTCTCCGTGCGTCGTTAATTTTGATGCATACCAGGTACTCTGTGTAACAAAGAGACAACTGTTTATTTCTAAGGATTAAGACTCTTTTAAAACTTCTAAAAGTGATATTTATACTTGTGCTTATTAGATCTTTGTCGTTTTGACCTTATTTCATTCAGATAAATATAATCTAGTTTTTTAAACTCCTGTTGTGTATTTTTGTGGTGTTTTCACTGTGTTACTGTTTGATTTATTGCACACATACTTTACACATTGCCTTCTAAGTTAAACCTGACTGCACAGTGCCAAGCTACCAGAGGGTGGGCACAGGATAATTTGGATTGTGTGTGACTTTCCCTGACTAGTATTGTAATCCCTACTTGGACAAAGGTGTATACCTCTGCCAACTAGAGACCCCATTTCTAACCAAAGTATTACAAAGTGTAGGCTTTCTCTGCCTACACCCTTGTGCTTCACTTCATACCAAATCACAACTACAGGTTTGCAACAACACAATAGGGCACCTGTCTGACCCTCTTTCACAACACCCACTGCTTCCAATTTAAGCTACACTATAACAATATGTTGTTGCAACCATACAAGAAGAAAGGTAGTCTCCCATCCTACCTCACAGTAGAGTGCTTCAGGGCTACTCCAATGGCTCTATACAAATGCATCATTTCATTTCACTGCAGTTCAATCCTTAAACTTGTTTAGTGTTGGATACTATGAATTCTAGGTGAAGGCAATGGATAACAAAAGCCCTGCAATAGAGAGATTTTCTTATACAACAGAGTTATGCCCTTTTTTTCTCATACTCCTTTTCTTCCTGTACAGAAATGATCAGTTTCTGGTAAGGGTGCCATATTCTTTCTCAAGGCGCACAATAGTTCAGAGGACCCCAAAATCAAGAAACAGCTATTGTCCTGCACCTTTACTATCCAGCGTGATCTGTGATCTCTTCCAATGCCCCACAGGAAAATGAATTCTTGAAAGCCAAAGATAGTTTCTCTACTCCTCTGCAGCAGACAAAAGATCACGTAGGGCTTCATGTGAGAGGCTGTTTTTGGGCTATGGCACTTGCAAATCTTTTGGAATCGACTTTTGATTTGAATTTTCTGCCTTAGGGATTAAGTAATCTACAATTTCGTACTAAGTAAAGCCAACATTCTTTTCTACACAAATTTCGATTGGTTGAGGTGTTTATCAGAAGTGTTTCAAAATAGAACTCTGATTTGCATCAGTAAGAAAGTAGGGATCCCACTGAATAGTGAGCAACATGCGTAATGAACATCTAAAGACAGCAGTACTTTCAAAGGGGGTCTTTTCAGGGCTGGACTGCCTTTTTATTCCACCTGACATTTTCCTGGTGGGATGAAGCAATTGGAGGCTGGTTTTGAAAGTACAGTGGCCATGCTGGTGCCTCAGTAAGTTTCCCCAGTTCCTGGCAGTTGACTGCAGTAGGCAGGGGGGTTCTATGACAAAGAGGGAGAGAGAGAGATGGAGGAAGGTGGAGAGAAAGATCCGAGAGATAGAGGAGAGGAAGAGAGAGAGAAAGGGCTGATGGAGAGAGACTGTGGCTCTCATTATGACCTAGGCGGTAAATGCCGCCTACCGCCACGGTGACGCCTCCAAAAGACGGTCACCGTGGCCACCTACCGTCCGGCTGACAGAATTCTGGCTACGGTCATGGCAGCAGACGGCGGTAAGGTGGCAGTAGAATGTCACCGACTGCATCATGACACATGATATGGCCCGGCGGTGTTCCGCTGGCGGACGCTGCTGCTGGCAGCAGCGCTGTCTCCTGCTGGAGGATCCCTGCAAGCAGGTAAGTCGGGTGCTCAGACAGGGCAGGGGGGTGGGTAGTATTGTGTGTGGGTGTGTGTGTGACTGTTTTTGTGTGCGTGCATGTGGGTGTGTGGTGTGTGGAATGCATGTGTGCATGAATGGATGTGAGTGTGCATGTATGTTGTGTTATGTGAATGCGTGTGGGCTAGGATTGTATGTCAGTGTGTGTTTATGTGTGTGTGTATGAATGTATGCATGCGTGGGTGAATGTGGGTATGCATGTGTATGTCTACGCATGTAGGTGTGTGTATGTTGGGGGTTTGGGAGGAGGAGGGTGGGGGAGGACTCTGGGGAGGGGGAGAGGGGTGAGGGAGACCCCTATCAGTGTCAGGGATTGCCACAAAAACCATGGTGGTAAGCCAACTATAGTTTCTCTACTCCTCTGCAGCAGACAAAAGATCACGTAGGGCTTCATGTGAGAGGCTGTTTTTGGGCTATGGCACTTGCAAATTTTTGGGAATCGACTTTTGATTTGAATTTTCTGCCTTAGGGATTAAGTAATCTACAATTTCGTACTAAGTAAAGCCAACATTCTTTTCTACACAAATTTCGATTGGTTGAGGTGTTTATCAGAAGTGTTTCAAAATAGAACTCTGATTTGCATCAGTAAAAAAGTAGGGATCCCACTGAATAGTGAGCAACATGCGTAATGAACATCTAAAGACAGCAGTCCTTTCAAAGGGTGTCTTTTCAGGGCTGGACTGCCTTTTTATTCCACCTGACATTTTCCTGGTGGGATGAAGCAATTGGAGGCTGGTTTTGAAAGTACAGTGGCCATGCTGGTGCCTCAGTAATTTTCCCCAGTTCCTGGCAGTTGACTGCAGTAGGCAGGGGGGTTCTATGACAAAGAGGGAGAGAGAGATGGAGGAAGGTGGAGAGAAAGATCAGAGAGATAGAGGAGAGGAAGAGAGAGAGAAAGGGCTGATGGAGAGAGACTGTGGCTCTCATTATGACCTAGGCGGTAAATGCCGCCTACCGCCACGGCGACGCCTCCAAAAGACGGTCACCGTGGCCACCTACCGTCCGGCTGACAGAATTCTGGCTACGGTCATGGCAGCAGACGGCGGTAAGGTGGCAGTAGAATGTCACCGACTGCATCATGACACATGATATGGCCCGGCGGTGTTCCGCTGGCGGACGCTGCTGCTGGCAGCAGCGCTGTCTCCTGCTGGAGGATCCCTGCAAGCAGGTAAGTCGGGTGCTCAGACAGGGCAGGGGGGTGGGTAGTATTGTGTGTGTGTGTGGGGATGTGTGTGACTGTTTTTGTGTGCGTGCATGCAGGTGTGTGGTGTGTGGAATGCATGTGTGCATGAATGGATGTGAGTGTGCATGTATGTTGTGTTATGTGAATGCTTGTGGGCTAGGATGTATGTCAGTGTGTGTTTATGTGTGTGTATGAATGTATGCATGCGTGGGTGAATGTGGGTATGCGTGTGTATGTCTACGTATGTAGGTGTGTGTATGTTGGGGGGTTGGGAGGAGGAGGGTGGGGGAGGACTCTGGGGAGGGGGAGAGGGGTGAGGGAGACCCCTATCAGTGTCAGGGATTGCCACAAAAACCATGGCGGTAGGCGGGGTCAAAATCCCAAGGGTGGGACTTACCACCCTGCCGGACGGAGTGGTACATTGGCGGTTTGGCTTGTCATATTTTGGGAAAAGTACCGCCAGCCTGTTGGCAGTACCTTTCTCCAAAATAACGCCGTCCGCCATGGTCATAATGAGGGCCTGTGTGTGGAAATAGAGGGAGCATATATGCCAGGGCAGCTTTGGGTCTACATAGCATTTACGATCTACATAGCATTGTAGAGGAAGGTTTTGTGCAACCATTTTGGGTGCATACTCAAGAGCCCTGATTGACCATGACTAGCAGAACATAATAATTGCCCATTGAGTTGAACTTATCAAATAAATAAAATGTTCTTTCTCTATATGCATCAGATCTAGTCTCCCAGGTTTTGAAAGTAAGGAAGCTACTGTTTTTAAGTGCAGAGTTGAGCAAGAATAGCTTTGTGTTTCTAAGCACTTAAAAATCCCTGTGATACAAATCTGAAAAATTGATCCATTTTAAGTAACTGCTCTTACATGTATGCATGTAGTTCTCATCTGCAGCCTTCTTCCCAGATTGGGCTGTGACAAATCCTACAATTACAATTTGAGAAAAAGCAGATCACGGAAAATGCTTCCACGAATGCCAAATGTCCCTTGTTGCTATGGTTCACCTGCCTAAGCTGTCTCTGCTTTTGGATGCATTGCTTCTGACAGAATCCCAATTATTAGGCAAGTGGCATAAACAGCTGAGCACCAACTGTCCCAGGGAGTTTTTGATCATTTAAGATAAGGACTGAAATAACTTCCATTTGATAGGACTAATGCAGAGTGCTGGAAATGGGCCAATGTAATTATTTCAAGGACAGTAGCAGAACTACAGTTAAGCTTGAGTTGGTGTTTCCATTATGAGTTCCATTTTATGGATTTAATATCTCAGCCGTAGCAAATTACAAGAGGCGGAAAGTTATTGTAAAAGTTGTGTGTAAATATGAAGAGATATTTTAAGTTCTCTATACATTTGCTGCTGGAGTTCAAATTTAATTTATTCTAGTTTTTGACTTTGATTGCAGCTGTTTCATTTCACTGGCATATTGAAGTAAGTTGATTTATTAAACACTATTACTTATTTACTACAAAATAGGTTTAACACGTATTAAAACATATTCCCGTTTATCACACACATAATTGACGATCATGAATAAATATACAGACATCCCAATTTTTAACAGACAATTTGACAGATATAGTAGGGCCTCTTAAAATTAGTCATATTTTATACTTTGTAAATTATTTATTCTTGGACTAACAAAAACAAGTGAAATTTGTAACTCCGATTTCTATGACTGCACAGAGTTGATGTGCATGTTATACATAAAATGCTGCACCGTGCAGCTACATCAGAATGGTCTGCAATGAAAATGTTTTTCTACAACAGTAATATAATGGTACAAGTTAGCATAGATATCCAAAACACTTAAATAAATCCATCCACACAAGTTGAACAAAGTTGACCTATTATGCTAAAGTATGAAAATATTGCACTGAGGAATTCATGATTCTAAACACTTAACATGTAAGTTATGTCATGTAAATATTTTTATTATATTTAAGGTTAGATTTCAGGTCTAACAGACTTCCAGTCTAAAGTTAGACTTCAGGTCCAAAGTTAGGTTTTAGGTCTAACTTTGACTTCAGGTCTAAACTTAGACTTCAGGCCTAAGTTTACCTCTGTTAATTGGGCCCTCAAATTTGATGTTTGTGTCTGTTAGAAGGCTTTTTTAATGTAGTCATCCTATTTTCGGAGTTGGTAAACTTTTACTGGCTACTAAAATGGAATTGCAACCCCATACTGAATCCTGTTTAGAAGGGATATGTCCTTCCAAGCACCGAAAAGATATGTGATGCAACAATGTTTTGCAACACAAATCTTGCGGTACATATGGTCATAAAACATCAGAAAACTGCTGCCTCCAATTTGGGGTGGTAAGGCATTCACAAAAGTAAAGGGACCCCCTTCCACTTTGGGGGTGGAAATAAAAGTTTGTTCGGAAGCAGGCCATGGTTCAGTGTTCCACTGACAACTCTGAAACAAACTTTTAAAAAAACTTTCTTTTTAAATGCAGCACTATTTCCTTTATGTAAAATGTGCTGCATTACTGAAAAGCAATCACAGACATGGTGGTTTGCTGACTCTAGGAGGGTACTATACCTGTGATGTCCACCCATTAGAGTCTCAAATGTATTTGAACATGCACGTCTTTTTTCTCACGTTTTCTGTAAATATCTATACATGCATGATATACGCCATCTCCCTTGTTGGTAGAAGGGTATCCAGAGTACAAGGTACAGAGTAACACTGTAAACCTGGGGGATAACTTAGAGGGGCCCAGACATAGGTAGCACGTCATGAGGCAAGTGTGCAAAGAAGCTGCACAACTAGCCTGTGCACATTTTTTCATGCCTCTCTCTCCATGCCTTACCATATTAAAGCCAGCCAAATTAGCTTTTTGTAATTGGGTTGGCTTCAGGAAGGTAAGAGAATGCTAAATCACTAAGGAAAGGAGCTGTAGATAAGATTAGGGGGAAAGAGCAAGCTAGAGAGAAGGGCACAATAAATACACAAGAAGGTCAGTTGAAAATGTACTTTTAGACAGTTTAGTTGGTGTATTTAGGTGTGTTTCTTTTTTTTGGGTGTCTTTTCATTACAGTGTACTAATTGCTATATCTTCTGTTTGAGTTTTGTTATTTAGCTTTGTTTTGCTTGAGCTGACATTTCTTGAAATCGAGCAGAAGCAAGGAAAGGTGATGACAGCCTTTGTCAACCAGACAATAATTCACAATGAGATTGCTCATAGAAAACACTGTCTTGTGTGGCTTTTTCATACAGGCAACTGCCCAATACCACTTGTGTGAACTACACTTGAACCAGAAGAAAGTCATTAATTCATAGTCTGAGAGCACTATTGTCACAGAAGACGTTGTTTTGACATGCAGCAGTAGTGAGCATCAGGCCACCTACTAAAGTACAGTTGCAGGAATCTTACTGGATATTGGGCTCTATCTTGAACTAATCAGAGTAAATTGATCAGCCTGTTTCTGCATCCAATGCCTTTTGTCTATGATGTGATTTTCAAATAAAGGGGCAGATTTATGGAAAGTGGCGCTGCTCTGAGTGCAGTGCCACTTTGCCTGCGCCCCTTAGCACCCGCCTACCGCCAGCATGTGTGCGCCGTATTTAAAATACAGTGCACTATGACACAGGGTAGGGGAAATAGCGTCATTCCATGTGCCGCTATTGATGTACTCTGCAGGAGTAGGGCAAAAATGTTGGCACTACTCATGCAGAGTACATAGGGGCCCATTCTAAATAATGGAAGCCCCCTTTTAACACCTGCTCGGAGCAGGAATTAAAAGTGCTGAATAAAATGGTGCAAGGAAATCTTATATATTTCTTTGCACCATTTGTTTTGCTCCCCCTAAAGGGGGAACGCCCCCTTTGCATACATTATGCCTGGCGCAGGCATAATGTAGCACAAAGAGCAACAAAGTGGCACAATGCATGCATTGTGGCACTTTGTAAACACAGCGCAAGGATTTTGGCTTTGGGACACATTAGTTTAAAAAAATGATGCTAATGTGCCGCAAGGTGGCGCTAGGGGCTTATAAATATGCCCCAAAGCGTATTCACTGCTTAATTAGACTCCATCAATGTGAAGTGCAATGCAGACCTGGCATGGGCTCCTAGACACCAAAAATACCTGAACCCCAAAGGTTTCAGATTCATATTCTTATATTAATAGATTAACTTTCCTATTTCAGATAGTTATGGGTGTGAGGTTCTGAAGGTGACCAAAAGAAAGAACAATGTCTTGTGACTATATAAGTGGCCAGGCAACAAAGGAGATAGTACATTATTAACATTATTAGATGGACACTTCTAAGTTGTAACCTTCCTTGCAAAATCGAAGCAACATACAGATTAGTGGTCCTCGACAGAGAAAGCATGCAGGATGAGATGGTGGTACCTGTTCTGATTAAAACTGGGATTTTGATGCAGTTTTGGAGAGACTCGGTCTCTTGCACCCATGAGATCCTCATAGGTGCGCTCCAATGTAGAGATTCATTCTTTCACTGTCACATTCTTGGAACATGCTGTCTGTGAAACTGAGCTTCTCAGGCCCGCAATCCATCACTTAGGACGGCTTGTGAGAATCAGTTTTTCATCTTCATGAACAAGGCCCACATGGTTGCTGCAATCAACCCTTGAATATAAAAATCCTGCTTAATTTTTCCAATTGGGATCTGTTTATGCTTTTAAATACTGCAAAGTACACCTATATGGGAATGTTCTGAACTCAGTTCCATGTCAGGTTCCTTTTCCGAATGTCATTCTTCAAACGATTTGGAATCCACTTGATTACTGTCCTGATGATGACACTATGAATGCACTATGGGTCGAAAAGCCACCAACATTATGGGGCATAAAGACAATTTACTAAGAAGCTGGTCAACCATGAGCTAGTGAGAGATTGATGTCTTTTTCCATGATTATGTCCAACTATTTGATGTATTAGCCCTTATTGGCTATTGCCTTCTGCAACATCACCTTGTATGTTCCTTCTATCACTACACTCATTTGCATTGTGTGATCCCTTTACTTCACCGAGCACCAATGTTGCTCATTGTAGATCCTCCCCTGCTAACTATCTGCCTCAACACCCCTAGACAACAGTCCCTGATGCTCTCAACTACTCAGGGGTGCCAACAAATACATTGAAGGAATTGCCTCTTTCGGGTCACACATGGAATTGCTTGTAAAACCGCTTTAAGATGGCAGGCAGGGGTTACTGGGTCCAACTGTGAGAGTTGAGACATTTCACTCCTGATGTCCCAGGGCATAGCCTACTATGGATTTTGAGCCACTGGGCCAAGGACCACTTATGTACTTGACTCTTTGAGTAAGCGTGGTCCAAGCAATCCAAGACTCTGGAGAGAGGTGTGGATCCAGGGGAGTGAACACAGGCTCACAACTGAAAATGTGTGCAGCAATAATTCATTGATCAGCCAGATCTTTCCTTTTATAAAGAAAAGATAAGTATTTTCTTCTACCGCTACCCACAAAAAGGTCAGGACTCTAGTGTTTCCTTGGGAGCTCCCTGTCCTACCTCCTCCTCGCTTTAGCAATAGTAGTTATTACAGAGTCACTATTGACAGCACCCAGGGTATGCTGTGCCAGTAGTTCGAGTCTCAAGAGCCCATTATGACTCTAATCTCTATTTTTAAAGTCAACATTGTTCCAACCACACACCACTAATTAGCAGCAAGTACCCACCAGTGCCAACTGACCCCAATGAACTGAAATCGTCTAACCTGCATCTCCCAGGATCAGCGCGACCGGAGTTCCTGAGCATGCCCCTTCTGCAGGCACTGGAGCGGCAGCAGTCGGTTTAGGTGGGTTGGCCGCATGCGGGCCCAAGCGGATGCACTCAGCTGTCAGAGAGTCTTCACATGCAGTCACGCCTCTGATGTGAATGGAGGCTTTCAACAGCTCCACTTCACTGAGTAAGTCTCTGATTCCTCCCACAAAGAGGCGGCGCTGATGATACGTACCTCCTGGTGTGAATACACAGCAGTCTCACTCATCTCATAAATGGCTAGGACCAAATCACATGATTTGCTGGTGCCAATGTCCCTGTATGCCAGAGGGGTCACAGTACATGCCCCTCCTGGCCTGCTACCGCAACAGCATGCCCACTTGGTAGTCTTCTCACGGTGGTCTCTTCTGAAACACAAGGCCACCATTTTCTATCTATGCATCAATCAATCAAAAAAATCTGTAGAGCGCGCTACTCACCCGTGAGGGTTTCAAGGCGCTGGGGGGGGGGTGGAAATCAAGGGGAGGGTGGGCAGGGAGGGTAATTGATCGAACAACCATGTCTTGAGGTAATTTCTGAAGACCAGGAGGTCTTTGGTTTTGCGAAGGTCGGTTGGGAGGAAGTTCCAGGTTTTGGGGGCGAGGTAGGAGAAGGACCTGCCTCCTGTGGTGGTGCGTTGGATGCGGGGGACTGTGGCTAGGGCGAGGTCGGATGATCGGAGGTTGCGTGTGGGAGTGTGGAAGTTCACTCTTTCGTTGAGGTAGGTTGGGCCGGTGTTGTGGAGGGATTTGTGTGCGTGGATGAGGATCTTGAATGTGATTCTCTTGTCTATGGGGAGCCAGTGAAGGGATTTGAGGTGTGGTGAGATTTGTTCGTGGCGGGGGAGGCCAAGGACGAGGCGTGCGGCTGTGTTCTGAATTCTCTGGAGTTTGCGTTTGAGTTGGAGTGTGGTGCCGGCGTAGAGGGCGTTACCGTAGTCCAGTCTGCTGCTGATGAGTGCGTGGGTGACTGTCTTCCTGGTTTCTGGGGGAATCCATTTGAAGGATTTTTTTAGAGTGCATAGTGTGTGGAAGCAGGAGGCTCTGCATGGGCTCTGGCCCGATCTGCACAGCAATGCACACTGCATTCTGCACACGGACAATGACCTGATCAGTGCAGCAGACACCTCCTCACACCTCTCAGAGAGAGACCATTCGAGAGGGCTCCCACTGGACCTCACTCCCTTTAACCCTCTCCTCTTCCTCACAGGGCACACTTGTCTTAGCAAGCAGGCAGGCAGGCACTGGTGCTCCAGGAGAGGTGGTCTTAAATTCCTTGAATGATGCCCCTTCCCCCACAGACATTCTAGCAAGTCTGAGCCTCCAGTCCTGGTCACAGGCAGAAGTCTTGCAGAGCTTCCCCTCTTCACAATGCCCATTAAGGTGCTTGGCAGATGACAGTTTTTGGGGTCTGATGCTTCACCGCTTGTAGTTAATTTCAAGACACCAAATGTAAGTTAGACTCTGAGTCTTTGAAGTTTATGTTGGGGGTCTGCCACAGTGATATGTGTATCAAATGGTTAGCCTTGGGCCCCAGCCCTACTCTTCATGATTCTTCTATCAGCACCATCTCCTTCCTGTGATATGCCCATGCCCCTGCCTTGTGACCTCTCACTAAATCAACAGCAAATTTTGAAGTGATCAGGGGAAACCTGTCTCTCCCTTCTCCAGCGTGGGTCCCACCAAGCTTACAGGAATGCCGCAATACTCAATTCTTTCTGAGGGGATTTCTTTACCTCCAAAACAAAAACCTAGGCCTTCCATGTATTTTACCATCCCCAGGCACATATACACCCAGTACATGTATACAACCTACACACACTGCACAGCACTTTATATTTCATATACTATACCACTCATAGAAACACATGCATCCAGCGCATACATTTAACATGCATGCACTACATAGCACTTTATCCTTCATGTACTGTACCACTCATAGGCATACATACATACAGTGAATGCATTTACAATGCATGCACCTCATAGCATTACATTCTCTATGTATTGTTCCATTCATTGGCACAACATACACCCAGCACATGCACTCATCATGCACAAACTTCTCAATACTGCATTATGCCTTTTTTGTGCCCTTCCCAGGCACACATACACCCAGCACAGATACACTACTCCTGCGCTGTGCAGCATTTCACAACAAACTGATGTCGGCCAAGTGAGAGTTGAGCACACAGCAGTGGAAGTTTAAAAATGAATGAGTCTATAGACACCACTCCAGTGACAGAGGTTAAAAAGGACCCATTCACTTCTACTGATCACTACACAATATGATGCCATCACCACACTTATGCTGCTTAGCTCCTGGTGAAGGCGGTGGCCTTCCACTACTATGAAGATAGTTCTTTGGGCACCCCTCCTTATTCAATTAGCCCAAAATCCGTAGGACATGCCTATATCATGGCACACACGCATGATTTATGTTTGCCTATGACAACAAAAATCAGCTTCATGGCACCGGACAGCTGTATTGTTGGGGACTCAGTCTTGGGGTGCACGTCCATTACCATGCAGTGCACTTTTCTGTCCTAGCATTGCTGAAGCCACAAAAAACGCCTCCTGCCTCCGACAAGCATGTGTATCCATCTTGTTCAACCAGTGGAAAAACTTCCTATTCATCATCAGTGGCCATAGTGACCTCTACTAAACAAAAAGATGAAGGCGTCATGACAGGTTTGCGATGAATTAAGTTTCACAGAGGATGTGTCGTAGTTGGACTCTCGCTAGACTCGCTAGACTGATGGTTTAGGAGTGACAGCACTTCTGTTTGTAGGCGACTGAGTCACTGCTACAACAATCGCAACTGCCGGCCCAACCCTCTGAGCTCACAAGAAATACTTCACCAAACCTAGAAAGCAAAGGTGATTTCTGGCAGCCTCACACATGGACTCTAGATGAGACCTCTCAGGGAAGACATGGTGGCACGAAAGTTACCCTTTTTTCACATTAGCAATGATTCTCATACAAACATAGGCAATGAAGAAGATGCATGAGAGTTTTCAATAGGTTAATTGAAAACACTGCAATCTACGATAGAATTCATGTGCTGCAATGATTAGGATGATGAATAATAGTGTAAACTGAATTGTAAAGATGAGAGTTGTGAATATAAACCCCTCCACCATCTTACAATAAACATTAGATCTAAAACTCCTAACCTAGAACGCCTACTTCTCTACCCTAGTGAGAGCTAGTTATGATAAACCTAATCTGCAAGTACAATGTCCATGAGAAGTGCCCCTGAACTCTTGTTACCTTGGAAAGAAGTCTCTAGGTCAGACTCTGTGGTGACACTAAGGCTGAGTTCTGAAGCAAAGTGATGTGCAGCATAGATGGCATCTGGAAAGAGCATCTCTAATGTCTGTGTGAGGTGTATTTATACAGATCATGTAGGATCCCTGACGCGGGTAAGTTCCTAAACAATGGATAATGTGGCAGACTTGGGTCAGCAATTGCATAAACAGTCCCTAACAAGTGAGCAAGATCTTACTGTCACATGTAAGTGGGAATGGGACATGATGGCAATACCTACATGTATCACTGATAGTGACGTCGATAATGATGCCTTCTCAGAATGGCACTGATAAAGAAAATGAAAACATTTCTCCTAAAATTTAAGCACGTGGCAAAAGCTAAAAAAATAATAAAATAAATGGAAAAAAACAGCTCATGCTAAATGGGTAAAAGGTCACTAGGTGATGGGGGTACAGGCCTGCAATCCAGAGGCTAAGCTGATTCCTGTGACCCAGGTAGAAACTAAAATGGATTCACCACACCCTCCCCTATGTCGAAACAAAGATGTTAATTCACTAGCGAGGGTGCATGAGTCCAAACTGAAAATGCTCTAAGCTAAAAGTCTAAAATCTAATAAAAAACGAAGTTAAAAACATACAAAAGAGATATAGGCCCTCATTATGACATTGGCGGTAAATCCCACTTACCGCCACGCTGACGGCTGCCAACTTACCGCTGCCGTAGGATATCCGTTCTCCATATTATGACACACACACACCAATCCATCAGTATTCAGCCACATACACATATCCACCACACCAAAGGTCAGTGATAAACTGGCGGTATCAAAACCCACACGTTACGCCAACAGAACAACACCTATCACATTATGACCCACGAATCACCACGGCAGACAATCAACAGTGGTAAACCTCTGGGGGTACATACCGCCGTGGTCACAATGGACACCCACATACAAAACAACACCACATTGGGGAATTCAAACAACACACACCTGACACCCATACACACACCACACCCACACACCCACACCTCTATAAAACACACACCCACATTACCCACAACCCTTTACAAACAACAATTACTGGCAGGCGATTGACACTAAGACCACTGACACAACTAAAGCCACACACTAAAACAGATATGACCACAGCACTCAAAACATATATAGTTACAAACACAAATGCGAAGTCTGATGTGAGAGGTCCGTTGATGAATAGTACAGTACTCTTCTATGTGTTCCAGAAAAGGATTTATTTGGGTCAATAGATATTTTGTATAGTTGGATCAGTCATAGGCCATGTATAGTAATAACCTTTGGAGTATATATGTATTCATACACAGCCAACATGTGTTTTGTCACACAGTGACTTTTTCAAGGCTAGAGTGGAGACGAAATAGAAACATGTCCAACTAGATATATGGTGTTAGAAAACTGTAACGGGAACAGAGAGAAAAAAACAACTGTATCTAAGTTAGGCAAACGAGGAAGTATGATGTAAGGAGAGCTATAGTAACTGTGGGTATGTGTCATCCGTGTGTGACAGAGAGAGTCATCAAAGAAAGAGAGATTAAGGGACCATGGTAAGTCCCGTGGAGCTGTGCTGAGCACACCCTTCGGTGTGTGATAAGTAAGTAGCAGTTTTAGAATCTCTCTCCTGAAAGGTGCCAGGGCAAATCCAAACAAAGAGGGAAAGCCACGGATGTACAATATGTCAGACACAGAAACCATAACACATCATTTACATCCCCACAGGTACCCCAGACAATGTCACCGGAGAGGAGGTGCCAGCACTATCCAGTCCTCCAACTGAAGAGGCCCACAGTGATGACAGCAAATGTGGTCTTAAAGATCTGGATGACCTACCTGGCCCATCAGGGACCACTGGACAGCTGGTTACCAAACCCAGTCGCACACCACCACAGAGCCTCCCCGTCAGAAAACACCACCACAGCACCCACCCAGGGAACCCATACATCTGTCCCCAGGACACGTCAATCAGCAGTATGTCCACCTCTACAGGGTCCCCAGGGCACACCTCGCCCCCAAGACAATCAGGGACCTGTGGCAGTGGGTACATGGTTCAGGGGTCAGAGGCCAACAGGGGCACTGGGAGGACTGCTGTGAGCCAGGGGGAGGACAGGCCCAGGGAACCAACTCTCCAGGAGGCTCTTGCAGAGATCCTGGGAGCCTATCAACAGTCCCAGGACACGATGGGCCAGATCCTGGACAATGTGCAGGAGAACAGGTGGCTGCAGGAGGGACAGTACTAGGGGATCAGGGAGGACTTGCAGGCCATCAACAATACCCTGATCTCCATTGCTGGGGTGCTGGCAGACATGGCCAACATTTTGAGGGAGGCAGTCTCACACCTGCCACTAGCCAGACATCTGAACAGCCTTCCACTTCCGCTGCCGCTAGTGGCCAGGAGGCCCCGCCACAGGACTCTCAGGCCACTAGCACCTCTCCCCCTGCAGAAAGTGAACCACCCTGCAAATGTTCCCTGCGATCCAGACAGAAGCAAGAGACACTTGCTAAGACCCCTGCCAGGAAATGAGACCCTTCTGATTGTCACCCTTGTGTCCCACTCTGTCACCCTGTCCACCTTGAACTGCCATTGATCTCCTTCCTATGTCCCCATGTACAATGCACCTGTGCTACAAATAGACTAGAACAATACCCTGGACTTTCCTCCATCATCACCCCATCCCATTGCACTCCCCCTCCATATATTAGCACTTCAATAAGACCCTTTGGAAAAGAAAAAAACATTTGGAGTATGTCATGTATATCAAATATGTATTTATTGTAACAGGTACAAACATTGCAAATCAACTGTACAGAGATTGAGCATAGATTAATGACCTGTAGCTGGCTGTATTGATCACACCTGGAGCATATATCAGGTCACTAACATCTGCAAAATGAATTGCCAGAGGGAACAGTAAGTGGGATAGAAGATGCAAATATCAGCATGCCATGGGCACACAAATTAAAACAAAAGTCATTGAAATGTGAAGTAACACTGTCCTATCTGTGTGTCATTGGAAGTATTGTCAGATCCCATTTGTTCTGTTGTCCTCATCCTCATCCTCTGCCTCCTCATCCTCACTGTCCACAGGGTCTACTGCTGCCACATGGGCATCTCCAGCCTCCTCCTTCTGCAGGAATGGGACATGGCGTCTGAGGGCCAGTTTATGCAACATGCAGCAGGCCACCACTACCTGGCAGACCTTCTTTGGTGAGTAGCACAGGGATCCACCTG
Organism: Pleurodeles waltl; assembly: GCF_031143425.1. Lineage (NCBI taxonomy): Eukaryota > Metazoa > Chordata > Amphibia > Caudata > Salamandridae > Pleurodeles > Pleurodeles waltl. The sequence goes on along the minus strand of NC_090436.1, from coordinate 125,497,044 downwards.
TTCGATGAAGGCACCGGAACTTTGCCTTCAGGAGGCCAAAGGTCCCTTCAATTATCCTTCTGGGTCGCCCATGTGCCTCATTATAATGTTCATCTGCCCTTGTCCTGACATTCCTCACAGGGGTCAGCAGCCATGATAGGTTTGAGTAACCAGAGTCACCTGCAAATATTGAGGGACAACATTTAGCCACACAATATCCTATATGGCCCACACCATACCCATACACCAACATTTACTGGGTGGGAACCAGGGCTCACCTATTAGCCACACCCTGTGCTTCTGTAGTTGGCTCATCACATTTGGGATGCTGCTATTCCTCAAGGCAAAGGCATCATGCACCGACCCAGGATACTTAGCATTGACGTGGGAGATGTACTGGTCCGCCAGGCACACCATCAGAACATTCATAGAGTGGAAACATGTACGATTCCTGAACACCTGGTCATTCTGCCGGGGGGAGGGAACAAATGCAATATGTGTTCCATCAATCTCCCCAATTAGGTTGGGGATATGTCCCATTGCATAAAACTTGGCCTTCACTGTGGCCAAATCCTCAACCTGGGGGAAAACAATGTAGCTGGAAACATGTTTTATCAGGGCAGACAACACTCTTGTCAGCACTATTGAGAACATTGGCTGTTACATTCCTGCTGCCAAGCCCACTGTCACTTGGAAAGAACCAGTTGCCAGGAAATGGAGTACAGATAGCACTTGCACAATAGGGGATTCCAGTGGGGTGACGGATAGCAGATATCAGGTCAGGCTTCAATTGGGCACACAGCTCAGTGATTGTGGCCCTGTCCGGTATATAGGTGAGTATTATGTGCCTGTCCTTCAGTGTAGCCAAGTCCACCGTGGGTCTGTACACAGGGGTATGTCTCCATCTCCTATTCATCCACAGGGGTAGGTATCTAAGGGGCACAAGAGTGAGGAGCCGATCCCAAACTGAATAATGGAACCAGAACAGAACTTTGCTTCCTGTAAACATGAAATGGGTCATTGTGATTTGTCCAGTATGTGCTAATATCGCCTGTGACGCAGCATTATTCAAGAGCCTGCCCCCCTCACCCTGAAATGGCATCCGCCTGTCCTGTTTGGAGGGACTGGTGGAAGTGAGGTAATGCCGCTAGCCTTGAGCGCCGTTGCGGGAGGTGGCAGGGAACCCCCGTGCAACTCCTAATTGGCTAATATTGGGCTCTATGGGTTACAGTGGCCAATGGTGATCTACGCCGGTGGTGATGGTATACACTGCCGCAGACGTGACCGCCATTTTCTATCTGATTTCTCACTTGTTACCTGACCTTCTATAGGAGAGGACCTACACTGCATGTGCTGCTGTGACTTGTGTCTGGAAACTACCATGGTCCGTCTGACCGGGGAAAGGGTCCCAGCCTTCACTTCAGAGGAGCTGGAGAGACTGGTGGATGGGGTCCTGCCCCAGCACAGACTGCTGTATGGGCCTCCAGACCAACATGTGAGTACACTGTGAGCACGATAATTGTGGCATGAATGGCTGGAGTTGTGTGTGTGATGGCCTCGTGTAAGGATGGTGGGTGGAGGTCCTCTTGGCGGCATACAGGTTGTGTGCTGGGCAATGTGTGTATAAATTGTGATGTGAAGGGGAATGGTGGGCCATATGTGTAACAGGCAGGACTGTTTGTCTAATTCTATTTTCCTGTGTGTATTGCCTCTGCAGGTCAGCACCCGTCAAAAGAAGGGTATATGGTGTGCCATCGCCAAGGAGGTGCGGACCCTGAGGGTCTATGGCAGGCGGGGCACCCACTGTCGCAAATGATCGGAGGACCTGAGACGCTGGGCACAGAAGACGGCGGAGGCCCAGCTGGGGATGGCCTCCCAACAAGGGGTGCCCTGTCGAACCCTAACCTCCCTGATGGCCGATCCAGAGCTGGATGGGCACTTGAGGGCATCACAACAGCCACAAGGGGGTGAGTACAGTGCCCATCATTACAACTTACGCATGGTAGGGTGGTATCCGGTTGAGGGATGTGTGTCAGTGGGTGCCCCTAGGCCCGGCCTGACATTGCAGCGTAGGTCCCCTGGTGGCTAGGGTGCAGAAGGGCAAATTTAGCCACCTAGCTCGTAGGCATCCACTACTGGTCAGGGCTGCGTGGATCCCAGGTGTGCTGCATTTTGCGGTGTGTGCCCCTCCCTATGCCTTGGAGGCATGCTATTTCTCTGGTATTGCAATGCATATTGTGTAGGCTTGTTCCCCATGTGTGAGAGTGCTATGTACGCCAACGGTGGTGTTGGTGCAGCCAGTGACCCAGTGTATCCTTTGTCTCTCTCCCCTCCTTTCTTGTTTTGTCATCCTGTCCTTATGTGCATTAGCATCATCTGGCGAAGGAGCAGCGGCACCGGCACCGGAGGGAGCTGCATCCCACAGGACCCAGGAGGGGTAAACAACCTTTATGCCGAATTTTTTATAACGAAGTCCTGGTTAACGAAAGCGGAACAACGCTTTCTTTAACCACGACTTCGTTATTTTGTGCCTTAACCACGCATGTCCTGAACAACGAACATGCATGGTTAAGGTACAAACAAGGGAGTCGGCTGAGGAGGACGACGCAGATGACAAGGTGACGAATCAGGTAAGTGGGGGGTTTTAGGTTTTGGGGAGGGGGTGGGGCTCAGGGGGTTTTAGGTTTTGGGGTGGGGTTGGGGGGGTGGGGCGTTTTTGGTTTTGGGGAGGGGGTGGGGGGTTTTAGGTTTTGGGGTGGGGTTGGGGGGTGGGGCGTTTTTGGTTTTGGAGAGGGGGTGGGGGGTCGGGGGTTTTAGGTTTTAGGATGGGGTTGGGGGGGTGGGGCGTTTTTGGTTTTGGGGAGTGGGTGGGGGGTCAGGGGGTTTTAGGTTTTAGGGTGGGGTTGGGGGGGTGGGGCGTTTTTGGTTTTGGGGAGTGGGTGGGGGGGTCAGGGGGTTTTAGGTTTTGGGGTGGGGTTGGGGTTGGGGGGTGGGGCGTTTTTGGTTTTGGGGAGTGGGTGGGGGGTCAGGGGGTTTTAGGTTTTAGGGTGGGGTTGGGGGGGTGGGGCGTTTTTGGTTTTGGGGAGTGGGTGGGGGGTCAGGGGGTTTTAGGTTTTGGGGTGGGGTTGGGGGGGTGGGGTGAGGGATGTAGGGTGAATGGTGCCTATTGCTAATGATTTTATCAGGAATGCCTTTACAACGAAATATCGTTGTTAAGGCATTCGTGGTAAAATCATTAGTAGTAAAGACGAGGTCGGTGTTCCGACCTCGTTGTTAAGGTTAGTAGTAGTTTAAGATTCGGTGTTCCGTCATATAACCCCCAGGAGGCAGAGTCCACCGACGGTGAGGGCACCAGTGGGATGGAGGGCGAGGGGAGCACCACGGCGGAGACTGGAGGGGACAGTTCAGATACAGATACCACCTCTGATGGAAGCTCCGTGGTGGTGGTGGACACTTCTGTGACCACCCCAGCTACAGGTACAGCCACCACCCTCGTACCAGCACCGCCCTCCCAACAGCCCCACATCAAGTTGCCCGTGCCCACTCACCCAGGAGTGTGGGCATCTTGTTCGTCCCAGGCACCTGAGGCCCTGCCCCAGTTAGCCTAGCTGCCCTGAGTGAGGGGGCTATTGACCTCCTGAGATCCATCTGTGTAGGGCAGTCAACCATTGTGAATGCCATCTAGGGGCTGGCAGCCCAGATGCAACAATTTAATACATTCCTGGAGGGCATTCACACTGGATTGGCAGCCCAACAGAGATCGATTCAGGCTCTGGCCTCCTCTCTGATGGCAGCCATTGGCCCTGTTTCTACCGTCCCCCCTCCAACTTCCACTGCCCAGTCCCACTCCCCTCAACCCAAACCTATTCCCAGCACAAAAACAGATGAGCATGCACACAAGACAACACCCAAGAGTGTCACAGGCAAACACAAACACCACACTTCATCCCACAGGCACTCACACAAACACCATCCAGATGCAGACACACCAACATCCACTATTTTCACGGTCACCCCCTCCACCACCTCCCTCCCCGCCACAGCTGCATGAACTACATGTAATGAAGAGGAAGGAGCCTGCCCCAGCAGGCAGGAAGATCAAGGAGTCTGCCCCATCAGGCAGGAAGGGCAAGGAGCCTGGACCAGGAACTGTGGTGGAGCCCCTACCAACAACCATGGTTGTGCAGCCATCCGAGGTTGCAGGGGATGGGCAGGAGCCTCCCCCCACCAGCACTACCACCACTGTGCAGCCATCTGAGGTTGCAGGGGATGGGCAGGAGCCTCTCCCCACCAGCAGCACCACCACTGTGCAGCCGTCACCACGGGCGGACTGTATGTAATCCTGTGTCCATGGCCCGCTGTGCGGCCTGTCCACTCCAGAACCAGTGATTATGACAACCATCTTAGCGACTGTGGGGGTCATTCTGACCCTGGCGGTGCCACGAATGACGGAAGCACCGCCAACAGGCTGGCGGTGCTTCAATCCCCATTCCGACCGCAGCGGTAAAGCTGGGGATTCTGACCCCCGTACCGCCAGCCTGTTTCTGGCGGTTTTCACAGCCAGGAAGAGGCCGGCGGTAAGGGGTGTCCTGGGGCCCCCTAACAGGGCCCCATGAAGCTTTTCACTGTCTGCCTAGCAGACAGTGAAAAGCGCGATGGGTGCAACTGCACCCGTCTCACTGCCGCAACACCGCCGGCTCCATTCGGAGTCGGCTCCTGTGTTGCGGCCCCCATTCCCGCTGGGCCGGCTGGCGCTAACCCGGCCCAGCGGGAATGTCAGAATGGGGGAAGCGGTATTTTGGCGCCGCCCGCCAGGGTTGGAATCAGGCCATGTGACCTTGCACTCCCCAGTATCAAGCACAGGGCACGTTGCCCCCTCCAGAACCAGTGGGCAAGTCACCCACTTGAGAGACTGTGGCCTATCACTCCCCAGGACCAAGCACAGGGCATGTTGCCCCCTCCAGAACCAGTGGGCAAGTCACCCACTTGAGAGACTGTGGCCTATCACTCACCAGGACCAAGCACAGGGCATGATGCCCCCTCCAGAACCATTGGGTATGACAACCACCTTAGAGGCTGTGGCCCATCACTCCCCAGGATCAAGCACAGGGCATGTTGCCCCCTCCAGAACCAGTGGGCAAGTCACCCACTTGAGAGACTGTGGCCTATCACTCCCCAGGACCAAGCACAGGGCATGTTGCCCCCTCCAGAACCAGTGGGTATGACATCCACCTTGGAGACTGTGGCCCATCACCCCCCAGGGTCAAGCACAGGGCACGTTGCCCTCTCCAGAACCAGTGGTCTCGTTACATCTCCCGGATGAGGTGCCCTCCCCATCCCCCTTACCCCTGAGGTGTCTGCCTATTTACAAACTGATCCTCCTGCAGTGTTCTCTCCGTGTTGAAGCAGGTGACATGAGTGGCTTTGGACTTTGGCCTGTGGCCATGTGGCCGAAAAAAATTGAGGACTGGGCTATGTCTCTTTTTCTGTACATATGTATAGATCTATTATCTTACCTAGTTATTATTTCTACTGTGTTGATCTTATTACAAACACTTTTGCGAAATAATTTTGTCCTTGCATTATTCAGCCTAGTTAAGGGGTCAAATTGCTTTTCTAATGCATCTGGTTGTGTGTATGGTGTGTGTGTGTGGGTGTGTGTTGTGCGTGTGTGTGTCACTCTCTTTTTCCTCCCCTCTTCCCTTGTGTGCTAGGCGGCTGTACTCACCGTCGTCCTCTTCGCCGGCGTTGGTGTTCGTGGCGGAGCAGAATGTAAAATAACATCGGGAAAACATGCAGTGCTGGTTCCATAGCAGTGTGGTTCTTCCCTGTGTTTCCAATGGTGAGTGCTTTCACTTCTGAGCTCAGTTTCTGCCAGGCTTTTGATCTTGTTGGTACCGCCCAGGAAAAGGTGGCGTAATGTCTGGTCATAATATGGTGGGCAGGACATTGACTTCCTCCTGGCTGTAGGCAGCTCCCACTGTTTTCGCCCTGGCAGTCGGTGTGGTACATTGGCTGTCTTTTGGAGATCTTTCCGCCATGGTCATAATTTTGCGGTAAGTACCACCAGCCTGTTGGCGGTATTACTGCCACTTTATCACCGACCGCCAGGGTCGTAATGAGGGCCATAATGTCAACCATGACAAGCAAGGCAGGCCAAATGATAGCCGAATTAATAAGGCATTTGGTGTCATATTTTATACTTTTGGAAAGCCAATGGTCGAATTCACTCAACAATAGGTGTGATAATAGAGAAGGTCTTCAAAGTTATCAAATAGGAGTGTGTCCAGGAAGGACTCCACATCAGCAGATGTCAGATCGATCACAGGATTAGCAGAAGGATCCATGGGGTAGAAGTGTGCAGAAGCCTCAGATGCAGTATCACCCGTGTAGGCAATACCATCCATAGTGCCAGACGTTGTTGGAGCCAAGTAGTTCACAAGCGTGGCTTATGAGTGGCCTCGCGCACCAACCTCAGTCTCATGGGGCATGTTTATGAATTAACCCTCATTGGAAACATCAGCAGTTCCTTGTCCACAGAAGGCACTGGCTGCATAGCAAGACACACCGATGGGAGACACTCAAAGAGGCATCAGGTGCAATGAAAGACAGGTTGCATGCACCACAGGAGTGGTTGGAATGACAATGATCAATCATGCTCCAATTCTTCCAGCAATGGAGTGCAAAAGTACTGCATCATGTGATCATGACACAACTGGGCTAGTGGTAGCTCCATCACTCTGCTTTGCTGAGAAAACACAACCACTGCAAATTAGAAATAGCAGCAGCAGTAATCCACCAATCAGTACCAAAGTTATAGGAAATCTGCCAAACACACTCGAAAAGAGTGAATGGATAGCTGAAGGAATGACTCCAAAGATGGTTTGGAAGGTGAAAACAAACCCAGACCCAACAGCCGATGTCAACGCTACTTGTTTTTGGAACACTAGTGCCTTTATTCTGCTCAGCTTGTCAAAATGTACATTAGTAGTATCAATGTGAAGCCACATTTCTGCTACTCTTTTCTCTTGTGTGGGGGAAATAAACAATGTCCACAACAAGGAACAATTTGAAGAACTGAAATTGCATAGGCAAGTCCCGGTCTCATTCCACAGCAGCTCTGATCATTCAGATCCACATAACTTCCATTCGAAAAAATATGAAATGTTGAACGAATCAAAGGGATGGGAGTATCCTTCAGTAAGCATGCCAAGATTGTGAACTCCACATTGCAGAAGCCTTGGAGGGACACCTGCTTACCAATCATTAAATGACTAACAGTAGACTCACATTCTCTTCCTCTCAGAAAGACCTCTGTTTTGTCGTTCACACATTTGAATTTAAAAGGCAACTCCCATTCTTCTTTTATATAGCTATCTCCTAGCCACTTGTATCTGCCCACAGCCAAATGTTTCAAAACATTTTGTGAAACAAAAGGTGGAAATTGGCAGATTTATAACCCCATGTACTAGCCATACTGTTGATGATGTCTCTGCTACATTGAAAGGCAGCTTTTCTAACTTTTCAATGTTAAGCATAGTGTAACTTGCTTGCTTTTTAGCCATCATCTGTTGCTCCCTGGACAAATTAAAAGCAGAAAACAATGCACTACTGTTTATGTGTTTCCAAGGGACAAGGCCATTTTTCTGAGTCTGCAATGTCCAACTCAACTGTATGATGGAGCGCAACTGATTTTGCCCACAATGTAAAAGGGGCATGTCATTCTGAATGATGTCAATCGCAGATGACGCAATATTATTAAGTGTATATATTCTATTGGACAGAGCATTCATGCCATTATCAACAGCAACTAAAGCATTTTCCATATTTTCCGTAACTATCTGCCTTAAACGTGCAACTGCTTCCATTTGAGAAAGCTTCCAGATCTTGTTATATATGGCATACAGCAATCGCTCATAGCGTGGATTTTCTTGGACCTAGTAAAAAATCCTGCAGGTCTACTTCCTCTGATAGGAGACTAAGATGTTTTTTAATTGCTGCTAAGGTGTTAGTGTGTAACCATTGTTGGCACAGTTTTCCCACACTGTATGTAGTAACTATACCAGAGTGTTGACCCGAAAACATAGCGAGGATCTGGCCGGCTAATCTTCATACCCCCTGAGGAATTAACAAAATGTGTCTGACATTGATTTCTGTCTAAAGACCACAATAACTACCCACCTGGACTTGAAAGCATGGAATTATAGGTACCATCCTGGACCCAAATATTCAATCCTTCCTCTGTGATGTTTAGGCATGTTTGCCAATAGGTGATTTTGACTGGGGTGGGGATACTGGGCTTGTTCATTTCTTTTGATTTTGCCAACCCTAAGCAGGATGTTTTGCTGAATATATTTTGTATAGGAATAAGGCATGCTCTAAAAGATTCCATACGCAGAATTTGCCAATCCTGTGTTCCCCATACACTTTTCACATTAATAGTGCTGTTCCAGTATTCATAACTTTCAACAGCAAGCTGGGAAACAAAATAATCTGCATAAATTAACTTAGTTTTGGTTAGCAAAATCTTCTGCATCTTAGAAGGTGGAAATTTAAAATAATATGAGTCTGGGTTCATGGTGTCATGCCCAGAGAACTATGCAAATGTATCTACATGTGTTTTGGGGATACCCACAGGTGGAGTTGAACAATGTTCCCATTGTGTGTAATTAAATACTGCTGTGTGTCTAGTTGTTTGGTGCAGAAAGTAATGCCCCAATGATGATAACAGAACATTTCCCCATAATTCGCTGTGTTCATATGCACATCTTCACTTTCGAATACAGTTTAATCCTGCAGTTCAGACAGCATAGACTCAACTGTTTTAACATCCCAGTCATCAGAAACAACACCAGGTGTAATTACATATGTCATTGAAATTGTAAATATGTAAGGAATTTGGATATCCTCAGTAGACCCATATATATCAAATGGAACTTTATCCCAATCAATCCCATCTGCAATTGGTACTGCTGAAATGTTCACAAAGGTCAAGAGTCTTCGGACCTTATGTGAGGAGAGATATGATGTTAGATCTTTATCCACTGGCTCAACAGAAGAGCGTTCAGGAAGATAACAACCATTTATCAAAAGAAAGAAAATAGGCACAAAACAAATCCATAACCAAAAGGCAAGCAATGTCAGTAGTATCCACAGATAATGCCATGGATAGACCAAATAGTTATTTGTAATCCATATTTACAGCTTACTTGTCTTTGAAACAGTTTCAGTTACAGATGTAGATGAAGTTGAAGAAAAGTCATCTTGGTCGATGAATTGGTCCAACACAGGAGAGAGGACATACGATAGATCTGGTTTTTAGTATTCTCGCCTCACTAAGGGCTTTACCCCCGCGACCGTAGCATGGTCTGATAATTTTTTAATTACGCTAGAAATTAAGGTGTCTAAGGATCACAGTTTCCATCAGCCTTTAAATAAGAAGGTTAGGAAATGGCATAGTCTTAATGTAGAAGAATGGATTAAGCTGTTAGATAGGACCAAAAAAGATTTTATGAGGGACCCTCATATAGACCCCACTTTATTCAATGACTGGATCGTTAATAGCTTGGATGTCTTGCTGCCTTACAAGGTGCCTTCTGGGCAGAGGAATGGAGACAAGTCTCCTTGGTTTTCTCCTCACCTAACAACATTCAAGAGAAATTGTAGGAGGCTTGAAAGAAAATGGAGGAAATCATTAAGGCATATAGATAGGGAAGAATATAGAAGCTCAATTGGGCTCTATCATAAGGAGATTAGACTAGCCCAAGCAACTTATTATGGTGACAAAATTGAAAGGCCCGCAGGCTCACCGATATAAATTTATCGGGTTCTGAAAGAGTTGCTTTACGTTCCTAGCTGCCCAGATGCAACGGTCGCTTCGGTGGATCATAGAAACAATTTTGCCTCATTCTTCTTAAAGAAGATCGAGGATATTTATAAGAACTTCTTAGGCAATGATGAGTTAAGTCCTGCTCAGCCCACTGAGGATAAGGAAGGAGATATTATTCTACAGAATTTCTTCCCTATTTCTGAAGAAAGGACCTCTTTACTTCTCAGTAAATTGAAATCGGGTTCCCCTTTAGACCCCGCGCCTCCCCATATAATTAGGCAGGGAGGTTCAGCCATAATACTGGTGTTAACAGAACTGTTGAATAGCTCCTTACAAAGGGGTATTGTGCCGGCATCATGGAAACATGCAATAGTAAAGCCCTTGTTAAAGAAACCTAAAGTAGATGGGGCCGATCTTAAGAACTATAGGCCAATCTCTCTCCTCCCATTCATGGCAAAATTAATTGACTAATACGTCAACATACAAATATCGGGTTTTCTGGAAGAAAATAATATTCTGCACTCCACGCAAATGGGCTTTAGACCTGCCCATAGCACCGAATCAGCTATGATAGTGGTCACAGAAGAAGCCAGAAAACGGATGAATTTAGGAATGGCGACGGCCATAATCATGTTGGACCTTAGTGCCGCATTCGATACAGTCAACCATGGACTATTGATTCAAAGAATGGAAAAATGTGGTATTAAGGTCCATGCGCTTAATTGGCTGAGTTCCTTTCTCCAAAACATAACGTTCCAGGTGTTAGACAGCTCATTTTTTTCAGATCAATTTAGTATTCAATGTGGAGTACCACAGGGATCATCATTGAGCCCGACCCTTTTTAATATCTATATGGCTCCCCTGGCAGAAGTTGTGGAACCTTTTGGAATATCCCTTGTATCATATGCAGATGATACGCAGTTAGTAGTCTCTTTTTCTTCTGGTAAGGAGGGGGAGAATTCAGTGCTATCAGCCAGCCTGCAAGCCGTGTCGTCTTGGATGACAGAGAGTAGGCTTCAGCTTAATGAAGAAAAGACGGAAATATTGTTGTTAGGAAGGTTGTCTAATCCGGAGAAAAATATCTTGCCAGTAACACACTTAGAAGATCTTCCACCACCGAAAGACCACATTAAAGCATTAGGAGTCTGGTTGGATGCCAGACTAACGTCAGACTATCAGGCCAGGAAACTTTCAGCCACCTGTTTTGGAATTCTGAAGTTACTCTGCAAGGTAATCGGTCTGCTTCCTCCCCTGGCCAAAAGGCTTACAGTACAGGCTCTCATTTTATCGAGGTTGGACTATGGGAATGGTCTCCTCCTGGGATCCCCAGAGTATGTGGTTAATAAACTACAAATAGTCCAAAATGCGGCGGCAAGGTTACTGTTCAACATGCCAAGGTTCTCCTCGGCGAAGAAAGCTTTGATCGCTCTGCATTGGCTTCCGGTGAGGAAAAGGATCAAATTTAAGGCTCTGTGCATTTTTCATAGAGCCCTATATAATAGAGGACCGCATCAATTGATAACACTAGCCTCATTTTATGAACCCACTAGAGTTTTAAGATCTGCCTCTAAAGCCTTGGTGGCTCTCCCCAAAGTAAAAAGAACAACCTGGGGAGGCAGATCCCTGAAGTATCAGGGTGCAAGACTTTGGAACTCTCTGCCGCTGAATATTCGTTTGATGAGTCAAGAGACAGAATTTCGGAAAGCCATTAAAACATGGCTAGTTTAATTTGAAGTGGTATTCTTTCTTGAGGTCTCACTTTCCCTCCAGCTTGCTTAATATTTAATCCAAAAGCGCTACGAATCCTCCGGGTAGAATGGCGCTATATAAAACATAGTAACATAACATAACATAACATAACATTAACCAGAAGCAGCCTGTGCAAACACAGGAGCCGATGCTGAGTTGGTGGATAGTAGATGATGTTGTCAGTTTGTGTTGCATTGGAATAATAAACAGCCACATCTTGGCCAGTTCTTGTTGGTGAAGTGGTAACACTCCCATTGCTCAAGGAAGCATTTATAGCATTGTTGTATATGCTGGTATATTCAGAAGCATTGTTATTTCTTCTTTGAAGAGATATGTTCTGTTGGGTAGTGAGAGGGGACCGGGAGCTACCCAAGGGACCTCAGGGTCTACTGGGCAGGATCAGCCACATAGTGCAACTTGATGTTGTCAAAGGAGACAAATCTGTTCCCTTTGCAACCAGGTAGCTGTGGTAGAATGACAGTTCTGGTGCCTTGAATTCCCAGGACTAGAACCAGTGCTCTGTAAGATGGGCTGAATTCATTCTTCACAGCAATCTTCTCACAAGGCAGATCCCAACTTTAATAATTGAGCCTTTAGAAGTTGTCGGCAAATCCCTTATTCCTAAGGTGGGAGCACTGGTGGGTAAATTATCATCACAAAATTGTTGAACCTTCTGCAAGACAGTGAAATGTTTATTTAGGTCAAATGGTGTGTTTGCCGTCACCATATTAGGGCTATCTAGATCTGGGACATACATAGGTATCCCAAAGAGGATCCCATAAGAAGTGCATCCCCAAGGACTGTCTTAGTAGATTATTAAGTGCTGTCTGAAACCCATATAGGTGAAGAAGCCAACTGCGGCCTGAACCTAATATTCTTGCATTAAGTACTGCTTTAGGTCATAATTCCTCCTCTCCACAACAGAATTTCCCTCGGGATGATATGGGGAAGAGTAATGGAGTTTAACACCCATCGTCCTCATGGTGTCCCTGACTACCCTGGAGGCAAAACCAAATCTCTTGTCTGAGTGGAATGCTGCAACTGCATATGTACCGATAAAGACCAGCAAGTCTTTTATGACAGTTTGGCATCAGCCAACTTCTGTGGCCATACCCACAGGAATCTAGAACAAGAATGAACTGTGACTAAGATGTATTTGTATGCATCATCAATTTGTAAGGGACCACAATGGTCCAGGTACACACATTGTAGTGGCCTATTGGACACCAGAGGGATGCCTTCAGTGGGCATTTGATGTTTAAGCCCTTTATTTGCTGGCAAATGTCACAGCAGAGGACATATTGCCTGGTCTGTTTGTTTAGACCCGGCCACCAGAAGTGTTTCTGTAAGAGGGATGTTGTGGTCGCAACACCAGCATGAGCAGATGTGACACCCTCATGTGCTGCTTTGATGAGATCCAATCTCTGGTCTTGGTTGGGGAATCACTCAATCTCCCACCTCAGGAATTGTTGCAAAGGCAACATTCTGTGCACTGATATAGTAGGAATATTTTGTAGGGTATGCTTTTGGAAGAGGTTTGCCTTCAGCTGAAGCTTTCACTGCAGCCTGAATCTCATTATTATTGTGTGAGAATGAGTCACTGCTGCAACGGAAGCTGTATCTATTGCAGATTTGGCAGCTTCATCAGCCAAAGTGTTTCTTACAACATGTACTTCTACACGTTGATGGCCAAGTATATGTACTACTTGAGCATCTGGTAGCTTATCCTTATGGTAGCAACCCTCCCCCACAGAGTTCTTTGTTTCATGGTGTTCCCCTTTGAGTCTTTGAACCCTTTCCACCGCCAATGATTGATATGATCACTGTAGGACTGGATAAAGTAGTACGAACCACACATAATCAATGTGAGCTGTTATGGATCCATATGTTCCAGTGCCAAGATAAGAGTTTTAAGCTCAACCAACTGAGCAGTACTCCAGGGTCTGTGTGTAGGTATGTTTAGGGTGGAATACACCATCCTTCATCACTTCGCCCACAGATGCTCAAGCGGCTGAGTATTGATGTTTTGTACCTATAGCTGGTTTTGCTGAACCATCAGCGTAAATGACAGTTTGGTATCTGTCAAGTGGCAAGATGTTAGTAGGTACGGGCTACTCCTGTTTGTATTGGAGAAATTCTTGTGTTTGAACTTTTGGGTCAAAGAAGTAGTCAACATCCATGGCAGTCAGGGAGGTTGCCCATTGAATCCAACATGGATATAATGCTTTAGCATTAGGAATGCTTGCTTTGGTGACAGCCTCTAAGGCTGGCACTGGGGTACTGTCAGTAATGCATTTCCCTCAGACACGTGGCCTCTCCTTAATGACAGCCATCTGTACAGCAGTCAGAATTTTTTCTCGGTGCAAAGCGTTGCTTTGCGTTTGAGTACAAATGTGATTTGTATACTATGGGCACAGTGTCGCCCTCATTAAAGGTGACATAGGTGAATCCGATGGCACCAGCAATTAACCTTAAATTTGTTTTGTTGTCACATGTGTGTAAGTGTTTTGCTTCTAGCATGTCTTGCTGCAATCCTCTAAGAATGTGCTTGTGTTCCACTGTCCAGTGTATGCTTGAGAAATCTGGGCGAATTAAATCATATAGTGGTTTTATGCATTGTGCATAATCTGAAATGTAACTTCTACCGAAGTTAAAGAAAGCAAGCAGTGACAGTTGTTTCTTGATGGTATTTGGTGGTTGAAGTTAAGCACATTTTTCTAAAAAGTTTGGGGCCAGGCTGTTGCCCTCAGATGATAGCTGGTATCCCAGGAACAATATACTGAGAAAGGCTTTTTTAGTTTTCTTAAAATTTAATTTGTAGTCAAGGATGGCGAATCCTAGGATGATCCAATCGACCCTGGCAAGATGAATGCTGAAGTTGTCATCTGTGAGATAGATGTCATCTACACAGGATGCCGCCTCAGGATCAATATCATGCAATATTGATGTTACACGGGCAGAAAAAAACCCTGGGCTGTTCTTATAGCCCTGGGGCAAATGGCAAAAACATTTATATGAGCCAAATGAGAATGCAGTCAGGTCCTGACTTTCATGTGCTATGTTTTGGCAGGAAGAAACTTTGGGAATATCCAAGGTTGTTTTGTATTGTTAATTAGTGCAGTGCTGTGTTCATTTTGAATTGCATTTGTGCATGTGTAATTGTTTAGGTGTCTGTAATCTAAGACTATTTTATATGAATGGTCTGGTTTTGCAATGGGGAATAACAGATTATTCATTGCAGAGACACAGGCCTCTATTACTCTCTGGTACTCGACTTGAGTGAGAATTTCTCTCAATGGAGCTTTAGCCTTGTGTTTAACAGGATATTGGGGCTGAGGCGTAGACCTGATAGGTATTACATGGTAGGGGGAATCCTTATCCCACCCTACATGGTTGCGGTATAGCACCTGTGTCTGCACCAAAGCCGAGTCAACAGCATAGGCTTCTTTTACAGCATCCGGAACCAGATCTGAGAAAGAAGGCAAATTACATCTTCCCCATGTAGGAGCTTGCGGACGTACTTGGGTGGTCAGTCTCTGTCTTCCAATAGGGTATCACAATTAAGTTCTTCCCAAAAAATTACACTAACAGTGCCCTCTATGTCTCCCTCATAGAACGCACCCGTATGCAGTCTTGACTACAATTAGTGCATTAGTTGCTGCCACATCCAGATGATCTTTCAGAATCTGGTGACATATTGTGACTTCTGCTGCGCAGTCCAGCAGAATCACTGCACACGTCTTGTTCCTCAGCAGTGTTTCAAGTTTTCTGGCATGTTTAATTGAAATCGGTGCCACCTTCTTCTTTTTGAACTGTGGCTTTTGTTGTGGGGGTTTGTCCTCTTTCTTGTCTGAGGAACGCTGTGAATCTTTCTTCTGTTTCACATAGTCAGGACATTGCTCTGACTGGTTCACTCTCTCACTCCGTCTATGTGGCGTGTCCTGAAAGGAACAATAGGGACGTGTATCAGCATATCTCTCAGGAGCCTTTCCAATTTCTCTACTTCAGATTTTATGGCCCTCATTATGACATTGGTGGTCAGCTGACCGCCACATCCACAATGGCAGTAGTACCGCTGCCAGACTGGCAGTAATGACGGGTATGTAATGACCATGGCAGTGATCCCTCCCATAGACAGCCAAAGTACCACCCCAACCGCCAGTGCGGTACAACCACAGAATGCGGCGGTAGCCACCTACAGGCAGGCGGAAGACAAGGATCCGCCCACTATATAATGACATAGCATACCGCCAGGATTTCCAGGGCGGTAGCAACGCCACCAAAAGCCTGGCGGAAACACATCATATGAAAAGAGGCACTTACCTCCAGGGACATAGAGGAGTTTGCGAACGCCATGGAACGAGAACTGAAAGTCTTCCCAGTGCTGTACCAGGCCATGGCTGTCCTGGAGCACCAACGCTGATGAAGACAACGACGGTGAGTACAGCCGCCTAGCACACAAGGGAGGGAGGGAGGGATAACACACAAAACACACCATACACCTATCACTCACTGAGATTTAATTGCAGAGTAAATTGACAGTAACAGCGCCCAGGAGCAAAGAAAGCTAGGACACATACCTCTGTTTCAACCACTGTAATCTAGTAGAATAAAGAGCCCAAATCCAAATAAAATAGAAAAACATATGTAAGGCAGGGCCATTGGCCAGATCAAAGTCTGTAATGCCCACAGGGCAAAGTCCAAGCCCCAACTTGACTCCAGACAACATCGGGACTCCACTGTGTAGGGGCATCATGTTGGAAATAGGCAGGCACCTCAGGGTGCAGGGGTGGGAGTGTAGGGGGGTGGTGGGGCTTCTGTTTGGGAGGGGGGTCCTTGGGCTTGGGAGGGGTGGAGTTCCACTCTTGTGCCCCTTAGTGGCAGCTGAAGTCTTAGGGGGTGGAACAGGGCTAGACTTGGTGCTGGAGGTACTGGGGGGGTGGGACTTTCTCTTACGTGCAGCACGGGGGAGGGGGAGGGAAGAGGTCAAGGCGGGAAAGGAAAGTTTTCTTAGGACCAGCAGGGTGGACAGTGGGAGGAGGAATGGGAGTGGAGGTAGATGGAGTGGTTGTAGGAGGAGGAGGTGTGCTGGACTTGGGTGCAGGTGCATGGACAGTGTGCGTGTGTGAGGAGGATGGCTGTTGGGTGTCTGAGTGTGAGTATTTGTGTGTCTTTGGAGGGGGCAGACAGGGTGGAGGAGGTCAAAAAGGATGTGTGGATGGATGTTGTGGTGGTGTCTGCAAGTGAGGTAGGTGCGCTGCATGAGGTGGTAGTGGTGACTGTGCATTTGGTGTGTGGGGTGCATGTCTGTAGGTCTGCTGTTGTGCTGACTGTAGGCAAGGATGTGCAGGTGGCAGGATCTGGGACTGTTGATGCTGTGCATGCAGGTGTGAGTGCTGATGTGACTGTGAGGGAGGAGGTGGGGGGGAGACAGTGGAGGCAGTGGATTATGTTGTGTATGCACCTGTGTGTTGGCTGTGTGTGTGGTTGTGGACTGCAGTGTGCTGCCTGTGTTTGTGCAAGTCTTGTCTGTTGTTTTGGGTTCATGCTTGTCAGAATGTGTGCGTGGGATGGGTTTGGGGAGAGCAGACTGGGACTGGGAAGTGGTAGTTGGATGGGGGGTGGAAGATACAGGGACACTGGCTGCCAGCAGAGAAGAAGCCAGAGCCTGAAACGATCTCTGTAGGGCCGCCAAACCACCAATAATTCCCTCCAGAAAGGCATTGCATTGCTGTATCTGGGATGCCAGCCCCTGGATGGCATTCACTATAGTTAGATGCCCTACAGAGATGGATCTCTAGAGTTCAATAGCCTCCTCACTGAGGGCAGCAGGGTTCACTGGGGCAGGGCCTGAGGCGCCTGGGTCGAAGGAGACACCCACCCTCCTGGGTGAGCGGGCACAGGAAACTCGATGGGGGCTACTGGGATGGCGGTGCTGGTCCAGGGGTGGTGGTAGAACCTGCAGCTGGGGTGGTCCAAGAAGAGTCCACCACCACCAGGGAGCTCCCATCGGAGGAAGAATCAGAGTCAGTACTGTCAGCTCCTGTCCCCCATGGTGCTCCCCTCACCCTCCGTCCCAATGGTTCCCTCGGTGGGCTGAGCTTCCTGGGTCCCATGGGCTGCAGCTCCCTCACTCAGCGATACCCCTGCTCCTTCACCAGATGATGCTAATGCACACACGGACAGGATGACAAAAGGAGTGGGGGGGCACAAAGGGAGCACAGGATCAATCACAGCAACAACAGAACAGATTGCATACACATGACTGTCACACACTGAGGCTAAGAGTGGGCAGTAAGGACCACACTGGCATTCCATTAGCTAGGTACCACAGCAGGTAGGAGCCAAACACTGCCATCTGCACACCAACTGGGACCAACTGAGCCCTGTCTGACATGGAAAGCCAGCTACCTAACTATCAAAAATATACATTACACTCAAAAGCCAGAGCCTGAAACGATCTCTGTAGGGCCTCCAGGCCACTGTGAATGCCCTCTAGGAATGCATTGCATTGCTGTATCTGGGATGCCAGTTGGCTGCCCTAGAGAGATGGATCTCAGAAGGTCAATAGCCTCCCCACTAAGGGCAGCAGGGCTGGCTGGGGCAGGGCCTGAGGTGCCTGTGGTGAAGGAGACACCTACCCTTCTGGGTGAGCGGGCATGGGCGACTCGATGGGGGGCTACTGGGAGGGCAGTACTGATACGGGGTGGCGGTAGAACCTGTAGCTGGGGTGTTCCAGAGGAGTCTGCCACCACCAGGGAGCTCCCATCGGAGGAGGAATCAGAGTCAATTGTGTCAGCTCCTGTCCCCCCTGTGGTGTTCCCCTCACCCTCCATCCAAGTGGTTCCCCCGGCGTCGGTGACTGAGCTTCCTGGGTCCTGTGGGCTGCAGCTCCCTCGCTCACCGGTGCTCCTGCTCCTTCACCAGATGATGCTAATGCACACATGGACAGCATGACAAAAGCAGCGAGGGGAAGAAAGAAAGGGGGCACAGGGTCAATCTCAGCAACAACAGCGCAGATGGCATACACATGACTGTCACACACTGAGACACATGAGCATACCATTAGCTAGGTACCACAGCAGGTAGGAGACAAACACTGCCATCTGCACACCAACTGGGCCCAACTAAGCCCTGTCTGACATGGAAAGCCAGCTATCAAAAATATGCATTACACTCAAAATACCTAAGCTGGACAACGCAGCAATGTCTAAGCTGGCATATTGGGTCATCCACTGACTAGAACCCTGTATCCAAATTCCATGCCGAGCAGCAAAGATGGTTGTCACACCCACCGTACTCACCCCCTTTTGGCTGCTGTAATGCCCTCAAGCACCCATCCAGCTCTGTGTAGGCCACCACCACTATGCAGGCCATCAGGGGGGGCAGGTTCCGATGGGCACCCATCCCTCGTTGGGAGGCCATCCCCAGCTGGGCCTCCGCGGTCTTCCAGGCCCAGCGTCTCAGATCCTCCCACCATTTCCTGCAGTGTGTGCTCCGCTGGCAATGGACCCCCAGGGTCCGCACATCCTTGGCGATGGCACGCCACAACCCCTTCTTCTGATGGAAGCTGACCTGCAGAGGAAACCCAAACAGAGGGACACCATGAACCACACAGTTCAGCCTGTCACACATGTGACCTACATACTGCATTTGCCCCTTGTCAGGCACACACATGACCCATGCCTCTAAATGTATACTGCCACCTGCCATACACCCCAACACACTGCCAGCACAAACACACATCTACATGCAGCCATGTTGCATGCAACCCCCCATGATGTACTCACCTGTTGGTCTGGATTCTCATACAACTACCCATGCAGGGGTAGGACTCCATCCACAAGCCTCTTTAACTCCTCCGACGTGAAGGCTGGGTTCCTTTCCCCTGTTGCACGGGCCATGGCAGGTTCCAGACACAGGTCACAGCAGTACATGTAGTGGAGATGTAGTCCTGTGCAAAGTCAGGAATAAAGTGAAGTGATAGACAGAAAATGGTGTCTACGTCCGCAGCAGTGAACACCGTCACCTCTGGCGTTGATCATCATTGGTTCCTGTACTCCACAGAGCCCCATGTTAGCCAATGAGGAATTGCATGGCGGTGCAGACCGGCTCCTGCCGTGACGCAGAACGCTGGCGGAGTGAGGTCACTTCCACCTGTCCCTGCATACAGGACAGGCGGTTGCTATTTTCTTTTTTTTTTTTATATTTTTTATTGAGTTTTCATTACAGATCTGTGCAGCTCACATATGTGTTTACATTTGTAGGATTTAGTAGATCTGATATAACTTTTACATTCACGCAAAACAAAAGCAAAGAAAAAAGAGAAACATAGCTTAGGTCTTATTTTAACATTCAATATGTATTTATCCGCTGTGCATGATTAAGGGATCTTGCAGTTTAATTCTTGGTGGTCCCATATTGGAGCGTCTGGTTATCTTATTTCCTGATAGCACTTGTTGTTTGTGATGGGGGAGGGATACCGAGCTGATGTCTGTTTACTATGTGTGACGTGGTAGTCTACTGCTAGTACACATGTACAGATTTGATAGTAAGTCAGTGGTGGTAAATGTGCACATCTAGACAATTCCAGTGTCCAACATACAAGCATGCTCTGTGTACACTGATGTTGTGTGTCCATAGTTCTTGTTGTCACTCCCTTCTTACTTTTGGTTCACATAGGAACCAAGCACTGTGGATGAATAGGAGAAGGAGGCATGCATCCATGTTCAGACCCCTTGTGGACTTGGCTACACTGGAGTACAGACACATCATACTCACCTATCGACTGAACAGGGCCACAATCACAGAGCTGTGTGCACAATTGTAGTCTGATCTGCTGCCTGCTATCTGTTGCACCACAGTAACCCCCTGTCTTGTGCAGGTACTATCAGTGCTCCATTTCCCGGAAACAGGCTCTTTACAGGTGACAGTGGGCTTGGCTGCAGGAATGTCACAGCCAATGTTCTCTATTGTGCTTGCAAGGGTTTTGTCTGCCTTGCTCAAACACATGTGCAGCTACATTGCATTCCCCCAGGGTTGATGAATTGCCCACTGTGAAGGCTGGAAACTATGTAATGGGACACATACCACATGTGATTGGGGCCATTGGCGGGACCCATATTGCCTTAGTCCCCCCGGAAAAAAGAACAGGTGTACAGGAATAGGAAGAGTTTCCACTCACTCAATGGCCAGATGGTGTGCCTTGCTGACCAGTACATCTCCTACGTCATTGCCAAGTATCCTGGGTCGGTGCATGATGCCTTTGTCCTGAGGAATAGCAGCGTCCCACAGCTGATGGCACAACTACAGAGGCACAGAGTGTGGCTTATAGGTGAGCCTGAGTCCCCACCCAATATATGTCAGTGTATGCCTTCAGGAGTCATACCCCATGCCATTGTGCAAGGCTAATGTGTGTCCCTCACTTCTTCCAGGTGACTCAGGCCACCCAAACCTGTCGTAGCTCTTGACCCCTGTAAGGAACCAAAGAACAGAGGCTGGGATCAGGTACAATGATGCTCATGGGCTTACCAGGAGGATTGTTGAGAGGACCTTCGGTCTCCTGAAGGCCAGGTTCAGGTGCCTCCATCTGACAGGTGGATCCCTATGCTAGTCCCCTGAGAAGGTCTGCAAGATTGTTTTTTTGTGCTGTGCGTTACATAATTTGGCCCTCACACGCCATGTGCCCTATCTGCAGGAGGAGGGGGTGACAAAGCACCTGTGGCAGCAGTGGACAGTGAGGACAGTGAGGAGGAGGAAGAGGAGGAGGATGGGGATAACAGGAAACATATGATACTGCAGTACTTTCAATGGCACTCAGGTAACGCAGTTGAACTTACATTTTTCTATTTAAGTGCTGTGCTGTGTGGCTGTAGCATAATGCCAGTCACTACCTTTGCATCCCACCTGACTATCACCTATGCCTTCCCTTATTGCAGATGATAGTGTGGTTTTAACAGTGTAATGTTGTGATGTATAGACTGCTGAGACACATATGTAGTATGGATCGACATATTACTGGACAGTTGCTCGGGATCATGCAGTTCACTACAGTACACTACATTGTACATTTCCTTCAGATAAAGCACTATTACTCAAGTTGTGTCCAAGGGTGTTTATTTGAAAAATTGGTATGGAATGCAAAGTGCAATAGAGTGGGGTGATGGTTGGGAATACTCCAGTGTAGTAGGCCAGTCAGTTTGTAGCACAGATCCATTGTCCAAGGGGCCATAGGAAGGGAAGCAATGGCAGTTCAACGTGGACAAGGTGACATAGTGGAACACAAGGGGAACATTCAGGAGGGGCTCATTTCCTTTGTGATGGTATTGGTCTTGGCAACTGTCTCTGGTGTCTGTCTGGGTAACATGGAACATTTGCAGGATGGTTCACCTTCTGCAGGGGGAGGGGTGCTGGTGGCCTTTGGGTCCACTAGCTGCGGCAGATGTGGAGGGCTGCTGGGTGGAGGGGCTAGTGGAAGTGGTCCGTTGGTGTTCCCTGTTCTCCCGCATGTATTTGTCCATGTCACCCAGCACCCCTACAATTGAGGCCATGTTGGCACTTATGCCCTGCAACTGCTGCATGGCCTCCTGGTGGTGTACCCCCTGCAGCCACTGGGCATTATGGTGATCACCTGACCCATCCTGTCCTGGGATTTGTGGAATGCCCCAAGGACATTTGTAAGTGCCTCCTGGCCAGTTGGTTCCCTGGTCCTGTCCTCCCCCTGGTGCACAGCTGTCCTCCGAGTATCCCTGGCCCCTTGTGCCTGTGTCCCCTGAACTGTGTACCCACTCCCACTGACACCAGGACCCTCATTGTCTTGCCTGTGAGGTATGGACTCGGGTCCCTGTACAGGTGGGCACACTACTGATTGACATGTCCTGGGGACAGAGGTGTGGGGGCATTGGCTGGCTGCTGTAGTGTTAGATTCAGGGGGGGCATGTGATGGACTGGCTATGGGATGGGGTAGCCGACTGACCAGTGGTTCCAGATGGGTCGGGGAGTTCATCCAGATCCAGAGCTCCTGATTTGCTGTCATCACTGGGGTATCTTCTGGTGGGGGACTGGGTAGCCGTGGTACCTCCTCGCCGCTGACATTGCCTGGGGCACCTGTGGGGTTGTAGGTGATGTATTATGGTACATGTCAGTGACATATTTTGAATTCCTAGCTTTCCCTATGTTATTGCTGTTGTCCTCCCAACTTTGTTTGTGTATGGTGATGGATTGTGGGATTGTTAGTTCTCCATGCTGTGCATGCATTGGTGGTGGGTGTGCATGCAGAGCTGGATGGGATGTGCATGCAGTGGGTATGGCATGCAGGGCTTGGCATTTAGGTTTGGTAATTGGGGTGGTGCACGGTGTGGCATGGAGTGGGGTGATGGGAGTCAGGGTGGGGGGTCGTGGTGGCATGAAGGCATGGGCGATGATTGGTAGGAAATGTTGACTCACCAGTGTCCAGTCCGCCGGCTACTGCAGTGAGCCCCTCAGGATGCAAGATTGCCAAGACTTGCTCCTCCCATGCTGTCAGCTGTGGGGGAAAAGGTGGGGGTGCACCGCTAGTCCTCCTGATGGCGAGCTGATGCCTTGCTGCAATGGAATGCACCTTCCCCCATAGGTCGTTCCACCTATTCCGAATGTCGTCCTTGTGCATGGATATTGTCCCACGGCATTCACCCTGTCCATGATTCTCTGCCATAGCTTCTTCTTCTGGGCAATGGATATCTGTTGTACCTGTGCTCGAAACAGCTGTGGCTCTACCCTGACTATTTCCTCCACCATGACCCACAACTCTTCATTAGTGAAATGCGGGTGACTTTGTGGTGGCATGGGTGTTGTGTGGAGTGTGTTGTGCAGAGGGTGTGTGGTCTGTGATGGATGAATGTGTATTTGTGATATGTGTGTGCAGTTCTCTCGGGGATTGGTTTGGCAAAGTGTAGCAGTCTTCTTGTGTTTGCAAAGGATTGTGGGTGATGTGGGGGGTGTTTTATAGTGGTGTTGGTGGGTGTGTGGGGTGGGTGTATTTGTGTCAGGTGTGGGTTTATGGTTCTGGCCACTGTTGTCTTGTTTTGTTTTTGAGTGGCCATATCCGCCTTGGTGGTGTCCACCGCCAATGGTTTACTGCCGATGAATGTCCGCTGTGGTGATTGGTGGCTCATTATTTGGAGGGCCTTATTTTTGTGGCATAACGGTATGGGTGGTAGTACCGACAGTTTATCATGTTCAGTGGGTCTGCCGGATCTGTGGTTGTGGCTGTTTTCTGTTGGCTTTGTGTGTGTGTGTGTCATAATCTGGCAGACGGATGTACGCCTCCACAGCGGTATGTTGGCGGCAGTCACCGCAGTGGTATTCGGTTTTTACCGCCAATGTCACAATGAGGGCCTATATCTCTTTTCAGAGCTCTCTGGTTGTGGAGAGTCTGCTCTCTGACTTCTGTCTTTATTTCGTTGTTATTTATCCCAGCATTTTTTATAACCCTCTTGTGCTTGTTTAGTACCGTCCTTAGGGGTAGTAGTCTGAATTTCAGGCTTCTTTGGCTTAACTCCCAAACTATCATGCCATATACTAGTATAGGTTTCGTAATTCATTTTCGGTAGTTGGCAATCCTGTTCTAACTGTGGAACCTTCCGGAGCCACTGGCGTACAGCCAATGCTTCCGCTTCCCCTTTAATGTTACTGAGTATTATTGAGGAAACTGTCTCAAAGTTACACATGAATTTCATCCCGAAATCCTGGGCTGGAGCAGCCCCATGTTCATTTTTAATTTGTTTTAACACTTCCAGTAAGTTAGCAAGTGTTGGGGTACCATGCGTCATAGTGTAAATTGCAGCGAAGACTGTACCCCATGTGGTGCAGTCGTCCACTGAGGGAACCATTCCAAATGGCAAGCTCATTGTGAGAATTCTATGTTTATCTTGGGATCCCATATGGGGAACACTGCTTCCAGCTGTTTTTTTTTTTGTGCTATCCAGAACTGAATTTTTTCACACTCTTTGCCCATGATAGAAGGTTTGTGGGGTAATCCCAGTAACGGCTAATTGGTGACCAGCTGGTGCAGCCCGGGCAGTATTCAAGGTCCTCATAGTGTATTGTACCAGTCGTCTGTAAAGTACTACTAGCTCATTATAAAGGGTGCGTACATCAGCTGATTGCATTGCCTGTACACCAGGATGTGGTGTATATGTGGAAACATGGGCCACGTTGGTCCGTCATTACTTAAGGGACCTAATCTCAAGGGTTGTAATACATATGGTAGGGCTCCATTGAGCAAGTTTTGATGTTCTTGATATGAAAGCTGTATCTCTAGATACCGGTAAGCCCGATACCACTGCAGTACATTTGCTATTTTACATGTGTGAAATGTATGTGTTGTATCGTCTTTTTCAGGAATGGTGACCCAGGAATAAAATGTTTCTGTTGGGTAAGCTTCATGAGCTTCCACTATAAATGTGACATCCCTGCCCTCATCTGTTAAGCCATGGGCTACTAGATGTTGTGTTAATGCTTGTCTTACATTTTCTGGAATGTTTATGGCATTATCCATGTTGAATAATGGGTACAGAGAAGGAACACCAAATGGGGAAAAATCCTTTAAAAAAGTTCAAGCTTGAACAATCTATAGCCTAGGTGATCCCTATTCAGCTGAAGAGGATTACCCCTACGACCACGGAGATCTCCGTATAATGGTACTTAGGGTAACTGCTGTGTGTGAGACAGAGATACTCAGGATATCCGTAAATTAGTGCCAAAACATCTTCGTTGTTGTAGTTGGACTCCTAGTAAAACAGGTGATTTAGGGGTGACAGCACTTCTGTTTGTAGGCGACTGAGTAGTCACTCCTACAACATGTTGCAACTGTCAGCCCAACCCTCCCAGCTCACAAGCAGTACATCACCAAACTTAGAAAGCAAAGGTGACTTCTTGCAGCCTTATGCATGGACTCTGGATGAGACTCCTCAGAGAAGTGGTGGTGGAACGGAAGTTACCTGTTTCTCACGTTAGCAATAGGTCTCATACACACATAGGCAATGAAAAAGATGCAGGAAGGTTTTCAATATATTTATTGAAAAGACTGCAATCTAGGATAAAATTCATGTGCTGCAATGATTAGGATGATGAATAATAATAAAAGCAGAATTGTTAAGATGACAGTTGTGAATATAAAAATCCCCACCATCTTACAATAAACATTACATATAAAACTCCTAAGCAAGAAAGCCTAATTCTCTACCTTAGTTAGAGCTAAGTATGATAAACCTAATTTGCCAGTACCATGTCCTTGAATAATGCCCCCCAGCCCTAGTTACTTTGGAATGAGTTCTCTAGGTCAGACTCAATGGTGACAGAAAGGCTGAGTTCTGCAGTAAGGTGACATGCAGCATATATGGCATCTAGAAGGAACCCCACTAATGACCTTGTCCGTGTGAGGTGTATTTATGCAGATCATGTACGATCCCTGACATAGGTATGTTCCTTAACAGCTGATGATGTGGCAGACTTGTGTCGGCAATTGCATAAGCAATCCCTAACAAGTGCATATGATGTTCAGGTCACATGTAAGTTGGAAAGGGACATGATGACAGTACCTACCTGTATCACTGATAGTGACGCCACTAATGATGCCTTCTCAGAATGGCACTGATAAAGAAAATCAAAACATTTCTCATAAAACGTAAGCACATGGCGAAAGCTAAAAGAAATAATAAAATAAATGGAATAAAACAGAGCATACTAAATGGGTAAAAGGTCACTAGGTGATGGGGCCACGGGCCTGCAAGCCAGAGACTAAGCTGACTCTTGTGTCCCAGGGGGAAACTGAAATGGATTCACCACAGATGGACTTCTCTTGCGAGAACACATTCTGGTTATCCCATGCCAGTTGAAATTAGTAGCCTGGCCTCGTTATCCCACGCCAGTTGAAGTGGCATGCACTGGACACCACGGCATAATGAAAACCAAAGCTGCCTGAGAAATAAAGTGCAGTTCCCAGTCATGGATCTGAATGTGGAGGAAATGGGGCTAGTTGCCATTGGTGGCAAACTTACATACCTCATGCCAGGCCTGAACTGATGATAATGGAGGTGCCAAAGACATCATTCCTCATGCTGTCTCCAGGTCCTAGTACCTTTCGATTCACACACTGGTCAAAATAAACATGCCTTTAATAATGATAAAGTGAGCAAGGCTCTGAGCCCAGCTCAGTGAGCCTGACGGTCCATCACAAGAAACATTTCGGAGTTCTGCAAATGGTACCCAGCAGTCTCACAGGATGGCAGTAAAGCCCTCCACAAAAGAGTGGATGACGATCAGCAGAGTAGAACAAGGGACCTTGGTGATTGTGAACCTATGAACAGCATCCTAACTGATGACTCTGCTATCAGCCCAACTACCACAAATCCCAGAGAAGGCAAACCAACAACTTTCCTGTTTCAACACCATCGATGTCAGTACAGTCAGAGGTAACAAATTCAGAGGCACAAAAGGATAAAGGACTATGAATACTGAGACAGAGAAGTGTAGATTAAGACAGCAGGTGAGAGATGTAACTCCCCCATTGAGAGACCCATTGTGTTTTGTTTGAGTTATACTTGAGTTGTGTGATAGGTGGAGGCTCTGCGTGACACAGGAGCCAGCATGACTACTTTTAAGGGTCAGCTGGTGTCAGCACAGCAGGTCCTGCTGAACACATTCCACCAATTCATAGTTGCTGACAATCGAGAGAACCAACTACCTGTGGCTCTGGTTCCCTTTGTGTGGGGGGCGTCTCTGGTACGCTGAAAGTAGCTGTGAGTCCTGTCATGCCTGTAGATTGTCTGTTAGGCAATGACTTAGAGCACACTACCTGGAGGGAGGTAGAGCTCAGGTCTCACTTTGAGATGATGGGATTGCCTGAGTGGGTCTGTATGACCACACGGTCCATGGCTATCCAGGAGGAAAATCAAGGGTGTCTGGAGCTTGGAAGAATGGTCCAGACAGCTGCCAAAGAGAGGGGCAAGGGGCGTAGGAAACCGATGACAGAAGTTCCTATGGTGGAGGTTGACAGGGTCCCTGAGGAGGAGGCCCCTGAGCCAACAGCAGAGGACATTGCCATCCTAGGTGACCTACCTGAGCTTGCTGGCTGGCAAGTTGAGGGTCGTCCCATCAGGGAGGAATTATGCAAAGCACAGAAGTAGTGTCCCACTCTTGAGGGTTTGAGGCAACAAGCCTCGGCCCATGCAGCAGGTGAAGCCTCTGGGGGTCACCTAATTTACTGCAAAAATTATCTCCTATACAGTGAGCCTAAAGCTCCGAGTACTGTGGCAGCCGAGTGTGCTGGTGGTCCCTCAGTGTTACAGGGCCTTCCTACTGGGTTTGGCTCATGACATACGCCTGGGAGGACATTTAGGGCAAGACAAGACCTTTGCGGGGCTTTTCACCCACTTTTATTGGCCCCAAATGAGGACAGCATCAGATACATTCTGCAGGTCCTGTCCTGTCTGCCAGGACAGTGGGAAGTCAGGGAAAAAGCAGAAGGCTCCCCTGATCCCACTCCCAATGGTTGGCACCCCCTTTGAAAGGGTGGGCGTTGACGTCATTGGTCCATTGGACCCCAAGACAGACATAGACAACAGGTTCATCCTGGTCTTCGTGGACCATGCCACCCACTACCCAAATGCAATCCCTCTGAGGACAGTGACTGCACCGATGGTGACCAGTACCTTGATGGGGATCATTACCCTGTGTGGGGCTACCCAAAGAGATAGAGGCACTAACTTCATGTCTGCGTACATGAAGTCCATGTGGGATGCGTATGGCGTAACCTACAGGCTCACCACACCCTATCACCCTCAATCCAATGGTCTAGTTGAGAGGTTCAACAAGACCTTGAAAAGCATGATTGCAGGCCTACCTGAGGCCATGAGGCGTAAGTGGAACGTCCTCTTGCCATGCCTTCTCTTTGCTTACAGAGAGGTGCCCCAGAAAGGGGTAAGATTTAGGCCCTCATTTGGACCTCAGCGGTCTTTTAGCAAGACCGCTGAGGTACCGCCGTGCTGAAGGCCGCCAGTGCAGGCAGGTTTCCGCACATCGTATCATGACTGCTGGCAGCCCTCTGCCCTTTTCCGGATGGAGAGCTGCCAGCAGCCATACTGGCAGTCGGCGGGGAAGTGGAGGCTGCTCCACCTCCACCGCCACGTCATCAGAACACCACCCACTGAATCACGTCCCATGATTCGGTGTGGTGGTGTTCTGGTGACGGGGAGCTGGCAGCGGAGCAGCCCCCATGGATCCCGTTCCCTCCCGGAGGATCACCGGACCAGGTAAGATGATCGTCTGTTAGGTGAGGGGGTAGGGGGTTGTTGTGTGCGTGCAGGGGGGTGTGCATGTGAGTGTGTAGTGAGGGTGTGCGAGTGCGTGTATGCATGCGGGCTTGTATGGAAAATGTGTGCGTGTATGTCTGTGTGTATGAGTGCGTGTATGTGTGTGTGTATGTGTGTGTGTATGTGTGCATGTATGTGTAGTGTGTGTGCGTGTGGGGGGGTCGTGCGTTCGGGGGAGGACTCTGGGGAGGGTGAGGTGGGTGGGGGAGACCCCTATCAGTGCCAGGGAACATATTTCCTGGCACTGATAGTGCCTACCGCCATGGATTTCGTGGCGGTATAGAACACCACAAAATTGATGGCGGTATGCGGGGTCGTGATACTGCCAACAGTGTAGTGACGGCCACCAGGCTGGAGACCGAAGTCTCCAGCCCAGCGGCCATAACTACCCTGGCAGTCGGAGCGGTTTTGTATGGCAGTCACCGCCATACATGTAATTTCATTTTCTTTACCTCCTGCCTGTTTGCGGTGTTTCCGCCACTTCTCCACCGACCGCCAGGGTTGTAATGAGGGCCTTAGTTCCTTTGAGCTTCTCTATGGCTAACCTGTCAGGGTGCCTGTGAGCATTGTCAAGGATGGGTGGGAGAAAGCTCCTAGGAAACCCCCCGAGGATGTGGTCAGCTACATGTTGGGCCTCCGCAACCAGATGCACCACTTCTGGAAGAAGGCTAAAAGTAACCTTGAGGCCAGTCAAGAGGTAATGAAACGCTGGTACAAGGCCACTCTGGTGGAGTTTCAACCTGGAGACAAAGTATGGGTCATGGAACCAGTAAAGCCCAGAGCTCTCCAGGATCACTTGGCTGGTGCATATGAGATAAAGGAGTGTAAGGGGGAGGCCACTTATTTCGTGGACCTCCAGACCCCTAGGAAATCCCTAAGGGTGCTCCATGTAAACAGGCTGAAGCCTCACTGTGAGAGGTCTGAAGTCAGCATGCTCCTACTGACTGCTGAGGCGTTGTTGGAGGAGAGTGAACCTCTCTCTGACCTCCTCTCTGCATGGGAAAGTTATTGGTCACTGGGGGGTGTTAACCCCTCTGACTCACTGATCGTAAATCAGGGAAGTGACTGTTACCAGTTACTGGAGCAGTTTTCCTCCCTGTTTTTCCTCACCCCTGGATTCACACACATGTGCATCCATGATATTGACACGAGAGACGATCCCCCTGTAAAGAACAAAATTTACAGGTTGTCAGACAGGATGAAGTGGCTAAGATGCTAGCTTTAGGGGTGATTGAAACCTCTAGCAGTCCCAGGGCCAGCCCAGTGGTATTGGTACCAAAGGCTGCCCCACCGGGCACCAAACCAGAACTTCAGTTTTGTGTGGACTACTGAGGTTTCAATTCCTCCACAAAGGCTGACGCACACCCCATCCCCAGAGCTGATGAGCTCATTGACAGACTAGGTGAGGCCAAATTCCTCAGTATCTTGATTTAACATCAGGGTACTGGCAGATCGCCTTGACTGAGGGGGAAAAGAGAGGTCAGCATTTTCAATCCCAGAGGGACATTACCCATTCTGGGTGATGCCCTTTGGCTTGTAGAATGCCCCTGCTACCTTCCAACGGTTGGTTAACAGGGTCCTGGCAGGTTAAGAGGCATTCTGTGCTGCCCACTTAGACGACATTGCTGTCTACAGTGCCAGCTGGGAAGAACACCTGCTCCACCTCCAAGAGATTCTCCAGGCCCTGCAATGTGACGTGATGCTTGGTAAGAGATGAAAGAAATAGTTTTTTTCGGTTGAGTATGACTAAAAGTGACTGAATACAGGTACCTTTCTCTCTGCTAGCCCTGATGAGGCCTGTGCTTAAGTGGGCCAAAACGCATCGACCTTTTGTATGTTAAGAGAGGTTGCGAGGAAAATATACATGTCCTATAGGGATTGTTGAACACATATTTCTTTAAACATGGATGAAAATAAAGAGGATATAGAGATGTGGTGGATGATGCAACCATCTCTTTGCTGTGGATTTAGGATAAAAATATTGGCGATAACCACGCTGTGTGGAAATAATGAGAAGAGAATTGAAGGACTACATGTTTTATTGAATTCTATTTTTTGTTTGTTTGTTTGTAATTTGATGTATGTATATTGTTTGTTTTGTACAATTTAGAGGCTATTCTTATTTTTGAATAAAATGTAATGAATTAATCACATGTAATTAAATTGCAGATTCAATGACTGATTTATAGTTTCATTTTCTGATATCAGGAAACATATTGTTCCCTACTTTTTACCATTTTTGCTTTGAGTCCAGGCCCTGCAACAGACAGGACTGACAATCAAGGCCAGTAAGTGCCAGAATGGGTAGGGTTCTGTGGTGTACTTGGGACACCTGGTAGGTGGTGGCAAGATTGAAATAATCATGGCCTGGCAACCACCTAAAACTCAAACTGAAGTGAGGGCCTTCCTAGGCCTCACTGGTTACTATCGCAGATTTGTTAAGGGATAGGGCACCATGGTAGCCTGCTTACCTGAACTGACTTCCAAAAAAAAGTCCAGGTTGGGGATCTGGAGAGAGGTTTGTCAGAAAGCCTTTCATTCTCTGAAGGAAGCCATGTGCACAGCACCTGTGCTCAGGGTCCCTGATTACTTCAAGGAATTTATAGTGCAGACAATCGCTTCAGAGCATGGCATAGGGGCAGCCTTAGCACAGCTGAATGAGAAGGGCCTAGACCAACTGATAGCCTTCATTAGCAGGAGGCTACTTCCACGGAAGTGGAGTGCCATTGAAAGAGAAGCATTTGCTGTGGTCTGGGCACTGAAGAAGCTGAGACCATATCTGTGCGGGAATCACTTCCGAGTTCAGACAGACCACAGGCCCCTCAGATGGCTCATGCAGATGAGGGGTGAAAATTCTAAACTCTTGAGGTGGTCCATCGCCGTACAGGGAATATGGTGAAGCATTGCCTGGGGACTGACCACGCCAATGCTGATGGTCTCTCCAGATTCTTCCACCTTAGTGATGAGAGCTCCAAAGGTGATGGGTAGCTCTCCCCACTTTCATCTGGGGGGGAGGGGCACATGTTAGACCTAACAGCCTTAGGATAGTCATCCCCCCCACTTTTTGCCTGCCTCCCTCCATTTTTGTGACACTGTTTTTTCTGGTTTTAGGACTCTGCACACTTTACCACTGCTGTCCAGTGTTATAGTGCATATGCTCTCTCCCCTAAACATGCTAACATTGGTTCCTACCCAACTGGCATATTTAATTTACATGTACGTCCCTAGTAAAGTGCACTACATGTGCCCAGGGCCTGTAAATTAAATGCTACTAGTTGGCCTGCAGCACTGACTGTGCCGCCCATAGAAGTAGCCCCTTAACCATGTGTCAGGCCTGCTGTTGCAGGGCCTGTGTGTGCAGTTCCACTGCCACTTCGACTTTCCATTTAAAACTACTTGCCAAACCTTATACTCCCCTTTTTCTACATATAAGTCACCCCTAAGGGATGCCCTAGGTAACTCATGGGGCAGGGCGCTATGTCGGTAAAAGGCAGGACATGTACTTATGTGTTCTACATGTCCTGGTAGTGAAAAAATCAGAAATTTGTTTTCCACTACTGTGAGGCCTGCTCCTCTCATAGACTAGCATTAGCCCTGCCCTCATATACTCTTAAGTGGGAAAGTCTGATGTGGAAGGAGTAGCCATGTCTTGTTTGGTACTGCTAGAATGGTAATAGAAAATCCTGCTTACTGGTGAAGTTGGATTTATTATTGCTATTTTAGAAATGCCACTTTTACAAAGTGAGCATTTCTCTGCACATACTACCATCTGTGCCTTACAGCTTGTATCCAATCCATATCTGGTTTGTGCTGGTTGACAGCTCCCCTTGTGCATTCCACCCAGACAACCACAGAGGACACTCAGTCACATCTGCATTCATCTGCATACTGAATGGGTCTTCTTGGGCAGGAAGGGTGGAGGGATTCACACTTACATTTCAAAAGCCAGTGGCCTGCCCTCACACAATGGACTGATAACCCCAACAGGGATCCTGGCAGAAAGGACTGGGCTTAAAGGGGAAAGGGAAATATTATAAATCTTCCCCCACTTCAAAGGCATTTTTGAGCATATAAACTGGGTCTCTGACTCCACCAAATCAGACACTTCTGGACCTGCACTCAGAGGAACTGTCTTGCTGCCCAAAGGACTCATCTGGACTGCTTTGCTGAGAAGGACTGGTGCCCTGCTTGTTGCCCTGCTGCTCTGTTGGCCTTTGAGTCCACTGGAAGGTCTCTGCCTTCCTCCTGAAGTTCTCTCCAAGGGCTTGGATTGAGCTTGCCTCTTGTTTCTGAAGTCTCATAGCCAACAAAGACTTCACCTCTTCAAGAAAATCCTTGTGTGTCAATAATCGTCGCAACACCTGCAGAAGATGACGCACAGACTGCATCGCAGCTGGGAAATCGCCACACCTCTGACCGGAATGACACAGCACCGACTTCCCGCTGGAAAATTTGAAGCAGTGCCTGCTTTGTGATGGAATATTCGATGCAGTGCCTGCTCCTTCTACCAGCGTGTCAAGGATTTTCAATGCATCGTCCCTGGGCGTCAAAATGTCCCTGCATCACAGGGAACCAAGACTGTCGCAAAAAAACAACTCAACCCTTTGCAGCTTGGAAAGAAACAATGCATTGTCTGTGCTGTTCCGGAAATTCTGACGCAGCACCTACTTTTTCCACGCATCTCCTCCTCTGCAGTCCCCGTGCATCGTTATTTGCGACACATCCCAGGTACTGTGTGTTACAAAGAAACTACTAGGATTAAGTCTCTTTTAAACCTTTTGAAAGTGATATTTCAACTTGTGCTTATTGGATCTTTGTTGTTTTTACCTTATTTTATTCAGATAAATATTATCTATTTTCCAAACCTGTGTGGTGTATTTTTGTAGTGTTTTCACTGTGTTACTACAGTATGATTTATTGCACAAATACTTTACACATTGTCTTCTAAGTTAAGCCTGACTGCTCATTACCAAGCTACTAGAGGGTGGGCACAGGATAATTTGGATTGTGTTGTGATTTACCCTAACTAGGATTGTGCTCCCTACTTGGACAAGGGTGTATACCTCTGCTAACTAGAGATCCTATTTCTAACAGTTAAAATACTCACTCACTACCTGTCATTAGTACCAAAAAACTTCCTCAGGGGTGAACCAGCACTCAACAAACAAGCCTGTTATGTTTTTCTGTTCTGTGAATCAAAATGTACCACAAAGATATTCTCAAGTCGAAATACACATCTTTACTGGATTAGATTCCTAATGTTCACACGTGTAATGCATTAGCAGGATCATTGAGGCCACATGGTTCATATGTGAGGAAGACGGAAAAGCCTAGTCCACTTGGTGTGTTTCTAACCAATACTGTTGGCAGTTCTCACAAACCTCATATTTTCATTATAATTTCAAACAACAGTCCTACAAACGGGTCCCTAAATATCTCAAGAGCATCCTTCTGTCTAAAACGTTTTTAAATAAGGTTTATTTCAGCATCTCTCATCTTGCTAGAATGCTAAACCACATGACTTAAATTACGTACAGGCATATTTCTTTGAAAAACAATTGTAAATTCTTTCATGTTGAAGCAATCAGCTTCAATAGCAACGGGACTGCATTAGCCTTGTATTTTAAAGGAGCAGCAGACTTGAAAAGATGATGGAAATTTGTAAAGGATACTGTGATCTACGACCGTATTTGGGCAAGCTTGTAAGTGACAATAATAGAAAATAAACGTAAGAAATAAAACATGTAATTGCCAAGCTTTGAGAAATGTTGAATCTCTTTCTCAAGGGTCGCCTTGAATTAATGACGTTTGTCGAAACACGTGCTTGGTATACAAATCATGAATATTGTTCTCAGGGTTTTTGGCACCCCAAGGAACAAACAAGGAATTATGCAAGCTATGCGGAGTTGCAAGATGCAAATGAGCAAAAATAGTTTGTTCTGTTGTTCAATTTAATATTACTTAGTGATCATGTGCCATTTATGAGGTAAAAATCTGATGATTCTATTGCATTTAAGTAATAAATCTGCTTTATTGTAAAAATAAAACCTCAGTAATTGATGTATTTATAACATATATTAATTGAGCCTAAGGTTAAACAATTGAATGGCATCAAACAAATACCTGTCTAAATATTATAAATCATTTACTATGTTTGCACATTTTTCTTTCAATAGGCTACAGGCAAATTCACAGCACAGAAGGAAGGGGTGGTGTCTCAATTACTCCCACTTTCAACAATAGATTCTCTGGCCCTATCTTTCCTGGTCAGGTGGTAGAGTACAACAAAACAGAATATGTTTTTAATTTATGATGTGTTTTTAAACTTAGCTTTATGTAGTGAATTATTATTTGTACCCACAGAATAGAACCGATGCCACATTATCAGACTGGAAGCAAGATGGCATTAAATTCAATCTTTACTGAATGTGTCAATTATTGTTTTTTTTTTACATAAATTTGGTGTGAAAAGTATCATGTGAATACTGTGAACTGTCTATACTGGGTAATGCACATGGATCCGTATTGAACTAAGTGAGTTCAATAATATTTGATAGTTAACATAATAGAAAAATATTAAGGATCATTCTTAAGAACATAGTCACAATCTTTGGGCGCAGGGCAGTGATGAAGCAGAAAATGAAGGTTTTGATTTATTAACGCATAAACGTAGTGTGAAATAATCATGTGTGACTTTAACCGAACTAATAAAGATTGTACGGGGACAAAATGTGCCCTTAGAGTAGTTTGCCAACATTTATAAGCGTGCTTTATATAACGTGGTGTATTAGAATTGCACTAATCCGACATAATCATAAACGTGTGCTACGACTTGCTTGTTTGAAATGCGTTAGCTTAGCATTACTTTAATGGAGGCTTTGGCCTAGTGGCCTGGTCTCACGGTTTAGATGCTCGTATTTTTCCAATGTGCTATTAAACGTGTATTTCTGCTTGAAGCTGTACTTTTCCACAGAAACTGTTCACATGCTTATCTTAAAGTTTCGTGCCAGCCTGGCATATTTTCCCTTTACTTCAAGGTCGACTTGCAGGTGCGGACAATGGAGGCTCTGAAAGTGAGCTAATTGGTAGACAATGTTGCAACTTGCGTACCCATCTCCAAGGATAATGTATGCTTAAGTAAAAGCTTGAGAACTGTCGTTTTTGATTGGACAATTTGAAGCTAACCTATGAACCCTCCAATGGAGACCCTACTGGATTCGAACTGTTGTCTATAAAAACCAGGTGCACGAGAAGAAGGTAGCTATTAACGGCCATTACCAGCTTGATACACGCCATTTTGTAGACTTCGTAGCTATTATGGCCCACTTTGCTGCAACGCCATTTTGAGAGACTTTGATGCTTTCTCTAATCGAGAGAAAGAGACTTTAAATGATTCTGGCCCTAGAGACTTTAACTTTGAAATGCCCTTTTATGAAGTAGTAGTCTTACCTTGCCGCCGTGAGGCAATTGCCCCGTTCACCCCTGCCCCTTTGCCCCGTCCCATGCTGATCGAGAAACGGTACCTGTGAGACGAAGACTTCCTTGATTGCTGATCGTAATTGGTAAATATGAAAGGAAATTGTAAAATTGCATTGTGTTTCTTTTAGGTAACCAACTGCTGATTTTGATAAGATCCCTAGCTAGGAGTTTTTCTAAATTAATGTTGCTAAATTGTTTTTGCATGAAGTCCCCCATGCCGATGCTAATTTGAGGTTAGATGAGGATTCCATATGTTGCACGATGCAATTTGAGATCTTGTTATGCTGACTAAATGTATGCAATTAGCTCATTACAGATTATCGTATTAGTGCTTTGCATTGCCATTATCGAATGCCTTGTGATTCAAATGCTACATAGATTACACTTGTTTCGCCGTTATGGACAGCTATTAATGTTCATTTATGTTTATCATTTGGTGTTGAGACACATATATATTGTGCTAGCTTTGTTAATATAGGGAAATAAATTCACTAACTTTGAAATAAACTAGTGTGGTTATTCCTGACTGAAAGGTCAGGGTTCGCCGAAATGTATTCTGGACTAATTGTTAAGTGTTATGTTGATCAAGGTATTGCTTATGTTCGTTATTGATTATTGATTTCAGGAAATTGATCGATTAAGAGTACAGAGAGTTCCCACTTAGTCAAAAGATTCATCGGCCTAAAGAGCGTCCGAACACAGGTAAATTATTACTACGGACCGCTCTATCAGTAGATGGTAGCAGAGGACGGTTTCGTCTTTTGGGACCCTGTACTCTTAAAGTACATGGTGTTGAATTAACGGTTACGCATTTTGAGACCCCACTCGAGAAGTTGAATTAGATTTTTCTTGGATAAAATAGATTGACAGAATGATGATGGGCTAGGTCCACCGCGACTTTCCCGGGATCTCGGAGCTTGCGAATGGAGAGAACGGAGGTGTGGAAACAGCGTTGGCGGTACTAGTGATGGTATGAGTGAAGTTAGGGTTTTGCACTTGCACAGCTTATTGCCGCAGGGTGTGTGAAAAGGTTGCGAGGATTTTTTTCTTTTAGAGGATAGCGGAGGTGCGACTCCGAGTGTAGAAGTAGAGAAGTCGTCGAACTTCATAGAGATAGCGGAGGTGCGGCTCCGGGTGTGAGAGTAGGGAAGTCGTCGAACTTCATGTGCGTGTGGCGCTTTGTGCATAAAAAGGTCCACGTGGTTGTTGTTGTTGAGACGGGCCCTGCGAGGTCAAGAGACTCCGGAGTATGTTGATCCATGTTGTGGTCTGGGCGGTTTAGTAGGTTGATCGGGCGTGGTCAACGAGTCGGTACGTGTGTTAGGGAGTGAAAGAAACTTCGACTTCGGGCTTTGACAAGATTCTAAGTGCACTAGAACAGATCATTGTCAAGTTGAGAGTAGGTCTGCGGGTCAGATTTGCTTGCGAACGTGGGGACCGAGAAAGACGGAATAGCGGCCGAGGCTAGTGAAAGGTCCCTAAGGTCCTGAAGCGACTGTGTTACCCTTCCTGTAGTAAACCGACAGATCTGTTTTAGTTTTTGGTAGCTCGCAATACATGCAAAAAATTGTTACGAAAAGAGGTGAGTGAAGGAGGACTAGCCGCGAGGCTTTGTCAGCCGCAGTGTGTGTGAGTGTGACGTCACTAGGAGCCGCGCTGGGATAGGTTGGTTGGAGAGAAGGGTCGCGCACGGATTGGACGCAGTCCGTGGGGCCCGATTGCAAGGGGGAAAGGCAAGCGAAGAGTATTCCGGGAATTAAAGTCACCTATTGATTACAAATTTTGTGGAATAAAAGTGACCTATTGATCATAAACTTTGTGAAATAAAAGACAAGAAAATGAAATTCCTTAAAGCATTTAGTAGCGCGATGAAAGGGGAGTCTTACATCAAAGCGAGCGTAGGAGAGGAGACGCCGCCCGAGGGCACACCAGCTTACATTGTAATGGAGGAAAAAGGGGTAGCTCCGTGTCTTTGGCTAAAGCAATGGCACAAACTGACAGAGAAACATGGGAGCGTAGCGTTCCCGATACATGGGACATTCAATATAAGGATCCTAGAGAATCTGAGATTCACGATGTATGACATGAAGGTGCCTCCGAGGCCAGCCCAGTTTGAGGCTCTAGCGATCTGGGAATTAATGGCTAGACAGCAACAGAAAAATAAGTTTGAAACAAGGATGAGAAAGGTAGAAAAGACACTAGCGGATGCTAGGTGGGATAATGCGCAGAAGGTGTGGAGGTCAGATGTATTGCAGGGGATAAAATTGTTTCCCGCAATTACTAAGGAAGAAGAGGAGACAGGTAAGAAAGCTACCTGTAAGACAGACAGGAAGTGTTCCAAGGATAGAGAGGACGAGGAAAAATTGAGAAGAGAAGAGGAGTTAGAGGATGAGGAGTTAATAATGCAATTGCTGAACGACCGTCCACCACCTTATGCGGAGAATGGACAAGGTCCAAGTACCAGTTCTGCCCCTCCGGCATCGGTACGGAACAGTGAAACCCAGAGTTCAGGGGCGTCATCGGGATCTAAGGACCCGAGTTTACTGTTTACCCCGCAGATACCGCAGGTTAGGAGAATATATCCAGATGTGCCCATGTGGAAATCAGCAGAAAATTATCAACCGCAGATGCCAGGGTACTACAGCAGTGACAATAGTGGAGGAATGGTTCTAGAACAAACCGTAAGGGGAGTACAGAATGGTCACAATCCAACAATGACACAGGCTGAATCAACTCAGTTTATGATGCCTCAAAAGCAGATGCAGGGAGGAAACGCACATGCTCAGATGACGGGGAGTCAGATGGGCATGCCGGCAATGATGACCCATAGTATGGGAATGAACATGCCTCAGAACATGGGAAATGGACAGAACCCAGATGCGATATCACTACCCATTACTGTAGGTCCACCGGTACCTCTGTACAGTCAGCCTAACTTAGGTATGAGCGGTCAGGGATCGATACTGCAGAATGGGACAGAAAGGAGGTGCATAGAGAACACTCCAGGGATAACTCCTATAGCGGCTCAGCCAAATGGATCTGGATCATTGATGGAGTTTAGTCCCATATGTGCTCAGTCTACACTGGTGAGGTCGAGTCCCCCACTGATAATACCTCTAACATCGAATACTGAAAAGTTGCCGCAACCATCAATGGCAGTCGATGTGAATGCTACACTGATGGGGGTAAATGCGCAACAGCTGACACAGTGGTTCAACAGTTTAAATTCCACACAAAGTTCAGCCAGTGGGAAAGGAGAAGACTATATGAATAGGGTCAGGTTGAACATGGAAGCACAAGAATTGGTGGAAGGGACTATGGGTGTAAATAGGTTAGAGTCCTACACGGAAGAAGAGCTGAGGTATCTATGTCCCAGGATTACGAAGGAAGTGAACAAGGTACATAAGAGCTTGCAGGAAGCAGCTGACAGAAACGCGGTTGACATAGACAAGATGAAACACTTGAGCAGAAGCTACAGGTTGGATTTTGGGACCACAGATTTTGAACACATGAGGTCAGCAGGCATGAAGACACACCTCAGAGAATTGCTACAGAGTGCACAAGTGTGGAGGTGCTTAGACAAGTGGGAAAGCAGATGGGTAAAGAGGAAGGAAAAGAGGAGGGACAGTGCTACAGAGCATAATGAGAAAAGACCACAAAGCAGCGAGACAGTAACCATGTTGCCAATGAGGGAGACAGCAGGGGGAAAATTAATACATGTACCATGGCACAGAAGTGACATTCAGTCTTATACGGATGATTTTCCCAAACTGAGAGAGAAACCGATTGAATGGTATCAGCAGACCGACAGGTTTGTGAAGCTTGCAAAATGTCTCTGG
Source organism: Pleurodeles waltl (assembly GCF_031143425.1). Lineage (NCBI taxonomy): Eukaryota > Metazoa > Chordata > Amphibia > Caudata > Salamandridae > Pleurodeles > Pleurodeles waltl. The sequence goes on along the minus strand of NC_090436.1, from coordinate 125,456,818 downwards.
GAAGACCTGAATACTCTCTTTGAGATTGTGGTTCCAGCAGATTTGTGGGAGGATTGCAAAAGAGCTGTAGGTTGGCCGACAAGTGAACCAGAGAGAGACAGGGAGACGGGTGCACCATCACCTATGGTGATGAGCTTGTACTATAAGGTGATTGAGCATTTGAAGACGAAGGTTGCCGCGAAAAATGTGGATTGGCAGAAGATTGATCGAACTGCCCAAGAGGCTAAAGAATCGATTCATAGTTACTATGAGAGGTTGTTGAAGGTGTTCAAGAATTACAGTGGCACGGAAACAATCGAGGCGAAGGATATGCTTCATTTTGTGTTCAGATTTGTGGAAGGGCTGAGGCCAGAGATAAGTCAGATGATAAAGTCGCATTTGATTTGCTGGCAGTCGAAACCGATTGATGAGGTCTTGAATTATGCGAAATACTGTAGCGACGAGATTGAGGTGAAACAGAAAAAGCTGAAAGAGAAGGTGATGATGATGCAACTTAAAGCAGCTCAGACAGGTCTGCAAGGTTTGCAAGGGATGCAAGGGTTCCAACAGCAGGTACCGCAACCGCAGCCGCAGTTGCAGGGAAACATGCCGTTTCAGCCACAGGCCAGAGGCGGAGGCAGAGGAGGTTTTGTGAATAACGGTCCGGATTTAAACACTGTTGTGACGGGTGTGCAGGCAATGAAGAAGGTGATGCCGTGTCACGTGTGCGGAATTGTCGGTCATTGGAAACGGGAGTCCCCGATGGTGGTGCAGGAAGGTGCAGGTGCAGGTGTAGGTGTTGGTCAGCAAAACAATGATGTCAATGCCTTTCAGACAATGAGGGGACCGAAAATGAGAGGTCCAAACCAACATTTTCAGACCATAAATCAATTGCAGGGATTACAACCTATGCAGCCGCAGCAGATGCCTCGTATGCAGATGACGCAAATGCAGCCAATGCAACAGCAGTTACCCATGGTACCTAATCAGCAAATGCAAATACCTTTGGCACCAATGAGTCAGCAGCAAGTGATGGTTCCTCCACAGGTCTCGGGTCAGGTAATGAGTACAAATGGCACCGTACAACAGTTCCCATTACACAGTGAGAGTGGAATAAACAATGTATGGGAGAGTGAGAGCTCAGAAGAGGAAGGAGATTGTGTGCTTGCAGCATCCTTAGAAGTTGATCAAAAGGGTCCGTACGTAGAGGGAAGAGTAATGGGTCATCGTGTTTCATTTTTGGTGGACACGGGAGCCACACGTTCAACTGTTAAGAGCAGTGAAGTACCAAATTTGCCACTCTCAGGGAGGACAGTTCAAGTGGTGGGAGTAGCAAACAGGCACCTGACGAACCCAATAACGGATCCGGTACCAGTCAGCATCGGTAACTATCAAGGGGTACATCAGTTTGTGATATGTGACTCAAGCCCGATAGCACTGTTAGGGAGAGACCTATTGTGCAAATTGGGTTGTTCGATTATGTGTTAGAACGAAGGAATAACGATACAGACGAGCAGTGATGGGGAAGAAGAGGATAGTGTAGAGGGGGATGAGATGGAAACGGTAGATGAAGAATATCCTCTGATTTGTCTTTTCCCGATGATAACTGAAGAAGATATTCCAGCTGAATTACGGGAGACAGTCGGAAAAGAAGTGTGGGACATGACAGGGAAAGAGGTGGGATTGATGAAAGGAGTGGAACCAGTGAAAGTGACTGTAAAGCCCAATGCAATCTTTCCCCAGACCCCACAGTACCACATGGCACAAGATACCCTCATGAAAGTCGCCCAACTCATTGACGAATTTGTAAAACAAGGAGTACTGAAAGAGGTGTTAAGCAGTCCATGTAATTCACCAATAATGGGACTAATAAAGCCAAGTGGAAAGGTCTGACTCGTGCAGGACTTGAGGAAAATAAATGACATCATAGTCAAATGCTGCCCTGTCGTACCAAATCCAGCTGTGATAATGTTTCAAATTCCTTGCGATGCCGAATGGTTCTCGGTCATCGATTTGTCACAAGCATTCTTTTCTGTGCCTCTTCATGAGGACAGCCAATTTCTCTTTTGTTTCAAATTCCTAGACAGAGTGTACAGTTGGTGTCGAATTCCTCAAGGGTTTTCTGAGTCACCGTCAATATTCGATCAGATCCTAAAGAAAGACCTGGAAGCATTAGAATTGCCATTCGAGTCAACCCTAGTACAGTACATTGATGACTTACAGGTTGCATCAAAGACAGAAAGCGACTGCACGGCCGATACCATTGCTCTGTTGAACCATTTGGGAAGGAATGGACACAAGGTGTCTCCTTCCAAATTGCAGTTCTGTCAGAAGAAAGTGAAATACTTGGGTCACCAGATAGAGAAGGGATCACGGAGAACAATGAAGGAAAGAATAACAAGTGTACTTCAAATGAGTCCGCCCAAGACGAGAAAGGAGGTGAGGAAGTTTTTGGGAATGGTGGGCTACTGTCGCCAGTGGATTCCCAACTTCTCGACTCTAGCGAAACCTTTACTGAAACTGACCCAGAAGGATGCTTTGGATCAAATTGAGCTGAAAGGAGATGAGATGGATGCTTTTGTCGAATTGAAAGAGTGCATGTGCAGGGCTCCAGCTTTAGGTATGCCTGATTACACAAAGCCTTTCACATTGTTTTGTCATGAACGTGATGCATGTTCTTTGTCTGTCTTGACTCAAGCCCATGGTGGCGTAAACAGACCAGTAGCGTATTTATCAGCTACTTTGGATCCGGTCGCAGCAGCACTCCCAGGGTGTTTGCGCGCCGTAGCAGCAGTTGGTATCAGCCTCACTCAGAGTGAAGGAATAGTGATGGGACACCCAGTAACAGTCATGGTCCCTCACTCAGTTGAGATACTTTTGACCCGCTCCCGAACGCAACACATGACTGGAGCAAGACTCACAAGGTATGAAACGATTATTCTGGGCTCACCGAATGTGCAGCTGAAAAGGTGCACTACGTTGAATCCAGCAACCTTGCTTCCTGGAGAAAATGCTGAAGTTGAGAACGCTGAAGACGTCGAGCATGACTGCCTTCAGGTGACTGAATTTTGCACAAAACCTCGACCGGACATTAAGGATACTAAACTTGATGAAAATGACCAAATTCTTTTTGTTGATGGTTCATGTCTAAGAGACGGGATGGGGATTTTGAAAGCAGGATACGCTGTATGTACTGTAACAGGTGTCTTGGAAGCGGGATGGCTCCAAGGAGTCTATTCTGCACAAGTAGCAGAACTTGTAGCCCTTACCAGAGCATGTCAACTGTCTGCATTGATGAAAGTCACCATTTACACTGATAGCCAATATGGGTTTGGGATTGTGCATGACTTTGGACAACTATGGTCACAGAGAGGTTTCCTGACTTCTTCAGGATCCCCAGTGAAGAACGGGGAAAGGATCAGAGAATTGTTACATGCCATTCAAGTACCAGCTGAAGTTGCAGTGGTAAAGTGTAGTGCTCACACGAAAGGACAGGACTATGTTTCTATGGGAAATGCATATGCGGATCAAATCGCAAGATGTTGTGCCTTGAACTGTATATTACTCAGAGATTAATGGAATTCAATAAGTGAGCCAGAACTCGAACCAGCTGAAGCATTTGCCTTGAAGGTCGTAGATACAATAGAGGAACTAAAAGCACTACAGAATAATGTCAGGGAGGATGAAAGAGATTCCTGGATTAAATCACAATGTATAAAGAGACAAGACGAGTTCTGGGTTTCAAATGAGGGAAAATTTGTTTTGCCAAATAGTCTCTTATCACAGCTTGCGCGGTTCTATCATGGGCAAGCTCACCTAGGGAGAGATGCCATGATAAGATTGTTCAAAACAGATTGGTTTAACCCCAGATTTCGTCAAGCTGCAGAAGCAGTTTGCCATCGATGTGTCACTTGCCAGCAGATGAACCCAGGAAAGGGAACGGTTGTGAACGCGAGTCACATTGGTAGGGCAAGCGGGCCTTTTAGTCGTATGCAGATGGACTTCATTGAGATGCCTGTGCATGGAGGTCTGAAATATGTGTTGGTGATTGTGTGCATTTTTAGTCACTGGAGAGAGGCATACCCAACACGTAGAAATGACAGCCTTACAGTTGCAAAGTTATTGTTGAGGGAGTTAATACCACGTTTCGGATTCCCGATCTGTTTAGAATCAGATAGGGGAAGTCACTTCAATAACGAGGTGATAAAGTTACTCTGCGAAGCGCTGAACATTGAGCAAAAACTGCATTGTAGCTATCGCCCTGAAGCATCAGGATTGGTGGAGCAGATGAATGGTACACTGAAATCAAGAATGGCGAAAATATGTGCATCGACAAATTTGAAATGGCCTGACGCATTGCCCTTAGTGCTAATGTCAATGAGAAACACCCCTGATAGAAAGACTGGATTGTCTCCGCACGAAATTCTCGTGGGCAGGGCTATGAGACTTCCTGCAGTTCCCGCAAACGCGCTTTTGAATATTACAGATGATATGGTGTTAGACTACTGCAAAGGACTGGCTGACGTGGTTCGCTCTTTCTCTCACCAGGTGGAAGCGACCACCTTGCCACCGATCCAAGGTCCAGGACACGCACTGAAAGCAGGTGACTGGGTCGTGGAAAAGAAGCACGTGAGGAAGTCGTGTCTGGAACCCCGTTGGAAAGGCCCTTTCCAAGTGATCCTGACGACAACTACCGCTGTGAAGTGTGCGGGGGTTCCCAACTGGATCCACGCCAGTCACACAAAGAAGGTGTTGTGTCCCACAGATGAGGAAGTTGAAGCGCTGAAACTGCCAGTGCCTGATAAAACAGTGCTGAGTGCTGAAACAGAACAAAACCGAACTGAAAGCGAACAGGTAGAAGCAGGAGAGAAAGAGATATTATTGGAGGGCGAAGAGTCCGACTCACTTGGAGAAGACCAAGGAGAAAGTTCAGACAGCGACGAAGAAGCTACAGGTGACAAAGAACCTGAAGCAGCTGAGGGTAGCAAAAAGCCTGAAGCAGCTGAAGGTGACAAAGAACCTGAAGCAGCTGAAAGTGATACAGAGCCTGGCGAAAGTAACGGTGACGAAGGGCTCGAAAAAGGTGAAAAAGCAGGAGAGCCTGATCAGAGGAGGGCTTTCCCAGAAACAGACGATACAGAAAAAGAAAAAGAGAACGTGATTGATTCCCCTGAAGGAGGGGACAAGGCAGAGCAGAACGAAAAAGTTCAAACCTCTACAGAAAAGGTCGCAGGTCCATCAAATGGACATGGTGCAAAGAGGAGGCTAAGTATATCACCAGTAAAACAAAGGTCCGGAGAAGGTTTGAACGACGGAGAAAGGCCAAAAGTAAAAGAGAAAAGAAAAGAAGTGTCTGTCGTGGTACCAACCTCGAGTGAAGAAAAAGACTTGACAAAAGAGGAAAGTACCAGCGAGGCAGAATCGAAAAGAGAAGCAAAATTGAAAAGGAAAAGGATACCGAACAGAAGGTATTCCGGTCCAGAATGGGCATATGCAGTCAATGACGATTGGACTGACGAGTTTGTATCTCTAAGCATCGAGAACGAAGAAGAGGAAGAGATACCAATAGAAAAGAAAAGTTTTATGGACAGTGTTGATTGAAGGGGTGATAAATGATATTGCTTGCTACAATCTAACGTGAAATAGACAACCAGCTGAGACATTGCTAAACCGGATGAGACATTTGCTAAACCGATAAAGACTGAGTTATTGCCGAATTGAGACAAATGCTGCTAACCGATAAGTGACTTGGCCTTTGGAGAAGACGGTGTGAACATTGCGCTCGCTCAGCTTTGTAACTGAATTGCTAAATAAGTTTCATTTATAAGTGCTTCTAGCTCTCTGATTCTATACAGATCATGACGCAAAACAATAGAAAGAAATATTGTAAATATGTGTGTATAGGCTTGGTAATTACATGTGTACTAATAGTAATGGCAATTATGCTTGGAATACGTGGTAAAACTGAGAATGAGAGAATTGAGGCTTCTACTTTTGCTCCTGTTACTGTCACTGAACTAACCGCATTGAAAAGGCTAGCGCTGGATGAAAGACTCTTGCATGATAGGAAAGAGCTTTCGTATAATGTTTTCTATCGCTTACTAACGGAATATGTTGAGACAATGGATGCGAAAGATTGTTATGTGTGTACCCAGATACCGACATCAGTGAAGGAAGGGGTGACATATCACCACATGCCTCTTACATACGGGATTACATGTAGTATAGTAATGTCTAGATTTTATGGTCAAACTAACATACAGTATTTTTACTCAAATTATGATGTTACCTTTGCTTATGTTCCTATAATAGCGCAGCTAAGCCAGACTGCAAAAGATTGGGATGCAAAAATTATGAGGGAATTTTTCGAGCCAATGCAACCTTTTGAAAGGCTCACGCTCATAGGGAAAATCTTACCTGCTTGCTCTCTGCAGTATAAATAAGCTTTTTAGATCGCACAGATGATAGAAGGGCTCAAATGAAGGCGAAATTAGAAAAGGAGTTACATAAGAGGACTTCAGTAGATAATTATGATTTTGCTGCAATAAAGACACAAGGGAAAATTGCTTTAGATGCTTGGCATGTAGGGAAGTTTTGTATATATCGAGGTGAATCTTATTATGACAACATTTTTGTAGGAGCGAGTGAGTGTAAACATACGTTTATCTTTAAGGCCAAATGGACATTCATGATGGACGGACTTGACCCTGTCATTCCAGGTGTATATTACATTTGTGGGTATAATGCCTATTATCGTCTTCCAAAGGGATGGTGGGGAAGATGTTATTTGGGTATAGTGTTCCCAAAGGTTTATCAGCTGGATGACCTATCGATGATTCAAAAGACATCTGGATCCCATCGTATCCAGAAAAGAAAGACCGCGGCTGCTGTGGTAGGTGATATATTTGGAGCCATGATTCCTTCATTGGGAGTTGTGCTGAATTCCATCAAAATAAGAAAGTTGTCTACTATAGTGGATAACATGCTGACAAAGTTTTCAGGCTCTATAATCCTGATAGATGCTGAACTTGCAGCGGAAAGAGCTATGACTCTTCAAAATAGGCTTGCTTTAGACATTCTTTTAGCAAAGGATGGTGGTGTTTGCAAAATGCTTGGTGCACGACACTGTTGTACCTATATACCTGACAATAGTGTGAAAATTAAAACTATGCTTGCTAATCTAACAAAAGAAAGTGCAGATTTGAAGGAACTGAAAGAACCAGGAGTGTGGGAGAAGGTTGGAAAAGGACTTGCTTCAGTGGGACATTGGATTGGGGGAATTTGGAATGGAATATTGTTAAAAATAATAGAGGGAATTTTAATAGTGATAATTTGTGTATTTGGAATTTGGGGAATAAAAAGGGGAATAATAATGATTATGGAAAGAATAAAAAGAAGAAAGGAGGAGAAAATTATGAAAAGAATGGCAGAAGAATACAAAGCGCAAATTAGGGGAACTAAAAGGAAAAGAGAACTGACAAAATTTTAATGGAATAAAATTTGTGGGGTTAATTTGTGTGATGACAAGTAGTCATCAGAGGAGGGATTGATGAAGCAGAAAATGAAGGTTTTGATTTATTAACGCATAAACGTAGTGTGAAATAATCATGTGTGACTTTAACCAAACTAATAAAGATTGTACGGGGACAAAATGTGCCCTTAGAGTAGTTTGCCAACATTTATAAGCGTGCTTTATATAACGTGGTGTATTAGAATTGCACTAATCCGACATAATCATAAACGTGTGCTACGACTTGCTTGTTTGAAATGCGTTAGCTTAGCATTACTTTAATGGAGGCTTTGGCCTAGTGGCCTGGTCTCACGGTTTAGATGCTCGTATTTTTCCAATGTGCTATTAAACGTGTATTTCTGCTTGAAGCTGTACTTTTCCACAGAAACTGTTCACATGCTTATCTTAAAGTTTCGTGCCAGCCTGGCATATTTTCCCTTTACTTCAAGGTCGACTTGCAGGTGCGGACAATGGAGGCTCTGAAAGTGAGCTAATTGGTAGACAATGTTGCAACTTGCGTACCCATCTCCAAGGATAATGTATGCTTAAGTAAAAGCTTGAGAACTGTCGTTTTTGATTGGACAATTTGAAGCTAACCTATGAACCCTCCAATGTATACCCTACTGGATTCGAACTGTTGTCTATAAAAACCAGGTGCACGAGAAGAAGGTAGCTATTAACGGCCATTACCAGCTTGATACACGCCATTTTGTAGACTTCGTAGCTATTATGGCCCACTTTGCTGCGACGCCATTTTGAGAGACTTTGATGCTTTCTCTAATCGAGAGAAAGAGACTTTAAATGATTCTGGCCCTAGAGACTTTAACTTTGAAATGCCCTTTTATGAAGTAGTAGTCTTACCTTGCCGCCGTGAGGCAATTGCCCCGTTCACCCCTGCCCCTTTGCCCCGTCCCATGCTGATCGAGAAACGGTACCTGTGAGACGAAGACTTCCTTGATTGCTGATCGTAATTGGTAAATATGAAAGGAAATTGTAAAATTGCATTGTGTTTCTTTTAGGTAACCAACTGCTGATTTTGATAAGATCCCTAGCTAGGAGTTTTTCTAAATTAATGTTGCTAAATTGTTTTTGCATGAAGTCCCCCATGCCGATGCTAATTTGAGGTTAGATGAGGATTCCATATGTTGCACGATGCAATTTGAGATCTTGTTATGCTGACTAAATGTATGCAATTAGCTCATTACAGATTATCGTATTAGTGCTTTGCATTGCCATTATCGAATGCCTTGTGACTCAAATGCTACATAGATTACACTTGTTTCGCCGTTATGGACAGCTATTAATGTTCATTTATGTTTATCATTTGGTGTTGAGACACATATATATTGTGCTAGCTTTGTTAATATAGGGAAATAAATTCACTAACTTTGAAATAAACTAGTGTGGTTATTCCTGACTGAAAGGTCAGGGTTCGCCGAAATGTATTCTGGACTAATTGTTAAGTGTTATGTTGATCAAGGTATTGCTTATGTTCGTTATTGATTATTGATTTCAGGAAATTGATCGATTAAGAGTACAGAGAGTTCCCACTTAGTCAAAAGATTCATCGGCCTAAAGAGCGTCCGAACACAGGTAAATTATTACTACGGACCGCTCTATCAGCAGCACCACAAACATTCTTGTTATGCTGCTCTGCGCCAATAGAAAAGGGCAGGCATGCACTGTATCAATAAGATACAGAATATTCCTGTCCTTTTGCCCTGTACTGGTGTACAATGGGCTGCCATGCAGCAACAGAGCCATGGTGCACAGGTGTCAGTGTTGCAGGGATGATTGTTTTTGTGCAGGAGGGACACCTTCCTGCACAAAAACAAACACAAGGTGTTTTCCTCTTTCTTTGTGTGCTGCAGAATAATTCTCCTCTTTGCACTTCTCTTCATAGGATTTTGAGGCATTCCCAAGTTTAGATGATCTCGTAAATCTAGGAATCTAGGAATGTGTGAGATGCCATGGGTGTTACTTGGAAACACCCACCGTAACACCCATTGCATGCCTCCTTTTTGCAGGGTGAGTCAATGCAGCGGATTATTTGAAAGGCCATGAAAATCCACGCAGGGTGGCTTTATGTGGCCTTGTAAATATGGCCTTAAAGTATGCACTGCCGGACTGCCACTTAAAGTGACGTTCTTGCAGCACAAAGGGGCTTGTAAATATGCCCCTTTGTTTTTCAGTTTACTTACCTGGTAATGTTGGTACAGCACTCTTCCCCTCGATATTCTCAGTTTCAGTTACTTCTCTGTCTGGAGGGTCAACTCATTCAAAACTTCGATAGGTGATGGTACTTGAAGGGTGTTAGGTCCTCTTTGTTTTGTTCCTAGAGTAAAAGTCATACCATCACTTTTTTATCTTTGCTATACATCTTTCTTTATGTTCTTCCCACTGCATTTATACAGTCTTTTTTGTGTTTTAGGGACCTATGGTATTGTTTCTCCGGATTTCCCAAAAAGGTTGCTATTCTCAGCCACACATTTCTTGAATCAAAATCTCCAAATCCTGGTCACTGAGCTTTATCTTCTAACGTCCTTATGTGGCTCCAGCTTTCCCACTTTCTTTCCTTCTCTTTTTTTGTGCAGTTGGTTCAGATTTTTGCTCCTCTCCCTAGCTCCTTTCCTCTGTGGCCCTGCTGTTGACTGATGTCAAATTCACAGTTCATTATTTCTGCTGCACGTAGTTAAGCAAGTCATGGTTGTTTAGTTACGATTGACAATGTTCTCGAAGAAGACGTTTTAGCATGGACAGTAGCGTTTCACCAAGGACCATCCACTTGCACACAGTACTGCATTCAAACCCAATCGATCACTGTTGATTTTGTAACTTGTTTGTTTTGACACCTCCAGATGATATTTAGTCAGAAGGGGCTGAATCAATATTCAGGTAGTGGGATTGTTCTTAGATGGTAAGGCTGTATGACAATTCTAAAGCCTTATTTCTGATATGTTGAAAATGTATTTCTTTTGCCCCAACTATGATGAATCTGCACTTCAATGCTTGTCTATGGGTACATTTCCTATATAATCCATCAATTTCGGGAGTGAGAGAGAGACCTTTCCTGTGCTACTAGAGATGCTGTCTGATTCTGTCCAATTTCCTACTGATTTGTCTGCACATTTGAGATTTACTATTTTTTCTGTTTTTTTCACTTTCTCTGTACTGATGGCCTTCATAACAATAAATTTCTATGTAACCCATCGGTTTATGCAATTAATCATCCAGTATCATAGCTTTTAAATTTTGGGAAAAAACTAATTTTCCAATTCTGCCCTATAACTCATTTATTGAGACTGTCCTTACTTATTTGAATGTACTTGATTTGCTGATTTTATACTTGATCTTGGGACACATTGACTCATGAAATTGAGTTTAACACCTTCTTTAAGCCAAAGACACATAGGTGTTACTAGGTGTCTTTTGAGGTGTCTTTTAGGGGTACAGCTCAACTACACTACATAGAATCCCATGTATTGAAATTATCACTACTGAGAATGTCATTACATTATATAAGCTAAGTACAGGGGTGAGCGTACTAACCTTAGGCCTAATTCCAAACCATAAACCTTGACCTTACCCTAAATCTAACCCTAAGTCCAATACTAAGACTCAAAATTAAGGGAGTTACTTAGACCTTGCCGGACAGCCTGCTAGGCCATTGGAGGTTTTGACCCTGATTGCTTTCCTGTAATATTACCCAGGAGCCCTTGTTACAAGTTGGCAGAAGCCAGCTGCCACCAGACACGGTCCAAACCAATCTCTTTTTCACTGTTACTTCAGCTTGACTGATTAAGAGGCTCTTGGGAATGAAAAGGAGAAGTTCTCCCACTCAAAAGAGGCAATGCTTCAGCTGCTTTTTGTCCTGCCAATTGTTCCGGTCCTCTCCCACATACTTAATCCCTATGAAGTGGCCAACAATTAACACCTATCACCTCTTCTTGGGCTCAGCCAAGGATGTGTATTCCAGCTCTGGAGGGCCTGAGTGATGAAACCGGTTTAGTCACGTTTTGGCTCAGACACCACAAAGTGCTGTTTTATGAAGTTACATTTCCACTTAAATTATCAAAAAAATCGATTTCGCAATCAAATGAGATATTAATAAGTAGTTATAATGTGAAGCATTTTTTTCTATCATTAGCCCATGTACAGATAAGAAATGACGGTATTCATCTCATCAAGGTTTATTCAGTGGAACATCTAGCAAAGCATACACAGTGAAATAGACATTAGGTTTTATTTTACTGTGAGAGCTCACTAACCCTAATATGCAATCTGCCCTGTTTTATATATTGACACCCTGACCTGTGGGCTCACGGGACCATTGCACACACAGTTGCCCTGATTAACAGTTTCACCCAAAACAGAGTCCTAATATCAGCACAGATAGGGTCCAGTTGAGCTGAGATCAAACACACATTTTTTAGGATCATAGGGGCATATTCAACAGCCCCTAGAGTCACCTTAGTGCCACCATACCATCATTTTTGTGACGCTAAGGTGGCTCTAAAGTGGCATTTTCTCTACTCCATATTTAGAAAGTGGCGCAATGCATGCTTTGTGCCACTTTGTAAACCCTTGCACCACAGAATGTCTGCGCCAGGCATAGGCCCTTATTAGGAGTCTGGCGGTCTTCTGACGACGGGACTGTGGTGTGGACCGCCATATTATGATTGTGCCTGTGCCAAACCACCACTTTCCCGTTCCTACCGCCAGGGTGGTCGGACCACTGGGCTGGAGATAAGCATCTCTGACTTGGCGGTTCACCTAAGACTGTTGGAGGTATTACGGGTCCACTTTCCTAGCCAGTAAGGCTACCAGTGACAGGAATTTGCATTCCTGTTACTGGTAGACGACTACCCCACCCCCCTACATTCAAGAGCCCCCCCTTCCCTCACAACATTCTCACCCGCACCCCTCTGCGCTCACCGTAGTAAATCCCCCACCCTCCACACCCCCCACACCCTGTACCTACCCCCGCATACACGGTCCGCAGTCTACCCCCAAAAGACTGTAGCTGCGGCTAACATCCGTTCGCTATAATATGACCAAAGCCGGATTTCCACCACAAGAAGAGTAAAAATCTGTCTGTGGCCATGCTGGCGGACGATGCTAAGGTGGCGCTGCTACCACCACCAGCACCACGCCAGTAGACTGCCGCCAGCCATATTATGAAAAATGATACGGCCTGGCAGTGTTCTGCTGGTGGGCGCTGTTGGCGATAGCAGCACCCCGTCCCGTCCCCTGCTGGAAGACCCCCTAGATGCAGATAAGTCAGGTTTCTGACAGGGGGAGGATGTGGGGGGTGTTGTGTGTGTGTGTGTGTGTGTGCATGAATGCGTGAGTGTGTGTGTGAATGCAAATGTGTGTGTGTGTGTAGTGTTGTTTGTGTGTGTGTGTGCATGTGTGAGAATGCGTGTTTGAATGGAAATGTGAATGCGTGTCTGCGTGTCAATATGAATGTGTGTACGGATGCATGTGTGAATGAATGGATGCATGTGTGTATGACTGCGTGTATGCCTGTGTGTGAGTATATGAATGCGTGGTGTGTGCCTGTGAGTGTGCGTGTAAAGGGGGGGTGGATTGGAAGAGTGGGACCATGAATGGAAAGGGGGCAGGGGGTGTCTGGGGAGTGTAAGGGAGGCTGGGTGGTCCTCCTACCAGTGACAGGGAAGGAATTCCCTGTCACTGATAGGGCCTACCGCCATGGTTTTCGTGGCATTACGAATGCCACGAAAACCATGGTGGTAGGCAGGGTCAAAATGCCGCCATCAGTACAGTAGCGGCCGCCGAGTTGGAGAATGTTATCTCCGGCCCTGCAGCTGCTACTGCCATGGTGGTCGGTGTGGTAAGCCAACCTGCTAATGTCATAATGTGGCGGTATGTACTGCCAGCCTGTTGGCGGTACTACCACCACATTTACACCGACCGCCGGGGTCATAATGACCCCCTATATGTCAAGCATTCTAGAAAGTTCTACTAACCCCACCAGACTCAATTACAACCTGGGTTCTAGGAAAGTTGTGAGTGATTATTATCAAATTTGAATCCTATATGTAGTTTGACTTAAAAGGATCAACTCACACTTTTGACTGCAGACATTTGCACCTTCCTAAATTTCTTATTGATTCACCAGTGTTTCAAATGAAAGAAATGCGATAGATAGAAAGACATAAGCTTTCACAGGCTTGCTGTCCTGACAGTAAATACTTCTGCCATCACCAAGATTTAACCTAGTTTTTTTCAAGAAAGAGTATAGCAATTACCCTATTTCTCTGTACTATAAAACATCTTGGGATTCATAGAGTGAAGTTTTATGCTGCCTGGGATAACTAAGTAATGATAGATAAATATTGACTTCATGATTTGACATTTACTTCATCTACTAGGTATAAAGTGTGTGTTTTTGGTGCCACCAGGCACTGTTCAACAATAGGAACTACTTCCCTCTGTTGTAAATGCAGGACTGGAGTGAAGAGTGTGGAATTCTTTTATGGGCTTCATATGAATTATTTGCAAGGTATTTTAAAAATTGAATACTAACAACAGCAGTTCAGCACCATTATAGACAGTCCAATGAACCAGTCACTCCTCCCAGTAGCCACAATGTAATCCTGCACAGACTAATATGTGTTAGAGGTGACATGTGTTTGATGTGGAGGTTCACAGCTTAGAGGAAAAACCCACAAAGGGGAACAAAAAATCATGTGCAATCTTGATTAATCTTGATTCAAGAGGAAGATGGTATTTTTATAGACATCTAGGCACCATACTTTATAATGCATAGTTCTGCACCTCCTTGAAAATTCATGAAATTTGTTCCACCTTGAAGGGGAAGACCTAGTCTGACACCCAGTGTGACATGCAGCATTCTGAAACTCTATGGCCATTGCTATCACTTCAAGCTAACTGTAACCTGTGGATCAGGTCAAACACAAAAGCAGTAGAACAGCTCTTGCTATGAGGGAGCTTCCTGTCTGATTGGATATAGCATTCTGCAATGCACTGGTGTGAAGCACCTAAGGAACGTCTTCTTTTTCTGAATGGACATGTCCTTAGAAAGGTTATGATACTGCCTTCCTCATGAATTTGACAGACTTTTAAAAATCCATGCTCTGCCCATTGGCATGTCTGGAACCAAAAAAAGGAAGAACATTGCACTGCCTGCTATGGTAGAAGGATGTCTGCCTGCCAGGAGAACAATGGAAGAGTACCTTTCATCTGACTTAATATGTGTTCCCCAAGAGCAGGTATAAAGAACCGGGGAAGCCATATCGCTCCCTAGAATATAAAGAGGTTATGACCAAAAGTGAAAGAGACAACTGTCTTTCCTCCTTGGAACCTTTTTTTCCTGGAAGTATGCAGAGCTAGGGGTATCTACAGTGAGATGTTGACTGTTTGGAATGAGTATCATGTAATTGCCAACTCTATGTGTTCTGAGATGCTCTTTAGAAGCTGTGTGGGCCAGGTGAAAGTTAGTATACTGTGGCGTGGACTGATGATCCCTGTAGCAGAAATGATTTAATGCGGTCAAGAGTACTAACAATTAGGGAAGTTCCAGCATGGATGGAAGTTGACTGGCTCTAGGAAGGGTCACATGTGGGCTTATTGATATGTCAAGTGTGAAAACCCTGACCAGAAACCTATGTACTACAAAGACTGCAACATTCCTTCAGATATGCAACATTCATCATAAAATGCGGCTTACTACACCAGTGCCTGTCAAAGCCCTCCACAAGACAGTTGAGTGTCTGCCCCCCAACTCTGCAAATTTTGCAATGCCTCAAAAGGTTTTTTGACTCCAAAAATAGCATTTTGAAGGGGTACTCACAATGGCGAAAGAATCCCAAAATACATTTGTTTGAGATCAGGCAGTGGTCCATGGACCACTATTTCTTCTTAAACAGATAAAGTAATTAATACACTTTCATTTTTAATTACAGTCATGTTTCCTTTAAGAAAAACAGGCTTAAAAAAATGCTTTATTAAAATGCCATCACAGACATAGTGGACTGCTGACCCCAACAGGCTACCATCCCGGTGATAGGCTCCAATCTTAGTTGGTCGGAATGTGCATAATTTGCAACCTACCTCAATATTACGCATGAGGTAGGTTGGATTCAGACCCAATACAATCTGGATTTTTAAAAAATAATTATTACATATGTCGGGTTCTTAAAAGTCTTTAGTGGTTGCAAAAATACTAGTAGCAAATTGCAGCCAGTATTTTGCCACCAGACATTAGCACATATGCCCCATGTGCATTCTGCAACTAATGACCATCAACATTGCAGTTGAAAGTTAGCCAATAGGTTTGTCATCATGTTTAAGATCATCAGACGCATTCCTTCTTGACATCCCTTGGATCTTTCATTCCTGTCTTGGGGCTGGGCCTTTTCCTATGTCACCCCTAAATTGTGGAATTCAGTCCTTTCATCAAACCATGTGAAATTTAAAAAAAACTTACAAATGTGGCTTTTCATATGAGAGGCTTTTTCCAGTTCAGCACCAGCCACTCTTTTTGGGTCACTATCCATGCTCTACAAATATGCTGCCCATCATCATGATAACCTCAGCCTTAATAAAACAGATGTGATTCCAAATATTGTAAGTCATACAGAGGCGATCGCATATCACATTACCCTTCCTACTTTCTCAGAGAAGACTGTGATCATAGTGTCATGAAATGATTTTTTTAAGTGTTGTTTATTTATTTCAATTTTGATTCTAGTTGTTGATGTTTAGTTGTATAAATATTGTGATGTCATAAGCATAATATTTACTGTTTAAGTTATGGTTTGCATGGCTGTTATATGAGATACAGATTGTGCTGCTAACCATAACTTGTAAATGTAATTATTTTTGTTGTTTTAATTCATAACCATAACTGCAATTAAAGTGTGTTTTATAGGTTAATGTTTAAAAAATACATTTAAAAGAAATCTTTTGCAGTGTTCTATACAAAGTTAACCATAGCTCTACTTTTACATTGGTTGTTTTCAGTGATTTTTTGCATCATATACTACATCCAAGCGTTACTTGCACCCAACCCTCCACACATACATGTGTATTTGTGGCAAGCTTGTAGCATTTTTAGTTTTCTGATAATATGTCAATTGCATATTAATCAACCAGGAGTCAATTTAAAGGGTGGATCAAAATATCTTTGATATGCTAGTAACTTTCATGCATTATTACAGATCTGCACACATCTTGGCAGACTCTTAGCATGTTTAGCTTACATTTGATATATTTAGATTCATGGAAACCCATCCAGAAGGGATGAATTAATTAGGATGCATCAAAAAATGCTCATGTGCTAATAACTTTGTTTCTGGTTAATGAATCAGCATGATATTTGAGAGGCTGTAACCCAATTATGCCAGTGCAGGAATCTCCAGTTTCAGGCCAAGTTAAAGGAGGGCAGTGGTGCTAAAAACTCTATCATTTGCAAATCTCATAGACCAGTACGGAATTTGGGAGACCATTAGTATATGGAGTTTCTTGTAAATCCATTAACAAGGGGAACAGTTATAAGAGAGGGAACAAGTGTTCACTAGGTAAGAATTTGCCGACCTGCTGAAGACTTGCAATCACTGCTGTGACAGTTTTCAAATATGCGTAGCACAGGCTCGCTGAAGGGCCTGAAGCTTAGCTGGGAATTTTCTTATATGCTTTAAGGGTTTATGGACCTTATTTTCAAGAGTTCACATTCCAAACCATAGCACTATGGACTTGAAATAGTCTATGGGGCTGATTTAAAGTTTGGCAGATGGGTTATTCCATCTCGATTGTGATGGATATCCCATCTGCTGTATTACAATTTCTGTAGGTTATAATGGAATCATAATATGGTGGACAGGATATCCATCACTTTTGTGATGGAGTAACTCCAACCGCCAAACTCTAAATGAGGCCCTAAGTGCACGGTCAGTCTTAAAACCTAGGTTCAAAGGAAGTCTGCAGAATAATGGTCCAGATAGCTATAATTGTTAATCCTTTCTGGCCCACTGACACACCATTGTAATGCTAATTTCTTGAACATGGCTAGGAGAATTTTCACTAAACCAAGCAACAATATACACTGAGTAAAGTTTTAGTTTCATGCCACATTTTCTATAATTCCATTCTAGATGTCTTTCTATAGTGGAGAGAAAAGATTCCTGTGAGAGTTAAAATGGGAATTGCTTTTGCTTTGAAGACCTCATTAATTTTTTTCTCAGTTGATGGGCTTGCCTGGAACCCAAAATATCATTAGCAAGCATTAATAAGGGTCTGCCAAGTGTTTTGCATATCTGTAAAACTGCACAAAAGTTAATAACAAAATATATTTTTTGACTTGCCATTTAACTTTGTCCCCTCCTCAATCCTGACTGCATGAAGCATGATATTCCTGCACTGGGCTTACTGTGAAAACAGCCATTCAAATTTCATACAAATTAATTTAAACACTTCAACTAAAATAGCACATGAAAGTGGTTGTGTACCTCCTTTAACTTTGCCCTACTGTGATTGGTCTGCTCAACATTTGCCATATCCACAGATGCCTACATATGCTGAATGCCTGCCAAATTGCATGAGGATTTGTGAAATGATGTTACAGTTATTAGCAATTAACACATTTTGACCCCTTTTAAATGTCC
Organism: Pleurodeles waltl; assembly: GCF_031143425.1. Lineage (NCBI taxonomy): Eukaryota > Metazoa > Chordata > Amphibia > Caudata > Salamandridae > Pleurodeles > Pleurodeles waltl. Next base: position 125,438,680 of record NC_090436.1, on the reverse strand, counting down.
ACAGATTTAAAAATACAAAGGGTAAGTTAAAACCCTAAGTATCAGCCAAATTTTGTGTAAATTGCACCCAACAGTGCTAAAGGTATAGATACATTCCCAACACACCTATGTGATCTGTCAAAATCTCGCTAAAACGTAACAGCTCATTGCCTAGATCATAACACTTTTTGAATAACATCTTGTAAATTAATTACTAAATGGACTTACATCAATCCGGGCAAAGTTAGTTCCTTGAGTACAGGTTTATTTACGTAGGGATGTTCCCAACCTGAAAAGAGGCATTGTTGAGTTTCTCTCTTCTCCACACAGGACAAAACTAATATTCAATCCGGCGATGTGGACGCTTGAAGTTCTGGAACAAAATGTTTGAAAAGGTTTCCAAACTTCATATGACGCTCAAACAATCATTAGGGTAAACTTCCATGGTCCCAAGGACCTCTGAAAGAATGCTTAGAATCATCCAGAGCATCAGGTAGAGGGCAACAACATCATCTAGTCCAGGCCCAGTGGTCACTGGTCAACTAGGCTGCTTTAAAGGTATGTCCTCTTCAGATTTCTTATATGTTTGTAGAGCACCTACTAGGGGATCAACCTAATGATTTTTGTAGATTTTCTATTGTTGGATTTCAAGTGGTCCAACCTATTGAAGATTTTCTCATTGGTCACAGATGTCATGTACAGCAGATTCAGTCTGCCTGGTATCCTTTTTCAAATCAAGCCATAGTCTGAGGAAAGATGGGTGAAGGCCCAGCTTTGCATGGTTCACCAGCTTGTGGGTAGGGGACACCTTAAAATACTCCAAGTTGCTCTCTGACCAATGGAGTAAATGTTGCCTTGCTACAAACAGGCCCAAAATGTGTCAGGTAAAATCCAAGCTGGCAAAGTTCTTTGGTAGCACTAAACCTGGCATCTGAGGCTGTGGGTGTGAGTGAGGAGTGCACAATAGTAATCCTAGTGCCCTCCCACACCCAACATTAAAATCCAGTTTGAAAGGGGCACTGTATCCAAATCCAAATGCATGATAGGACAAAAGCAATGCTTTTCAGCAACCAAACAGGTGAAATACAATAATTGTTCTGGCATCCTCTTTGCTCCCTTTGAAGTGAGCAACACTTTTGCCTCTGTTTCAGGCAAACCTGTCATGCAGAACTTGACACTAGGGTGTCAACAGAAGTAGTTCATCCCCCCACCCTCCATATTCTACTGAACACAGAGAAGTCATCTCTACTAATTCTGGTCAGCCTATTTATTGTGTGTTCACACCTCATTCACGCTGAGATCTGGCTAGGAGTAACTGGGGAGCTAATACAAGTTAGCGTTCTGAAAGATCAGGTGGGTAAAGGGTAATTTTCCAAAAGTTACTTTTTCCATAATATTTATTAAAATCTGACTGACCATTGAATTTGATGTTTAATAACTATTACAAATAATAATTTAATTATTTGTCTAGTGATCCCTTTGCTGAGTTAGCTGTATTAGTATTTTTTTAACCAGCACACTTTTCTACGTAGAACCACTAGGCCTGCCACAGTGAAAAATGCTTTTTGGGCCCTATAACTATGGAGACATAGGGGGTTATTCTAACTTTGGAGGAGTGTTAATCCATCCCAAAAGTGACGGTAAAGTGACGGATATACCACCAGCCGTATTACGAGTTCCATAGGATATAATGGACTCGTAATACGGCTGGTGGTAAATCCGTCACTTTTCCGTCACTTTTGGGACGGATTAACACCTCCTCCAAAGTTAGAATAACCCCCATAATAACATTATTTTTCTACATGTTCCTCTTTTACATATCATGCACCCTACCGTGTAAGCTACAAGGTATTTCCACCTCATATACTATAGCCTTATAGAAAGACTAAGGCCCTCATTACAACCCTGGCGGACGGTGTTAAAGCTGCGGTAATACCGCAAACAGGCCGGCGGACAAAAAAAAGGAATTACGACCCTGGCGGAAACCGCCAACAAAGACAGCCACTTTAACACATCGCCCGCCAGGGCGGTACAGACAAACAGCGCGGCGGTCACAGCCAACAGACAGGCGGAAGACAATGTACCGCCCACACTATCACAACACACCAATCCGCCACCTTTTCCGGGGCGGATTCACCGTGGATAAAAACACGGCGGAAACAGCTTTTGCAATGGGAAAACGCTCACCTCAACACATCCCACGAGGAACGAGGACTCCATGGACCCGGAACTACAAATCTTACCTGCCCTTGCATTCCTGCTCATCTACGACCTCACAGCGACGTAGGCGCAGAACATACCGGTGAGTACTGCACCTACGACACGGGGGAGGGGGGAGGCAAAAGTTACGGGGACACCCACCAAACACCCCCACCCTCGCATATTACAACATACACACCAATGCAGTCACAAAAATCACAGTAACAACCCACAACCCCCCCGGAAGAATGCAATGACAAAGCGAATAGCGCCCAAACTTTGTATTTAGCCAATATACAACTCATTCAAAAATATACGGATATATATCACCAAATCTGTCAAAAATAAATATACAAAACAAGAAGTAGTGCAGATATGTACACAACAATGTCCGTGCACCAACAGTCCAAAAATGCATGGGCGACGCCCACAATAGATACCTGACCAAAATCCGAGCGAACTCTGCCGGGGCATCAGATAGAAACACTACAGGCACCTCAGGGGGAAGGGAAGGGGGTGGCACCTCAGCCACATGAATGCGAAGCCAGATCCACGACGGGGCTCCATGCCCATTGATGTATCCTGGGGAGTGCAAAGCCACAGTCTCTCAAGTCTCTACAGTGGGTGGGTTGCCCACTGTGCCATCCTAGGGAGTGCAAAGCCACAGTCTCTCAAGTCACTACAGTGGGTGGTTTGCCCACTGTGCCATCCTGGGGAGTGCAAAGCCACAGTCTCTCAAGTCACTACAGTGGGTGGTTTGCCCACTGTGCCATCCTGGGGAGTGCAAAGCCACAGTCTCTCAAGTCTCTACAGTGGGTGGGTTGCCCACTGTGCCATCCTGGGGAGTGCAAAGCCACAGTCTCTCAAGTGGATAACAGTGGGTGGGTTGCCCACTGTGTCATCCTGGGGAGTGCAAAGCCACAGTCTCTCAGGTAGATGCAGGTCTCCACTGGTTCTGGAGGGGGACTGGTGCTCAGACTGGATGAGTCTCCCCGTGGAAGTACCTGTCCTGTCACTGTCCCAGCTGCACATGGGAGAACGATGCCTGATGTGCCGGACTATTCATACCCACACGGTCTTTGCCCTGTTTAGCGGTCTTGACCATGGCGGTCTTGGCCTTGTTCAGCGGTACTTTGTTATGGCTGCCTATGGACTGTTCAGCGGTGCTTTGCCATGGCTGCCTATGGACTGTTCAGTGGTGCTTTGCCATGGCGGTCTTTGCCCTGTTCAGCGGTCTTCACCATGGCGGTCTTGGCCTTGTTCAGCGGTGCTTTGCCATGGCTGCCTATGGACTGTTCAGCGGTGCTTTGCCATGGCTGCCTATGGACTGTTCAGCGGTGCTTTGCCATGGCGGTCTTGGCCTTGTTCAGCGGTGCTTTGCCATGGCTGCCTATGGACTGTTAAGCGGTGCTTTGCCATGGCTGCCTATGGACTGTTCAGCGGTGCTTTGCCATGGCGGTCTTTGCCCTGTTCAGCGGTCTTCACCATGGCGGTCTTGGCCTTTTGTGCAGCGGTGCTTTGTCATAGCTGCCTATGGACTGTTCAGCGGTGCTTTGCCATGGCTGCCTATGGACTGTTCAGCGGTAGCCTAAGATGGCAGTTCAGATACTGACATTGGTGTGTGGCATGACGTTCCATCATTGCCCAGCGGGGCTGTGAGATTCTGGACCCTCCTGGGCTGTGACTCTGGCGGTGGTCTCCTGACCAGTAACAATACTTGAGCCCTCTGGGGCTATGACTCTGGCGGTGGTCTCCTGACCAGTAACGATACTTGAGCCCTCCGGGGCTATGACTCTGGCGGTGGTCTCCTGACCAGTAACGATACTTGAGCCCTCCTGGGCTATGACTCTGGCGGTGGTCTCCTGACCAGTAACGATATTTGAGCCCTCCGGGGCTATGACTCTGGCGGTGGTCTCCTGACCAGTAACGATACGTGAGCCCTCCTGGGCTATGACTCTGGCGGTGGTCTCCTGACCAGTAACGATACTTGAGCCCTCCTGGGCTATGACTCTGGCGGTGGTCTCCTTACCAGTAACGATACTTGAGCCCTCCGGGGCTATGACTCTGGCGGTGGTCTCCTGACCAGTAACGATACTTGAGCCCTCCGGGGCTATGACTCTGGCGGTGGTCTCCTGACCAGTAACGACGGTGCTGGCGGTTGTGTCTGGACCGCCGGAAATGATGGCGCACTTCTCCACCGTGACACTCACAACAGGTTGGGGAGACTTCCTCAGGACCTTCCCCACCTTCTTTTGAGTTACAGATGACTCACCAATCGCCTTGGATCCCATTTCACTGTTTGTACCACCAGGAGTCTTGACACAGTCCCGTCGTCCAATCTCCAATTTCGGAGCTTTCACAGGGGGTGAGCTGACAGTGCCTTGGCTCCGGGTCCTACTGCCTGCCCTGGTGGACGGGGCACTCCAAAAACCTGGAACACGCACCACTGGTACTGGAGGCATTTTGGCTGAGGCGCTACGACGGGACTGATGAATTGGAGGGGGGATGGGGGCAAAAAGGTCAGTTTGACATAGGGACAGTTTCTGACGTACGCTGGGATGGGTAGTTGGAGGGGCTCTGGGAGTGGAGGAAGAGGAGGTGGTTGTAGGAGGTGTCACTTTAGGTGTTTTGGGTGCAGGTGCAGGTACTGGAGGCTGTCGTGAGGTGGATGGATGTTGGGTGAGTGATTGCCGGCATTTGTGTACTTTGGGAGGGGGCGTCACAGACACACTGGGAGAGGACACAGGGGCCGTGTATATGGCAGTGGAGGTGGTGACTGCAGGTGAGCGGCTTGTGGTGCTGGGTGTCCTGGTGCGAGTCCTAGTGCCTGTAGATGTGGTGCATGTAGGTGTGTGTGTAGACGAGACTGGGAGGGAGGAGGGAGAAAAGGAGGAGGGGGACACAGTGGAGACAGTGGATGTTGCTGTGTCTGTATGGGTCTGATGCTTATGTGAGTGCTTCTGGTGAGTGTGGTGCCTATGTTTGCTTGAGCTACTTTTGGGTGTTGTCTTGTGTGCATGCTGGTCTGTAGGTGTGCTTGGGATGGGCTGGGGTACAGGGGATTGGGTCTGGGTGGAGGAAGTTGGAGGGGGGAGGCTGGACACAGGGACAATGGCTGCCATCAGTGCTGAGGCCAGAGATTGCAGGGTTCGCTGAAGGACAGCCTGACCAGAATGAATGCCTTCCAGGAATGCATTACCGTGTTTCAACTCTCGTTCTACACCCTGGATGGCATTCACAATGGTAGACTGCCCAACAGTGAGTGATCTGAGGAGGTCAATGGCCTCCTCACTGAGGGCAGCAGGGGTGACAGGGGCAGGGCCTGAGGTGCCTGGGGCGAAGGTGATGCCCACCCTCCGGGTGAGCGGGCACGGGGCGAACGCTGAGGGGCTGCTGGGAGGGCGGTGCTGGTAGGGGAGGTGGCGGCTGTACCTGTAGAAGTGGGGCGCACAGATGGTGCCGCCACCACAGGGGAGCTCCCATCGGGGGACGAGTCCGTATCGCTGTTTGGTGATCCTGTGGCCGACGTGAAGCTCCCCTCGCCCTCCGTCCCACTGGTGAAATCAGAGTCTGTGGTGTGGCCCTCCATGGCCATGTGGGATGCAGCTCCCTCGTGCTCCAGTGCCACTGTACCTCCGCCTGATGATGCTGATGTACAGAAGGACAGGGAGAGCAGAAAAAGGGTGGAGACAGAAGAAAGAGAGTTTTAGTGCATGGCATACCGCTACCGTTGGCGGACAAGACAAACGCAGCAGCCCCCTGCATTACGCCGTGCTCCTGCCCTCTGCACATGCAATTCCTGGGAAATGGCCTACATGGCAATGGTAGACATCTGCCCACATGGATGGCAAAGGGGCAACTATATATCAATTTGCCTTTTTTTTGAGCTGGGGTAGAGTGCCACATGGTCTACATAACGGAGGGGCCTTGCCTACCTAACTCGCCTTGGCCTAGGGACACCCACAGCCCACCACCCCCACCCAGACAGCTCCACAGCACGCAAAGTCCATTGCATGAGGTTGAACTCACCCCCTTGTGTCTGCTGTGATGTCCTTAAGCGCCCATCCAACTCTGAGTAGGCCACGGCCAGGATCCTGAACATCAGGGGGGTCATGGTGTGACAGGCACCCCTCCCACGTTGGGAGGCCATCCCCAGCTGAGCCTCCGCCGTCTTCTTGCTGCAGCGGTGAATGTCCTCCCATCTCTTACGGCAGTGGGTGCCCCGTCTCTGGTGGGCCCCCAGGGTCCGGACCTCCTTGGCGATGGCATGCCAAATATCCCTCTTCTGGTGGGCGCTGACCTACATGACATGCACAAGGAAAGAGGAACAGTCATTACCTACTGCACCGTCGTTGTAATTGGCCCCCTCCCAACTCTATCCCTGTGGCCCATTCATCCCCATGCATGACTGTTCTATGTACTCTGCCCCCTTCCCTCATCCACCCAGCCCTCTCCACCCAGGCCTAGCCCATACAACGTGTTCCCTGTGTACTAACCTGTTGGTCTGGAGGACCGTAGAGTAGCGTGTACTGGGGGAGGACCCCATCCACAAGTTTCTCCAACTCCAGTGCAGTGAAGGCAGGGGCCCTTTTCCCAGACGCAGCAGCCATCGTCGCTTCCAGACCGAGGTCACAGCAGCACTAGCAGTGTAGGTCCTCTCCTGTCGAAGGTCAGGTATCTAGTGATTGAACAGATAGAAAATGGTGGTGACTTCCGCGGCGGTGATGTCCGCGGCGGTGCGCATCATCACCGCCAGCGCACCTGTTCTTTGGCTCCTGGGACCCATAGGGTCCAATGTTAACCAATGCAGCATTGCGCCACGCTCTACGACCGCCTACCGCGACGGTGTGCAACGCCAGCGCAGTTACCCCACAATTCCATTGTCCCATTTTAGAGGTCAGGCAGCAGCCATTTCAGGGTCCCACATGGCTTAATTTACTACTGCGTCACACATACCGAGGCCTACACTCAAAAGCTTTCCCGGATGGGTTAATTGTCTGGTGTAGTCTTGTGTATGACTGTGGGTACATACCTGGAGGAATGCTGACAGTTTTTTCGCTGTTGTCCTTCTCGGGCACCGTCAGTTGGGACATATTGGTAGATGGCGGAATCCGCCGGTGTACCAACCGCTGGTGGACCTGTTGACAATGGAAGAGCGACATGTCATCGTGACCTACCGGTTTGACCATGCCACAATCCGGGAACTATGTACCCAGTTGGAGTCTGACCTGATGTCACCAATCGGCCATCCGACTGGAATACCCCCTGACGTGCAGGTGCTGTCAGTGCTCCATTTCTTAGCAAGTGGGTCTTTTCAGACAACAGTGGCCATGGCATCAGGGATGTCCCAGCCTATGTTTTCCAACGTCTTGTCCAGAGTGTTGGCTGCCCTGCTGAAACACATAAGGAGATACATCATTTTCCCTGAGGTGGCAGATTTGCCTACAGTGAAAGGTGACTTCTATGCCCTTGGACATATCCCCAACGTCATAGGTGCCATTGATGGGACCCATGTAGCTCTGGTCCCCCCCGCAGGAATGAACAGGTGTACAGGAACCGGAAGAGTTATCATTCGATGAATGTCCAGATTGTCTGTTTGGCAGACCAGTACATCTCGCAGGTAAATGCAATGTTCCCTGGCTCAGTGCATGACGCCTACATCCTGCGGAATAGCAGCATCCCTGATATGATGGGTGAACTCCAGAGGCACCGTGTATGGACATTGGGGGACTCTGGTTACCCCAACCTGTCCTGGCTACTGACCCCAGTGAAGAATCCCAGGACCAGGGCAGAGGAACGCTACAATGAGCTCCATGAGCGGACTAGGAGGGTAATCAAGCGGACCTTCGGCCTCCTGAAGGCCAGGTTCAGGTGCCTCCATATGACAGGTGGGTCCCTATTGTACTCATCGAAGAAGGTGTGCGACATCATCATCGCCTGCTCCATGCTCCATTACTTGGCATTGCGACGCCAGGTGCCTTTTCTGCAGGAGGATGATCCAGATGACGGTGTTGTTGCAGCGGGGGAGCCTGGGGAGCCTGTGGACAGTGATGAGGATGAAGTTGATGAAGATGAAAACGACAACAGGGAATCAGTCATACAGCAATATTTTCAATGAGACACAGGTGAGTACAATTTCATGTTTCACATTATATTACATCTCACACGTCTACCTCTATCCTGTACCTACATTTCACTCCCTATTTGTTAACTGAGTTGTCCCCTTCCATTTCAGTTTCACTAATGTGTTGACCTACGTGTCAACAGCTTGCACCCTTGAAAGGCTTGTGATGTGTGACATAGGTATGTTGACCTTCCAATGGCTAACCTTTTTTAACACTGTAATTGACAATACAAAGTTCACAATCATTGACTGACTCCAATATTATTGAGGTTTCAAGGGTGTTTATTGAAGTGCATAAAAATGTAGGGGGGTTGTGAAATGGGGAGAGGTCATGGTGGAATAATGTCAATGGCAGAGATCAGTCTATTAGTCTCACAGGTACATTGCACATCTGGCCATTGGAAGTGGAGCTGGGGCAGTTCCAATCTGGACAGGGTAACAAAGTGGGACAGTGGGGGGACAATCAAGGTAGTCTTATTTCCTGGCGGGGGTCTTGCCATCTTGCTGTGTCCTGTTCCTGGATCTCAGGGCCCGCTTGCGTGGTGGTTGTCCGTCTGCAGGGGGTGGGTTGCTGGTGTGGTGGTCCAGTGGCCGGGCCTCCTGTCCACTAGCGCCGGCGGAGGTGGTGGGCAGTTCGTCATCCTGGCTCGTGTCAGGGGCCCCTTGGAGTGCCACGGTGTCCCTCAAAGTCTTTTGAATGTCCGTCAGCACCCCTATGATGGTGCCCAGGGCGGAGCCGATGGTCCTGAGCTCCTCCCTGAACCCCAAATACTGCTCCTCCTGCAGGCGCAGGGTCTCCTGCAACTTGTCCAGGACCGTTGCCATCGTCTCCTGGGAGTGGTGGTATGCTCCCATGATGGAGGATAGGGCCTCGTGGAGAGTCGGTTCCCTTGGCCTGTCCTCCCTCTGTCGCACATCAGCCCTCCCAGTTCCCCTGTGTTCCTGTGCCTCCGTCTCCTGGACCGTGTGCCCACTACCACTGCCCCCAGGTCCCTGTTGTTGTTGGGGTGGTGGGTTAGCCTGGGTGCCCTGTAGTGGTGGACACACCGCTGATTGACCTGTCCTGGGTAGGGAGGTATGGGTCCACTGGGTGGGTGCTGTGCTGGTGTTCCCAGAGGGTGGCAGTTCGGTGTTGGGCTGTGGCTGGGCAAGGGGAACCGACTGTCCTGATGCCCACGATGGTCCGGGCTGGTCATCAAGATCCAGTAGGGCAGAGCTGCTGTCGTCACTGTGGGCCTCTTCTGGGGGTGGAGTGGTGTTGTCTGGACCCTCTGGTGTGGTGACGGTCCTTCGGGTTCCTGCAGGGGTATGAGAACATGATTATTGCATGTGTGTGTTTCATGGTGTGCTATGGATGGGTGTGCGTGAACCCCAGTGCAGGCATTCCTGTGTGGGGGCTTGTGTGGTGATGGTTGGGGGGTGTTGTGGGTCTGTGCAGTGGGCATGCTTTAGTGATGGGTGTCCATGCTTAGTTGTGTCATGCAGGTCTTGGGGTTGGGATGGGTGGTTGGTGTTATGGGTAGACTAGTGAGGAGTTAGGGTGATAGGGGAGGGTGTGAGGGTTGGGGTGTGTGATAGCATGCAGGTAGGGTGGGGGATATGATAGTGAAGATTAGACTTACCAGTGTCTGTTCCTCCGACGACTCCTCCGAGGCCCTCAGGATGCAAGATTGACAAGACTTGCTCCTCCCATGTTGTTAGTTGTGGGGGAGGAGGAGGGGGTCCGCCGCCAGTCCGCTGTACCGCGATGTGGTGCCTGGATACCGTTGAACGCACCTTCCCCCGTAGGTCGTTCCACCTCTTCCTGATGTCCTCCCTATTTCTTGGGTGCTGTCCCACAGCGTTGACCCTGTCGACTATTCTTTGCCATAGCTCCATCTTCCTGGCTATGGATGTGTGCTGTACCTGTGCGCCAAATAGCTGTGGCTCTACCCTGATGATTTCCTCCACCATAACCCAGAGCTCCTCCTCGGAGAAGCGGGGGTGTCTTTGGCGTGACATGGGGTGGTGTGTGTGATGTGTGGGGTGGTGTATGTGTTGATGAGTGTGGTGGGTGTAGTGGTATGTGGTGTTTTGTGCGTGGATGTTGTGTGGGTGATGGTGTAGTGTGCCTCTGTGTGATGGTGTTTTCTATTCTGTGCTGTCTCTCTCTGGCCTTCGTCTCTAATTTTTGGTCGTAGGGCTTTGTGGGTGATGTGAGTGTGTGTTTTATATTGTATTGGATGTGTGGGAGTGGTGTTTGTATGTGTATCAGTTGTGTGTATTTTGAATTGTCCAATGTGGCGGTGTTTTGGCGATGTGTGTGTATTTTGAGCGCGGCGGTGTGTACCGCCAATGGAATACCGCGGTTGAAAGACCGCCACGTGGATTCGTGGGTCGTAATAGCATGGGTGTGTTTCTGTTGGCGTGGAGGATTTGTTTCTGCATATTTATCGCTGACCTTTGGTGTGGCGGACTTGTGTGGGTGTCTGAATTTCGGCGGATTCCGTGATGTGTCATAATAGCTGTGGCGGTCTCCCGCCGCCGCGGCGGTGTATTGGCAGCCTTCGGCACGGCGGTAAGCGCCTTTTACTGCCAATGTTGTAATGACCCCCTAAGTGTTGCCAATTAGGATTGAGCCAATCTTGTTAAACTTTAGAGATCAAAGCACATGCTCTGTGACCTGTTTAGCAGTGTCTTGTTTACAGAGTAAAAACAAGCATTGCAAAGCCAATAAGGCTGGTGTTGGCAGCCAGCCTTCAGCAATTCTGGTTTTGTTTTTATGGTTTTTGCAAAACTTAATTGGGAATGTGCCAGGCATTCACAAATCTATAATAAGAATGTTTGGGCTGCAAAAAAATACTCATTACCATAGTGCTTCCTGTCACTGAAGGGAACTGCTTTGTGCGTGGATGTGGTCCTTGTGATAGGGCACATGTCATAGCTCATAGCGGAGTCAGCCAGTGGCTGAAGTGGGTTCATCCATTGGTCCTTAATCCATGCTGGAGTGAGTGGAAGAAAAATGTGAATTACACCAACCACAGACTAATGGAAGATGTCTGGCTGAGCCCCTTGTAAGGAACTATGTTATACACATAATTTTAGTAAAATCAAAATGCCATGGCTAACACAGGCCTAAAACAGTCAATCAGTCTGGAATTGGATGCAATACTCTTGTCTTTAAGGAACAAAGAAAGAAAGAAATGAAAAAAGAAAGAAAGAAAGAAGGAAAGACGGAAAAGGTCATAAAAGAAAGAAAGTAACTTAGACAGAGCTGTTACAAATGAATATAATTTGATCTGGTACGCTGTGAAATAGCAGCAGTCACAAAAAGCAAAACATTCCAAACAAAATTTACAAAAGCATTGGCAGGAGATGGGATCTGACAAAGATGGAGTGCGCCTCAGAAGGGTCTTGCTGTCACATCAGACTCTAAACACAAAGGCAACATTAAAGTCATTATTATAAAGTGAAAACGAAACCATTGGTACTGTAGTCAATCAGCTTGCGTTGGATGTGCTCCTTGTGAGAGATCAAAATGCATCCTCTCAAAATACCCTTTACCAGTGGCTTAGGTATGCTGCCCCACCCCCCCATGCTATATGCTGTAGTGGGTGGAAGTAAAATGTAGATGACACAGCAACAGATCAATTGATGAAGAGAGGTGGCTGGAAGCCCCTTTACAAGCATATTCTATATAGTTGAGTAAAATCCAAAGGTCTTGGCTAAAAGTCACAGCTAAAAAGCCTGTGGCATCCGCCCAGAAAAAGAGAACTTCCTAAGCCTGCTATTTGCCAAAATGTATGGCTGGAGTGCTGACGTTTACTCTTTGGGAGTGAAGTATTTTAAAATAATTCTTATTTCACTTTGTAATTGTAAATTAAGTTTAGTTGTTCTTTAATATCTTGTCATAGTAACATGTCATTCATCCTGGAGGCCCTATTATCCCTTTTGAGAAGCACTGAGAAAACTGAAATCTGGATCACATTTTCAGTTACCAGACCTTTTGACTTTAAGCTTTGCAAATGCTTGTTTATGATGTGTCCTCACAAAAACGGATCTGTAAAAAAAAAACTTTGATTGAATAAATAAATTGGCTACCAGCCCGGTAGCCTAATCTGTTTGTTTATCCCTGCATCTCCATGAGTCATTAGGCCCATGTGATCATAAAACAAATCAGAAATCTAACCTGTATTTTAATAGAAGCTGCCCTCGAAGAAAGTACTGAGTCGTCATTGATTCCGGGAACAATCTAAATAATGTAGCGCTTGTAAATAATGTAGCGCTTATAAAAACTTTGCAGAGACAGTCATGTGGAACAAGCCATTATTTTTCATTTATAGCACTCTTAAATATTTATGAATGACAAAATATGCACACACAAATGTAAATGTTAAACAGACAAATTTCAGTGTTTCCAAAAAAAGAAATTAGATTAGCTGCATTGTGCATCAGGGGCCCTTGCATAAATTTAAAGTTTAGACTGTGCACTGTAAAATTTCGAAACTAGCGTTGGCAAAGCCTGTAAGGGGCATATTTATACTCTGTTTGCGCCGGAATTGCGTCGTTTTTTTCGACGCAAATCCGACGCAAAGCTAACTCCATATTTATACTTTGGCGTTAGACCCGTCTAGCGCCAAAGATCTTGGAGTTTGCGTCATTTTTTAGCGTGGACACCTACCTTGCGTTAATGATATGCAAGGTAGGCGTTCCCGTCTAAAAAATGACTCCAAGGCATGTGCGCCTTATTTAAACTCCCGTGCAAAAATGACGCACGGGAGTGGGCGGGTCAAAAAAAATGACGTCCAGCCGATTTTGCGTCATTTTTTAACGCCTGGTCAGGGCAGGCGTTAAGGGACCTGTGGGCTCGGAAGGAGCCCAGAGGTGCCCTCCCATGCCCCCAGGGACACCCCCTGCCACCCTTGCCCACCCCAGGAGGACGCCCAAGGATGGAGGGACCCATCCCAGGGAAGTTAAGGTAAGTTCAGGTAAGTCATTTTTTTTTTATTTCTTTGTGGCATAGGGGGGCCTGATTTGTGCCCCCCTATATGCCACTATGCCCAGTGACCATGCCCAGGGGACATAAGTCCCCTGGGCATGGCCATTGGGCAAGGGGGCATGACTCCTGTCTGTGCTAAGACAGGAGTCATTTCAATGGGGGTTGGGAGTCAAAAAAAATGGCGCAAATCGGGTTGAGGCCAATATTTTGCCTCAGACCTGACTTGCCCCATTTTTTGACGCCCAAGCTCCATTTTCCCCTACGCTGGCGCTGCCTGGTGTGGGTCATTTTTTTTTACGCACACCGGTCAGCTGCGCCGGCTAACGTCATTCCATAAATAAGGCGACCGCATGGCGCTTTGGAATGGCGTTAGCCGGCGTAAATATTTTTGACGCACAACTGCGTTGGCGCAGTTGTGCATCAAAAAGTATAAATATGGCCCTGAGTTTTTGGCTTGCCAATGCTTTTTTATTGACTGCATATTGACAAATGCATAAACGGTCGGCCATTTTACATTGTTTTTTTCCTTAAAGTAAACCCATTTCAATATGTGTGTGTGCTTTGTGGCTCAAGCGTGCATTTTGATGCATGCCTATTAATTGCAGCCATTTTTAAGTTAACAATATGACATGATGGATTGCCATGTTAGAATGGTAAATATAAAGTTAAAGCAGTTTAAGAAAGTGCACACAAGTGAAGCGAGTGGTCTGTTGGTACTCAGGGGTCTCCAATATATGAACCTTATTGTAAGGAATGTAAAAGGCGGCCCCATACCATAGCAAACTCAACACTCATAATAGTGGCTCTTTAATTTTAAGCTCTATGGCATACACCACCTGTACCAAACCTTTTACATTTAATAATGTTGGCCAGGGCCAGACTCGCCGTAGCGGGCATCAGGCGTTTTCCCGGTACGTTGGAATGGTAGGGTCCGATTTTTCAGCCGTGGGGGCCGGTTTTGTTACTGGCCTCTGGTTTTGTAGCAGTGCTGAAATATCGGCCCCCAATAACAAAAGAACAAAAGCAGCAGTGCTTCGACTCCCCACCCCCGACTCAGTAAGGTCTGGAAAAACTGCCAGGGCTGATTTGGGTTCCCAGGCTGGCCCTGATGTTGGCTATTTAACAATCGACTATATGGCACACACCTTTTTGGTGACCGTATGATCAGAACGTGTTTTCTTTTACTATCCCCATGTTTCCTGCAGGTGATGATGAGATCCTTAACTCTCACCCATCGCCTATGAGGAAGTAGTTAACCTGCTATAAGGTACCTATGAATTGTTGTACTTTCCTAACAGCATAACTGCACAGAAAGGGTTAAAGACAGAGTGGGTCAACCACCTCAAGGTCACACTGCTTTCACACTAATAGGGACCCAAAATCCATCACTGTCACAGCGCTACATAATGAGTAATGACCTCTCACATCATTAAAAAGTAAAAGCACTGCATGAGACTCGTCATAATAAGACACAATTAATGACAACAGGCCATCTGGGCCCAGCCCCCCAAAACCTTTAGAAAGTGATCTCCTTCCAAGATCGTAAAGTCATCATACTGAGACATAACGATAACCATCAATATGTACACAAGTTGAGATCAAAAACTCAACATGGCTTCCATTACTTATCTACCACTGATAACATTAAGGGATATCTCCACCCCAATGTTGATCTTAAAATATCCCCAAACTCTTCCCCCCAAACACAAGGCATACGCTATAGTTTTTAACTTTACCGGTTTTAACTTCACTGTTTTTACCAAAGTTTTGGAAACACCACTATATGGAGTTTCCTGCCAATGAGCTGTATCTCTTCCAGAGACTAAGTGCATGATTACCCAATTAAAGATAAAAGCACAAGTGCGGCCCCAAAAACAACCTGCACTAACTGGATGTATTTGCATGCAATGAATGTAGTCACACTGAGTTTAGATGGAGGCAGTCACAGACATAAAAACTTATGTTGCAGGCATAAATCACACTTGTAAAAAAAAGCTTATGTTATGTGAGAAATAGTGAAGATATAAGTGAATGCACTTATTTGCACATAGTACCAACCAATTACTACATAATGGATCTGATCTAAAAAG
Organism: Pleurodeles waltl; assembly: GCF_031143425.1. Lineage (NCBI taxonomy): Eukaryota > Metazoa > Chordata > Amphibia > Caudata > Salamandridae > Pleurodeles > Pleurodeles waltl. Next base: position 125,423,310 of record NC_090436.1, on the reverse strand, counting down.
GTCCTGATGAAGGCCACAGACCTGCATGGGCATATATGGCTGAAACATGTTGAGTACTTACGTGTGATGCTAAGGACTGGTAATACGTCCGAACAACATCACCCTATTCATTTTTTAACCTTACCACATCCCTCTCTTCACATTAAAGCTCATTTTGTAGTTATAGGAGGTAATTTTATTATTAGTGCACAGATCCTACCAGTATCTTCTTCCAGGCACTTCCTCTCCTGATGGAGGTGTTACTCACTTGGAGAAGCAAGTACCCAGTGAAATACCTAATGATGATGCTGGCCACTAAATCACCCCAGTGAAGATGCTATATACCTCTGGTGGTAATTACTGGTTGATGGTTTCCCAGATAACACTAGTGGAACTCTGGCATCAAGACCGGTGCGGTTGACTCCTTTTGATTTATGATAATATGGTTAATGGGAGCCGAGTGAACCCACTTCAGCTTCGGCCTCCCCCTCTTGATTGTTGAAGTATTTAGCAGTTGCTAGACACTGGTAAAAGAAAAGAAAATAATAATATTAAAAACATTAGAACAAAATAGACAATGGGGTGAAGAGGGAAGTAGAGATAGAGTGGATGGGGCATAAAAAACAGGCAGGGAAGAGTGCACGACAAATACAGGCATCTCCATGGGGTGCATAATGCAAAATAAAATGTCTTGTCAACTTAGTAGTAGAAGGATGCTAGTCATCCATTCAGGCCAAAGTGAGACCTAAATGCTCCTGCGTGGGACAAACACACTCATGGTGAGGAAAGCCATTGAATCAAAACCAAACATCTGGTAAAACGTGCAACAAATCTCCCATATTATAGTAGATATGCTTCTGTTTGGGACTTTTACAAATTGTGTGGAGGATCAACTAGTAATTTCGCTTAAGGAGATGGGAATATTTGAATGGGGCCAGTTACTACGGGGGGGATACTTTGAACCTGGGATGACTCCCAGAAAATTACATTGGGGTCCATTTCTAGATTTAAGTACCTCCGACTGAGTAGTTGGTCACAGGCATTGGGGGTAAAGGATGAGAATATCAATGAACTAGAAGGGCATTTGGCAGAATCGCGCCCATTGAGGGAAGAGGTGTCATTATGGTACTGTCTGATGTTGGACATTATGGATAGAGGCATTATAGGGAGGACACTTGCCAAGGCTGCAGACCACAGATTTAAAGCAAGTATCAATGTGCACACTTTACAGCACGGCTAAACCCACCTCTCTGAGAATGAACCATCTTTTTTCCCTTCAGAGTATATTGGACCCCAAAAAGATTTTGAAATTGGGGAAAACAGATTTGTTATCCTGCTCAAAGTGTTTATTAGGAAAAGCGGATGACATCTGTATGCTTAAGAATCCAACAATACTGGAGAAATGTGGGGAAGACTTTGAGTGACATACTTCTAGTAAATGTCAAGGTAAGCCTTGAGTTGATTATTTTTGGGAGTATTCATGGGTCTACGAAACTGTGTAAGGATAGCCGCAAGTTGGTTTTTCTACCTAATACTGAAATCGCCAGAAAATGGCTGTCTGAGGGATCTCCCACCAAAGCGGAATAGTCACATTCTGTTATGCATGCTTTAAAAATGAACAAAATACTGCTTGTGTAGGAAGAGCCAGGATATGGGCACCTTTGACAACATGAAAGGGGGGATAATATTAGGGGGAGAGAATAAATGATTAGACAGAACCAAAGAACAATGACAGCTCTACCCGCTGCCCTATGTTTACACCTAACTTGGTTCTTTGATATGCACGAAGTAGATCCATAAGAGTTGCAACAATCTTCCCCAGCTAGACAGCCTCATGACTCTCAGAAAAAAGATAAAAGGGCGAAATAATGAGAACTAAGGTGGGCAGCCAGAAGTGAGTGTGGTGAATGAAAACTGTTAGAAATGGGGTCTTTGGTCGACAGTCAGGTTCCCCCTGTTTAAGCAAGGACCCTCACTCTAGTCAGGGTAAAAGAGAATCACCCTCAGCTAACCCCTGCTTACCCCCTTGGTAGCTTGGCAGAGCAGTAGGCTTAGCTTCAGAGTGCTAGGTGTAAAGTATTTGTACCAACACACACAGTAACCTAGTGAAAACAGTACAAAATGACACAACACAGGTTTAGAAACATAGAGAATATTTATCTAAACAAAACAAGACCAAAACGACAAAGATCTGACCTACACAAGTCAAGTTATGAATTTTTAAAGATTAAACTAAGAAATAGCACTTAGAAACACAAAATGCTTCGATAAGGTGTTAACACGGCATCTTAACAGAGTCGTTTCCAACAATCCGACACCAGCGGCGCCGGACGCGGAGTCGCGTAGACCCGCAGGTACAGTACCTTTGGTGAAGAGTGAAAACAAGTCGATGCGCGAAGTCGGGGATCACAGCATCTGTGTGAAACGTTGAATCCGCGCACTTTGAGTCGTGTCGGTCACGAGGTGGTGCAGCGACTTCCACGGAGTAGTGGACTTCGGCGGGACTGCAGCGATGTCGGACCTACGAAGGTCGTCGCGTTCCAGCCAAGATCACGGAGTCTGGTGCAGGCAGCGTCACCGGATTCAGCAGCGGCATCTGTCCAAAGTCGTCCAAAGTCGATTTCCTTGAATTTCCACCAGCTTTCCTTCCAAGGGCCCAGGGACTGGATAGGGCACCACTTGTCGGAGCAGGAGTCTCTCCAGAGACTCCAGGTGCTGGTAGAGAGAAGTCTTTGCTGTCCCTGAGACTTCAAACAACAGGAGGCAAGCTCTTAATCAAGTCCTTGGAGATTTCTTCACAAGGTGGAAGGCACACACAGTCCAGTCTTTGCCCTCTTCCTCTGGCAGAAGCAGCAATTGCAGGATAGCTCCACAAAGCACAGTCACAGGCAGGGCAGCTCTTCTTCCCCAGCTCTTCAGCTCTTCTCCAGGCAGAGGTTCCTCTTGTTTCCAGAAGTGTTCTAAGGTCTGTGGGTTTGGGTGTCCTTCTTATACCCAATTTCACCTTTGAAGTAGGCCTACTTCAAAGTAAACTCTCTTTTGAATGTGAAATCCTGCCTTGCCCAGGCCAGGCTCCAGACACTCACCAGGGGGTCAGAGACTGCATTGTGTGAGGACAGGCACAGCCCTTTCAGGTGTAAGTGACCACTCCTCCCCTCCCTCCTAGCACAGATGGCTCATCAGGAAATGCAGAGTACACCCCAGCTCACTTTGTGTCACTGTCTAGTGCGAGGTGCAACCAGCCCAGCTGTCAAACTGACCCAGACAGGTAATCCACAAACAGGCAGAGTCACAGAAATGGTATAAGCAAGAAAATGCTCACTTTCTAAAAGTGGCATTTTCAAACACACAATCTTAAAATCAACCTTACTAAAAGATGTATTTTTAAACTGTGAGCTCAGAGACCCCAAACTCCACTTGTCCCTCCGCTCCCAAAGGGAATCTACACTTTAATTAGATTTAAAGGTAGCCCCCATGTTAACCTATGAGAGGGACAGGCCATGCAACAGTGAAAAATGAATTTAGCAATAATTCACTGTCAGGACATATAAAACACATTACTATGGGGGTCATTCCGACCCCGGCGGCGGGGTTGGCGGGAGCACCGCCAACAGGCTGGCGGTGCCCCACAGGGCATTCTGACCGCGGCGGTTTGGCCGCGGTCAGAACAGGAAAACCTTCCGATGCCATGGGGGATTCCGACCCCCTCACCGCCATCCTGTTCCTGGCGGTTCCGACCGCCAGGAACAGGATGGCGGTGAGGGGTGTCGTGGGGCCCCTGGGGGCCCCTGCAGTGCCCATGCCAATGGCATGGGCACTGCAGGGGCCCCCAAAAGAGGGCCCCACATAGAATTTCAGTGTCTGCATTGCAGACACTGAAATTCGCGACGGGTGCAACTGCACCCGTCGCACCCTTCCCACTACGCCGGCTCCATTCGGAGCCGGCGTCCTCGTGGGAAGGGGTTTCCCGCTGGGCTGGCGGGCGGCCTTCTGGCGGTCGCCCGCCAGCCCAGCGGGAAACACAGAATGGCCGGCGCGGTCTTTTGACCGCAGTGCGGTCATTCGGCGGTTCCCGCCGGGGTCTGAATGACCCCCTATATGTCCTACCTTAACCATACACTGCACCCTGCCCTTGGGGCTACCTAGGGCCTACCTTAGGGGTGTCTGACATGTAAGAAAAGGGAAGGTTTAAGCCTGGCAAGTGGGTACACTTGCCAAGTAGAATTTACAGTTAAAACTACACACACAGCCACTGCAGTGGCAGGTCTGAGACATGATTACAGAGCTGCTTATGTGGGTGGCACAACCAGTGCTGCAGGCCCACTAGTAGCATTTGATTTACAGGCCCTGGCACCTCTAGTATACTTTACTAGGGACTTACTAGTAAATCAAGTATGCCAATCATGGATACGCCAATTACATACATATTTTGTAAAGGAGCACTTGCACTCTAGCACTGGTTAGCAGTGGTAAAGTGCCCAGAGTAACAAAAACAGCAAAATCAGAGCCCAGCACACATCAACAACCTGGGGAACAGAGGCAAAACGTTTAGGGAGACCACACCAAGGATGAAAAGTCTAACACGTGTTCCCCCCAGCTGAAAGTGGGGAGCAACTACCCAACCTCATGGGAGTTCTCATCATTAAGGTGGAAGAACCTAGACAGACCATCAGCATTGGCGTGTTCTGTACCAGGACGGTGTTCCACCGTAAAGTCCATCCCCTGTAAGGAAATGGACCACCTCAACAGTTTTGGATTCTCACTCCTCATCTGCATTAACCATCTGAGGGGCCTGTGGTCAGTCTGAACTCTGAAGTGAGTCCCAAACAAGTAGGGTCTTTGCTTCTTCAGTGCCCAGACCACAGCAAACGCTTCATGTTCTATGGCACTCCACCTACATTCCCTGGGTAGTAACCTCCTGCTAATGAAGGCTACGGTTTGATGTAGGCCCTCTTCATTAAGCTGTGAGAGTACTGCTCCAATACCATGCTCTGAGGCGTCTGTTTGCACAACAAACTCCTTGGAGTAGTCAGGTGCCTTCAGCACAGGTGCTGTGCACATGGCAGTCTTCAGGGCATCAAAAGCGTTCTGACAAGCCTCTGTCCAGATCACTTTCCTGGGTTGCTTCTTCAAAGTCAACTCAGTTAAGGGGGTAATAATGGTACCATATCCCTTAACAAACCTCCTGTAGTATCCTGTGAGACCTAGAAAGGCTCTTACTTCAGTCTGGGTCTTGGGAGGCTCCCAAGCCAGAATTGTATCAATCTTAGGCTGTAGGGGTGCAACCTGGCCACTCGCCACCTGGTGTCCTTCGTACACCACAGAACCCTGTCCTATTTGGCACTTGCTCGCCTTAATAGTGAGGCCTGCCTTCTGCAGGGCCTCTAACACTCTCCAGAGGTGTTGCAGGTGTTCCTCCCATGTGGAACTAAACACAGCAATGTCGCCCAGGTAGGCGGCACTGAACTCATCCAGTCCTGCCAGCACCTGGTTGACCAACCTCTGAAAGATGGCAGGGGCATTCTTCATCCCAAATGGCATCACTTTAAATTGAAAGTGTCCATCTGGTGTAGAGAATGCTGACCTCTCCTTGGCCCCCTCAGTTAAGGCAATCTGCCAGTTGATATTAAATCAAATGTACTGAGGTACTTGGCAGCTCCCAACCGATCAATGAGCTCATCAGCTCAGGGGATTGGGTGTGCGTCAGTCTTGCTGACCGCATTGAGTCCACGGTAGTCCACACAGAACCTGAGTTCTGGAGTGGCACCAGGTGCAGCAGCTTTTGGGACCAATACCACTGGCCCAAGGACTGCTGGAGTGCTCAATAACCCCTAGGGTAAGCATTTTGGACACCTCATCCTTAATGCTTGCACTGACCCTGTCAGTCACCCTGTAAACCTTCTGTTTAACAGGTGTACTATTCCCAGTGTCCACATCTTGTGTGCACAAGTGTGTGACTCATGGTATCAGGGAAAACAGTGAGGAAAACTCTCCCAACACGTGGCAACAGTCACCTTGCTGCTCCTCAGTCAGTAGGGGGGATCGCTCCCTCCACTGACTCATCTTTTTCTCCCTCAGACAGGAGGTCAGGAAGAGGCGCGCTGTCCTCCTTTTCCCCATCTTCTGTTGCAAGGAGCATTGACAGCTCAGTCCGCTCAAAGTGTGGCTTGAGGCGGTTGACATGCAGGACCCTTAAAGGGTTCTTTGGAGACCGCAAGTCCACCAGGTAGATGACTTGGAGCGCCCTAGGCTCCACTGGCACCATCACCCACACTTTCTGACCAGGTTGAAACTCGACCAGAGTGGCATTCTGGTCGTACCACCGTTTCATATCTTCCTGGCTTGCTTCTAGGTTCTCCTGAGCGAGACTCCAGAAGTGGGCAGTCTGGTTTCTTAAAGCCAGCATGAAGCTAAATACATCCCGGGGTGGTTTACTAGGAGCTTTCTCCAAAGCTTCCTTCTCCAGACTCAAAGGTCCCCTCACAGGGTGGCCATAGATGAGCTCAAAGGGGCTAAAGCCAAGTCCCTTTTGAGGCACCTCCCTGTAAGCAAACAGAAGGCATGGCAAGAGGACGTCCCACTTCCGCCTCAAGGCCTCTAGCAGGCCCATGATCATGCCTTTCAAGGTGCGGTTGAATCTCTCAAGCAGACCATTATCTTGGGGGTGGTAAGAGGTGGTGAACTTGTAGGTTACCCCACACACCTTCCACAGATACTTCATATACGTAGATAGGAAGTTGGTACCCCTATCAGATACCACTTCCTTGGGGAACCCCATGCGGGTAAAAACTCCCATCAAGGCACAGCCCACCATAAGGGCAGTGACGGTCCTTAGAGGAATGGCTACTGGGTGGCATGGTCCACCAAGACCAGGATGAACCTGCTGCCCATGGCTGTTGTGGGATCCAGAGGCCCCACAATGTCAATACCAACCCTTCCAAAGTGGGTACTAACTACAGGAAAAGGTTGGGGGGCGCCTCACATTTCCTCCCACTCTTGCCACTTGCTTGACAAGTTTGGCAAGACTTACAGTAGGTATCAGAGTGCTTTCACATTTGGGGCCAATGAAAGTGGGTGACAAGCCTGTCAAAGGTCTTGCCCTGCCCCAAGTGTCCAGCTAAAGGCACATCATGAGCCAGACCCAGTAGGAAGGCCCTAAAGCACTGGGGTACCACCAGCACACGGGCTGACCCAGTCTCAGGAACCTTAGGCTCGCTATACAGGAGGCCATCCTCCCAGTAGATTAGGTGTGATACTGGCTCCTGCCGCAGCCGGTCTAGAGTAGGGCATACCTTCTGTGCCTCACAGAATGCCTCTCTGGTGGCCCCCCTTCCTGCTGCCACTGCCACACCTCAGGGACCTCCCCCAGTTCAGCCACCTGCTCCCCTGTAGGCTCTAGGGCGTCACCCTCAGGTTCTGCCTCCTCCCGGACCGTGGGAACTTCGGGGGCTGGTTTCCCACGCCCCGTGCCCTTCCTCTTCTTGGCGGTCCCCTGGGCCACTGTTTCAGGCTCCAGGGGCTCTTGACCACCCTGACGGGCTGCCATTGACCGGGTGGACACGCATACCCACCCAGGCAGACCCAACATCTCCAAGTGAGACCTGTGTTCCACATCCTTCCAAGGGGAATCCTCCAGGTCATTGCCTAGCAAACAATCAACAGGCATGGTTGGACTCACAGCTACTTTCAAGGAACCTGAGACCTCCCCCCATTCAAAGGGAACCTGCACCACTCTGCACAGGCGCTCTGAGTTGTCCACTGCAACTACTTGGTGAAGTACCCGGGGATCTATCTGCTCTTCAGACACCAGCTGACTCCTCACTGTAGTCACACTGGCTCCTGTGTCTCCCAGAGCCTCCACCCTCTGTCCATTGATGGTCACCCACTGTCTGTACTTCTTAGTGTTTTCAGGCACTAGGGTTCTCTGGACCATCTCACTGTCCCCTATTGAGACAAGGGTCATCTCAGCTGATTCCACCCACCTGAAACCAACTCCTCCCCAAGCGCTACACTGGCCAAACCCTGGGACGGTGCACCAGTGGGTGCCTGTGTACTTTTGGGGCATTTGGGGTCCCCCCTCACATGACCAACCTGGTCACATGCATAGCACTTACGTGGGCGACCAGCTGCCACTGGCTTCCCTGTGGAGAACCATGGGTTCTTCTCACTGGGGTGTTGGGAATACTTACCCTGGGAAACAGTTTGGGGCCCTTTAGAGAACTCCCCCTGTTTACCCTTACCCCCCCTTTCTTCTGAGGGGGACCTTGCCCACCTTTGGCATGGTCTCCCTCATACCTCTTTTGGACCCTGGTGCTCTCCCAGCTGTCCGCTTCCTGCGCAAGCTTCCTGGGATCAGCCAGCTTAGTGTCAATCAGGTGCTGGCGCAGCTCTGGAAAACATACACTGTACAAGTGCTCTCAAGCAATCAGATTGTAAAGCCCCTGATACGTAGTTACCTTACTGCCCTTCACCCAACCATCCAGTGACCTGCAAAAATAATCTACACATTCCAACCATGTTTGGGATTCCTTTTTATTGTAGGATCTAAACTTATCCTTATACTGCTCAGGGGTGAGACCATACCTTGTGAGTAGGGCATCCTTCATGATAGTGTAGGTGAGATTCTGAGCATCCCCTAAGGCTGTCAGTGTATCCCTCCTTTCTACCTCAAAGTGCTTCCACAGACTAGCTGCCCAATGAGCTTCAGGGACCAGATTCATGTGGAGAGCAGACTCCTACCCCCTTGAACCACAAGTATATGTCATCCTCCCTCTTGTAATCCTTCACAAGATCCTTTGGTATGTGTACTCTTCTTTCAGGCTGCACTGTAGTAATGCTGCCACCATCTCTACTAGACTGGCTCCATCTGAGAAAGACAAGAAAGCCATACAATTATGAGCGAGGGGATAACCATAAACCCATTCTGAGTATATATTAGGTATTGGAAAAATAGGTCTTGTCCTGTCTGTAGCCAAGATCTACAACTAATCAAGTTTGATGCTTTAATTCATGACTGCATGGTAGTTTTATAATGTATATTAAAGAAATTAGTGATCAACTTGAACTTGCCAAAAATGAATCAAAAGCTTGATGTTGCTAAATTTTTAATGTGGCAAAAGGGTTTCTGATATTCAGTTATCAGCACAAATTTCAAATCAGATTCAAACAATCTGTCTCTGGGTATTTTTCAGCTCCTAGGAAAGTGGTTTACAGTCACATTACTACAAGTAGACTAGTACTACCAATGCTGTATTTCTAAAGTTTGGAAATCCCATGTTATTCCAGTTCTCTACTGAGGGACTGGGAATTACTGCAGAGATCAGCGTTTCCACAACATATTCTCACAGTAACTACTCACTTTCAGGGAGTTTACCACACCTTGATTTTGCCAAGGTTTTATCTTGTGAAATATGCATGATAAATATGTGGGGAGTTGTGCTTTTACCTACGGCCATTTGCAGCTGAATCAAGTATTCCTAGAATTTTTTGTCTATCCCTAAAAAGTTGAAAATCTGTTCAAACCGCAGAGAGAGATTATACATAGGGAGAGACCAGGGGCCTGATGTGCAAACCTATTTTGCAGTTGCAAACACTGCAGTTATCAATATAGGTGTGTTTATAATTGACTTGTCATACTCTGTACCACTCCCATTTTAGGCGTCAATAAAATTGGACCCACTGTCAAATTGTGAATCAATATGTTATGTTCAATATGTGATGTATCAAATTTTTGTGGCAGTAATCCAGTGGCAAAACATTATAAATATACCCACTGCCCACCTTCACCTTTGTGAATTGACACCACTACCAATACTTAAATAAGCCTTTTTTTAAAAGTAAGCCCAGCTTTGTTTAAATGTGGTCACAGACATGGTGGGTTGCTGACCCCAACAGGCCACCATCTCCTGTGATGGCACCCAAAAGTAAGCTGCAATTTGCAACCTATCCATTTACTATTCATGCAAAAGGTTGAATGGTGACTCACTCTGAAGGGGAATTTTGTGAACAGACAGAACATACTGTACAATTTGTGAACAGTATTTTGCATCTAGTGTTCTATACATTTAGCCCCAATGTGGCGTATTAATAACTATCACTTTAGTTATATTTAACAGTGCCTCTTCTTTCTTTTTATAGTACATTAGTATTGCCTACGTTTTTCTTTACCTGGACGTTAGACTAACGAATGCACAAGGAACCCAGGCCAAGCAATGCAGCCCAGCAATTAAAGTTGCTGGTCTGCGTTGTGTGAAAGGGAGAGAGCAGAACAATGTCATAGTGACTAAGATATGGCACTGGGTCCTGTTTCCCTGCGGTCCGGTCTCCCCGCACTAGTGCAATTTAGACTGTAATGCTGCAACCCAGACACTCTTGCATCATAGTGCAAGGGTTTGTGCATTCTGTAAGGAATACCTTTTGTATTGGGAGGGGACTCTTCCATCTCAAAAACTATACATTAATATTTCTGCTGCTTTTACATGTGTAATAAAATGCAGCAGACATGCAAAGTAGGAAAACAAAGAGAAATTAAAACATTTCTCTCTGTACGCCTGCGTCAAGGAGGTGTACGATTTTGGGGCACATCCCTATCTACAAATGTTTGTAGATAGTGATTTGCATGAAAACCCATGGATGGTTGCATGGGAACGCCCATGTATCATCACTTGCCCCCCACCCCCCTTCATGCAATGTAATGCAAAACTGTGTATAGCACAACCAAGTGTGAATTCAGAAACTAACCAACTCGATAATAAATCATAAATCCTAGCATAGCTCTTTGTGTTGTGTTAGGCACAAAGCGTTAGTAAATATGGGCCCAAATGTTTTGTTTTATTGAGAGCTGATAGCAAAAATTTTGCGCCACCTCCCAGTACAGTTCACCTTTGATGCTGGTTTGTGTAACTATGGATAAAGGGTTTTGTTTGAGTGAATAATAGGATGTGGGATCAGGGTGGAACTTCAAGACATGGAGCTCCTATTGTCTGACGTCTTAGCCATTCTATCCAAGTTGCCGCAGTGTGTAAATTGTGCCATGGTTGCAAGTGATGGGGACCTGCGCTCATTTTTGGGGACAGTTCTTGTTTTTCATTATTATACTTTCACACGGAGCAAGAGAGAGAAATGTAGAAAAGGGAGAAAAGGGAGAAGGAAGGGGAAGACAACGTTAGGAAAACAATGATAAAGGTAGAAATGGAGCTATAAAAAAGAACTTGTCATGAATGAGATAAGGAGACCAGTGGCTGGATCACATAAAGTGAGTTTGGGGAGGAGTAAGGTAAGCCTTGGGGTGTGCCATTGTTTTGGGCTAATTTGTCTCATGTAAAGTGGCTAAGCTGCTGCAGACTTTTAACTGCTTCAGTTGTCAGCTGCTGTTAATGAGTGACAATTTTCTGGCATTCAATCTGCATTACTAAACGTAGTTAGTGTAGAAGATGGCACTCACTTTACAGAGACTTTGTGTAATTCAGCAATAAAAGAAAAGTCCAGATTAACATCTTTGCACAGGTGTAAGTGTAATTTGCATGCATAATTCACTCTCCATCCTACAGTTTTAAAAATGTTAAGCGTTCTAGCCTTTGTTTCTTGCAGAGAAATATGTTTGATTTTGATTTAAAAATTAGGTTACTGCAACAAAAAACAACAAGAAATATTTAAATAATTCTGTCATAAATAACTGAGATCCTCAATGCCACACATGAAGCTCAGGTTTAATTATAATCAGTCCTTGGAGCCTGGTACAAGAAAGGAACCCAGCATTGGGCAAAGCTAGAAGTAAACTCCTGAAATAAGGTTTGGTCTTTTGCACTTGCACTTTTTAATACAAATTAAGCACCAAGGGCCAGATGTAGCAAAGGATTTGCGCCTCGCAAACGGCGAAAATCGCCGTTTGCGAGGCGCAAATGCCTCTTTGCTATGCAGAAATGCATTTTGCGAGTCGGAACCGACTCGCAAAATGCATTTCCGACTCGCAAATAGGAAGGGGTGTTCCCTTCCTATTTGCGAGTCTGAGTGGTATGCCCATGGGACCCCTTCCACTTTGTGAATGGACCCAAAAATATTTTTTCAGGGCAGGGAGTGGTCCCAGGGACCACTCCTTGCCCTGAAAAAACACCGAAACTAAAGGCTTTCGTTTTTTTTTTTAAGTGCAGCTCGTTTTCCTTTAAGGAAAACGGGCTACACTTAAAAAAAAAAAAAACTGCTTTATTGAAAGCAGTCACGAACATGGAGGTCTGCTGACGACAGCAGGCCTCCATGTTTGCGAGTGCCTATACTCGCTATGGGGCCGCAATTTGCGACCCACCTCATGAATATTGATGAGGTGGGTCATTGCGACCCCATAGCGAGTCGCAGTCGGTGTCTGAGACACCGTACTGCATACCAATTTGCGAGTTGCAAATTGCGAGTCGCATGGACTCGCACTTTGCAACTCGCAAATATTTTATGTGCTACATCTGGCCCTAAGTCCTTGCCTTTTCCTCTTTCTAAATCCTTGTTGCAATCCATGTTTATTGCCTTGTGCTAACTATGTAGCAGAAATACTTCCAAGGAGATGACATCTATGGCCTGATTCTGAGTTCGAAGGATATATGTGCTGAGACACCAGGTGGCCAGAATTAACAATTCCTACACGTATCTTCACACATATCCTCATATTCAGAGGTAAGCTAAAAAAAATGCGAAAAAGTGTTTAGACCCGGTGTTTTGTCGTCAAAATTTCGCATGGAATTCTCAGTCTTGTAAATCTAATTCACACATTCACCACCTGCCCTGAGCATGTGGTGACTGTGTGTAAGGTGGCTGGTGCGAAACATGGGTTTGAGGTGAGGTATTTGGCCAGGGTGAGGAAGAGATTGTTGGATGGCAGGAATACCTTGTGCATGGGTCAGACTGTTGATTCTGTTTACGGAAATTGCAGCATTTTCTTGTAGAGTGTGTGATTTAGGGCCAGATGTATCAAACAGTTTTGCATTTGCAAATGGTGCGGATAGCAAAATTACACCTTTGCGAATGCAAAATAGCATTTCAGATTTTATGAAAGGCATTCGCAGTGCAATTTTCAGGAATCACTAAAATAGTGATTCCCTAAAATTGCGACTCTATTTAGAGAATTGCAAATTGCTATCCCCTAAATAGGGAATCGCAAATAGGGAATACCTATTTGCGATTACCTATGCACATGTATCATGCATTTCCTGAATGTGACCTGGGCATTTAGGAAATGCAATTACCACAAATAAAAATTTGGTGGTAACCATGTGCATTTTTTTTAAAAGCATTAAACATGCATTTTTAAAAGTGCCATGTAGTGCACACATGCCCCTAGGGCATGTGTGTGCTTTACATGTGCAACATTTTTTGGGGGGGTGTGCATCAAAGGGGGCCTTAGGCCTCCAGCACCCTTGGATTTGCATTACCTAAATTGCTAATTCCTAACAGGAACTCCCAAATTAGGAAATGCAAAACCATTCCCATCTTATGAATGGAGTCCTATTCCCTAATAGCGATTCTCTAATTGCGATTGCGAATTTTAAGAAATCGCTATTAGGGATTCTCTATTTTCTTACATCCCATTTTGCCTTTCTCAAATAGCGATTTCTTAAAATTCTTAAAATTCGCTATTTAAGAAATGCAAACAGTCTTTGATACATCTGGACCTTAATTTCTTATCTACCAGAAGGTATAAATAGGCAACATGTTCACCATAATTTATGATTAGAAGTCAGTACATTAACTGCAGAGGTTTATCTTACCACACTTAGGCCTTCATAAAATTTTTCCAAAAAGTTGTCCAAGCCAAATGTGCATGCATTTCTCCCCACATTGGTCCTGATTCACAAAGGTCAACTTAAACATTTACCTTTTTTTTTATATTGACAGACTATGAGTGAATAGTAAGTTTATGACTATGAAGATTCAACAGTCAGGGTGGAGAAGTCCACATATAAAATGATAGACCTGTATTATTGTCCAAGCGATAGATGCCCTGGATGGAACAAAGGTCCCAGGACTGGATAGGCACACAGACGTGCTCAGGCATATAAACACTTGCCTTGCCCCACATCTATTGGAGTTATATGCTGAGGCCCTTGAAGCTGAGGGTCTACAACTCACATTTAGGGAAGCTGTGATCACGCTGCTGTTAAAGCCCGGCAAGGCACACCAATTTTGTACCTCCTATCATCTGCTTTCCTTAACTAATCTTGATAATAAAATTCTAGCTAACATTCTTGCAACAAGGCTGGCTCTCTTGATAGAGCAGATCATGTCACCTTTGCAGATACGTTTTGTGCCCCATAGATCCATTTCCATAAAGCTCTGAATGATTTGCAGTGAGAACTGGATCTCAGCAGATGTCACAGTGGCAGTTGCCCTTTTAGATGCTGAAAAGTAATTTGGTTGTTTGGAATGGTCCTTTCTGAGGGTGACATTGGACAAGCTGGGATTGCCCCATGGATATGTTAATACCCACCCAGTGGCTTGATGGGCCCATTCCCGGTGTCCAGAGGACCCGTCAGGGATGTCTCCTTTTATTATTGCCATGGAGCCCCTGGGTTACCACCTACAGGTGAAGCACCACCACCACAGTTTATAATTTAATCCAGGCACCATGTTGACCTTTATGTATGTGGATAACATTCTGCTCTTTGTACAACACTGTGCAGCTAATCGCGGCTCCCCTTATAAGAAAGTATTTGATTCATGGCACTATCTGGCCTCACCACCAATTGAGCCAAATCAGAACTTTTAACACTCACCGAAGCCACCACGCTGGGCTCATTGAAATATCCACTGTCCTGGTGTGAGGACATCACCAAATATCTGTGAATTATACTACATAGGCTTAATGACATGGTGATCTGGTAGAACTATGGGTCAGCCATAGTCAAACTGACCACGCAGATCGAACAGGGGACCAAGTTGCTCACGTCCATGGCGGGGTATATCGCCATCATTAAAATGGTGGTACTCCCTCGCTTTCTCTATTTATTTATGAACATACCAGTTCCATTAACTAACAGCTTTTTTGCCAACCTGAGAAGCCTTCTGACCTGCCTTGTTTGGGTGGGATGCAGACCCTGGATAAAATGGTGCCCCCTATCAGCTGGAGAGATGTTTGGGGTGGCAGACTTCCCGTTGTAATACCTTGCAGTGCAGTGTCAATTTGCATTTCATTGGTATCATGCAGATGCCCGCCTGTCATATACAAGGCCTGAGAGGGACCAAGCCGTGGGCATACTACTCCCCTCCATAATTCCAAAGGGGTTACCCAAGGACCCCTCTGATATTCAGATGTATCTACTACTAGCTGGGCATGGAGGAAGCTCTGCTGCCTTCTTGGTGGGGGTATACACTCCTCACCTGCTTTTCCTTTAACATATAATCCCTATCTTCCCCTTACTCAAGAAAAACTGGTACAGCACATTCTTTTAACCCATAATTTACACATGATTGGGGATCTCTTCCCAGATAGCCATGTTACACATAATGACACTATTCACTTTGGGAATGCAACATATATATGGATCATTTTATACCCCAGCACATACACAACATACTGCATGCCCGGCTCCCTTCCTATCCACTGCCCCAGATGACTTCATGACTTTTCCCCACTGATGTTAGTCATTACTGCAGCAGACGGGGGTGCCTGGTATCCAGAATTTAGCAGGCATTAGTTGCCATGAAAGCAGAACAGGGCTGTAGGATCAGGGCAACATGGGAACGGGACCTGGGACATCCGATACTAGGCAAGACCTGCCACTATTGCTGCACACAAATTAAACTTATGTCCCTAAATCACAGACATAATCTTTTACACTACAAATTTGTAGACTATGCATATACTTATGCAGGATCTGGCCAGGATTGATGCCGCATGAACGTCCCAATGTCTCAAATGCAAGGCAGATGATGCTGAGTTTATGCACCTGACCTGAACCTGCCCCTGAGTACAGGCGAACTAGGTGGCAATGCTCTCCCAGATATCAACCAAGATTGACACTGCGCTTATGCCAAATCCCTTACAGGTCCTCCTGGGATATGTTAAGGATGCCCAGAGAGTGTATGCAGATTCACTGCAATTGCACTGCTGCTTGCTAAGTGAGGGTTAGTATTACATTGGGGCAGT
Source organism: Pleurodeles waltl (assembly GCF_031143425.1). NCBI lineage: Eukaryota > Metazoa > Chordata > Amphibia > Caudata > Salamandridae > Pleurodeles > Pleurodeles waltl. Next base: position 125,407,202 of record NC_090436.1, on the reverse strand, counting down.
GCACATTGCCCTACTGACTTGGAGTAGATATGAAGTATTGTATACTTTGAGACGATTAGCAAGGTTTATGCCACATTACAAACACCACCCACCTGGCTCAAGGAAATCTGGCAGCCATTGCATGATTATTTACTGATACTGGAATCCAACACACCTGCTTCAATTGGTAGCATTCCACCCACTCAGAGCAACTCATATCCCTCAGTGCATTACACCATGCTCTGCTGTCTTACCACCCATGTGCTATTGATACTGCCAACATGGGGTTCAAACTAATACCTAGACTGAAGCCCAACTCAACCCTTGATGGCTATCACCACTTTGTGTATAACTGTATGCAGCACAACATGTTATGTATGCCTGGATACTGCTATGTTGTCAGCATCTGATTTATGTATGCTCACAATAGAGGTTTCTTTATTTCTTGATATTATGCATATTATAAAGGAAAAATAAAGTGTTAAAAAATAATGATGATAGGTAGGGAAACATTTCCACCTGTAATTTTTTCCCTAATGGCTGATTTGCAAAAGTAATACACTGTTATGTACATCAGACCCTTTCAGTCCCAATGATATATGATGTTAGTTGATGGTTCTTGGATGTAGCCATCTCTTTAGGATCACCCCCAAACTTTTATGGAATGTATTTTTGTTGGCCTTAGGACTCTCTGCACTCTGCTAACATATGCTAATGTGGATCTGCTCACTTCTTAAAATAGGGTAAAATTTGCTTACAAGTGATTGCCATTTTTTATGTATGTATATCTCTAGTAAAGTGGCATACTATATACCCACTACCTGTAAATGAACTGCTATTAGTGGACCTGCAGCACTTATTGTGCCACTCACCTCAGTAAGCCCTTAAAATATCTCAGGTCTGCCATTGCAGCCTGAATGCAGTTTTAAACTGTCAATTCAATGGGGCAATAGTACTCTCTTGCCAAGCCTTAAACTCCCCTTTTATTGCATTTGTCACCTCCAGACTAGGCAGGCCATAGGGCAGTGTACATAGCACTTAAAAGGTTGAATATGTACTTTTAGGTTATACATGTCCTGGTAATAAAAACCTCCTAAACTCGTTTTTTACTACTGTGAGGCCTACCTCTCCAACAGGATAACATTGGGTTGTCTTATTATATTTAATAAGTGCTGACATTTGATTGGGAGGAGGTAACATTTAATGTTTGTTGTCTGAGAAATTGTAATTTAAAAGCCTCTTTAATGGTCAAATTTTAAGTTATAATTTTGAAAGTGCCTATTTGAGAATGTTTGCATTATCCTGCCTGAACTATTTGGTGCCTGCAGCTTGCTCCTGGGTGACATGACTGGGTGGAGTTGGCAGTTGGATTTTGTTTATTCTTCCTAGACAGCCACACAATAGAGGGATTAGGTGTGCCTGGATGGGTCATCAGCTGACATGATGATGGGGCAGATCTAGGCACAACCCCACTTATACTTGAAAAGGCTGTGTCTTTCCTTCACATAAAGGACTTGTTCCCCCTCCATTGTTCATGCAGCCGGCTTGGAAACCGGGATAGGGGAAGCAGGCAGCTTCAAGTACTTTAAAGGGAATTCTCCTCTCCTACTGTTTGAACCCAGGACTACCTGAGTGAGTCCAGGGGCTATTTGCCTGGCCTCCTGATTAGGGCCTCAGGGACAGAAAAGGCTCAAACCATCTTGAACCTGCATCTGGACCCAACCTGAGTGAGTTCTAACAGACAAGTGGCTCCCTCCATTTCTGGACCATTGGTTGTGATGTTAAAAGTGCCCAGATAGCCAAAATCCAAAACTTAGGACTTAAAAGATTTTTGGCTAAAAATTGCTATGAGAACCAGAAGGAGATCCAAGGTCCATCGTCAGTCACCCTGACCTTGTGCCAGTTCCCATTACATACGTCTCCACAGCAGCAAATCCTGTTCAGTGGTCTTTCACCAAAGGGGTATCCAGCGCTGTGGAACTCTTGTCGGCTACAGCTTCTAGCCTCATCCCGCTGGAGATTTTTGACTTTCAAAAAAGAGACTAAGGGCCTGATTTAGAACTCGGTGGGGGGGCAATACTCTGTCACAAATGTGACTATTTCCTGTCCGCCATATTATGATCCCATTATGTCCTATGGGGATTGTAGTATGGTGGACAGGATATCTGTCATGTTTGTAACAGACTATTCCACCAGGCAAGTTCTAAATCAAGCCCAAAGACTGAACCTAGAAATTTTCTCTGCAACTTCATCCAGCGGCTCCCAATGACAGCACCTCCTTCTTGGACATGGCTTGCAGCCTTGCCCAGCTTAAATTTGACCTTCTCAGAGCCTTTGTGTTAAAAATTCTTCTTAGTCCAAAGGTGGGGGCTGCCGAGGTCCAATCCACTTTTTATATCTAACTTGTGCTCTATTGCGGTCAGCCATATTTTTTAACTTTGACCTAGACTCGCATGACTATTTGTCCGTAGGTTGGTGCTTTGATCTTTTAGGATGTTAGTAATTACCTTAAAATTTGAGAATTCATAACTTTGGATTTTTGTGTTTTTGGTGTCAAATAATTTGTTAAAATCTACTGTAGCTTTCTAATTTGTTGTAGGATTTTTCTTATGCTGTGTGTTCATATTATCACTGTGTGTGTACTGCATGCATATTTTACATTTTGCCTCTAAATTAAGCCTGACTGATTTTATGCCAAGCTACCAGAGGGTTAAGGATTGGTTTATTTAGTGACTTCTGTAGTTCACTACAATTTTTCACAGTCCAAAAACATGCAATACCTAGGGCTAACAACTAAGCTGCAACTGTATCAGTTTTATCATGCATGCAAATGTCTAGGAAAAGGGTGTCCTGGTGCTGGAAGAAGAAGATTTAAACTTTCACAACCAGGAAATTTGATGGGACGAGATTTAAAAAATAAAATTAGAAACCTAATTGGACAGTTGTCAAAGGTCCTGGAGTAACACAAATTAATGGGAATAGAGATGAGTTTGAATAGACTTAACAAAATCTCATTAAGCAGCTGCTATTCACTCATCTATCCTCTTTGTAACATATTTCATCCGAAAGGTAGCAATCACCCATAATGGTGTTACTGCAGAGGAGGAAGGATCCTACCCACCTTGGTCTTTGCTTTGTCTGGCGAATCACTGCTGCTCATTAAGGGCCAATTGTATCAAGCCTATTTGCATTCACAACTAACCTGATTCTCAGAATCAGGCCATTTGCAAATGCAAAAAAGTAATTTTGGAATCACTATTTGGGATTGCGAATACATACCCATTATGTATTTGGAAGGGAATTTTTGCAGAGCATCCCTTCCTAATATCAACATTGAATGGTATGTATTAATGTTTTGCAACCGAATTCTGGTCATAAAACATTAATACTTTACCAACTACGGAAGTATCGCTAATACATTTGCAAATGGAAAGGGTCCCTAGCGGATCCTTTGCCCTTCGTGAACGTAAAAAAAAGTTTGTTTAGGAGGAGGCTTTTTTCCACAGGACCACTGCCTCTTCTTGAACGAACAAAAAAGGAAATGTTTCTTTTTAAACTTATCCCATTTCCTTCAAAGGAAAAGGACAGCATTTTTTAAAAAAGTCTACTTTATTAAAAACACAATCACAGGCATAGTGGTATGCTGACCCCCTGTGATGACTGCAGTTCCTAGTGGGTTGCTAATTCCGGCTAATTCTGGCTCACCTCATTCATGGCATAGGTCAAGTTGCAACACACTAGGAAGCACTATTTAAAAAATAAAGCTGCCATACAATAGGAACTGTGATTTCCTAATTGCACTAAATTCTTCATCAGTTGTTCCCTCTAGACTTGGTACCCAATGTAGGCATCTTAATCTGTAGGAACAATAAAGAGTAAGAAAATAACCCATGTGAAGATTCCCTCTGGTGGCGACCTATGCCTGTTTTTCTTTTTTAGAGGTCTGGTGGCCCTGAAATGCTGTTGCAAGATTGGCTTGTCTCTGGAACCTCTATATTCCTTCAGAGAGTGGCCCAAGCATACTATAGCAGATACCTTTTAAGGCAAAGAGCACCAGCCTCAATGCCTGTCTGCAGAAGTATGGACTAGAATATGGACTCAATGGCCCCAAGCACCACATAGGTAATAATCCCCCTTTGGATAACAAGAGAATTAATGGAGTTTACCAGTAATATTTTCAATTGAGCAAATCTTAATCAAACTTAAAGCTTTCGTTTGTTTCTTTGCAGAACGTAATTGTTTCATTTACTGCTGAAGGAGATGCCATGGGCACTGAAATGCATTGATTATCTGGAAGGCAATTGAAATTGTGTAATATAGCATTTGTTACCAATATAAAACCTTACTTAAAAATCTTTTTCACAAGAATACTGCTGTGGAAATATAAAAAATCAACTGTTTATAATAAGCAATAATTTCAGTAATCATTAAAAAGTAATAATGGTTTAAAAACAGGGAATTCTTTTAAGCTTTTAATCCAGATGTGCATAGTAAGGATGATGGAACATTCCCACCATTAAGTGAAAAAGCATGAACAAAAGCAGGGATCCTCATTGCTACAGCACCCAAGTTTAAAAAAAGGTAGTATTTGGATGACATTAAAATAAACTAAAACCATTGGGCCACAAATAATAAAAATACATTTGAAAATACCTCTGAATATTTATCACAAGCTCACAATCTATCACTCTAGAAATAACACATCTTAATAGAGATTCTGTTAGAATGTGTTTTCACACTGGAATATGGAACAAATAAGATTAAACCTTAATTTCAAGAACAATGACAGGCCAGATGTGCGAAGCACTAAGAAGACTCATACCCTTTTGCTTAAGTTTTAGGGCCCCAACCCAGGAGCCAGTAAATCTACAACATCTTGCAACCAGATTTATGGTCATAAAACATGGATACATACCATAATAAATCACTTTGAGAAAGAACACCCTAAAAACATCCTTTCCAAATAGCAGTTCGTTAAACTTTTTTTAACTCATTTTGCGATTCGGTAATCTGCTACTGAATCATAAAATGGGGTTATATTTCACAAAGCCATTTAAAATTCACAGACTTCGCAACCACTAAATAGCTTCCTACATCCGGCCCTGCCTCTACAAGCTCCTTAACTTCATTGTTCCAGCCTCGAATAATAAATGTACATGTTTTTCTGTTCTTTGTCAAACAAATGACATTCTATTTTGCCAATGCTGTATAAATAATTAAGCCATCTGGCCCTGAAGATATTCATTTTTACATGTTGATTAGTGCCTGATGTGTTCCCCGTTCTTCAGTAATATTTTCTTAACAGTGTTAGTAATCATGCAAGTTGCACAAAACCTTTCTTTTAGTTTTCACGTCAATCTCAGTCTCATCATAGACACCTGTATAGTGTTCTTTATACTCATCTGCAGTTATTGGCCTTTTGCTACTGATAATTGTTCTTCATTATCAGCTGCAATGAGATGCATTGTTTGGGCTACTCTTTCTACAGCATGCCACTGTTTGCTATGTAGGTGCTAACACTGTACTCACATAATCAGGTACATTGTGAGCATCCACATTCCTCACAGCTGTTCGAGTATGCTATCTGGAGATAGTTAAAATTCTGTGGCAAAATGTATCTCTCCAAGGCAACCCCCACTGTAGCAGTAGAAACATGCTCACCCCTGTGTTGAGGAAACCTTGAGGACCATACATTGCTGGTGTTTCTTTAATTAGTTTTTGTTTCAACAAACGAGAAAGTTCCCACCCAGAGAATATTATACATTTTACCACAATGTAATTCTATGAAGCTTGAATTCACTTCTTAACTATGTTGATCAAAGAAATTCCTTTTTAGGGCTCAAATAGGTTTTCACAAAGGATGGAAAAAATCCAAACTACAATGAATCCTCAAAAAATGGTGGCCTTGCATTATTATTATTTGGTAAAGGAATCACCTTTATTTAGGTTGTTGCACCAGCATCCCACCAGATAGCAGCTCCTGAGTTGTTCATGTGTGAGTGTGTCTTCAAAAGAGCCTTTCACAGTATGTTGCTGATGCCCAGCTGGCTCACACAGCTGTTGGACTCATCAAATGTCGGTCAATCCACAGGTATGATTACCCACACTTCTCCCTGGGGGGGTCTTGGTGGAAGATGCTTTACCTTCTCTTTCCAAGAATACTCTAGTGAGAATTTCTGAATTGTAGTCCACCCTTTCCAAGATGGCCACCTTGCCATAAGTTGCTATGATGTGATTCCCAAACCAATATGACTAAGCTATCTTTCTGTGGAGTATTTTCTGTCTTTAAAGTACAAAGGCCATCTGATCTCTTTCACACTTCTTGCTCCTTGTTGGTGTTACCTCGCACTGGAACTTCCCTGAAGTCAGAGGTTTCTCAGTAGGTGTCTGGCTCATGACAGATTGTGATGACCAAACTTTTGTCCTCTTTCAGATACTTTGGATCCAGCTCAAGCCTTAGCTCAGGCAGCACAGGTTGATCAGGCCTAAGTGTTGCTTCAGATGGCCCAGCAATGGACCCAGGAGTTACAACAAATTTGTGATGAAAACCAAGCCCTACATCAAGCTCTTGCTGTTGGTACCTTAGATGGTCCCATTGTTTCATTGGCGACTCTGTACAACTCTGGAGGCCTCAATACATGTACAAGGTTTTTGGATACACTCATGCTTTCTTTTACCTTGTGTCCTGCCTAATTTTCTCAATATAGATCTAAGACTGGTTACTTAAGCCACAGAAGATCCATGCATGTCGAATTATTGAATTTTCTAACAAAATTCACAAAAATGTTTGAAAGACAGGACCTCGTGTTCTCTGCAGAGGAAGCTCTTTGTGAAATCCAGCAAGGCAGCCAGGAAGGCCTGACCTACATCACCCATTTCCACCAGTTGTTGGCATAAACCGAATCCATAAATGAGTTCTATGTTACCTTGATTCATAGAGGTTTCAGAGAAGAGGTTAGAGATGAGTTAGTTCACTCAGCCTGATCTGAATTGAATTCCATGCTTATGGATAAGCCATGATAAGCCATTAATAACTGAATGTTGCCTGCTTGAACGCTGGTCGGAGAGACGTAGTGTCCTGTCCTCTACTAAGTTGGGACATTCATCCATACGCATTTGAATGGCTGAAGCTGTTTCTAAGGAAACATATTCTCCTTTTGAAGACCCATTGCAAATTGGTCCAGCCTGTGAAACACTTTCAGATACAGAAAGAGAGCATCAAAGAAAGCATAGGCTATGCTTGTATTGTCAATCACATGAGAACATGATTAATTTCTGCCCCACATATCCCCAGAAGCCCTCAGAAAATGCCAGACCTTGTCCTTTTTTGAATGGGGAAAAGATGGAAATACCTCTTGAAAGCATCTTTATTGTTATGAATTGGTGGCCAGGTATAAGAAGGCACAAACCAACATGTGCTAAATAAAGTATGTTGTGATAAATATTGCATGTGGTGCTGCACAGAAGATGAGGAGGCTACCTCAAACTTTGTTAAAAAGTGAAAATCTTCCTATCAGCAATATAATAACCCCAAGCAACAAAAATTGTGTTAATCAGTATAATTATATATATTTATTCATAGTCTTCACATTCTTTAACATGTAGCCAACACGTTTTGTCATTGTGGCACGGTTACTAGTGACTTCGTTATGTATACAACCAAAACAAATTACATTCAGCCTAAGTAATATACACATTTTATCCATCACCAAACAATTAGTGTAGTAACAAATAAAGTCCCATATGTCATAAGTGTACACTGCAATCCCCCATGTGTAACTCAAAACAAATGACCAGAGTAAACCCAATAAATCAAAAGAAAAAATAGAAGAACAAATAATGGAACTATATCAAGCAAAGAAAAGGAAATCAGGGGAGAAATACTCTCCACCAAGTAGCAACTCCATTGTGAAAATTGCAAAAGAAACAACAATGCTCCAAACCCAAGAAATCTAGAAATAGTTGAAACTCATATACACCTCATGTCATATCAGACCACAAGTCAACTATGTTAAAAGCACAATATATCACTGTATTGGTGTCAGAAAATTCAATACCAAATAGACGAGTCAGGTTTCTAAAACAAAAAGTAAGTCAGACTTAATTCAGAAAAAATCTGCATCCAATAAAACAAACTGAACCCATTACCTACCAGAAAAGGATTGCTAATCTATGTCTTTCAATGAAAGTGTCAGGTTATCGCGTATAATATACATTTGGAAATCCTATAAAAGTAAAGGCTATATAATCAATCCTCCCATTTACAATCCATAGCTCTAAATACAACTTCTTAAATTATTTAGGGAGCTAAGGCTTCACATGAGCAAGTCAGGCATGGTTGTCCCCTAAATGTAGTGCTAACATTATATCCATTTGTCACATCCCATGCTCCATATTTAGCCAAATGAATAGGCCCTCAGTCTGTCAAGTTGTAAGAAATAAATCACAAACAGCCCATTACTAATACCGTACACGTCAACATCGTATGAATTCTCAAGATATCAATTCTATTCCAAACTTAAATGCAAAATAATATAAGGAAAGTTCAAAAATAAATTCTATACCACAACGAAAAGAGCAAGAAACCCACACAGTCTAATCAAAACTAAAACTGGTTATATTAACTTGCTGAAGACTTCTATCATGGCAAATTCAACAAAGAAGAGAGTAATCCAAACCGTCACATGTAAAATCAGCGTGTAAGTTGAGCGCCACGTTAGTATCCCTATATAAAAACATTTATCTGGAAATCACAGTAGAAAGTGGACCCAGCACCTTTGATAAAAAAAGCTGAAGGTGGACCTCGGTTCCTGACTGCACAGTTTCCCTTTAAAAACATGGCGGCCATCTAGAAACACTGAACATAACTTATTCCATTTATAAGCATAAATATCAGATGGTCCCACTATACTTGTATCCCAAAATCAACAGAAAAACCATACTCCTATTTCCACATGAACGTTCTATATATACGTTCCCAACAAACGTAGGCCCTCATTATGACTCTGGCGGTGAGTGACAAAGTGGCAGTAATACCACCTACAGGCTGGCAGTAAGTTCCGCCAAATTATGACCATGGCGGTGATAACTCTCATAGACAGCCAATGTACCACAATAACCGCCATGGCGAAAGCAACATTCACCATGGCGGTAGCCAAGAACAGCCAGGCGGGAGACAAAGTACCGCCCACCATATTAAGACACATGAAACCTCCACCTTTTCCAGGACGGTACCAGCGCCAACATAAGCCTGGTGGAAACAGAGCCTAGAAGTGAAATAACTCACTATTGGAGACACAGGGAAGAACCACGCCGCCATGGAACCCAAACTGCAAGTTATCCCGATGATCTTCTATGTCATGCTCCACCTGGAACACTAACGCTGACGAAGACAACAACAGTGAGTACAGCCGCCTAGCACACAAGGGAGGGAGTGAGGAAAACGAGACAGTAATTCCGTCGTCAGTTGCTGCAATTAAGGCAGTTTCCATGTTGTTGTTGACACAGAAGCCAGATTGGGAGGCGTCGAGTAGGTTGCTTTTTCCAGGTGTTCAGTGAGCTTGTGGCTTTCTCCAAGGCTTTGGCGGGGATAGAATCAGTAAGATGCTGCTATAATTTTTTAGATCACTAGGATCGGTGGAGGGTTTCTTCAGAAGGGTTCTAACCCCATTGTGTTTCCATCTGTCAGGGAAGGCAGCTGTGGTGATAGGAGCATCAAGGATATTGGTGAGTTCTGCACAGATTTCCTTGGTTCTGAGGTTGGAAAAATGGTGGACAGGGTCGGTGGGTGCTCCAAAGTGGATGGAGGACCTGATGGCTGTGGTGGTTTCATGTGGTCAATGGAGTCCATGTGGCGATGGCTTGGTTGGTGTGTGTGGGTGGGTCAAGAATGTTGCAGTTGAAATCAGTGGGTTGGGGGATGAAGTTGTTTTAGATGGTAGTTATCTTGCTGTGGAAATAGTCCGGTGAGGTGTTACAGAGATCTTGGGAAGGCCGGATTGTGTTCTCTGTGGCTGTCGGGCAGGAGAATTCCTTGACTATGTTGAACAGTTATTTCATGTGGGTGTCCCTCATTTCGATGCAGTCCTTGGGGGCTGATCTTTTTGTGTCCTTGATGCGTTGGTGGTAGTTGTTGAATTGTAGGCATTTCAGTTGAGGGTGTTTTTGTGGTGCGCCATTATTTCTCAGGTCATTTGCAGCTGTGTTTGATGGTTCTGAGTGCTGGAGTATACCAGCTGGCTTGTCTTGAGGATTTGCTGGTTTTGACTGGCTTCAAAGGGGTGACTCTGTCAGCACATTTGGTGATCTAGGCAGAGAATTTTTGGACAGCCTGTTCAAGTTCTTTCTCTGTTTTGGCTGGATGGTGCTGAGGGCATGTGTCCATTGGGTCTCAGTCACTTTGCTCCAACTGCAGTGAGATGAACTGGAGGGCTTAGTGCTGGAGTCCTGGGTGCCTGTGATATTGAAGGAGACAATGGTGGGGTCGGTCCAGGTGAGTTCTTTGATGTTGCTGTAATTGACTCTGTCACTGGATATGAAGATCGGGTCCAGCAATTGTCCTCCTTTGTGTATGGGGTCTGTGACCAGTTGGGTGAGGCAGATGTTGCTCATGCTGTCCAGGAGAGTTGTGAAGTTGGTATCATTGGGGTCGTCGAGGTGGAAATTGAGGTCACTGAGTAGGATGTAATGTTTGTAGTCGATAGCTAAAGGGACGATGAAGCTGGAGGTGACATTACAGAAGGTAGTTAGGGTTCCATGGTGTCTGTAGGGGAGGGTGCCTCTAATGGTCGTCTTGGTGTTAGTTAGAAGTTAGAAGTCTGCGGTGGTGATGCATCAGATAGTTTCCTTGTGGATGAAGACAACGCCTCCCCTGTGTTTGTTTGTGTAGTCTTTGTGTATCATTTGTAGCTGTCTGGCATTGTGGTGGTGATGTTGGGGTATGAGAAGGGGCTGGGCCATGTCTCAGTGATGAAGATTATGTCAGAAGAGAGGGTGGTATTGGTGTCCCAGATTTCCATGGCATGTTTGCAAGGGGATCGGGCATTGCTGAAGAAGTTCCAGGGTATTTGTGGTCTTCAGACTAGGTGTTGCAATGGTTTCTGTGTGGGCGGTTGGTCCTGTGTTGCAAGAGAAGTGGTAATGTCAGCAGGTGAAGGGTCCTTCTGTTGATCAGTGGAAAAAGTGCAAAAGATGTTGATGTAGCATCTAGGATCCAAGTTTCAGAGCTCGGTAGTGGAGTACCAGTGGGTGGCCAGAGGGCCAGGATTCCTGGCTCTGGGCCCAGTCTAGTTGCGAATGGATGCAGATGGACATGCCTTTGGTGCTTCTTCGGTGTGCCAGCGGTGCTCCTGCCACGTGCATCCGCTGCGTGCCCACACTGCAGCCTCCATTAAGTAGGTCCAGGGGGAAGGATGGGGCACGGATGGCCATGGGCAGGGAAAGCAGGTGGCGAAAAACAGGCGGGAAGGGAGAGGTGAGAAAATACGCTTTACCGAAAATACAGAAAGATCTACCATTTCGTCCTGGTAGACCTATTATATCGGGTATTTGTGGACCAACCAAAATGATCTCAGAATTTTTATATTTTTTTGCATCCTTTATATCAAAATTACTATCATACATACGTCATACTAAGTGTTGGACCTGGCTTTTTGACAGGGACATCCCCAAACTTTTTGCCTCCTTCCTCCTATTTTTTCTGACCTGTTGTTGTTGGCTTTTGACCTCTGGGCACTTTACCACTGCTAACCAGTGCTAAAGTGCATATGCTCTCTGGGTAAATTGTACTACTGATTGGTTTATCCATGATTGACTATTTAATTTACTTGTAAGTCCCTGGTAGAGTGCATTACATGTGCCTAGGGCAGGTAGATTAAATGCTACTAGTGGGCCTGCAGCACTGGTTGTGCCACCCACCTCAGTAGCCCCTTAACCCTGTCTCAGGCCTGCCATTGCAAGGCCTGTGTGTGCAGTTTCACTGCCACTTCGACTTGGCATTTAAAAGTACTTGCCAAGCCTACAACTCCCCTTTTACTACATATAAGTCATCCCTAATGTGTGCCCTAGGTAACCCCTAGAGCAGGGTGCGGTGTAGGTAAAAGGCAGGACATGTACCTGTGTAGTTATATGTCCTGGTAGTGTGAAACTCCTAAATTCGTTTTTACACTACTGTGAGGCCTGCTCCTTTCATAGGCTAACATTGGGGCTGCCCTCATACACTGTTGAAGTGGCAGCTGCTGATCTGAAAGGAGCAGGAAGGTCATATTTAGTATGGCCAGAATGGTAATACAAAATCCTGCTGACTGGTGAAGTCGGATTTAATATTACTATTCTAGAAATGCCACTTTTAGAAAGTGAGCATTTCTTTGCACTAAAATCTTGTTGTGCCCTTCAATCCACGTCTGGCTAGGTTTAGTTGACAGCTCCTTGTGCATTCACTCAGACACACCCCAAACACAGGGTACTCAGCCTCACTTGCATACATCTGCATTTTGAATGGGTCTTCCTGGGCTGGGAGGGTGGAGGGCCTGCCCTCACACAAAGGACTGCCACACCCCCTACTGGGACTCTGGCAGACAGGATTGAGCTGAAAGGGAACTTGGTGCATTTCTTAGAGACTCTTTGAAGTCACCCCCACTTCAAAGGCACAACTTAGTATAAAACAGGGCCTCTGCCCTACCTCATCAGACACTTGCTGGAGAAGAAACCTGAACCAGAAACTACATCCTGCCAAGAAGAACTGCCTGGCTGCTCAAAGGACTCACCTGTCTGCTTTTCTACAAAGGACTGCTGCCTTGCTGTTAGCCTGCTGCCTTGCTGAACTCTTGCCTGGCTGTAAAAGTGCTCTCCAAGGGCTTGGATAGAGCTTGCCTCCTGTTCCCTGAAGTCTCAGGACCAAAAAGACTTCACTCTTCCTCTTGGACGCTCCGTGCGCCAAACTTTTCGACGCACAGCTTGTTCCGCGGCAAGAAAAACGCCGCACACCGACGCTGATCAACGCGACGCCTTTGGGACGACCGAAACTTTGACGCACGGCCTCGCAAGGACAACGCCGCCCGACTTCCCGGGAGAAATCGACGCGACGCCTGCCGTGAGATCAAAACTTTGACGCACGGCCTCGCAAGGACAACGCCGCCCGACTCCGCAGGAGAAATCGACGCGACGCCTGCCGTGAGATCAAAACTTTGACGCACGGCCTCGCAAGGACAATGCCGCCCGACTCCGCAGGAGAAATCGACGCGACGCCTGCCGTGAGATCGAAACTTCGACGCGCAGCCCCGCAGAACGACGCGCAGCCGGAAAACAAGCAGGAAAATCCATGCACAGACCCGGGACATCTGGTAATCCCCGCGACCCACAGAAAGAGACTGTCCGCGCGCCAGAAAACGACGCCCGACTTCCCCGCGTGGAAAATAACGACGCAAGTCCGTGTGTGCTGGGGAGAAATCGACGCACACACCCTTTTTCCACGCACCTCTTCCTTTGTGGCCCTCTGAGGAGATTTTCCACCAGAAACCAGGTACTTTGTGTTTGAAAGAGACTCTGTTTACTTTCTAAAGACTTAAGACACTTTATATCACTTTTCAGTGATATCTTTACAAATTCATATTGCAACTTTGATCGTTTTGACCTGAAGATACCCAGATAAATATTATATATTTTTCTAAATACTGTGTGGTGTATTTTTGTGGTGTTATGCTATGGTGTTGTATGATTTATTGCACAAATGCTTTACACATTGCCTTCTAAGTTAAGCCTGACTGCTCGTGCCAAGCTACCGGAGGGTGAGCACAGGCTGATTTTGGATTGTGTGTGACTTACCCTGACTAGAGTGAGGGTTCTTGCTTGGACAGAGGGCAACCTAACTGCCAACCAAAAACCCCATTTCTAACATTGGTGATCAGCGGTGAGGATAGGACTTGTGTTTGTGCAGTGACATACAGTAGCTAAGTATTTCACTACCTACCCACAGTTGAAGGTCAACTTGATTTTTCATCTTTTTTGGCTCTTGGTTCTCTGATGTCCTCCTGGATATACTATTGATATTTTGGACTTTGGATTTTGGTTTTTGCTGATAAGATCTTATCAAAATGGGATTGTGTACCTACTCATTCTTTGTTCGTACTGACCACCTCACTAAGGCTGACCTAAGGAAGCTTTGCAGACAATGGGGCCTTCCTGTAGCAAGGAGATCTACTAAAGCGGAGATGCTCCATCACTACATAGTCTGGGGGGAGGAAAGATGGGCAGAGAGAGAGGCAGCAAGAAACCAAATGACTAAGTACCCCTCAGATGAGGAGGAGGACTACGCACATGAGGAGGAAGACTACTCAGAGTTGGACAGTGACCCAGAAATAGATGAATGGCTCCGAAGTCAAAGGCGACAGGAGCAACAATTAGAGGAGTATCTTGCAGAGGTTGAGGCAAAAAGACTCTTAGCCCTGGAAGGAGAAAAGATTGCAGCTCAAGAGCTGAGCTGTAAAGAGCTGAAACTGGAGGCCGGAAGGGCTGAGTCCAGTTCAGATGGTGGCAGCAAAAATCTTGCATCTAGTACTGCTGAAGAAGGGCACAAGCCCAGAGATGTGGTGCCCAACTTGAAGAAGGGAGTTGACACACCCCAGGCAGTTCAAGGGTATGAGGTAGTTCCCGTTATGCACAGGGTCCCTGAGAAGGATTGGGGAACTGGCACAGGGAGTCATATTCCTACTGGGGGGAGGGACACTTTACTGACTCTAGCAGAGAGTGACAGAGAAAAGGGTTCCCCCCTGGTGGACGTCCTGGATATAGAGTGTAGAGACATCCCAGAAGAGTTTGGGTTGAGTGTCAGGGACAGACAGATACTGTCTCACCAGTCTCAGGAGGGTGAAGTAGAGTGCTTTTCCAAGGTTGAGTTACTGGGTGGTTGGGTGAAGGGTTCTGTGGTTAATACATGTGAAGGGCAGAGTGATGTAATTGCTGGAGAGCATATGTCTGGTCCTTATTTTCCAGAGCTACGCCAACACCAGGTGGAGTGTGAGTTCTCTGACCCCAGGGAACTTACAATGGAGGCAGACTTCTGGGTGAGTACCAGAGAGTCTGAAGAGGCATTTGGGGGTGCTCCTGAAGGGAGTGGTCTAGGTGGTTCCCAACCGAGTGTGGTGGGAGAGGATTGTAGTGTCCCAGGTAGGTCCCAGGTCCTAGAGGGTTCCATGAGGGAACACCAGGAGGGAAGCCTAGCCTGTACCGTAGGGCCACCTTTTGAGGGAAGCCCCGCAGTGTCAGAAGAACTTGGGGGGTGACTGTAGCCAGCATCCCAACAGTTCTGGTGTCTGGCAGTACCCCTCCTAGTGAGGGGGTGCAGAAGTCCAGACATAGGGTTGAGAGGGGGTTGCAGACCCCAGTGGAGGACCTTGAGAGTCAGGGGACAGCTCTGAGAGCAGAGCCCCCCAGGAATGACCCAGGTGAAACCGTTTCTGGTTTGGGGGAAACCCAGACTCTGCCGGATGGGCAGAGGTCGGGAGACCTGCGCCAACCAGACTCTTGTGTGGCCCTTGGGGACGGTGTGTCCCTTGTGGGGGGTGAGAGTGCCCCCCAGGAAGTCCTGGCATGCCAGGCAAAGATTCAACCTCAGGCTGGTGACTCTGGGTTGGATACCCAGGTTCAGAGGTTAAACTCTGACCTGGTGGGAGGTAGATGTGCCTCCCAAGAAGTCCTGCTGTGCCAGGCAATTGTCCAACCTCAGGGTGTTGACTCTGGATTGGATGACCAGGTTCAGAGGTTAAACTCTGACCTGGTGGGGGGTAGGTGTGCCCCCCAGAAAGTCCTGGCGTGCCAGGCAATTGCCCAACCTCAGGGTGGTGACCCTGGGTTGGGGAACCAGGCTCAGAGATTAAACTCTGACCTGGTGGGAGGTAGGTGTGCCTCCCTGGAAGTCCTGGCCTGCCAGGCAATGGTTCAACCTCAGGGTGGTGACTCTGGGTTGGCTAACCAGGTTCAGGGGATAAGCTCTGACCTGTTGGGGGGTAAGCGTGCCCCCCAGAAAGTCCTGGTGTACCAGGCAGTGGTCCAACCTCAGAGTGCTGACTCTGGGTTGGATAACCGGGTTCAGAGGTTAAACTCTGACCTGGTGGGGGGTAGGTGTGCCCCCCAGAAAGTCCTGGCGTGCCAGGCAATTGCCCAACCTCAGGGTGGTGACCCTGGGTTGGGGAACCAGGCTCAGAGGTTAAACTCTGACCTGGTGGGAGGTAGGTGTGCCTCCCAGAAAGTCCTGGTGCGCCAGGCAATTGTTCAACTTCAGGGTGGTGACTCTGAGTTGAATGGCCCAGTTCAGAGGTTAAACTCTGACCTGGTGGAGGGTCAGTGTGCCCTCCAGGAAGTCCTGGTGTGCCAGGCAATTGTTCAACTTCAGGGTGGTGACTCTGAGTTGAATGGCCCAGTTCAGAGGTTAAACTCTGACCTGGTGGAGGGTCAGTGTGCCCTCCAGGAAGTCCTGGTGTGCCAGGCAATTGTTCAACTTCAGGGTGGTGACTCTGAGTTGAATGGTCAGGTGCAGAGGTTAAACTCTGACCTGGTGGAGGGTCAGTGTGCCCTCCAGGAAGTCCTGGCGTGAAAGGCAATTGTTCAACTTCAGGGTGGTGACTCTGAGTTGAATGGGCAGGTGCAGAGGTTAAACTCTGACCTGGTGGGGGGTAGGTGTGCCTCCCAGGAAGTCCTGGTTTGCCAGGCAGTGATCCAGTCTGAGGGTACAGACCCTGGGCTGGAAGACCAGGTTCAGGGTGTCCCCCCGGACCTGGAGGGAGGGGCTACTGATAACAGTGCCCCTACCATGTTGTCTTCTGAGGAGGCCACTCCTAGTTGGAGGGTGCTGGACCCCAGAAGGGAGGGCAGGGGGAGGGAAGCCTCACCCCGGGCCCTAGTCCAACCTGAAGGTACAGGCCCCAGGTTGGAGGGCCAGTTGCAGGTTAACAGCCCTGCACTGGTGGAGGAATGGTACAGGGTGACTTCTGTAAGCACCCTGACCATGTTGGACTCTGGGGGTACCGCTCCAGGAGGGAGGGTACAAAGCCCCAGAGGGGAGGACCAGGTTCAGGCTGTCATCCCTGACCTGGTGGAAGGGAGAGTGGTTAAAGGGTGCCCAGCACCTGGGGCTACCGCCCCCCACTCTCCACAGCCACAGTGGTTGGAGAGCTTTGAGAGGCCTGGGGCCTGGCTCTCATCCCTGGCAGCTGTCAGTAATCACTGTGGCTTGCTGTCCGGGTGGACAGAGTTATCCCTGGGGAGGGGACAAGTGTCACACCCCAGGGGTAGAGTGGGCAACACCACTGTGTTGGTCATGGTGGTACTATCCTGCTCCTGGGATACATCTGTGAGCAAAGTAAGGTTAGGTGCTGCACAGATGGGATCCGCAGGTAAGGAGAAAGGTTCCCCATGGGTTGGCTTAGTGGGCCCTGAGAGTATGGACAGAGTGATCCAATTGGAGTCAGGAAGGCGAAGAACTGGAGCATGCCCCTGCTGTTGTGGGCCTGGGTCCTTGTTCTGTCGCCTCAAACAGGGAAGTACATCAGGATAGTGATTGTTCTCCCCTGGCTTTAGGCTGGTAGGGGGTCATGTTGGACCTGGCTTTTTGACAGGGACATCCCCAAACTTTTTGCCTCCTTCCTCCTATTTTTTCTGACCTGTTGTTGTTGGCTTTTGACCTCTGGGCACTTTACCACTGCTAACCAGTGCTAAAGTGCATATGCTCTCTGGGTAAATTGTACTACTGATTGGTTTATCCATGATTGACTATTTAATTTACTTGTAAGTCCCTGGTAGAGTGCATTACATGTGCCTAGGGCAGGTAGATTAAATGCTACTAGTGGGCCTGCAGCACTGGTTGTGCCACCCACCTCAGTAGCCCCTTAACCCTGTCTCAGGCCTGCCATTGCAAGGCCTGTGTGTGCAGTTTCACTGCCACTTCGACTTGGCATTTAAAAGTACTTGCCAAGCCTAGAACTCCCCTTTTACTACATATAAGTCATCCCTAATGTGTGCCCTAGGTAACCCCTAGAGCAGGGTGCGGTGTAGGTAAAAGGCAGGACATGTACCTGTGTAGTTATATGTCCTGGTAGTGTGAAACTCCTAAATTCGTTTTTACACTACTGTGAGGCCTGCTCCTTTCATAGGCTAACATTGGGGCTGCCCTCATACACTGTTGAAGTGGCAGCTGCTGATCTGAAAGGAGCAGGAAGGTCATATTTAGTATGGCCAGAATGGTAATACAAAATCCTGCTGACTGGTGAAGTCGAATTTAATATTACTATTCTAGAAATGCCACTTTTAGAAAGTGAGCATTTCTTTGCACTAAAATCTTGTTGTGCCCTTCAATCCACGTCTGGCTAGGTTTAGTTGACAGCTCCTAGTGCATTCACTCAGACACACCCCAAACACAGGGTACTCAGCCTCACTTGCATACATCTGCATTTTGAATGGGTCTTCCTGGGCTGGGAGGGTGGAGGGCCTGCCCTCACACAAAGGACTGCCACACCCCCTACTGGGACTCTGGCAGACAGGATTGAGCTGAAAGGGAACTTGGTGCATTTCTTAGAGACTCTTTGAAGTCACCCCCACTTCAAAGGCACAACTTAGTATAAAACAGGGCCTCTGCCCTACCTCATCAGACACTTGCTGGAGAAGAAACCTGAACCAGAAACTACATCCTGCCAAGAAGAACTGCCTGGCTGCTCAAAGGACTCACCTGTCTGCTTTTCTACAAAGGACTGCTGCCTTGCTGTTGGCCTGCTGCCTTGCTGTTGGCCTGCTGCCTTGCTGAACTCTTGCCTGGCTGTAAAAGTGCTCTCCAAGGGCTTGGAAAGAGCTTGCCTCCTGTTCCCTGAAGTCTCAGGACCAAAAAGACTTCACTCTTCCTCTTGGACGCTCCGTGCGCCAAACTTTTCGACGCACAGCTTGTTCCGCGGCAAGAAAAACGCCGCACACCGACGCTGATCAACGCGACGCCTTTGGGACGACCAAAACTTTGACGCACGGCCTCGCAAGGACAACGCCGCCCGACTTCCCGGGAGAAATCGACGCAACGCCTGCCGTGAGATCAAAACTTTGACGCACGGCCTCGCAAGGACAACGCCGCCCGACTCCGCAGGAGAAATCGACGCGACGCCTGCCGTGAGATCAAAACTTTGACGCACGGCCTCGCAAGGACAACGCCGCCCGACTCCGCAGGAGAAATCGACACGACGCCTGGCGTGAGATCGAAACTTCGACGCGCAGCCCCGCAGAACGACGCGCAGCCGGAATACAAGCAGGAAAATCCACGCACAGACCCGGGACATCTGGTAATCCCCGCGACCCACAGAAAGAGACTGTCCGCGCGCCAGAAAACGACGCCCGACTTCCCCGCGTGGAAAATAACGACGCAAGTCCGTGTGTGCTGGGGAGAAATCGACGCACACACCCTTTTTCCACGCACCTCTTCCTTTGTGGCCCTCTGAGGAGATTTTCCACCAGAAACCAGGTACTTTGTGTTTGAAAGAGACTCTGTTTACTTTCTAAAGACTTAAGACACTTTATATCACTTTTCAGTGATATCTTTACAAATTCATATTGCAACTTTGATCGTTTTGACCTGAAGATACCCAGATAAATATTATATATTTTTCTAAATACTGTGTGGTGTATTTTTGTGGTGTTATGCTATGGTGTTGTATGATTTATTGCACAAATGCTTTACACATTGCCTTCTAAGTTAAGCCTGACTGCTCGTGCCAAGCTACCGGAGGGTGAGCACAGGCTGATTTTGGATTGTGTGTGACTTACCCTGACTAGAGTGAGGGTTCTTGCTTGGACAGAGGGCAACCTAACTGCCAACCAAAAACCCCATTTCTAACACTAAGCATATCTTAAACATGTTGAATGATGTACACTGGGAACAGGGTATGATGCTAGTTATCATGAATGCTGTTTCACTATATACCAACATTATCCATGAACATGGCGTTAGTGCATTATGACATTTTCTGAATTAAAGCCCAGTTGAGCTTCTGCAACATAGTAATATGCTTCTCACTATGCCACAACTAATTCTTAAGAATAATATATTTTTATTTAATCGTATTTGGTACAAGCAACTTCGCAGCACGTCAATGGGTTCCAGAATTGTACCTTCTTTAGTAAACCTCTTCATGGGGTGGCTTGAGGAGGTGCATGTCTGGGGCCTTGAGAGTGTAATGAGGAGTCATAACATGTATTATTGGGGCTGTTACATTGATGACTGCTTTGTGGTATGGACCGGTGATTCAGAGTAACTGAAGCAATTTATTGAGTATTTGACCTCTAATGTGCATAAAATGTCATTTGTATATGAATATGGTTATGATGAAATTGTGTTCGTAGATCTAGAACTATTCATCAAAGATGGTCAAACACACATCACAATGTACAGGAAAAAGTCCTCATGTAATGCCTTATTACGTGCGTCAAGCTCACACTCTAAGTCACAAATTAACTCTATCCTATTTGGGGAGATGTTGAGCGCAAGACGTAATCGTGGTGAGGAACTGGTGTTCAAACAAACATTATTTGATATTGAGCAGAGATCCTGATATGAGGATTCAATAAGGATGTGATAAAAAAGCAAGTGTGAGAACATGTACCCTTGAACAAAAGAGTACACTAGTGGACAGAAGACGAAACCAGAAACAACAGTGTAAATGTATTAGATTTGTTACTAATTTTAATCCTATGTCTAGCAAGGTTTATAACATTTTACGGAAACACTGGTATTTGTTAGCTAAAGATAAGGACTTGCAACTGAATCTGGAACCGTAGCCTAACATTACATTTCGGAAGGTTAGGATGTTATGCAATATTATTACTCCTAGGTAACCTGTGCCCCGGATACAAGAATCAATGTTTTCACAATAAACTTAATGATTTTATAAATGTGGCCAGTGTACCATGTGTAGATGGACCATAGATAGACTAACTAAATTTCATATCCCAATCTCTGTGAACATGTAATACAGACCCATATTGATTGTGGGACTCAATATGAGGTGTGTGTAAATATATACAAATGCAAAACGGTGGATGAGGGGAGTAACATCAGACTACTTAGAGATGACATAGCTGAACACTTTAGGGCATTAAATCAACAAGATGTGAAATACACTATAGTACTACATACTTAGGAATGTGTGTCCCAAGATGTACACCTTACTTTCAAATTTAATGGCATTGATGTAGTGAAAAGTGATGTAAGGGGTGGTAATTGTGAACTGAAACTACAGCAATGTAAAGCATGTTGGATTATGCGGTTACATTCTGTACAAAGTGCATTTAATACTGACTATGAGGTGCAGTATTTTCTTGGGAAATTATTTGATTTAGCATTGCGGGCCTCTGCAATGTATCATGCTTGATTTAAACTGATTGAATATAGATTGTGAAATGATAACCATGCCTTGATATGGAGAATTAAAAATATGTATTTCTTTTTGTTTCTTCACATGGTTTGGGGCTTAATGTGAAAGGTTTTACAATTCTATGCTATTACCTTTCTTTTCCTCCCTTTTTGCTATTATTTGTGTATGTGGTGACATTTGATGCTATTTGGCTACCAGTATAATAGAGTTATAATAAGGACATGTCTGACTTTGAGTCTTTCTAGTGTGTACATAAAATGTAGACTTTTTTACTTTTTCATTTCAGTGTTTCAGAATTATACTTTTTGGAGCGATTCTAGACTCCTAAGTATGGCTATTGTTTTATGTAGAAATCATGCACTATATTGTATAACAGCTATATTAGAATAATGTCAGTAGAAAGATTGCATACCTGTGCTGTGATTAACTGAAATTGACAATTGAGTGCAATACCTAAGTTGTTAAATACTTTAGGTTCATGAAGTAGAGACTTAAGATGTTGCGGTTGGTTACTGATGATAACTCTAACATGTTTTTTTTCAAATTATGATACACTACCACTTGTGTGGACACATTTTGGTTTTGATATCATTTATTGGCTGCTATACTCCCAGGGAGGGAATGGAATTTGGATTATTTTATTTTTGTTTATTGAAATTCTTTGGTTTGAACTTTGATTTTACTTTTTGAATACTATGGCCCACATTATGACATTGGTGTTAAATCCCGCTTACCTCCACGCTGACAGACGCCAACATACCGCCATGGATATCCGTTCACCATCTTATGACACATACACACCAATCCGACAGAATACTGCCACATACGCAAATCCGCCAGACCAGAGGTCAGTGCTAAAGTGGTGATACCAACACGCATACCGTTATGCCAACAAAACAATGCCCATCACATTATGACCCACGAATCACCATGGCAGACATTCAATGGCAGTAAACAATTGGTGGTACATACCACCGCGCTCAGAAAGGACACCCGCATACAAAACAACACTACCTTGGCCAATACCAAAAACACACACCTGACCCCCATACACACACCACACCTGCACACCCACACCACTATAAAACACACAATACCCAAAACCCCTTACTCACGGCAGTTGCTACCAGGAGACTGAGAAGAAAACACAGAGACAACTAGACACACACTCCACTCACAACCATACATCCCTCACGCTCTCCACATTACAAACCCCACCACATTACTCAACACAAACTCACCAACACACACCACAGAACACCCGTGGCACCACAAAGGCACCCCTGTTTCAATTAGGAGGAGTTAAGGGTCACGGTGGAGGAAATTGTCAGGGTAGACCCACAGCTCTTTGGAGCACAGGTACAGCATATTTCCATTGCTAGGAAGATGGAGCTATGGCAGAGAATCGTGGACAAGGTGAACGCAGTGAGACAGCACCCAGTAACAAGGGACGACATTAGGAAGAGATGGAACGACCTGCGGGGGAAGGTACGTTCCATTGCAGCAAGACACCAGCTCGCCATACAGAGGACTGGTGGTGGACCCCCACCTCCTCCCCCACAGCTCACAGCACGGGAGGAGCAAGTCTTGGCAATACTGCATCCTGAGGGACTTGCTGCAGTAGCCGGAGGACTGGACACTGGTAAGTCAACATTTACTACCTATCACGTCCCCATACCTGCATGTCATCTCATATCAGGAATCCCCAAGGTGCCTCCTGCATTATCTGTCAGCATCCCCAGGGATTAGGGTTAAATCATGTCTCTGTTCCTGGTTAAACCTTCATGTTTCTAAGTAAACATAATGTGCTGTGTTACACAATTGGTTTTATCAATGCTTGTTTTACCAATGCTTGTTTGCTAATGTGAGCAGGTGTAGACATGTGCTTCTAACTGGGTGTGGTTTAGACATGTGCTTTTAATTGGGTGGTGACTAATCCACATGTGGAAACTCAACTGCTTTCCTGATTGGCTATAAATAGCAGAGTGAAGCATGCCTCCCTGCTTGGCTTTGCTTTGCTTCCTGATCTCAGCATTTGATTTGGCAGCTCAGCCACTGCTGTCATCCTCGTATTCATGACTTTTGAGGCAATTCTTTTCTTCGTTCCTGTACCAGCTGACACCAGGCATTCCTCTAGCACTCCGGAAAAGACTGCAGCTAAGTGACAAGTATTCTCCAGGGAGTTTGTTCTTTGAGCGCCTCGCTTTCCTAGAACAGCTGGTGTATTTCAGACCTCGTTTTGGCAGAGTGCTTATCTTGAAGAGACAAATTCATTTCTGAACATTCTACATTATTATTGTAGTTACTTGCCTAAATGTGCTTCAGGAATTCTGCTTGAGCTCAAGTACTACAAAAAGTGACAGTGCAATTTTAAAAGAGCATTTACGTGACTTTTCTTTCTCTAATAGCATAAAACTTGGATTTAAATTGTGTCATTCATGCCTGTGTTTCAGGTTTGAGGAATTTGCTTTTGAAGGGTTTTTCACATACACAGTGAAACCAAACCAAACTGTGCCACCCTAACTGTTTGAACCCAGAGTGGACATTTGTATTTCTTGGATTGTTTTTGTTCCTTTTAGTTTAACCCTGTGCATGCAGGAAAGTTACATGTGATGTAATTAATGCCCTTGTTTGTCTTTCTTGTGCATGATAAGTGCAACCACAGGTCTAATTGTAGTGTGCAACAGTGAATCTCTGTGAAGCAGGCCCTAGTGTCGCAGTACTAGTTGTTATGGTACTCAGTTTAGGGTTTTGGTAATGAAGTGTTAGTAATTGTGCCAACAGTTATTATTATCTAAGAAAAGTGCTGGAGCATCCCGGTGTTCTACCGCTCCCGTGCCCATATCAGAAAGAGAGATTCAGTTTCAAGGAAATTAAGTGCACTAACTCTACTATCACTCTGTCGACAACAACCTGCCCCCCGAAGATACAGGGTGCCTAGATAGACCGGCTAGACGTGGCAGTGTTTTGTCTCTTTCTCTTCCACTCCCCCTTTCCTTTTGGGACACCTTCGGGGGTTTCTCTGTCCACCAGGAAGTGCTGAGAGGTCTTCCAGGAGGTTGGGGGCATACCATCGCCCCTGCAGACATCCTGCTTTTCAGGTGAGTGGCCCATCTGGACATCTCACACCCTCACCCTCACTCCCATCACTCCACTCCATTCCACACACTACACCTGCACATATGACCAACCCCAATACCAAGCCCTGCATGCCATACCAATGCATGGATACCACTCCCATCCCCGCATGGACACCCATCACCAAAGCATGCACAGCATAGGGAAACTAACATACACACAATACATCACTATACACAAGCAAAAACTGGCAGGGCAACACCAACAATAGAGGGGAAGCCAGGAATGTACAAATGTCATACACACAAAGCATAATGCATCATTTACATCCCCATAGGTACCCCAGCCAATGTCAATGGAGAGGAGGCGCCAACACTATCCAGTCCCCCAACAGAAGATGCCTTCAGTGATGACAGTAACTCTGGACTTCAGGATCTGGAGGACCTACCTGGTCCATCAGGGACCAGTGTACAGCTGGTCACCAAAGGACAATCACAGTCCACCAAAGAGCCTCCCCCATCAGGATCCAACACCACAGCACTCACCCAGCGTACCCACACCTCTGTTCCCAGGACACATCAATCAGCAGTGTGCCCACCTGTACAGGGCAGCTTTCACTTGTGTAAGTTGGTATGTGGTGGGATAGCTGATTCTCTCTAGTGTGCATGCGTTTGTGATCAGTGTCCATGCAGGGCTGTGAGTGGTGTCCATGCATTGTTATGGCATGCAGGGCTAGGCATTGGGATGAGTGAGATGTGATGGTGGGGGGGTGGAACGTGGTGGAGTGATGTGCGTGAGGGTACGGGTGAGGGTGGGGGTATGTGATGGCATGCAGGTAGGGGGGTGATAGTAGTAAAGAGTTGACTCACCAGAGTCCAGTCCTCCTCGTACTCCGGCCAGGCCCTCAGGATGCATGATTGCCAAGACTTGCTCCTCCCATGCTGTGAGTTGCGGGGAGGAAGTGGGGGTCCACTGCCAGTCCTCTGTACAGTGAGTTGGTGTCTTGCTGCAATGGAACATACCTTCCCCCATAGGTCATTCCACCTCTTTCTGATGTCTTCCCTAGTTCTTGGGTGCTGTCCCACGGCATTGACCCTGTCCACGATTCTCCGCCATAGCTCAATCTTCCTAGCTATTGAAATCTGCTGCACCTGTGCTCCAAATAGCTGAGGCTCTACCCTGATGATTTCCTCCACCATGACCCTTAGCTCCTCCTATGTGAATCGTGGGTGTCTTTGTGGTGCTGTGGGTGTTGTGTGAGGTGTGTAGGTGAGGGTGTGTAGGGTAATGTGTTGGAGTGTGTGCTGTGGTGTGCGTGGGTGGTGTACAGGTGTAGGTAGTGTACAGCTCTGGTTGTGTCTGTGGTCTTGCTGTCTCTCTTGTGGCAATTGTTTGTAATGGTAAAGGGTTGTGGGTAATGTGGGTGTGTGTCTTATAGTGGTGTGAGTGGGTGTGTGTGGTGTATGTATGGGTGTCAGGTGTGTGTTGTTTGAATTGGCCAATGTGGTGTTGTTTTGTTTGTGTGTGTGTATTTTGAGCGCGGCGGTATGTACCGCCAATGGTTTACCGCCATTGAATGTCCGCTGTGGCGATTTGTGGGTCATAATGTGGTGGGCGTTGTTCTGTTGGTGTAGTGGTATCGGTTTTGATACCATCAGTTTATCACTGACCTTTGGGCTGGCGGAATTGTGTATGTGGCTGAATAGTGATGCATTGGTGTGTGTGTGTCATAATATGGTGAACGGATATCCGCGGCTGCGGCAGTAAGTTGGCGGCAGTCAGCGTGGCAGTAAGTGGGATTTCCCGCCAATGTCATAATGAGGGCCATAGTGTTTTTTTATAATTAGGTTTGGGCAGTTACCTGTGCAAAGCCGTTAACCACGGCAACCCTAAAGTCTACAAAGGAATTAGAGCAAAATTTGTGAGGCTTGAAAAGTTAAAGAAGTTGGAAAAGTCTAAATGGTGCTCCGGGATAACTCTTAAGCAATATTTGCATTTGAACAGGATCCTAAGGGGTCTTTGATCATAGATTTTTGCAACATGTGATGATTTGGAAGAAGACCTACTATGATGCTGGGAGAAGGAGCTCACAAGTAACTCTTTTAACATGATGGATATCTTGATACAAAATGCAGAAAGAAAGGTTGCTAAATTATGATAGGAAATTAGCACTATAGAAAACAAGATGGGGAGCAAGAGGAAATGGAACCACCAAACGAAAGAATGGGTTTGCAAATGAGATCTTTGAGCAGAACCAAACAGCATTTGGCAATATGACGTCTGATGTTAATGTTATGAATTTGTCTAGTAAATGCTTAATGACTGAATTGTGTACTTTGTTAAAAAAGGTTAAGAGCTTTTGCCCTACCATGACTTGTGGCACTAATGATCTTAAGACAAATCTATATATATTTATTAGACAATTAAACTGCTTCTCTACAAGTTCACTGAGCAATAGTTCTACTGTGAATGAAACTGTATTAAGTGACAGGTCTATTCAGGACATACATGATATGATGATGTCATTGTCCATTACAGAATTTGAATTAGATACAGCTACTGTACATTAAGTGTTGAGTGACCTTGAATTGTTCACAAACTTAACTCAAGACAGTGGCTTCAAGCAAAAATCAAGGTGGACACCGTAACTTTCTAGTGGCATAATGTGAATCTTTTTTTACAAAGTTGTACTTTCTGAAATTGGCAAATGGGAAACTGTTCCCCATTTTAAATGTTGGGACACCATAGAGATAATTTGACCAGAAAATAATTAGTGGCTTTTAAAGATTTGCTTCAGAATATTAATATTAGCAAGGCAGACAAGAGAGGAAGCACAGTAATTATGAATAAGATTGACTCTGGCAATTAAATTCTTGGTCAACCTTATGATTCCTCTTGTTACCTCAAAATGAGTTATAATCCTGTTGTTGAGGTGTCTAAACTCATGAATACAAAATTGAAATACTGGCATGAATTAGGATTATTCAGTGGTAATGAATATTATTATATGTTGCCCGGTTGTCCTAGATATCAGTGGTTACATAAATTATCAAAAATACACAAAACTCTAACATTTCCTCCTGGTAGACCCCTTATATCGGGTGTGGGTGGACTGGCCAAAAGGATCTCTGAATTTTTATATTTTTTGCACCCTTTTGTATCAAACTTACCATCATACATATGTGATACTAAGCATATCTTAAACTTGCTGAATGATGAATCATGGGAACATGGTATGATATTAGTTACCATAGATGTGGTTTCAATGTATGCCAACAGAATCCTGTGGAAAATATATTGGTTTTGATATCATTTATTGACTGCTATACTCCATGGAGGAACTGGAATTCAAATTATTTAATTTTGGTTATTAATGTTGCTTCGTTGGAACTTTGATTTCACTTTTGGTAAATTAAACACATTTTTGGATGCTATGTGCCTGATTTAGATTTCAGCAGCGGGGTTACTCCATCACAACAGTGACAGATACCCCACCTGGCAAAATATAAATCCCATTGCTTCCTATGGGATTTAGATTTCGGTGGATTGGATATCTGTCACTGTTGTGACAGAGTAACCGCTCTGCTGATATCTAAATAGGCCTTAAATTAATTCGGAACCTATTTACAGAGAGTGCATGAGGGGCTAGGAGTCTTTTTTTGTTGATTTTGGGATAAAAGTATTGTGGGGCCAGACGATATTTATGCTCATAAATGAAATATGTTATAGTCACTCTTTCAAGATAGCTGTCATCATTTTTATTGGGAAACTGTGCAGTTTGGAACTGAGATCTGTCTTCTGTTTTTATTATCAAGGTGTTGGATCAGCTTTCTACTAACGATTTTGGAATAAACAGGTTTATATAGGGATACAAACATGGCACTCAAATTACACGCCAATTGTAAACATGAGGTTTTGGAGTACTCTACTCTGTGCTGAATTTGCTGCAGTAGAAGTCCTAAATAAGTTGATAATAGCAGCTTTGGTTTTGATTAGACTGTGTTAGTTTCTTGTTCTTTTCGATATGGTATTGAATTTATATTTTAACTTTATTATTTAAATTATTTTGCATTTATGCTTGGAATAGAATTTGTATTTCGAGAATTGTCATGATTTTGATGTGTATGTGATTAGGAAAGGTTGTGTGTGATTTATTACTTGTGACATGAGGGACTGAGCACCTATTCATTTGGCTAAATATGGAGCATGGGATGTGAGGAATGGATATAATATCAGCATTACTTTTACAGGATAAGCTTACCTGCCATGCTCGTGTGATGCATTGGCTCTCTAAATAATTTAAGAAGCTGTATTTGGAACTTGCTGAATGATGAATCATGGGAACATGGTATGATATTAGTTACCATGATTGTGGTTTCACTGTATACCAACAGAATACAGAACATGGCAAGAGTGCATCACAACATTGTCTGAACAAAAGACCAGTAGAGCTTCTGGAACATACTGAGATGCTTCTTACTATGTAACAGCTAATTTTTGAGAATAATGTATTTTTGTTTAATGGTATATGGTGCAAGCAACTTTGCGGTATGGCGATGGGTTCCAGATTTGCACCTTCTTTTGCAAGATGTTTTTGTTGGTTACAGACGGTAACTTTATCATGGTTTATTCGTAATATGATACATTACTACTCATGTGGAAAATATATTGGTTTTGATATCATTTATTGACTGCTATACTCCATGGAGGAACTGGAATTCTAATTATTTAATTTTGGTTTTTAATGTTGCTTCGGTAGAACTTCGGTTTCACTTTTGGTAAATTAAACACATTTTTGGATGCTATGTGCCTGATTTAGATTTCAGCAGCGGGGTTACTCCATCACAACAGTGACAGATACCCCACCTGGCAAAATATAAATCCCATTGCTTCCTATGGGATTTAGATTTCTGTGGATTGTATATCCGTCACTGTTGTGACAGAGTAACCGCTCTGCTGATATCTAAACGAGGCCTTAAATTCATTTGGAACCTATTTACAGAGAGTGCATGAGGGACTAGGAGTCTTTTTTTGTTGATTTTGGGATAAAAGTATTGTGGGGCCAGACGATATTTATGCTCATAAATGAAATATGTTATAGTCACTCTTTCAAGATAGCTGTCATCATTTTTATTGGGAAACTGTGCAGTTTGGAACTGAGATCTGTCTTCTGTTTTTATTATCAAGGTGTTGGATCAGCTTTCTACTAACGATTTTGGAATAAACAGGTTTATATAGGGATACAAACATGGCACTCAAATTACACGCCAATTGTACACATGAGGTTTTGGAGTACTCTACTCTGTGCTGAATTTGCTGCAGTAGAAGTCCTAAATAAGTTGATAATAGCAGCTTTGGTTTTTATTAGACTGTGTTAGTTTCTTGTTCTTTTCGATATGGTATAGAATGTATATTTTAACTTTATTATTGAAATTATTTTGCATTTACGCTTGGAATAGAATTTGTATTTCGAGAATTGTCATGATTTTTATGTGTACGTGATTAGGAAAGGTTGTGTGTGATTTATTGCTTGTGACATGAGGGACTGAGTACCTATTCATTTGGCTAAATATGGAGTATGAGATGTGAGGAATGGATATAATATCAGCATTACTTTTACAGGATAAGCTTACCTGGCATGCTCGTGTGACGCATTGGCTCTCTAAATAAATTAAGAAGCTGTATTTGGAACTATGGATTGCAAATGGGAGGATTGATTATATAACTTTACTTGTATTGGATTTCAAAATTGAAAGACATGGATTAGCAAACCTTTTTGTGATAGCTAATGAGTATAGTTTGTTTTATTGGATGCTGACTGTTTCTGAACTAAGTTTATGAGTGTGACTTTTTTTTAGGAATTTGACTCATCTATTTGGTATTGAGTTTTCTGACACCATTATGGTGATATATTGTTGTTGGTAAGATATTTGACTTGTTGTCTGATGTGACATAAGGTGTATATAAGTTACAACTATTTCTGGATTTCTTGAGCTTTAGAGCACTGTTGTTTTGGACTTTTCACAATGGAGTTGCTAAATGGTGGAGGGAACTACTCTGTTTTTATTTATTGGAGTAACACTGGTTATTTTATTTGAGTTACATGTGGAGGATTGTAGTGTACATATTTCATAAATTGAACTGTATTTGTTATGACACTGATTGTTTGTTAATGGATAAAATATATAAATTACTGCCTTTATCTAAGGCTGAAATAATGGGTTTTGTTTGTAGCTCTGACGGAGTTGTTGATAACCATGCCGCAGTGACAAATCACTTGTTGGCTACATGTTCTGTCTGGATTGATTGAAGAATGTGAAGACTAAGAATAAAGAAACCTTTTTGATCATATGGACAATTTATACTGATTAATATAACTTTGGTTGCTTGGGGGTTATTAAATATCTTTGTTGGTGTGCCTGGAGAATTACAAGTGCCACTCTTCTTCTTGCTGATGCAGTTGGGGTTTCCTAATGGGAAAACAGAGAATACCATAGTACTTCTGGATAGTGGGTCCCAAGGCTTATTTCTGTATGAAGGTCATGCTCAGAAATAGAATATTCTGTAATTTTTAAGGAGATTCCAGAATACGTTTGGACAGTGGATGGAACACCTCTGGTTTCTGGACCGGTTAAGGAGATGGCGGCTCCTTTGAAGCTTCTCCAAATCATAGTCTGATCCTAGGAGTGCCATGGTTGGTTTGTAACAACCCATGCATGAATTGGGCAATCAGAACCATTTGCCATTTGTCTTCTCACTTTAATAATAAGTCTTGTTTTGTGTCTGAAGATTATTAGACCCCCCAGGAGGTTCCCAAAAACCCAGTGACAGAGTCTAGTATACTCTAATAGAACAGCCAAATGGAATGCCTTAATTAAGGTCTCAAACAGTTTCTCCAGTGCTTTTGTAATTCTACTGACTGGTCTACCTTTCTATCTATGGCTGTGTTTTCTTACAATAATTCTGTCAATAGTGACACAAAATCTTCACTTTTTTTGTCAGTATAGTCTTCATCCTATAGCCTTTCATTTGGGCCCCAAAGGTTCTTTCTTGGTTCCTGCATCTGCTAGTTATTTTTTGTCAGTTAAAGGCTGTCGGCAAAGGATTTTTGGTTAATTTAGAAGACTCTAAGAAGAAAGTGAAATCTTCCACTGATGACCAATGAAAGCCTCATCTTGATTATAAGGATGGGGATAAGGTTTGGCTATCTTCTATATTTTTGCCTGCTCATCTTTCCCTGAACAAGTTCAAGCCTCAATTTTATGGGCCTTTCAAGACTGTCAAACTCATTAATACATTTGCCTTCAGTGCTCAGTTACCACTGAATTGGAAGGTTAATGCTATATTTCATTCATCTCAGTTGAAACTTTATTGGAGAGATCATTTTTGACTGCTCTCTTCAAGATCTCCTCTGATTTTGGTTAACAATGTGCTTGCATTTCAAGACTAAGACATCTGTGATTCTGACTTCCTTAGCATGAGACATCAATTCTTAATTCACTGGAAGGGTTATCCCTTACCTAGTGAGAGATCCTTAGAGGATGCTTCTTCTGTTCACACTCCATTCTGATTCATCAGTCCTTTAAGTGGTTTCCAGACAAGCCCGGAGCTTTAGGAGGGGGGTCGTACTGTTGCACAGGCATCATGCCCAATGGCAGCTCCCGACTTGATCTCAGGTGTGCGGGACACACAGCTTCAGAAGAGCGTTTTGGGCCAGTTTGCTGCCAGCGGGATGCAGCACATGGCTGTTAGTCTTACCTTGTGCCAACCTACCCGCCACTCTCTTGCCCTTCTTCCTGGGGAGTGGAGGGCCATCCTGCTTTAAGTTCTCTTTCTGGAATATATCCAGTGTTTTCCAAAATAGCCAACTTACATTTAGTTGCTATGGAGTGGTTCCCATTCCAATATGACTAAGCTCTCTTAATTGTGATGTTTCTCCTGTCTTTAGGGTTTGAAGCCAGCTGCTCTGTTTCTCCTTGTTTCACAACACTTCTTGCCCCCTGTTGGTGTGTTTACTTGCTCATATCAGTTTTAGGATTTCCTGGTTGTTCAGCCATATAGTTCCAGCTTCTGGCATTTCCTACATATCCTGAAGTGTACTGCCCCTTGGGCTCGAGCCTCCTGTCCTTGGGTTTCTACTGTTGCTGGAGCCGTGCTGTCAACTAGGAGTTTTTATTGCCTCCAGGCTTTTTGCTCCATCCGGGCTCATTCTGGAAGGCAGCTTATGCTTAGGTGCCTTATTATGTCGGCAGCATTGTGGCTACTGGAAGGGGTCACCCTTAACTTTGGCAGACCAATAATATAAATACATAGGCTTGTTGACCTCCCTACTGTCAAAGATTTCTCACTATGCATGAGGTTCACTAGCATACATGTGAAGTTCTATGTCTCCACCTTTCTTATCTTTTATGTAATGAGATATCATCCCGGAGTGCGAAAACGATAACGGAAAGTGGCCTGTAAATAAAGTGAGAGTAAAACAGTTTAGCGGTTGAGGTCATACAAGGGGTTGAGAGAATGTACAGTAAAATGTTGTTTTGACATATGCAGCAAGTGACAACGTTTTGAAGGTGTGTTTAAAGATGTTGAAGCTGGTGATGACAAAGGGCAAACTTGTGGGTGAATAAAGAGTTATATGTAGTAGAGCTGGTGGACTATTTGATTCCAAATACATTTATTGTAAAGCTCACTGATTACTTATTTAAATGGTGTGAAGTGGAAAGTGTGCCATAGCTGGG
Source organism: Pleurodeles waltl (assembly GCF_031143425.1). NCBI lineage: Eukaryota > Metazoa > Chordata > Amphibia > Caudata > Salamandridae > Pleurodeles > Pleurodeles waltl. The sequence continues at coordinate 125,374,009 of NC_090436.1, read as the reverse complement.
AAATGAGGAGATTATTCCGCTGCTTCAGTAATTGTCCTTAAAAAATGAAATGCTACAATGTATATTGAATGATCATCCAATAGATTTGGGCTCGAAATGTATGGATGTTTTCTTAAAAGACACGACAGATCATTGTGGTGTTGCATTGTATAATCCAATGGCAAATGGACTAAGAACAAAAGACAACTTCTTGGGAATGTACACTATACAATTACTTTAAAGGAACTAGAGCACAGAAGATAGTATGGGCATTGCAGACAATCGTGCTTGGAGCAAGCATCTGGGTCATTTACTGTGATGCAGGGGAGATATATAAACTTGGACGTTCCTACATTGCTAAAGGGTAAGCTCATATTTACAGGAATCAGTAGATGTATATGAGAAGATGCGGAAAGGTCCGGGATGTTCATTGACATTCTGGTAGTTGATGCAGTCTCCGCCACAAAGGACAGAGGATCAAAAGTGAGCGGATAGAGCAATCGGTGTTGCATGTACACTTGTCAAAGTAAGAATAATACGTGCTTGGTGAGGGTGGAGAAACCTGGAGCATGGAAAGGATGTCAATATTGCTGAAAAACAGATGGGATGAGTGTGCTACCCTTCATATAGGGCCCGAATTTGGAGGCAGAAAGAGAGGAACAGCGGGGAGGGAGCAACATCACTATTGACATTCTGGAGCAGGTCCTTCTTCCCTTTCGAAAATCGGCATGAAAGGGCCAAAATGCCAATTTATAGGAGGAAACAACTGCTTATTGTGCGGCGGTACCTACAAAATGCAAACATTCCACATGACTGATTTGTTGATTTGAAGGCCGATGGCCCTGCAGCAGCCTTTAATGTAATTGGAATATGTTTCTAATTAAATACAAAAACAAAATATTATTGTGAAAAATATTTCCAGTGAAATGTGCCACGGTAACATTATCACCCATCGAAGGGGCATGTATGGGATATGAAAGTTTTACTAGCACCCACACCCCCTCCCTAAAACTACCCAGAAGGGGTTTATGGGATCGAGCACTTTATAAAATATGTGTTGAGCAATATCAAATGGATTGCAGCTCCTAATTTTAGTAACCTTCCTCACAAACACTCACTGTTCAGTTCTGACGAAGACGAGATGTTATCCCTTGGGTGTCACTGCAGTATCACTACAGTGAGCGTTGTTGCTTTATTTTTAAAAGGAAATAACTGTATATTGTTCTTCATCTTTTCTGAGATGCCGAATTCCAGTGCTTGGAATCCTACACGTCCATGGTTAATTTCAGATGCAAAGGTTGATTAAATCCGACTTCTGCAATGAAAGGCTGTGAACAATTATTATTCAGAAAAAGCCTGCTGTTTAGCCAAAGAGCGAACATAGCAATCCGGTACTTGATGTGCTTGTGATAAATGTTCGCATGACAAGGTTATTTGGCGTAGAGAACCTGGAGTGGTTGCCATAGCAACCCGTTCACAATGCTCATAAATCTGATGAGTAGTTATCCTTGCTGTGAATGCAAAAAATAAAAAAGAGAAATACAAAGCTAAGCCGAACAGTTAAATTTTCAGCTGTGTCTGAAAAAAGGATGGCTTCTATGTAATAGCCTTTTCTACATCCTACTACAATATCTTTTTGAAAAGATAATCTGAGATAAAATATCCTCTTGGAGGTCAATGCAACCTTTTAGTTACATGATTTTGTTACAGTGAAGAACTTAGGCAAAAAAGAGAACAACAGAAATGGCAGGTTTCATGTATGGCTCTTTTTATGTTTGTAATAAATGCCTAATTTCATAGAAAGGGACTTATATTTTACAATTTAGGTGATCAAAAATGCGTATTTAACTTTGTTACTTAGAATAATCCCTGTTCAATACTTTTGGGTAACATAAGACAGGTAAATCTTTCTATGATAACAGAACTATAGGATTCATCAGAAGTTTGACAGATAGAGGGCATCTACTTACTAAACTTTGCGGTTTTGCTGGTCTCTATACAAGTGAGATAATTGTTGAGTTTATACTGATGGAGCCTCAGCTGGCTCCTCCTAAATAAATCATCCTTTTCCAGGAGGTGCATTGTGTTAGCAAGAAAACTTGGTATCACTCAGGTACTACACAAGCTATTTGTTTTATGTTAGAAATCCAGGTTGCAGTCATACCCTGATAGCTCCAGCCTAAGCCCCATCCTCCATCTATTTGTCCAGCTGGCAAGCTTTGTTCCAGTACATAAACAGCAGCATGTTTTATCTTATACTCAAAGAATATTCTACACCTTGCTTACCATGTCACCACAAAATCCCCTTTCCTTACACAAAGGACAGCACAGTCATGCAGCATCAATACATCATCTTACTATCTTACACAAAGGACACACCAGATGTCATATTATGTCATTGTCTACAACCAACATAAACACTCCCACATGAGTAACATCTTCAGACACCCTCTTGTACACACAAAAGTGCTGTCTCACACTCCATTACCCCTAAAACTAAGTCACACTAGATGGCTAAACCAATATGACTTAGGGCCTGGTAGTGAGACAGGCAGCCGGGGGCGGTTGAGAAGATTCCATCAAGAGAGCTACCTGACGACCACCGCATCACAACATCCCCATGGGGTTGGGGGTGCAGTCAGTGTAGGTGACATTGGCACCGCCTGTAAGAGAGTGCCAACACCAATGTCAGCTGCACTCACTGCACAGTCAGTAAGTCGGGTGCACTATTGCCATGCACCATGTCATGCATGGCAGCCAGTGCATGCATCGACAGTGCTGGCAGGTGAGCCAGTACAATGCCCAGGACAAGGGCATATTCTTCCTGGGGCCCCTCCTGTGTCCCTTCCCTGCCTTTCCACTGACTTTTCACAGCAGTATCCCCACCATGAAAAGGTCAGGATACACATGCCGGTGACACTGCGGGCAACGCCTCCATTGTCCGTTCCTGTTCCTACTGCTGTCACCATGTTAGGTCAGGAGTCAGCGGTGGTGACGGTCTTTTTGCAGTCTGACGCTGTCAGAAATAGGGTCTTTGGTTGGCAACTTGAGCAACACAAAAGGATGATGGATGGAGTGCTGAACAATGCAAACACTCACCCCAGTCACAGATCTGGGTTTAATCCATTGTTCTTTTGCTCACCATGTCACCCCAGTTTGGACCCAGCCATGTGCAAATCAGTCTTGACCTTGTTCCTCATGGGAACAGTCCAGCCTGAACTGCCAGGCCAGGTCCTCCCTGGACTGGAAACAAGCATCCTGGGGCTAGTTTCAGGGTATCACCCTTCATCAGCGAGGCTAACTTGAATCCAGTGGCACAGTGAGCACAGAACCCACGTCTGACCATACCCTTCCCACTTAGGGCAACTTTAGCAACACAAAAGGATGATGGACGGAGTGCTGAACAATGCAAAAACTCACCCCCAGTCACAGATCTGGGTTTAATCCATCATTCTTTTGCTCACCATGCCACCCCAGTTTGGACCCAGCCATATGCAAATCAGTCTTGACCCTGTTCCTCATGGGAACAGTCCATCCCGAACTGCCAGGCCGGGTCCATCATTTTATTTTGTTTTGCGGTGTCTTTGGTTGGCAGTCAGATTACCCCCTGTACAAGCAAGGACCCAAACACTAGTCAGGGTAAAGAAGAATCACCCTCAGCTAACCCCCGCTCACCCCCTTGGTAGCTTGGCACGAGCAGTAGGCTTAACTTCAGAGTGCTAAGTGTAAAGTATTTGTACCAACACACACAGTAACTGAATGAAAACACTACAAAATTACACTACTCAGGATTAGAAAAATAGAAAATATGTATCTAAACAAAACTAGACCAAAACAACAGAAATCCACAATACGCAAGTCAAGTTATCAATTAAAAACCAAAAAGAGTCTTCATGTAATTTAAAACAAAACACTAACGCTGTTAGTGTGGCAATGTACCTGGGTGCGTCAAAAATAACTCCGCACAGGCAAGTGTGCATCAAAAAGGGCTTGCAATGCGTCGATATCACTCACGAGCAAGACCATGCGTCGTTTCTCCTTCAGTCGAGTCGTAGTGTGTCGTTTCTTCTCTCCGCAGGAGAGCGATGCATCGATTCGAACCGCACTCTCAGGTCCGGGCAAGCCTTGCGTCGTTTTTACACACCCAGCGATGTTTGCATAGGAAATCCTGCAGCATTATAATCCAAAAACCACGCAGCGCGGGTCGCGATCTCACCAACCTCCATCAGGGATGCTGTGCGTCGTTTCTTCAGCCAAGGGTGTCGACCTTCCGGTCATGTTTCAGACGAGCATCGATTTTCAGCTGCAAAGACGGCGGCGCGTCGATTTTTCAGCCGCAGATCAGGGTCACGTCAATCTTTTCCCGCACGGCTGTAGGTGCGAGGATTTCTCACTCTTGGCCCGCCAGCTTCTCCTTTCATGGTCCAAGGAACTGAATGGGCACCACTTGGCAGAGTAGGAGTATCAGCAGAGGCTTACAGGTGCTGGCAGAGAGAAGTCTTTGCTGTCCCAGAGACTTCAAACAACAGGAGGAAAGCTCTAAATCAAGCTCTTGGAGAGTTCTTCACAAGAAGGAAGGCAACACAAAGTCCAGTCTTTGTCCTCTAGCACAGGCAGAAGCAGCAACTACAGGATAGCTCCACAAAGCACAGTCACAGGCAGGGCAGCCCTTCTTCCTCAGCTCTTCAGCTCTTCTCCAGGCACAGGTACCTCTTGGTTTCCAGAAGTGTTCCAAAGTCTGTGGTTTTGGGTGCCCTTCTTATGCCCATTTTGCCCTTTGAAGTAGGTTTACTTCAAAGAAAAGTATTTTTTGTTTATGAAATCCTGCCTAGCCCAGGCCAGGCCCCAGACACACACCAGGATGTTGGAGACTGCATTGTGTGAGGGCAGGCACAGCCCTTTCAGGTGTGAGTGACCACTCCTCCCCTCCCTCCTAGCACAGATGGCTCATCAGGAAATGCAGACTACACCCAGCTCCCTTTGTGTCACTGTCTAGTAAGAGGTGCAACCAGCCCAACTGTCAAACTGACCCAGACAGGGAATCCACAAACAGGCAGAGTCACAGAAATGGTTTAAGCAAAAAAATGCTCACTTTCTAAAAGTGGCATTTTCAAACACACAATCTTAAAATCAACTTTACTAAAAGATGTATTTTTAAATTGTGAGCTCAGAGACCCTAAACTCCACATGTCTATCCACTCCCAAGGGGAATCTTCTACACTTTAATCATATTTAAAGATAGCCCCCATGTTAACCTATGGGAGGGACAGGCCTTCCAACAGTGAGAAACGAATTTAGCTGTATTTTACTGTCATGACATAGAAAACACGTTACTATATGCCCTACCTTAACCATACACTGCACCTAGCCCTTGGGGTGTGCCTAACATGTAAGAGAAGGGAAGGTTTAGGCCTGGCAAGTGGGTACACTTGCCAAGTCGAATTTACAGTTTAAAACTGTACACACAGACACTGCAGTGGCAGGTCTGAGCCATGTTTACAGAGCTACTAATGTGGGTGGCACAACCAGTGCTGCAGGCCCACTAGTAGCATTTGATTTACAGGCCCTGAGCACCTCTAGTGCACTTTACTAGGGACTTACTACTAAATCAGTTATGCCAATCATGGAGAAACCAATCAACAATACAATTTACAGAGAGAGCATATGCACTTTAGCACTGGTTAGCAGTGGTAGAGTGCTAAGTTTTCTAAAGCCAACAAAAACAGGTCGGAAAAAATAGGAGGAAGGAGGCAAAATGTTTGGGGATGACCCTGCAAAAGGGCAAATTCCAACAGACGCCATCATCGTAATCGGGCAGTCGGCCTGCCGAGGATGCAGTGGTCGGACTGCCAACATTGTTACTGAGGTCCCAAGACTGCTGTACTCATAATTGGGCCCTTAGTCCCAGGCAAAAGAGAGCACCTGAATCTGCACACAGTACCACACCCTCTAGATGTTATACAAACATTGGATGGAACATCTCCGGTTCATAATGATGACAACCTCCAGTATGTGCTGATTGAATGCCTGAAAAAAACCATTCATCAGTGCAGCACCTGTAGCAGTCCACATCAGTAAACCAGCGAGCGTCCTAAGGCAACAGGGAGAGGAAGCTCAAATATACCACACTCTACACTCTCTGAAGCCCCATCAGATCCTCCTACCCATTCACAATGATAGACCACTCCAATACACAGAAGCTGACACACACACTCTTAACACACAAAAAATAGTCACCAATTAACTCTGCCTCCAGCACCACACACTTGTTGAAATGACCCATTCGCACACAGTGATGACTCAGTCCCAGAGCACACAGAGACTTCAAGCCAAAATACTAAAGTGTACCAAACTTACACAGACTTCATTTTGTGACATTAAAGCCCTCTTGCGTACCAATACAAAGCCATAATTCATACCTTACGAAATGGTGTTAGAGCAGGAGTTTTAACAGATAATATTAATGAATATTCATGTATTTTGAGAAATGGATTTGGGTAGAAAATGCAATAATCTAGAGAAAAATAATGCACGCATTTGAAAATGTGCCCACGTGAGTGGTCGTCAATGTTCACGAAGTGTACTTATTAATGCCTTATTTGTATGAAATGTTGAGCTTATGTCTGCAAATGTAGTATTAAATCATATTAAGGGTTATGCATTATGTATTAGCTTTATTAATTGAAATCCTTAAATTAGCGGAGGTCTTGGCCTAGCTGCACGGCCTCATGTTAAGTTGTATTTTTAAACGTTTAATAAAATTCCTGCTTAGAGAACTGAATTGTGATCTTCCATTGTTCTGAACTAATGCGCTCATAGCTAAAAGTATTTCTCATGAGAACTGCTTACTAGATGATGCTGTTCCTGCTGAACGTAACATTGTAGACGTAATGTATGTAAGCCTGACTTTCTCAGGCTAAGACAGAGGACACTGACTGGAGTATAAGCTGCAACAATATTGTTACCTGATGAGCCGGATGATGAGGCAATTACTAAAAGTGCCAATCACATGTGAGCCTTGAACTATTAGAAACTGCAGATTTGAAGTTTTATTGGACAAAGTAGGAACATGCGATCCCTTGATCAATAGGGAATTGGGCAGTAGTTTTAGGAAATCTAACTTAGCCAGACAGCAGCAAGGAAAGACACCGCATTTGCCCATTTTCTTTCTTGCTGAGAGGACCTTAATGAGCATCTTGATATGTGCTTAACTTTAATGCTTAAAAGACTTTGCCTTTTCTAAACTTTGATGCTGAATCCTGATGCCTTGCTGACCAGACTGATATCCCGAGGTCATAGACTGTCACAGCTTGCTGATTCAAACTGAGGATAGGTATACAGGGAGTGCAGAATTATTAGGCAAATGAGTATTTTGACCACATCATCCTCTTTATGCATGTTGTCTTACTCCAAGCTGTATAGGCTCGAAAGCCTACTACCAATTAAGCATATTAGGTGATGTGCATCTCTGTAATGAGAAGGGGTGTGGTCTAATGACATCAACACCCTATATCAGGTGTGCATAATTATTAGGCAACTTCCTTTCCTTTGGCAAAATGGGTCAAAAGAAGGACTTGACAGGCTCAGAAAAGTCCAAAATAGTGAGATATCTTGCAGAGGGATGCAGCACTCTTAAAATTGCAAAGCTTCTAAAGCGTGATCATCGAACAATCAAGCGTTTCATTCAAAATAGTCAACAGGGTCGCAAGAAGCGTGTGGAAAAACCAAGGCGCAAAATAACTGCCCATGAACTGAGAAAAGTCAAGCGTGCAGCTGCCACGATGCCACTTGCCACCAGTTTGGCCATATTTCAGAGCTGCAACATCACTGGAGTGCCCAAAAGCACAAGGTGTGCAATACTCAGAGACATGGCCAAGGTAAGAAAGGCTGAAAGACGACCACCACTGAACAAGACACACAAGCTGAAACGTCAAGACTGGGCCAAGAAATATCTCAAGACTGATTTTTCTAAGGTTTTATGGACTGATGAAATGAGAGTGAGTCTTGATGGGCCAGATGGATGGGCCCGTGGCTGGATTGGTAAAGGGCAGAGAGCTCCAGTCCGACTCAGACGCCAGCAAGGTGGAGGTGGAGTACTGGTTTGGGCTGGTATCATCAAAGATAAGCTTGTGGGGCCTTTTCGGGTTGAGGATGGAGTCAAGCTCAACTCCCAGTCCTACTGCCAGTTCCTGGAAGACACCTTCTTCAAGCAGTGGTACAGGAAGAAGCCTGCATCCTTCAAGAAAAACATGATTTTCATGCAGGGCAATGCTCCATCACACGCGTCCAAGTACTCCACAGCGTGGCTGGCAAGAAAGGGTATAAAAGAAGGAAATCTAATGACATGGCCTCCTTGTTCACCTGATCTGAACCCCATTGAGAACCTGTGGTCCATCATCAAATGTGAGATTTACAAGGAGGGAAAACAGTACACCTCTCTGAACAGTGTCTGGGAGGCTGTGGTTGCTGCTGCACGCAATGTTGATGGTGAACAGATCAAAACACTGACAGAATCCATGGATGGCAGGCTTTTGAGTGTCCTGGCAAAGAAAGGTGGCTATATTGGTCACTGATTTGTTTTTGTTTTGTTTTTGAATGTCAGAAATGTATATTTGTGAATGTTGAGATGTTATATTGGTTTCACTGGTAATAATAAATAATTGAAATGGGTATATATTTGTTTTTTGTTAAGTTGCCTAATAATTATGCACAGTAATAGTCACCTGCACACACAGATATCCCCCTAACATAGCTAAAACTAAAAACAAACTAAAAACTACTTCCAAAAATATTCAGCTTTGATATTAATGAGTTTTTTGGGTTCATTGAGAACATGGTTGTTGTTCAATAATAAAATGAATCCTCAAAAATACAACTTGCCTAATAATTCTGCACTCCCTGTATGGACAACAACGTTGTTTGTTATGTCTTTTTGATTTTCTTTCTAGGTATCAACCATGCTATTTTGATAGAGCCATAGTTAGATATTTTTCCAAATTTGGGTTGACTAAATCATTTTGCATGAAGCCCAACATGCTAATTCTAATCTGGTGTTAGCTAGGATCCTTCACTAATGAAAAACAATATATGTCTTTTCTTTGCTGAATCTAAATGTATGTAATATTGTTTGCGCAGTTGTTCTTATTATTAATTTGCCCAGTGACTTTAGAATGTGTAATAGTTCAAGCCTTGATTGGATTGCACTTCTTTAGATGCTTCAGTCAGCCAGTATTGTTTTTGTATGCTTATCATTTGATTTTAAGATTATTTTACATGACATTAGCATTGTTAATATAAGGAAATAAATATTCTCACTTTTCCATAAAGGTGTGGTTATTCATGACTGAAAGGTCATGGTGTGTGATAATTACTGACTCCAATTGATTACTAATACTATTGATTGTCATTGATTTTTGATTTTGTTGATTGATTATTGATTATTGATTTGTGTGTACTGGATTTTTGGTGGGAACATCCTTTTGCAAGTCAAAAGGTTCATCGACCTATTCGCATTCCCTTGTAAGTTTACTTACCAAGGTGAGGTGCGCCAACAGAGATGGTAGCAGACTGATGGTTCCTCTCCTTAAGAGCCCATCATTGTTGCCCGGTACAAGTTTGTCTCCTTAAGAGCTCATCATAGATGACCAGTACAGGTTGGTTCCGTAAGAGCCTATCATAGAAGTGAACAAGTGATGGTAGTAGAGAAATATAGGGATCAAAAGAGATGGTAGTAGTTTGATTGTCTTGTCTTTTGAGAGTTCATTATTACTGAGATTTGGATTTATTTTTTCAGTGATACAAATTGGAGAGAAAATGTGCCCCTAAGCCCTGAAATGACTTTCCCAGAATCTTGGAGCCCGCTAATGGGTGCTTGAGGATGTTCTTGGCATTCTAGTGATAAGTGTGAATAAAATAGGTTTTGCGCTTGCACAGCTCATGCAAATCGCAGGTGAATTGTGACGTTTGTGAGGGTTTAGGGAGTTTGCGTACTCCAAATGAAGTTGTAGAAGGAGTGTGTGTACTCCGAAGTATGAGAGTAGGGAAGTCGTTGAACTTCACATGTGTGGCACTTTGTGCTCAAATATTGTCCACATGGTTGTTGAAGTACGGACCCTGCATGGTTTAAGACTCCAGAGTATATTGGAAAAGTGTATGAGACACTTGGTTTTTGTTGTAATTTGTCTGGTTTAGTAGGCTGATTGGGTGTAATCAACAAGGCAGAGTGTGAGTCAATAGTGAGTGAAATAACTTTTCAACTGAGATCTGGAGTGTCCTATGTGCACCAGAACAGACCCACTGATCAGTTGAGAATAAAATTTGCGGGTCGTATTTTGCCTGCGATTCTGGAAGACTGAGAAAGAAGGAGTAGCTGTAAGAGCGAAAAGCCATCAGTGAAAAATCCGTAAAGTTTCTGAAGTGATTGTGTTACCTTTCCTGTAGTAAACCGGAAAATTGGGTTTTCATTTTGTTTAGTGCTCCCAATATTTTGCATTAGTTTTGTGTGGATCTAAGGGCCAGATGTAGGTAAGTTGCAAATTGCGACTTGCAATTTGCGAGTCCGAGCGACTCGCAAATTGCAACTCGCAATTTGCTGTGCAGAAAGGCGTCTCAGACACCTTCTGCGACTCGCAATGGGGTCGCAAAGACCCACCTAATTAATATTAATGAGGTGGGTCGCAGTTTGCGACCCCATTGCGAGTCTGGGCACTCACGGGGATGGTGGCCTGCTGGAGACATCAGACCACCATGTCTGTGACTGCTTTTGAATAAAGCAGTTTTTTTTTTTTTCCATCTGCAGCCCGTTTTCCTTAAAGGAAAACGCGCTGCACTTGGAAAAAAATACCGAAACCTTTTGTTTCGTTTTTTTTCAGAGCAGGCAGTGGTCCATAGGACCACTACCTGCTCTGAAAAAATATTTTTGTGATCATTCACAAAGGAGAAGGGGTCCCATGGGGACCCCTTCCCGTTTGCGAATGAGTTACCAGCCACTTCAAGTGGATGGTATCGCGTTGCGAGTCGCAAATAGGAAGGGAACACCCCTTCCTATTTGCGAGTCGGAAACGCATTTTGCGAGTCGGTTCCGACTCGCAAAATGCGTTTCTGCATCGCGTGAGGGCTTTTGCGCCTTGCAAATGGCGTTTTTCGCCGTTTGCAAGGCGCAAAAGCCTTGCTACATCTGGCCCTAAGTTTGGGAGGGCAAGCCGCAAAACTTTTTCAGACGCAGTACATATGAGCGTGTCATCATTGGAACCGCGCTGGGATAGGTCGGTTAGTGAGAAGGTTTGCACACGGATTGACAGCCGTCCTTGTGGCGCAATTGGATAAGAAAGTGGGTGAAGAGAATTCTGGGTTTAGGGGTCACTTCCTGATTTAATTCTGAATAACATAAAGGTCGAAAAGATGACAATTTTCAAGGCTTTAAAGAGTGCCCTAAGGGGAGATACGTACATTACAATGAGTATAGGGGAGTTTACACCGCCAGAAGGTACACCAGCTTACATTGTAATGGAGGAGCGGGGTGTACCGCCATGTCTTTGGTTAAAGCAATGATGCAAAGTGACAGAAAAGGATGAGAGCGTACCATTTCCTGCACATGGAATGTTTAATTTGAGGAGTTTAGAGCATTTTTAGGAGGATGCTCTATGAATTTAAGCCCCTTCCAAGACCAGCACAGTTTGAGGCATTAGTGATCTAGGAGCTAGTAGCCAGACAGCAACAGCAACAGAAATTTGAGAGGAGAATGAGAAAAGCAGAAAAGACAGTAACAGAGGCTAGGTGGGACAGTGTTCAGAGGCTTTGGAAAAACTAGACTTTGCAGGGGATTAAGTTGTTCTCTGCAATTACACAAGATGATGAGAAGGAAGGAAAGAAGGAAGGAAAGCTACTAAAACGACTAATAAGAGCCCTTCCGAGAGCAGGAAAGCTAGAACGTCCTAGAAATATGAGGAAGAGTCAGATGATGATGAGTTTCTTACAGTTATTGAGAAATCATCCACCACCATACGCAGCACAAGAGAGTGGTCCAAGTACAGTGCTGATCCTTCAGCTCCGACACAGGTTAATGAAACAGTGAGTCTGGTGCAGGTTAATCCTAGCCCGATACAGAACCCGTTGCAGAATAGTCTCAATGCACCTACTACTACTCCAGTAGTACCAATTCAGGTGCCACAGACAAATGTCCAGAGAATTTATCCTGATGTGCCTATTGTGAAGGGTATCACAAATCTAATTGTGTCTACTGAACAGGTTTTCCAGAGACCGATGTTGGTTCAGACAGAGCCGACTCTACTTTTACTGCCACAAGTGCAGCCACAGGTAATGCCAAGGTATTCTCCTATGACAGTGGCCCAGACAGATATGTCTGTATTGATGAGTCAAAATATGGGAGCGACGCAACCACAGAACTTGAGTGTCAGACCATACCTAGATGCTGTATCTTTACCTGTTATTATAGGTCCGATCGTGCCATTATTCGCACAAGAGAAACTCAGTACAGGGGGACAGGGAGTCTGGAGTCAGAATTTAATGAGAGGAGGACTTAATGAGAATGTCCGGATAGCCTTTCCTGTGGGCCAGACCTTTGATGGATCAAGATCATTGCTAGACTTTAGTCCATTAAGAGTTCTCCAGATGCTATGATAGGGTCAAACATTAGTCAGAGCTTCAAATTATTGACACTGCAGACCCCAAATAAAGGGGTGCAACAGGTACCACCTGTCCAGCCCAGCAACATTTCTCTGCAAGGTTTAACTGCCTAGCAGTTGATCGAATGGTTAGACAAGCTGAATACCCCAACATAGCGCTCCGAAGAGAGAGGAGTACTTGAACTACGCTAGACTAAGCATGGAAGCGGTGAACTCATTGAGGGAACTATGGGTGTGAATAGGTTAGAGTCCTGCACAGAAGCAGAGTTGTAATAGCTGTGCCCAAAGATTATGAGGGAAGTGAGGAATGTGCATCAGAAGCTAGCAGACCTGGCAGAGAAATACGGAATAGAAATTGAGAAAATGAAACATTACAGGTTAGATTTTGAAGCTAAAGATTTTAAACATCTGCTGGAATGAAAGCACACCTTAAGGAGTTGCTTCAAAAGTGGCCAGACTTGGGGAGCATTAGACAAGTGGAAAGGCAGATGGGTAAAGAAAAGAGATAAAAAGAAAAGGGATTATGTGGAGCTGACTGCAATTGAGCAGCAGAACAAAGATCCCGTAAAAATGTTCCCAATGAGAGCGATTCCGGGAGGGAATTTTGTTCATGTCCCTTGGAGCAGAGGTGACATTCTGTCATTTACAAATGATTATCCCAGGTTGAGAGAGGAGCCAGTGGAATGGTATCAGCAAATAGACAGGTTTGTGAAACTTGAAAGTGCCTGTGGGAGGACTTGAACACTTTACTAGAAATAGTAGTTCCAGCTAATTTGTGGATGGGGTGTAAAAGGAGTGTAGATTGGCCAACAAGGAAACCCAAGAGAGATAAGATTACAGGTGCACCGTCTCCTGAGGTAGTGAAATATTACTACAGGGTGATTGAGTTTCTGAAAACGAGAATTTTTCTTAAAACATTGATTGGCGGAGAATTGACAAGACAGCTCAGGAAGCAAAAGAGTTGATACATGCATACTATGTGAGATTGTTGCAGGCATTCAAGCATTACAGTGGTATGGAGACAAGTGAGCCGAAAGACATGACTCGTTTTATGTTCAGATTTGTGGAGGGACTGAGACCTGAAATTAGCCAGATGATTAAGTGTCATTTAAATTGCTGGCAAGTAAAGCTGATTGATGAGATGTTGCAGTATGCAAAATACTGTAGTGATGATATTAAATTGAAGCAGAGAAAGCTGAAAGAGAAGGCGATGGTGATGCAAATTAAAGCAGCACAGATAGGGATGCAGAGAAATTTTCCACAGCAGCAGCCACAGCAGGGAAATATGGTATTCCAGAATCAGATGAGGGGCAGAGGTCACGGAGGTAATATGAATCGCAGTCCGGACATGAATACTGTAGTGGTTCAGAATGACGTGGAGGGAATGAAGAAATTGTTGCCTTGTCATCTTTGCGGAGCCGTCGGACATTGGAAGCAGGAGAGTCCGTTGATGGTTCAGGAAGGTGTCGTTCAGCAAACTAATGATATTAATTCATTCCAAAACATGAGAGGGCCGAGAATGAGAGGTCCCAATCCGAAGTTTCAGAACAATATCAATCAAATGCAGAGTTTTCAGCCCATGTAGCAGGTGCAAATGATACAGTTGCAGCCAATGCAACAGCAGGTTCTTATGGTACATAGACAGCAAATCAAAATACCTCAAGCCCCAATGGAACAGCAGCAAGTGATGCTTCCTCAACAGGTCACAGGTCACAGCCCCCCCAGAGTAATAACACAGTTCACCAATTCCCACTACACAGTGAGAATGGAATAAACAATGATTGGATGAGTGAGAGTTTGGATGAGGAGGCATGTGTGCTTGCAGCTTCTTTAGAAGTAGATCAGAGAGGTCCCTATGTAAAGGGAAAAATCATGTGTCACAGAGTTTCATTCTTGGTTGACACAGGAGCTACACGCTTTACAGTAATATCTGCTGAAGTCCCGTATTTGCCCCTTTCAGGAAAGACAGTTCAGATTGTAGGAGTAGTGAATCAATATTTGACCAACCCACTTACAGATCCAGTTCATGTAAAAATTGGCAATTTCCAGGGATTGCACAAATTTGTAGTCTGTGATTCAAGTCCGGTATCCCTACTGGGAAGAGACTTGCTGTGTAAAACTAGGTTCTCAATTACTTGTTTAAATGATGGAATAGAGATACAGACGAATAGTGATGATGAGGAGGACCCAGTTCCAGAACATGAGTATGAGACAACAAATGAGGAATATCCTCTGATTGATTTCTTTCCAGTGTTCACAGTAAAAGAGCTTCACCCTGACCTACAAAGAATGGTTAGGGAGAAAGTGTGGGACCTGTTAGGGGAAATAAATAGGTCTGAAAAAGGGAGGTGAGCCAGTTAAAGTTACTGTAAAGCTGAATGCGATTCTTCCTCAAATTCCCCATACAACATTCCACAGGATGTACTTATGAAAGTTGCCCAAATAATTGCAGATTTTGTGCAACAAGGGGTGTTGAAAGATGTGTTGAGCAGCCCATGTAAATTATCTATAATGGGATTAATAAAGCCCTGCTGGAAAGTTCAAAGTGTTCAGGATTTGAGAAAAATAAATGACATTGTGGTCAAATGTTGCCCTGTAGTGCCAAATCCAGCTGTGATAATGTTTCATATTCCATGCGATGCTGAATGGTTTACTATCATTGATTTGTAACAAATCTTATTTTCTATGCCTCTTCATGAGGACAGCCAATTTCTCTTTTGTTCTAAATTCCTGGATCAAGTTTACTGTTGGTGTAGAATTCTTCAAGGGTTTTCAGAACCACCTTCCATATTCAATCAGATTTTGAAAAAGAATTTGGAGTCGTTGGAGTTGCCTTTCCAATCGACTGTGATGCAGTACATTGATGACCTACTGATTGCGTCCCAAACGAGGAACGAGGGTGAATTTGATACGATTGCCTTACTGAACCATTTGGGAAAGAATGATCACAAAGTGTCTCCACTGAAATTACAGTACTGCCCGAAAGAAGTGAAGTATTTCAGTCATCAGATTGAGAAAGGGATAAGGAAAATATCCAAAAAAAGAGTTACTTCAATATTGCAGATGAATCCCCCGATCACACAGAGAGATGTCAGGATGTTCCTAGGGATGGTAGGCTATTGTCGCCAATGGATTCCAAATGTTTTAGTCATTTCCAGCCCTTGCAAAAGCTAACCCACAGGGAGATTTCTGATCCCATAATGTTACACCAGGCTGGAATGAAAGTGTTTACTGAATTGAGAGAGTCTGTGTAAAGCTCCGGCTTTAGGTATGCCTGACTACACGAAACCTTTCACGTAGTTTTGTCATGAGCGTGATGCATGTTCTTTGTCTGTCTTAACCCAGGTCCATGTAGGTATAAACCACCCAGTAGCATATTTTCTGCTACTTTGGACCCAGTTGCAGCAGTCTTACCAGGTTGCCTGCGTGCAGTTGCAGAGGTGAAGGTATTGTGATGGGACACGCTTAACTATTATGGTCCCTCACTCCATTGAAATCCTACTCACAAAGATGAAAACCCAATACTTAACAGGTGCAAGATTGACCAGATGTGAAACAAATACTCTAGGGTCACCAAATGTGTCATTGAAAAGATGTACAGTGTTCAACCCGGCAACTTTACTCCTGTTGTAATGGGAAATTGAGAAATTGGAAGATGTTCAACATGATTGTCTCAAAGTAACTGACTTGTGCACAAAACTGAGACCTGATATTAGAGACACCAGATTGGAAATAATGACCAAATTATCTTTGTTGATGGTTCTTGTCTAAGAGACAACACAGGGACACTGAGAGCAGGATATGCATGTGCACAATTTCTGGTATCCTGGAAACGTCTTGGCTTCGAGGAGTGTTTTCGGCACAAGTAGCAGAACTGGTAGCCCTTACTAGAGCGTGCCATGTTTCTGCCCAGCTGGAAGTAACAACCTATACAGATAGTCAGTACAGATTTGGAATAGTCTATGATTTTGGCCACTTTTGGTTGCAGGATGTTTCCTGACCTCTTCTGGACCACCAGTGAGAAATGGTGAAAGAATTAAAGATCTATTGGAAGCTAACCAAATGCCTGAAAAGATTGCCATGGAGAAATGCAGTGCACATCTAAAGTCCCAAGACTATGGCCCTCATTACAACCCTGGCTGTCGGTGATAAAGCGGCAGTAATACAGCAAACAGGCCGGCGGTAAAAAAAATGGGATCACAACCACGGCGGAAACCGCCAACACAGACAGCCACTTTAACACTCCGACTGCCACGGTGATAGCAACAAACACCGTGGCGGTAACCGCCAACAGATAGGCGGAAGACAATGTACCGCCCACCCTATCACAACCCACCAATCCGCCAGATTTTCCAGGGCGGTACCAACGCCATCAAGAGCACAGTGGAAACAGTACTCTGAAGGGGAGCGACTCACCTTTTGACACTCAATGAAGAACTAGAATGCCATGGAGCCCGGACTACAGGTCCTGCCGATGCTGGTGCATCTGCTAATACACCAGGAATATCAAAGAAGGCAGGGGTGACGACCAGGGTGAGCACTGCACCTAGCACACAAGGGAGGAGGGGAGGAAAAAGAGAGTGACTCACACACACACTCAACACCCCCACCCTCAACCACAACACCAAACACCCAAAAACATGCAGCAACATTACATTTACACCCCGTAACCCCCAGAAGAACACAAGGACAAAAGGAATTGAGTGCAAATAGTGATATTTAGAAATAGGGGCCCTTTCCCCAGACATATGAGCCATTGTCGCTTCCAGACTGAGGTCACAGCAGCACTTGCAGTGTAGGTCCTCTCCTGTCGAAGATCTGGTATCAAGTGAGTGAACAGACAGAAAATGCCGGTCACGTCAGCGGCGGTGCGTACCGTCACCGCCGGTGTACATCGTCATTGGCTCCTTGAACCCATAGGGCCCAATTTTAACCAATGCAGGATTGCGCTGCGGTCTTCGACCGCCTATAGCTACGGTGTACAGCGCCAGCGCAGTTACCTCATATCCCCTTGTCCCACATTACAGGTCAGGGAGCTGCCATTTCAGGGGGCCACATGGCATTAATTTTAAATGCGTCACACATATATAGGCCTTGCATATACACAGAGACAGGCACATAGGGTATATAAAATGTTTATATTTAAATAAAAATGTTTTTTTACTACCTCGGTGTTGGCTTACTCTGTGCTCGCTGTTCTCATCCATAGGGCATGTCCGCTGGGGCAGGTGAGGAGATGGCGGCATCCTCCGGTGTACAGACTGCTGGTGGACCTGTCGACAATGGAAGAGAGACATGTAATAATCACATACAGACTTGATCGTGCCACAATCCAGGAACTGTGTCTCCAGATGGAGCCAGACCTGATTTCAGCTATCCGCACACAGCAGACCTCCCAGTTCCCATGTTTTCCTGGGCCTCTGTCCCCTGAACCGTGTGCCCACTGCCACTGCCCCCAGGTCCCTGCTGTACTTGGGGTGGTGGGATTGTCTGGGTTCCCTGTAGTGGTGGACACACTGCTGCTTGACGTGTCCTCGGGACAGAGGGATGGTGCCGCTGGGTGGGTGCTGTGCTGGTGTTTCCTGAGGGGGGAGGCTCTGTGGTGGCCTGTGACCGTGTCAGGGGAACCGACTGTCCTGAGGTCCCAGATGGGCCTGGCTGGTGATCTAGATCCAGTTGGACGGAGCTGCTGTCATCACTGTGGGCCTCTTCTGTGGGGGGGTGGACATGTCTGGAACCTCCTGTCCAGTGACATTGGGTAGGGGTCCTACAGGGGTGTAAAGGCATGATTATTGCATGTGTGTGTGCCATTGGTGTGCAATGGGTGGGTGACCCTGTACACCAGTGTTTTCATTCTTGTGTAGGACCTTGTGTGATAATTGTTTTGGGGTCTGTGTGGGTATCTGTAGTGAACATGCTTTGGTGATGGGTGTCCGTGCTTTGCTGTTGCATGCAGGGCTTGGTGTTGGGATGTGTGGTTTGTGATAATGGGACATATGTGAGGAGCTGGAGTAATGGGGGTGAGGGTGAGGGTGGGGGTATGTGATAGCATGCAGGTAGGGTGGGGGATATGGTAGTTAAATATCTTACTTACCAGAGTCCATTCCTCCTGCTACTTCTGCAAGGCCCTCAGTATGCAGTATAGCCAAGACCTGCTCCTCCCATGTTGTTAGTTGTGGGGGAGGAGGTGGGGGTCCACCGCCAGTCCTCTGAACTGCAATCTGGTGTCTTGAGACCACGGAACGCACCTTCCCCCATAGGTCAATCCACCTCTTCCTGATGTCATCCTGTGTTCTTGGATGCTGTCCCACTGCGTTGACCCTGTCCATGATTCTGCGCCATAGCTCCATCTTCCTAGCTATGGAGGTGTGCTGCACCTGTGATCCGAATAGCTGTGGCTCTACCTGGATGATTTCCTCCACCATGACCCTGAGCTCCTCCTCAGAAAACCTGGGGTGTATTTGCGGTGCCATGGGGTGGTGTGGGTGATGTGTGAGGTGGTGTGTGTTGTAATATGTGAGGGGATGTGTTTGTGTGTGTTGTGTGAGGTGCGTGGATGTTGTGTGAGTGATGGTGTTGAATGCCTGTGGATGCTAGTTTGTTGATGGTGGTGTCTCTCTCTGGCCTTCTGTCGCAATTCTGTTCGTAAGGATTTGTGGGTGATGTGGGTGTGTGTTTTATATTGTATTGAGTGTGTGTGGTGTGTGTATGTGTATCAGGTGTGTGTATTTTGAATTGTCCAATGTGGTTGTGTTTTGTAAATGTGTGTGTATTTTGAGCGCAGCGGTGTGTACCGCCAATAGTTTACCGCAGTTGAAAGATCGCCACGTGGATTCGTGGGTCGTGATAGTGTGGGCGTATTCCTATTGGCGTGACAGTGGAGGTTTTGTTATCGCCAGTTCTTACTGACCATTGGTGTGGCGGACTTTTGTAGGTGTCTGGATTTTGGCAGACTCCGAGATGTAGGTCGTAATAGCTGTAGTGGAATTCGGTGGCCGCGGCGGTGTGTTGGTGGTCTTCTGCACGGCGGTAGGTGGGATTTACCGCCAAGGTTGTACTGAGGGCCATTGTGTTTTGTTGTTTACTTTAAAATTGTATTAATTGAACTTACCACACACTTCTTTGTGGATTGTCTGCTGCTTGTGCCATTTCCTATGGGGCTGAGCAGAGATTCTCTCAGAACTTCTTTGACTTACCAAAATTGGGTTAATTGAGCTATTCACAAGTAATTAATTCACAACACAACCAGTCGGCAACATGCATCCAACTCAACTACTGTCGACCTTCACAAATCTGGCCTGCAACCCTAAAATTGCAACTCCTCATGCTCTATCGAACACTAAAAATTCCCATAATATCAAGACACAAAAACCTACAGGAGGCTACTGTTTCCAATTTCCAATTGTGCTATGGATTAATCAATAAAACAAACCATATGCTTGAAAATGTACAGTTCCCCATAATGCTCCTGTAAAGATAATGGCAAAGAAACTTTAGATGCCAAAGGTTATGAATTTCCTAGAAGAGAGAACCAACCTCAGTCGCATAAAACTGAACAATTTTAAGAAAATTAAATGAATGAATATTTCCTCCTTAGCGATTGCACAAAATATATTTTTTAGAGTGAGCATGAAAACTTTGCCAGCCCATTACAGCATAGCATTTTATTTTTTATTATTGCTCCACTGTTCCTGATATCCTAGTGAACTTCTTCAAAGCCTTCTACCAATTACTGCAGACAGCATAGACACAGACCTCAAAAGCTTAAGGACTACTCACTGTATTCTTTAAATTTCACAATATGTGCAATTCATTAGATCAAACAAATTCTAGAGTTGAAAGAACAAAACATATGCAGAACAATCTTGCAATGTCAACCTTAATGCCTTTCTAAGGAACACGTTTTTGAATAAATATGTTATTTCTTACCAGTTTTACCCGACCCAATATTCATATTAATCATAATATTTTTGTTCTACTTAACTGTTTTACCAAACTGTACTCAACGTAAAAACAGAAACATCTTTAAAACTGACTGCAACATCTATAATTGATTCACCCACTGTTAACCACGCCAAGAGGATATATCAAATACTTTCTATGTAGAACATATTCATAAGAACAGTTGTGGAAAACACTACATTAATTCCTTCTTCCATCTTCATAGCCTTGGGGCATAGTCCTTTCTCCCTGTCTCTCATCACCTGTGTTTTCACTCTCACCACCTCATAGTCCAAATAAAAACTACCTCTGATAAATACAGTATCATTTCCAAAGTATACTCTCCTCCTCCTCAACGCTTATAGGTAAGGAGCATTACCGATGCACCTGTTATTTTAATCCCAGAACTGTTTTTTAAGTACCACACTCACCTTACAGAACACCTAGGCCACAAACCTTCTTTTTGATTGCATTCACACAAGCTACTTTTCCTTTAAGGGCAATTGCAAGAATAGTTTGCTGAGTCTAAGGCCACTAGCACACTTTGAGTAACTCACAGTTGATAGGTATTTCAAAGTTGAGTCAGAGCCCTTTGATGTTCCTGTCACAGTTGTGGCAGACACCTTGAACTCTCTGTTTCTGCATACTGTTCTCCTCACTCGCACCACAAACTGAAATATTGACACCATGCTTAAGGTAAAATCCACACACAGTAGAGTTTTAAAGTGGAATGAAGCATTGCTTGTTTGTGTGAGGCCGTAGAGGATTCCCTGACAACTAAATGCTGTGAGTCTTGTATACCAGCAAAAAAAGGTCCCTCTGGCTCCAAAAATAGAACATTTTATAATTCCCCTTGCACCTGCTCCTAAACAATGTCCAAACGATTACAGGTCTCTGTCTTGTCCACCTCCTCACTGAGCCCCTGCTGCCTAGAAGCCAACAAACAATTTGTTTCAGAAAACAAACAAAAGTTTGATCAGTGGGGCCAGAAATGTGCAAAAAGTAACACAATGCTGTGTTTCATCATTAAATGTTGTGCTGTGTTATACAACCTTTTAAGACAAGGGAAGCCCCAGATTTACTATGTGATGCACAAATATGCAAAGCTCTGCATTGTAGAGCAAGATGGTGTAACACGTCATCCATGCATGACACAAATCCTACTTGCATGTTGCACGTAAATATTGCATCACACTAGGGGCCTCATTTACAAGAATCTTATTCAATGGCTCTAATGCATAAAATTGTTTGCGCTGCCCTGCACTCCCCTAATGACACCATGGTATCACTGTGTTTACTATACAGAGCTCCATGGTGCACATTTTCCATAGCTGCATCAGAAATTCTGATGCATCTGTGGCTCTAAAGTCATGCATTGCTGTACTAGTGTAAAAAAATGATGCTACTTAAGCAATGCATGGAAGGCTCCCATTTAAAAAAACCTGGCATTAGTTTAACGCCTGCTCTGATATTATAGATTTCAGATATTATAGATTTTACTGCACCAGTTCTGGGTGGCTTTTAACAAGGGAACGTCTACCTTGCACACATTATACCTGGTGCAGGTATAATGTGGCACAAGGTTTTACCAACTGGCTTAATGGTCCCATTGCACTAGTTTGTAAATGAGGCGCATTCTAGGGGACTGCTTAGTGCCACTACTGTGGCAAATAAAATGACTCAACGGTGGTGCTAGGGGCTTGCAAATAAGCCCCTATGTGTCTTTGTTTCACTTTCCAGTTGAAAAAAGGTAAGCCAGGAAGATGCTATCACTCAGGAGTGTATCCATCAAGAAGGAGAGGTTGTCTAGGAGGGGAGCAGAAAAAGAAAGGTCAATTTTATGCAGGAGTGTTAGACCTGGCATCCTTGGCGTTGTCTACCCTAACATTTTGCCTCTGCTTCCCAGGTTGTTGCTATGTGCTGGACTCTGTTTTTGCTGTTTTTGTTACTCTGGGCACTTTCCAACTGCTGATCAGTGCTAAAGTGCAATTGTTATGTATGTGAAATTACATGTGTAATTGGGTTTTCCATGATTGGCATATTTGATTTACTAGTAAGTCCCTTGTAAAGTGCATTAGAGGTGCCTAGGGCCTGTAAATCAAATGCTACTAGTGGGCCTGCAGCACTGATTGTGCCACCCACATAAGTAGCCCTGTAGACATGGCTCAGACCTGTCACTGCCTGGCAAGTGTACCCAACCATGTTAAAGGTTGGACACGTACTGATGTGTTTTACATGTCCTTACAGAGAAATACTGATAAATTTGTTTTTCACTGTTGCAAGGCCTATCCCTCTCATAGGTTAACATGGGGGCTGCCTTTTAATATCCTTAAAGTGAAGAGTCCCTTTGAGAGTAGATAGAAATATGGAGTTTGGGGTCTCTGAACTCACAATTTAAAAATATATCTCTTAGTGAAGTTATTTTTTAGGCTGTTAGTTTGAAAATACCACTTTTAGAAAGTAGCTATTTTCTTGCTTTAACCATTCTGTGACTCTGCCCGTATGTGAATTCCCTGTCTGGGTCAAACTGACAATTGAGCTGTTTGTGAATCTCCTCTAGACAGTGACAGAAAGGGAGCTGGGGGGTAGCCTGCATATCCTGATGAGCCATCTGGGCTACAGTGGAGGGAGGAGTGGTCGCTTACACCTTAATGGGCTGTGCCTGCCCTCACACAATGAGGTCTCCAACCCCCTGGTGTGTGTCTGGGGCCTGGCCTGGGCAAGATAGGATCCTGTAAACAACAGAGACTTTCCTTTGAAGATTGCCTACTTCAAAGGCAGGAAGGGATATAAGTGTCCTATCCAGTTACTGGGCCCTTGAAAGGTAAAGTTGGCAGAACAAGGACAGAAATCCACGCACAGAACACCATGCAGGATTTTTCACGCACCACCTGCAACGCTGCTGAAAAACGACGCGGCATCCACTTTGTGGCTAAAATCGAAGCTACACCTGCATTGCGGCTAGGAGATCAATGCATTGCGGCTGTAGAAATGATGCAACACCCTCTTGCGGCTGCTGATAATGACGCAAACCTCACGCAGTGCGGTCTTCTATCACCCTGCCACCGGATTTCTCATGCATCATCGCTGGGCATCAAAGTCATCCTGAACCTGCGTAGATCTGAGGTGCGCTGTCTGGAAATCGACGCATTGCTCTCTTGTGAGGGAGAAGAACAACGCATCGCCTACCCAGCCAGAGAAGAAACAATGCACGACCTCACTTACTAGTAAGGAATCAACGCATCACTGACTTTTCCAATGCAAGCTAGCCCATGCGGCTTTATTTTTGACTCAAACCAGGTACTTCCATTGTTTTCTATGGAGTAAGAACATTCTTATCTTGACGTGTGTATGTTGGATTTTTGTTGTTTTGGTCTTATTTGATTAAGATAAGTATTACCTATTTTTCTAAACCTGTGTGTTGTCCATTTTTAGTGTGTTCAATGTATTACTGTGTGTCTTGGTACAAATACTTTACACATTGCTTCTGAGTTAAGCCTTTCTACTCGTGCCAAGCTACCAAGGGGGTGAGCAGGGGTTAACCAAGTGTGTTTCTCCTTTGCCCTGACTAGAGTGAGGCTCCTTGTTTGGACGGGGGATAACCTGACTGCCAACCAAAGACCCCATTTCTAACAAGGGGCAATGTGAAAGTTTAATTTCTAGGGTGCCAGAACAAGGGAAATATCTGTTTGTCACCTCCAAATTAATGTTATCCAAGAAGGAAGCTTTATGGAGACTTACGGCCTCATGAAAAGGCTGGCGGTCTTAAGACCGCCAACCTTGCGACGGCAGTCAGGACCGCCGCTGCTGTGGAGGACCGACCGCCATATTAAGACCCTGATGGTTAAACCGCCAAGTGTGTACCACCATCACCGCTGAGATCCATGATCCTGACAGCCTGGAGGGGCGGAGATCGCAATCAGCCAGGAGCGATGCTACATGCAGCACAGCCCTGCTGAATATGACCTCATTTTCTGCCAGCCTTTTCATGGCAGTTTTGCCACCATTAAAAGGCTGGCGGAGAACAGGTGCAGGGATCCACGGGGGGAGGCAGACAGTGAACATTGCTGGCGCATCCTGTGGCGGCAGCATTGCAGACGACTAGTTTATAGATCAGAGACAATGCTGCCGCGTGTTTCCCGCTTGGCTGATGGGCAGAAATCGAGGTTTCTGCCCATCAGCCTACAGGGAAACACTCAATAGGTCCAGCTGGGTGGTCACCACTATGGTGGTGGCAACCCTGTCGGGAGTTTGGCGGACAGGCTTTCCCGTCCGCCAAACTCAAAATGAGGCCCTTATTGTTGATTAAATATACACTGTAGCACAACACACAGAACTGTTGTAGAATGCAAGAAAATAAATTGGGAAGCATTGCGAAGGCAACTAGTGGGGTCCAGACATTCATGAAGAATTGATAACAATGGAAGAGAGAGTGGCAGCACCAAAAGAACCCAGGATAGTTGCTGGCATTGAGGGCACAAATGCGTCCAAAGTTGAGGACTTCTCAACATCTGAGGGTAAGTATGCATAACAAAAACAGATTGGAAATGTATATTTTCAGATTGATTTCCATGTATCTAAATATAAAATTTAGTTATTGTCCACATTGTTATCAGTGTGTAAAGTTACATCGCAACAAGTTGGTAAAGAAAAGCCTTTATTCAGCATAGCTTACATTATGCCACAATATAAAAATAAACTATTTTTCTCTGCATAACTAATTTGGAAATATTATGGGGGTCATTCTGACCCCGGCGGGCGGCAGGAGCCGCCCGCCTGGAGGGAACCGCCAGAATACCGCTGCGCGGTCAAAAGACCGCCGCGGGTATTCTGGGTTTCCCACTGGGCTGGCGGGCGACCGCCAACAGGCCGCCCGCCAGCCCAGTGGGAAACACCCCTCCATGAGGATGCCGGCTCCGAATGGAGCCGGCGGAGTGGAGGATGTGCGACGGGTGCAGTAGCACCCGTCGCGAATTTCAGTGTCTGCTGAGCAGACACTGAAATTCAGGGTGGGGCCCTCTTACGGGGGCCCCTGCAGTGCCCATGCCATAGGCATGGGCACTGCAGGGGCCCCCAGGGGCCCCACGACACCCCATACCGCCATCCTGTTCCTGGCGGCCGAAGCCGCCAGGAACAGGATGGCGGTATTGGGGTCAGAATCCCCATGGCGGCGCAGCAAGCTGCGCCGCCATGGAGGATTCTACAGGGCAGCGGAAAACCGGCGGGAGACCGCTGGTTTTCCCTTTCTGGCCGCGGCTGAACCGCCGCGGTCAGAATACCCTGTGGAGCACCGCCAGCCTGTTGGCGGTGCTCCCGCCGACCCTGGCCCCGGCGCTCCTTGACCGCCAGGGTCGGAATGACCCCCTATGTCTTGATATATTAGACTTTCACAATACATTTGTTATTGCCAAATTTCTGACAAATGAATAGAAATGTAAATCATAATTAATTTTGTTATTAAGAAATCAGGGGGTGCTAAATCATATAAAAAAATAGAAAATAGAAGGCTGAAACACTTACGTGTAGCAGGATAGTATTTAATTAATCAAAAACTGTGTCTAAGTTTTGTTATTTATTGCTATATAATAAATATGATACATAATGAAGGCATATTTTTAATTGGAAGCTTATAGTCCACACACCAATTATGTATGTTAAATCACTAACACACTTGTCTTAATATTAAAATGTCTCAATGTTGGTGCCTGTAGTAAACTTTTTTATATGCAGAGTGACATCCTTCAACAATTTTCACAATTAAAATTATATTTGTATTATCATAGAAAAAGTACATACATTTTCTGTATTGAACTGTATTTATTTTTATGTAGATGTATTTGCTGTGCTTTATGAATGGAATATTTATGTTTATAAATAAAGGTAGAAATATTTTGAATTTCAAAGAGGTCTGCTTCACTGCAGAGTATCATAAGCCAGTGTAAAAGAAACAAATGCAAAAATATTTTTTTTAATACTTGTTTCTTTGTTGAATAATTTGCTAAATTGACTGTAAAACATAAAGAGCCCAACTTAAATACAGAAGGTTGGGCCACCCTCCACCAGGACAACAAAGAATTTTACTCCATCACCTTGTTGAAAGTCCCAACAGCACAATTTAGAAATGTCTCTATGGCCGTCATTGTAACTTTGAAGTATGGATCTATGAAACATGAGGGAGCCATACAGCAAAGTTACAAAGTTTGTTTTAATTCCAAAAACACAACCCAAGAGTGGGATTAGCTTTTTGAAAAAAAAAATCACTGTGCCTCCGTACCCATGGGACTCATCACCTATAC
Source organism: Pleurodeles waltl (assembly GCF_031143425.1). NCBI lineage: Eukaryota > Metazoa > Chordata > Amphibia > Caudata > Salamandridae > Pleurodeles > Pleurodeles waltl. The sequence continues at coordinate 125,347,149 of NC_090436.1, read as the reverse complement.
TGAGGAGGCATATTTATGTTTTTACTGCCACTTACCACCAGGGTTTTCCTGGTGGTGACGGGCAGTAAAAAAATGGCTATATGTCTGACCTTCTAAATTGGGCGGGCGGACATAAAGTCAATTGTCCAACAACCCTTACACTGGCAGACCATTTCAGATGACCAGAGCAGAGATGGAGTAGTCTCAGCTGTTGCTAAACTACGGACTGACAGTTTTTAAGTTTGGCAGGTGGACCATTATGTTGTGAAGCACACTCCTCCACTATTGTAATGGAGTACCTTTCAGCCAACATGTAACTCAGACCCAAAATAGTTTTATATGCTGTAAGTCATACATTGCAATTTAGTAACCATACTGCTGATAACAAATGATGTAATTTTGTTGCAGGTTTTGTAATGTCTGAAATACACATTATTCTCTCCTGTATTTCCATTGTAAATTTCAATATGCACTTGGCATGATATTTCATAATGTTTTTTTCAGAACCAGAGAATTATTCTCATGATGTAATTATTACTCATTGTGTATTTCAGACCTTTTATGCCACGATGATCTCCTGCGACTATGAAACATCGACTAAACCAGTGGTTCCCAACCTGTGGTCCGGGGACCCCTGGGGGTCCGCAAAGCCTTCTCAGGGGGTCCGCGACTGCTTACAAAATTAAAAAATATTAACAAATATTGAAAAATTAGGTCTCCTGCCTCCAGTAATTACTCAGTGGGGGTCCCCGGATTCCAATGATGATTCAGTGGGGGTCCCTGAGTTCCATTAATGATAAAGTGGGGGTCCACAGAAGTCAAAAGGTTGGGAACCACTGGACTAAACTCATGAATATTTTGGACAATGCTCCATCAATCTTGGCATGGGAATGGCAATATAACAGTGTCTTGACTAGTTCCGCAAGCTGCTTCTTCTGTAAGAAGAACTGATCAACGTGTCCTGTGAAAAGCGATGGCCCAGAAGTCATGTTCATGAGAGAAATCCACAGGATACATTAACTCATTTTTGAGGAATTCAAAAAGGGGATGGAAAAACTGACAGACACCCCGAGATGAGTCCAAAGCTCTCTAAGCACAACTAAGAAGTTAGGGCCTAATCACGAGTGTGGTGGTCCTAGGACAGCCACACTCATGGTGGCCATCGGACCGCAGCGGTTATGGCAGTCCAACCACCACATGACGAGGTTGTCGGGCAGCCCTTACAACCTACCACCATCTCTGCTGGTGCAGGTTGGAATCAGTCAGGGCAGCACTGAACTCAATGCTACCCTGCTGATTATAATGTGGCTCTCCACCAGCCTTTTTATGGCGGTTTAATCACCATAAAAGTTGGCGGGGAACTGGTGGAGGGGGCCACAGGGGGCCCCTGCACTTCCCATGCCAGTGACATAGGCAGTGCAGGGGGTCCCTTGCCCAGCACCCTTGTAATGCACATTGTCTGCTGTGCAGCTAGTGCACATTATAAGGGTGCAGGAGCTCCTGAGGGTGGCAGCATTGCTGCCGGCTCAATTACGAGCCAGCGACAATTCTGCCACCACTTTCCTGCAGGCTGATTGGCCCATTGGGAAAGTCTCAATGGGGCCAGCAGGGAGGAAGCCAGCACAGTGGCAACCACCCCGTTGGGAGTTTGGCGGACTGGTGTTCACGTCTGCCAAACTCATAATCGGACCCTTAATTCAGAACTAGAGACACTTATTCTGGGCTTTAAAGAATTTATGATTCTCTAGCTCATATAGCTGAAAAGAAACAAGAACCATGAACATCAAATTTGACACAAATTGAAATGCAGCGACAGAACACCAATTTCTCCATGAACATACTCCAGCAAGGACTGAAGGACAATATGGACTCCTTCATATCAGTAATAAGTGTCCTGAATAAAAACATTGCAACTGTATTAACATCTCAGCAGACCCTTACGAGGGATTTGAGTGTAGTGTTCACTACACTTACTGAGGTCTTAGGCAGCATGAGGCTTACAACTTCTTCCTCTGATGTATCATCAATACACATTGGTAAAAGTGTCTGCTCCAACTAAGCTGAGAGATGAGCACAAGCATTAATCAGAGTTCGCAGAAGAAGAGCATCAAACCTGGAGCCAGTAAGATTGATATATTATTCTACACATTATGGAGGGATTCACAAACAATAGAATTTGTTGATCCAAATTTGATGAATTAAACGGTTGAAGGCATATGTTAGTTGTTTTTTATAAATATATCTGAGAGGTGATTTCACAAAAGACACATAACAGGCACAGGAACTACAAGACCAACAATGTTTCATTGTTATAAATACTAAAACGTGCATGAAGTGGTGCAGGATTACATTATCTGTTATCTCACTAAAAGGAGATTTCTTAAAAGAAGTATTAATAGGTGAAGGAACTGCAAGACCCATAGTGCTTCCTTGTGACCAATACCAAAATGAGGGTAAATTAATTCAGAAATACTGACATACAGAACCGACAATGATCCACCTCAACACACACTATAGTCTTGTAGAGAAAAGTATTGTGTCTAAAACCTAGGATCACAAATGTACACAATTACTTGCATCAGATTGTTGAAAAGGAACACACAGCCAAGTAAAAAGAAGTAATATGATTGTTGAAGCAAAGAAAAAATGGCTATTGAAGAATTTCTAAAACAATTGTAGTACACATTCAAATACAGCTAATCAATTTATTAAGTCTACTTTTAGTAAAAAACTGAATTGATCACTGCATGAACTTTCATCTTAAACTGTTAGCAACTATGGTGGTCATTCTGACCCTGGCGGTCTTTGACCGCCAGGGCGGAGGACCGCGGGAGCACCGCCGACAGGCCGGCGGTGCTCCAATGGGGATTCCGACCGCGGCGGTAAAGCCGCGGTCGGACCGGCACCACTGGCGGGGTCCCGCCAGTGTACCGCCGCCCCATTGAATCCTCCGCGGCGGCGCAGCTTGCTGCACCGCCGCGGGGATTCCGACCCCCCCTACCGCCATCCAGATCCCGGCGGTCGGACCGCCGAGATCCGGATGGCGGTAGGGGGGGTCGCGGGGCCCCTACATGTATTTCACTGTCTGCTGCGCAGACAGTGAAATACGCGACGGGTGCAACTGCACCCGTCGCACAGCTTCCACTCCGCCGGCTCGATTCCGAGCCGGCTTCATCGTGGAAGCCTCTTTCCCGCTGGGCTGGCTGGCGGTCTGAAGGCGACCGCCCGCCAGCCCAGCGGGAAAGTCAGAATTACCGCCGCGGTCTTTCGACCGCGGAACGGTAACCTGACGGCGGGACTTTGGCGGGCGGCCTCCGCCACCCGCCAAGGTCAGAATGAGGGCCTATGTGTCCCAAAATGCCACATAGAGACATGTTAAAATATCAGTGTAAATAAGGGCATGAAAGAAGGATTTACTAATCTTGAACAAGGCCTGTTGGTTGAAATATGTAAAAAACTGTATCTGTGATTTATTTATGGGTGGAATTAAATATTAAACATACTCATTGATTAGTGTGCTCTTCCTCTTTATTTTCCCTGGATGTGAGGAGTTGGGATCTGCCTTAAGCTGGCACATACTAAAATTGAAAACTGCTTTATTATTGAACACTGCATTGTTTTACAGATATATACATATATATGTTGCAATTGTTGCCACAGAAAGACATCAATCCCTTCCAGCACTTTGTGGTGGTGCCTGCTGGGAGCTGTAGAACCACAAAGCATTATAAAAGGTAATCGACTTAATGAAAGAAACAGCACTCCAGTTACAAATGTACTTATTTATTGTGAAGACACACAAAACAATGCATTGTGGCTTCACAGAAGCATTTGATAAGCTGTATGTGAAAGCACTGAAAAAAAGGGTGGAAAAAAAGAGAAAAATAGAGATAAAAATAATGTTTGTGCCAGAGACTAGGCAGGGGGCTAGGATAAGAAAAGAACATGCAGTTCCTCATCTCTGTTCAATACATTGAGGCTTTGGTGTTCATAATGAGGCATGATTCCAATATTTGGGGTCATTTCTCAAAACAGTTTGGTAATCCTGTCACAACCATTAAACTTGTGTCATGTTTCTCAAAGACAAGTCTTGCTACTGGGTAGCTTTCACCAATATTCTTGATAGCCTATAGACTTTCTAATATCCTTTTGTAAATTGGAAGTATTATACTGCCAATGAATACAGAATAGTCAGAGGCACATGTGTTGTATTTGAGTATCATCCTCATTTTGGCTGTTGATAATCTATACCTTGTCTGTTTTGGCATTTGGACAAGCCCTTTTGAGTGTTAGGCCATAGCTTTGGGAATCTTAAATGACTCTGCCCCTATATGTCACCTAAAGCGCTAGGTTTCCTGTATATAATGGGTTGATGTGTTCCTACCTCATTGCCTAAAATAGGATCTGTTTTGAGAATATCTCAATGTTTAGTCAGAATGGATCTAAAATGTGAGACTTGCTGTTGTCTGTGGAAATTTATCTGACTTGCTCTATGGCGTTGGGCTGTCTTAGATGTACTATTCCCACTTTAGTAAAAGCAAAATCAGGGAAACTGTTGGACTTTGGAGGATTAAGATTTACTATTCCCACTCCATTCTTATCAACAGTAAGGAAAGTGTTTCATTTGTGTGGGGTTAGGTTTTTTACTTCTGACTCCACTTTAGCAACAGTGACAAGTAAAGTGTTAAAGTGTTGGACTTTAGAGAGGTTATGTTTACTATTCGCACTACAATCTAAGCAACAGTATGGGAAGTGTTGGACTTTGGTGGGATTAGCTTTACTATTTGCATTCCAGTGTGGGCAAAATCAGCAGAGTGTTGGGCTATGATGGGGTTAAATTTGCTATTCCTGCTCCAGTCCAAGCAACAATAGGGAGGGTTGTACTTTTGAAGTTTAGATAAACTATTCCCACTCCAACCTAAGCAAAAGCAGAGAAAATGATGGCCTTAGAAAGGGTTACATGTACCATTCCAATTACTAATAACTTTTTATTTAAAAAAACATTTTAAGTCCTAACAATGGAAATGTTGAAACATATTCACAATAAAAATATACACATTATGAACAAAATGAAATGTAATTGAAGAGAATATTAAAAGAATAGTATATGAATTTCAAAGAAATATGCTTCTCTCTCTACTACCTAAAATACAAACTACAACTTTAAAATAAAGTGTAAAAAATAATAATATAATAACATGATTAAGATAGTAATTAGATAAAACAAACGCAATGAAAACAAAATAACATTCGTTTAAAAAATGTATTTTTTACATATTCTTATCAATAAAAGAATAATTAACATAAAAAAATTGTTGACATAAATAATCAATTGAATATTCTCCATAATACTTATTAATTAAATATTTAATTAACATGAAATTAATTCAAACAAAACAAAAATGAATACATTAAGTAATGTCCTAAACTGTTCTCATGCAAACCCAATACAACAATACTAAATTATTAATTAAAAATTAAATTATAGAAAATTAAAATTAAACATCACCACTCACATTTAGAAATGTAAAATATTAGTTTATGAAATAAATAATTTATATGATTAATATAAAATCTGGGTTATGTTGGATGACTGCTTCTTCAGTAATTGAATCAGTATAATTGCATACAATGTCATTTACTTGCAATAGGTGTTCAAAGCATTTTATTACTTGGTCTTATATAAAGATTTAACCATCTTATTAAACGTTTAACTTCCTTATATTCCAACAACTCAAATAATGCTTATATTTCTACAGCAAATCATAAGTCTGAAAACGGATTTAGTAAGTAACAATATAAAAATAACACCCTGAAATTGTATATGAATATCTACTTAATTGAATGTTATTCAATTTCAGCCAACTGACTATAACTTTAAATTGTCATTACTACTTTTATATACGAATAGTATTCTAATTCTGTTTATAGTCTTACAGTAATATCAAATGCATATTAATTTATTTCTATAGTTTACTTTTCACATAGACATCTTGAAAGGTTTGCATATGTTTAGGTTAAAAATTTAAAATATTTGAAATGTAGTTTAGGTTATTATAAGATAACACATGTATTCAAAATGTACATATGCATACAGTATAAAAAACTGTTATATATATGAAATTATCAATCCAAATTTAAAGTCTGGCTCACATGACATAGTTTTGTGTGATGCAACTTAGTATTTGCGTGCAAATGCATGACTTTTACCACACATTCGCACACCTCTACGCTTTGATTGGGAAAAGTCATGCAATATGCTGCAAAACATAACATATGGAAAAACATTTGCAAAGAGTGCAGTGAGTATTTTCTTTAAAAGTTTGAGCTTTAGGAGGGTGTGGAAATCTATAGTGGATTGTGGGTTGATTGGTGGATGTTGGAGGTTTTCAGAGCATTTGACTGGTGTGAGAGTTTGTACTTTTGTGAGTTATTTCACGGAGCCTAGATGGGCAGGGTATCCCTACCGAGCTCCATTATACATTTTGTTTTACTTTAGAACTGGTGGCCATGTCTTTGAGTCCTGTAATGGCTGCCCACAAGATTTTTCTCATGTTGCTGACAGCCAATCAGTGTGCTCACTCTCACAGGAGTCTGACTCCCATGGGAACAAATTGGCCAAAGGAGAAAAAATCTCTCTGGGTCAATCAGAATGCTCTATTTTTAAATTCATGCTGCTGTGAGAGTCTTGTGGGAGTCCCTCGGACCCAGTGATCCAGATGTACAAATATTTTTGTATCTTAATTTTTCACAAACTACCAAATGGATTTACACCAAACCATACAGAGCACAATCTGCGGGCCAAGCTCTAGCTTCCTGCAAAATTCAGTTTAATTCCCTTTAGCAGTTTTTGTGGTAGCACCGCTTAAAGAAGTCTATGAAAAATGCATGGGGAAATTTGCTTTTGGGACCTCCCTTTTTCTCAGACTCACTTGACATATATTTTTTTTCCAGGAATGTGCTGAATTTGCTTTTTTGGGAAAGTTTCATGATGATTTGTCAGACAGTGCCAAAGTTATTAGCAAACCAAAAACACCTTGTAAATGGAAAAGCAATCCTAACTATATAACTACCCAGTGGCAACAGCACAGCACATTACATATATTTTTATACATGTTTAACAATTACATACATTTGTGTTATTTCTTTATCATTCATTTATATATCAAACAGCATTTTAATAAACCATGGGCCTCATTACGAGTTTGACAGTCGGTCCGCCAGACTACCAGAGTGGCAGACACCAAAAGACCTCCATGTTGGCGATCTCACAGACCTCTGTATTACAAGTTACACAGGGAGGCACGCCAAAAGCCAGCCAAAAACCCAACCCTGTCAGGACTCTGGAAGGTGGGAAATAGGCGGTCCAATCACAGGCACTGCCAGTCCGCCAACCAACCACTAAACCTATTACAAGTCAAAAATCACAATGGCAGTCTCATCATGGCGGTCCTCCAATGGTGGTTCAAACCATGGTGGTCGGCGGTCACCACAGTACTACACAACACCACATTGGATGCATTTGAAAACAACACAGCTGGCACACATTCCCACACTTGACACACCTGCAAAGCACCATATAAAACACACTCCTTCACACACCACAATCCTTTGCAACTTCCACGCAATATACACCATTCCAAGCACTCACCCATACAAACTTTCCAACTAAATAGGCACCCCCCATCTCTCACTGAGCACACATCCCACACCCTCAACACACCCACATCACACACATTTGCACATCTCAACTGTAGATACTCCCCGTCACCTGTTTAGCACCCAGCACCCACCCTTTTATTTTTATGATCACCACCATGTCACCCCAGAAAATTCCCTGTTTCACAATTGACGAGTGAAGAGTCACAGTCAATTAAATTATCAGAGTTGGGCCACAACTATTTGGAGCCCAAGTCCAGCAAACTACTATCTCTGGGATAATGGAAATGTGGCAAAGGATAGTCGACAGAGTGAATTCTCTAGGCAGCTCCCCGCACGCAAGGGTCGACATCAGGAAGAGGTGGAGCGACCTCAGAGGGATGGTCCATTCCATGGTGCCCAGGCACCAGCTTGCGGTCCTGAAGACTGGCATTGGTCCCCCACTTCCTCCCCTACAGCTCACATCATGGGAGAAGGTCTTGGCCATCCTGCATCCTGACGGCTTGACAGGAATATCCTGGGTAAGTCACAACCACAAAAAGGGCACACAAAGGTATTGTCATGCATACTTACTGACCACCCTTAGCCACCTTCACTGCCAATCCACCCACCAGCCCAGTCACCATCAGTCCAAAAACCACTGTCTACCACCTCACACGGGAACTAGACCCACCTAAGGGAACCATATCTCTGTATACTGAGTTTAGCACAGGAAATGACTGTACCACAAATCCCAGCAGGCACTGTACCATGTCCTTCAATTCCCTAGTGAACACTGCACACCTGAGAGGAGGACAACTCTCCAGTGTGTGGGAGTAGGGCAGGCACAGACAAGAATGCCAAGGCTGGGAGCAAACGTAGTGTTACCCACCCTGACCCAATACAGAGTACCCCCATACAAAACACCATTCCCCCCTACCCTCCCACTCAACTGTACTCACCTGAGAGGAGGACAACTCTACAATGCGTGGATCCCTTACTCACACACCAAGCAACAGTACACTGTACACCTGCTAAAATCCTTTACCTGGGAACACACACATGACATGCACACACCCGTGTCGAAGGATGAATGTCTGAGATATGGCCCCATTCACTACCGCCTGTGTGAGCAGGTAAGTGTAGAGGAGTCACACCCATGCTGCAAATCGGGGGCCGGAGCCCAGCCTCTCCAGCACATCAAATAGGTATGGCCATTTCACTGTGTCGAAGGCCATACGAGCATTGAGCGAGAAGACCACTGCGTCTTCTTTCAGTGTTCCAGCCTGGCCGAGTACTCCATGTAATCTACGGAAGTTTAGTGCTGTGTTCCGGCCAGAAATAAAGCGGACTGGTCAGGGTGTATCAGCATGTATATGATCGGGTTAAGTTGGAAGGTCAATATTTTAGCTAGTATTTACACCTCTGTAATGAGCAGAGAGATTGGTTGGTAGGCACCTCATTCTCCCTCCGGTTTCCCTTTCTTATGTATTACTACTATGGAGGCCAGGTGTTGATCGCCGCACATCTTTTGTAAGTGGAGGGCAGGCTTAGTGGCTGACATTTAATATAATTAAATTGGGACACCATTGGTGCCCTTTGCCTTGCCATGCTTCAACTCCCTGCTATTTCCTCTGGTGAGAGTTCCCTCTCTAATGCCTCTCTATCTTCTGCGGGTAAGGTTGAGAGGTGTATATCGGCTAGGAGCTCACCTGAGTCCTCTCTCATGGCTGTAACTCCCAGCAGGTGTAGCCTAATATAGGATGACACAAAGGTCTCCGCAATACTCTCTCTATTGCTGATCAGCTCTCTGGTAGTGGTCCAGATTCCCCGAACCCATCTATTTGCTGCTTCTCTTCTATCTAGCTAGGCCGGGAGTTTCCCGGCCTTGGCAACAGTCTCATGAAGACACAGTTGTACTGCTCTGTGGTAGATCTTGGCCACCTTCTGTGCTACGTCCCAGTACTCTTGTTCCTTGAGTACCAATATATGGGCTGTGTCTGTTTCCTCTTGCATCAAGAGCCTCGTTGCAAGGGCCATCATTTACTTGTCTGTGCTGAGTCTACCGATAAGGCGTTTTCCTCAAAGTGGCATCCTATCGCTTCTGTCAATGTGGCTCATACCTTTGGCACCTTGAGTTGCCAAGGTTTCCGTATAATACCTCTAAGGCTGCTACTGTCCCTATAGCTGTAGGTCATCCACAAGGGAGAGTGGCCGGAGATGCCCTATGTTCTGTGGTAGTGTTAGTTGGTGGGCCAACGTAATAAAGTAGTCAACACAGGAGAAACTACTGTGCGCCTCAGAGTGAAATGTAAAGTGTTTCTCAGTGGGATGGAAGGCTGGCTATACATCCATTAGTTCCTGGTATTCAATGAAGTCGGCCAAGGGTCATAGTGTTGGTTTTGTCTGTTGGGGGCCTGTCGATCTCTAACATCACAGAATGTTGCATTAAAATCCCCTGTCATTATTAATTCCTCCTCGGGGAGCTTGGGCAGGAGTGTATTCAGCACTGGAAGCGTGGAGTCGTGGGGGGATGTACACTGAGAGTATATTCACAGTGGCCCCTTCCCAGAAACCAGAGAGGGACATGTTTTCTCCCTGTGCATTGGGCCAAATGTGTTGGATGGAGAAGGAGAGCAATGTTTTTCACTACAATGCTTAACCCACTAGTGGCAGTATCAAAGCCAGCGTGTGCGACCATTTTATACCCCCACCTGTCTAATGGCTGACATTTATTTCTCATTAGGTGGGTCTCCTGTAGGAGGACCACATCAGGGGAGTGTCTTTTGAGATTCTGCAGGACTAACCCCTGTTTGATCTTGTCTCCAAGTCCATAGAAATTCCAGGATAGAAGGTGCAGTGTTGGCGTGTTTATATGTGCATGCATGTAATAGAGTATGTGGTCGACTGTGGGCTATTGAGACTGGCAGCGAGGCCTTCGGTGGGCAGTTTCAATTTATCAATAGTGGTGTAACAGTGTCTCTCTTCTGTTATAGGGACAGAAATGCATCTTGCCTTTGCATCAACAGTAATAACTTACAAACAAAAATCCCAAGTAACTGCCTCCCTGCAAAGCATTTTTTTTCACTACAATGCCTAACCCCCTAGAAATCTAAGAGATTTCTTTACGTCATTTTTTTGGCTCTTTTGACGCGTGCTCTGAGCAAGCATTAAAAGGAGGCTCCCATTGGTTACAATAGGCCTCTGGGTGCTTTGCAGGATTAGCGTCAAAGTTTTTGATGCAATAAAAAATTCTGATACCAGTTCGCTAATTACCACCATGGTGTGCCGTATATTAAATACAACGCACACATGGTGCCGTTAGGGGGGCGCTAAGGGGAGAAAGAAAAGTGGTGCTGCACTAGTTGCATCACCACTTTTCATAAATATGCACCTTAGCGCTACTATTCCTAGAGGTGGGCAACAGTCAACCCCAAATAATGATCCACTTTATCACAGTCAATTAAACATTAATATACAGAATGATGACACTTTTGTTGCACTGATCCTGTAAGAAGTGTTTTATACAATTTTCTTTTTTCCATTTTGACCAAAAAATATGTGTTACATGTGAAATACTCTGGAGATGCCATGACATTCAAATGTTATAAATAAATTAATCTCTTAGACACATTTTCAAAAACAAATCATTTACCTTTAAATAATATTGTCATCATATGTGAATATGTATCATTTGCATAATTACTGAAACTGGAGAGCTCCACATCATCAAGAGTTTCTGGTGAACTTGCAAGTAAGAAACATTTTTTTTTAGTTATATATATAAACAAAAATATTTTTTGCTCAAAAAATGTGTGAGCTACTGATTTTTAATCAACATTTTTTAAAATACCTTATTCAGTCTACTGGTTTCATTGAATGTCCTTTGGGCTTTCTGCTTTTCATCACAAATTCATAATTACATTTGTAGAATTTCAGATACGTCTTTTAAAACTGATTATTTCAATTTAAGGTATAGGGCACCAAGGAAGAAAAATGTATAGGGAACGCCAAACATATTATTAAGACTTACCAACTTCTCCACCAGTTTAATTGTCAAAATGGTCAAGGAGTTCTCTTCATACGATACAAAATTGGTTCCTTTGTGCTGCAACTGCTGAAGGCTTCTGGACATGTTAGACATATAAGCTAGGTGGCTGGTTACCCTCTTCTAGTCTATCTTGCAACAGGTAACCCTGACCCACTCTTTCTCCAGCAGCAGTGTTTGCTTGGCAAAAATTAGAAGAGTACAATATAAGCGCTCTCCTTGTCTCTTTCCCAAGCCAAGGGTAGCCCCATAGACCCCATCCCCCAGAGCTGATTAAATAAAAAAGTGGTAGGGGGGCCAAGTGAACTCCTTTCCTGAGCTTTGTTAGGCCTACAGGATCCCATACCCTGGGCCAAAATAGAGTTTAAAGGGAGAACGGTAAATGGCACCCCTGAATGAGCAGAAGGATGCCTGGGGTCCCCATTCCCAGGGGCCAAAATAAACTTAAAAGGGAGGGAGACCATGCGGCCCCCTCCCTGAGCTTTTAAAAGCACCTCAGACCCCACACCCTGGGGCCGGTTCACTTACTTTGTTCCTGGAAACTCACCCCCAAGACACAGTAGTGTCCCTGTCTGCGCTACCAGGGGCAGGGATAAATGTGTTTTCTCCTATGTGGCTGGACCATTTTTAAAACTCCCACCAAATGAGAGCAAACATTTAGAGGGTCATTCCAACTTCGGCGGGCGGTGGAGGCCGCCCGCCAAAGTTCCCCCGCCAGAAGACCGCACCGCGGTCATTTGACCGCGGCGGTCATTCTGACTTTCCCGCTGGGCGGGCGGGCGACCGCCAAAAGGCCGCCCGCCCACCCAGCGGGAAAGACCCAGCAACGATGAAGCCGGCTCCGAATGGAGCCGGCGGAGTTGCTGGGGTGCGACGGGTGCAGTGACACCCGTCGTGATTTTCAGCGTCTGCTAAGCAGACACTGAAAATCATTATGGGGCCCTGTTAGGGGGCCCCACGACACCCGTTCCCACCATCCTGTTCCTGGCGGTAAGAACCGCCAGGAACAGGATGGCGGGAAGGGGGTCGGAATCCCCATGGCGGCGCTGCTTGCATGCGCCGCCATGGAGGATTCCTATGGCCAGGGGAAAACCGGCGGGAAACCGCCGGTTTCCCTTTTCTGACCGTGGCTTTACCGCCGCGGTCAGAATTGGCCAGGAAGCACCGCAAGCCTGTTGGCGGTGCCTCTGCGGTCGTTGGCCCTGGCGGTCCATGACCGCCAGGGTCAGAATGACCCCCTTAGTCTGCTCCCAAACAGCATGAGATTTAAAATTGCTGCCACAGGCTGGGAACAGACTTGTGTTCTGTTTCCCTGCTCACACCAATGCAGGCAGGAAAACAGAACACAGATTGCTCCCCCCCTGCAGAGGCCAAACAGAGATAGCTTCTCCCTCCGGGTGGGAACAAAGCCGGCTCCTGCACCATGCGAGGAGTCGGGAGAGGTATGGGGTCTCTGGGCTCCCACCGTGACTCCCAACATGTGGTGTGTGGATACGCTGGGTTGGCAACGGGGCACCAGCCTCTGGACCTGGGAAATGGGGGTTCACAGAGCCTGCAGCCTCCCTCCCCTTTCTGGTTACATGCCACCCCTGGGGGTTGGTAAGGCTCAGGAGGAAGGCTGCCCTATGGCCAACACCCCACTGGGCACTGCTAAACAGTGAGGGTGGCTGCCTGTGTTGGAGGTTGGCTACCTGCATGGGGTGGCCAGGCCCTGTGGCCAACCCTGCTCACATGGTTTGGCTTTCGTATGGTAATAAAATATTAATTTACATTAAAAAAAGCAACCAAAGGTTAAAATAACGTTATAGGTAGGAGAAATGCTCAGTTAAAACGTAATGTTTGAAGCTAAAAATAAAAAAACACAGAAAATCACTAGTTATAGCTATAGTTATCTCAAGTAACTGTAACTCATGCCCCATGGTGACAATATCGCGATCCTTCATCATATACTGCTTATTCCTCTGCATATTACATCACTTTTGACATCTTCAATGACATTGTTGATAGTATCACTGCAACATTTGCAATGAATTGTGTATTTATTACCAACGTTTTATTTTGAAGAAATTGATAAGTTACATGTATTAGGACTGTATCAAGCTGGCTCCGTACATACCATATCAAAATGCGATATAGTATGCACAGAGTCCAGGGGTTCCCCAGGCCTGTCTCCTGCTGTCTCCTGCTTCAAAGAACCTGCAAGAAGAACAGCGACACATTCAGCGGGCCCAGCGACCTCTGACAACTCCAGATGACTGTCCTGCACCCCAAAGGACCAACATCTCCCGAGGACAGTGGCTATGTCCAAAAGAAACTTTCAACCAAGGACTTCCACCTCACTCCAGATGCATGAGTCCTGACCCCTGTGCACCCGACGTCCATGGCTCGTGTCCAGGTGGTCCACCCAGCAAGAAAGGCTTCCCAGGCGATTGGGTGCAAAAGTCCACCCTGGGTAGACCCCTCCAAACTTCCATGATGACACCTGCAGAGGAAATCCAGAGGACCCATCTGACCGTGAGCTCCGGACGAAGATATCCGACGCCTAAAGAACCCACTGCACTCTCAGCCACCAGGCCTTGGAGAACCTGACCTCCGGTGCAGCATCGACCAGCAGGCGGCTCTCTTTCCTGTCCAGCCGGTGGTTTGCCCAAGAAGCCCCCCTTGAGCCCCCCAGACCCTGTCTGCAGCCTCAGAATGACCCCCAGGGTCCCCTCATAGAAGTGCATTGAAAACCTGATGCCCTGTTTGCACCCTGCACCCGTAAGCCCTAGTGCCGCTGTGGGTGTGAGTTTGGTGCTTACTTGAGGCCCCTCCAGTGCTCTCTTGAAACCCCCTGGTCCGCCCTCCGAGACATGGGTACTTACCTGCTGGCTGACCGGATTCCGAGTACCCCCTGTCTCCATAGGAGCCCACATTAATTTAGTTCCTTTTTGACCTCTGCATCCGACCGGCCCTGTGTTGCTGGTGGTGAGTGTTTGGGGTTAACTTGAACCCCCCACGACGGACTACCTGTAAAACTGTATAAGCTTTTCTTCCCCAGGGAAACTGTTGAAAATTGCAGTGTCCACTTTTAAAATAGCTTTTTGGCATTTTAAAGAAAACGGTATACATTGTTGATTCCATTCAAAGTCCTGATTATATCTATGCAAAGTACCTTTCATGTTATGTAATTACCTGCAAACTGAATCTTTTGGTTCTAGAAATAAATTATGACCATGGCGGTGATATCTCCGATAGACTGCCAATGTACCACAATGACTGCAAGGGCGGAAACAACAGGCACCACGGCGGAGGCCGCCTAAGCCAGATGGAAGACATAGTACCGTCCAGCATATTATGACCCTGCAAACCTCCACTTTTTCCGGGACGGTACCAACGCTTTCAAAAGCCTGGTGGAAACAGAGCACAAAAGTCAAAGGACTCACCATTGGAGACACAGAGAGGAACCACGCCACCATGGAACCAGAACTGCAAGTTTTCCTGATGATCTTCTACGTTATGATCCACCTGGGACACCAATGCCAGCGAAGATGACAACGATGAGTACAGTCGTCTAGCACACAAGGGAGGGGGAGGAAAATGACAGTGACACACCCCCGCACGACACACACCCGACACACACACACACACCATACACGCAACCATATGCATTACAAAAACAATTTGATCACGAAAATCTGCAGAATAATGCGAAGGCAACAGGAATTTACGAAAAAGATTGTAATCAGTCCAACAATAAATTCAACAATCTGATTTACACACTGAACAGATCTGATCACGTGAATAAAAAAGGGACACTGCCCAGTCCATAGTTCACAGGGCCCAAATGGCCAAAGGGCAAAGTCCAAGGCCCCACTCGAATCCTGCCCCAATACAGAGTGAACACTGCTCAGGCATCAGTTGGCAAATAGGCAGGCACCTCAGGTTATGGAGGTGGCAACATGCCCTGTGCTTGGTCCTGGGGAGTGCAAGGCCACAGTCTCTCAAGTGGGTGTCTTCCCCACTGGTTCTGGAGGGGGCAGCATGCCGTGTGCTTGGTCCTGGGCAGTACAAGGCCACAGCTTCTTGAGAGGGTGAATACCCCACTGGTTCTTGAGGTCGCAAGCCGCACAGTAGCCCTTGGAGGCTGGACTATATGGCGTCCGACGGCAGTGACGGCTGCACTGTGGTGGTTCTTGTGGGCACCTCCTGCTTAGCCCCTGCACACGCCGATGGCTGCACTGTGGTGGTGGTTATGGAAGGCTCCTGCTCAGCCCCTGCACCCTCCGATGGCTGCACTGTGGTGGTGGTTGTGGGAGGCTCCTTCTCAGCCACTGCACCCACCGATGGCTGCACTGTGGTGGTGGTTATGGGAGGCTCCCGCTCAGCCCCTGCACCCTCCGATGGCTGCACTGTGGTGTTGGTTGTGAGAGGCTCCTGCTCAGCCCCTGCACTCTCTGATGGCTGCACAACCACTGCTGGCGGTGGGTGCTCAGTGACAGCTTCTGGTGCAGGCTCCTTCCCCTTCTTTGTGGCTGGTGTAGGCTCCTGCCCCTTCTTTGTGGCTGGTGCAGGCTCCTTCCCCTTCTTTGTGGCTGGTGCAGGCCCCTTCCCCTTCTTTGTGGCTGGTGCAGGCTCATTCCCCTTCTTTGTGGCTGGTGCAGGCTCCTTCCCCTTCAGTATTTGTGGCCTGGAATCCTTTCCACCACAAGTAGGTACTGCTACCACTGGGCCAGTGGACTGTTTGGCTGAGGTGCCTGGCTGGGTCCAGGCTAACCTGCCCATACGTGAAGGACGGGAGGATGAAGGGGTAGGGAAGAGGTCAATCTGGGAAAGGAAAATCTTTTTAGCGACATTGGGGCGGGAAGAGGGAGATGTAATGGGAGTGGAGGATGAGGGAGTGGTTGTTGGAGGTGTTTGTCTGCTTGATTAGGGTGCAGGTGCATGGGCTGTATACTGTTATGAGGTGGATGGCTTTTGGGTGTCTGAGTGCTTGCATCTGTGTACTTTGGGAGTGGGGACCGAAACAGTGGGGGAGGACACAGGGGACGTGTGCATGGATGTTGTGGAGGTGTCTGCCAGTGAGGTGTGTGTTCTGCTTGGTGTGGTGATGATGCTAGTAGTGGATAATGATGTAGTGCATGCAGGTGTGAGTGTGGACGTAACTGGGTGGGAGGTGGAGGACGAGGAGGAGGGGGAGACAATGGAAAGAGTGGATGTTGTTGTGTCTGAAAATGAATGTTGTTTGTGTGAGAGCCTGTGGGATGAAGTGTGGCGTTTGTGTTTGCCTGAGACACTATTGGGTGTTGTCTTGTGAGCATGCTCGTATGGCTGTGTGCTTGGGATGGGTTGGGGTTGAGGAGAATGGGACTGGGGAGTGGAAGTTGGAGGGGGGACAGTTGAAACAGGGACAATGGCTGCCATCAGAGAGGAGGCCAGAGCCTCAAACGATCTCTTTTGGGCCACCAATCCACTGTGAATGCCCTCCAGGAATGCATTAGATTGCTGCATCTGGGCTGCCTGCCCCTGGCTGGCATTTACCATGGTTGACTGCCCTACAGAGATGGATCTCAGGAGGTCAACAGCCTCCTCACTCAGGGTAGCAGGGCTCACTGGGACAGGGCCTGAGATGCCTGGGGTGAAGGAGATGCCCACCCTCCTGGGTGAGCAGGCACGGGCAACTCGCTGAGGGACTACTGGGAGGGTGGTGCTGGCACGGGGGTGGCGGCTGTACTTGCAGCTGGGGTGGTCACAGAGGTGTCCGCCACCACCTGGGAGCTCCCATCGGAGGAGGTATCAGAGTCTGTGTTGTCCTCTCCAATCTCCGCAGTGGTGCTCCCCTCGCCCTCCCTCCCACTGTTGCCCTCAGCATCAGTGGACTCTGCCATCAGGGTCAGGTGGGATGCAGCTCCCTCTGTCACTAGTGCCTCCGCTCCTCTGCCAGATGATGTTAATACACACAAGGACAGGATGACAAAACAAGAAAGGGGGGAGCGAGACAAAGCATACACTGGGTCAATGACTGCACCAACACCATCGTTGACGTACACAGCACCCTCACATACAGGGAGCAGGCCTATGCACTATGCATTGCACTACCAGTGAAATGGCTATTCAACAAGGAATGATGAGTGGTACACATCTCCCACTGCAACACACCTGTGACCCACCCAGCCCTGACCAGTAGTGAATACCAACAAGCTAGGTAAGTAGTATTCCCCCTTCAGACCCTTAGCCACCAGAGGACCTCCACTGCTATGTCTGGCCTGGCCTAGTGACACTGACACACAACCACCACCCGGACACCACCCCTCCAGCCGTGAGCTTCAATGATGGCCACTGTACTCACCCTCTTGTGGTGATATGATGGTGGAGTGTGTGGGATGGAGTGGAGAGATGGGAGTGAGGGTGAGGGTAAGTGATGGCATGCAGGTATGGGGGGTGATAATGGTTGTACTTTGACTTACCGGAGTTCAGTCCTCCTCTGAATCTGGCCAGGCCCTAAGGATGCAGTATTGCCAAGACTTGCTCCTCCCATGCTGTGAGTTGTGGGGGAGGGGGTCCACCACCAGTCCTCTGTATAGCGAGCTGGTGTCTTGCTGCTATGGAACGTACCTTCCTCCGTAGGTTGTTCCATCCCTTCCTGATGTTGTCCCTTGTTCTGGGGTGCCGTCCCATGGCGTTGAACCTGTCCACTATTCTCCACCATAGCTCCGTCTTCCTAACTATTGATATTTGCTGCACCTGTGCTCCAAATAGCTGTGGCTCTACCCTGTTGATTTCCTCCTCCATGACCCTTAACTTCTCCTCAGTGAAACTGAGGTGCCTTTGTGGTGCCATGGGTGTTGTGTAATGTGTGTTGATGAGGGTGTGTTGGGTAATGTGAATGGGGTGTGTGATGTGGAGTTCGTGAGGGGTGTAGGGGTGTGAGTGGTCTGTGGCTCAAGTTGGCTCTAGTTGTGGCAGTGGTCTTGATTTCAATCTTGTGCCAATGATTTGTATTTGTAAGGGGGGGTGAATGTGGGTGGGTGTTTTATAGTAGTGTGGGTGTGTGGGTGTGGTGTATGTATGGGTGTCAGGTGTGTGTTGCTTGAATTGTCCACTGTGGTGTTGTTTTGTCTGTGGGTGGCCATTGTGAGCGCAGTGGTATGTACTGGCAATGGTTTACCGCCGTTGAATGTCCGTCGTGGTGATTTGTGGGTCATAATGTGATGGGGGTTGTTCTGTTGGTGTTAATGGCGTGGGTTTTGGGACCGCCAGTTTATCACTGACCTTTGGTCTGGCGGATTTGTGTATGTGGCTGTATTCTGTCGGATTGCTGTGTGTGTGTCATAATATGGTGAACGGATATTTGCCACCGCTGATTTACCGCCGGTGTCATAATGAGGGCCTATATCTCATTTTGATATAGTATATACAGATCCAGCTTCCTAAATTGGTGGATCAGCGGTAGGGTCTACGACTTTGCATTTGCTGGACTACTCAGCCAATACCTGATCACAAGACTAAATTCCAAAATTGCCTTTAGAAAACGGATATTTGAATTTGATTATTTTTTCTAATTTTTTAAAAGTCCTACTAGGGCCATGGTTTAGTCCCTTTTAGCATCTCTTTTTAAGTTTAAAAGTTTTTGTAAAGTTAGGATTCAGTCAATAAAAGTAGTTTTTAGTTTCTAAAAAGTAATACCAACTTTAGTAGCATAATCAACAGCTCAGAGGAAATAGTGATGAACTCATCCTCAGTCCTTACCTCCATCTAGGGGTGGCAGAGCGAAGGTCCCTCTGTAAGCTGAAAATGATTAGAACTGGTTCCAATCCTACCCAAGTAGAGTACAACAGGGATCACCCTACTGAAGAGGAATAACTCCCCTCAGAAGGAGAAGATGTTAGAGATGAGGAGGATGATCTCCCCTCTCCTCACCTAACTAGGGAGACCAGGGTCCCCAGACCCTTGTCTCCAAGGATAGTACTCACTGGATCTGGATCTGGTCAAAACACCAGGTCGGTAGGGCTGGGGCCAAAGTAGTTATCGTCTTCCTTCTTCTCTGCTGGGGTTTTCAGGTTAGCAGTCCTTCTTCTTCTTA
The DNA here is from genome assembly GCF_031143425.1 of Pleurodeles waltl. NCBI lineage: Eukaryota > Metazoa > Chordata > Amphibia > Caudata > Salamandridae > Pleurodeles > Pleurodeles waltl. The sequence continues at coordinate 125,327,422 of NC_090436.1, read as the reverse complement.
TAGGTCGCCAGGAATCTGGTGAGCTGGGTTCAGGGAGGCCCTTAAATCCTGGATTTAGGGGCATTACAGGTGTCAGAGGGCAGTAGCCAATGGCTACTGTCCCTGAGGGTGGCTGCACCCTCCTTGTGCCCACTCCTTTTGGAGAGAGGAGCACATTCCGATCCCTATTGGTTCCTGTCCTCCAAACCAAGATGGAGGATTCTGCAGGGAGGGGCTCACCTCATCTCTGGACACCTTAGGGGTGGTCACTCCCCCCTGTGGTGGTCACTCCCCCCTGTGGTGGTCACTCCTCCCTGTTTTCCCTAATTTTTCCACCGGACTTGCTGCCAAAAGTGGGGCTTTGTCCAGAGGGCGGGCATGTCCACTAGCTTGAGTGCCCTGGGGCACTGTAATCTGAGGCTTGAGCCTTTGAGGCTCACCACGAGGTGTTACAGTTCCTGCAGGGGGAGGTGTCAAGCACCTACACCAAGGATAGGCTTTGTTTCTAACCACAGATTGCACAAAGGCACTCGCCCAATGTGGTCAGAAACTCATTTGAAAGTGGCAGGCTGGCACAGACCAGCCAGTCCTACAGTACCAGTACTCACAACCTGCAAGGCAGTGTGCATGTGCTGAGTGAGGGGTTCCCCGGGGTGGCATAATACATGCTGCAGCCTTTAGAGACCTTCCCTGGCCACAGGGCCCTTGGTACCATGGGTACCTTTTACAAGGTACTTAACTGTGTGCCAGGGCTGTGCCAATTGTGGGAACAAAAGAACACTGGTGTTGGGGCCTGGTTAGCAGGGTCCCAGCACATGTTCAATTAAAGTTGGCATCAACACTGGCAAAAAGTGTGGGGGTAACCATGCCAACAGTGGCACTTTGCTACAAGGATATAATAGATATTTAAAACTACATAGGTAAATATGTATGCTACCAACTATTAGAGAATTTCCGTACACTCCAGGCTGGAAGCAATGATTAATGGTAGAGTGCCTAAATATTTATAGATCATAGCCACTTTCTAGGATATTTTGCAACAATATTTGTGAAATACTATTTTAAATCCACAATAGCTTGCAAATTGATGGAGTAGCTGTGCTTGATGTTCGTAAAGAGGTGCTGCTGCTGGAGGTACTAATTGATATGAGTACAGTCTACTGCTCTCAATATATGGGGACATTGAACAATCAGATAAAATTGTTGCTCACTTTTGATGTGGTGGACCCCAATTATATTAGGGCACCTAGGGGGAAAACTGTGCTCTGGCGTTTTTGCCCTATGCATGTCCCCTTCCCCCATTGGGATGAGTAGAACTTTGCATACATCCTGAGGTTATTTTGAAGATGTCACAAAGCACTTTACAGTTTGTTCTCTGACTGGTCTCCCCTTAGATTCATTGTTCTCCTGGTAATGAACCCTCATTCAGATTCCTGCCTCCGAAAGGTGTAGTTTTCATGGGGAAATTGATTTTTACCGCTCCCTGTGCCAAAAATGTCCTCTGTCTGGCCTTCTGGTGCTCTCTCCTGCTATGGGACTGTCTTCCACAGCCCCTTCACAGCTAGCCAGGCTTTTCGAGGGGCACCTGTGTGTCAGCAATGGCACTGGGGTCAAACATCAATCAACAGAACTCCCAGGGAAATTCTCCAGAGTCCTTCAGCACATTCATTGCCCCAACTGTTCCTTTGAGAGCATAAGAGGGCCAGCATCACTGGGCCTGGAGAAAACCATTGTAGGCCTGGGGTCAGCTGGAGTCAAAGTACTTGAGTCCATCATTGCTGGAGCATCAGGTGGCTACTCCTCTTCCAGCTGGGCAATCTTTTTCCATTGTCACTCTCTCATCCAGCTCATCTGTCTCTCTCTTGTGCAGGGGTTTTAGAAGAGGGATGGAAAGTTCTAGAAGCCAGGTACCCTGGCTAATCAAAGGGTGTCACATTATCACTCCAGCCATGTCCCAATCCTCCAGCATGGTATTGAGGGACAGCCCAACATGGCAACTTCAAGTTGTCTCTGGAAAGTGCTTCCCTGAGAGTCTTAACTCCACACCTAGCTGTCACAATTGCCTGATCCTGGGCCACCAAAACTTCAAAGGCGAGCCCTTCCTGGGTTGATCCACAGATCTGGCCCTCCTCCTTTGTTTCTGTGGGGCTGGGCTTTCCCAGCCCAGGTGCAGTGTGACAAACTAATTAACAGATGCAGATTTCCTCCCCACCCCTTCCTTTCCCATGAACAGGGTCAAACACTGTTAATGGCCTGATTGTCTTATGAGGCCTTACATCTTTCTGCAGGGCAGCATTGTAATTAAATTGGTACGGGAGTGGGGACAAAGGCCTGGAATCTGATTATAAGCTGAGCCAGGAATATATGACAAGTCAAAGGAAATGACAAGTGCCATAAGGAGTGCATGTGTGATGTTAGTGACCGTAAATCTACACTCAGGTGCATGTTTACCTATAGGTCAATACCTCAGTAAGCCAATATAGCGCAAAACTCTACTTAAGTGCAGATTTCACCTATAATGTAAGCACCACAGAACTTCAGTAAGCACTACAGACCTACACTATAAATGACCACTCACATTAAAAGGCTTATCCTAGGTTAGTACCAATCCTTGAACAGTTTCTTCTGTGACAGGCTACCTGTGTGTACAGCCTGGGCAGGCAAGACACGTGCATGCAGATAGGAACCTATTACCCTATATGCATAACAGATTTTTATCATAAAAGACAGCCACTGGTGATGAACACTCTCAGTTCATTTACCATGAGTTTACTATGAGTGAGACTCAGGTTGTGAGGCTCACTCACAGTATAAGTTCAAACGCCGAGTAGTCAAATGCAGACAATCCAAGGGCATTAAATAGGAGGAACCCACTTTGCAACAGTTACATATGTTGTTCTCTTGTGCAATGCATATACCTCACTAGTGTTTTGTAAATCTGGACCGTTGTGGCTGCTAAACATTCTTCTCTGCCTACAGAAGATCAATAGATGCTGACTAACTGTAGCTGCTCCTCCTCTGCCAGAGGAGCAGAGGTGAGGGCCTTCCCTAGCTTTTAAGGACAACCCACCCAGCCATAAATGAGGTCCTTATTCAAAAATTATGAATTATGGGTCCATCTATATTGAACAGGATCTCTATACATGTATAGAAGAAACGCATTGCTTCATTATGAGTTCAGCTGCAATTTTAATTTATAAGCAAATGTAGGTTGTGAAATTCAGACTCAACTTGCACAGTTTTACCCTGCTTAAAACTTCTAGGATCTGTATGTGGAATCTACAGTCTTAATTTTGCAACTCTGAAAAGTGAAGCATTGCAAAATCACTGCTTTATCTCCCATTCTGAGGTGAGGATCTCAGAACCGGAAGGTAATACCATACACAGTATTTTGGAATTTACTGAATGTGATATTACCACCAAAATATCAGGATACTTGGAATGAATTTCTTAGTGGTAGGATTACTGGGAGGCAACCATGGTGGATACTTTTCAACACAGGGAAAGCTGAATACGTTTGTGAGGGTGAGATGTTCTCTGAGGTAGTATGTCTTTCCATTCTAGAAGTGATAGAAGTATACAGCCCAATGGATTTGCATGTAAATGCATTTACAGTATCTGGGTGCATAACATATGAATGCCTAGCATCTCCTCCTCTCTTCCATTAACTTTTTTGATTTGAGTCGAGCAATATTGGTATTGTCTAAGCTATTTTTTCCTTGCAGAGTATGCATGTGGAGTGTTCAAGCTCACTGCCTTGAATCAGATGAAGCAGATTTTGAAGTTCTTGCAGGTGGGGAGGGAGAGGGAGCCATGCATTTCTTGCGGGTGGGACATTTGACTGTATTTATTCAGACACTTGATCAGTCTCATGTTGCATGAATGTTACTCTTCTGAAGGTCATGTAGGAGGTTAGGATGCCAGAGTTGCCTCCAGATGGACTAAAGAAATGATGACTATTGGAATCTTTTCTCTCCAGAATATGAATAGCTGGCACCAGGCAATCTATGATTTCTTCTTGAAGGGGCTTCAGGCAATGTGAAACCTTAGAAATGTTTTGTAGGCGGACAGTTAGAAGACATTTCTGTTCATTGCAGAATACCAAACTTCAACTTTCACTTGCTTGCTGTCACTGACATTAAACCCAAATCCTGCTTGTAGGAGCTTACACTTGAAATTAGTCTTCTGCTTATGATTCTACTCACTTTATGTTAAACAGCCTAACTATATCATCTCATAGAGCCCCCTTTTTCTCACCAAAATCTAAAACCCATTCTAACTAGCTAGCTTTTTTCTGCCCATGCTCACTAGCACTTCCTTGTTGTCATTTAGTTTCTCAGAGTATCTGACTTTGCCTTATTTTTTACTTTTTTCAAAAACTTTTTTACCCAGTGCTTTTATAACTGTTGCTTAAAAACCTGACAAACGTCTGTACACGGTTCATGTTTCTGGCCAATTCTGCCCCATCTCAATTTCCCTAGCCTAACTTTCTGCAGTTGTTTTTGTCTTTGAAAATGAAATCTTTCCCTTATTGTGATTACAAGAGTTTTCCTAGTTTAGCTTTGAAGAAGTCTAAGATCTTATTAAAGACAATGGGGTAAAAACAAGAACAATGTAACTTAAAGGCAGAATCCAGTTCAGAGCACAGCATTCAAAGGAATCCAGTTCAATGAATACCAAGCTAAAGGGATCCAGTCACTCGAAAGTCATGTAAAAGGTATACTACCCAGAGAATAATCTAAAAAAAAACTTGGATTTCTTCTTTGTTAAAGTTAAGAAAATGTGAGATGGAAATATATGCAAGCTCTAATGTGATCAACAACTTTAAACTCAGTGGCCCTACGTGCTTCATTCGGGAAAAGGGTCACTGTAGGACCAAAGTGTGGACACCAGCACCACCAATGAAGGGAAATAGCTTTTGAGAGCTTAGGATAGCGCAGCGTAAGCAAGCAGAGAATTAGAACAAAATTTCTCTCTCATACTGGTGAATATTGCAAAAAGACAGCATATAATTTGAAGGTGATTTTAAGGGGGTGATGAGGGTTGGAAGCTATATCCCTCTGAGGAAAGCTTCTTAAGAACACTCAGAACAGGGTAGCAAAGTGGAGCCACAAACGTGTCCCATATCATAAAACACCTTGTGTTAATCTCAGCTTTTACCCAAAAGCACTTGCATTCTTGTTCCAATTGACCAACATACCACACAGCCCATGTTAATAGGCAGTGCCTAAGCTTAGAAGAAATGCAAAAAGAAGTAAGTTGATTTATCCAAACCATGGGCAACTAGGCTAAGAGCACACTACTTACTCTAAATATTAACATGAAGGGGTTTTTTGCCTTGTTTTTTTGCTATTTTATATAACACGAACAATATCCAAGGCCATTGGAGTGATTTACATGAGCACCAGATAACATTACACAAAGTCAGCCCCATTTTTAAGGGACGGGGAAAAAAAGGGATTTGCCCAGAATCACAGAATGTTGAGCAGGATCCCCAGTTTCAAAGTGAGCAGCTCCAGCTATTGGACCACATCCCAGCTCAGTTAAGATCCCTGAAAAGACAGAGGGAAAGAAACCAAATAGATTTGCATGTGTTTTCCCACAAGAGAGGAAGCAAAACCCAGGCAGGTGGTGAGATGAGGAGGAAACAAGCAGAGCTGGGAAAGGAAAAGTATGGCCACAAAAAGAGAGTGATTTTGATATGGAAGAAGGTCTCATTGGAACAGCCTTATACTTGAGGTATCCAGAGGTATCCCGGATCCTAACCAAGGTTCTATAAAAAATCAGAATATCTGTGAACACTTGGCCCGAGCACTGTAAGAGGAGTTGCAAAAAGATTTGAGTAAGCATCAAATTTGTTGGAACACTAGATCCAAGAAAAACCTGAATTAGACAGGCCACAAGCATCATTTTGGAGGTATGAAGAAAGATCCAGGGCCCTGATCAAGATTTTATGCACAGTCAATATCTTTGTCAATACTTGGCCTTAGTATTATAAGAAGACCAGCAAAAAGTGTTGCTTAAATCAAAACTAGCCAGAAATGTGGCAGTGGGGGCAGTCTGAGTCAAGAGTAGCACAGTCTGACTTCTCCAGATAGGACGAGTACCATGACTGAGGGGCATGGAAGGAACTCAGATGTGGAATGTGGCAATCCACAGCCCTGACACCCGCACGGGTGAGTAGCGCGCTTTATAAATGTTAATGATTTGATTTGATTTGATTTGACAATTCAAATATTGGTTTGTCTTGAGGATCTAGGAAGCGAGAAGAGGACCACTGAAAAGAGAGAAGTTGGAAATTAAAGTGTGGTACATATATTTTGAAAATAAAACATAGCTACCATCTTCATTGCTGGGTCTCAATAGAAGAGCTTCTTTAACAACATTATAATCCTTCATGATATAGGCTTCAAGGGAGAGTCTCAAACAAAATTTGGGATGCCTTGCTGGGCCTTTTTGAAGTCCTAAAGGCCAGCTTCTCTCAGACCCTGAGGAAAGGCTCTTGCTGTTGATTGGACTTTTAACTACTATCTTAGAACTGCTGGTCTCTTGGAAGGGAATGCAGACATAACAATATCGATACCAAATAGATTATTGATAAAGGCTCAGTTGGGCCGTCACCTGAATTCAGTTCTGGAATAGACTGTTTACTTCCACTCCAGCATCCTATAATGAAATATGGCTTTCCGTTCTCAGTGTTGTCAAATCAACTGCGCTGTTCTCGCCCCCTTCCATTTGTTTTAAATGTAAGAAAATTGAAAAGTAAGGTAAATGTAACAACCTCCAAGCATCTCTATTTGCCTCCAGGAGAAGTGTCAAAGCTATTAAGAAACATAGCATCTGCAATTTTGGCAACATAAAATAATTTTATTATATAAGGTTGTCTGCCTGGGTGTCTTCATGCTAACTTTAATTTTAAGTTACTCACTTTCATTAGCCTGTTTTAGTCCAGAAGGCAGTGTATGTATTAAGATAAATGCAAATACAATTTTACTGATTCCTTGCTTTGACTGTATGAAGATAATTTTGTAAGCAACAATTTCTTTTGGTTACTATCACCATCACAATTTTAAAATGTCAGACCACTAAAAGGAAACATTTAACAGTAAAACAAACATCAAAACAATCCACTTGTGTTTTACTACATTTTGCTTCAATATTTCTGTATCTTGCTTACTTTATTTCGGAACATTGGAATGTTGGGCGCTCTCTTGAAGACAGTCAAGTAGCTCAGGGCTAACATCGGCTTGTATAAGTGTTTTGCTTCAACACTTTAATGTTTGTTTTTCTGTTTCTCCTTTTTTACTTTAGAACATTCTACCCTCAATACGTGAAATGTCTAATACCATTAGAGCACTTCAGTCATAGGCCATACCAGTTGACAGAGTCCCTCTCCCTCATTATAGGCCTCAACGATTTTACTACTGGCACCTAGGACTTTGAAGGTTTCATACATATCTCATTGTGCTTCTGGTGATCTCTTGTTATTCTCTGCTGAGCTGAGCTGCTGAATTCTCTTTGTACTCACCTGTTCCTGTGCTGATTCATCCCAGTGTTTCACTCAATTTATAATGGGTACTGTTGATACCGACAATCATCCAATAAAGCTTCTGTTGGAGGTACTGTGCTCCTTCATTATTGGTCTGACACAAATTCCTTCAATGATAGCCACCCTGAAAAAGTATAGCAACACAACCACAATGAAGTATACAATTTGAATGTCTCTTCAACTGCTGACAGTTTCAAGTCTGACTATGTGTGTGCTGTCATCCGAAGATTATCATTACTTACTTATGCATATTACCCCTTTGGGGGTATAGGACATCAACCAGGACTCTCCAGCTATGTCTGTCCTTTTCTGTAAATCTGACTCCAGATGTATCACATTTCCTTGTACTCAGTCTTGAGGCCTCAGAGCCAGATGGTTCTTGGTCTCCCTCTTTTCCTTTTCACTTGAGAGTTTCAGGTCAAAGCTTGCTTGGTAGTATTAGATGTGGGTTTGTGGAGGCTGTGACCTGTCCAGCCCAGTGTCTTCTCAGGATTTCCTCATGAGCAAGGAGTTGGAAAGTCTGCTGTCATAGGTCATTGTTGCTGATGGTATTTGGCCAGCGGAGTTGGAGGATTTTCTTCAGAGAGGTGTTGATGAAGGTCTGGACTTTATTGGTGATGGTCACTGTTGTCCTCTACATACAGAAGGACTGATTTTAAGTTGCTATTAAAAAGCGTGATCATGGTTTGAAGCGTTAGGTCTTTGGAGCACCAGACCTTGTTTAGCTGAATCAAGGCAGCTCTTGCATTGCAGATTCTTACTTTGACTTTGGCATCTGTGTCACCCTGCTGTTCTATGACACTGCCCAAATAAATGAAGGCCTCAACCTCTTCCAGTGCATTGTCTGCAAGAGTGGCTGCAGTTGTGTTGACCTTATTAGTCTTCATAATCTTGTTTTTCCCCTGTGGATGTTGCTTGAGGCCAATGTGTGCTGATGTAGCTGCCACATTGTAGCTTGCTATGGGAGAGTAGGGCCAGGTCATCTGCAAAGTGCAGGTCAGTAAGCTGCGACCAAGGTGTCCATTGGATCCCATTTCTTCTCCTTGCTGTGAACGTCTTTATGATCCAGTCTATGGCCAACAGTCAAAGAAAAGGTGAGAGCAAACAACTCTAGTGGACACCAGTCTTCACTTGGAAGGCTAACAAAACTTGTCTTCCATGGACAATCTTGCATGTCAGTCCCTTGTAAGTGTTCCTGAAGTTTATCTGGCACACCATTGTTGCAGAGGAGTTCGAAGGAGTCTTTCTGTCCACTCTACCGAATGTCTTCTTTTAGTCGATGAGGTTAACATAGAGGGGAAGTTACATTCTATTGACTGTTCAATGATGATGTGGAGTGTTGCAATCTGGTCTGTGCTGATTCTATCTTTATGGAAGTCTGATTCTTGGTCTTGCAACTGAACTTCAACTTGTTCCTTCATTCTGTTTAGGAAGACTCTGTTGAATGCTTTGCCTAGGGTTGATAGAAGAGTTCTCCCTCTGTCATTTACACAGTTACTCAGGTTACCTTCATTAGGGATCTTGATGAGATATCCCTTTCCAGTCTGATGGCACTGTTTACCTTTCCTTCCAAACATAGGGTAGAGCATGTCTGATGTTTCAATGTCTGCCTTCAGTGTCTTTGAAGGAATCTTTTCATGTCCTGCTGCCTTACCATTTCTCAGACGTTTGATGGCTTGCAGTATTTCTTCCTTCATTGGTCTGCTGCAGTCGATTGGCAAGTCCTTGTTAACGGGCTATATGTCTGGTGGAGACTGCAACAAGGGCTGGTTCAGCAATTCTTCAAAGTGTTCCACCCATCTTCTTTGTTGGCCTTCCTTACCCATGATTGTCTTCACAGCTTTGTCTTTAACAGTTCTTTCTAACTTGCTGTATCTGGGGGAGAGTTTACTTGTTCTGTCCTAGAGTTCTTTCAAGTTTCTATGGCTTGCTGCTTCATTATTTACTGTGGCACGACCATCTGTGAATCTTTGCCTGTCTGCTGTTAAGTTTCTCTTTGTGTCTTTGTTGGTTTTTTGTTATTCTTCTTGAGCTTTTGTTTTTTTCTGCTGTTGTTTGGCTAGTGTTGAAGGCAGCTTTCCTTTCCTTTCTCTCTTGAATTTTGCGGAGAGTCTAGGTGGAGATCCATTCTTTATGCTGGGCTTTCTTGGAACACAGTATTTCCTTGCAAATTGATGTCACTGTTTATTTCATCTTCTCTCGCTGACTTTCAACTGGGTCTGTGTGATTAGCTAGCTCTTGTAGCACTTGAAACCTGTTACTGAGAATGACTGAGTATTCACTCCAGTTCTGTGCATCCTTGAGGAGGGTAGTTTTATATTGCTAGCATTGGTTTGGTCCATCCATGCTTTCTTCAGCTTTAGCTCTAGGCTGGACATGACAAGGTGATGGTCTGACACCATGTCCGCTTATCTCATCACTTCCACATCCTTCAGTGACCTCCGGAACTTCTTGGTAATGCAGACCTGGTTGATCTGATCCTCTGTTGAATGGTCTGGTGACACCCACAGTGCCTTGTGTATTATTTTGTGTGGGAATATACTACAGCCTATCATCAGGCTTTTCAGAGTATATAGATCTGTGAGCCTTTCACCATTCTTGTTCATGTCACCAAGGCCATGGTTGCCCATGAGTTCTTTGTACCCAGTGTTGTCACTTCCAGTCTTGGCATTGAGATCCCCCATCAGTATGGTGATGTCTTTCTCAAGGCATTTCTCCAGGATGGACTGGAGACTGTTGTAAAATTGTTCTTTTTCTTCTTCTTTGTCTTCATTTGTAGGTGTAGAGCACTAGATAACATTCATGTTCATCCTCTTTTTCACTGTGATGATTCTGGGACCATGAGCTTCCCATCCAATCAGAGCTCTGTTGGCAGCCGGTGTTAGCATCAGTGCTAAGCCCTGAATGTGTGGGACATTCTATTTCTCGTATCCAGAATACAGCAGCATTCCTCCTTGAGACAGTCTTTTCCATCAGGTCTCACTGATGCCAAGCTTGGCAAGGTTGCGTTTTGACATCTCTGTTGCCACTGGAGCTGTCTTGCTTGCCTCATACATGGTCCCCACATTCCATGTCCCAGCAGTGGCGATGACTGGTGGATTGGCCTTATGGCATCCAGAGATTTACATCAAAAAATAAGGGGATTCGGAGGGTTATGAGGTCCAGTGTATGTCCTCCAATAACGGTTATTTATAATGTGATACACTGTTCCTAGAAAGCAAGGAAACGACAGGGAGAGTAAAAAAGGATCCCATTAAGTAGGAGCAAGAGTCCTCACACACCTAGTTAGGTGTCATGCTTCATCATTGGACCAGCTCCTCGCCAGACTGGCGCTGCAATGTCTGGCGGGCACCACCCTTTCGGGGGGCTCTTTGCCGGAGATCTTTTTGATGATGCCAGCCTTTCCCACAAATCGGTGAAGGGGAAAGGAGAAAGAGAGAGCAAAAACTAAGATGGAAAAATTAAAATTGGCTCAAGAACCCTACTCAAAGTTACCTTTTATTAATGTGGGGTCTTGGACAAGATTAAAACGGTAAACAGGAGGGTAGAGTCGATATAATGCTCGACTACTCTCAGACTGTATTATACATAACGAGGAAGTCAAGGTATTACAAGACCCACCTCAACAATGGGTCGACATGTTTCGCGTCTATGAGGTCCCACAGGATCCAGCGACGCTTCTTCAGGACCTAGTTACAAGACATGATGCTTCTCTACAAATAAACTAGAGTGACTGTTGCCTCTGTCAACTGATAATCAGAAAGGGGAGGAGTATGATTATCACCAGTCACTTACATAAGTCCATTATGACCCAGTCTTTCGTTCCTATTCGTCCTATTCTACCATGTAGACGGCAGTACCACCTACCCCTTCGTCGCGCTCCCGCTTTCCGGGAGCGCGACGAAGGGGTAGGTGGTACTGCCGTCTACATGGTCCAAACAAAGCCTTGGAGACCAGGTATATGGTCAGCGTTATCCCATGAAGCCCTGTCTCAGTGTAGGAGGGGCGACGAATAGGAACGAAAGACTGGGTCATAATGGACTTATGTAAGTGACTGGTGATAATTATACTCCTCCCCTTTCTGATTATCAGTTGACAGAGGCAAGAGTCACTCTAGTTTATTTGTAGAGAAGCATCATGTCTTGTAACTAGGTCCTGAAGAAGCGTCGCTGGATCCTGTGGGACCTCATAGACGCGAAACATGTCGACCCATTGTTGAGGTGGGTCTTGTAATACCTTGACTTCCTCGTTATGTATAATACAGTCTGAGAGTAGTCGAGCATTATATCGACTCTACCCTCCTGTTTACCGTTTTAATCTTGTCCAAGACCCCACATTAATAAAAGGTAACTTTGAGTAGGGTTCTTGAGCCAATTTTAATTTTTCCATCTTAGTTTTTGCTCTCTCTTTCTCCTTTCCCCTTCACCGATTTGTGGGAAAGGCTGGCATCATCAAAAAGATCTCCGGCAAAGAGCCCCCCGAAAGGGTGGTGCCCGCCAGACATTGCAGCGCCAGTCTGGCGAGGAGCTGGTCCAATGATGAAGCATGACACCTAACTTGGTGTGTGAGGACTCTTGCTCCTACTTAATGGGATCCTTTTTGACTCTCCCTGTCGTTTCCTTGCTTTCTAGGAACAGTGTATCACATTATAAATATCCAGAGATTTACTACAAGTCGTTATAACTCTCAGTGAAGGATATTCTTCTCTTCCCGAGGCTGGGATGTCTTTTGTTCTCGTGGTTGACATTTTTAGGTAGCTATGATTTTGTTTTACTTGATAGGGTAGCTATCCCATACATAACCATACTTCTTTCGCAAATGTGCTTTTAAGCGGCCATGGTGGAGATGATTATTATAGGCATGTATTTTTCAGAGATTCTTAAACGCAGTGTAAATGTGCCACCTAAAAGTTGTTTTTATTATCGTGCACATCATTCAATGGTTTCTTTTGATCTGTGTACTCAGTATCCAAGGAGTGTTAACCCTCTGCCATCACTTTTAAATTAGATTTTGATATTGGCATTGAGTATTGGTTGTGAAACTCACAATGCAGTGTGGCAGTCAGTCCCACCTTTTCTGAAACAACATGGAGAGCAATCGATGAATGGAGCAAAAGGGCTCAGGCTCTTTAACAGTTACAATGTCACTATGGATAGGAAGTAATGTGACACCATGTGCAGGCAATGCAGTAAGTCATTGTGATGTTTTAGTGAGACTCTGGATCAAGTAAAAAGAAAATCACTGAGGCGGTAACCAGTAGAAGCTTTTGTTTACCTTTAAGAATATTGGCTTCAAATTGTGACTTTGAACATTTAGTTGATGTGTTGAGTGACCAAATAGACATATTTTTTCATAGTAAAATAATCAAGGGACAACTTTCTAGACACTGTAATCCATATTTGTTGGAAGTTATTGACATAGTCAAGACTGTTGAGTTGTGGATGATATCTCTAAAAGTGCTTAGTGAAAATGCAGGTACAGATAAAATAGGGGTTTTGGAGGTCATGGCTGCTATTAATAAAAAAGGTGGAAATACTGGAGAAAAGGATTGGTAAGTAGATTAAAATGTTTTAAATATGGATCCAGAAGTCATCTTGCTGAACAAAGTTTGTTAAGTTTAGGGCAAGAAACTTTTTAGATTTTATACAATTGCCCCTTTGCCCCTGTTTGCAATAGTAAGAATAGAACCATTAATGTTTTACATAATACAGACTTAGAATCTGGAGTAAAGGTCAAGGTAGTTTTGAATGTTCAAGACAAGTAAAGTGATCATATAAAGAGATGGCAAGTGGCAGGAAAAAGATTCTGGGGTTAGATGGGCAATCATATGACCCTCCATTATGCAAAGTTAAAATCAATTAAAAGGAATTAGAAGTATTGCCAATTCAGGTTGACCATTTACTATTATTGTTAATTATACTTTCACAAAAACTGATAAAACAAAAATAGTAAGCCAATGAAGCCAAAGGTTTGCACGTCGCATAAGTGTAAAGAAAAGTATTGGGTTTTTTGTCACCACTGCTCATTATCGGGATGGATGTGTTTGGGGGAGAGTAGATATAGCTATTAAGTCGCAGCATGTGTTGAGTTGGAAGAGCCAAGGAAATGTTGTTATTACTGGTTACATAATAGCTAACCATAGTATGTGTTTGAGAATTAAGTTGAGGTGTTAATTTACAAGTAGAGTAATGAACGCAAATGCCATTTCGGTCAAACACGAGTTTAGAAACATACCACTCAGTGCTATAAAAGAATGAAAAAAGATGTTAAAGGACATGCTTCAAGAAAACAATATAGAAGCAGTAAAAGCTTCATAGTGTCTTTCTCAAATTGATTTAGCTAAAAAAGGTCTGACTCAATGAGATGTTGTGCCAATTTGCACTGGTAAAGAAGCAAGTTTTTGTTCATTGCCACCCTCTTCCAAGGATTCAGGATACATTGGCCAAACTAGAAAGAGAAAGGTTTTCTATGACAGATTTGAAGATAGATCATCATCAGATCAGCTTTATTACAGGTGGTAGCCACAATGCCGCATTTATTGCACCAGATGATGCAATTCAGTTTCAGCATATGGCGTTAGGACTGTCTTTTGCTGCTTCTGTGTTCCAGAAATTAAAGTTCTCCTAGTTTGGGGACAGGGAAGTGGTGGGTGCCTTCCAAGATGCTATGTTGTTTTTTTCATCACCTGTAGCACAGCATAACATTAGATAGGAAAATGTTTTGTTGGTATTACAAGATAAAGGAATTAATGTTCAATTAGAAAAGTGAGGATACAAACATAGGTCACTTACTATAGGCCATTCCTGGATTACTGTGACTGTTATTCAAGGTTTGTAGTATGGTTTTCTATGATAAATCGTTCACTTGAGATGTTATTTTAAAAAATCCAGATTTTGTGGCTAGAGTAGCAGGACATTGCATTTAATTCTCTAAAAGTGTTGGTGATTAAAAGTCCTGCTGTGTCACCTTGTTCACATCATGCCATGTGTGCTTTAACAGGGAGTAGTGTTGTTCTTTCCAGAAAGCGGTGAATAAGAAAAACTGTTGCATATGCATCTTGAATCTTGAGTGAATCAGCAACCAGATACTCCACTATTGAATGAGAAGATCTAACTTGGTACACGTTTAGGGCTTCTAAAATAAGAAATGATCCTAAGCCTTTAATAAATATGCTCAACAATAACGGTACTGAAAAAGCATCAGCACAAACAATTCAAATTTTATTCAAATTATATGAGTGCAGTTTTAAACTTGATTACATTCCTGCTCTTACCCATCAGTATCAGAGTACATTTTGATGAAGGTGAAACCCAATAAGAATGTGTAGTGTCATATGTGAATGATGCTGATATGTTTGCCAATTATGATTTTAAAGAAGAATTGTGGTTGGAAGGGCTGAAGAGCAATGATGTCTTGCCACAGGGAGATGTTGTTGAGGCCTGAGTTACAAGTGTTTTGGAATGTAAGAGACATCGACCAAAAGAAAGACAAGAGAACATTTTTGGTGGCTATATAAGGATACGTACATTTCAATGATTTTGAGGTTAGTAAGTGTTCTCAGGAGGCAGCTAAAAGTCTTAACGCCCAAAGTTTTCCACCATTCTGACATGATGAGGTAACCATGTGGGGTTCTGACTTAGGATTTTCTTGACACATTTGAGACTCTCAGAAGTGGATGTAAAATGTACATTATTTTTTTTCCTTATGTTTTTGATGGACTTGGTATTACATTATACCATGGAAAGTGTCATTGGATTTCACTATGATATAATTTTGAAGGTGGATGTGCCAAAGTCCATTACAATTGATAACAGAGTTTGTTTTGAATAAGATGAGATGGATAATGGGAGGATTGAGAATTTGCCTTAAGAAGACAGCTTTATACACGCTTCACATAAATGGGATAGTTGAACATTTAACCTAGGTGATTATTAAGAGTGTGAATTTGGCAACGATATCTAGGCTCGGTGTTTGGAGTTTAAATGTGTGTTGCCTGAATTGTATTAAAAATTTCAAATGTTATACTTTTCAGCTTACATTCAAAGTCCATGAGTTACAACAAGTTGTTCAATTGCATTTTAAATGGCATTATATTCACATTTTACCATCATCCATGCATATGAGTATCGATGTATTCAGACATTTTCTGTCATATGACAGTGTGAACATGTGCATGGTGAATGTAGAGTCTATGCCATGCCATTAGATAATCTAACTTAGGATCTGCCATAATTAACATTGCCATAATTAACATAATTAGCACACATTCTGTAAAAAAATCAAATTAGTAATAAACAATGAACAAGAACAGTTTCCTAGAGGCTAAGGTTGAGGGGTATTGGTATTTGGATGGTTAGATGTGAGTCAGTGGTTTGATTCTTGTAATATATCTTTAAAGGCTGCTGGTATGTTGGGTGTTTAAGAGGAAAATTAATGAAGTGGGAGTCAATGTTGTTTTCATTATGAGAGCCATGCAGCGGCATTACCCAGATGTTATCCTGCTAGGAAACACTTATGTAGTGATAGCTTTGGGGGTGTAGCATAACAAGGGCAATCCATTCTGATTTTCAGGGGGAGTCCTGTGTCATTATTTCTAGCCTAAGCTAGGGCTACGCACAGCTTGTGCCATTCTTTGGTGATAGGGAAGTTGCAGAGACCACTAGCCTGCTTTCTGGATAATACTATGTTTTCACTGGTCATGATTTTTTTACAGCTACTTTCCACTGTCTAATATGTAGATCTGAAGAGCATTTCCAGTGCATAGTTGTAAGAAATGGGGTCTTTGGTTGGCAGTCAGGTTACCCCCTGTCCAAGCAAGGACCCTCACTCTAGACAGGGTAAGGAGAATCACCCTCAGTTAACCCCCGCTCACTAAAAAATGACTCAACACAGGTTTAGAAAAATAGGTAATATTCATCTAAACAAAACAAGACCAAAACACCCAAAATCCAACATACACAAGCAAAGTTATGAACTTTTAAAGAATAAGAGTTTTAAATCCTTTAGAAAACAGTGAGAACACTGTTAGCGTGAAAAAGTGCCTAGGTTGCATCAAAATAACACCGCACGGGCTAGTGTGCGTCGGAAAAGGCCAGTGATGCATCGATTTCTCACTCTCAAGTAAGACTGTGAGTCGTTCCTCCTCCGGTTGGGTTGGCATGTGTGGTTTTCCCTCTCTGCAAGAGAGCGCTGCGTCGATCCGGACAGGCACGTTGGATCCAGGCAGACTTTGCCTTGATTTTCGGTGCCCAGCAAGGTTGCGTCGAAATCCGGTCGCACAGTGTCAAGAAACTGTGCTGTGTTGGGCTTGCATTGTTAACAGCAGCCACTGCGGGTGTTGCGCGTCCTTTCCCAAGCCATGTTGTGCCAAATTTGTGTGGATTTCTGTCCTTTTCCAACAGCTGAACCTTTCAAGGTCCCAGAGACAGGTTAGGGCACTACCTGGCAGGCAGGACTCTCAGCAGAAAGCCCAAGTGCTGGCAGAGAGAAGTCTTTGCTGTCCCTGAGACTTCAACAACAGGAGGCAAGCTCAGTTTTAAGCCCTTGGAGATGCTTCACCAGTGGGAAGTCACACAAAAGTCAGTCTTTGTCCTCTCTCAGGTAGCAGCAGCTACTGCAGGCCTACCCAGCAAAGCACAGTCACAGGTAAAGGGGCAGTACTACTCCTCCTCCAGTTTCTCCAGCTCCTTTCCTTGGCAGAGCTTCCTCTTGGTTTCAGAAGAAATCTAATTTCCAGGGTTTTGGGTGCTCTTCTTATACCCATTTCTGCCTTTGAAGTAGGCCAACTTCAAAGAGAAATCTCTGTTGTTTTCAAGATCCTGCCTTGCCCAGGCCATGCCCCAGACACACACCAGGGGGTTGGAGACAGCATTGTGTGAGGGCAGGCACAGTCCTTTCAGGTATAAGTGACCACTCCTCCCCTCTCCTCATCCCAGATGGCTCATCAGGATATGCAGGCTACACCCCAGCTCCCTTTGTGTCACTGTCTAGAGGAGAGGTGCAAACAGCCAGCTGTCAAATTGACTCAGACAGGGAATCCACAAACAAGCAGAGTCACAGAATGGTTTAAGCAAGAAAATGTCTGCTTTCTCAAAGTGGCATTTTCAAACACACAATCTAAAAACCAACTTCACTAAAAGATGTATTTTTAAATTGTGAGTTCAGAGACCCCAAACTCCACGTCGATCTGCTCCCAAAGGGAATCTACACTTTAATCATATTTAAAAGCACCCCCAGGTTAACCTGTGGGAGAGATGGGCCTTGCGACAGTGAAACCCGAATTTGGCAGTATTTCACTGTCAGGACACAAAAAACACATTAGTATATGTCCTACCTTAAACATACCTTGACCCTGCCTATGGGTCTACCCAGGGCCTACCTTAGGGGTGTCTTAAATGTAAGAAAAGGGAAGGTTTATGCCTGGCAATTGGGTACACTTGCCAAGTCAAATTGGCAGTTTAAAACTGCACTCACAGACACCACAGTGTCAGGTCTGAGCCATGTTTACAGGGCTACTAAAGCAGGTGGCACAACCAGTGCTACAGGCCCACTAGTAGCATTTGATTTACAGGCCCTGGGAACTTCTAGTGCACTTCACTAGGGACTTACTAGTAAATCAAATATGCCAATCATGAATAAGCCAATGTACACATATAATTTATACAGGGAACACTTGTCAGCAGTGATAAAGTGTCCAGCACAAACAAAACACAGAAACAACCTGGGAAGTAGAGGCAAAAAGTAAGGAGAGACCATGTCAATGATGCCAAGTCTAACAACAGTAATGACATGCTTATCATATTAAATCAGAAAATGTAGCTACAGCCTTGCCTCTCTTAGTGCGAGGTGAGGTATAGAGACAATTGGTAAATGGAATGCTTGAAATAATCTCAGCCACTGGTAATTACTCAGGCTGCATCCCAGTCAATTTTTATTTTCCACACCATGCCACATCAGTTGAGACCCAGCCATATGCAATTCAGTCTTGACCCTGCTCCAATGGGAACAGTCCAGCACAAACTGCCATGTCCTCTCGGAGCCATAACACATGCAACTCAGGACCAGTTTTGCCCTTATTAAAGCTCATCTGCAATTTACAGCTTGGTTCCAGTGGCACAGTATGCACAGGACCCACGTATGTGCATGCCAAACACACTTAAGGTGACACACAGAAGTATACAAAAAAATGATGGATGGAATGCTTGAATTCATATCAGCCACTTGTTATTTCTTGGAATCATATTCCAGTCTATCAACATTTTGTCTGGAGGCATGGCAAGGCCCATAGAAAAGGCTTCTAGAGCTGTGTAGCTCTGTTTTTGCTGAAGCCTGGCACTACAAAAGATTTTCTAAGGGTATTCAAGGAACGTATTCCAGTCCTTGTCAGTGAAAGGGTCATCTAAGTCCTTCTTCCAGAAAAGTTTCAGCTCGATTAAATGGGCGGTGAATAAATTGAACAATGATCTATATAACCATCTTATAGGCTTGCAACCTGTGCCTATAGTGAAAAGTCTGGATGTACATGTGCTGTTGAGGTTTGGTGCTAGTAGTGCACCATTAAGTGTGTATCAATGCTACAACCTCTCTGTGGATTACGAACAAGATTGGTGCTCGTTCTGTTCCGGCTAGTAATGAGTCAAAATGGGTCAAAGTTCCAGGCTCAAAAAAGGTCCCCCCACTGTGGTGAGTCTGGCTTGTTCCCACCGAGCTTTTGCAATACTGCCCTTCTTTGTCATCAGGGTGAAAAACAGGAAAAGCGGTATATTAGGAGTATAGGACTGAGTATCCCTTGCATAGTCTTCCAATGACAGTATTATGCCACTCTTGAAGTGATGTGTGGTATTCTTCAGTCTTGATAATCTCAAGACCCATTGTGCCACTTGCATTACCTGCAGGTCATTCCCAAGCTCATTCAAGTTTTGCTGAGCTAACCAACATGAGTCGATTGTATTTGGGCTGCTAAATAATATAGTTCAAAATTAGGGACCTCCCCCAACCTCCCTGCTCTGTCCTTCACTTTAAAATAGGTAGAGCCACCCTAGGAAAACTGTCATTTTAAATACAGTCTAATAACACTAACCAAACAATAAATCAATCCATCAAAAATGTGTTTCATACAAACAGAACAAAGCAAAAAATTCTAGAAAGTAAAAAAAAATGTAGATCAAAGCAAAAGTGCAGTCTGAAAAAGCGCAATACGTGATTTTTTTAGTGCCTCTGACACTGCCGAAATCTCAAAGTAGTCAAAAATTAGGAATGTAGAGTGAATTAGACAGTTTCCATACTTGAATATAATAAAGAGTACAGATATTCAAAGTGCAAGCTAGAAAGAGAAACCTGTAAATTACTAGTAACGCCATTGGTGCTGGCAGAATCATTGAATACTTAAGATTTAAGAAGGTTGGATTGCTCCAGTCTATTTCCATGTCCTATTTAATGTCCAACTAATGTTAAGGGCAACTCTTCCAGGCAGGAGATTTATATCAGTTGGAAGGCAGAAAGATAATGCCTCTCTACATCTGATGTTGTAAGTTACAAACAACATCAAACAATAGAATCTCCTTTTTCATCTCCAGCATGTAACCACATAAAAGCATAAAATGTAGAACAATTTCCAGACCACCCAGCTTACATGTCCATTGGCCTGAATTGGTCGGGCTATTAGTCCTATGGCTTGTGTAGGCCATCTCTGGTAAGATACTCAGAATTTCAAGTACAGAGTTCACCTCACTATTGGGACCAGAGAGCTTAGATATGGTTGGTAAATTAATGACAGCTTGAGACAGGGGATGGTCCTCCAGTGGTGGTGCGTCTCCCCCTGCCAGCAGAGGCAAAACCTGAAAAATAAAATGATAATTAACCATGTTTATTAACATTTTTTCATCGCTAACCGAGTCTTGGGGCGGGGTCATCATCGTGATTACAGGCATGAAGGGGGAGTAGTGTGTACTGCTGTCAGTGTGCATATGAGTTTGGCCGACCTTCTCAGGACCGCCAAACCGACATGTGCACTGAGATGTCTCCAACCTGAGCTATGTTGCTGGGTTGGAGACAGCAGGTACAGGCTCCCAGTCTGTCTGGGAGTGGAAATCGAAGACACTCAGGCCAATCCTGATGCTGCTGTCATGCTGGTGGCAGCATGAGAGCAGCATTAAGGTTGGCTGCAGGGCAGTCTGGGAGCCTGTGCCTGCCTTGAAGCAAGAGGAGCAGAAGAGTGGTGATCCGTCGGGAGGCAGGTAAGTTGTTTTTTTGTTTTATTTACTTATTGTAGTGCACCATGCACCCCCCAGCCCTTGTCCCACCTCCTGCCCCACCACCTTCCTCTGACATCAGCCCCTACTGTCTTGAGATTAAAGCATGTTTTCGATAAACTGCCTCCATTAGTGCCCATTGCACTCTGGTGTATTGAAGGTGTAATTGCTCAACAATTATTTCAGTGTGCTGAAACAATATGATAGGGTTGGGTCAAAATCAGGACAGCCTATATGTTTTTAAGTGTTGGCAATATGAGCCAACCAGGCAGGTTTGTAGAGCATTTAATAGAAGTGATATCCAGAAGGGCCGCTCTATAGCTTATTGTCCTTTTGTTGGCCCACAGTCTGTTCCAATATAAAATTGACTTAATGGAAACTAAGGATTCCATTTCAGGGAGTCCCAGCTTTGCTTCTAGAGCTTTCATTGGTTTTCAAGGACCTAGAGGCAAAAGCTGGAATAATAATTTCAGCCTGCAGCAGGTCTTCTAACCCTAAAGTTCTGCCCCATAAGAAGCAGTCAGAATGGCTTGGGTTTTGTAAATGCTAATGAGTGGTTCAGGAGACCTTCCTCCACCTTTGCTATCAAAGCGTAAAATGGCACCAGTGCATTGGCTCAGCACAGTTTCACTCCTGGTAACCTGGGCCAGCTAGTAAAGGTCTTCATCAAATCGTATTTCCAAGTAGTCTGCATTTTTTACCCTCTACAGTTTTGCTCCATAGATTCAGTAAATCATTCTTAAATTTACTTTTAGAAGTAGTGATCAATTGTATTTCATTGGGCAATATTTCTCATCACCCAGGAATAGTTGATATATGGATTGTTTTGCCTGTGCTAAAATTACTGCATCATTGAGGAAGTGTATTATTGGAAGTTGACACCTCCTATTTTTGGGTCATCCAAATCCAAATCTGTAAGCATTTTGCACATCACTGATGAGGAGATTAATAATCAAGGGCGAAGTACACAACCTTGATGCACACCTTGGTTGATTTCTATTTCAGGGATGCACTCACCACACCACAGTGGCAAATCATTGCGGTGTTCTTTTCAGCTTATACTGAAAACTCAACCTCACAAAATAAACCTTTTGCCTGGCCTAAACCTTCTCCCTTTTTATATATAAAAGTCACCCTAAAGGTAGTCCCTAAACAACTCAAATGACAGGATGCAGTATATTTAAAAAGTTGGACATTTACTTTTAGATTTTATATGTCCTGGTAATGAAAAACTCCCAAATTATTTTTCACTACTGTGAGGGTCTACCTTTCCCATAAAAATAACATTGTGTTACCTTATTACATTTAATAAGTGATAACTTTCAATTCGGAGCTAGTGGAAATGCTGAGTTTGCTGCTAATAAATTGTAATTTAAAATCCTCTTTAATGGTAAAGTAATTTTAGGTCACAATTCCGAAAATTACACTTTTAGAAAGTTGGCATTTTCTTGTCCTAACTATTTTGTGCTGGCAGGCAATTATAATAACCATGACTGTGAATAAAGTGACAGTTGGCTTTTGTGTATTCTTCCCAGACAGTGATTCAAAAGGGTACTAGATGTTGGTAGGATGTGCAATCCTGCGAGAATAAGAGAGGCAGAGTTGTTCCCTGCCCCACTTACATTTCAAAGGGGCTGCCTCAGTACACTAACAAAGAACTTGACACTAGTCCTTTGTCACTGCTAGGTAAACAGACCTCTTATTGGACTCTATCTTCTGTACTTATTCTGGTCTTTCTAAATGTTCATATCTTTCCTGGTAGACTTTTCATCATTGGCATGGCCTCCCTTAACGTTTTTTCCCTGTTTCCCAGGTTGTTGATGTGTGCTGGACTCTGATTTTGCTGTTTTTTTATTTGTTTTTTTATGTCCTCATCCATCCGTCCGGCACACAGCATATAATCCTAGGAGCCTCCTCATCTACCATTAGAGGCTCCCATCTGGGAATATCCAGGTCTCTGATTGATACACTCAATGGCTCTCCCCCGGAGCCCTTCTAAGACCGGCTGTTAATGTAATCATGGGACACAGTGAATTATTTCCTTTCCAACTATCTTTTTAATGGAGCCCAAAACTTATTTCTCCTATTTTCACTCTCGCTGACTCCTGCATCGAAAGTTAAGTTATACACCAGGGTGTCTATCCACTCAATGAAAGTGGGAGGGAAGGTACTAATCCATTTCCTACAAATCTCCCTCCTGGTCAGCAGTATCATATAAAAAAGCAGTTTGGTGTAATTCCTACTCAACCCTGCTGGGCCAGGAAGGCATCCAAAGATAACCAATGGAAGGCTTACCTGGCAGGTGATTGATAGAATATTATTGATTCTTTCCCCAATCTCTTTCCAAAACCGGGAGAGCTGAGGGCACTCCCAGAACATGTGCCCGTCATCTGCCAGGCCCAGACCACACTTCTTACAGCTAATCAAGCTGCCTTGTGAACACTTGGATAGCTTCTCTGGGGTCCAGAAGGCTGTATGAATTGAAAACAAATGATTCCTTTTTAGGTGAGCAGGTTCAACTGTGGAGTACAATAAAGCTGTGGATATTTGCCATAATTCTTTTGCCTGTGATCCTGGGAGACGATCCCTCCAGATTTCTTCTGGCATGTTGAATTCTCTCTCAATGACTTCCATTAACATCCAGTACCTTCTCAGCAGTTCTTTCTTCCGAGGTTTGCTCTTGTAAAATAACTCCTCTATCTCATTCGAATCAACTTTCCCTCCTTCACACTCTTGCCCCAGCTTGCGATTTGAAGATACTTAAATTTGGCTAGCTTGCCCTCTGTTACCACATTCAGATCTTCATATGGTATCAACTTCCCGTCATTAAACAGTTGCCCCAAACACACAAATCCTATTTAGCTAAAATATCCTTAGTCTATTCCAGTGAGCCCGGGGAATCCCAGAAAGGGGCATATTTGCTATAGTATGGCCATTTGGTGGCCTTCCTTATCCCAGACCACTGCTTTGCAAAATCATACATAAGTTTAAATCTAACTTTATAAAGTATTTGGGGTCTCCAAATTTGTAAAGAAAATTTCCTTGCGTTCCGTGGATAATCTCTATCATTTCTTTTACGATCTGTGCCAGCTCCATGGTCCCTGTCCGGTTCATTACCCCCCCATATTTTTTAGAAAAAGCGCCCAGGCATAAAGTTGGAGATCGCTATCCCCCCTTTCTCCTTCCTTCTCAGTTTCTTCCATAAAATACGTACACCCTTCAAAGCCCATATGAAGCTACTAATCTTGCCCTGTAATTTACTCAGGCACTCTTTATTATATTTTAAAGGTGCTGTATTGAAAATAAATAGAAGTTTGGGTAGTATTAGCATTTTAACCAGATTGGCCCTGCCCATGATTGTGAAGGGTAAGTTTGCACAGTTCTTCATTAATTTGGAGGAATCTCTCATAACTCTCAAGAAATTAAATTTCGCTAGTCTTGCTGTGTCCTGGGTTATCGTAATCCCCAAATATCTTATCTCACTCTTAATTGGAATACCCTCCATCTGCATGTTCCACGCAATGATTTCAGTTTTTTCATTGTTAACTGCATACCAGCAATCTCTCCGAATTTATTTGTGTGTTCTTTTAAAGCTGGTAGAGTTTGTTGTAAATTTGTGGTACATATCATTAAATCATCTGTGTACAAAGCTACCTTCCTGCACCAACCACTATACCTAAATGGGGATATCCTCTGCTCCCTTCTAATTTTGGAAGCAAAGGGCTCTATATACAGGTTAAATAGCAACAGAGACAATGGGCACCCATGCCTGGTTCCTCTTCCAATTTTAAAAGAACACGTTAATGAGCCATTAACCAAGACTCTGGCAGCCGGGTCTTGAGATATCTTCTGCAATACCCTTGTAAACCTCCCTCCCAGATTAAAAACTTTGCATACAGTATCCAAATACACCCAGTTGACCCTATCAAATGCCTCAGTAGCATCAATTGTTACTAGAGCTAAAGGTTCCTTACACGAGTGAGCTAAATCTATGGAACCTATCAAGCTGTGGGTCAGTTCGTGCATATATCTACTTTTCAAAAAGCCCTCTTGATCTCCCTGGATAAGACTACCTAGGACACCCCCTAACCTATCTGCCAGTTTTTTGGTGAAAATTTTATAGTCGCAGTTTAACAGAGAAATCGGCCTATTTGAATCGCAACTTCTGGGATCTTACCCCGGCTTTAGAATTAACGTAATAATGGCCTCCTTCTACGAGGTGGGTAATGAACCACCTTCCTCCAGAATGTTATTATGTAGGCCCACCAAATGCTTCATAATACTTTCTCCTAGCGCTTTATATATTTCCAAGGCTGGGCCATCTGGGCCAGGCGCCTTCCCCAATTTCACCAACTTTATGACTTGTTCTATTTTGACATGCCCTATTTGTTCAATTAAAACTTTATTATCTTCCTTCTCCAAAACTGTCAGGTCGAGGTCATTTAACCATCATTTCACTAATTCCGATTACACCACAAGGTTCTCTGAATAAAGCTCCTTATAGTAATCCTGAATGACTTCCCCAATCTCCCTGCTACTACTACAGATCTCCCCTGTTTTTATTACCATAACTTTCTACCACCTTGTTCCTGACCTGATTTGTCCTTATTTTCCAAGCTAATAGTTTCCCACAATTTTCTCCATATTCAAAATGCCCAATCCTATTAGCTTCAAATCTTACTCTTATCCTCTTATCAACTACAGCTACCAATTTCAGCCTCAGATCTTGGCGAAGCCTATTTCGTTTTTCAACCTTCTCTTCTTTATGATCCAGGGCTATCAGCTCTTGCTTTACCTGGTGTAGCCGGTATTCTAGCCGTATAATCTCTCCCTTGTAGGTCTTCCTTTAAATAGAGGAAACTGTTATCAATCTACGTCTCAGGAAAGCCTTAAATGTATCCCAAACTATAGCTGGTGATGATGATCTGGAGTTAGTGCTAACAAACTCTTCTGTGTCTGTTTTTAAATCTGCTGCTAACTTCTCATCTAATAATAGGCTCCTATCCAGTGTCCACCTTCTCTGAATATCCCTTGTCTGCAATCGGATATTCATGCTCACTGCTGAGTGGTCCGACATGTGAGCCTCGATATGTACTATGTCCTCGACCTGATCACTCATTCTTCCATCCACTAAGGTATAGTCTATTCTGCATTGATGTCTATATTTTTTATTATTATATGTGTATCCGCGTTTTTGTCCCATCCTCTCCCTCTAGACATCATACAACCCTAACTGAGACATCATACCTAATACTTTGGATCACATATTTCATTAGTTTTTGCCCTACTACCTGAAGACCTATCTAAATTATAATTCAACGCCACATTGAAATCTCCCATCCATATTACAGGGTTGGGATACTGCAACACGTGATGGAAGAGGTCTAGCACAGGTGAGGGGTCATCTCAATTAGGTCCATAATAGCCTACCATGGTAAATGCATGCTCAAACGCCATAAGCCTTCCAATTACCCATCTACCTGCCTTATCCACTGGCCCACACTGAAAGGAGATATTAGGATGATCTCTAACTAAAATAGCCACTCCCTTACTCCCCCCGGCCTGCGTAGTACTTGAAAACTGCTAGAGCTATCTACATGATCTAAATAATTCGGTGCATTCCTCATTGGACAGGTGTGTCTCTTGCAGGATTAAGACATTCACCTGGGTGTCTCTTAGATACTGCATCAATCTTCTCTGCCTGTTCCTTACACTTAAACCATTGACATTCCAGGATAGGAGTTTTAACTCATTTACCCCTGCCATCTGTATTCTGCTTTTAAGTGCAGCTGGTAGAGCCCCCCGTGATCTCCCGGTACTCTACTGGATGAGGACATTCTTTTATTTTATTTTCCCCTTTGCTCCCCACCCGGTGTTCACGCCCTCCACCTCCACCTCCCACCCCCACTTCAACCTCCACCCCTACCCCTAAATCACTGGGAAAACTAATCCTATCTCTTTAACTGGGCGATAATCTCACCCCAGGGAGTCTGCCACTGGGCCACTATTTGCAAAAACACAAAACACAGCAGATACTCTCCCTAGCCTCCAGTCATACTAGCCGGCTTTACCTAACGTCTTAATCAGGTCATCCATCTCCTTCCAGTCTTTAAAATTATACATTTCGTTGTTAGCCATAACTCTCAGGGAAGCTGGGATCTGCAGTTGGGCCCTAGCCCCCAAACCTTTCAAAACCTCCATCCTTCTTCCCAGCTCCCATTGTTTATTCAAAGTCACACTTAACAGGTCTGACCTGATTTCAAATCTGACTCCATCCATTGCTAGCGGCTTCTGTTTCAGAGCATCTACCAAGATACGCTCTTTGAGTGCGTACGTGTGAAAACTAACCAGTATTTTCCTGGGCTTATCTCTGTTTGGAATTTTCCTATAGGGGTCCCTGTGAACTTTTTGAATATCTCTTGCAATGTCTTCTTCTGTGTCTACAATCTGCACAACCTGTTTAATTAACCGAATTACCAGCCCTTTCAAATCACTCCCTTCCGTGCCCTCTGGAACTCTTAAGAGCCTCAAATTACACCTTCTTTGGTTGTTCTCCAGAGACTCAAGTTTAGATAAAATACTCTCTTCATCAGATTTCAATTTCTGGATTTCATCCTTATTTACTTCATCGCAGACATCAACTCTGACACCTGTTCCTCCAGGGCAGCAGTCCTCCCTGCAAGATCATCAATCTTCTCTCCAAGGGTCTCACACAAACTCCTTATCTCCTTCTGATTATTAATCAAGGTCTCAAAACCACCCTTAACCTCCAGGGACAGGGCTCTTAACATTCCTGCAATAGGATGATTGGGAAGTTCTTCTGCTGAATCCCACTGCTGCCCATCCTCGCCTCTTGAAGGTGCCCTAACAGGAATCTGAGACGATAGGCTCCTGGTCCGAGGGCCTTGGATCTTCCGTCTCACTTCTTCAGTGCCGCCCTCCAGACTTGGACCCTTATCCATCTTCTCAATTTCCAGAAATTGAGCTTCCCTACCCAACCCCTTGCTGACGAAACCATCTAACGAGGCCCGCTGAGGAGGTCTGCCGCCCCCCACTTCTTTCTCCTTTGCTACCATACCCTCCATATCCTCCAGTGGTTGAAACCTATTAGGGCTGCACTCAATCTGCAAAATTTGTCTGACCCCCTTACTTGTGCCGACTCCCAAGGCTCCTTTTTCCATGTGCGCTATTTGTTACGCAGAGTCTAATTCCTCCATGCCTGAGGGCAGGATCCTAAAATAAGTTTTAAGTGAGGGAATAATCTTAAGGCTCCTATCACGTACACTCCCAGTTTTAGCAGAGGACTTATCTTTCACCCAACATCTCTGCTACTAGCTTTGGCTTGATCTTTCTGTATTTTATAATGTTCGCTGAGGGGCTCTGGTTCGCCAGGGCCCAGGTTTTCTTTGGTCCCAATGGTCTTCCTGCTGCTCCTCAGGGAGTAGGTGAGCTCAGATTTCATTGTTGCGTTCACCTCACCTTCTCTTTTATTTCCCCTCAGTCCTCTATAGCCATACATAACACAGCTCTTCCCACCAGCAAAAGTCACGAGTTGCCCTGCAGTGAAAAAAAAGGAAAGCTAGATACCTTGCCTTTGCACCTCCAGCCTTTCTCCCGAGGACCCTATGCCTCTTGTGCGGCCTGTGCTGCTGCTGCTACTGCTGCTCTTCCTGCTGCCTCGGAATGGGATCCTCGAAGCCACCTCCATGCCGTGTTCAATTTCCGCTGCTGCTTCCCCCACTGAGGCTCCACCGCCACACTCCTCTCTGCGCAAAGGTATTTATTTTTAAGTGTTATGCATGTGACCATGTGTGTCACTTGAGGGGGGAACCCAAATGCCCCAAGAGTACACCGGCACTCACTGGTGCACCGTCCCAGGGTTTGGGCAGTGTAGCGCTTGGCGAGGACTTGGTTCCAGGTGGGTGGGAACCAGCTGAGATGACCCTTGTCTCACTAGGGGACAGTGAGATGGTCCAGAGAACCCTCATGCCTGAGAACACTAAGGAGTACAGGCAGTGGGTGACCATTAACGGACAGAGGGTGGAGGCTCTGAGAGACACAGGAGCCAGTGTCACTACAGTGAGAAGTCAGCTGGTGTCTGAAGAGCAGATTGATCCCCGGGAACTTTATCAAGTAGTTGCAGTGGACAACTCAGAGCACCTGTGCAGAGTGTCTCAGGTTCCCTTTGAATGGGGGAGTGGTCTCAGGTTCCTTGAAGGTAGCTGTGAGTCCAACCATTCCTGTAGATTGTTTGCTAGGCAATAACCTGGAGGATTCTCCTTGGAAGGAGGTGGAACACATGTCTCACTTGGAGATGTTGGGTCTGCCTGGGTAGGTATGTGTATCTACCCAGTCAATGGCAGCCCGTCAGGGTGGTCAAGAGCCCCTGGAGCCTGAAACAGTGGCCCAGGGGACCGCCAAGAAGAGGAAGGGCAGGGGGTGTGGAAAACCGGCCCCCAGAAGTTCCCACGGTTTGGGAGGAGGCGGAGCCTGAGGGTGACTACACGGAGCCTACAGGGGAACAGGTGGTTGAAATGGGTGATGTCCCTGAGCTGTCGCAGTGGCAGCAGGAAGGGGGACCCACCAGGGAAGCATTCTGTGCAGCACAGAAGACATGCCCTACTTTGAAAGGTTTGCGGCAGCAGGCTGCAGACCAGGTGGCTGGCAAGGAGCCAGGATCACACCTGATTTATTGGGAGGATGACCTCCTGTATAGCGAGCCTAAGGTTCCTGAGCCTGGGTCACCCTGTGTGCTGGTGGTACCCCAGTGCTTCAGGGCCTTCCTACTGGGGTTGGCTCATGATGTGCCTTTAGCTGGACATTTGGGGCAAGACAAGACCTTTGAGAGGCTTGTCACCCACTTTTACTGGCCCCTAATGCGCAGGCACTTAAAGGCACATTGCAGGTCTTGCCAGACTTGTCAGTCAAGTGGCAAGATTGGTGGAAATGTAAGGCTCCTCTCCAACCTTTACCTGTTGTTGGTACTCCCTTTGAGAGGGTAGGTATTGACATTGTGGGGCCTCTGGATCCCAAAACAGCCACGGGTAACAGGTTTATCCTGGTCTTGGTGGACCATGCCACCCGGTACCCAGAGGCCATTCATTTGAGATCAATCACTTCCCCTGTGGTGGGTCGTGCTTTGATGGGGTTTTTTACCTGCATGGGGTACCCCAAGGAAGTGGTATCTGATAGGGGTACCAACTTCATATCCACGTGTATGAAGTCTCTGTGGAAAGGAGTGTGGGCTACAAGTTTACCACCTCTTAAAACCCCCAAAGTAATGGTCTGGTTGAGAGATTCAACCACGCTTTGAAAGGCATGATCATGGGCCTGTCACACCCTTGAGGCAGAAGTGGGACTTCCTCTTGCTGCCTACTGTTCGCCTAC
Organism: Pleurodeles waltl; assembly: GCF_031143425.1. Taxonomy (NCBI): domain Eukaryota; kingdom Metazoa; phylum Chordata; class Amphibia; order Caudata; family Salamandridae; genus Pleurodeles; species Pleurodeles waltl. The sequence continues at coordinate 125,297,257 of NC_090436.1, read as the reverse complement.
AGGGAGGTGCCTCAAAAGGGACTTGGGTTTAGTCCCTTTGAGGTCATCTATGGCCACCCTGTGAGGGTACCTTTAAGTCTCATCAAGGAGGCTTTGGAAAAAACTCCTAGTGAACCCCCCATGATGTCTTCAGTTACATGCTGGTTCTGAGAAACCAGACGGCCTGCTTCAGGTGTCTTGCACAGGATAACCTAGAAGCAAGCCAGGAGGACACAAAGTGTGGGTGATGGCACCAGTGAAGCTTAGGGCACTCCAGGACAGGTGGACTGGCCTATTTGAGGTGGTAGAGCGCAAGAGTGAAGTTACCTACCTGGTGGACTTGTGGTCTCCAAGGAACCCATAAAGGGTCCTGCATGTCAACTGCCTAAAGCCGCACTTTGAGCGGACTGAACTGTCCATGCTCCTTGCGACAGATGATGGGGTGGAGGAGCAGAGTGAGCCTCTTCCTGACCTTCTGTCTGCAGGAGAGAAAGATGAGTCTGTGGAGGGAGTGAGCCTCTCCCCCACCGTGAATGAGGAGCAGCAGAGTGACTGTTGCCACGTGCTGGGACTGTTCGCCCCACTGTTCTCCCTGATCCCAGTGGTCACACACTTGTGCACACATGATGTGGATACTGGGGACAGCCCACCCATTAAATGGAAGGTTTACAGGGTGACTGACAGGGTTAGGGCTTGCATTAAGGATGAAGTATCCAAATGTTAACCCTAGGGTTTATTGAGCACTCCACAGTCCTTGGGCCAGCCCAGTGGTATTGGTCCCAAAAGCTGCTGTACCCTGTGCCTCTCTAGAACTCTGGTTCTGTGTGGACTACCGCGGACTCAATGCGGTCAGCAAGACTGACGCACATCCCATCCCCCGAGCTGATGAGCTCATTGACCGGTTGGGATCTGGCAAGTACCGCAGTACGTTTGACTTAACATCTGGGTACTGGCAGATTGCCTTAACTGAGGGCGCCAAGGAGAGGTCAGCATTTCCTACTCCAGATGGTCAATTTCAAGTTAAAGTGATGCCATTTGAGGAGAAGAATGCCCTGCCACCTTTCAGAAGTTGGTCAACCAGGAGTTGGATGGGCTGGATGAGTTCAGTGCCACCTACCTGGATGACATTCCTATGTTTAGTTCCACATGGGAGGAACACCTGCAACACCTCTGGAGAGTGTTAGAGGCTCTGCAAATGGCAGGCCTCACTATTAAGGCAAGCAAGTGCCAAATAGGGTAGGGATCTGTGGTGTACTTGGGACACCAGGTAGGGAGTGGCCAGGTGGCACCCCTACAGCCAAAAATTGATACCATTCTGGCTTGGAAGCCTCCCAAGACCCAGACTGAAGTGAGAGCCTTCTTAGGTCTCACAGGATACTACAAGAGTGTTTTCAAGGGATATGGTACCAATGTTACCCCCTTGACTGAGTTGACTTCTAAGAAGCAACCCAGGAGAATGATCTGGAAAGAGTCTTGCCAGAATGCTTTTGATGCCCTGAAGGCTGCCATGGGCACAGCTCCAGTGCTGAAGGCACCTGACTACTCCAAGGAGTTTGTTGTGCAAACAGACGCCTCAGACCATGGTATTGGAGCAGTATTCTCACAGCTTAATGAAGAGGGCCTACATGAAACCGTAGCCTTCATTAGCAGGAGGTTACTTCCCAAGGAATGTAGGTGGAGTGCCATAGAACATGAAGCATTCGCTGAAGAAGCTAAGACCCTACTTGTTTGGGACTCACTTCTGGGTTCAAACAGACCACAGGCCACTTAGATGGTTAATGCAGATGAGGGGTGAGAATCCAAAACTGTTGAGGTGGTCCATTTCCCTGCAGGGGATGGGCTTTACGGTGGAACATTGTCCTGGTACAGAACACGCCAATGCTAATGGTCTGTCCAGGTTCTTCCGCCTCAGTGATGACAACTCCCATGAGGTTGAGTAGTTGCTCCCCATTTTCAGCTGGGGGGACACGTGTTAGACTTTTTATCCTTGGCGTGGTCTCCCTTAACATTTTGCCTCTGTTTCCCAGGTTGTTGATGTGTGCTGGGCTCAGTTTTTTGCTGTTTTTGTTACTCTGGGCACTTTACCACTGCTAACCAATGCTAAAGTGCTCCTATACGGAATGTGTATGTAATTGGCTTATCCATGATAGGCATATTTGATTTACTAGTAAAGTGCACTAGAGGTGCTCAGGGCTTGTAAATTAAATGCTACTAGTGGGCCTGCAGCACTGGTTGTGCCACCCACATAAGTAGCCCTGTAATCATGCCTCAGACCTGCCACTGCAGTGTCTGTGTGTGCAGTTTTAACTGTAAATTCGACTAGGCAAGTGTACCCACTTGCCAGGCCTAAACCTTCCCTTTTCTTACATGTAAGACACCCCTAAGGTAGGCCCTAGGTAGCCCCAATGGCAGGGTGCAGTGTATGGTTAAGGTAGGATATATAGGCCCTCATTACTAATGTGGCGGTAGGTGTTAAAGTGGCGCTAATACCGCCAACAGTCCGGCACTAAAAAACATGGGATCACGAGCACAGAGGAAACCGCCAGCACAGAAGCCACTTTAAAACTCCGAACGCCACGGCGGTAGCAACAAACACTGTGGCGGTAACCCCCAACAGACAGGCGGAAGACAATGTACCACCCACCTCATCACAACCCGCCAATCCGCCAGCTTTTCCAGGGCAGTACCAACGCCATCAAAAGCACGGTGGAAACAGAACACAGAAGGGAAACCACTCACCCCTTGACACTCAACACAAAACCAGGACGCCATGGAGCCTGAGTTACAGGTCCTTCCAATGCTGGTCTACCTCCTCATCTGCCAGGAATACGAGAGGCTGCGGCGATGACCACGGTGAGTACTGCACCTAGTACACAGGGTATAGGGGAGGAAAAAGAGAGTGACACACACACGCAACATGCAACACTCCCACCTCCACCCTCACCCACACCATACACACAAATACATGTAACGACATTACATTTACACCCTGTAACCTTCTGGAAGAACGCAAGGACAAAAGGAATTGAGTGAAATCAGTGATTTATTAGAAATAGGCAGATATACTTAACAAATAGAAAAACAGTATTTACAAAAATATACAATATGTACATAAGGCCGTAAATTGTCCTTCCAAATGTCCGTGGGCCACTGGGCCAAAAATCATGGGCCAAGCCTACACTTGACTCCTGCCTCAATACGGAGAGAACACTGCAGGGGCATCAGGTCGAAAACACACAGGCACCACAGGTAGATGGGGAAAGGGGGCACCTCAGCCGGAAGATGGGACAACGCCACCACTCCTAGAGGGGGCTCCATGCCCACAGCGATGTCCTGGGGAGTGCAAGGCCACAGTCTCTCCGGTGGGTGGTTTGCCCACTGCTTGGTCCAGGGGAGTGCAAAGCCACAGTCTTTCAAGTGGGTGGTTTGCCCACTGCTTGGTCCTGGAGAGTGCAAAGCCACAGTCCCTCAAGTGGGTGGTTTGCCCACTGATTGGTCCTGGGGAGTGTAAAGCCACAGTCTCTCTAGTGGATGCCTTTCTCCACTGGTTCTGGAGGGGGCATTGTGCCCAGTGTGCTTCATCCTGCCAAGGAGAGGGTTAGTGGATGCATATCTCCACTGGTTCTGGAGGGAGCCTTGTGCTCAGTGTGCTTCATCCTGCCAAGGAGGGGGTGAGTGGATGCATATCTCCACTGGTTCTGGAGGGGGCATTGTGCCCAGTGTGCTTCATCCTGCCAAGGAGGGGGTGAGTGGATGCATATCTCCACTGATTCTGGAGGAGGCCTTGTGCTCAGTGATGCAGCACTTGGGGTGTGGCAGTTCACATTCCCTCACCTAGGTGTCTGAGGCACAAGATTTGCAGGGACCAGGTTGCATGATTGTCCATGGAGGCAGGGCTAGATTCCATCCTGCGGCATCTAAGGCTGCAAACTGGTGGTAGCGCCGGTGCTGGTGGGGGTGCTGCCAGTGGTGGTGGGAGGATCTAGGCCATGCACTACCAGTTACTAAGATAGTCACCAGCCCATGAGGTACAATGCCTAACTCCATTAGCTGCACACCTGAAACCCATAGGACCCTGCCCAGTAGTAGATGCCCACTAACACTATTAGGGTAGGAGTGCTTCAGAGCATGCCCAACAAGGGACCTACCCTGCCATCTTCGTCCTGGCCTAGGGGCACCCACAGCCCACATCCCCCACCCAGGTACCTCTTAACGCACGCAAAGTCAGGATTCAGAATCTGTACTCACCCCATTGTGGCTCTGATGCCTTCAAGCGCCCATCCAACTCTGGATAGGCCACCGTCAGGATGCGGAACATCAGGGGGGTCATGGTGCGATGGGCACCCCTTCCTCGTTGGGAAGCCAGCCCCAGCTGGGTCTCTGCCGTCTTCTTTGCCCAGCGGCGCAGTTCAGCCCACCTTTTGCGGCAGTGGGTGCTCCGCCTGTCAAAGACCCCCAGGGTCCGCACCTCCTTGGGGATGGCAAGCCAAATACCCTTTTTCTGGTGGGCGCTGACATGCATGAACAAGACAGCAGAAAAGGGAATTAGTCAACCGTCTGGACCGTCACAGTAATGGCCCACCATATCCCTCCTATTCTCTGATGCACATACATTGACCACCTTACATGCAGCACTCTGGCCAGGACGCCTCTGCCCCCTCCTACATGTGGCTTACATACACAGCACTCCATATATTCATGGCCCATGCATCATGCTCACAGTGTACTCACCTGTTTGTCTGGAGGACCATAGAGTAACATGTACTGGGGTAGGACCCCATCCACCAGTTTCTCCAACTCCTCTGCAGTGAAGGAAGGGGCCCTTTCCTCAGACACATGAGCCATTGTCGATTCCAGACATAGGTCACAGCAGCACTTGCAGTGTAGGTCCTCTACTGTTGAAGGTCAGGTAGCAAGTGAGTGAACAGATAGATAATGGTGGTGACGTCCGCGGCGGGGCGTACTGTCACCGCCAGCATACATCGACAGTGGCTTCTGGAAACCATACAGCCCAATGATAACCAATGCGAAGTTGTGCGGCGGTCTTCGACCGCCTACCGCGCCGGCGCATACCGCCAGCGCCATTACCTCATTTCCTCTTGTACCTTCTCACAGGTCAGGCAGAAGCCATTTCAAGGGGGCACAGGGCATGGCACCTAACTGCGTCACAGCAGACATTGGCACAGCAACTGATTGTCGGATTCACATTTTGTTTCTGTAAATCATCATTAGTGCAATAGATGTGTGAATACGACCCTCTGCTCACCATTTTCTTCCATAGGCTTCAACCGCTGAGGATAAATATGAGATGGCGGAATTCTCCGGTGTACAGACCCCTGGTGGACCTTGCGACATTGGAGGACAGACACATTATCATAACCTACAGACTTGATTGTGCCACAATCATAGAACTGTGTGCCCAATTGGAGCCAGACCTGATGTCAGCTATCCGCCAGCCCACAGGAATCCCCCCTCTAGTGCGGGTTTGTCAGTGCTCCATTTCCTGGCTAGTGGTTCCTTCCAAACAACAATGGCCATGGCATCAGGGATGTCCCAGCCAATGTTCTCCAACGTGTTGACCAGAGTGTTGTCAGCCCTGCTGAAACACATGCGCAACTACATCAGGTGGAGGATTTGGCCACAGTGAAAGCTGACTTTTATGCTCTGAGACATATCCCCAACATCATTGGTGCCATTGATGGTACACATGTGGCACTTGTCCCCCCCCCGGAGAAATGAACAAGTTTTCAGGAATAGAAAAAGCTATCACTCTATGAATGTGCAGATGGTGTGTTTGGCGGACCAGTTCATCTCCCATGTGAATGCCAAATATCCTGGCTCTGTGCATGGCACCTTTATCTTGAGGAGTAGCAACATCCCATATGTGATGGGCCAACTCCAGAGGCACCGGGTGTGGCTAATAGGTGAGCCCAAGTTTCCCAGACAGTATGAGTAGGCGTCTGGGTATGGGGTTGTCCCTAAGGGTTAGTGTGTGTCTAACAGTTGTCCTTCGATATTTGCAGGTGACTCTGGTTACCCCAACCTCTCATGGCAACTGACCCTAGTGAGGAATGCCAGGACAAGGGTAGAGGAAAGTTACAATGAGGCACATGGGCCTCCATCTGACAGGTGGCTCCCTGTACTACTCACCCAAGAAGGTGTGCCAGATCATCGTTGCATGTTGCACAACCAGGCCTTGAGACGCCAGGTGCCTTTTCTGCAGGAGGATGTGCCTGGAGGTGGAGCCTGTGGACAGTGAGGAAGAGGAGGCAGAGGAAGAAGATGTTGACAACAGAAGCAATATAATTCAGCAGTACTTCCAGTGACACACAGTTAGACACTGTAAGTTCACTTTGCATTTCAGTTTTCTGTTGGACATTGTACATAGCATCCTGTTTCCCTATGTCTATGGCCACTGACTGTAGCCTTTGGCATCTCTATTTTCAGATCTCTGTGCCCACTCTGGCTCCTGCTATGTGTACTGCTGCCCACCAAAGGTCATTCCAAAGTATATTTCACTGTACATTTGAGTTGCAATGCTTTGATAATGTTGTACTAATACATATGTGAATCATTTGACAGACTCCAGATTAGTATTTGTTCCAAGGGTGTTTATTTAAGTGCTCATAAGTAGAGGGGGATGGGCAATGGGCTGGGTTGATGGTGGAGTAAAGTCCTTGGTAGAGTCCAGTCTCTTGGTATCACAGGTGCATTGTCCAATGGGGCATAGGAAGGGGAGTAATGGCAGTTCACGGTGGACAGGGTGACAGAGTTGGACAGAAGGATGACAAGCAGGAGAGTCTTATTTCCTGGTGGCAGTCTTGGCAATGTTCTCTGGCTTCTGCCTGGATCGCAGGGACTGTTTGTGAAGTTGTTCTCCTTCTGCAGGGGGTGGGGTGCTGGTGGCCGGTTGTTCCTGTGGCAGGGCCTCCTGTCCACTAGCGCCGGCGGAGGTGGAAGGCTGTTCATCAGATTGGCTAGTGTCAGGGGCCCTTTGTTGTGCCACTGCCCCCCTCATGGTCTTGCCCATGTCAGCCAGCACCCCTGCAATGGTGACCAGGATGGTGTAGATGTTTATTTAGGTCATCCCTGATCCCCAGGTACTGTCCCTCCTGCAGCCGCTTGGTCTCCTGCAACTTGGCCAGTATCTGGCCCATCGTCTCCTGGGAATGGTTTTATGCTCCTAGGATGTTGGAGAGTGCCTCGTGAGGAGTAAGTTCCATGGGCCTGTCCTCCCCCGGTTGCACAGCAGTCCTCCCAGCTTTGCTGTTGTCCTGTGCCTCTGTCACCTGAACTGTGTGCCCACTGCCACAGATCCCAGGTCCCTGATCATCCTGGGTTTGTGGGGTTGTCTGCTGATTGGCGTGTCATGGGGACAGTGACATGGGCCCGCTGGGTGGGTGCTGTGCTGTTGTTTCATGAGGGAGAGGCTCTGTGGTGGGTTGGGACTGTGACAGGGGAACCGACTGTCCAGAGGTCCCGGATGAGCCAGGTTGGTCATCCTGATCAAGGTATGCAGAGCTGCTGTAGTCACTGTGGGCCTCTTCAGGGGGGGACTGGATGTAGCTGGCACCTCCTCTCCGGTGACGTTGAGTATGGGTCCTGTGGGGATGCAAATGCAGTGTTACTGTATCTACGTGTGCCATCTTGTGAATGGGTGTGTTTCCCTGTATGATTGTGATTTCCCTGTCAGCTTGGCCTTGGGTGAGTGGTGAGTTTGTGGGCTGGGTGAGTCTCTCTACTGGGCATGCTTTAGTGATGGGTGTCCATGCAGGTCTGTGTTGGGTGTCCATGCAGTGGTGTTACATGCAGGGCTTGGTATTGAGATGGGTGGGTTGTGATGGTGGAATATGTGTGAGGTGGTGGAGTGATGGGGTGATGGTAGGGGTAATAGTTTGTGATGGCATGCAGGTAGGGTGGGGGATAAAGTATTAAAGATTTGACTTACCAGGGTCCAGACCTCCTCTTATTCCTGCGAGGCCCTCAGGGTGCATTATTGCCAAGACTTACTCCTCCCATGTTGTTAGTTGTGGGGGAGTGGGTGGGGGTCCACCACCAGTCCTCTCTACGGCTACCTGCTGCCTTGCAACCACGGAACGCACCTTCCCCCGTAGGTTGTTCCACCTCTTCCTGATGTCATCCCTTGTTCTTGGATGCTGTCCCACGGCGTTAGCCCTGTCCACGATCCTCTGCCATAGCTCCATCTTCCTTGCAATGGACGTCTGCTGCACCTATGATCCGAATAGCTGTGGCTCTACCCGGATGATTTCCTCCACCATGACCCTTAGCTCCTCCACTGAAAACCTGGGGTGTCTCTGTGGTGCCATGGATGTGGTGTGAGTGATATGTGTGAGGTGGTGGAGTGATGGGGTGATGGTAGGGGTAATAGTTTGTGATGGCATGCAGGTAGGGTGGGGGATAAAGTATTAAAGATTTGACTTACCAGGGTCCAGACCTCCTCTTATTCCTGCGAGGCCCTCAGGGTGCATTATTGCCAAGACTTACTCCTCCCATGTTGTTAGTTGTGGGGGAGGGGGTGGGGGTCCACCACCAGTCCTCTCTACGGCTACCTGCTGCCTTGCAACCACGGAACGCACCTTCCCCCGTAGGTTGTTCCACCTCTTCCTGATGTCATCCCTTGTTCTTGGATGCTGTCCCACGGCGTTAGCCCTGTCCACGATCCTCTGCCATAGCTCCATCTTCCTTGCAATGGACGTCTGCTGCACCTATGATCCGAATAGCTGTGGCTCTACCCGGATGATTTCCTCCACCATGACCCTTAGCTCCTCCACTGAAAACCTGGGGTGTCTCTGTGGTGCCATGGATGTGGTGTGAGTGATATGTGGGGTGATGTGTTGTAGTGTATGCTGTGATGTGCATGGATGGTGTATGGGTGATGGTGCTCTGTGGCTCAGATTGAGTGGGTGCTCCTAGCTTGTCTCTCACTCTGTTGTCGATCTTGTTTTTCATTGAAAGGGTTGTGGGTAATGTGTGTGTGTGTTTTATAGTGGTGTGAGTGTGTGGGTGTGTTTATTTGTGTCAGATGTGTGTAGTTTGAATTGTCCAATGTGGTGTAGTTTTGTAAATGTGTGTGTATTTTGAGTGCGGCGGTGTGTACCGCCAATGGTTTACCGTGGTTGAACGACCGCCGCGGTGATTCGTGTGTCCTGATACTGTGGGCGTATTCCTGTTGGCATAACGGTGTCGGTTCTGCTATCGTCAGTTTATCACTGACCTTTGGTGTGGTGGGCTTGTGTGGGTGTCTGTATAGTGGCGGTTTTCTCAGTGTGGGTCATAATACCCGTAGCGGAATACCGCCATGGTCACAGTATGTTGGCGCCCATTAGCACAGCGGTCAGCGGCATTTACTGCCAGGGTTGTAATGAGGGCCATAGTAATGTGTTTTATATATCCTGACAGTGAAATATTGCTAAATTTGTTTTTCACTGTTGCAAGGCCTGTCCCTCTCATAGGTTAACATAGGGGCAACCTTTAAATCTGATTAAAGTGTATATTCTCTTTGTGAGCGGATAGGCATGTGGAATGTGGGGTCTCTGACCTGACAATTTAAAAATACATTTTTTAGTAAAGTTGATTTTAAGATTGTGTGTTTGAAAATGCCACTTTTAGAAAGGGAGCATTTTCTTGCTTATATTTTCTGTGACTCTGCCTCTTTGTCAATTCCCTGTCTGGGTCAGTTTGACGGTTGGGCTGGATTGCACCTCTCACTAGACGGTGACACAAAGGGAGACTCTGTGTAGTCTTCATTTCCTGATGAGCCATCTGTGCTAGGAGGGAGGGGAGGAGTGGTCACTCACACCTGAAAGGGCTGTGCCTGCCCTCACACAATGCAGTCTCCAACCCCCGGGTGTATGTCTGGGGCCTGGCCTGGGCAAGGCAGGATTTCACAATCAAGAGAGACTTTTCTTTGAAGAAGGCCTACTTGAAAGGGCAAAATGGGTATAAGAAGGGCACCCAAAACCAGACTTTAGAACACTTCTGGAATTCAAGAGGAACCTCTGCCTGGAGAAGAGCTGAAGAGCTGAGGAAGAAGAGTTGCCCTGTCTGTGACTGTGCTTTGTGGAGCTATCCTGCAGTTGCTTCTTCTGCCTGTGCTAAAGGACAAAGACTGGACTTTGTGCTGCCTTCCTTCTTGTGAAAAACTCTCCAAGGGCTTGATTTAGAGCTTGCCGCCTGTTGTTTGGAGTCTCAGGGACAGCAAAGACTTCTCTCTGCCAGCACCTGGAGTCTCTGGAGAGACTCCTACTCTGCCAAGTGGAGCCCATCCAGTTTCTGGGACCCTGAGAAGAGAAGCTGGCAGCCCAAGAGTGAGAAATCCACGCACCGACCACGTGTGGGGAAAAGATCGATGCAACTCCGATCTATGGCTTAAAAATCGTTGCACCGCCGGCTTCGCTGTTGAAAATCAGCGCTAGTCTGCAACGCGACAGGAAGATCGACGCCCGGAGCTGGCGAAACGACGTGCAGCATCACTGATGGAGGCTGGTGAGATCGCAACCCGCTCTGCGTGGTTTTCGGACCATTGTGCGGCTGAAATTTTGACGCAAACACCGCTGGGCATGTAAAAACAACGCAAGGCCTGCCAGGACCTGAGAATGCTGAACGGATCGACCCATCGCTCTCCTGTGGAGAGAACAAATGTCGCAAGCCAGCCCGACTAAAGGAGAAACGATGTAAGGTCTCGCTCGTGAGTGAAATCGACTCATCACAGGCCCTTTTTGATGCACAATCACCCGTGCGGGGGTATTTTTGATGCTCCGAAGGTAAATTTTCATGCTAACAGCGTTAGCGTTGTTTTTAAAATTATATGAAGACTCTTTTTGCATTTTTTGTGATAACTTGAATTGTGTATTGTGGATTTTTGTAGTTTTGGTCTTGTTTAGATAAATATTCTCTATTTTTCTAAACCTATGTTTTGTCATTTTGTAGTGTTTTCATTAAGTTACTGTGTGTGTTGGTACAAATACTTTACACCTAGCACTCTGAAGTTAAGCCTACTGCTTGTGCCAAGCTACCAAGGGGGTAAGCAGGAGTTAGCAGAGGGGGATTCTCTTTTACCTTGACTAGAGTGAGGGTTTTTGCTTGGACAGGGGGTAACCTGACTGCCAACCAAAGACCCCATTTCTAACATTGCCTACACATCAATCTTCGGATAAACTGATATCTTCTCATTTCATAGGCCTTCCTCCATCATGGCAGGCAGCCTTTAGTTACGTGAGGCCTTTGTTTAACACAAACACATATCACGTCACGTGGTGAGAGGCAGAGAGGGAGGAGGCTTCCTTTCATGACTGAGTCAATGACTAGCGCGGCTGGTGGGCATGGGCAGCAGGACAAGCAAAGGGCTACACCTGCCTGCCCCTGCTGAGACAGCAAGTTAGCAAATCAGCGTGCATGCCACTACGCGAATGCGGTGACAGTGAGACTGATGTCGACGATTTGCGAATAATGCGATTTTTGGCATGTGGCAATGGTATGGCAATGGCACCACAGGCGTATGTGGATGCGGTGCGTGCGCGCTGTGAGGTGCTGTGTCACAGACGAGTGAGCCTCAGCCAGGTAAGCCAGCCAGCAGTCATGTGCGTCATTTGTGGTTGAAAATGGTTGGATTGGGGCACAGGGCTGTCAATCAAGTAGTGCACAAAAGTGCTACCAATTGACAGCCCTGCCAAAAATGATTGGGCTGCCCCACGGCGCTATTTAAAATGCTGCGATGGAAGCAAGTGCGCACTGCGCATGTGGTGGTGTCTGGTGTGGGCCCGCCTCACTCTCTTCTCTTGTGTAATGGGGCGTGGGCCCCCGAGGCTGGCAGTCCGGTCAGTAACTCGTAAGTCTGACCTCCACATGTGTGGTGGTGGCCTCCCCAGACCAGTCTCTTCTGTTGTGCGCTGCTGTGCGCTGTGACGCTCCCTGAATCAACGTCTTCACTGACTTGTGTGTGCCTGCCTGTGCCCCCTGCTAGCCCCAGGGTGAGAGAGATTGAGGCCCAGAAGAGGGAACCCCCCCCCGGCCCCTTCCTGTTGTGTAGGTGCTACGCCCCTCCACCTACACTGACGTGCGGCCGGTTGGTGCGCAGCTGCAAAAGACAAGGTAGGTGTGCTTCAATTTGTGCGTTTGTGAGTAGATGTATTCCTTATTTTTAATATTCAATTGTGGATTGAGAGCGCAGTGGATCTAAAGCACGGCAGGATTGAATAAAACAATTATGCAGCTTGAATAAAACAATGCAGCTTGCACTGCAGAGGGGCCCCTTGAAGATGCAGCATATGGCTATAATACTTTATTATATTTATTGCCCAAACCCTTACAGGATATAATGGCTACTTAAGGGCCGGTGGTTTGGGTGTTGGCAAGCAAGGGTTATTTTAGAAAGTCAGTGAGAATTGCTGCATTTCTAAGCACCTTAGACTAGTGCCATTGGTAATAAACTGGGAGTATTAAAGGCTATGTGGGCTTCAAAAATCCCAGTGTTTGCAGCTTGTGATGCAGTTGGTGGAATTCTGCACTGGGGGCCTGCCTGCCTGGGACAGCCCCCCCAAGACCTGGGGTCCCAGAGATTTGCAGGTTTATGGTGCAGCAGGCGCAGGGCAGTGCAACTGCAGAATCCCACATCTGTTTCAATCGAATGTCCCAGGGCTCTGCTGCAGTGGTGACGTGTGTGTAGGTTATAAGAGGTTGGAGAGGGGGGTAGCAGAATGCTGAGGGCACTGGCGTTACGCAGCATGATGAACCGGTCCCTTGCTGAATGTGTGGGTGGTGGTGTGAGGAGGGTGTCGAGGGGGACGTGTTATGCCCCTGGCTCAGGACTCCTATATTTTGCTACAGCCACCTTGGAGATCTGAAAAACTGATCTGATTGGGATGAAGGTTTCCTTACATTACTAGCTAGAGACTTGGCACATCTGAAGGCAATCAGCCAGCCTACAGAAAAATACTACAGCTCCCAGAATTCCCTTTGGTAAAAGCCTCTGGCAGCCTTTCTCCCAGCTACAGAAGAAACCAGGCTGGAGTAACAGACAAGGGGACATCTTGTGTCCTCTAGCCTGGCACACAAGTGCACGTTGATCTTCAGGTGGGCACCAAAGTGAGTGGCATAGCCAGTGCCTAATTTGTAAATAAAAATGTGCAGGTGTTCAAAGCACTCCTCTTAAGCACCGGGCTGCTGCAATCAAATGTGCGAACACGGAATACTGAGGCAGCGTAATCCTGAAGCCATCTTGGGTCTCTCTTTTAACCATTTTAAGCTACACCCTGCCATTTCACCTCACTCCTGCAGCTTTCTGCTCTCTCCCTTTCTGACGTTTTCTTTTTCATTTTTGTCTTCGTCTTTCCCATATGTGTCTTTTGCTCGCAGTAAATGCATGAGGCAGAAAAAAAAGTGCCAGCCCTCTAAAATAAGTGCCGGTTTTCGACTCGTAATGCAGCGGTTACCAGCTGAGTTGGGCAGTCCGTGCTTTACAGGGCAGTTAAATAAAAATAAATCATTCAGTTTGGGTATTACTCAAACCAATTTATCTGAAACCTTTTTGTACGTTTGGTAGCAGTCTATTTTATGCTGCCTGTAATGCAAGTTTAACCTAATTACTTACATTTGCACAACACACAGTTCTCCATTGCACCAATGAAGATTTAATTTTGTGGCTATTTGGTTACACACAGACCTTTCAGTGCATTAACTAATAGAGGTTTCATAACATACAGTGATTAACTTAACTTTTCTATTTTTTCGTTTAAGGCAGGAGTTATTATGTATGTAGCTACTTAAAAGAGAATATTTTAGTTTTCTTAGCCACACATTTAGCCCCGCCTTTTTTTTAATGCACTTTGAGCTGTGTGCTCAGCTGATCTATTCATTTATTTCACCCCAGTTGCAGACAGTGCAAGCACAACTGTAGTCTCATTGGCTGAGATAAGCAAAATGAGGGTACATGGTCAGTGCTCAGCCTCACTGTATGGTTCTGTTTGTGATCGTAGTGCCTAAATTATTTACGTCACTCCTGCCATGCTCTGCTCAGCATAGACATTGCTTGAATTTGACACAAAACAGTAGCCTTTACCAATAACTTAAGTTTAAGTTCACAGAGTTTGGGTCACTGGACCCTGGTAGGAAACGTTTGCTTCAGCCTACGATTGCAATATTTCAGTGTTAAAAGTTTGGGCTACTTTGTGGGCTAGGACCGGTTCATTTGTGCTTACTTTGGGCTGGTCGTTCAACAGCTTTGGGCTTTAGAAGGCTTTTAAAATCTGGCAACACTGCCTAGCTCTGCTCTGGGATGGTGCTGCCTTCCATACCTTGAAAAGGCAAATATAGTTCTAACAGTAGGTGTCTGGCATGCAGAACAGACATTCAAATGACACAATATCTGCTCTTTTTCGGTAAGGTTTAAGAGATACCTCGCCAAAAATGGATATTACCTGCATGCTTCCTTATAGGGGTCGGACAATATGTAGCAGCACTGAGAATTTTAAGAACTAGTAAAAAGATGTAATTATCTATAGTTTAGCAAAATGTTTAACTTCAGCATGGGTAATGGGAAAGACATTTCTGACCCGCAGTACTCTGCAATTTGATGGCGCAGAAGTGATTGTTCATATTTTTGAATATTTTTATGAGTAATATTTTAGAAGTCATTTTGCATTTGGATGAATTGTTAATGCATTGTTGGCTTTAACTTTTATGTTGATAATGGTATGTAATTAACTCAATATTTTACGTAATGTGTGTATTTAAGGCATATTGGGGGTCATTACAACATTGGCGGTAAAAGGCACTTACCGCCGTGCAGAAGACCGCCAACACACCGCCGCGGCCGCGGAATTCCGCCACAGCTATTATGACCCACATCTCGAAATCTGACAAAATTCAGACACCCACACAAGTCCGCCACACCAAAGGTCAGTGATAAACTGGCGAAAACAAAACCTCCACCGTCACGCCAACAGAAATACGCCCACACTATCACGACACACGAATCCACGCGGCGGTCTTTCAACCGCGGTATTCCATTGGCGGTACACACCGCCGCGCTCAAAATACACACACTTCTACAAAACACCGCCACATTGGACAATTCCAAATACACACACCTGATACACATACACACACCACTCCCACACACCCATTTCAATATAAAACACACACCCACATCACCCACAAACCCACACAACAAAAAATTCTGAAAGAAGGCCAGAGAGAGACACCACCATCTACAAACTAGCATCCACAGGCACTCAACACCATCACCCACACAACTTCCACGCACAAAACACCACACTCCACTACATATCACCACACTTTTCACCCCACACACCACCCCACACATCACCTACACTACCCCATGGGAGGGCAAAGACGCCCCAGGTTTTCGGAGGAGGAGCTCAGGGTCATGGTGGAGGAAATCGTCCGGGTAGAGCCACAGCTATTTGGAGCACAGGTGCAGCACACCTCAATTGCAAGGAAGATGGAGCTATGGCGAAGAATAGTCAACAGGGTCAATGCAGTGGGACAACACCCAAGAAATCGGGACGACATCAGGAAGAGGTGGAACGACCTACGGGGGAAGGTGCGTTCCGTGGTCTCAAGACACCACCAGGCGGTTCAGCGGACTGGCGGCGGACCCCCACCTCCTCACCCACAACTAACAACATGGGAGGAGCAGGTCTTGGCGATTCTGCATCCTGAGGGCCTCGCAGGAGTCGGTGGAGGAATGGACTCCGGTAAGTCAAACCTTTAACTACCATATCCCCCACCCTACCTGCATGCTATCACATACCCCCACCCTCGCCCCCTCCCCTATCACTCCAACTCCTCACAAATGTACCAATATCACAAACCACACATCCCAACACCAAGCCCTGCATGCAACACCAACGCATGGACACCCATCACTAAAGCATGCCCACTGCACATACCCCTAACACCCCCCTAAACCATCATCACACAAGCCCCCACACAGGAATGCAAGCACTGGGGTACATGCTCACCCACCCATTGCACACCATGACACACACAGATGCAATAACCATGCTTTTCCACCCCTGCATGACCACTACCCAACGTCACCGGACAGGAGGGTCCAGACATCTCCACCCCACCCACAGAAGAGGCCCACAGTGATGACAGCAGCTCTGTCCAACTGGATCTAGATGACCAGCCCGGACCATCGTGGGCCTCGGGACAGTCGGTTCCCCTCACACAGGCACAGGCCACCACAGACCTTCCACCCTCTGGTAACACCAGCACAGCACCCACCCAGCGGGCCCATACCTCCGTCCCCATGACACGTCAATCAGCTGTGTGTCCACCACTACAGGGAACCCAGGATAACCCACCACCCCAACAACAACAGGGACCTGGGGGCAGTGGTAGTGGGCACACGGTCCAGGGGACGGAGGCCCAGGAACACAGGGGAACTGGGAGGGCTGCTGTGCGACAGGGGGCGGATAGGCCAAGGGAATCCACTCTCCACGAGGCCCTCTCCTCCATCATGGGAGCATGCCACCACTCCCAGGAGACGATGGCAACGGTCCTGGCCAAGTTTCAGGAGACCCAGCGCATGCAGGAGGAACAGTATTTGGGGTTCAGGGAGGAACTCAGAACCATCAGCTCTGCCCTGGGCACCATCGCAGGGGTGCTTAAGGAAATACTCAACACCAGGAGGGACACTGTGGCACTCCAAGGGGCCCCTGACACTAGCATGGACGATGAACTGCCCACCACCTCCGCCGGCGCTAGTGGACAGGAGGCACCACCACAGGACCACCACACCAGCACCCTACCCCCTGCAGATGGAGAACCACCCCGCAAGCGGTCCCTGAGATCCAGGAACAAGACAGAGCACAATGACAAGACCCCCGCCAAGAAATGAGACCACCCTGATTGTCAACCCACTGTCCCACTTTGTCATCCTGTCCATATTGAAACTACCCCAGCTCCACTTCCTATGCCCATATGGACAATGCACCTATGAGACAAATAGACTGGACTCTGCCATGGACACTCCTCCGCCATCACCCCTCACCATTTAATTTCCCCCTCCAATATTTTGTATATAAATAAACACACCTAAAGCACCAAAAGATCTGGAGTCTGTCTGTGATTTTGAAATAGTGTATTTGCAATTACAGTGACAAAATTTCCAGGAAATAGTAATGTCAACATACCTATGTCACACAGCTCTAGTCCTTGAGGAATCTAAGCAGATGACACACGTTGGGACCCACACCTGTGAAACCGTAAGGGAAAGTGACAATTCAGTGACCATACACTGGGTGAAATCGACAGACATGATAGAGGTAGAAGTGTAAAAGTACTTGTAGTAGGCAGGAATATATTCTCACCTGTGTTTCACTGGAATTATTGCTGGATGACTGAGTCCCTGTTGTCAATGTCTTCTTCCTCTGCTTCCTCCTCACCACTGTCCACAGGCTCCACAGCTGCCACAACACCGCCATCTGGACCATCCTCCTGCAGAAAAGGCACCTGTCGTCGCAAAGCCAAGTTGATCTGGCACACCTTCTTTGGTGAGTAGAATAGGGATCCACCTGTCATATGGAGGCAGCGGAACCTGGCCTTCAGGAGGCCGAAGGTCCGCTCGATCACCCTCCTTAGTACGCCCTTGGGCCTAATTGTAGCATTCCTCTGCCCTTGTCCTGGGATTCCTCACTGGGGTCAGTAGCCATGACAGGTTGGGGTAACCAGAGTCACGTAATAGCCATATACGGTGCCTCTGGAGTTGACCCATCACATAAGGGATGCTGCTATTCCGCATGATGTAGGCGTCATGCACTGAGCCAGGGAACATGGCATTCACATTGGAGATGTACTGGTCTGCCAAACATACCATCTGTACATTCATGGAATTATAACTCTTCCGGTTTCAGTACACCTGTTCACTCCTGTGGGGGGGACCAAAGCCACATGGGTCCCATCAATTCCACCTATGATGTTGGGGATATGTCCAAGGGCATAGAAGTTACCTTTCACTGTAGGCAAATCCTCCACCTGAGGGAAAACAATGTAGCTCCGCATGTGTTTCAGCAGGGCAGGCAACACTCTGGACAATACGTTGGAAAACATAGGCTGGGACATCCCTGATGCGATGGCCACAGTTGTTTGAAAAGACCCACTTGCAAGGAAATGGAGCACTGATAGCACCTGTACTTGAGGAGGCATTCCTGTGGGATGTCGGATTGGTGACATCAGGTCTGGCTCCAACTGGGTACACAGTTCCTGGATTGTGGCACGGGCAGAACTGTAGGTGATTATCAGATTTCTTTCCTCCATTGTCGACAGGTCCATCAGCAGTCGGTAAACCGGAGGATTCCGCCATCTCCTCATATGTCCCAGCGGACGGTGCCTATGAAGGACACCAGAGAGTCAAACAAGTCAGAGGTATGTACCCACAGTCTACACAGAACACGATTCATCCACAAAATCTGGCCTGTATGTGTGTTGAGAGTAGGCCTAGGTATGTGTGACGCAGTTGGTAATTAGGCCATGTGGGCCCCTGAAATGGCAGCTGCCTGACCTCTAAAGTGGGACAATGGGATGTGAGGTAACTGCGCTGGCGTTGTACAACGTCGCGGTAGGCGGTCGAAGACCGCAGCGCAGTGCTGCATTGGTTAACATTGGCCCCTATGGGTCCCAGGAGCCAATGACGATGTACGCCAGCGGTGATGGTACGCACCTCTGCGGACGTGACCGTCGCGGACGTGACCGCCATTTTCTAGCTGTTGAATCACTCGATACCTGATCTTCGACAGGAGAGGACCTACACTGCAAGTGCTGCTGTGACCTCGGTCTG
The DNA here is from genome assembly GCF_031143425.1 of Pleurodeles waltl. Taxonomy (NCBI): domain Eukaryota; kingdom Metazoa; phylum Chordata; class Amphibia; order Caudata; family Salamandridae; genus Pleurodeles; species Pleurodeles waltl. The sequence continues at coordinate 125,278,452 of NC_090436.1, read as the reverse complement.
GAAGAGACAATGGCTCGTGCATCTGGGGAAAGGACCCCTGCCTTCACATCGGAGGAGTTGGAGAAGCTCGTCGATGGGGTCCTCCCCCAGTACACGCTACTCTACGGTCCTCCAGACCAACAGGTAGGTACACAGGGGGCATGTTGTATGGGCTATGCCTGTGTGGAGAGGGCTGGTTGTAAGAAGGAAGGGGGCAGAGTTCTGAGTGCATGAAAGACGGTGGGTGCATGTGCCACATGGCAAGGGTAGGGATGGGGGCCACTCACTTTGACGCCGCATTTGTTAATGACTTCCCTTCTTCCCCTGTACATTTCATGTAGGTCAGCGCCCACCAGAAGAAGGATATTTGGCGTGCCATCGCCAAGGACGTCCGGACCCTGGGGGTCCACCACAGACGGAGCACCCACTGCCGGAAGAGATGGGAGGACATTCACCACTGGAGCAAGAAGATGGCGGAGGCTCAGCTGGGGATGGCCTCCCAACGTGGGAGGGGTGCCCGTCGAACCATGACCCCCCTGATGTTCCGGATCCTGGCGGTGGCCTACCCGGAGTTGGATGGGCGCTTGAGGGCATCACAGCAGACACAAGGGGGTGAGTACATTCTCATTCAGCTGACTTTGCGCGCAATGGAGGGGTCTGGGTGGGGGGAGGAGGGCTGTGGGTTTCCCTAGGCCAGGGCGAGTTCCGTAGGCTAGGCCCCTTCGTAAGGCATGGCCCTGTGGCCCCACACCCCACCTCTGTAGAGTGCCAAGTACAGGTATTCATGCACCTGTGTCATCTATGTGTGCAGATGTCGTCCATAGCCTTGTAGGCCATTTCCCAGGAATTGCACTGTAGAGCCCAACAGCGCGACGTAGTGCAGGGGGCTGCTGTGTCTATCTTGTCTGCCAACGGTAGCGGTAAGCCATGCACTCAACCTGTCGTTCTTCTGTTCACTCCTCCTCCCCCCTTTTTTGCGGTCTCCCTGTTCTTGTGTGCATTAGCATTATCAGGCGGAGGAGCTGTGGCACCGGAGCACGGGGGAGCTGCGCCCCACATGGCCATGAAGGGCTACACTACGGACTCTGAATACACCAGTGGGACGGAGGGCGAGGGGAGCACCACGGAGGTGACAGGTGCTGAAACCAGTGACATGGACTCGTCCTCCGATGGGAGCTTCCTTGTGGTGGTGCAACAATTGTGCCCCCCACTACTACAGGTACAGCCCCCACCCCACCTACCAGCACCGCCCTCCCAGCAGCCCCTCAGCGTGTGCCCCGTGCCCGCTCACCCAGGAGGGAGGGCATCACCTTCACCCCAGGCACCTCAGCCCCTGCCCCTGTCACCTCTGCTGCCCTCAGTGAGGAGGCCATTGACCTCCTCAGGTCACTCACTTTTGGGCAGTCTACCATTTTGAATGCCATCCAGGGTGTAGAAAGGGAGTTGCAACAAACAAATGCATTGCTGGAGGGCATTCATTCTGGTCAGGCTGCCCTTCATCGAACCTTTCAGACTCTGGCATCAGCACTGATGGCAGCCATTGTCCCTGTGTTTAGCCTCCCCCCTCCAACTCCCTCCACCCAGACCCAATCCCCTGTACCTCAGCCTATCCCAAGCACATCATCAGACCAGCCTGCACACACCTCGCCACACAAGGGAAGCTCAGGCAAACATAAGCACCACACATCCCACAGGCACTCACGCAAGCATCACACACATACAGACACATCAACATCCACTGCCTTCAATGTGTCCCCCTCCTCCTCGTCTCCCTCCTCCCTCCCAGTCTCGTCTACACTCACACCTGCATGCACTACCACTACAGCCACTACGTCCCGCACCAGCACACCCACCAGCACACCCCGCTCATGTGCAGTCACCACCCCCACTACCATCCACACGTCCCCTGTGTCCTCTCCCAGTGTGTCTGTGACACCCTCTCCCAAAATACAGAAATGCAAGCACACACCCACCCAACATACATCCACCTCATGACAGCCTCCAGCGCATGCACCTGCAGCCAAAGCCACAAAAGGTACACCTCCTACAACCACCTCCTCTTCCTCCACTCCCAAACCCCCTCCAGCTACCCGTCCCAGTGTCTCCAAACAACTTTTCCTGTCCACCCTTAACCTATTTCCCACCACCCCCCGTCCAACTCATAGGTCCCGTACTAGCACCTCAGCCACAAAATCTCCGGGACCAGTGGTGCCTGTTGTCACAGGTATGTGGAGTGCACCGGCCACCAGGCCAGCCAGTGTATCACGGAGCCAGAGCACAGCCAGTCCCCCCGTGAAGCACCAGAAGTTGGCCATTGCCCGGCAGGAGAGGGGGAAGACTCCAGCCACCCAAGCCACTCACAGAGGTCCCGGGGGGAGTGTAGACTCAGCTGTGAGTCCTCCCAAGATGGGGAAGGGGAAGAAGAAACCTGCAAAGTCTGGGAGGAGCAGCACGGCGGAGAAGACTGCCATAATCCCCGCTGGGCAGGAGGCCACCACCAGCTCCATCGTCGCTGCCCAGGACGCCACCGCCAGCCCCATCGCCGCTGTCCAGGAGGCCCCAGCCAGCCACAGCCCAGCTGCCCAGGAGGGCCCCACCAGCCACAGCCCAGCTGCCCAGGAGGTCCCCGCCAGCCTCAGCCCAGCTGGGCAATGAAGGACCGCCAGCCCAGCTGGGCAATGAAGGACCGCCAAGTCAAGCACCGCTGAACAGGGCAAGCACCGCTGAACAGGTCAAGGACCGCCAAGTCAAGCACTGATGAACAGGGCAAGCACCGCTGAACAGGGCAAAGACTGCCAAGTCAAGCACCGCTGAACAGGGCAAGCAACGCTGAACAGGGCAAGGACCGCCAAGTCAAGCACCGCTGAACAGGGCAAGCACCGCTGAACAGGGCAAGGGCCGCCAAGTCAAGCACTGCTGAACAGGGCAAGGACCGCCAACTCAAGCACCGCTGAACAGGGCAAGCACCCATGAACAGGGCAAGGACCGCCAAGTCAAGCACCACTGAACAGGGCAAGCACCGCTGAACAGGGCAAGGACCGCCAAGTCAAGCACCGCTGAACAGGGCAAGCACCGCTGAACAGGGCAAGGGCCGCCAAGTCAAGCACCGCTGAACAGGGCAAGGATTGCCAACTCAAGCACCGCTGGACAGGGCAAGCACCGCTGAACAGGGCAAGGACCGCCAAGTCAAGCACCTCTGAACAGGGCAAGCACCGCTGAACAGGGCAAGGACCGCCAAGTCAAGCACCGCTGAACAGGGCAAGCACCGCTGAACAGGGCAAGGACTGCCAACTCAAGCACCGCTGAGCAGGGCAAGGACCGCCAACTCAAGCACCGCTGAACAGAGCAAGGACCGCCAACTCAAGCACTGCTGAACAGGGCAAGCACCCCCCAACTCAAGCACCGCTAGCCCATGAGCGGCAGGGGCAGTGACGCAACAGGGACCGTCACGGGGTGAGTGATGCACTCTGGGCACCAGTCCCCCTCCAGAACCAGTGGAAACTTGCATACACTCAGTCTGTCCTGCACAGGATGAAGCACTCTGGGCACCAGTCCCCCTCCAGAACCAGTGGAGACTTGCATCCACTCCGTCTGTCCTGCACAGGATGAAGCACTCTGGGCACCAGTCTCCCTCCAGAACCAGTGGAGACTTGCATCCACTCCGTCTGTCCTGCACAGGATGAAGCACTCTGGGCACCAGTCCCCCTCCAGAACCAGTGGAGACATGCATCCACTCCGTCTGTCCTGCACAGGATGAAGCACTCTGGGCACCAGTCCCCCTCCAGAACCAGTGGAGACTTGCATCCACTCCGTCTGCCCTGCACAGGATGAAGCACTCTGGGCACCAGTCCCCCTCCAGAACCAGTGGAGACTTGCATCCACTCCGTCTGCCCTGCACAGGATGAAACACTCTGGGCACCAGTCCCCCTCCAGAACCAGTGGAGACTTGCATCCACTCCGTCTGTCCTGCACAGGATGAAGTACTCTGGGCACCAGTCCCCCTCCAGAACCAGTGGAGACTGTTTTCCACTTGAGAGACTGTGGCTTTGCACTCCCCAGGATACAGCAGTGGGCAAACCACCCGCTGTAGAGACTTGAGAGACTGTGGCTTTGCACTCCCCAGGATGGTACAGTGGGCAAACCACCCCTGTAGAGACTTGAGAGACTGTGGCTTTGCACTCCCCAGGATGGTACAGTGGGCAAACCACCCACTGTAGAGACCTGAGAGACTGTGGCTTTGCACTCCCCAGGATGCATCAATGGGCATGGAGCCCCCTCGTGGATCTGGCGTTGTGCACTCATCCGGCTGAGGTGCCCCCCCTTCCCTTCCCCCTGAGGTGCCTGTTGTATTTCTATCTGATGCCCCTGCAGTGTTCTCTCCATCATGTTCGGGTATCTTGTGTGGGCCTCGCCCATGCATTTTGGGCCTAGTGGTCCACTGACTATGAATGGTGCAATACCTGGACTACTATTTGCGGTGTATATTTTGTTAATAGTGTATATATGTATATATTTGCTTACTCTATTTTGATATATTACAATGGTTACACTCATTTCCTTTTGTCTTTGCATTCTTCCGGGGGGGGTTGGGGGGTGTTACTGTAATGTTTGGATATGCATTGGTGTGTGTTTTGTAGTGGGTGGGGGGGGGTGGGGGTTGGGGTGTTGCGTGTGTGTGTCCCTGTTTTTTGCCTCCCCCCCTCCCCTATGTCATAGGTGCAGTACTCACCGTGGTCTTCGCCGCCGGCGTTGGTGCTCCTGGTACAGGAGCAGGAAGACTAGCGCAGGAAGAATATGGAGTTCCTGCTCCATGGTGTTGTCGTTCCTCGTGGAGTGTGTAGAGGTGAGCGTTTTACCTTTGAAATGCCTGTTTCCGCCGTGTTTTTATCCGCGTTGAACCCGTCCTGGAAAAGGTGGCGGATTGGCCTGTCATAATAGTGTGGGCGGTACATTGTCTCCCGCCTGTTTGTTGGCGGTGACCGCCGCGCTGTTTGTTTGTACCGCTGTGGCGGTCGGAGTGTTAAAGTGGCTGCCTTTGTTGGTGGTTTCCGCCACGGTCGTAATTCCAATTTTTTTACCGCCGGCCTGTTGGCGGTCTTACCGCCGCTTTAACACCGTCCGCCAGGGTTGTAATGACCACCATTGTCCAAAATAAACATCTCTAAACAACAAACATCAATATCCAAAGGTAAAAGCAAAAGGTAAAAAAGTTAATTAATACGTCGCAATGTTATTATAGCAAATGGCCTGTCCCTTCTTCACATAGTCAGAAAGTATGTGTACCGAAGCAACATGTCATTATTATAATATAATGTATAATGCCTCAAACGAATTCATTTTACAAACCACATTATGCCTATAGATCCAAGATACGCTGAGTCCGAACGCCTCAATTTCTTTTATATGTTTCCTCACCTGATGAAGGGTATATCTAATCAATCCCCACTGCTGGCAAGGATGTATACGCCATGTATTCTTTCTTCATAAATGTCCATTTTAACAGTACACACAGGCCCTCATTATGACATTGGCAGTAAATGCTGCTTACCGTCACGCTTATGGCCACCAACATACCGCTGCAGTGGCAAATATTAGCTCTCCATATTATGACACCCACAAACCAATCTGACAGAATTCAGCCACTTACACAAATCCACCAGCCCAAAGATCAGTGCAAAAGTGGCAGACCCAACACCCACACCGTTACTCCAACAAAACAACGCCCATCACATTATGACCCACAAATCACCTTGTGAACATTCAATGGCGGTAAACCATTGGCGGTACATACAACCGTGCTCAGAATGGACACCCACATACAAAACAACACCACATTGGCCAATTCAAACAACACACACCTGACACCCATACACACACCACACTTACACACCCACATACCCACACCACTATCAAACACACTCCCACATTACCCACAACCCTTAACCATTACAAATCATTGCCACCAGACTGACACCTAGATCACTGCGACAACTAGACACACACACCACTTACACCCCTACATCCCTCACGCACCCCACATCACACACCCCACCACAATACTCAACACACTCACCAGCTCACATCACACAACACTCATGTCCCAAAAAGGCACACTCGTTTCACTGATGAGGAGTTAAGGGTCATGGTGGAGGAAATTGTCAGGGTAGAGCCACAGCTCTTTGGAGCACAGGTACAGCATAATACATCACTTACATCCCCACAGGTACCCCAGCCAATGTCAGTGGAGAGGAGGTGCCACGACTATCCAGTTCCCTAACCGAAGTTGCCCCCAATGATGACAGTAACTCTGGACTGCTGGACCTGGATGAACTACCAACAGGGACCACTGGACAGCCGGTCACCCAAACCCACTCACAGACCACCACAGAGCCTGCCCCTTCAGTATCCCACACCACAGCACCCACCCAGCGTACCCACACCTCTGTCCCCAGGACACGTCAATCAGTAGTGTGCCCACCTGTACAGGGACCCCAGGGCACACCTCATACCCAAGACAATCAGGGACCTGGGTCAGTGGCAGTGGGCACACCATTCAGGGGACAGGGGCACAGGCCAACAGGGACACTGGGAGGACTGCTGTGCACCAGGGGGAGGACAGAACCAGGAAACCGACTCTCCAGGAAGCACTCTCTGAGATCCTGGGAGCCTACCATCATTCCCAGGATACAATGGACCAGATCCTTGACAACTTGCAGGAGACAGGTGGCTGCAGGAGGGACAGTATCAGGGGATCAGGGAGGACTTGCAGGCCATCAACACCACCATGATCTTCATAGCAGGGGCGCTTGAAGACATGGCCAACATAATTAGGGAGGCAACAGCACACCAGCAGGCCCCTTCCACTAGCCAGTCCATTGACCATCTCTCCACTTCCGCTGCCACTAGTGGGCAGGAGGCCCGCCACAGGACCCACAGGCCACCAGCATCCCTCCCCCTGCAGAAGGTGAAAACCTGCAAACGTTCCCTGTGACCCAGAGAGAAGCCAGAGACACCTTCCAAGACCACCGCCAGGAAATGAGACTCTCCTGATTGTCCCCCTTGTGCCCCACTAAGTCACCTTGTCCACTTTGAACCCCCATTGCTGCCCTTTGAATTGCCCCATGGATACTCTACCTGCGCTACAAACAGACTGTAACAATACCCTGGACTTTCCTCTATCATCACCTCATTCCATAATACTTTCCCCACAGTTTCTTAGCACCACAATAAACACCCTTGAACACAACTCAACTACTAGTATTTTATGTGTTGAAAATGTATATTTATGGAAACAGTCACATCCATTATAGATGAACTGTACATTGTGAGAGCATAGAAATAATGACCTGTAGCTGGCTGTGGTCAGTACATCAGTACACAGTTGTTATATCACCAACATCTGTAAAATGACAAACCATAGGTGACAGTAATTAGATATAAAAGGAAGTTAATGCCATCATGCCATCATGCCACAGCCACACAGAATACGCCAATAGTCATGGGAATGTGCAGTTGCACTCTCTCACCTGTGTGTCATTGGAAGTACTGACGGATAACTGATGTTCTGTTGTCCTCATCCTCAGCCTCTTCATCCTCACTGTCGTCAGGGTCTACTGCTGCCACAGGGGCATCTCCAGTCTCCTCCTATTGCAGAAAAGGTGCATGGCGTCTGAGGGCCAGGTTGTGCAACATGCAGCATGCCACTACTATCTGGTAGACCTTCTTGAGTGAGTAGCACAGGGATCCACCTGCCAGATGGAGGCACCTGAACCTGGCCTTCAGGAGGCAGAAGGTCCTTTCGATGATCTGTCTGGTTTGCCCATGTGCCTCATTATAACGTTACTCTGCCCCTGTCCTGGCATTCCTCACAGAGGTTAGCAGCCACGATAAGTTTGGGTAGCCAGAGTCACCTGCAAGTATTGAGGGAGCACATTTATCCAAACATAATCCTATGGAGCTAACACCAGAGGCATACACTAACATACAGTGTGTGGGGACCAAGGCTCATCTACTAGCCACACCCTGTGCCCCTGTAGTTGGGCCATCACATTTGAGATTCTGCTATTCCTCATAACAAAGGCATCATGCACCAATCCAGGATACTTAGCATTGACGTGGGAGATGTACTGGTTCGCCAAGCACACCATCTGCACATTGAGTGAATTGAAACTCTTATGTTTTCCGAACACCTGTTTATTCTGCCGGGGGCAAACGCTATATGTGTGCCGTCAATCGCCCCAATAATATTGGGGGTATGTCCCATTGCATAGAATCCGGCCTTCACAGTGACAAAATCTTCCACCTGGGGAAAGCAATGTAGCTGCACATGTGTTTTACCAGGGCAGACAACACTCTTGCCAGCACGATTGAGAACATTGGCTGTGACATTCCTGCTGCCAAGCCCACTGTCACTTGGAAAGAACCTGTTGCCAGGAAATGGAGCACTGATAGCACTTGCACAAGAGGGCAGATCGCAGTTGGATGATGGATAGATAGGATCAGGTCAGTCTCCAATTGGGCACACATCTTTGTGATTGTGGCCCTGTCCAGTCTATAGGTGAGGAAAATGTGCCTGTCCTGCAATGTAATCAAGTCCACCAGGGGTCTGTACACAGGAGTATGTCTCCACCTCCTATTTATCCACAGCAGTAGGTATCTAAGGGACTCAAGAGTGAGTAGGCTGTCACAATTGGAACAATGATACCACAACTGCAGTCCACATGGTGTACTTATGTATTGGGACAGTGTTAATGGCAAAGTATGTGCCAATGTAATCTGTGATGCAGTAATTGTCGATATGACTCCCCCCCCCAAATAGCGACCGCCTGTCCTGTATGTAGGGACAGGTGGAAGTGAGGTAATTACGCCGACGTTGGGCGTCGTGGCAGAAGGCGGTCTTTCACCGCCGTACAATTCCTCATTGGATAATATGGGGCTCTATGGAGTACAGTGGCCAATGGGGATCCATGCCGGCTGTGATGGTGTACACCGCTGCAAACGTAAACGCCATTTTCTATCTGATTCCTCACCAGTTTCCTGACCTTCAACAGGAGAACACCTACACTACGTTTTCTTCTGTGCCCTGGGTCTGGAACCTACCTTGGCCCGTGTGACTGGGGAAAGGGCCCCAGCCTTCCCTTCAGAGGAGTTGGAGCGACTAGTGGATGGGGTCCTACCCCAGTACGGACAGCTGTATGGGCCTCCAGACCAACAGGTAAGTACACTTTGGGCACGATGCATGTGTGAAGGATACATGGAAGTGTGTGTGCAAGGATCTTGTGAGTGGGTGGGGGGAGTGTCTTGTGGCGGTGTACATGGTGTGCGCTGAGCTATGTGTGTGCCAATGGTGATGGAAACGGGTATGGTTGGCCATTTGTGTGACAGGCTGGTCTGTTTGTTTAAAGATGTTCTCCTGTCTGCATTGCCTCTGCAGGTCAGCGCCCATCAAAATAAGGGAATATGGTGTGCCATCGCCAAGGATGTGTGGACCCTGGGGGCCTATGGGAGGCGTAGCACCCACTGTCGGAAACAGTGGGAGACGCTCAGCACGGTAGACTGTGGCGGCCCAGCTGGGGATGGCCTTCCAACGAGGAAGGGGTGCCCGTCGGACCCTGACCCCCCCTGATGGCCCTCATACTGGTGGTGGCCTACCCTGAGCTGGATGGGCGCTTGAGGGAATCACAGCAGCCACAAGGGGGTGAGTACAGTGGGTATCATTACATATTTTGGCTGGTTGGGTGGTATCCGGGTGCTGGATGTGTGTTTGTGAGTGCCCCTAAGGCCATGCCAGACATTGCAGCGTAGGTCCTCTGAAGGGTAATGGGTGTATGGCAAGTACAGGTAACCTAGCTTGCTAGCAGTCCATTTCAGCTAGGGCATCATGGGTCCCAGAAGTGATGCATTTGACGGTGCATGGTCCTCATCTTGCCTTAGTGTCTAGCCATAGTGCTTAAGCCTGTTCCCTGTGTGTGAGGGTGATCTGTATTCCAACTCTGGTGTTGGTGCAGTCACTGATCCAGTGTATCCTTTGTCTTTCTCCCCCTTTTCTTGTTTTGTCATCCTGTCTTTGTGTGCATTAGCATCATCTGGCGGAGGAGCAGGGGCACCGGCGACAGAGGAAGCTGCATCCCACAGGAGTCAGGAGGCAGAGTCCACTGACGCTGAGGGAACCAGTGGGACGGAGGGCGAGGGAAGCATCACGGCGGAGACTGCAGGAGACAACACAGACTCAGATACCTCCTCTGATGGGAGCTCCCTGGTGGTGGTGGACACCTCTGTGACCACCCCAGCTGCAGGTAGAGCCACCACCCCCGTATCAGCACCGCCCTCCCAGCAGCCCCTCAGCGAGTTGCCCATGCCTGCTCTCCCAGGAGGGCGGGCATCTCCTTTGCCCAAGGCACCCCAGGCCCCACCCCAGTGAGCCTTGCTGCCCTGAGTGTGGAGGCTATTGACCTCCTGAGATCCATCTCTGTAGGGCAATCAACCATTGTGAATGTCAACCAGGGGCTGGCACCCCAGATGCAGCAATGCAGTGCATTTCTGGAGGGCATTCACTGCGTATTGGTGGCCCAACAGAGATTGATTCAGGTTCTGGCCTCCTCTCTGATGGCAGCCATTGTCCCTGTTTCTACCATCCCCTCTCCAACTACCACTTCCCAGTCTCATTCTCCTCAACCCCAAGCCATCCCAGGCACACACACAGATGAGCATGCACACAAGACAATACCCAAGAGTGGCACAGGCAAACACAAGCACCACACTTCATCACACAAGCACTCCCGCAACACCATACAGTTGCAGACATGACAAAATCCACTGCCTCCACTGTCTCCCCTTCCTCCTCCTCCTCCACCTCCCTCCCAGTCATGTCCACACTCACACCTCTATGCACTACATCAACATCCACCACCAGCATCACCACACCAAGCAGCACACATACCTCACTAGCAGACATCTCCACAACAGCCATGCATGCCTCCCCTCTGCCCTCTCCCACCCTGTCTGTCCCCCCTTCCTAAAGGACACAAACACAAACATTCACACACCCAACAGCCATCCACCTCACATCAACATACAGCCCATGCACCTGCACCCAAATCAAGGAGACATACACCTCCTACAACCACACCCTCTACCTCCACTCACATCACTCCTACCTCCTCCCACCCCACCGTCCCTAAAAAGCTTTTCCTTGCCCAACTTGACCTCTTCCCTCTGCATCCCCCCTGTCTTCCCTGTATGAGCAGGGTACCAAAGGCCCAGCCCAGCACCTCAGCCAAACAGTCCACAGGGACAGTGGTGGCACCACCTACTCGTGGTGGTGAGGATACCACACCTCCAGGCAAGAAGGGGAAGGAACCTGCCCCTCCATCGAAGAAGGGGAAGGAGTCTGCACCTCCATTGAAGAAGGGGAAGGAGCCTTCACCTCCAGGCAAGAAGAGGAAGGAGCCTGTACCTCCATCCAAGTAGGGGAAGAAGCCATCCACCCTGCCAGGAAGGGTAAGGAATCTACGCCCCATATAATGGAGGAGACGAAGCCCTCTACTCCAGCTGCCCCCACCGCCAGCTGAGGATGTGCAGCCATCACCAACTGCAGGGGCTGCCCAGGAGGCACCTCCATACACCACCACACTGCAGCCACCGGAAACTGCAGAGGCTGCCAAGGAGATACCTCAATCCACCACCACACTGCAGCCATCAGCAACTGCAGAGGCTGCTCAGGAGGCACCTACATCCACCACCACATTGCAGCCATCACCAACTGCAGATGCTGCCCAGGAGGCACCTCCATTCGCCATCACACTGCAGCCGTCACTGCCAGCAGGCGCCATGTAGGCCACTCTCCAGGGGCTGCTGTATGAGGGGCCCCCTCCAGAACAAGTTGGCAAGTCACCCACCTGAGAGACTGTGGCCTTGCACTTCCCAGGACAGGGAAATGGGCATGTTACCCCCTCCAGAACAAGTGGGCAAGTCACCCACCTGAGAGACTGTGGCCTTGCACTCCCCAGGACAGGGAAATGGGCATGGGGATCCCTCCAGAACCAGTGGGCATGTCACCTGAGAGTCTGTGGCCTTGCACTCCCCAGGACAGGGAAATGGGCATCGAGCCCCCTCAGGAACCAGTGGGCAAGTCACCCACCTGAGAGACTGGCCTTGCACTCCCCAAGACAGGGAAATGGGCATGGGGATCCCTCCAGAACCAGTGGGCATGTCACCTGAGAGACTGTGGCCTTGCACTCCCCAGGACTGGGAAATGGGCATCGAGCCCCCTCCAGAACAAGTGGGCAAGTCACCCACCTGAGAGACTGTGGCCTTGCACTCCCCAGGACAGGGAAATGGGCATGGGGATCCCTCCAGAACCAGTGGGCACGTCACCTGAGAGACTGTGGCCTTGCACTCCCCAGGACAGGGAAATGGGCATCAAGCCTCCTACAGAACCAGTGGGCAAGTCACCCACCTGAGAGACTGGCCTTACACTCCCCAGGACAAGGAAATGGGCATCGAGCCCCCTCCAGAACCAGTGGGCCTGCTCCTGCATCCAGCTGAGGTGCCCCTCCCTGAGTTGCCTGCCCATTTGCAAACTGATGCCCCTGCAGAGTTCTCTCAAGATGAATTCAGGATTCAAGTTGGGCCTTAGACTGTGCCCTGTGGCCATGTGGGCCCTTTGAACATTGGAGTGGGCAGTGTCCCTTTGTGGACATGTGTACATATCTGTTTCATTGACATATCGATAAATATTTAAGATGTTGATTTGAATGCAATCACTTTCATCCATTCCTCTTGTCCTTGCATTATTCTGCCGTGTATCGGGGGCAAATTGTTTTTCGTGTGCAGCTGGACATGTGTATGGTGTATGTGTGTGTGTTGTGCGTGTGAGTCACTCTCGTTTTCCTCCCTCCCTCCCTTGTGTGCTAGGGGGCTGTACTCACCGTCGTCATCTTATTTGGTGTTGGTGTTCCAAGTGGAGCATTATTTAGAAGATCATCGGGAAAACTTGCAGTTCGGGTCCCATGGCGGCATTGTTCTTCCCTGTGTCTCCGATGGTGAGTTATTTCTCTTCTGTGATGCGTTTCCACCAGGCTTTTGATGGCATTGGTACTGCCGCGGAAAGGGTGGCGGTTTGCAGTGTCTTAATATGGTGGGCGGTACTTTGCCTTCTGCCTGCCTGTTGCCGGCTACCACCGTGGTGAGTGTTCTTTCCGCCCAGGCTGTTGGTGTGGTACATTGGCTGTCTATGGGAGTTCTCACCGCCATGGTCATAATTTGGCGGTAATACCGCCACTTTATCACTCACCACCAGGGACATAATGAGGGCCATAGTGCTGCCAACATAGTCATTTTTAGAGGTATAACCCTGCAGCTATACCATATATTTTATATCACAACTGAATACCTTATAAATGTGCCCCATCTTCTTATTTGCTTCGTGTTAAAAAAATCTTTAATTTGTGACTTAGGCCCTTATTATGACATTGGCTGTAAATCCCACTTACCGCCATGCTGACTGCCACCAACATACCGCAGCGGTGGCGGATATCCGTTCATCATATTATGACACACACACCAATCCGTCACTATTCAGCCACACACAAAAGTCCGCGACACCAAAGGTCAGTGATAAACTGGCGGTATCAAAACCCACGCCGTTATGCCAACAGAACAACACCCACAACATTATGACCCAGGAATCACCAGGGCAGACATTCAATGGTGGTAAACCATTGGTGGTACATACAGCCATACTCAAAATACACACACACATACAAAACAACACCACATTGGACAATTCAAAGTACACACACCTGACACCCATACACACACCACACCAACACACCCATACACCCACACCACTATAAAACACACACCCACATCACCCACAGCCCTTTACGACTACAAACCACTGCCAACAGAGAGAGACAGCAAGAGCACTCACACAATGGCAACCACATACCACCCTCACCAATACACCTCCCACGCACCTTACATCACACACCCCAACACATCACCCTACACACCCTCACCCACACCAGTCACACTATACCCATGACACCACAATGACACCACAGATTCTCTGAGGAGGAGCTAAGGGTCATGGTGGAGGAAATCATCTGGGTAGAGCCACAGCTATTTGGATCACAGGTACACCAGATATCCATTGCTAGGAAGATGGAGCTATGGCGGAGAATCGTGGACAGGGTCAACGCCGTGGGACAGCACGCCAGAACAAGGGATACATCAGGAAGAGGTGGAACGACCTACGGGGGAAGGTGTATTCCATTGCAGCAAGACACCAGCTCGCAGTACATAGGACTGGGTTTGGACCCGCACCTCCTGCCCCACAACTAACAACATGGGACTTGCAAATCTTGGCAATCTTGCATCCTGAGGGCCTGGCCGGAGTAGCAGGAGGACTAGACTCTAGTGAGTCAACTCTACTATTATCACCTCCCTACGTGCATGCCATCACATACCCTCACCCTCACTCCCATCACTCCACCACCTCCCACACACCCCACTATCATAACCCACTCATCCCAATGGCAAGCCCAACTTGCAATACCAATGCATGGACTCCACTCACATACCTGCATGGACACCTATCGGTAAAGCATGCACACTAGAGAGAATCAGCTAGCCCACCACATAACAAATCACACAAGGTAAAGCTGCCGGGGCAATAACAACAATAGAGGGCAACCCACCCATGCACAATATGGCGCACACAGAAATAATAATACTGCATTTACATCCCCACAGGTATCCCAGCCAATGTCACCAGAGAAGAGGTGCTAGCAACATCCAGTCCCCCCACAGAAGAGGCCCACAGTGATGAAAGCGCCTCTGCTCGTCTGGATCTGGATGGCCAACCTGGCCCATCAGGGACCTCCGGACAGTCGGTTGCCCAGCCACAGTCACACACCACCACAGAGCCTCCCCCCTCAGGAAACACCACCACAGCACCCACCCAGCAGACCCATACCTCTGTCCCCAAGACACGTCAATCAGCAGTGTGTCCACCACTACAGGGACCCCATGGCACACCACAAACCCAAGGCAATCAGGGACCTAGGGCCAGTGGCAGTGGGCACACAGTTCAGGGGACAGAGACACAGGACAACAGGAAGCTGGGAGTACTGCTGTGCACCAGGGGGAGGACAGGCCCAGGGAACCGACTCTCCAGGAGGCACTCACCACGATCCTGGGAGCATACCAACATTCCCAGGATACGCTGGGCCAGATCCTGGACAAGTTGCAGGAGAACATGCAGCTGCAGGAGGGACAGTACCAGGGGATCAGGGAGGACTTGAAGTCCATTAACACCACCCTGGTCTCCATTGCAGGGGTGCTGGCAGACATGGCCAACATTATGAGGAAGGCAGTGTCACACCAGTGGGCCCCTGCCACTAGCCAGACTACTGAACAGCCCTCCAACTTTGCTGCCGCTAGTGGACAGGAGGCCCCGCCACAGGACCAACAGGCCACCAGCACCCCTCCCCGTGCAGAAGGAGAACCACCCTGCAAGCGTTCCCTGCGATCCAGGCATAAGCCAAAGACTATTGCCAAGACCCCCACTAGGAAATAAGACTCTCCTGATTGTCACCCATGTGTCCCAATCTGTCACCCAGTCCACCTTGAACTGCCATTGCTCCCCTTCCTATGCCCCCTTGGACAATGCACCTCTGCTACAAATAGACTGGACTCTACCCTGGACTTTCCTCCATCATCACCCCAGCCCATTGCACTTCCCCTTTTTCTTCAGAGCACTGCAATAAACACCCTTTGAAAAAATACAAGTATGGAGTATGTCAAATGATTTAAGTATGTATTTGTTTAGCAAGGTTTAAACATTACAATTCAACTGTACAGTAATATATACATACGAAAGACCTGTATTTGGCAGCAGTGAACACACCAGGAGTGATAGTGGGGCACCAACATCTGCAAACAGAGTTGCCAAAGGGTACAGTGAGTGGGCATAGAAGTGGGAAATCACAACCTGCCAGTGACAATGTAAAAAACAAATAATCAATGAAATGTGAAGTTACACTGTCTTACCTGTGTGTCATTGGAAGTATTGTCTAATCACTGCATTTTTGTTGTCCTCATCCTCATCCTCTGCCTCATCATCTTCTCTGTCCACAGGGTCCACTGCTGCCTCATGGCCATCTCCAGCCTCCTCCTCCTGCAGAAAAGGCACATGCATCTCAAGGCAAGGTTATGCAACATGCAGCATGCCACGATTATCTGGCAGACCTTCTTGGGTGAGTACCACAGGGATCCAACTGTTAGATGGAGGCACCAAAACCTGAGCTTCAGGAGGCCAAATGTATGTTCAATGATCCTTCTTGTTCACCCATGTGCCTCATTGTAACGTTCCTCTGCCCTTGTCCTGGGATTCCTCACAGGGGTCAGTAGCCATGAGAGTAGCCATTTGCAGTCACCTGCAAATATCGAGGGACAACTGTGGTAAGCCACTCACTTACCCTTATGGCCCACACCATACCCATACACCAACATCCACTGGGTGGGAACCAGGGCTCACCTATTAGTCACACCCTGTGCTCTGTAGTTGGGCCATCACATTTGGGATGCTGCTATTCCTCAGGATAAAAGCGTCATGCACCGAGCCTGGATACTTAGCATTTACATGGGAGATGTCCGCCAAACCACCATCTGTAGATTCATCGAGTGAAAACTTTTTCGATTTCTGAAGACCTGTTCATATTGCCGGGGGGGGGGGAAATGCAATATGTGTTCTATCAATTGCCCCAATGATGTTGGGGATATGTCCCATTGCATAGAATTCAGCCTTCACTGTGGCCAAATCCTCCACTTGGGGGAAAACAATGTAGCTGCACATGAGTTTAATCAGGGCATCCAACACTCTGGTCAGCACTATTGAGAACATTGGCTGTGACATTCCTGCTGCCAAGCCCACTGTCACTTGAAAGAACCAGTTGCGAAGAAATGGAGTGCAATTAGCACTTTCACAAGAGGGTGGGGTCCCAGTGGGGTGACGGATAGCAGATATCAGGTCAGGCTCCAGTTGGGCACACAGCTCCGTGATTGTGGCGCTGTTAAGTCTGTAGATGAGGATAATGTGCCTGTCCTCCATTGTTGCCAAGTCCACCAGGGTTCTGTACACAGGGGAATGTCTCCATCTCCTAGTCATCCGCAGCGGTTGCAATCTATGGGGCAAAAGAGTGAGGAGCCGGTCAGAAAATGTACATTGTAGCCACTACAGTTCAATGCATGATGTGATATTTTAATGTATTAGTGACATATGTCCTGAATGTACAATTGTGATCTGTGACACAGTTATGATCCATGGCCTACCCCCAACCCCCGAAATGGCATCTGCCTGTCCTGTATGGAGGGAAAGGTGGAAGTAAGGTAATTCCGCTGAAGTTGTGTGCTGTTGTGGGAGGCGGTCGGGAACCACCATGCAGCTCCTCATTGGTTATTTTTGGGCCCTATGGGTTACAGTGGCCAATGGTGATGTACGCTGGTGGTGGCGGTATGCACCGCCGCGGACGTCTCTGCCTTTTTCTATCTGTTCACATACTTGCTACCTGACCTTCAACAGGAGAGGACCTACACTGCATGTGCTGCTGTGACCTGTGTCTAGAACCTACCATGGCCCATGTGACTGGGGAAAGGGCCCCTGCCTTCCCCTCAGCGGAGCTGGAGAGACTAGTGGATTGGGACCTACCCCAGTACGGACTGCTGTATGGGCCTCCAGACCAACAGGTGAGCACACTGTGACCACGATGCATGGGGCATGATTGTATGGAGTGCTATGTGTGCTGGCCTTGTGTGGGGGGGTTGGTGGATGTGCCCTGGGCAGCGTGCAGTATGTATGCTGGGCCATGTCTGTGCGTAAGGGGATGGGAAGGGCTATGGTAGTTTATGGCATTCCATCACCAAGGACGTGCAGACTCTGGGGGTCTACGGCAGGCGGAACACCCACTGTCGGAAATGGTGGAAGGACCTGAGACGCTGGGCATGGAAGATGGCGGAGGACCAGCTGGGGATGGCCTCCCAATGAGGAAGGGGTGCCCGTCTAACCCTGACCCCCTGATGGCCCGCATACTGGCGGTGGCCTATCCGGAGCTGGATGGACGCTTGGGGGCATCACAGCAGCAACAAGGGGGTGAGTACAGTGCCCATCATTAATACTTATGCCTGGTGGGGTGGTATCCGGGCGGGGGATGTGTGCCTGTGGGTGCCCTAGGCCAGGGCTGACATTGCAGAGTAGGCCCCATGTTGGGTAAGGTTCTGATGTGAAATTGCTCTCTAGTAGGCATCCAGTACTTGGCAGTATGTGTCCCTCCCCATGCCCTGGTGACTAGCATTGTTACTAGTAGTGCATTGCATATTGCGTAGAGCTGTTCCCTGTGTGTGAGGGTGCTGTGTACGCCAACTGTGGTCTTGGTGCAGCTATTGACCAAGTGTATCCTTAGTCTCTCCCCCCCTTTTTGTTTTCTTATCCTGTTGTTATGTGCATTAGCATCATCTGGAGGAGGAGCAGAGGCACCGGTGATGGAGGGAGCTGCATCCCACAGGACCTAGGAGGCAGAGTCTACATACGATGAGGGCACCAGTGAGACGGAGGGCGAGTGGAGCACCACGGCAGAGACTGGAGGGGACAGTTCGGACACGGATACCGCCTCTGACAGAAGCTCCATGGTGGTGGCGGACACCTCTGTTCCCACCCCAGCTACAGGTACAGCCGCCACCTCCGTACCACCACTGCCCTCCCAGCAGCACCTCAGCGAGTTGCCCATCCCCGCTCACCCAGGAGGGTGGGCATCTCCTTCGCCCCAGGCACCTCTGGCCCTGCCCCAGTTAGCCCTGCTGCCCTGAGTGAGGAGGCTATTGACTTCCTAAGATCCATCTCTGTTGGGCAGTCAACCATTGTGAATGTCATCCAGGGGCTGGCAGCCCAAATACAACAGACCAATGCATTTCTGGAGGGCATTCACACTGGCTTTGCGGCCCAACAGAGATCAATCCAGGCGCTGGCCTCTTCTCTGATGGCAGCCATTTTCCCTGTTTCCACAATCCAACTTCCTCTAACCAATCCCTTTTTCCTCAACCCCAACCTATCCCAAGCACACAGGCAGATGAGCATGCACACAGGACAACACCCAAGAGTGGCACAGACAAACACAGGCACCCCACTTCAATCCACAGGCACTCACACAAACACCATCCAGAAGCAGACATGCCAACATCTACTGCCTCCACTGTGTCCCCCTCCACCTACCTCCCAGTTGCGCCTACACTCACACCTGAATGCATTACATCCTCATCCACTACCTCCATCACCAGCACACCTATCAGAACACACACCTCACTGGCAGTCACCACCCCAACAGCCATGCAGGTGTCCCCTGTGTCCTCTCCCACTGTGTCCTCTCCTCCCAAAGTACACAAACACAATCACTCAGACACCCAACCGCCATCCACCTCACAAAAGCATCCAGACCATGCACCTGCACCCAAACACTGCAGACAGACACCTCCTACAACCACTCCTTCTTCCTCCACTCCCAGACCTTCTCCCTCTCCCTGCCTCAATGTTCCTAAGCAGCTTTTCCTCTCCACCATTGACCTCTTCCCTATCCCCCCGTCCTTCATGTCTGGCCAGGGTGTGTAAAACCCAGGAAAGCACCTCAGCCACCCAGTCCACGGGCCCAGTAATATCCACAGCAACTCATGGTGGGAAAGGATCCCGGGCACCAGGCAGCCACACGGTAAGGGTCCCTGCCCCAAGTGCTGCCAGGAGGGTCAAGGTGACACCCCCAGCTGCTGTCAAGAAGAGCAAGGAGCCATACCCAGCTGCTGCCAAGAAGGGCAAGGAGCCATCCCCAGCTGCTGCCAAGAAGAGCAAGGAGCCGTCCCCAGCTGCTGCCAGGAAGGGCAAGGAGACTGCACCCACGGATAGAAAGGACAAGGGGCATGGTGCTGGGACTCAGTCAGAGCCCCCACCATGCTGGTGCAGCCATCCAAGGCTGCAGTGGATGGGCTGGAGATTCCCCCCACAACCACCAGCAGCAGCAGCAGCATCACCACCACTGAGCAGCCGTCACCACCGGCAGACAGTGTGGAGTCCTGCGTCCATGGGCTGTTGTGTGGCCTGCCCCTGAAAATCCTGTGGGTATGACACCCACCTGAGAGACTGGTCTTGCACTCCTCAAGGCCTGCATCGCAGACACAATGCCCCCTCCCGAACCAGTGGGGAATACACCCACTCACCCCATCTTCTCCAGGATGAAGATCACAGGGCACAATGCCCCCTCCAGAACCAGTGGGGAACACACCCACTCACCCCATCCTCTCCAGGATGAAGATCACAGAGCACAGTGCCCCCTCCAGTGGGCAAGTCACCCACTTGAGAGACTGTGGCCTTGCACTCTCCAGGACCAAGCACAGGGCATGTTGCCCCCTCCAGAGCCAGTGGGCAAGTCACCCACTTAAGAGACTGTGGCCTTGCACTCCCCAGGACCAAGCACAGGGCATGTTGCCCCCTCCAGAGCATGTGGGCAAGTCACCCACTTGAGAGATTGTGGCCTTGCACTCCCCAGGACCAAGCACAGGGCATGTTGCCCCCTCCAGGACCAGTAGTGTTGTCCCATCTGCCGGCTGATGTGCCTCGCTGCTTCCCGTCCCCCTGAGGTGCCTGCCTATTTTAGAACTGATGCCCCTGTAGTGTTCTCTCCGTGTTGTTGCTGGAGTCAAGTGGGGCCTTAGGCTTTGTAATGTCTCCCTGTGGCCCATGAACATTGAGGACTGGGCAGTGTCCCTTGATTTGCAAATATGTATTTACTTTTGGATTGGATGCACGTATTGCTACTGTATTTATCTTATTACACTCACTTTCTTCTATTCATGTCTGCATTATTCCAGAGGGGTACGGGGTAAATATGTTTGATTACTGCATCTGCTTATGTGTATGGTGTTGGGGGTGGGGTGTTACGTGTTGCGTGTGTATGTCACTCTCCTTTTTCTCCCCCCTCCCCTGTGTGCTAGGCGGCTGTACTCACCATAGTCGTCTTCGCCGTCGTAGGCGTTCATGGTGGAGCAGGACGTAGAAAATCATTGGGAATATATGCGGTTCAGGCTTCACGGCGGCGCGGTTCTTCCTTGAGTCTCCAATGGTGAGTCATTTCCCTTCTGTGCATTGTTTCCGTCATGCTTTTGATGTTGTTGGTACTGCCCTGGAAAGGTGGCGGTTTACTGTGTCTTAATACAGTGGGCAGAACATTGGCTTCCACCTGCCAGTAGGTGGCTACCGCCATGGTACCTGTTGATTCAGCCCTGGCGGTCTGTGTGGTAAAGTGGCTGTCTGTCTGAGCTCCTTCTGCCATGGTCATAATTTGGAGGTATTTACCACCAGCCTGTTGGCGGTATTACCGCCACTTTATCACCAACCGCAAGGGTTGTAATGAGGGCCTTAATCTTTAAATTGTGACAAATCAACAGGCCTCGACCTTTCTATATTCACAGAAGGCCCTCTCTCATCTTTTAAACATGTGGCCATAGTTGTTATTTCCAGTCAAGACGCTCAGAATCAATTTGTAACTGAGTGTGGTAATAATGTGTAAAATTGTACACAAAGAATTGAGTGTTATGACATGCCAAAACGAAAGGTGAGCTTTTTATTTGTTCTATTGCATGACGAAGATAAGTAAAATGTGATCCATTATAGATAAGTGGCCAGATTCACAATGATTTTGCTGTAATGTACTCATGTTTTACTCATGTCGTACTACAGAGTTCAAGGACTAAGTCAGCACTACTACCAAGGTAAATTACACTTATCCACAGCAATATGCTTGTAAATCAGGTGTAATAAGTAAAACATCAATATGAAATCACATTTTAATTAAACTTTACGTTCTGCATTTCACGTATGCTCATTTTAGATCCGGTGAGACCATTAGTGGCTAGTAGTGATAAAACAGGTGCCTAGAAAAGTAGGCACTGTCCTGCTTACAATTTATGTCAACTTTGGGGATCTCTATCTTTAGCAGGAAAGTCAATGACATGTTTGCAGACTTAGGTGAAACATTTTTCTATAAGGTTCCAAAATAATTTCTGAAGTGTTCAAAATGCAGTTAGTTTCACAAGTGTCACTTAAAGACGCTATTCAAAACATCTTTGAGTTGTTTGAGGATAGTCATTGTGATGTCTGCTTAAAGTAATGTGTACTAATCTGCTAACAGTATGTATTGGTTGGTCACAGATGACTTGGTGATTTGCAGTTTGCACAAAAAGGTACTGTGCAAAACCTGCACTTCTGATTGGAAAGTTAAAATGCGTTACTATGTTCATTTAAGGATTACTAAAAGTGGGTCCTGATGCTGATTGGGGAAAGCATACTGGCACATGTCCAGTTCCATTTCCTAAAAGTTGCCAAAGAAAAATCGGTTGGAGCTGTGACCAATGAGAAAGTATTGTTTGGCTTCCGTACTGTATGAGGTCGCGCCTAAGAAATAAACTTTTTCGGCACAGATGACATTTCAGATACATCTAGGTGAATCTAAGAAAGGTATCCTCATGTAGTAGTTGGTATGCATTACTGATTCATCTGTTGCTACCAACGTATTAGTGTTCCTTGTTGTAGTGTGAGTCACAAATATGTGTAAATAATGCAACGATATCACCTATCCTTTTTTAAGTTTTATGTAGAGTAAACTTGACCTGAAGGTATTGGAGCACTTTTCCTGAGCACCAACTACATTACACAAGGTCACATTCATTTTTTGACATAGGGAAATAAAAAAGTGATTTGCCCACAATCACAGGATGTTGAGCTGATGCCAAGACTCCACGTAGGTTCCCCAGTTGCAAAGTCAGCAGCTCTGGCTGCAACGTCACATCCTCTCCATCTTCCCATACTCGTTTTCATACTTTATTAATTGGTCCAATACTATAAACATAGATAAGATAACATTTAGATGTGGACTAGGGTGACTTTGATCTCTTATATTAACAGTGAGCATACTTGCAAAAGTACTTCTGCATTGAAGAGTGTGTTGATGTTGCTACTTTAAAAAGAGCACACAAATGCACTGACATGTCTTGTGCTATAATCGCAAGGTTGATAGAGGCTCTCAGCATGAGCACTTTTGAGACTATAATGGAGAAAAAGCCAATGAAACATTGTTTCTATGACATATTACCCTAAAAAATATTGACTGCAAAAATAAAATGGACCAAAAATATCGTCATTAGTTAGGTAAGTATTTTCAGTGTAAAATAGTTTAACTTATATTAACTTTAGAAAATATATTAACTTAAGAATTATTATTATAATTTAAAACATATTCATATAATGGGGTAAATCAATACATTTGATAACCTAAAACATAAAATGTAATAATATCCTTAAAAAATACAAAATATATGTCATAAAAAATAAACAGTCTGTAAATTATTATAATTATTCAATAAACGTGAATTAGGTAAACACAACTAATTATTGTTAAAACACTATGGGCCAGATTTACAAGGCCCTAGCACCTCCTTGTGCCACATTAGCGTAATTATTTTATGCTAATGTGTCTCAATGAGGCAAAAATTGCTGTGCCATATTTACAAAGTAGAGCAATGCATGTATTGCGCCACTTTGTGACCCCTTGCGCCACATTATGCCTGCACCAAGCATAATGTATGCAAGGGGGGCATTCCGACATTAGAAGGCCCTCTAAAATGGTGCAATGAAATCTACAAGATTTAATTGCACCATTTTTGGCGTCATTTTAAATGCCTGCTCAAAGCAGGTGTTCAAAGGGCACATCCATTGAAATCAGTGGACCTCCTTGCACTTTGCTGTACTATTGTCAAAATCTTTGACGCTAGTGCAGTAAAGTGCCACAATTCTGTCAAAAATGTTGATGCTATTGGCCTAACGTGCGCCATGGTGCTTCATATTATAAATATGGTGCACTCATGGCATCATTAGGTGGCAGTGGGGGGTGCAGGCAATCTGGTGCATCAGTACTCATGCACCAAACTCTTGTAAACCTGAGCCTATATTTTGGAAATATACAAACTAAGCACACACTGACAGATTTGTAAAATTAAAATCATGTAATATAAATATTATCAATAATACAGTATAAAAATGAAGAGTAAAATCACATTTAAAATTAAATGACAAAAATATGCAAAAAAAATAAATGGAATATCTAAATTGAAAAAATAATGAGACTTTGTAAAAGTAAAATCCACTATTACCACTCCAAACTAAGCAACAGTAGGTTTGGTGGGTTCATTTTACTATTCCTATTCCACCCAGATAAACAGTAGAGAAAATGTTGGACTTTGGCAGGTTCAAATTTACTATTCATTCTCCAGACTGAGTAATAGAAGGAAAAGACTTTAGAGTGGTCAGGTTTGCTATAAGACTGAAACATAAAGAATACTAAGGATCTCATTACGAGTGTGCTGGTCCTCAGATCGCCACACTCGCATTGATGGTTGGACCGCTGCACTCCTGGTATCATAACCTCCCAATAACAACCCTGGCAGGCGGAGCCGCCAGGAACCGCAGTCCCTGCTAGGAACATGGTTCCCAATGGCATGACAGCAGAGAGTTGTACTCACCCAGGAGTTCAGCATCGACTGGCTGATTAGAACTCGTCTCACTGCCAGCCTTTCCATGGCAGTCTGACTGGCATGGAAAGGCTGGCAGTGAGGGTGTGCTGGGGACCACAGGGGGCTGCACTGCCAATGCCCAGCTTATGGACAGTGCAGGGGGCCCCCTGCCCAGCTTTGCAGACAGTGCGCGTTTCAAGGGTGCTGGTCAGCCCCTCTATGTTGCTTTAAGGGAGCTGAGTGCTATCTCGTAGCACTGTTCCTGCCGGTCTGACCGGTGGGAACATACTATTATATTAGGGAAGAGTGCAATGCCACTGCCATGGCGGTGCTGTCCTCCCCGCAAGTTTAGTGGTCCCGTGGTGGGACTGTCAAACTCTTAATGAGGCCCTAAGTTTTGGACTTTGTAAAAGTCAGATTTGTTATTCCAACCCCTAAATAAACAAAAAAAAACTACATTTAGATAAAAACATAAAATATAATACATTTATATAATAGTTTAACATTATATTTATTTTATAAATGATTACAAATTAACATTACAAATTAAGAGTATAAATAAAATAGTGTGAACACGTATTTCCATTTAAAAACACTAACATATATTGTTTAGAGTAAAAAAGCAATCAGACTGGAGCACACATTTTGTGGGAGACTTCAATTATGAAAATATAAGTGTTTTTTTATTTAGTTTCTGTTCAATTAAGTTCATTCAAGCAGCTACTTTATTATTTTAGTGAAGTTCATTCACAGTCACCATCATGCCAATGATCAAGCTTGATTCAGCCATATAAAAAAAAAAAGTGAAGTCATTTGACATGTTGGAGAAGTTAAGGAGAGACATGACTGTAAAATATAGTGAAGCTGAGAGCAGAATACGGGAACACCTAATGGGAAAGTCGTATAAAAGTGGAACTATACAGATGATGAGAGACTACTGGGGACTGGTCTCAAAATAGAGCAAAATCAGTCTTACAGAAATTGTCTCATTTCAGCTGATGCACGCTGACCAAGATGCTGGAGTCAGGTAAGGGCATCTGCCCTGCCCTGATGAGAGATGACGGTCATTAAGGAAAGAATTAAGGACTGATTCAGCATGGTGCACAGTTCTGAAACCTGCCTGTGTGATGTCCACAATGATGTTTATGGTAAAGTGGAACATTTGGTTATTGATCGGACTTTCCATGATTTTAGTGGAGAAAGGCAGGACATTTTGGCTTAGGTTGGGTAGTCCAAAACAGTCATCTGAAGCTTTTTTTAACCCCTTAGCTGCTGGGCCGTTTCCCCCCCAGTGCTGAGCCCTTTTTTGGCTATTTGGGGTAGTTCGCGCTTAGGCCTTCATAACATTTTGTCCACATAAGCTATCCACGCCAAATTTGCGTCCTTTTTTTCCAACATCCTAGGGATTCTAATGGTACCCAGAGTTTGTGGTTTCCCCTGGAGGAGACCAAGAAAATAGCCAAAATACAGTGAAAATTTCATTTTATCCAAAAAAAATGGAAAAAAGGGCTGCCGAAGAAGGCTTGTGTTTTTTTCCCTGAAAATGCCATCAACAAAGGGTTTCTGGTGCTGAAATCACTATCTTCCCACATATCAGGAACGGGCAGACTTGAATCAGAAAACCACATTTTCCAACACAAATTTGGCATTTTACTGGGACATACCCCATTTTTACTATTTTTGGTGCTTTCAACCTCCTTCCAGTTAGTGACAGGAATGGGTGTGAAACCAATGCTGGATCCCGGAAAGCTAAACATTTCTGTAAACTAGACAAAATTCTGAATTCAGCAAGGGGTCATTTGTGTAGATCCTACAAGGTTTTCCTACAGAAAATAACAGCTGAAATAAACACATATTGAAATTGAGCTGAAAACAACAGCCATTTTTCTTTATGTTTTACTCTGTAACTTTTTCCTGCGATGTCAGATTTCTGAAATCAATATACCGTTTTGTCTGCTGGACTCATCTGGTTGCGGGGATATAAAGGGCTTGTAGGTTAATCAAGAACCCTAGGTACCCAGAGCCAATAAATGAGCTGCACCCTGCAGTTGGTTTTCATTCTATACTGGGTATACAGCAATTCATTTGCTGAAATATGAAGAGTGAAAAAGAGGTATCAAGAAAACCTTTGCATTTCCAAAATGGGATCAAGATAAGGTTTTGAGGAGCAGTGGTTATTTGCACATCTCTGAATTCCAAGGTGCCCATACTAGCATGTGAATTGCAGGGCATTTCTCAAATAGACGTCTTGTTTACACACTCTCTTATATTTGGAAGGAAAAAATGTAGAGAAAGATAAGGGGCAATAACACTTGTTTTGCTATTCTATGTTCCCCCAAGTCTCCCGATAAAAATGATACCTCACTTGTGTGGGTAGGCCTAGCGCCCGCGACAGGAAATGCCCCAAAACGCAACGTGGGCACAACAAATATTTTGAAACAAAACAGAGGTGTTTTTTGCAAAGTGCCTACCTGTAGATTTTGGCCTCTAGCTCAGCCGGCACCTAGGGAAACCTACCAAACCTGTGCATTTTTGAAAACTAGAGACCTAGGGGAATCCAAGATGGGGTGACTTGCGGGGCTCTGACCAGGTTCTGTTACCCAGAATCCTTTGCAAACCTCAAAAAGTGGCAAAAAAAACAGGTTTTCCTCACATTTCGGTGACAGAAAGTTCTGGAATCTGAGAGGAGCCACAAATTTCCTTCCACCCAGCGTCCCCCCAAGTCTCCTGATAAAAATGATACCTCACTTGTGTGGGTAGGCCTAGCGCCCGTGACAGGAAATGCCCCAAAACGCAACGTGGACACATCAAATATTTTGAAAGAAAACAGAGGTGTTTTTTGCAAAGTGCCTACCTGTAGATTTTGGCCTCTAGCTCAGCCGGCACCCAGGGAAACCTACCAAACCTGTGCATTTTTGAAAACTAGAGACCTAGGGGAATCCAAGATGGGGTGACTTGCGGGCTCTGACCAGGTTCTGTTACCCAGAATCCTTTGCAAACCTCAAAAAGTGGCAAAAAAAACTGGTTTTCCTCACATTTCGGTGACAGAAAGTTCTGGAATCTGAGAGGAGCCACAAATTTCCTTCCACCCAGCGTCCCCCCAAGTCTCCCGATAAAAATGATACCTCACTTGTGTGGGTAGGCCTAGCGCCCGCGACAGGAAATGCCCCAAAACGCAACGTGGACACATCAAATATTTTGAAAGAAAACAGAGGTGTTTTTTGCAAAGTGCCTACCTGTAGATTTTGGCCTCTAGCTCAGCCGGCACCTGGGGAAACCCACCAAACCTGTGCATTTTTTAAAACTAGAGACCTAGGGGAATCCAAGATGGGGTGACTTGCAGGGCTCTGACCAGGTTCTGTTACCCAGAATCCTTTGCAAACCTCAAAAAGTGGCAAAAAAACAGGTTTTCCTCACATTTCGGTGACAGAAAGTTCTGGAATCTGAGAGGAGCCACAAATTTCCTTCCACCCAGCGTCCCCCCAAGTCTCCCGATAAAAATGATACCTCACGGCCACCATGAGCATCATGTGAAGAGTTACACAAAAGGAAAAGAAGTTCGCTCGCAGTTAAACGTAACAGCAAAAGTGCAATTAGCCATGTACCAGGGGCGATGGCCAAGGTGGTAACAAAACCTCCCCAAGAAGGGACAAAGGTAAATCATTTTCCAATGTAATCAAAGGATTTTTGAAGGGCAAGCCCACGAACGAGTGGTAGTGATGGGCGTGAGGTGGGCGTTGTTAGAAGCCAAGATACATACCAACAAGTCAGAAAAGCAGCACATGGGCGCTGCAATGCTTGTCCTGAAAAAAAAAATATATATATATAAATATATATGTCTATATATATATCTATATCTATATATATATATATATATGTGTATACATATATACACATATATATGAGAGAGAGAGAGAGAGAAAGAAAACAAGACACTCATGTCACAAACCTTTTTTTTTTTTATACATGTGTGCTTGCCCTTGGCAAAGCACACATGTATAAAAAAAAAAATGGCCCCATTGATGGTCACCCTAAGGGCTGACCACCAACAATTTGTTTTTTTTTCTTTATTTACCCTGGGGGGGGCGATCGCCCCCCCCCCCCCAGGCAAAACTACATGTTTTTTTTTCCCCCTGGGGTCGGCCTGTGTTCCAAGGGCCGACCCCGCCATTTTGTTTTAATTTTTTTTACTTTTTTTTTTATTGTGGGGGGCGCGATCGCCCCCCAAAACTGTGTAAATAAATAAATATTGACCCCGGGGGGGCGGCCCTTTTACGAGGGGGCCGACCCCCCCAAAGAAGATCCCTGGTGCCTAGGGGCGTTTCCTGGCCATGGATCGCAGCCGTGCTGCGATCCACGGCCAGGAAACGATGCCAGGGAGGCATCGATGGAAAGGGGAGAGCCTCCCCTTTCCATCGATGCCTCCCTGGGATCTGGGGAGGCCGTTTTGGCCTTTTTTTCCCCACTGGAGAAAAAGAGAACGCTTACCTGCTTCTCTCCTTCTCCGGTGGGGAAAAACTGTGACGTCAGCGAGCCTCGCGGCGCGCTGACGTCATAAGGGGGCGGGAGGGGGGTGGGATGGAGACGCGGAAGCTCTTCCGCGTCTCCCACGGTTAAAAATAAAAAATAGAAAATCCTCCAGTGCATTGCACCAGAGGATTTTTAACCCCCTCCATGGTGTCGGCCACTGGTCGTGACCCGCACCAGGGAGGGAGTGTGGGCGTCGGCCAGTGGCCGACGCCCGCATCTAAAAGGTTAAGAGTGGAAGTCATAGGATTTTCTTCCAGACGAAATATATAGCACCTTCGGTCAGGGACTCATTACAGTGCAATCAACAATCCTAATTATGAGCAGCTGGTCTAATCGAACCGCCGGTCCCTTCTGTTCCCAAAGTACAATCCCCACAACCGATGTGCACACATTACAATCCTTGTTGCTCCAATGAACACGGCAAAAGCAGATCAAATATAAACAAATGGTGTAATGGTGCACCAACAGGAAATCATCAAATTTGAAAAAGTCCAAATCAGTTGTCAATTATTCTATTCCTTCTTTATTCCAAGAAGAATAGTTCAAACTTAATAATCCAACAATGCCGCAGAACAAATACGCATCCAATTCATTATGTTCACTCTGTGAACTCCTTCAGGGCGCTAATATAATAACATAAATATACAACCATAAGACAAAACATTTACTAAAAACAACTTACCCACCCAAAGTGTTCAGTAAATAGTTAAAAAAAAATACAAGTGCTACTGTTAAAAACATGTTAAAAAATACACTAGAGCTCAGAAAGGCATGATGCCAGATTTAACAAACATCATCATTTATTAATCTACATTTGCTACATCATACTTCATAATATATAGGAGGGACTATTAACTATCACAGGGAAGGAAAAGTAATTTTACAATATTGACTATTAGTACTATAACCCAAAACCATCACAAAAATATATATGCAGGATCCATTCACATCAACAACATTGATAACAAGTAAAATAAATCATAAATCACCTATTCAAATATTACATTCACAAGCAAAGTGCAGATTCCAAATGTGGAGAGAAAGAATAATACATACCATCACAAATTCTTGTAAGTCATTACTATTTATATGACTGCTCAAATGTGTGCTTCCAATTTCCATAATTATAGTTAATATGCCAGGTGCCAGACGTATTGCAAATCACTGCTCGACTATAATAATTAAGAGAGGTGAATCCCTCAAAGGACACCTAAAAAGTAAATATAACAGGAAAAATAGTAAAGAAACAAAAAAGTGAAAACTAAGTAGAAGCCTGCAAAGAGCCCCTATCATATAGATGTATTATAGTCCAACCAAACATATGTCTCAGACAGCAGGATGCGCCCAACCATCAAATAATCTTGCTTATAACATGTAACATCCATTCATATATTTAAGGAAAAATTACCCTTCAGGGTGGCCCATAGCTATACATCACACCAGGGACTATACTCAGAAAAAATCTTATCCATAGCACACTCTGCCAAACAAGCCCATCCCAAAAATGGATTACTCATACCTGTACATCCACCACACAATGTCAAGTAATGAATTATTAGGTGAAGCATTCTGCAATTATATATTCTACCCTGAACACTCCAAAACACAACCAGTGCCTCTCAGGGCAGCCTGTACCTACACACCACTCCAGAGGCTGTATTTGAAGAGTTCTGAACCACAGCACACTCCTTCAAACAAGCCCATCCCAACTAGGGATTGCTCATACCTGTACATCCATCCCATGATGTAACATAAGGAATTATTATGTGAAACAGTTTGCAATCATATAATCCACCCTGCACTCGTCAATAAACCACCACATCTCATAAGTAAGCGGCTCTTGAAACTCCATTCACCAAGCCAGACCAATTACAGATAATCAGTAACAATGTATCCCCCCAGTGTTCTTTAAAGGACTGGGGGCCACTGACCCGTAACATGCTTAATTCACACGATACATTACAATATGGCATAACATGTTGCACTGTATCTGAACTCCTGGCCTAAGTACCAAAAAAATGTAACTTTGTATCCTCCAGTAACCACAACGAGACAAAGGGCCTCATTATAAGTCTGATGGGCTGACCATTGGCCTGCCAGCCCTGTGGAGAGGAGACCACCGTGGAGCTGGTGGTCTCCTCCCGGCGCAATTACGATGTTTCCACTGGGCTGACTGGCACAAGCCACTGTATTAGGAGGTTTCTGCCAGTCAGCCAAGTGGAAAGGGATCCAAGGCCAATGCCGTCGCACCGAGGGTGCCCTCAGCACCCTCAAAATACACACTATCTGCCATAGCAGACAGTGTGAATTCTGGGGGTGATGGCCAGAGGGGCCCCTCCACTGCCCATGACATGGTTGTGGGCAGTGCATGGGCCTCCCAGTGGCCCCCAGCACTGCCTTTCCACCAGCATTTTCATGGCGGGGGCCTGCCATGAAAAGGCTGGTTGGAAAGGGGACTCATGATTAGCACAGCAGTGCTGAACTCATTACTACTATGGCTGACCATGACTCCGACCGACTCCACCCCGCTAGGATCAATGATCCTGGCGGTGGAGGTGGCGGTGGTCCCCTCATGGTCCGACCTTTGGGGCTGTAATCTGGTGGTCAGACCTCCAGGAGTGTGGCTGTCTGAATGCCACCACGGGTACAGTGGTCTTATGGACCACCATACTCGTAATGAGGCCCAAAGTTTCCAAACCCATAGTTCACTGTGTCCATCAAGCATGTTTCAGTACAGTTTATTAACCATTCATATTTCACACATTACCCGCTCATAATTTACTTCCCCAATGCCACAGCCTTGATATGTAGCAACGCCACTCACCCGAAACCGTGTTAGAGAGTTAAGCTCATAGCACCACGCCAATGATAAACAAGACGTGCACCATTGACACCTTCAAAATTGAAACTCCATTGCCCGATCATACATTGCAGTCAAAAGATAAGAGCAATACTGTCATATTTCTCCAGTGTTAATACTCACCTCACCCCTGACCATGTGATCTCTCACCCCAGTAGGTAATGTCAATACAAACCTAACATATTTGCCGTCATCACAAATGTTTTATGCAAGTGCATATTTTCAAAAAATCCCTGGGCTAGGTTTGCAGTCTCAATAATGTTTAAATTGACCTGATATAATAGTTATCCAAAAGAGAAAAGAAAAAGGCAAATCTTACCCTGCAGGTGGGGCAGTGTTTACAGTCATAATCATGTTTGATAGTTGTCAACCCCCAAAATCACAAAGAAAATATGTCAGCGTGACTTTTCAGATTTGACTTGGTCTAGTGCAACCAGATAGCCCTGTTTGGTGCTTTATGCTTCTAAGCGATACAACTAAGTTTATTCTTTAAAAATTAATATCTCAACTTATAGTTATTGGTTTTTGTCATTTTTGTCTTTTTTCCTTTCATTAAATTAAGCTCTATGTTTCTAATCAGGTGTGGTATCTTTTTGTGTGGTATTTTTGCTATTTTACTATTTGAAGTGTTGTACAAATACTTTACACATTGCCTCTTCAGCTAAGCCGGCTTGCTCTGTGCCAAGCTAACAGATGGTGAGCAGAGGTTAGTTTATGGTGTGTATCTGACTTACCCTGACTAGGATTGTGGTTCCTGCTAGGACAGGGTGTATGCCTCTGCCAACGAGAAACCACATTTCCAATATATGTTATGTTATGCTATGCAATGTTATGCTGTGCTAACTATGCTGTGCAATGCTGTTATGTCATGTTATGTTATGTTGTGTTGTGTTGTGTTGTGTTGTGTTATCTTATGTTATGTGTATTTGTGAAGCACATAACCACTCACAAGGGTATCCTGGCACTGAGCAGGTATGTGTTCCCAGCCCTGCCTAAGGAAGGATGATTAATTGAGAAGTACAGTTCTTCAGCTTCTTGCAGAATTCAAGAAGAGAGGAGGAAGCTCTGATGCAGAGTGGAAGAAAGGCTGTTCCAAATTTTGGGAGTGATGTAAGAGAATGCCCCCGTGACACATGCAACAGCATTGACCAACTTTCTTGCACAGAATATATTTTGTGTGTAAAAGTTGTTGTAAGCTATGTGCCAAATGGTTTTGCAGCGGAAAAGTACAGAACCACAGACAATACCTCCAAATTGAGTATAACATGTGGTAGCAGCACTAACACCCACAGGATTTCCCACAAAGCCAGATACACTAAAATATATACTTGTGTGACATTCAAGAGCAAAATGAAAAAATGCATACACAGTGAGCAAATGGCATATTCCATGATGTTTCTATGCATAAGGGGGGTCATTATGACCCCAGTGGTCGGCATTAACATGGAGGAAAGTACTGCCAACAGACTGGGGGTACTTTTCTCCTATTATGACATTGGGGCAACCGTACCACACCGACCGCCGGGCTGGAGACTTCACTCCCCAGCCCGGCGGCCATCACTTCAACGCCTGCGGGATTATGACCCCACCTACCGCCATGGTTTTCGTGGCTCCCTTACTGCCACGAAAACCATGGCGGTAGGCACTATTAGTGACAGGGAATCCCTTCTCTGTCACTGATAGGGGTCTTCTCCGCCCCCCCCAGGTTTACCCCCTCCCCTCCAAACCCCCCCTTCAAACACACCCCTCCCTTCACACACGCATACACACACCCATTCAAACATGCATACACGCATGCATGCATCCATTCACACACACATCCCCACACATTTACATAAATACTCGCAGACATGCATTCACACAACTCAACATACATGCACTCACAAATCCATACATGCACACATACAGCACGCAACACACACCCGCATACAAGCACCCACAGACATACATACACCCCCCCCCCACACACACACAACACCTCCCCTCCTTTCTCGGGGCACCTGACTTACCTGTAGTCAGGGTGTCGTCCGGCAGGAGACTGCACGGGCTCTGCTAACAGGCTGTATTATTCTCATAATACGGGCATCAGCTGTCTACTTGCGTGGCGCTGCTGCTGGCAGCAGCACCGCCTTACTGCTGGCATGGCCACAGCCGGATTTCCACCATCCTTCTGGATGGTAGCCGCGGTGACCGTCTTTTGGTGGCCGTCGCCGCAGCAGTAGGCGTTTTTTACCGCTGGGGTCATAATGACCCCCAAAGTGTTTTTCCTGGGACATAATAGCATTTTTTTTGTGCCAGCCCCACTGGAATCATCACTGCAATGCGATGCTTTGTAAATATGGTCCTACACAATTTTTTACCATTAGAAAACTGCATACTTGCAGATTTCCCCTCAGTGCTGCACTATCAACGTGTGTTACGTGACTTTAATTGTTGTGGTGTCTGTAGATCTCAGTTGTCAGTGAAAAAGACGTCCAGTTTCTGTGCACCTTTGGTGATTTGTCTGTAATTGCAAATTTAATGAAAGGTGTGAAAAAAGAATCTAAAACGGACCTAAAAAACCCTTATTCTTTCTGATTTATTTTAGTCTTGTACCATGCAAGTCATGCTTGGAATGGAAAAGAATGCATAAGAGTTAATTAAAGTTTGCTCTTGACAAGAATATAGCAACATAATATCTGTTGGGGATTTAAAATGTAATGGGTTTAAAAAAGAGCTCCAGAAGCTTAGATTTGTGTTCCATATTTAAAGATATTAATGGAGAAAATGCCACCCGGTTTATCTCACCAGAGAAAGGGTGGATAATATTTTTTGTGACATTAAATATACTTCCAAATGCTAAATGTAACAACCAGAATTCTGCTAAACCATTTGACCCTAGTTTAGCCATCACTCAGGCAGGGAAAGTATAGTTCCAATTTTGCAGTGTGATGTCCTCTGGCATTGAAGGGTTACTGATGCATAAACGATTCAGGCACCTTTCCGTTGTTGCAGTTGTATTTTGCGGAAAGAAATAGTACACAGCAGCTTTCCACTATACGATATGAATACAATCTCACATGTAATTAAATTCTGTCCTTATGTGAACGAAATGAAAAACAGTATGTCGTCCCTACTGCATCTGGAAGTTTTCAGACAGCATGTTTGTATTTAATTTTTGGAAATCTAAAATGAACATTCTTGCCGCATGTCTGCGTTTGCTTCGAAATTCCCCTTTTGATTCTTTGGCATGCTCATGATTCAGTAATCAGAATAGGTAGCCAATTGCTTTACAATTTTATATTAACAACTTTGCACATACACATCTACATATCAGAAGGTTTTATATACCGTACTGAGTAGGTCAGCTCTTAATTTTTATCAGGCAGGGCGAATCCTGCTCAAATCCAGATGACTGGGTTACCCGTAACACGCATAATTTCCTATTTTCTTTACACTTTCCTGGATCGAGTAGGTTTATCTTGTGGGAGACTTATGTTCAGTCTTGAAGAACTATGAAAACAGGCACTGGAAGATTTAAGTTGAGTAGACAGGACTGGAACACAAAACTTGTTTGATTAGCGCTACTTCATGTTCTTGGTAGTAAAATAAGGTAGTCCTTGTTCCAAAAACTGTTACTACTGAAAACAGGATTTTGTAGATGATAATGTGTATCAAGAATGCTTGTATACATTTGTCTGTGGTATTTTTTTGTGCTCCTATGTTTTTTCTACTGTATTAACCCCTTCGCTGCCAGGCCTTTTCCCCTCCTGTGCCGAGCCTTTTTTTGGCTATTTGGGGCAGTTCGCCCTTGGGCCCTCAAAACTTTTTCTCCACATAAGCTACCTATGCCAAATTTGCGTCCTTTTTTTCCAACATCCTAGGGATTCTAAAGGTACCCAGATTTTGTGGGTTCCCCTGAAGGAGACCAAGAAATTAGCCAAAATACAGCGAAAATTTATTTTTTTGGAAAGAAATTGGAAAAAAGGGCTTCAGAAGAGGGCTTGTGGTTTTTCCCTGAGAATGGCATCAACAAAGGGTTTGCGGTGCTAAAATCACCATCTTCCCAGCATTCAGGAACAGGCAGACTTGAATCACAAAACCCCATTTTTCAAAACAATTTTGTCATTTTACTGGGACATACCCCATTTTTACTATTTGTTGTGCTTTCAGCCTCCTTCCAGTTAGTGACAGAAATGGGTGTGAAACCAATGCTGGATCCCAGAAATCTAAACAGTTCTGAAACGTAAATAACATTCTGAATTCAGAAAGGGGTCATTTGTGTAGATCCTACAAGGGTTTCCTACAGAAAATAACAGCTGAAATAAAAAAATATTGAAAATGAGGTGAAAAAAACAGCCATTTTTCTTCACGTTTTACTCTGTAACTTTTTCCTGCAATGTCATATTTTCAAAAGCAATATACCGTTACGTCTGCTGGACTCTTCTGGTTGCGGGGATATATGGGGCTTGTAGGTTCATCAAGAACTCTAGGTACCCAGAGCCAATAAAGGAGCTGCACCTTGCAACTGGTTTTCATTGTATACCGGGCACACAGCAATTAATTTGGTGAAATATAAAAAGTGAGAAATAGGTATCAAAAAAACCTTTGTATTTCCAAAATGAGCACAAGATAAGGTGTGGATAAGCAGTGGTTATTTGCACATCTCTGAATTCCAGGGTGCCCATACTAGCATGAGAATTACAGGGCATTTCTCAAATAGATGTCTTTTTTATACACTGCCCTACATTTGGAAAGAAAAAATGTAGAGAATGGCAAGGGGCAATAACACTTGTTTTGCTATTCTGTGTTCCCCAAAGTCTCCCGATAAAAATGGCACCTCATTTGCATTGGTAGGCCTAATGCTCGCGACAGAAAAAGAAACATGGACACATCACATTTTTACATTGAAATCTGATGTGTTAATTGCAAAGTGCCTAGCTATAGATTTTGGCCTCTAGCTCAGCCGGCACCTAGGGAAACCTACCAAACCTGCACATTTTTTAAAACCAGACACCTAGGGGAATCCAAGATGGGGTGACTTGTGGGGCTCTCACCAGGTTCTTTTACCCAGAATCCTTTTGCAAACCTCAAAATTTGGCCAAAAAAAAAACTTTTTCCTTCTCATTTCGGTGACAGAAAGTTCTGGAATCTGAGAGGAGCCACACATTCCCTTCCACCCAGCATT
Organism: Pleurodeles waltl; assembly: GCF_031143425.1. Lineage (NCBI taxonomy): Eukaryota > Metazoa > Chordata > Amphibia > Caudata > Salamandridae > Pleurodeles > Pleurodeles waltl. Next base: position 125,241,307 of record NC_090436.1, on the reverse strand, counting down.
CCCCCAAGTCTCCCGATAAAAATGGTACCTCACTTGTGTGGGTAGGCCTAGCGCCCGCAACAGGATATACCCCAAAACACAACATGGACACATCACATTTTCCCAAAGAAAACAGACCTGTTTTTTGCAAAGTGCCTAGCTGTGGATTTTGGCCTCTAGCTCAGCCGGCACCTAGGGAAACCTACCAAACCTGCGCATTTTTGAAAACTAGACACCTAGGAGAATCCAAGATGGGGTGGCTTGTGGGGCTCTCACCAGGTTCTGTTACCCAGAATCCTTTGCAAACCTCAAAATATGGCCAAGTGCTTGTGACAGGGAAGAGCCAAAAACATGTTGAAATTGAGGGGGAACCAAAGCGGGTCCAAAAGGGCAGTTTGAAAAAAAAAAAACATTTTTAGGCTGACAAGTGCAGCAGAATGTTTATCAGTATAGATGAGACAATGCTGGGTGGTAGGAATTTTGTGGATTCCTGCAGATTCCGGAAAGTTCCATAACAAAAATGTGGGAAAAATGTGTGATTTCCAGCAAAGTTGGAGGTTTGCAGGGCATTGTGGGTAAGAAAATGTTGCCGGTGCCTGTGAAGCACACCACCCTGGAATCACCTAGATGTTTAGTTTTCAGATGTGTCTAGGTCTTGTGGATTTTTCTACATGGCAGCGTCCCAAAGTCCATAAAGTGTAGCCCTCACCATTCCAAGTGGGACGATTTTGAGAGTTAGCCAAGCTCTCATGGCCCAAATGTAAAACGAAAACCCCAAATAATCAAATGTCCTCTTGCTTGCAGTGGGATAAGATGTTTTAGTGTGCGGGGGAGAGCTGATAGACTGTTACCCCCTTCAGTTGGGGTGGGGGCATAACCAGGCCCATACTGGTTGGTAGCCACCACCCCACTATTTTTATTTTTTTTTTAATTCCCTGGCATCTAGTAGACTTTCTGCCCCCCGGGGTGTGGATCGGGGGTACTTGCCCCATCTGCCCACTGGTGGGCAGAACAACTTTGTCCCCATTTATTTGGGGTGGGGGTATGGCCATACTATTATTTTGAAAAATAAATCTTCCCTGGTCTCTGGTAGGCTTTCTGCCCTCCTTGGGGGCAGATTGGCCTCATAAAAATAGGCCAATCTGCCCCCAAGGGGGGCAGAAAAGGCCTTGAAAAAAATGTCCCCCTGGGGAGCGACCCTTGCCCAATGGGTCGCTCCCCGTGTGCCAATTTCTTTAGTAAAAATAATCCCTGGTGTCTAGTGGGCATTTTAGAAGCCGGATCGCTTCATGATCCCGCTGTTAAAATGCTCTGAGAGACTTCAAAGGGAAGGAAATTCCTTTCCTTTCCTTTGAAGACTCTCAGGCCCCCATCACATGATCGGAAGCTTCCAGCGCGATGGGAGGCAGCCTCTGTGAGGTCAGCGTGCGATCGCGCGCTGATGTCACGGGGGTGGGGGGGGTCAGAGTGGTGTCAGGGTGGAAGGGGAAGGGCTTCCCCTTCCCTCCCTGCCTTGGGGGGTGCGAGGGAACCTCACGGATGGAGCGTAATGGTTACGTCCTCTGCACAGTAGCGGTTAATAAAATGTTATTATATTGTGTTGTACTGGAGTTGATATGCTGCATTTAACTTTGACTGTTTTGTTGGGATATGCCATTTTGTTATACTCTGTTATTTAGGCTTGGTATGTCTACAAATACTGCTTTTTTAAAAAGATCCTGTGATAATTAACCATTTATTGATATTAAGGTAGAGTTGCTCCAGTAAAAGTGCTGGATTTCCAATACCTGAAAAAAGATTAGCATTATCACAATGGCAATAGATCTGGTAAAATTGTAGTGAATTTTCCTACATGACAAATAAAGGTTCATGCTTCTAGGAACTCGGACAGTTACCGAAGATGTTGCCAAAGATGTATATCATTGATTCTATGTAAAACTTTAAATAACCGAACACAAAGTCAAAATGATATTATATACAATTCCTAAGCACCTATAATTTACCTCTCATTTAATTACAAGATAAATATTTCATGGGTCACAATTTTCTGTATTTGATGCTACTAAATCTTTTTATTCTGGTAAATCTCCTGTACCTGATGGTTCCCCGGTAGAGTTTTATAAATCTTATTCTACTCACTTACCACCATATCTATTACCATTTTTTGATTAATTTCAAATAAATGCATCAGGTGATGGTTCTTTCACTGACGCTTTTGTTATGTGGTTCCTACTAAGATTACAGGACTGCGTGTTTAGGATGGCAAAATGGCAAGGTGTGCGAGACTGAGGCCTTCAATACGAGTTTGGCAAGACTGCCATGCAAAATCCTGCCACCATCCCACCACTGATTGGACAGCCTGAATACCCCACACCTGAACCATATACACACACCACACACACCTGTTCACTGCACTATAATACACACCCCCTCGGACCTCTACAAACCCCTGCGAATATCACCACAAGCCAAAGATATATGGCCCGCGAACCACTGCACATAGAGCAATATTTTACAAGTTGCACGCACCCCCACAACAATCATCCGCCCACACTGCACTTCACATGCATAGCACCCCCCCCCACAATGTCATGCCACAAGCACCCACCGACAATGAGTTGCGGGTCATGGTGTATGAGATCGTCAGAGTTGAGCCACAACTGATGGGAGCACAAGTCCAGCAAACTTCAGCGGCCAGGAAAGCCAAGCTATGGGAGAGAATCGTTGACAGGGTGAAGGTAGTTGGCCGCTACCCACGCACAAAGGAGAACATCAGAAACAGGTGGAACAACCTCAGGGGGAAAGCCCGTTCCATGGCGTCCAGGCACAACATTGCCCTCAACAAGACAGGTGGTGGACCCCCACCTCTTCCCCTTGACCTGATAACCTGGAAGGAGAAGGTCTTTGACATCATGCATCCTGAGGGCCTGACAGGAATCAGAGGAGGGATTGATACTGGTAAGGGACCTACACCCCCGTGCACTAACCACTCCAGTCCTGCATGCTTTCCAATCCCCTACCGCTCCCCATCATATCACAAACTACAAGAATGCACTCCCCACTATCACCCCACCTTTCTACTCTGCATGCAACACCACCCCTCTCCCACCATCCACACACTCACCCCGCAAAATGCATGCTATCTCCTCAACTACCACTCCCACAATCCATCACTAGGCATGCCTGATCCGAGTAACACTCACACCTCACAATGGTGCACCTGCATGGACATTTATCCCACAGCCCACCCAGACTGCTAGCCAACACCACCTCACTACCAATGCCAAATACAGCAATGCCAAACAGCAAACCCACAACTACAATTGATATGACAAGCATGGCCGAAAGGCCAATCACCATGAAGTGTCAGCATTGCTGCAAATGTCATTGCCATCCCTGGTTAACCATTTCACCCACTGCAAGCGGTACACCATGACACTACAATGACATTTCCATGTAATAACTCTCACCCTTTCCATCCACAGAGAACCCTGCTACTGCCATCCAGCAGAGGATGCCAGGGTCAGACAGCCCTCACAGGATGAAGGCCCCAGTGGATGTCTGGAGGATGATGAAATGCCTGGGCCATCTGGGGCGATTGGCGAGTCCACCTCCAGCAACCCCAACCTAGACACCCCGGACTCACTATCCCATGTGGCTACAACACCACAGGTAGCCCCTCCTCCCCAAACCTGTGCCAGAGGGACCATTCAATTAGAGGTGTGCCCCACAGTACAGAGGCCTGAGTCAAGAGCACCCACTCCAGGCAATGAAGGCCATGGTGCTGCTGCTGGTAGTGGGCACACTGTACCAGGGGCACAGGCACAGGGGGCTAGGGCTAGTGGGAGGGGACTTGTGGTCCAAGGGAGAGGGCAGCAACACATCAGACTGGCCAGGAGGCCCTCAACCAGATCCTGGGTGCATACCACCAAACCCAGGACACCATGGCCCAGATCCTCACTACCCAGGAGGAGACCCTGGGGCTACAGTGGGAGAACCATCAGAGGCCATGCAGCTGTGACAGACCCACAATGCCACCATGGCCACCATAGCAAGGGTGCTGACGAAACCTGCCACCATCCAGCGTCAGACCACCTCCCACCAGCAGACCCATACCATAATCCAGATCACATCTGAGCCCTCCACATCAGCCGCAACCAGTGGAATGGAGGCCCTGCCACAGGACACGTAGGACACCAGCACCCCTTCCCCTGTAGCTGAGGAGCTCCCATGCAAGCGAGGACGTCCAACCAGACATCCAGCCTTCATTGATGCCAAGACCAGGACTACAGCCAAGAAGTGAGCCACTTCAGAACATACCACGTTATGTGTCACAGCAATACCCTGTTGACTGTCCACTGTCATAACACCTTTTTCACATGGCCGTCATATTGGATAATGACCCCCCACAGGTGGGCTAAGTACTCTGATGATCCCACTCGCCATGACCCCACTCATCAGCCTTTGCACTTGTATCATAAAAATAAACACCTTTGAGCACAGTTTCTGGCTCCATCTTTATCTACCATGAGTACATTATGTATAGCCATCACATATGTAACAGGAAGATCATTGACCTACCAATTTATGTGACAGTACCAGAAGGGGAAGCAATCCTTTACAAGTTCTGTAATACAGTTAAGAACACCACATCTAAAGTAATGTGTACACACTACACCCACATTGAATACACAACCCTGGTAGCAGCCCTGCACACGGCCAACAATGCTACTGGTTACATAGCATGGCTCTGAGACATACCTGTATGTCAGTGGAAGCATTGTTGTATCAGCTCTGCTCTGGAATCAGCTGCATACTCATCATCATCCTCCTCATCATTCCCCATGTCCCCTTCATCAGCCACTGGCACAGCTGCACCCTCCCCAGCATCCAGTACTGGGATTTGACATCTGAGAGCCAAATTGTGCAACATGCAGCACGCTACAATGATCTGGCACACTTTTTCTGGTCTGTACAGTAGAGCCCCTCCTTTAAGGTGGAGGCTCCTGAATATGGCTTTCACCACTCCAAAGGTGCGTTTGATTACCTGTCGGGTCCTAAAATGGGCCTCATTGAAACAGTTTTCTGATGCTGTAGTCGGATGCCTGAGAGGTGTCAGTAGCTTGGGATAACCAGAGTCACCTGTGTACACAGAGGTAATAGGCATATTGAAAATTGTAGGTAAATCTGGAAGGTGGTGCAGAGTGTGAAGAATACAGAGGCAGACATATGACACAATACATACCGATGAGCCAGACACTATCCCTTTGCAGTGGTGCTATCGGGTGTGGGATACTGCTGTTCCGCAATATGTAGGCATCATGCACTGACCCTGGGAACCGGGCAGTCACTTGAGTGATGTAGAGGTCTGCGAGACATACCACCTGAACATTGGTTGAGTAGAAGTTTTTATGGTTCCTAAACACCTGTTCACTCCTCCTGGTTGGCACCAGGGCAATGTGGGTCCCATCAATAGCCCCGATCACATGTGGTGTCGCGTAGGCTCTCATTATCCTAATGAGACTACTGGATTCAGGCAGCAGAATCATTCACACTGTGGGGGACTGAGTCTGAACCCATAACAGGTGACACCCGTCGGCCAAATCCAGGTTTTGCTCCGGCTAACTAGCAGTGGCTCATCTCCACCCAAGAGCAGAGATGATTGGGTAATCGAACGCATGACACAATTGACTCCTCAGGGAAATCGTGGTCACTCAGATCTCATCCATTTCTCTCAGTTACATTAGTCTCACGTATGCAAGGACAATCAGAGGCAGAGTATAGTTCAATAAGATTTTAATGAAGTAACTGCATCTTAAATAATAAAGCGTGTATTGCAATAATAACTAGGATCATGAAGCATGACAGAATTAAAATTGTGACAAGAAGAGTAAAACACAAAAATAACACTACCATATTGTCACTAAAATTGTTAAGAATAACTCCTACCTAGGCTATGTTAGAGCACAGCATGTTAAGCTCTAATTCTGCCCTTCATGTTCCCCTGGGAAGACATCATCCCTCATACCTGAGCAAGAGGCCTGTAGTCTACATAAGCAGCTGCAGCAAAGCACTCAGCATACAGTCGTGGTCATCTGGCTGGAATGTCCCTCTAATGTACATGGGTCAAAGTAGTGTTTTATTAATAAAACAGCTGATGTTCCAAGAAACGATCCCCATGTAAGAGTGTGTATGTTTCTGTGAAAATTAGAGACAAAGCGTACCACTTTTGCCTGCAACCTATCCTACTGCAGCCTTGAGAAAAGCACAGAGGGAAAGAAATGTCTTGTTTAAGAACGCAGTGCTGGCCTAGGAAAAGAACAACTAGATAGAGAAAATAAAACACGACTGCAAATGTTGCTAATGTTAAAATAATAAAACGAAGCTGAATAAAATTAGTCTATATTAAAGTGCACATTGGCAGGCCTAGTTTGCTAAAATAACATGTATACAACTATAGTTAAAATGGCTACACAACAGTGGCACATGTGCCACAGCGTAGAAGGCTGCTTTCACAGTGGGAAGATCGTCACGTTGGGGGAACCTGATTTAGCTACCAATATGTTTCAGTAGGGCACATAGGATGTTTTTCAAGACGTTGCTGAAAATGGGCTGTGACATTCCGGCAGCCCAGCCCACTGTTATTTGGAAGGACCCTGAGGCAAGGAAGTGGAGGACTGCCAACACCAGTACTGTGGGTGTGATGGCATTGGGATGATGAATACCAGGCCGCAGATCTGGCTCCCACAGCCTCACAAGATCCATAATGGTCTGACGTTCGAGCCGATAGCAATGGATGACGTGCCACTTTTCAAGGGTGGCAAGATCGACCAAGGGCCTGTAGACAGGAGCATTCTTCACCATCATTCTTCCACCATACCTGGGAATAGGAGGGAGTGGCAATCATTATGTGCATGAAGGACTGTGTGGATGCAGCGGAGCTGTGCACAGGTCACTATTAAACATCCATGACACACCTCATAAACCCCCTCTGTACACATTGTAGAATTAAAATGGCAGCCTCCTTTCCTGCATGCACAGGACAGATGGAATTGAGCGAATTCTGGTGGCATAAGACGTCATGGTGGTAGGTGGTAGGTGGTCGCAACCGCCGTGCAACTCCTCATTGGTTAACCTGGTTGCCTATGGGAGACATGAGCCAATGGCGATCACTGCCAGCGGTGACGATGAGGTCCCCGGCGACCGTGACTGCCATTTCATGGGCTCATGTTAACTTGACTCCTGGCACTCGAGCTGAGTATAACTCTACTGCATGTGCTGCTGTGTTCTGCCATTGGTAGCCAATGTGGCATGTGCTGCAGGGGGTAGGGACCAAGCCTTCACACAGGAGGAACTTAAGAAGCTTGTTGCGAGTGTCCTACCCCTGCATGCCCAGTTGTATGGGGCACCAGGGCAGTAGGTGAGTGCACTATTATTGTACTGTCTATGAGTGGTACGAATGTGGATGGGGTCCTTGGGACAAGGATGAGTGACTTGTGGAAAGACCTGGCTGAGGGCTGTGAGGACAACTGAAAGGTTGACATGTGCGTCTGTTCAGGATATGTGTTGTGTCCAATATAGTCCATAAGATGCCACGCCACATGACTGTCTCCTTTCCTCCATGTTATCCATGCAGGTGAGCGTCCATCAAAAAAAGGGGATCTGGTGTGCCATCACCAAGAAAGTGTGGACCCTGGGGGTCCATGCCCCCCAGAACACCCACTGCAGGAAGTTGTGGGAGAACCTGCAACACTGGACGAGGAAGACCGGTGAGGCCCAGCTTGGGACGTCCTCCCAGCGAGGGAGGGGCGCCTGTCAGATCCTGACCCCCCCACAGCAGCTACAAGGGGTGAGTTCACATTCGTACTTAGGTTATGTGGTGAGTGATAGGTGCAGCTTGTGCAGTGTGTGAAGGCTGTGGAATGTGTACTAGGTAGCTACTGTATGACTAGGCGTGGGCCACATTGATGCCGGATGTGCTATATACATGTGTTCATTTGCCATGCAGGGTGTGAGTTGGGGTTACATTTACTACTAAGTGGCATTGATGACAGGGCAACTGTGTAGTACATAAGCAGGGTCTTAGATGTGGACAGGGTTCCTGCTTCTGGAAGTCACACACATTGTACTCCCAACTATCCAATCAGTGTTGCTGGGGCCACATCCCTATCTGCTGGCATGTGGTGTATGTGTAGTCTGTGAAGTCTGAGGTTTCACATCATACAGCTATACGTGCTTGGGTTATGTGGCTGTGTAAATATGCCTCCAAATGCCCGTAAAGTACAAATTTTAGGTCTAGTGATCATATGAAGCCATGAGCCAATGGGGTGGGTCGGACATGTGTTGAGGGTATGGCTTTCATCCTGTACAGGACTGAATGTATGTCAGCATGTGTGAAACTCATGTGTATGAATGAGGTGGCATGCATGGGCTGTCATTGCAGTGGCATGTGTGTGTGAAGGCATGGCATGTTATGACATGGCACTGGAGTATGTTGTAGTGACTTGTATGTGGCTGTTGTGCTGGTATTGACCACTTGTTCCCTGTTTCTCTTCCTCCCCGTCTCTCACTGGCCCACCCTCCCTCCCTTTTTTCCCTCTGTCTTTGTGTGCAACAGCATCATCTGGCGGCGAAGGAGAAGGGCACTGGCAAGTGGGGAAGTTGCATCTCACGGGACCCAGGAGGCTGATACCAGCAGAGCCGATGGGGCCAGTGGGACAGAGGGCGAGTGGAGCACCACAGGGGAGACAGAAACCTCTACACCATCATAAGATTCTTCCTCAGATGGTGACTCCCTGGTGGTGGCAGAACCTTCAGGTCCTATGCCTGCACCATCCTTGTCCGCCACCTGCTTTACTAGCACCGCCCTCCCTGTAGCTCCCCACCCAGTTGCCCGAGCCCACTCACCCAGGAGGGTGGGCATCTTCTTCGCCACAGGCACCTCTGCCCATGCCCCAGTCAACCCTGTTGCCCTCAATGAGGAGGCTACTGACCTCCTTAGGTCCATCTCTGTTGGGCAGACAACCATCGTGAATGCCATCCAGGAACTGGCATCCCAGACGCAACAGTCAAATGGGTTCCTGGAAGGCATTCATGGTGACCTGTCTGCCCTTCAGAGATTGTTTCAGGCCCCGGCCTCCTCATTGAGGGCAGCCAGTGTTCCTTCTTCTTCCGTCCCCCTCCAACTACCTACTCCCATTCCCACATCCCTCTCCCATTTACCATCCAAAGCACACTTTCATACCAGCATGCATCCCCACCAACAGACCCAGAGCGCAAGGATATTTACATGCACCACATACGCCACCACCGCCATACACTCACCCACCATTCAGATGCACACACACCAACATCCACTACCTACCCTGACTCCCCTACCTGCTCCCACTTCACAGTCACATCACCACTCACACATGCAGACACCACATCATCTGTCCCTATTCCAGAGACATGTCCTGTCACTGCCACCGTCACAACAACAGCTGACCCCCATGCATGCACCCCATACACCACATCCACACACACCACAATAGTCTACACAACCACATGCAGCACATCCACCCTACCTGCATACAGCACCCCAACATTCACTCATACGTCCCCCTACCATCTCCCTGTGTCTCCTCCACTCCTGCTCCCAGTACACCTTTATGCCCACACTCATCCACCCAACACACACCCAACGCACACATTTCGTACACCCACGCACCAGCACCCAAATCATATCCACGTATACATCTATCAACCATCCCCTCTCCCTCCACTCCCAAATGCCTAACCCATGACCCACCCGCTGCCCCTAAAAAGAGATTCCTGCATGAGTTTTTTGTTTTCCCATCTCCTGGTCCAGTCCCTGTTCCCCACCAAACGCCCTGCTACTCTTCCCAGACCCCTGCCTTCCACCTCTCTGCCCTCCTCTTGGTTGAGCCATGCCCTGCAGTCAGCAGTCTGCAGTGCTGCCACAACAGGCACACCTGTCCCTCACACCTACAGCCATGGTAGCACTCCATCTGGGTCCCCTGCTGTTATGGCCTTCACCACCGTCCCACCTAAGAAGGCAGGAAAGTGGGGAAAGGCTAAGGTGTCCCCCCAACAGCAGGAGTCAAGTTGGGCAGTCCTCACATGGCCAGTGTGCCCTGGACATTTGGACAATGACACACTGGCCCTTGGGGCTTTTTGTATATAGTAGTTGTCATGACATTTTTTATATTTCCAATACTATTGCTCTACAATGGCATTGTTGGTGTCAATGCAACACAGCTTGTCATGGCTTTCCTTGCGCATGTATGTATGGTGACTGTGCGTTTGAACGTGTGTGTGTACTAATGTCCTTCCCTCCAGTTTGTGCTAAGATGGGGTACTTATGGATATTGTCTATGTCGGTGTCGCTGGTCCTGGATGTCAATGGCCAGCAGGAGAATTGGAAATACTTGCAATTCTCACGCCATGGCACCTATGGACGTGCCTGTTTTCTAGAAGTTGGGTGCTTCCTTTTATGTTGTTCGTTTCCGCCATGGTTTTTGCAAAGGTTAGGCCACCCCAGAAGTCCTGGCGGTGGGCAACCCCGTAATACGGTGGGTGGAAACTGTCTGACCGCTGGCTATAAGAGGGCTTCCACCGGCAACAGCGGTCCTTCTACATTGGCGTTTGGACGGAAATTTGACTGTGTTCTGCAGGTGGCTTCCCAGTACTCGTAATATGGCGGTCTATACCTCCAGTCCCGCGGCGGTGCAACCGCCATCTCCACCACGGTCGTCCACTGACCGCCAAACTCATAATGAGGGCCTGAGTTCATCCACACCATTAGTAACTGTTAACCTAACTAGCTCACAGTGCATCACCCAAACTAACTGAGGTGAAAGTTGAATTTGACAGCCTCAACATCACACTCTGATTCCCCAGGGAAACTGTGAAAAGAGACCTTACCCTGTTCGTGTTGTTACTCATGCATGCTAAGGTGAGACACAAAAGATGTAAGATAAGTTTTCAATACATTTATTGAACAAATCAAAATCTGGAATAATAGAGATTGAGCTACCATAATTAGGCAGATGAAACAAAGCAAGATAATGAGCATTACAAACATGTTAATGTAGAAAAACCATGCAACAATGGTGTATGTATATCTTAGATGCTCTCAAGGGCCTAGGAGTTCCTACCTAGCACTATGTCTAAGCTGAGAGCACAGAGGGTGTACCCTTCTGCCTGGCCCAATCTAGGAGGTTAGCCCTGATCCAATACCTGGAGACAGTATCAGGAGTCAGCCTGTGATGTGGATGGCAATCCCCTCAGAAGGCTGGTAGATCAGTGCTAGCTAAACTGCATGTCACAGAGCAAGCATCACAGGATAGTTGTGGCCTGGAATGTTCTCTGCCCTCTCTGGGTCAGCTCACTTTTCATATAATAAAACATACTGTGTTGGAAGTATAGTTCAGATGCACTGCTGTGTCTAGGTGTTAGAAGCTGTCTCCTGAATGGGCAACACAAACTACCATATCAGGTATAGTATTCTTTAGCCTTGGACAGAAGCTACTGATCACGTCATGCAAAGGCTAACTAAACAACCTGCTTGTTCCTTGTAGTCCTAGATTAAAGCAAGCTGATAGAAATATGCATAAATCATCTCTATAAGCAGTCTTGTTAAAATGAATAAAATATGAACAGCAAAATGAAGTTAAAACTGCGATGACCCACTCAGGTTCCAGAGGTCCTCACAATACTTTAATTATTGCCCTTCCTAAACCTGTTAAAGATCATACTTCTGTGTGAAATTGCAGCCCTATATTTCTCCTGAATCAAACCTATTAAGATATATGCGCAAGTACACTTTTTGCAGTTTAACATTCTAGTTTTATATTGATTAGACTGGAGTTATGAAAGGAGCATTTTCGTCTTTTAATACTGTCATATTTTTAACAATGTTAACATTACAGTTTTATATTAATTAGTCTGTATTTATGAAAGGAACATTTTCATTATACAATATTGGGACTATTTGTCATGTTTTTGCCAATGGCAAAGTATAAATTAAGGTATTCTTGCTGTAAATGTAGAGAAGGCATTTTTTTAACATTGTAAAGGCTTCATATATTGTACCTAAAGCTAGAGTTTTTGGGAATGGAACTACTTCAGATTATTTAGATTTTTCACCGGGTACTAGACAAGGCCTTCCATTGTCACCCTTACATTTTGTGTTAAGTATTAAGCACGTGTTATACTTAATCCATAACACAGACATTTAAAATGACCATTGAGGAGTGATGTTATTCTGGAAACTTGGGCCAACACTTAGTACATTTTACTATTTTTTTATGACTCACCCGTTATATAGTGTGTATATTGTGTGTTATAACAAATTATGCCAGGGATTATGGATAAACACTCAATTTGAATAACACATAATTTGTACTCATGATGTGTTGTATAAATCTGGTATTCTATGGAGTAAAAATGCTCAAAATATTTAGGAATTCACTTTTATAATTCTACTAAAGATACCCTGGACAAAAACTGTGAAAGTTTAACGATGAAAACTAAAGAAAAGATTAGGCCGTGGAGGGTTGGGGATTGAAATAACGCAACGCTAACTAGTATAAAGCTGTTATTGAACTATTGGTTTGTGACAGGTGTTGGATACAAAAGTTATGATTACCTTTTTTAATAGAAGTATAAAAATAATACATTTGGAGTGTTATTGTGGCTCTTATAAAAATTGCATGTGTTGCTTCCGACAAAATGTGCAATAGAGCTTTTATATAGATTTTATGTTTTTTAATTATACAATCACTTGATTCTTGTCTTGATACATTGCTGACAAGGAGAATAATCACTTTTGAGCCGCCTCTTGGTTACGCGGTTTTCATGAAATATCAACATTAATGTACTTTGCTGATTCATTGATTGATTTACCTTGGTGATTATATGTCCTAATCATAGTTCACACTGTTTGTTGCAAATGAACTGCGACACTAACTGTGAAGGCTGCAATTTTCTTTAATGACATAGAAATAGTTATATAAAAGGGGAACAAATTAAGCTATGTAGCCTCACTTGCTTCTTACAATTTTGCATTACAAGTCAAACCAAATAGGAACAACTTGGGTTGCCATTAAGTACATCCTAATCTAAAGTTTATTTCATCATCATAAAGAGCCTTGGGCCAGATGTACAAAGCCTTTGTTAATTTCTTAATAGTCTGAATTGCTATTACGGGTCATTAAGAAATACAGCCTGGGCTTCTCTTTTGTACAAAGCCCACAAAGGAATCACAAATTGTGATTTCTACCCTGTAGATATCTCAATTTGCAATTCCCAGAATAGGAAATCACAAATAGGGATTTCCTATTTGCGATTCCTATTCTGATGTACCATGCATTTCCTAAATGCATCTTGGGCATTTAGGAGATGCAATTACGATCGACTTGAAGTTGATAGTAACCAGGTGCAATTTGAAAAAGCACCCCAAAATACTTTTTTAAATTGCAGTAGAGCACACACATGCCCCTTAGACATATGTGTGCTCTACAGGTGCACCCAAGAGGGGCCTTTTGCCCATTGCCATGCTCAGTTTGCATTTCCTAAATAGCGATTCTTAATAAGAAACCGCTATTTAGAAAATGCAAAACCGGCCCATTGACTCAAACGCAGTGGGATTTCTTGATAGTGATTTCCTAATATTGATTCCTACTTTGTAGGAATTACATTAGGAAATCACTGTCTTAGTACATTGCATTTTGCATTTCTTAAATAACTATTACTATGAAGTTGATATTTAAGAAATGCAAAATTTCATTTTTGTACATCTGGCCCCTTGTCTCTACCTATACGTGTCTCTATCTATACTTCAGTTGCCTGAAGGGCTTTATGTTATCAATTCTTCAAAACTGTAACATAAGAAGTAGAGCTAAAGAGATGCATTTACTATGGAATATTTTGCTATGTATACCTTTGAAGTTCACCACTTACAAAACAAACTTATTTGATGGTACAGCTTAACTATGCTATTGCAGTCTGCTCAGCTAAGGAGCCCAACTGCTTGCATCTGGATTGCTTAACTTGTTGTTTCATTTTGTACTTTGTTTAAAGGTCAACTGGGGAAAACACACAGAGTTGTCCAGCTATTACAAAATATTTCCCTTACTAAAAGGCCTAGCCTATTGACATTACCAATGTTTGTTCTCTGTTTGAAAGACTGTTCCCACTGCTAGCAATACCACCTTCAGCCTCATGCTCAACTTTCTCACTGATCCATTTGGGAATGAGTGACACAGCTTTATTTTGTCAGAGAATGTATCAGTTAATGACACTTGGCTCAAGAGTTTTTTAATCATACTAGTAAGATACTTTATTTTAAAAAATAAATTGTTAAAAAAAATACAAGAGTCATGATCTAGCAAACCTTACAAACATGTATTCACAACTGTTAATTAAAACAATTTTAACCATACAGTGTCTTCTCTATTAGTGGAAAGTGGTAGTGCTGCCCACTAATATAGTCCTTTAAACATGTCTCAGACCTGTAATTTCAGACTCTGTGTGGGCAGTTTAAAACTGCCACGTCGCTCTTGCAAAGTAAACCCTTTGCCAGACCCAAGCCTTACTTTTAAATACATATAGGCCACCCATAAGGTAGGCCATGGACAGCCCAAGGGAAGGGTGCAGTGTATTTAAAAAGCCAGACACACATTTTTAAGTTTTACATGTCCTAGTAGTGAAAAACTCTTAAATTCATTTTTCACTTCTACGAGGCCTATCTCTCCCATAGGATACATTGGAGTTGCCTTCTTTTGTTTTATAAGTGTCACTTCCAAAAGGGAAGAGATAACCAGTTCAGATTTGCTGTCTTTGGAATTGGGGTGGGAAGCCATATTTACTGGTGTGGTCCATTTTGTATCACAATTTAAAAAATGCCACTCTTAGAAGGTTGGCATTTTTCTGCCCTTAGCTCTTTTGTGCCTTGCCTGGATCACATGTCTGAGTGTATCTGCCAGTTATACTTTGTGAATTCCTCCCATACTGTCACAGAACAGAAGGATTAGGTGTGCCTGAATGGGCCATCTGCTGCTCTGCCTTCACACATAGAGCCTAACAACCCTGCATTATCAATTCAGTCAACTTGGAGCCAGGGCAGGGGATGCAAGAAATTACATCTACTTCAAAACCATTGCCTAGAAGCGTCTCCCACCTTCCAGAACCAGGGCACCAGGGTATAAAATAAGGGCTTCAGACACCAACTCTTCAGTACACTTCTGGACCTGTGGATACCCTGACAGGAAGAAGGACTGCTGTACTTTGACAAGAAGATGTCTCCTTGATTTGTCGCCACTACAAGGGCAATTATTTTTTTATATGAAGAAAGTTAACAATCTCCCTAAAATTATCACCAAAATATAATCATTGCATTGTTACTCCAAGTCAAGTTACCAGATCTGGGCTCTCTGATGCTATTTCTCTCATATTATCTTCTCTTGGTAAGTGGCAAGTTGGCCGTCAACATAGAAGCTCCATGCTGAGCTCCTAAGCATAGGTTCACAATCTGTGTAAATCCTAGTTTACTCAGGCCATGCAGCACTGTGGGCACCCTTTCCATGTGGTACTATGTAGGAAGCCTGTGAAAAGACTGCATCCCACTCTTAATAGCATGCATTTGCCTGCATCTGTTGACTGAAGAGTGATGCTCCCCTCCTTGCTGCCTTGTAGGTCTGCATAAGGACTTTGGCCTGAGATGAAGAGGGCCTCACAATGACTGCTGGTCAACCCTGCGCACCCTGGGAGGAGTAGTTAGCGTCCCTGTTTAATATTGTTATAGTGACTCTCCATTGAGTTTAAAAACATAACTAAGTCCTCCGTGGTGTTTTGCCTACTTCTCCTCTTTGCCCAGTCACCTGCTGTAGGCGGTGCCTCCTTACCTACTGTCACTGGGCTCGTGGCCCTTCCAGGACAGACTACCAGAAAATGCAGCCTTAGATAGGATTTGTTGATCTAGAGTTGGGAAGTGTTAACTCACTGACGAGCTGAAGACTTCGCAACTGGTGCCCTGACTCACATTATGGGTTAGAGTATTTTACTCCTTGGTGGCTGAACTACCATGCGGCCTAGGGCAAACATTCCATTTCTCATCAATTAAGGCACCAAACTACTGTGGAACAAGCCCATGACCCCGGGCTGGTGAGGGCTGTTGCAAGGACTCACTGACTTCACGTTGTTTAACACAGCAGGTGCAGAGTATGTCTTATAGCGATGTCTCCTGGTACTATGATATTGAGTTGTGCATCCTGGTTGAGGTGTGTCAACTTGACTGTCCACTGCCATTGTGCTGTCTAGTCCCTTAGACCCAGCTGTGTGCTAGGCCTTCTTGGGCCTGTAGAATGTCTCATTGTGTGCCCTTCTGACTGGCTGCATGACAATTACTTGGCTTGTGGCTGTACTTCCTGATGGTGAGACTGAGAGGCATCAATGGTGTCTTATGTGATGTATTGGTTGTTTCTCCTTCTTTTCGTGACTTCTACCTCCTCCTTTTTCATGACCTCCATATTTATTCTAACACTAAGTTAGTTAGAGTGAAGCAAATCAGTCCATAAATGTGACCCTAAGTTCTTAACTAAAAAAATAATGAGATGCAATGCTCTAGAATGGAAAGAGGTAGCTTCACCTACTATAGCCACCAATTATTACCTAATTCTTACAGAATGATCCAATCAATGAAGAAATGTACTTCTTATTGGCACACTACAAATACATCCAAGACTAGAATTCTGATCACAAGCTTAATAATTCATAAATCATCTCTTAAATGGAAAAAACTTTCACACATTAATTTAAGACTAACCCAGTTTGGAATGGAGTCTTATGTACAGGCATCCAAACAGATGAGCAAGCAGCAGCATATGGTGGAATTGAAATAATAGGCATCCATATGACTGAAACTGCTTGGACAGTTACACAGGACCATGTATGAAATGAGTCTTTTTTTAATCATTGCCCAAACTATTTTGGGCTGATGATATTGGTTCTGTGAGGTTAGTTGTTAGGCACATACTCACACTTATTTTTGCTTACTTTAGTTCTGGTCTGAGACCTGTGACCCTTCACCCCGTCACTTAGTATTTTATTCCTTTTATTATTTTACTGAGGCATCATTCTAAGTGGTGATGTTTTATTATTCTTATCTGTTGCCCTTCTCTGCAGAACTTTGTTATTCATTGCTTTGCATGATATGTCATTCTGTGCTCACATCAAGGCTATGTATGATAGGTTCCCGGGTATTGCTGGTTCAGAGAGTACAGTGCCTTCCTTACACAGAAAGGGGCGTGTTGTAACATCAGGGAAGTTCCTAGAGTAACACAATGTTTATTATACAACATCAGGCTGCCTTAGAATCCTTAGATTGGACATTCCAGTCAGAATGCCATCTTAACCTGCCTGTCGACTTTGCAGTTTCAGCAGAAACTTAGTGCTTCCTCTTCTGTTGCAGACTAACTGACCTCTCCTTCACCCCCAACACAGGTATGGGGCTTGTGCTACACTTCCAGGACTCAATGGGTAGATTAGGGCTATCTCTGCTACTTGCTCTCATGTAGGAATTTTAGTAGTGCATGTAGAGAAATATTGGTAATGCTATTGTGACAAATATGTTGGGACTGTTTCTATGTTTCACTTTCTTAGTCACCGTTTTACTAGTGTCTGATTTCATCATCCTATTAATCCTACTTTCATGCCTTTTTATTTAGAATGCATTTGCTTCAGCAAATTCTATTGAACAAATATATGCTTCTGCTTGTCATTACATATATGAGACTTGTGAAACTGACAGAACAGGGTACAATCTGTTTCTACCATTACTTCCCTGAGGAGTCTAAGAGTGTCATTTGATGGGCTGCCACAAATCACTTTTACCTGTGGTATCTCTGAGGTGCTGTAACTAGACGGAAGAGTTAGGCCGACAGCTGCCATACAGTTTGGAATCGGATTCAGTCCCCCATACCCATTGGCGCCTGCAGCCCAAAACTCAGCAGTCTCATTATTTTGATGAGTGTACGAAAGTCCTCCTTTTTGCCTGGTCACCCCCAACCCTTTTGTCTGATACTGGTGGTTACTGACCATCCCAGGGCCAGTGCTCTGTGTAAAATAGATTATGCAAAGTAGGGTAATTATAATTGCCTGTATCAACCTATTTAAATGTCCCTAGTACATGGTACGGCATGTAGGTATATCGACCCCAGCATAGATAGTACAGCCATAGGTGCATTGCTGTGGTACCCAGAGTCATTATAAAGGCAGGCCTGCCTTGCTGGCTGCTTTTAAGTTAAAGTTAACCTCTAGTTCGACTTTGGAATAAAAAAAGTGCTTCCAAAGTCCTAAGCTTCCTTATTTTTACATATAAGGTAGCCTAAGGTACATCCTAAGTGCCCCCAGGTTGGGTGCAGTGTAACTATGAGCAGGGACTTTATAAAAGATATTTTATAATCCCTGGCGAGGGAAAAATAGCAACATTTGTTTTTCCCCATTGTAGTGAATGGGCTCCATAGGCTAACATGGAGAGACTTTATTTTAAAATAATAAAATCTTGTTTTCCATAGGAAGGAAATAAATATGGCAAGTTTAGCATTAAATTAAAAGTTATAATAAATCCAACAACTTGCAATTTAATATAACTTGTACCTAGAAATGGTTTTAGAACTCTTACTAAAAGGTACCAACTTCAGCCCTGTAGTGTCCTTCTCTGATTGGTCATAATCTATCAGCTTGAGCTAGTCTGCCTTGATGAGGTGTGAAGTGGTCTGGGCCGAAACAAAAGAAGCATCTGGTGGGAGGAGATCTGCCTCAGTAGATGGTAGAACAAGATGGGGGGAGAGCAGCCAAACTGGATTTCAAAGAAAGGAAGGACATTTGGGACAGCAACTGTACCTCCCCCTTTTCCTGCAAACCCAGACATTCATGTGCCCCCTGATTAGATTAAAAGAGGGCTGGAAAGGGGTGTGTTAAGGGACACTTAGCTACACCAGTGGGTGGACTCAGCCAGATCTAAAATCTATGATTGAATTTTTGCCATCTTCGATTCTGGAGTAATGTTGCTCCCGGGGATCGATTTTGTTCACACTTCCTAGGGTGGAGTCACCCAAGAGGGTGGTGCCTGTATGGCCTGTACAAAATTAGACAGAGGCCAGCCCTGCTTGCCATCCCAGGAGCAAGGATAAATATGGTAGAGCTTCACCCCACTTCAGATCCCTACTAGAGCAATACGAGAAGAAGAAGGACTCCCCTCCTGAACCCCTGGCCTGCACCTGGACACTACACTCAGAAGGACTGCACCAGCTGCACACTTGGGCTTCACCAAGAAAAGGACTTTGCCTGGCTTCTACTACTACAAGAAGCGTCTCCCTGAAGGCTACAGGCAGAAAAGAGCTTACCAGAGTGCCCTTCATCAAGCCCTGAAGAAATTGACTAGCTGAACAGTGACCAGTGGTCATTTTTGGATTTGAACCAGGTGCATTCTGAGAGTCGGAGTCCTAACCCCCAAGGCGCAACTCAGAGCCTCTGGAACCATGGGGTGAGTTGTCGACACCTAAAGAACCTGGAAGAAGATCTAGAAGTTTGGAGAAATTTGGAGCAACTTTAGAAAAAAAGCTCCACAAGTGGACCGACCCGACGTCGTGAGTCAAGCCGGTCAACGTTGACCGCAACATGCCTGACTTGCAGGTTCATTCTGCTGAAAAGCTCCAGAGCCCCAGAATTCCAGGATTTCACCGGGGGATCGGGGAAAAGGAATCTGGCAACATTGCATAGAAATCGGCTTGCTGTGGAGAGTCATTTGACGTCGGAGAAGAACAGCTCCAAAAAAGTCAAAAGGCCTCCCACCCAGCGTATCTGAGCAGGGCTCCAGCAAGGTCGATTTCAATTTCGACTTGGTCCTGGAGGAACATATTCATCCTGAAAATTCATCTAAGTCCAAACATAGAACTCTTGACCGAGGACTCCTGTGACGCATATATGAAGAGGGCTCCAGTAAGGTCAGCATGAACCTGTGACTTTGTCCAGATCGGTGAGAAATCTTCAAAAATTCTTCTAAGTCAGAAGGTAAAACTTTGACCGAGGCCTCCCGCTCAGTGTAGCCGAGCACGTCTGCATTGCGGTTGGCCTCAACTTTTGTATTTGCCCCAGTCAAGTGTGACCAGATTTTGTTTTCGAAGCACTAGAAAACAGTTAGGAACTCATTACGAGTCTTTAGGTGGGAGTACCAAATGACCGCCAGCTCCGCTGGGAACAATGTTCTCGACAGGCTGATGGTGGTGCAGGTCATAATTATCTAGGGCAGCACTGAAATCAGCGCCACCTTGCTGATTATGACCTGGTTCATCACCATGAAAAGGGTGGTGGAGAACAGGTGCAGGGGGCAATAGGGGTCCATCGCATGGGCATTGCAGGTGTCCCCATACCCAGCACCCTCATAAAGTGCACTGTCTGCTATGCAGACAGTGTGCATTACGAGGGTGCTGGTCCCCCCTGCTGCCACCACATTCCTGCTTATCCGACAGGCGGAAACCTTGGTTTCTGCCCATCAGCCCAGCAGGAAAGTCACAACTTGGCCGGTGGGGAGGTCGCCAGGAAGGCAGCAACTTCCCCATCAGAAGTTCAGAGAACGGGTCTTTCCGTCCACCGAACTCGTATTAAGGCCCTTAATCTTTAAGAATTCATGTCTCCAGTTCCCTTTATTGGATTTTTTTTCATTTTAGTGTCATTTTAAAGGTAAAAATATAATCTATTTTTATAAATTGGTGTTAGACTTTTATTGTGTATAGTTTTACTTAACTACTTTTTTGTGGTTTATAAATGCTTTACACACCTGTCCCCTGAGTTAAGCCTAACTGCTCGTTGCCAAGCTCCTAAGGGTTGAGCTGGGATTAACTTATTGAGCTCTTTACTTAACCTACTAGGGATTTGTGGCCTGTTGCCAAGTGTAGGTACTTACCTGCCCTTACCTGCCCTTACCAATACTCCACTTTCCAACACTTAGAGTCTCACAACACTGATTTGTTTAGTCTGTGCCCCGCGACTCTGATAACCAGACCCCAGTGCATATGCTCTGACGACCCCTAAACATCTCAGTATAGACTCTACCCCTAACTGGCATATGTAACTTACTTATATGTGCCTAGTATATGGTACAAAGTGTACCCAGGGCCTCAAAATTAAATGTCAACAGTGGACTGTAGCACACATACCACCATTAAATTGCCAGTGCAAAACATGACTGCAGGCCTACCACTGCTGCCTGCCTGTGAAGTTTTGAAACTGCAAATCTGACCTGTCAAAATCATCTCTTTGGGCATGCCTATACCCTGATTTTAAATATTATTGTCACCCCTAAGCAGGTCTTGATAGCCAGTAAGTCAAGTGTATGGTATCTGTGATGATTTGGATGTATTATTATATGATATGGCTGGGAGGCCTTATTGTGCTGAACACTCTCAAATACAATCCTGGGTCCAGTCCAGTCCATATGCTCAATCTTAAGTACATCCCTGATTAGCTGTGGCTGCAATGACTGAGGCTTACCAAAAAAACAATGTGTAAAGCATTTAACAGCCCCACAAAACAAAATAGAAAAGAAATGACACATCGATTTATACAAATATCTCATATTTTTCCGAATTGTAGAGACCTTCATCATCAAAACTCATCAAAAGGTTCCAGATATGTGAATTTTAGGAGAAATAAATATATTTTATATTACCACAAGCAAGCATTAGCCAACAAAAGGTTTGTTAACCTTTGTAAAGTTTAAAACAGTTAGGGGCAGTTTTATGGAAAGTGGCGCTACACCAAGTGCAGTGCCACTTTCTCCGCTCCCCCTACTGCCACCATGCTGCGCTGTATTTAAAAGACAGTGCACCATGGCGCAGGGTAGGGGGCAACAGTGTCATTTTTCATGGCGCTATTGATGTACGCTGAGTAGCGCCCATTATAAATAATGGAAGCCCCCTTTTAACGGCTGCTCTAAGCAGGTGTTAAAAGTGCCACACAAAATGATGCAAGGAAATCTCTGAGATTTCCTTGCTTCATTTGTTTGGCCCTTGTAATGGGAGAACGCCCCCTTTGCATACATTATGTCTGGCGCAGGCATAATGTAGCGCAAAGGGCTACAAAGTGGCGCAATGCATGCATTGTGTCACTTTGTAAATATGGGGCTAGGATTTTGGCCTCATTGGGCCACATTAGTGTAAAAAGAAACAACGCTAATGTGGTGCAAGGTGGCGCTAGGGACTTATGAATATGCCCCTCAGTTTGGCATCTCAGGCCCAAAACAGGGCTAGGGGGCCAGAAAGGACACTTTGGATGGTTATCTGGGCAGCAGAGCTTTTATAAAACAAGAACTAAACTTTACAGGACAACCGCCATAGATACAAACGGAGTGGTCCTGATGCTGAGGGATGTAAGCCAAAAGATGCTCAAAGTATGCTCCATTTGTGGTGTAGCCAATGAGGATGTCTTTGTGGGTGCTCTTAAGGTCATGGGTGAAGTGAGGTGAACTTGGCCATGGAGACTGGGGTCCCTCAAAGTCCTCTATGTTGCAGTAGCAGACCAACCAATGCAGGGCTACTGGTTAATGGTCAGTCCACCACAGTTGGGGTGAAATCCTTTGGTCAGAGGTAGTATTCCTGGGGTACAACAAATCAGGACTCTGACAGCACACTCAGGGCTGGCAGACACGGGTCCAACTTTTGGCTGTCTCTGACTTATCCTTTGAGTGCTCTGTGACATATAGAGGCAAAAATTCTGTGGCAGCTACCAACTTGTCGGTCTAGGCTCTTTCAGCTCGTGTCCCTGGAGCTGGTTCCAGGATCTTAGCCGACTGATCCTTAGAGTCACTGCTGTTGTTGGATGTTGGTAATCAACGATTCCCCGAACCAGGAACCGCAAGCACAGTCTAAACTTTGCTAGTTCAAAGTGCAGGAGGCGCAGTCCTCCTGGTGGTGCAGCCTCTGTTTGTGCCAGTCCAAGGTCAGCTGGGCACTCCTTCTTCGATCTTCTCTCAGATTCTAGTGTGATCTGAGGGTCAGGGTATCTGGGGTGCTATATTTATCCCCGGAAATTTCCCTGTGGGGACCACATGGTCACCAGCCAATGGGCTCCTGGTTACCTAATTATGAAGTTCCTATGATGTGTGGCAGCTGGCTATTCAGAAATGCCACATTCTTGTCCCTTTCAAGATGGCACAACCATTATTCAGTCATCAGGACCTTAGTTGCCCGACCTAAAGGTGTGGCTAACTAAGGCCAGTTTGGGGACGAGTTTTTCCTCTCTGGCCATGTCTCCATTTCTTGGCTAACCCCGAGGGCCCATCCTGGCAGATGAAGTGGCACCTCTCTTTGTGGCACCTGCACTTGTTCCTGAGCCTGGTAGTCTGTGTGTGCACGCCTTTGTGAGGCCACTGAACTACCAGAGGCACAGTGTGGCAACTTTCTAAAGGTTTCTTAAAATTAAAAGTGACATTAATTTTGAGGCCATCAAGTCTCCTTTAATGCCACAATTAATTTGATTCCTTAAAAGACCTAGTTAGGTAGTCTCATTCAGAAGTTAGCTAGGTTGGGATGCTACCTGGTAACCCTGTGTTAACCAATGTGGCCACTAACTTTACGCACAGCAATACAACAATTTGGAAGTGTTACTGTTAAGAGATATAAAAAAATAGATGCCTTAATTAGCAGACTAGTTGCGTGCCATAGGGTTCTATCGGCCTACTTTAGGGGAGACTTACATATAATGTTATGGGATTTGATGGCATTGCCAGTGGGTTAAATGGCAAAGTCAAACTGGCAGTGCAAACACTGTCCTTCCAGTCTGCAAGAGCAGACTGGGAGCCATTATTTACTTTGTCACACTAAGGATAGCACAAACAGTGCTGTAGCCCTGAGTTGACACTCTGTCTTACGTGCCCCAGGGAACCCTGGGTACTATATACTAGGGATTTATTAGTAAGTCTTACTTATAAATCAGGTCTTGAAAATGGGGTGTATCCAATTCGGCAAGCAATTTGTATAGGGTTAGAACACTGGCACTGAAGTTTGGTTAGCAGGCCTAGTGCACTCTCAGAGTTGATAAAGCAGCAGCTAATAGTTCAAATGAGGGGAAAAAGTGGGGTGGGGGACGAACCTGTAAATAGCATGTTATCTTACAGTATTTACATGTAGGGTATGTAAAAATGTAATGCAGGATATGTTCTTGCAGTGAGAAGGACCCAAAAGATATTTCCACTGCAGCAGGGTTAGCTGTTCCATAGGGAAGCATTGGGATATTATATTAAAAGCAAATAATGTTATCTTCATTTAGGAAACAGCTACAAAGTAGATTTTTAGATATTTAATATATGTTTTACAAACCCAATTCACTGGCGAAGTGATATGTCTAATGAATATTTCATGATAGGTAATTTCAAAAAGCCACCTTTCACCAGCCTAAACCCTCTTCCAAATGTCACAAAGGAAATGAATAGCCCCTTTTATGAGGTGAAACCTTGCTCTTAGTGCTGAGTTACAGGACTTGGGTCTGGGAAGGTTTTCTATTCCCCTACAGACTGTCCAGCTAGGCAGTGCCCAGGAACTTAATTAACTTTGAAGGATGTCTCCCCTGTGACAGACAGATGTAGTTAACACCTGCGCCTCACCATTCTTTGCCCCTTAGTCAGCCAGGCACCAATTCATGTGAGAGAAGAACTGCTCCCACACCAACAGGATGGGCAGAGGAACTCTGCTCAGGGCACAAAAATATGTGCCTTTTTGGATTTAGGTAGGAATGGGCACTTCGGGATAGTTTTCAGTAGGGCATGCACAAAGTGCTGTAAAAATAGGTGGGCTACGCCTGGAAACATTTTTGCTATGGGTTAGAGAGGGTCCCACTCACAAGCTACTGCTAGGAAGGCTAGTGCAAGACATAAATGTAGCACCCCTAAACACACTGTTCAGAACACTAAAGCACATGCGGAAGACAGAGGAAGGACTGCATCTGCTATTAAGACTTGGGAGAGGACCTGAAATGCTGGACCTCCTAGCACTTATACCAAGTAGCCACAGCTCTGGACAAAATACAATTGTGTATGACAGCTCACCATCTCAAACTTAACCCTCAAAAGACAATTTCCTCTTTTCTCACCTAAGGCATCTTCCACACCTATTAGAGAGTGGTCATGCTGAACTAATGCCCTAGGCTGCTTAACTGATACTTCTGGAATTTCAAATCCCTAAGTTTTATCACAAATAGTAAATTAAATTTCTTAAACCACATCAATGCACCAACAAGATCTACAAATTACCACAATTTATAGTTACCTTAGGGCACGAGTTATAGTTATTTAAGATAACTTTAACATGTGAATTTCTATGGTTTTGTACGTTTACAATGTGAGCCTAACTGTAATGTCCCTGTAACCTTAGATTTTTAAGTGAATTTCTATGTTTTTTTAATTCTGTTTCCTAACTATAATGGCCCTGTAACCTTTTTTTTCAACAAATTTCTATATTTTTTTAACATAAAGTAATTTTCATTATTATATATTAATCCAACCATCTCCGTGTGCAGTGGGGGTTGGCCGCAGGACTCTCCTAACTATTCAACATCATGCTGCACATGGCCTTTGGTTGTGCGCAGCAGGAGTTGGCTAAGGCCTGTCTCTCTGGGTGTGACAATAGGTATGACAAGCTGGGTGTGAGAGTGGTTGTGAGAGTGAGTAGGTCAGTGTTTAAGTGGGTTTGTGAGTGGGTGCGTGAGTGTCTGAGTGGGCCTGTGAGTGGGTGCATGAGGGTCTGAGTGCGGCTGTGAGTGGGTGCACCAGGGTCTGAGTAGGTCTGTGAGTGGGTGCGTGAGTGTCTGAGTGGGTATGTGAGTGGATGTGTTTGTGTAAGGGTCTGAGTGATTGTGTGAGTGGGAGAAAGAGATTGAAAGAGAGAGAGAGGAAGAGAGAAAGAGAGGGAGTGAGATTTATGTGTCTTAAATATTAGAATTTGAAAAGAAAATAAATCAGAGAAAAAACACACCTAAACTGGAACCGTCAACCTTTAAGGAATAGGCCTGAGACATTAACCACTAAACCACAGACAACTCTTTACTACACACTATTCACACATAGCTATGACATTCAAACTTAATGGTGTGATGGGAAAAAGATGTAAATGTTTCAACAAAAGGCATCTTTAAAATTAAAAAAACTACTAAATAAACAGACACTCTACCAGGATTAGAACTTTCAACTTACAGGGAGACAGTTCACATGCCTTACCAGCAGGCCACCAATTACTCTCTGATGTGGTGTTAAAAACATGTCTATGATTCTCAAACCTAACAGCTGCCGAGGGTGACAATTTCAAGTCATTGCATTGAGAGAGTATTGCAATGACAATCTCCCTCTCTCTTCAATCCAATTATGGGATGAAAGAGAGAGAGTGACAGGACCTCTTGAAGAACCTCAATACCCTCACGGTCCTAGCCAGCTCCCCACATCAAGGGGAGCCGGTATTGCTCCCACAAGCAGGGGGCTGCTTTAAATAGCAGCTCCCTGCTTGTGGGAGCAATGCTTTCTAACAGATTTGTTTTTGCTTGGTGGGAGCTGTCAGCTCCCACTGAGAAAAAGCAAACAGCTATGCCCCAGGGGCAGGCTCCCCAGGACACAGCAGGAGCCGGCCCTGGGGTGGTGGTTCCCAGGGCCATTATTGGCTCCTCGAGGGGGCCAAGTGGCCCCCCTCCAAAGAGCATTGTCCTGGGGTGATGGTGGTTGCTGGGGCTCGGGGATCTGAAATGGACCCTCTTCACTCTTTTATTGTAACCCTAGCCACATTATATTTCTTTAAAGCCCCAAAGAAGAGGCAGTCCCCAGAGCTGCAGGGGTGCCAGACGGCCACCCTACATAGAAAATGTAATTGCTCTCTGGATCTGGGGGCTTGTAAAAAACAAGAGCAGGAGCTCACACTTGTTTTTATTTGGAATTTTCCCAAATTTGTGAAGTTGTTGCAAATTTGTTGTACAAATTTAAAAAATATGTATTTTTTGTGCTCGGAGGAATCCATCTGAGACCCCACACCAGTGCTAAGGGGTCAGGGTGACCTGTCCTGTGGAAAATTCTTCCTAGAAAATCAGCAGGACATCTCTCCTTGTGTTACTTCCAACTGAGGAAAGGAAAATCTTCCTCTATCGCTTAACTATAAAAAAAAACGATTAATTCTTCTCCTTCTTTCAGTGCTTTTTAGCTAGGACTTGTTGAGTCAATGGGGTGTGGCTTGATGCCCTTCGAAGATGGCGGCATCCTCATTACCCTCTGTGGGACGAAAGGAGAGTTTTTCTTGACAGAGGCAGAGTATGATTCAGTGCGGAGACTGTAAATGGGGGGCAATGCTTCACCATGCTTTTCTCAGCTGTTTGAGGCCACTCACATTACTTCAATGGCACAACGTGCTCTTTCTGTCTGCCATTAGGAGGGAGACAGCCATGGAACTTTCCTGAACAAAAGATTCCAGTTCACAAACGAGCTCAAGGAAGGCACAATTGTTCTATTTTAGCCTGGCTATCATACCACAAAATATATTGGGACTTTGCACTGTATGGGACCCTTGTTTTTATTTTCACTGCCCAGACATTGCTAACTGGTACTCCTCATTTCATGGGCAGAATTAAAAAGATCAAAACTTTAACTAAAGCAGTCTCCTCAATCCTGCATAAATCCAACATTCCATTCTCCTTTCTGTCATAACAGCGTGTCCTGGAGGACTCAGTTTCTTCTCTATCTCGAAGTCCTGTTTCAGCTGAGCTTTCAGGTGGCACCACTCCATCAAATACAATGAGGAAATTTCTACTAAAAGGCTAAAAAAGGCCCATCTTCCTCCACCAAGTCTACTTTCTCTGACTTACATTGAAGGAAATTACAGTGTTATGCCCCAACATGGTAGAGACCAATGCAAAACCTCAAAGCCTTGAACATGAATGGTCTATGTTAGAGGAAAGGATAGTAACAACTTAACAGAACATCTCTAATCTTGCTAACACAGCTCTCACAGTCAAGCATCTTCAATCTCAGGTTTCTTTTCTACAGAAACAGGTTGAAGATTTAGAAAATAGAAGTCATTGGAATAACGTATGTATTTATGGTCTGCTGGAGGAACCATAGCGATCAGATTCCCTCATGTTTTTCAAAACATTCCTCCCTAAACTACTACAAATACTGGACTCACCTCCCTTAAATCCCTTAAATATACACTGCGCTCACAGTCTTAGACATGTTCTCCATGGTGCGTCTAAGTCCAAAAGGCCTTGAGGCATTACTCTCTATTTTCTCACAAATACAGACCTTCTCAAAGTGATGTTGTCATGTTGGCAGCTCGCTCCAAAAAACAAATCTTATGGGCAGGTGATAACTTCTACTTCTCTCAAGATTATGCCAAACCTACAGCAGACAGACGTACGGAATTTCTTTTCATGCCACCAGCTCTTCGTTCCATCGGAGCCTGCTTCGGTCTGTTCCATCCATGTCTGTTCAAGGTCACCTACAGCAACACTACTTCCACCTTTGAAGATCGAGTCCCCCTGAACGCAACATTGAATCCATGGACACTTCCAATTCTGCCAAATATTGAATGTTGAATAATTTGCTCATATTGTAGTTTTAATCTTTTCATTGCGAAGCAATTAATATAGTTGTTATGTATGTGTTGTTGCACTAGTCTTTTGTGCCCATTTTAATGTCTGTTTAAAATGTATTTTTGATACTTACCTAATATTTCTCTTCACAGGTTTTTGTCGTCCTGTATCATCTTCTGATCTCCCCAGTATGTCTCCCTCCTTCATCAATCTTTTTCTTGCCGTCTCCCTGTAGCTCAGACGTGTCATCCTATGTGGTCTCAACACTCCTATACTTCTTTGAAAATATTCTTAGTTATGTTCTTTCTCATTTATATCTTCTATTATATTATCTTACTCTTTTCTCTGCCTGAGATCCCTAACTCTTTTATTACATTGCTCTTTCATTTCCTACTTCATTTCCCAATATTTAGTTATCTCTCCCCAGTTCCCATCCTTACAATCTTTCCTTTTTGTTACTTGCCATCTTTACTTAGTCCTTCTTGTATTTCCTTCCTTTTCACTATAGCAATTCATCTCAATCTTTTTCTACATGTCTTCAAAAATTGTATCCTGGAACGTCAAGGGCTTGGGTTCACGAGTCAAATGTCAACGGGTACTAACTCACATATCGCTTCTCAGGAAACCCACCTTTCAGAGAGCGAATCTTTGAAGCTAAAGAGAGGATGGGTTGGTAATGTGTTGTTTTCATCAGGCAGTGGTAGGAAGAATGGTGTTGCAATGTTATGTCATAAATTGCTTACTGTTCGTTCAATTTCTCAATAGACTGATTTACAGGGAAGATGGTTGCTTACCTGCTTGATGCTTAAGAATGTTCAGGTCTCTATTTCCAACATCTATGTCCCCACTGACCCAGATTGTCAATTTTAGTCAGATGTAACTCAAAAGCTTCTACAGTGTCCAGAAAATCATTTTATTTTCACAGGAGATTGCAATCAATTACTTGACCCTTTCATTGATAGGGTCTCCTCCTCTACTCACATACCTAACAATTCTCAGAAATTGTTTACTCATGCTCTTAAACAATGTGCATTAATGGATGATTGGAGATTTGCTAATCCTACCCTACGTGAATACACCTATTATGTCCCCTCACATCATACTCATCATACTCAATCTAGAATTGATTATATTTTTATTTCACACTATCTATCTCAAACTCTACACTGTGTTGTCATAGGCTGGAATCATAATTTCTGATCATGCTCCTGTCTCTTCTCACCTAGATATTTTACCCAACACTTTTAAACACAATAGATGGGGAACTAATAATGCTCTTCTCATTGACCCATCTTTCACTCCTGCCTTTACCTCTTTTTTTCATGATTCCTTTCAATGTAATTACACAGATTAACTAAATTTTCAAGCTAAATAGGAGGCTTTCAAGGTTCCGCTCATGATTTCATTATCAGGTTTGTGTCCAGAAAGTCTAACTAAAACTAAAGTGATCCTTAATCAAATCAAACAATTGGATCACTCTTATTGCACTTCCAAGTCTAAAGATTGCTTACAAAGATTCATAACTGCTATACTTCTGTTTAATACATTTTCCACTCACACTGCATAGTCCTTTCTCCTCAAAATCCAGATCCACATATTATGGTGGTCAAAACAAATCTAGCAACCAACTAGCAAATTATCTCAAAATAAAAAAGAATATGAATAAAACTAACTCTATTCAAAATGCTACTTCAATTTATTACAAAGGGATACTGATATTAGAAGAATTTGAACAATTTTATATAAATGAATATAATCCTGAACATCAGCCCACTAATTCTCACATTGTTAAGTATCTCTCTGAAATACAAGTCTTTTAACTCATAACCAGACTCCTTTGTTTAAGAAAACAACACTACCTTATCTGAACGTCATACTGCTTTATTTTCCCTCTAATCTGACAAAGCTCCAGGACCTAACAGATTCAATGTTGAATTTTTCACACATTTCACCAAGTTGCTCCTCCCTAAACTATCTGTTCTTATAACCACTTTTCCTGAAAAGGCAAATCTTCTGGTTCTTTCTTAGATGCTCTCATTTGCCTCATTCCAAAGAGGACAAAGACTTACATCAATGCCAAAATTACAAACCTATTTCCCTTGTTGAGTACAAGATACAATCTGGATTTGTCAATGGCCTTCTATATCTGATAATACTTGCTTATTTTTTCACATTCTCTCCAAATCTCACCTCTTAGCGAATTGTCTAGCAGCGATTACATTAGATGCTGAGAAGGCCTTTGATTGTGTACCTTCATCTTTTATTTTTCATTCCTTAGAATGGTTCTGTTTTGGACCAAACCTAATGTCTCTTATTTCCCTTCTTTGCAACTCTCTTTCACAAATGGTTACACTTTTTCCTATTTTACATTAGGTAGAGGTGTATGTCAAGGGTGCCCTCTTTTACCTTTGCTCTTTAATCTAGCACTTGAAACTTTTCTTTCTGGAACTATACACAATCAAAATCTACATGGTTTCAGTCAACACCAGGGCAGGGCGTGCTCTACGGCCGACTAGAATGCAAAAACCCAGCACTCTCAAGATAACGTAATTTATGGATTGTGCTGATATGTTGTTGTTTAACCTTTTGCATTGCAGAGTTCA
This sequence comes from Pleurodeles waltl, assembly GCF_031143425.1. Taxonomy (NCBI): domain Eukaryota; kingdom Metazoa; phylum Chordata; class Amphibia; order Caudata; family Salamandridae; genus Pleurodeles; species Pleurodeles waltl. Next base: position 125,210,105 of record NC_090436.1, on the reverse strand, counting down.
ATCCTGAAGACTTATTTTTAGGGTGCTTATAAATACTGTTCATAAGCAATGTATTGCTGCAGGCTTTCAGAGTGTGTCAGGGTGTGGTCCCTTTCCAGGGCCTTCTAGAAGCTTTCCCTGCAGCACGCCTGGGTGTGGTTGTGGGCTGGGCCAGGACTCTATAAAAGGGAGCCAGCCCAGCTCCACGTGCTCACTATTCAGAGGTCCCGGTGCAGAGCAGCAGCAACTTCCTGAGCTCCTGTTCCGGTGGCCTATTCTGATCTTCCATGCGTCTGTCCTTCATTCTTCATTGGTGATCCTTGTTCAGGGCGGTAAGACGGAGTTTGGACTGGGCCCCTGACTCCGTCATCGATGACGCTCAAATTCTTGGGCCTAATTCTTGCATGATTAACAAATTACTCTTGTGCGTGTGAATGTGCGCTTGGGCGTTTTGTGGCATTTGTATGCTGTTACTCGAAGCAGCAAGACGCGCAATTCTTTCTCCGTGTTTAACTCTTGTTAATCATTGTGCGCTACCATTTCTTGACAATTACATCGTGGCCTTCGAATCGGCAAGACACATGATTAGTTTTTCCTGTGATTTAACCCTTCATAATTATTGTACGCTACCATTTCTTGACAGTTACATGGTGGCCTTCGAATCGGCAAGACGCGCGATTCTTTCCTCGTGTTTAATTTATGTTATTCATTGTGCGCTACCATTCCTTGGCAGTTACATGGTGGCATTCGAATCGGCAAGACGCACAATTAGTTTTCTAGTGATTTAACCCTTGGTATTCATTGCACGCTACCATTTCGTGGCATTTACATGGTGGCTTTCGAATCGTCAAGATGCGCAATTCTTTCCTTGTGCTTAATTCATGTTATTCATTGTGCGCTACCATTCCTTGGCAGTTACATGGTGACATTCGAATCGGCAAGACGCATGATTCGTTCTCTAGTGATTTAACCCTTGGTATTCATTGCACGCTACCATTTCTTGGCATTTACATGGTGGCATTTGAATCGGCAAGACACGCAATTCTTTCCTCGTGCTTAATTCATGTTATTAATTGTGTGCTACCATTCCTTGGCAGTTACATGGTGGCATTTGAATCGGAAAGACGAACGATTCTTTCCTCGTGCTTAATTAATTTTATTCATTGTGCGCTACCATTCCTTGGCAGTTACATGGTGGCATTCGAATCAGCAAGACGCGCAATTCTTTCCTCGTGCTTAGTTCATGTTGTTCATTGTGCGCTACCATTCTAAGGCATTTACTTAGTAGTACTCGAGTTGACAAGTCATGTGATTTTTTCCTTGAATCTACGTTGTGTTATTCATGGTGCACAATCCTTCTTTGGTGTTTACTACCTATGTGAAAATCTGCAATGTGTGCAATTCATGTTCCAACATTTTGAGTGAACAAAAGGACAGAGTTCTAGATGTAATGTTGTGTGTTCCTAATATGTATTCTCAAAAAAGGTTCATAAGATGATTCAGAACTTATTCAGATTGTTTTCCTGATTCTCATGCAATGGAAAGTACTTGAATTTGAATGTTTCGTTTAACCTCTCTTGATTCCCTCACAGATATCCAGTCATCTTGAAGCCTAGTCATTTTAAGTCTATTCTTAGGTTGTTCATGTTTTAAGAATGATGATGCTTAGAGTCATAGCCTAGTACTGATTTCATGAGATGTAATTTTGATGTTGTGTGTTTTAACCTTTTGCTTCCTACAGGTCTCCTTCCCAGCTGTTCCCTTCCTAATCCCCTTTTCCCCACTTGGACTCTTTTAGACTCTGTGACAAATCTAATCAGAGTATTGGAGCTGTCTTGTGGTGGAAGTGTTGGGAACGTGCACAGAACCCGAGGATCTGGTGACTCTGACAATTTCACATGGAAATACCATTATATTAACACTGCAGCCTATGCAGATTACATCCTTTTATTTATATATCAACCTCACATCTCACCTTTTTCAGGAAGGCTTATTTTCTGCTCTTGTCTCAGATTACAAAATAAGTCATGAAAAGTGTGAAATCTTACACCTTAACAATACCTACAAACAAGATTTGTCTACCACAAACTTCTCTTGGAATACAACCAAACTCAAATATTTAGGGTTATGGTTTTCCCACTCACCTAGAACGTCTGTCTCCTTTAGTCTAGAAGACTGCAAACTCAAAGTAAACGCTCTAGTCACTTGTTGGCATCCCTTGAGTCTCTCCTGGTGAGGTTGCCTTGACACCATCAAAATGATGTTGGTCCCATCATCTTTACACTATTTCTAGCATTCCTCTTTCTTTTCCCTTCAATGTTTTAAGCAATTCCACTCCATACTTTCCTCATTCTTGTGGAATAGGAAGAAATCTTGCACATCTCTCCTGAAATGAAATAACTTATTAGGTAAACATGGGTTCAAGTGAGCAGGCTAATATAGCATTGGCATGTCCCCATAAATAGGATGTGAAAAATAGCAGAGGTTAGAAATCCAAATCCCAAAAGAGAGCAAAGTGAAAGAGTGAAAAATCCTGGTTCCCATTACCTTGATTGAACATGTTTTTTTCTCAGTACAAAAATTATATATCTAAACATGAACCTCCCCTTATTAAACCCAGTGCACATAAAATTTGGTAGATTTAGGCCTTTATTACATCTCGAGGACCTGCGATTTCTGAGACATTGCCTTGCTATAATTCATGAGTGGACAATTAGAACACCATCTGGGACTCAGACCCTAGCACTGGTGGAAAATGTCTAATTGGGAATGTTGTTCGCCATTCAGTGTTGGAAACCCGAAATCTGCAATTTTTTGTCCACACAAAATGCACTGGACTTCACCTCTAAATGACCAATTTGCACTGATTTGCAATTCCAAATTTGATTACCAAGCTAGTTGTAATGAAGGCCTTAATCGTTATTAATGAATTAAAATATTTATTATTCATGTCCTTATATTTTGTTTGGTTTTCATATTGAACACAAAGTTCACTATCTGGCAACTGCAAAGTGCAGAATTACATATTATTTTTGGAATGGGCTATTGCTTACAGTATGTGTAATAGAACTATTAGACGTATGTGTGATAATACAGTAGTTACAGTTGTAGTTCCTACTCTATAAATGGGGAGGTGTGGGAAAACTTTATGTGCAAGGTTGGCCAGTGAGATACTAAGAATAAGTGAGTCATCAGAATCGGCAATTAGAATCCTGCATGCCTACAGTTTGTGTGATTATTCCAACTTTTATTTTCTGCTGCATAAAATGCAGTTGGTGCTCTGTTCTGCATTCTCTATTGGCAGGTGATTCTGACAGCTTGCCGTTTGTCTTTGATTGGGTTGCGGAGTATGTATGCCTTGTGTATCTTTAACTAACTGAGGTTTATTAAAGGCTCGCCCAAAGATTTTGGTTTCAGGAGCTCTTGGGTGTCAAATTATTATATTTGATTTCACGCAGAAGTGTGCAGAGTTCCACATGTACTTTCTCTCGTAACCTTTTTGTATTCATATGAAACGTTTTACTCTATCGCACACGTATAAACATTGTGTTTTTGTGACGCTTTATGTCACAAACGATAACGTTGTAGAAAACAATTCTGCACAAATTTAATTCTTGGCTGTGCCCACACCTCACCTTTTATTTATTTTTTCTGTATTTCCAACTTCCTAAGTATTTGACCCTAAATGCATGAATCAACAGCAGCTGGTGTTCTGTAGTATACCAAATAAAAGTCAACTGTAGTCCGTGTATTAAGTTAATGTTAATCAATATTAATATAAATAAAATTCATATTTCATCCAGGCCTTTATCGGCCACTAAATGTTTCTAACCCAATGCAAATCAGGCAGAGGTACTCACAAATACAATAATGCATTGCGATAAAGATAATTAATACCAGAATAAATAGTGATAAAAATGTGTGTGCAGCCAGAAATTAGTGCATAGTGAGAAATACACAGGGACAGTCCTTCCGCTATGGCAGACAAACGCCGCCCCACTGACAAAAAGCAGAAAAATAAAGGGATAATAAAAAAAAATTATTATCCCTTTATTATTCTGCCTTTGTAGGGCAGGACAGGGCAAGCCTCCTCCATGTCAAGTGGAGGAGGAGTTGTATTTGTGCTTCTAAGTGTACATATCAGTTTGACTGGCCATGTGAGGTCGGCCAAACTGACATGCGCACTTTCAAACTCTCCACCCGGCTGTATTTTACAGCGGGATGGAGACCAAGAGCAGTACCGCACTCTCCTCCTGAGTGGCATTTCTGCCCTCTGAGGCCATTCGCGGCACTTCTTTCATGCTGTATAACAGCATGAAAGAAGCATTGTGATTAGTTGGGGAGAAAAGATGAGGCGGCTAGAGTGGAGCCGTGCATCAAACAGGGGCAGGTATGTTTTTTTTTTTTTATTTAACTGCCACGCGCTGCTGCCCCACCCCTTCCTGGTAGCAGTCATGACGGGAAATACATTATTGAAAAACACAGACACACACACATATTGTGTTTCTTTTACTCTTTATTGGATAGATAAATAATTTAATAATTAAAAAGCGAGTGTTATTTTTCCGTCTTTCATTAACTTGAAACTATAAAACACATTTCCTATCAGGCTTTCCCCTGAGCCTGCAAGTCTATTAGCATGCGTTTCAAAAGCCTAATAATTATTAAATTTCTTACAAACCTGTGTTAAGTGTTTCCCGTTTGGAAGTAAACAACCAATCTTGTTTTCAACCAAGTTCAAACTATTATGTGAGCATCCAAAAAACAGTCTTTATATTTATGAAACATCCCCTTAAGTCTTTAATTTAAAGATTTCATTTTTTATCAGCAGTAAAAAAACAAATTATTAATTTTCCTTGGGAATAATGGCCTCCTAGCACCCACTGAGGTTACCTCAATAGAGTCCTTGGCTCATTCATCAAACTCCCACTCTGAAGAACTTTACTGAGCCCATATCCATCCAGTGGTTTACTTTGATGATACAGGCTTCTGCCCAGGCCATAGAAGTGTTTCTCCCACTAGTGGGACTTGTGCACAACTTTAAGTTCTTCAAGGATTTGGATGGTGAGCCTTTGGAGAAGCAAGATGGTAGCCATGTGAAGATGGCTGTGCATGGCCCTCCACCTCACTAGAGCCAATGGCCACAAGAGCTGTGGACATGAGATCCCCCTCATCCGAAGCATGAATGCTGTGCAGCAAGGGCTTTGTTGGGGGCAATCTGGGGGATTGAGTCAAGCAGGGCACCAGGGTCTGCAAGGCAGCTGCTACAGATTCTGTGCTGTAGAGGACTATTGGTCGGCGGCAGCAGGAGAAAGAATCCTTGGAAGCGAGCAGCAGATGTGATGGGGCCAAAGAGCATAGGCTCTTTGAAGGCTCAATGGGCTGTTATGTGTGGAGCTGGTGCAGGGTGTGGGAAGTCCAGCGGAAGCACCCAACATTGTACTCCCTTGAATATAAGAGTAAGGAAAGAGGATAAGGAGGGCAAGGTCAATAAAGGGATCACTGTACTCCGTGGGCAGACCATAGTCGATCTCTTTAAACAGCCCTTCCAGGAGTCATGTCATACAGCCACAAGAAAGGAGAAGTAGGACCATCCCCACCACTCACCACTGGGACAAATGGGGATATTCAACTGTAAGTAAACCTAAAGAAACTTCATGTGGAGGCCTATTTGGCGCATATTAACAAGAACCTGGTCTTTGTCTATGTTTTTTTTAAGCAGTTGGGACAGCCCCTCCACCCCCACAACTACCTGCTTTCAGGTAATGGAGAACGCAGGCCAACAGGTCAGTGAGGTTACATAGGGGGAGTCTGGCAGGGGCCTTCCAGGCCTGTACAAGGACTGCCCTGTCCAAAGGGTCAGAAAGATAAAGGGAGGAGGAATCTTTGAAGGAGGAAGAATCCTTGAATGTTGGCCATCCTGGCGAGGCAAGGGGACATAGGGTCGTAAAAAGAGAGACATTCTCCTTGGATAGAGGGGCCAAATACTGAGCCAGCTGAGTCTTTTTTTCACTGTCTGGCTGATCAGACTGGTCAGGGATGGACTTAGATTCCTCTGGAGGTGACTCCAAGTAGAGTGCACCGAGTTGGGAGAGCGAAGGAGAAAATTCCCCAAAAGGGGTTTCTTTTGAGAAAAATACCTGCTCAAAGCTTAAGAAAATCCCCACTTGGAGGTGCACAGAAACTGGTATTTGAGTCAGATTAAAATGGGACTATTTGCCTACACCCTGTTTGGGTTGGGAGGAACCCAGTGGAACCCAGTGGAAGCCCACAACAGTGTAACTCACAGGATGTCAGCTAACTCACCTACGCTCGAAGCCATCAATCAAGAGATGGTGTCTCAGAGAGAAAAGAACTGGGCAGACAGCCATGGGGCCCTGGTTGATACAATGAAATTACAGGGAGCAACCCAAAGGGTGACAAAGACTTGCTCTGAGTTCTCTGATAGTTTGGTAACACTGGAAGGGAGGGCGACAACACTGGGAGCCAATTTTGCGGCTAACAAGAATCAGACATTCGCTCACAAAGCACAACTGGTGGGTACACAATGGAACTTGAAAGCAGGCTGCAATGCAACAATGTGAGAGTCTTGTGGGTAGAGGAAGGGGTTAAGGAGAGCGACATAAGGAAGTATATTGTTCAGCTATTCAGAAGTGCCTTCCTTGAGCTCAAAAGTTTGAACTGGGAGCAGGAGATACAAATTGCACACAGATTCCCATTAACGGTGGATCAGGCTAACCAAGGGCTACCTTGGGAACTTTCACCTCAGGTGGGCCGTGTTCAAGAGAGAGTGCCCAGATTCCAAATATTCTGTTGAAGGATGCTTGCTTTTTGTAAGTCTGTATTTTTGCCATTTTACAGTCGAGGGACGCTGGAGGCTGAGGCTGCTGATTAAGCCATTTCAGCAGAAGGAGGCACAGGCCTTTTTAATTAACCCAGCTAGACTGAAGATAATCAGGCCAGATAAGACACTTGTTTACATTCAAAAACGTTTTAGATAATATGAATTAGAAGTTGTCTTTGCTATATATGTAAAGGAATGGAGACGGGCTTCTGTCTGCAGGCCTCAAAGAAAGGAAAACCATGAGACTGGTTTTCAATTTTATTGTGTCCTGTCCTTCTTTCTTCTTCTTTTTTTCTTTGGACATTTTCATTATTTCTGTGTGTGTTGCTTTTCCAGGCTGGGAAGAATTAGAACGCCACTATAGCTGTGATACTGAAATACGATGATAATGTCTGATGTATTTATAAATGCCATGTTCTAGGCAGAGGGCACACAAATCATCAAGATGCCAGTGTGAGTCTGAATGCTTTACTTCGGCAGGGTGGTGTTAGGGGGAGGGACAGGAGAGGTGGGGGTCGGCTCAGGGAAAGGGGAAAAGGATCAGGTTAAACACAGAAAAAGGAGCATTGAAGTCAGATGTGGGAAGGGAACCTTTGTGTTGGCAGGTCAGATTTCTCCCAGGATAAGGGAAATTAATTGGGTTAGTGCAATAAGAGAGCTACCCCTGATGTATGGGACGGCAAGCTATAGTTATCCAGGTAATGGGCACAGCATCCAAATAATCTGATTTTATGGCCAAAAATAGGAACCTAGGAATATGCCCATTCAACGTCTGCAGGTTAAATGACAAGGTTAAGAGGGGGAAGTTTGTGTGGGGGGTGAGAGCCATTGGGCATATAGGCCCTCATTCTAAGTCTGGCGGGCGGCGGAGGCCGCCCTCCAGACTTCCCCCCTCCAAAATACCGCTCCGCGGTCCAGAGACCGCGGAGGGTATTCCAAGTTTTCCCCTGGGCTGGCGGGCGGCCGCCAAAAGGCCGCCCGCCAGCCCAGGGGAAAACAACCTTCCCACGATGAAGCCGGCTCGTAATCGAGCCGGCGGAGTGGGAAGGTGCGACGGGTGCTACTGCACCCGTCGCGTATTTCACTGTCTGCTATGCAGACAGTGAAATACTAGCGGGGCCCTCTTACGGGGGCCCCTGCAGTGCCCATGCCATTGGCATGGGCACTGCAGGGGTCCCCAGGGGCCCCGCGACACCCCCTACCGCCATCCTGTTCCTGGCGGGCGAACCGCCAGGAACAGGATGGCGGTAGGGGGTGTCAGAATCCCCAAGGCGGCGCAGCATGCTGCGCCGCCTTGGAGGATTCATTTCGGCAGCGGGAAACTGGCGGGAGACCGCCAGTTGTCCCGGTCCGACGGCGGCGTTACCGCCGCGGTCGGAATGCCCAAGGGAGCACCGCCGGCCTGTCGGCGGTGCTCCCGCCCCCGTTGACCCTGGCGGTTCTGTACCGCCAGGGTCATAATGAGGCCCATAGTGTACATATGCAAGATACTCACATCACTTGGAAAAGCAGAGGTTTACTGGAAACTCTGGGTTGTACTCCCCTGACTTGGACATCTCACGATTCAACAACTAGAGGTGTGGCAATACTAGCTAGAAACAATCAGTGATAAATTAGCTAGGGCAATAATTGCTTGTCAGGTTCGATGGGCAAATCTTACTTTATTTTCTGTATATGGGTCTAACCTAGATGAGGCCGCAGCCATTTGCTATCTAGGTCATCTGGAGTTTAGTGGTAATGTGGCACACCCAGGGCAGTATAGTGGCAGGAAGCCAATATTGTATAGAGTGGTAATGAGAGATCATGGGCTGGTTGACATTTGAGATAAGTTAAAATCACACAGGGTATATGTATTTTTCTTACCCCCATAAAAAATATGTGTGCCTGGACTATTTTCTAATTTCAGTGGGTCTGGTAGAAAAGGCTGGTATTGAGAGACACCCAAGGGCCTTTTCAGATCACAATCCCCTGATTGTGGAAATTCTGGTGGAGGGGGTAAAGAGACTTGTACATAATTGGACACTTGACAGGGAATTGTTCCTTAACTCTAAATATATTGAGCATATGAGAAGATGGCTAGATAACTTTTTGGCAGTAAATAGAGGTATCATCTTGGATGCAGGAGTGTGGGACTCGCTAAAGGTGGGACTCAGAGGCAAGACTTTTAGTTTCAGTTTTCATAATCAGAAACAGCGTGCTAGAAAGATCCAGAGGCTTTTTGACAAGCTACTAAAATTGGAAGTGCAGCATGTACAGTTGATAGCGACAGGGTAGAGCAATCAGGGGATGCAGCAAAAGACTGTAGTGGCTAAGGCCAGGATCAAAAGCTATCCCAGTAGGGAGATGGTGGAGAAATTTCAAAATCATAGAGCTGAGAGCTATGAGTGTGGTGAAAATGTAGGCAGAGTGCTGGCCCTTCGCACAGAGGATTTCTTTGCCCTTGGTGATACTTATTATTATAGATGTGGGTACCCATTTTAAATGGCTTGGAGAATGCTCTACCTTTTCAGTGAGAGGTGCATCATCTGAAACATGGTAAAGACCACACTGGCTTTAGGTTGGTTAGTGCAAAAGAAAAGGGTGGCTATGCTGAATGTTTGTACAATGGGCCTATGCCATAATGCAAATGAAAGAATATGCCAGGTTTGCTAACTTCATTCCAATGCAATGGGTGTAACAGCCACACAAAGTCTATGGAACTATATCAACATGAAAGTAAGACCTGAGTGCTAAATCTATGCCCAGGCAGCAACTGCGCTCACAGCACTCTTGATATAATTAAAGAGTGTACCCTTGACAGATTTATTGGGTGTTTATTCTGATTCGACTGAACATACAGATTTTAAGACTGTAGGAAATTGCTGTGCTGATTAAAACTCTTATAAGGAAACCTGTCACATCAGTCCTTGTGCAGAAGAGTAGGAAACACCTCTAAAAGGCCCCCAAGAAGATAGACCAGTGCCCTAGCTTTATGGCCCCGTATAAGATCAGAAGGTATCAGACGTTGAAAGTGTGGAAAATGGATGCTAGGGAGTTAGAGTAGAACTATATAGGTTTGCATCTGAATTGGGGTTGGAACTTATGGGTAAGTCAGAGCATTGACAGTACACAGGATATTCCCACACACTAAGTTTGTGTCTGGCAACATTCCTGGTTGTTGAACCTCTTTGCTTATGAAGTGTTCACTCATTCAGCAATGCATCTTCACATTTTGTTGCTTTTCTTCTCATCTGGTTTCCTCCCCGTGCTGCTCAATACTTATCTACAATTTCTTGTTTCCCGTCCTACCGACCTTTGCTCTCATTCCCTACAAATGCCTTCCTTAACTTCTACTAGAGCCTTGGATCCTCTGGATTCCTCACAAGCATGTTACTGCAACCCTCATCTGCACAGCCAACTTGTCGCTCTTCATCCTATTCAGCTCAGATCTATATCCTGATAGAACCAGGAATAGTTGCAGTTCTTCCTTGATGAGATAAAGAGAAACCACAAACATTCCTCTATATATATGTACATTTATCAACATTTCATAAGATAACTATTCAAACAATCCAAATTATTTGTCTTGAATTGTTGTGAGTACTAGATTACTAGGTAGTGTTTCTGTGAAGATCTGAGGCTCCTGGCACCATTCCAATCTAATTTCTTCAGTGTGTCATCCTTTTTCCACATTTTTCTCTTTGTCCTTAGGACAAATCATCACTGTTCTCTTATTATAATGCGTTTCACTTTGCCACTCCTCCCTGGAAAGCACTTATCTAAGGTTCAGATTTCAGCAGCTTCATAAAGGATCATCCTATTGAGTGAAAATGTTTCTCATTTCACAGTGTCTGACCTAAACTCTTGGTATTTCTTTCTTTTCACCATTGTAGCCCTCAAATATATGGAGAGACATAGATGGTGCTGCTTTGATGCAAATATACCAGTTCCTCTTTGCAGTTTGTAAAATGGGTCTGATGGTCTATTGTCATTGCATTGATCCCCTACCTTTCAAATGTGTGTGATTAGAAACCACATACTTTCCATAAAGATAGTGAACTCACAGCAACTATCCTACAGGAGAGTCATTAGACATGAAGCCCCACAAATAAAACATTGGGAGAAGAAGGCACCTTGACTGACTGATCCTGGCTAAAATGTCAAACATATAATCCACTTGGGCCCTTAGTTATTGCAATGTTTCACATACAGCATCAATTTACTAATCATGTTAAGGGCTCACAAGCATAGTGCAAAGTTTTGTTTCATCACATAAGTGACCGAGGAACCTTCAGTAAATAATGGCCTTGATCTTAGACAACAGACTGAGAAGCAATTGTGTGCTAAGATCATAGCAAACATGTTATAAACGGTATTACTACATTAGCTTTAGCTAAACACCGTGGTTATATCATATAGGCTTCCCAATATAGGTATTAAATCTAGTATTATATGTTTGAGTTTATAGGACTCCATGAAAAAATGTAATCCTTTGCTTCAATTTCATGTCTTCCATTTCTGTGCTTTCCGCTTCTATCTTTGTCTTTCTCGGCTGCAGGGATAAAAGCCATTTAGGTGTCAGTCTACCATGGATATAATTCAGTAGTTATGTGCTTCGTCAATAAATTCCTTTTATTGTAAATGTCACTGTGTAGTTCCAGACTACATGTACTGATTAAATACATTCTCCGACACTTTGAACATTTCTAATCAAATGATAAAACCTCTGAAACTGAGGCAATCTCTGGATGGAAAATAACACCTGGCAGTATTATTGGCATTTCGAGGGTGGTGCCGATGATGTGCAGCTCGCTTCCACACCACCTTAGCTATCCTGACAATCTTGTTAACTTTAGAAAACATTAAAACCATAGTGTCCAGCCATTGAACCTTTTAATCTTGTAAACTCCCTCATCCATTCTAATGAACTGAGTCTTATTTATTTATATTTTTTGAAGTAGGGCGAACATATGAGAAACATTGTGCATAGCAACCATACATAGGTTGGGTTGTGTATGCTGAGATGTTCACATAGTGAGTGGTAGCAGAGGATACCTGGTAAAACTCGGTAGGTTGTACCAAGGCACAATCCTGAATGAGAAGACAAACATGACATGTAACATAGCCTTTCAGTTGCCAGAAATACAGAAAGGTATGTGCAGTACATACAATGTACATATTTACAGTTGGGTGCAATGTTAACTGTCTAGTGTATTTTTTGCACCAGATATCTTTCAAGAGAAGTTTTGAACTCTTCAAGTGGAATAATGGAACGGATGGATGTCAGGTGATAAGCGTTGCAGTGAAAGGGTCCTTGCAGATAGAATACTTAGAACATGAAGGCAGCTTAGGTAGAGAAGGTGGGTACCAACAGCACTCTTGTTGTGAGAACTGCAATTTATTTTTCTTCATCAGACTGTCTCAGTGCAAGAACAGGAAGTCATGCAAGGTGGAAAGAAGGAGGCAGAGAAATACAGACAACCTGTGACAAAGGGAGAAGTCAGGAACCTGCAAGCATGAGATAAAGCGTTAGGGAACAGGGTCTTGGGAGACAGCTGACCACTGGGAGGTTTACCCCCGGGATAGTTTGGGGAATGGAGCAGTCCAGCAACTGCTTTGTTTTTTGGGCTTCTTTGGGCTATGGTAAGGCACCCTATATATGAAAACGGCCATTGTAATGAAGCTAGCCAACATTTTATTAGTTGGTGGTCAAGTGGCTGGCATTAGTTGAGGAGCTTTATTGCTGTAGGCAATTTAGGGCTTAGAGTTAGACTTATCTTATCTGCGCAATATCTCTGTTGATGAGAAGGTTGCCAGAGCGCAGCAGCTTCTCCAGGTGGCAAGGCTTCTCAATCTCCTAGCTGATGGTGGAGCCATAGGAGGCTGCCCAATGTGAAGGTCCTTATTGCGGTTGTGGTGGCAGTGATTGTGAAAGGACAGTCCAGAGTTAATTGAAAAAGGACAGTCCAGAGTTACGATTATAGGTAAACTAGCAGGCATTGCCTTTATGGAGAAGCTTCTATGGGGTTAAACCCCATTGGCTGGACAACAGGGAAAACAAATTTAGAAGGGTGGGCCAGAGAGATCAGTTGGGCTGGACCGGGGAGAAGGCCACTGATTTGGAAGTTATTTTGTGAGCTGTTCAGGAGTCTTACTGTGGCGTGGGCTGGTGAGGTTTTGTTTTTAACACAAGTGATCTGGATGTTTTTGGGAGCATTTCAAATGTCCGGGCTCTTAGGGGGTGTGGGGACAAAAGGGGTCATTTGTGAGGAAGTACGCCAATGTGAAGCAGGCCTACAAGCATGGCTCTATAGGTTGAAAATGCATTAGAGGGGTCAGGGTAGATCAGTCCTGTTCCATAGGTAACCAATAGTCAACCTTTGTCCGGTCAGTTGGGCTGCCTTCCTGCGAGTGAGGTCTACAGCAGGAGTAGGTAATGTTTTCAAGACACGGACGGCAAGCCGGTGATGGCTTTTCAGCTGCTGGCTGTCTTACACAAGGGACTGACACATATAGGTGTGGATGCGAAGGGATATGGAACACACTCATTCTGCATAGCGACAGAAGCAGGTAGAAGGGATCGGAGTAGGGAGTGCATCATGGGCTTGTGTAGGAGGAATTAAGATTGCCTCCAGCATTATGTGTGGGGGGGAGGAAGTTTGTTAAACTCCAAACATCTTTATAAATTTCATTGTTGTTTTCAGGTTCACTTCCAGGCCCGGAGGCATCTGGCTTGTCATTGTGGCTAGTAGGACATTTGTTTGTAAAGTGGGCAGAGGGACAGGCACAGCAGAGCAGCACTGTTCCAACTTGGACCTTGACCCCACAAGGTTGAAATCTCACTGCATGGCTAAGGTGGTGTGAGATTGAAGGAACTGTTTCCTTGTTTAAACAGGTTGATGATAGGAAGGAATTGTCATATTATCTTGCTGGTGCATTTGGGCAAGAATCACCTTGTGGTAGAAAAAGGGATAGCTCTCTTGTGAGCTATGAAGGGTGATTTACTTGAACTACCAAGGCAGTGGTCATGAATGCATATTACATGGACAGAGTTCATATACTAAGGAGAGTCTAGTGGGGGGCCTCAAAGTCATCAGCTACTGAAAAGTTGAAGAGGAAACTTAACAGGGAGATGAGTACCTTTAGCAGGGAGAGTGATATGGGTAAAATGGACCACACAGACTTGAAGTATGACATTTTGTACTTTTTCTGCAGGAATGATGTGCATCTGTCATTCTGTGTCATGGAAATTGACTTGTTGCAGATACATGAGGTGGTAGCCAAGGCTCTAAATATGTGTTGGGGGAAGAGCTCCTTTTCTGTGTCGTCATTGGCTGAGAAGCTGGCATGGGTTAACCAAGTTTATTATTGTTGACGGGGCAATCCCGACTGAAATGGAACGGGTAGACAAGCACATTCCTGGATGAGGCAGGAAGTTTAAGGTTCATTTACAAGTTAGCTTAGTTAGAGGTTAATAGTTGCAGTAAAACTGTATGGAAAGTTAAAGGCTTCAGATGAGGAAATTTAGCCCAGGAAGGGGAAGAGCCTTGCAGGTTTGTTTGTGGAGGGCATTTTAGGGAAAAAGGGTAGTTTAACATATGTAAGTCATTTGTATAGTGAGGTTTCATTTTGTAAGGCATTAGACCCAGGGTTTATTTATTTGTGATGTGCACCTGTTTTAATAAACATAGCCTTTTTCACACAAGTACACTGGCAGTGTTCTGTTCTGCTCTCCCCATTTCACAATGCCGTGTGGTGGGTTAAAGTCTCATGAAGTGGAATGAGAATGATGTAGCCATGCTGGCTACCTCTCCGCCAGGCCGTTACAGCTTCTCCGCTGGGCTGACGGGCAGAAACTAAGATTTTCTCCCATCAGCCCAGCATTACAGTGCCAGCAGCATTGTCTCCGGCTCTTAATCGAGCCGGTGGAAATGCTGTTGCAGCAGGGGGCACCAGCACTCACACGAGACAGTGAGCATTGTGAGGGTGCTGGGCAAGGGGACCACTGCACCACTGACCATGGCAAGCAAATGGGCAGTGCAGGGGCCCCGGAGGCCCCTGCACCTGTTCTCCACCAGCCTTTTCATGGTAGGGATACCACCATGAAAAGGCTGGCGGTGAACCACGTTCTTATCAGCAGGGCGGTGCTGCATGCAGCGCCGCCCTGGTTGATTCTGACCTCCACAACCGTCAGCCCATCGGGATCACCAATCCAGGCAGAGAGGGCTGTACCCTGGCCTTCTGACCGCTAGGGTCTCAATGTGGTGGTCAGACCACCACAGCAGCAGCGGTCCTGACTGGCACCACCAGCCTTGTAATCAGGCCCTTATTGTCTTAGCCTTCAATTTTCTATTAACATGTTGGCCAATCTAGCTAACAATCTGGCTATAGTCCCTCTTTCATTACTAAACTTGTGTCCTATGAAACTTTATGACACTGTTATGAAGGGCTTCAGATATCTATTGGCACCATCTTGGACTACCTAAAACCAGTGTCATCCTTCGTGTGCCCTGTATTCCAAAATAAGTTCTATAATACATCTCTGACATAACCATCCTATTCTTTCAAAATCCATTAATCTTTTCATTTGCCAGGAGCTTAAATGCGTATCAAAAATCGGATCTATTCCACACTGCACCTTTCCCTAAAGAAGATTTTTTCAAAAATCACAAATAAATGTTGAAACAAGTGCCTGGGATAAGGTTGCCACGGGAGGTACAGTGTCATAAGAATTCTATTACAGACTTAGTCAAGTCAGGGAGGTGATAATAGTCAAGGACATATTTAGGTGGTCATTACAACCCTGGCGGACAGTGTTAAAACGGCGGTAAGACCGCCAACAGGCCGCGGTAAAAAAATTGGAATTACGACCGTGGCGGAAACCGCCAACAAGACAGCCACTTTAACACTCCGACCGCCACAGTGGTACAAACAAACAGCGCGGCGGTCACCGCCAAGAGATAGGCGGAGGACAAAGCACCGCCCACAGTATCACAACCTACCAATCCACCACCTTTTCCGGGGTGGATTCACCGTGGACAAAAACACGGCAGAAACAGGTCTTCAAAGGGAAAACGCTCACCTCTACACACCCCAAGAGGAATCCGGATGCCATGGAACCAGAGCTGCAGATCCTGCCAGCCCTTATCTTCTTGCTCCTCTACCAGGAGCACGAACGCCGGCTGCGAAGACCACGGTGAGTACTGCACCTACGACACAGGGGAGGGGGGAGGGAAAAAACGGGGACACACACACGCAACACACAACACCCCCACCCTAACCCACCACAACACACACACTAATACAGCATGATACATTACAGTTACACCCCCCAAACCCCCCGGAAGAATGCAAAGACAAAAGGAAATGAATGTAACTATTGTAATATATTAAAATCCAGTACGCAAAAATATATATACACTACTAACAAATATATACACCAAGAAAGTAGTCCAGGTAGTGCTCCATTGAAGTCCGTGGAACACTGGGCCCAAACGGTGTGGGCAAGGCCCACACAAGATCCCTGACCATGACGGAGAGAACACTGCAGGGGCATCAGATAGCAATAAAACAGGCACCTCAGGGGGAGGGAAAGGGGGGGCACCTCAGCCGGTTGAGTGCACAACGCCAAATCCACGAGGGGGCCACACAGGACTGAGGTAGTGGATGCCTTTCTCCACTGGTTCTGGAGGGGCCTTTGTGCCCAGAGTGCTTCATCCTGCCAAGGACTGAGGTAGTGGATGTAAATCTCCACTGGTTCTGGAGGGGGCTTGGTGCCCAGAGTGCTTCATCCTGCCAAGGACTGAGCTAGTGGATGCCTTTCTCCACTGGTTCTGGAGGGGCCTTTGTGCCCAGTGCGCTTCATCCTGCCAAGGACTGAGGTAGTGGATGTAAATCTCCACTGGTTCTGGAGGGGGCTTTGTGCCCAGAGTGCTTCATCCTGCCAAGGACTGAGGTAGTGGATGTATATCTCCACTGGTTCTGGAGGGGGCTTGGTGCCCTGAGTGCTTCATGCTGCTCGTGACGGACTCAGTAGCGTCAGTGCCCTTGGCGCTCATGGGCCAGCAGTGCATGTGGCAGTGGTGCCCTGTTCAGCGGTGCTTGTTGCGGCGGTTCCCTGTTCATCGGTGCATGTGGCGGCGGTGCCCTGTTCAGCGGTG
Source organism: Pleurodeles waltl (assembly GCF_031143425.1). Classification (NCBI taxonomy): domain Eukaryota; kingdom Metazoa; phylum Chordata; class Amphibia; order Caudata; family Salamandridae; genus Pleurodeles; species Pleurodeles waltl. The sequence continues at coordinate 125,193,143 of NC_090436.1, read as the reverse complement.
CTTGGGGCGGCGGGGTCCTTTGCAGTGCCTCAGCTGCTGGTGGCCCTTCATGGCCCAGCGGGGCTGGTGCTGGCGGTCCTTCATGGCCCAGCGGGGCTGGTGCTGGCGGTCGTGTCTGGCCCAGCAGGGCTGGTGCTGGCGGTCGCGTATGGCCCAGCGGGGCTGGTGGCGGTGGCCTCTTGGGCAGCAGGGCTGGTAATGGCGGTCCTCTCTGGCCCAGCAGGGCTGGTGCTGGATGTCCTCTCTGGCCCAGCGGGGCTGGTGCTGGCGGTCATGTCTGGCCTAGCAGGGCTGGTGCTGGCGGTCCTCTCTGGCCCAGCGGGGCTGGTGCTGGCGGTCCTCTCTGGCCCAGCGGGGCTGGTGGTCCTCTCTGGCCCAGCTGGGCTGGTGGCGGTGTTCCTCTCTGGCCCAGCAGGGCTGGTGCTGGCGGTCGTGCCTGGCCCTGCAGGGCTGGTGGCGGTGGCCTCTTGGGCAGCGGGGATGATGGCGGTGGCCTCCTGGGCAGCGGGGATGATGGCGGTGGCCTCCTGGGCAACGGGGATGATGGCGTGGCCTCTTGGGCAGCAGGGATGATGGCGGTGGCCTCCTGGGCAGCGGGGATGATGGTGGTTTTCTCCGCCGTGCTGCTCTTCCCAGACCTGCTGACTTTCTTGTGGCCCTTCCCCACCTTGGAAGGTGTCGCAGCAGACTCCACACTCCCACCTGGACCCCTGGGAGCAGCTTTGTTGGCTGGAGTCTTCCCCCTCTCCCGCCGGGCACTGGCCAACTTTTGATGCTTCACAGGTGGGGGACTGTCTGTGCTGTGGCTCCGTGCCACACTGGCTGCCCTGGTGGTCGGTGCACTCCAGGCACCACTGGTCCCAGAGATGTTGTGGCTGAGGTGCAAGGTTGGGACCTGGAGAGTCGGGCGCAAGGAGACGGATAGGGTGTGGGAGGTGTGGGAAAGAGGTCAAGGTTGGACAGGAAAAGTTTTTGGGAAACACTGGGATGGGTAGCTGGAGGGGGTTTGGGAGTGGAGGAAGAGGTTGTGGTTGTAGGATGTGTTCATTTGGTGACTTTGGGTGAAGGTGCATGCGCTGGAGGCTGTCTTGAGGTGGATGGCTGTTGGGTGGGTGTGTGCCTGCGTTTGTGTATCTTGGGAGGTAGTGTCACAGACACACTGGGAGAGGACACAGGGGACGTGTGAATGCAGTGGGAGTGGTGACTGCATGTGAGCGGGTTGTGGTGGTGTGTGTGCTGGTGATGGCAGTAGTGGCTGTAGATGTAGTGCATGCAGGTGTGAGTGTAGACGAGACTGGGAGGGAGGAGGGAGACGAGGAGGAGGGGGACACAGTGGAGGCAGTGGATGTTGGTGTGTCTGCATGTGTGTGATGCTTGCGTGAGTGCCTGCAGGATGTGTGGTGCTTATGTTTGCCAGAGGTCCCCTTGTGTGTTGACGTGTGTGCATGCTGGTCTGAAGGTGTGCTTGGGATAGGCTGAGGTAGAGGGGATTGGGTCTGGGTGGAGGAATTTGGAGGGGGGAGGCTAGACACAGGGACAATGGCTGCCATCAGTGCTGAGGCCAGAGTCTGAAAAGCTCGCTGAAGGGCCTCCTGACCAGAATGAATGCCCTCCAGGAATGCATTTGTTTGTTGCAACTGCCTTTCTACACCCTGGATGGCATTCAAAATGGTAGACGGCCCAACAGTGAGGGACCTGAGGAGGTCAATGGCCTCCTCACTGAGGGCAGCAGGGGTGACTGGGGCAGGGCCTGAGGTGCCTGGGGCGAAGGTGATGCCCACCCTCCTGGGTGAGCGGACAAGGGGCAAAGGCTGAGGGGCTGCTGGGAGGGCGGTGCTGGTGGGGGGGTGGCGGCTGTACCTGTAGATGCGGGGGCACAGATGTTGCCACCACCACAAGGGAGCTCCCATCAGAGGACGAGTCCGTGCCACTGGTGTCAGCTCCTGTCCCTGCCGTGGAGCTCCCTCGCCCTCCGTCCCACTGGTGAACTCCGAGTCCGTAGTCTCGCCCTCCAGTGCCATGTGGAATGCATATCCCTCCTGCTCCGGTGCCACTGCTCCTCCGCCTGATGGTGCTAATGCACACAAGAACAGGGAGACCACAAAGGGGGGACAACGACAGGAGAAAGACATGTTGAGTGCATGCATTACCGCTACCGTTGGCGGGCACAACAGACACAGAAGCACCTTGCACTACACCGCGCAATTGGGCTCCACTGTTCAATCCCTGGGACATGGCCTACAAGGCCATGGACGACATCTGCACACATGGATGACAAAGGAGCATGACTAGGTGTACTTGGCACTGTACACAGGTGGGGTGGGGTGCCACATGGCCTGCATTACGGAGGGACCTTGCCTACTAAACTCGCCCTGGCCTAGGGAAACCCACAGCCCACCTCCCCCACCCAGACACCTCCACTGCATGCACAATCAGCAGGATAAGAGTGTACTCACCCCCTTGTGGCTGCTGTGATGCCCCCAAGCGCCCATCCAACTCCGGGTATGCCACTGCCAGGATCCTGAACATCGGGGGGTCATGGTGCGACAGGCACCCCTCCCACGTTGGGACACCAACCCCAGCTGGGCCTCCGCCGTCTTCTTGCTCCAGCGGCAAATGTCCTCCCATCTCTTACGGCAGTGGGTGCTCTGTCTGTGGTAGACCCCCAGGGTCCGGACATCCTTGGCAATGGCACGACAAATATCTTTTTTCTGGTGGGCGCTGACCTACATGAATTGTACAGGGGGAAAAGAAAAGTTATTACCAAATGCACCGTCACAGTTATTGGCCCCCATCCCTACCCTTGCATGTGGCAAATGCACTCATTGTCGTTTCATGCATGCCTCAATCTCACCCCCATCTTTCATCCACCCCACTCCACACAGGCATAGCCCATACAGCATGCTCCCAGTGTACTTACCTGTTTGTCTGGAGGACTGTAGAGTAGCGTGTACTGGGGGAGGACCCCATCCACGAGTTTCTCCAACTCCTCCGATGTGAAGGCAGGGGCCCTTTCCCCAGACACTCGAGCCATTGTATCTTCCAGAGCGAGGTCACAGCAGCACTTGCAGTGTAGGTCCTCTCCTGTCAAAGATCAGGTATCGAGTGATTGAACAGATAGAAAATGGCGGTCATGTCCGCAGAGGTGGGTAACATCACTGCCGGCGTACATCGTCATTTGCTCCTGGGACCCATAGGGTTAAATTTTAACCAATGCAGCATTGCACCGCGGTCTTCGACCGCCTACCGCGATGGTGTACAACGCCAGCGCAGTTACCTCACATCCCATTGTCGCACTTTACAGGTCAGCAACCGCCAATTCAGCGGCCCACGTAGCTTTATTTTTTACTGCGTCACACATACCTAGGCCTAGCCTCAACACACATACAGGGCAATTTTCGGATTATGATTAGTGTTCTGTGTAAGCTGTGGGTACGTACCTCTGAGTTGGTTGACTCTGTGCTCGCTGTTGTCCTTCATAGGCACCGTCTGCTGGGGCAGGAGAGGAGATGGCGGCATCCTCCGGTGTACAGACTGCTGGTGGACCTGTCGACATTGAAGGAAAAACATTTAATCATCACCTACAGGCTTGACCGTGCCACAATCCAGGAACTGTGTGCCCAGCTGGAGCCAGACTTGATATCAGCTATCCGCCATCCCACAGGAATCCCCCCTCAAGTGCAGTTGCTGTCAGTACTCCATTTCCTTGCAAGTGGGTCATTTCAAACAACAGTGGCCATAGCATCAGAGATGTCCCAGCCTATGTTTTCCAACGTGTTGTCCAGAGTGCTGTTTGCCCTGCTGAAACACATGCGGAGCTACATCATTTTCCCTCAGGTGGAGGATTTGCCTACAGTGAAAGGTGACTTCTATGCCCTGGGACATATCCCCAACATCATAGGTGCCATTGATGGGACCCATGTGGCTTTGGTGTGGCTTTGGTACCCCCCCGCAGGAGTGAACCAGTGTACAGAAACCGGAAGAGTTATCATTCCATGAATGTGCATATGGTGTGTTTGGCAGACCAGTACATCTCCCATGTTAATGCCAAGTTCCCTGGCTCAGTGCATGACGCCTGCATCCTGCGGAATAGCAGCATCCCTTATGTGATGGGTCAACTCCAGAGGCACCGTGTGTGTCTATTAGGTTAGCACCTGGAAGCAAGTCAGTGGGAATGGTTGTCTGGGTCTGGGGATATCCCTACAGATTAGTGTGTGTCTAACAATTGTCCCTCGCCATTTGCAGGTGACTCTGGTTACCCCAACCTGTCATGGCTACTGACCCCAGTGAGAAATCCCAAGACAAGGGCAGAGGAACGATACAATGAGGCCCATGGGCGAACTAGGATGATCATAGAGAGGACCTTCGGTCTCCTGAAGGCCAGGTTCAGGTGCCTCCATATGACAGGTGGATCCCAATTCTACTCACCAAAGAAGGTGTGCCAGATCATCGTGGCCTTCTGTATGCTTCACAACTTAGCTTTGCGAGGACAGGTGCCTTTTCTGCAGGATGATGGTCCAGATGGCGGTGTTGTTGCAGCTGTGGAGCCTGTGGACAGTGAAGACGAGGAAGCAGAAGAAGAGGACATGGACAACAGGAACTCGGTGATCCTGCAATATTTCCAGTGAGACACAGGTGAGAATACAGACCTGCCTACTACATGTACTTTAACACTACTACCTCTCTACTGTCTGTTGTTTTCACCCAGTGTATGGTCACTAGGTTGTCATTTTCCCTTACGATTTCACAGATGTATGTCCCACCGTGTGACATCTGCTTTGTTTCCTCATGGACTAGAGCTGTGTGACATAGGTATGTTGACATTACAATTGAAAGAGCATTTTGTCACTGTAATTGCTAATACACTTTTCGAAATCACAGACTGACTCCAGATTGTTTTGTGCTTCAAGGGTGTTTATTTAAGTGCTGAATATTGGAGGGGGTTGTAAAATGGTGAGGGGTGATGGTGGAGGAATGTCCATGGCAGAGTCCAGCCTATTAGTCTCGCAGGTGCATTGCCCAAATGGGCATAGGAAGTGGAGCTGGGGCAGTTTGAGGATGGACAGGGTGACAAAGTGGGACAGAAAGATGACATTCAGGGTGGTCTCATTTCTTGGCAGGGGTCTTGGCATCGTTCTCTGTCTTTTTCCTGGATCTCAGGGACCGTTTGCGTGGTGGTTTTCCCTCTGCAGGGGGTGGGGTGCTGTTGTGGTGGTCTTGTGGCAGTGCCTCCTGTCCACTAACACCGGCGGAGTTGGTGGGCAGTTCATCGTCCAGGCTAGTGTCAGGGGCCCCTTGTTGTTCCACAGTGTCCCTACTGGTGTTGAGTACTTCCTTCAGCACCCCTACAATGGTGCGCAGGGTGGAATTGATGGTTCTGAGTTCCTCCCTGAAGCCCAAATACTGTTCCTCCTGCAGGCGCTGGGTCTCCTGAAACTTGGCCAGTACCATTGCCATCGTCTCCTGGGAGTGGTAGTAGGCTCCCATGATGGAGCAGAGGGCTTCGTGGAGATTGGGTTCCCTTGGCCTGTCCTCCCCCTGTCACACAGCAGCCCTCCCAGTTCCCCTGTGTTCCTGGGCCTCCGTACCATGGACCGTGTGCCCTCTCCACTGCCCCCAGGTCCCTGTTGTTGTTGGGGTGGTGTGTTAGCCTGGGTTCCCTGTAGTGGTGGACACACTGCTGCTTGACGTGTCCTGGGGACAGAGGTATGGGCCCGCTGGGTGGGTGCTGTGCTGGTGTTTCCAGAGGAGGGAAGGTCTGTAGTGGCCTGTGACTGTGTGAGGGAAACCGACTGTCCCGAGGTCCCCGATGGGCCGGGCTGGTCATCTGGATCCAGTTGGACAGAGCTGCTGTCATCACTGTGGGCCTCTTCTGTTGGTGGTGTGGACATTTGTGGACCCTCCTGTCCGGTGACGTTGGGTAGGGGTCCTGCAGGGGTATAAAAGGAAGTTTATTACATCTGTGTGTGCCATGGTGTGCAATAGGTGGGTGACCGTTTACCCCAGCGCTTGCATTCCTGTGTGGGACCTTGTGTGATGGTGGTTTACGGGGGTGTATGGGTATGTGCAGTGGCAATGCCTTGGTGATGGGTGTCCATGCTTTGTTGTTGCATGCAGGGCTTAGTGTTGGGATGGGTGGGTTGTGATAGTGGGACATTTGTGAGGTGTTGGGGTGATGGGGGTGAGGGGGAGTGTGGGGGTATGTGATAGCATGCAGGTAGGGTGGGGGATGTAATAGTAAAGCTTTGACTTACCAGAGTCCATTCCTCCATCTACTCCTGCGAGGCCCTCAGGATGCAGAATCACCAAGACCTGCTCCTCCCATGTTGTTAGTTGTGGAGGAGGACGTGGGGGTTTGCCGTCAGTCAGCTGAACCGCAAGGTGGTGTCTTGAGACCACGGAATGCACCTTCCCCCGTAGGTCGTTCCACCTCTTCCTGATGTCATCCTGATTTCTTGGGTGCTGTTCCACTACGTTAACCCTGTCCACTATTCTTCGCTATAGCTCCATCTTCCTAGCTATGGAGGTGTGCTGCACCTGTGATCCGAATAGCTGTGGCTCTACCCGGACGATTTCCTCCACCATGACCCTGAGCTCTGCCTCAGAGAACCTGGGGTGTCTTTGCCGTGCCATGGGGTGGTGTGGGTGATGTGTGGGGTGGTGTGTATAGTGATAAATGGGGTGATATTTAGTGGTGTGTTGTGTGAGGTGCGTGGAAGTTATGTGGGTGATGGTATTGTGTGCCTGTGGATGCTTGGTAGTTGTTTGTAGTGTCTCTTCCTGGCCTGCTTTTGGTATTTTTGGTAGCAAGGGTTTGTGGGTGATGTGGGTGTGTGTTTTATATTGTATTGTGTGTGTGGGTGTGGTGTGTGTATCAGGTGTGTGTATTTCAAATTGTCCAATGTGGCTGTGTTTTGTAAATGTGTGTGTATTTTGAGCGCGGCGGTGTGTACCGCCAATGGAATACCGCAGTTGAAAGACCGCCGCTTGGATTCGTGTGTCGTGATAGTGTGGGTGTATTTCTGCTGGCGTGACGGTGGAGGTTTAGGTTTCGACAGTTTATCACTGACCTTTGGTGTGGCTGACTTGTGTGGGTGTCTGAATTATGGCGGATTCCGTGCTGTGGGTCATAATAGCTGTGGCGGAATTCCGCGGCCGTGGCGGTGTGTTGGCGGTCTTCTGCACGGCGGTAAGCGGCTTTTACTGCCAATATTGTAATGAGGGCCTTATTCTGTTAATTTCACAGTGTTTCAAAATTAAAGGTCAGTGGTATGTTCACTCTGTAGTCCTTCAGTGTTTTCATCCTTTTCTTATTTGCTGTCTTCTCCCATCCTCAGAAACATTTGTCACCCGGGTTCTTACATCCGAAAATACTCCAGGTCAATAAAAGCGGCACAATAGGCATTCTTCTGTCTTTTCCTTGGCCTAATGGCCACCCCACACCTGCCCATGTGCCAGATGTACCTGTGTACGGAATGGGTTGGGAACAACCAATAGGGCTTTTACGCTTTCTATCTGTTGAACGGTTCTATATAAAAGCCAATTATTTGATTGTAGGCCTTCACAACTTTTGGAGTGGGTGCTGAAATTGTATTACTTGAGGAACTGACCTGTGCAGCTAATGCAACCTTGTCTGCTGCGTTGTTACTCCAGGTAACAACATTAAGAATCCTGTTTAAATGTGCACAGGAATTATCTGAAGGGTCTATCAACAGACTGTTAGAGTATGCAGGTATGTTTAAAACCTGTGAATTAGTGAATATTTTGGCTGTATTGAATGATAAATCTGAGTGGTTCGTGCATGTAGTGAGAAGTTGAATGGGTGACACTGTTTTTGTGTAGGCGATGATTCTCTCCATCTTTTAATCTCACCTGCATTTTTCCCTCTTAATGCTCCTATCATATTCCCCCTTTCAATGCTCCACATTAGTTTCTGCACATTTTTCTTTCTCCCTTTCTTGGCATTCTCCTGCAGGTTGTTCAGATTCTTCTTCCTGAATTTACTTTCAATGAGAACCAGAGTCACTAGCTTTTTACCAGCTAAAGCATTAGAAATCCAAGTTGTGAATAAATGGCCTAAACAATTGTTTAAATAAATGAATAAATATGTTATCCTTAACGCCATCATCTTTTGTAATCCTTCCAGAATAGTTTGGAAATTAATTGATTAAAATTTTTAGGGGCCGTAGTTCAGTAGATAGAAACCTCTGAGCAATGGTCAGTCTTTCTTTTGGTGAAGGCTCAAAGGTTCTAGAATATTTAGGGCCTCGTGTACAAGGCCTGCCGCACAGACCGGTTCCACAAGTACCTTGCTCTGTTGCCCTGCGCCACCAGGAAAGGGCAGAAATGCACCATACCTACAAGATACGGCAAATTTCTGTCCTCCTCCCCTGCGCTGGTGCACAAATTGCTGCCATACGCCAATGCAGGCACCCTTGCAACATGGTGCAAGGTTGCATGCGTTGATGGGATGATTGATTATGTGCAGGAAGGGACACTTTCTCTTTCTCCACCCCTAAGGTGGCATAAGAATCTGGTGCATTTCCGGACTTGTAAATCTGGGAATGTGTCAGATTCCTTCGGGTTTTATGGATGTTGCATGGGAACACCCCAAGCAACACCCATGGAACGCCTCTTTCAGGCAGTGTTATGCATGAAAGGGGTCCACATTTAAAAGTCCATGAACAGCTACTCAAGGTGGCTTTGCGTGGCCTTGTAAATATGGGATGGCACATTGTGCCAACGGAGCATTAAAAAAGAATTATGTTCCATTGGTGCAGTGTACCACTAGAGCTGCATAAATGAGGCCCTTAGAATTTTGTAAGGATCTATTACCATTTAATCACTCCTGACATCACCACATGCCATCTGTTTTACTGCCAGCTTTACAATCTGCTGTGCAGTAACATAAAATCCACAGGTATATTTTGTTTTATTCACAAACAACCTTAATTGATTACAACTGTCAGAACATCAGCTGTTAATTTTGAAAAATGCACCAATGCATGATTAATGAAAGGTAGTTTTATGCCAAAATCAATAAAGTTGTATCCTTGACTTAGTTTATTGTACAAGTTGTACCATAAATAAGAGTAGGCTTGACTTTCATCATGTGAAGTCCTGATAAGTGGTATTCTATTCATATAAATATTGATGCCTAGTCACAAACTGCATTTTGTAGTATGTGTAGTAGTACTAAATACTACTACTTAAGTACTGCAAAATGCTATTGTAGGAGGCTGGACTGGCTTGTAGTGAGTACCAAGGGGTACTTGCACCTTGCACCAGGCCCAGTTATCCCTTATTAGTGTATAGGGTGTCTAGCAGCATAGGCTGATAGATAATGGTAGCTTAGCAGAGCAGCTTAGGCTGAACTAGGAGACGAGTGAAGCTCCTACAGTACCACTAGTGTCATATGCACAATATCATAAGAAAACACAATACACAGATATACTAAAAATGAAGGTACTTTATTTTTATGACAATATGCCAAAAGTATCTCAGTGAGTACCCTCAGTATGAGGATAGCAAATATACATAAGATATATGTACACAATACCAAAATATGCAGTAATAGTATTAGAAAACAGTGCAAACAATGTATAGTTAAAATAGGATGCAATGGGGACACATAGGGATAGGGGCAACACAAACCATATACTCCAAAAGTGGAATGCGAACCACGAATGGACCCCAAACCTATGTGACCTTGTAGAGGGTCGCTGGGACTATTAGAAAATAGTAAGGGTTAGAAAAATAGCCCACCCCAAGACCCTGAAAAGTGAGTGCAAAGTGCACTAAAGTTCCCCAAAGGACATAGAAGTCGTGATAGGGGAATTCTGCATGAAAGACACAAACCAACAATGCAACAACGATGGATTTCCAGTTGAGGGTACCTGTGGAACAAGGGGACCAAGTCCAAAAGTTACAAGCAAGTCGGAGATGGGCAGATGCCCAGGAAATGCCAGCTGTGGGTGCAAAGATGCTGCTACTGGACAGTAGAAGCGTAGGTTTCTGCAAGAACGACAAGGGCTAGAGACTTCCCCTTTGGAGGACAGATCCCTCACGCCGTGGAGAGTCGTGCAGAAGTGCTTTCCCGCCGAAAGATTGCCAACAAGCCTTGCTAGCTGCAAATCATGCGGTTAGTATTTTCGGATGCTGCTGTGGCCCAGGAGGGACCAGGATGTCGCCAAATGCGTCAGGGGACAGAGGGGGCGTCGAGGAAGACAAGGAGCCCTCTCAGCAACAGGCAGCACCCACAGAAGTGCCAGAAACAGGCACTACGAGGATGCATGAAACGGTGCTCCCCCAAAGTCGCACAAAGGAGTCCCACGTCGCCAGAGAACAACTTAGAAGGTCGTGCAATACAGGTTAGAGTGCCGTGGACCCAGGATGGACTGTGCACAAAGGATTTCCGCCAGAAGTGCACGGAGGCCGGAGTAGCTGCAAAAGTCACGGTTCCCAGCAATGCAGTCTGGCGTGGGGAGGCAAGGCCTTACCTCCACCAAACTTGGACTGAAGAGTCACTGGACTGTGGGAGTCACTTGGACAGAGTTGCTGGATTCAAGGGACCTCGCTCGTCGTGCTGAGAGGAGACCCAAGGTACCGGTGATGCAGTTCTTTGGTGCCTGCGGTTGCAGGGGGACGATTCCGTCGACCCACGGGAGATTTCTTCAGAGCTTCTAGTGCAGAGAGGAGGCAGACTACCCCCACAGCATGGACCACCAGGAAAATAGTAGAGAAGGCGGCAGGATCAGCGTTACAGAGTTGCAGTAGTCATCTTCGCTACTATGTTGCAGTTTTGCAGGCTTCCAGGGCGGTCAGCAGTCGATTCCTTGGCAGAAGGTGAAGAGAGAGATGCAGAGGAACTTGGATGAGCTCTTGCATTCGTTATCTAAAGAATCCCCAAAGACAGAGACCCTAAATAGCCAGAAAAGAGGCTTTGGCTACTTAGGAGAGAAGATAGGCTAGCAACACCTGAAGGAGCCTATCAGAAGGAGTCTCTGACGTCACCTGCTGGCACTGGCCACTCAGAGCAGTCCAGTGTGCCCGCAGCACCTCTGTTTCCAAGATGGCAGAGGTCTGGAGCACACTGGAGGAGCTCTGGGCACCTCCCAGGGGAGGTACAGGTCAGGGGAGTGGTCACTCCCCTTTCCTTTGTCCAGTTTCGCGCCAGAGCAGGGCTAAGGGGTCCCTGAACCGGTGTAGACTGGCTTATGCAGAAATGGGCACCATGTGTGCCCATGAAAGCATTTCCAGAGGCTGGGGGAGGCTACTCCTCCCCTGCCTTCACACCATTTTCCAAAGGGAGAGGGTGTAACACCCTCTCTCAGAGGAAGTCCTTTGTTCTGCCATCCTGGGCCAGGCCTGGCTGGACCCCAGGAGGGCAGAAGCCTGTCTGAGGGGTTGGCAGCAGCAGCAGCTGCAGTGAAACCCCGGGAAAGGCAGTTTGGCAGTACCAGGGTCTGTGCTACAGACCACTGGGATCATGGGATTGTGCCAACTATGCCAGGATGGCATAGAGGGGGCAATTCCATGATCATAGACATATTACATGGCCATATTCGGAGTTACCATTGTGAAGCTACATATAGGTAGTGACCTATATGTAGTGCACGCGTGTAATGGTGTCCCCGCACTCACAAAGTCCGGGGAATTGGCCCTGAACAATGTGGGGGCACCTTGGCTAGTGCCAGGGTGCCCTCACACTAAGTAACTTAGCATCCAACCTTTACCAGGTAAAGGTTAGACATATAGGTGACTTATAAGTTACTTAAGTGCAGTGTAAAATGGCTGTGAAATAACGTGGACGTTATTTCACTCAGGCTGCAGTGGCAGGCCTGTGTAAGAATTGTCAGAGCTCCCTATGGGTGGCAAAAGAAATGCTGCAGCCCATAGGGATCTCCTGGAACCCCAATACCCTGGGTACCTCAGTACCATATACTAGGGAATTATAAGGGTGTTCCAGTAAGCCAATGTAAATTGGTAAAATTGGTCACTAGCCTGTTAGTGACAATTTGAAAGAAATGAGAGAGCATAACCACTGAGGTTCTGATTAGCAGAGCCTCAGGGAGACAGTTAGTCATAACACAGGTAACACATTCAGGCACACTTATGAGCACTGGGGCCCTGACTAGCAGGGTCCCAGTGACACATACAACTAAAACAACATATATACAGTGAAAAATGGGGGTAACATGCCAGGCAAGATGGTACTTTCCTACAGCTATTCACAAACATAAGTACAGAGGTCTCGGCTGCAGACATCTTTGTCCTAGTGGATTGGTCTCTGCAAACGTATGCCTATGTTTTTGGAGTAAATGTTGGAGAGAAAGGAGTGGCTGGAAAATGGGGAATCCTTGCTATTAAATGGGAAGGGTTTGGGGAGAAAAGAAGAGTTGTTAAGGAAGGGCTAGGGAGGAGATTAAGGAGGCACATGCACCCACCCACAAAAGAGTAGGCCCATTCTTATTCACAAACTGCATTTCTAAAATTGTTACAAGCAAACATGTCCCAAGCTAGTGGTAAATACTCTCCAGATAATACTTAATGTAAGTCGTTCACCACACATAGCCACTACTGGTATGGCAACACCCTCCCATAGAAGAAAATGGAGCCAGGGACGTAAAAACCTGATCAGAAATAAAAGTCAAATAAATAATTTTATTTTGAGTTCTTAAAAATATACATATGCCTAATTCAATGCTAAAACATTGCAAAAAAATAAAACCAATGACTTCATTTTTAATGGTTTGAATAACTTATTTTATTTAACAAATAATGTAACTTTATTTTTTAATTATTTAAATATTTTAAAATAATTCATAATAAATATATATAAATTTTATACATTAAGTACATCTTTAAAACAATATTTGTAATTTAATAGATTTATATCACTTTTTTTCAAAATTAAGTTAATGATGGTGAAGCATTTTCTTTATGTTGTAATAAATATAAAATATAGTCACATATGTTGTGAAAGTGTTTGAACTTTTTTTTAAGCTTTATAAACCTTTATACTTTTCCCTATTCTTCGCGATATAGCAACCACCTACATTTGAAAAAGTTACTGGAAGTAACTTTACACTCATAAATTCAGCTCCGCCCCCTGAATTCAGGGGATGGAGATACATAAGTCTATATTTTGTAGTGAATTTACACTAAGAAATGGTGAATAGCCAAAAGTAGCATATTTACTGCAAAGTTTAAGAGTAAATTTATACATGCAGATTTTCTCATGTGCAAGTTTAACCTAGTAAGAGGTCAAACTGTGTCATGGTGCTTGAAAGCTGCTTCTTCCACATTTTCGGGAACATTGCTATAGGGGTTTAATAGATTTCCAGATTAGTTTACAGGTCCCAAGATGGTTGATGTAATATAGCAGTTGTCAAAAAGTGGGTGAATAATTGCAAAGAGGGTGGTTCTTATAAACATAATAAACACCCCCTGCTTAGGTTTCAAGGAAAGTCTGATAAAAACACTACTTAACTCCTGGTAGCTATGTCACAAGTAGCAGGCAATTCACCTGAGAAGTGTGTGCTAAGTTCAAGCAATTCCAACAATTTGAAAGTCATGAACACAATACAAACAATTCTCAAAGTATTTTTGAAAAAGAGAGGAAAACCTAATGGGCAGAAGACGCCAACATCATTAGGATGAGATAGGAGGGAGTAGAGATATGCATTTTTAAAGTTGTAATGCAAAGTGCACCTAAAAAAAGGAAAGCACAATTGAACAATACCGCTTCACAGTTGATCTGGATCTAGGCACGATTTCATGCATATTATGATAGAGCAGATGTCATATACATCATGAAAGTTGTCCCAGACAAAGTTTTTACCTGAATACTTAAGTCCTGATTTAGAGTTTTGTGGGCAGAGTACTCCATCAAGAATGCAACAGAGTACCCTGCTGCCAAACCCTAGGTCTTCCCACTTAATATGGACATGGTTGGATCCTAATTTATCCGGTGACAGAGCCACCATTGAATCCATTGACTTCATTGATTGAAAGCTTCCTCTGATGGAGTGACAGGGTGGGGGCCACCAGTGGAAGAGCATCACACAACCTACCCTATTGATGGCGGACAGAAAAGTATCTTTTTTTTTCTGCCCATGACTGCCAGGAAAAACTTGGCAGTGAGAGATGGAAAAAACAATAATGACCAATCGTTAGTTGCTTGTTTTTCTCTAAAACAATAAAATGGGGTAACTTTGGTTCAGTGATCATAACTAAATTTAGCAGGCAGTAGTTCATCAGGGTGTTGTAAGGAATGTCCTCTGCCAGCGTGACGGACAGAGTACTGTCCATCAAACTGTGAACCAGTCCGTAGTCTCTGGAATGGAAGTCAAAATCTCTCCACAAGGGTGAATACCGTTAACAAGAGGTCCTGCTAACCCCCTTTCCAAAAGCTTGAAGCAGTGCAAATATGGGTTTCTTGCCTGCTTACCCTTTCTATGCTCATTTTAGCAACCTGTGTCAGTCTCTCAGACGATGCAAAATTTCACTTTTTTCCAACTGCTTAGAAAGTTTTTTTGGGTTATTTCCAGAGCCCTCAAGTCATCAAGACAGACTTTTATGTACTACGCCTCTCTCCAGTCAAGTCTCTTGCATAATCAAATTTTCTGTGACTGGCTGTATGACACAATATCAACCACAATGATATTGAAACACCAAATATCACCCAAAAAATATTGAATAACAATTTAGATCATTAGGTAGCCTCATGTCTTCCTGCAGGTATTTCTCAGTAGACAACACCACTACGTTCCCCCATTTGTCAGATATTACTATTTCTTTGTCTTCTTTTAAGCAATTCACAGCTGCCACTTGGTTGAGCTAAGAGATGTTTATCTTTATTTTATATGTTTCTATTGAGTTGTATTTTTTTCCTTTTTTCTTGTGTTTCTGGTGGAGAGTCCTTTATTGAGGATGCCTGTTGCAATGAGCATAACGTTTGAAGAACCAGCCCACAGGGGTTGTAATAGGGTTTGTTGTAATAGTTCATGAGTTCATAATTTTCGATGAATTTGTAATTTCCTAATTTGTATGTACATGTTAGTTGATGACATCAATGTGTTGCATAGCCGTGGGCATAACACTAGAAATATATTATGCACAAAGAAACAGTCATGGTGCATATATACTTAACAATCTCTTTGTGTTGCATTACGTTTATTGTGAAAATATGCTAATTTCAGCTGAATTAACTATATAAATAATTTTATTGGATATAGAGATGTAGTGTTCATTTGAGGTATATAATACTATCAAACTTTGTGTTAGGAGGACAACTGGCCAGCCATTGGATCTGCAGTCCACTCGGGCTAGACACTGGATTATAACTCAATGAATGTTTGCTACATGGCCTTTGGTGAAATGTAACTAAGGGCCTGATGTATCAAACTTTTTTGCATGCACAAACGGTACGAATTGCAAAAATCGTCTGTTTGCGAATGCAAAAATGGTCCCTGCGATGTCTGAAAGGCATTTGCAGTGTGAAAATATGGTTTTGCGTGTCACAATCAGCGTATCGCAAATATTGACATGCAATACCGAATCGCTATTTGCCAGACATAAACTGCAACACAGTTTAGCGAATCGCAGATTGCGACACGCAAAACCATGTTGCAATGGGATGCATAAAAAATTAGCAATTTCGAAAAATTTGCAGAATGGCCTTTTGCACATGCAATTCACCACAAATTGAAATCAGGTGGTAACCAGGTGCACCTATATAAACAGGCCCAGAATGACTCAGCTGCTCTTCCACAATGGCTGCACTCTATGTGATGGCAAGGAGAATGAGGATCTTGGCAGGTTTCAGGAGAGGGAGGAGGAGACAGGAGTGCATTTTCAGAGTGCGCATAACCCTTTTTGACCAGACAGAGGAGGAAATCTCTGAGAGGTACAGGTTAAGCTCAGCCATGATACTTGACCTGATAGCTGACCTACAAACCCTACTGCAGCGCACCACACACAGGACCAATAGCATACCCACCCATGCTCCCTGCACCTATTAGCCTCAGGGAGCTATCAAGGGGTCATAGCAGCAGCAGGAGGGGTGTTACAGAGTGCTCTCTCATGATTCTTCAAAGCATTTCTAAATGCTGTGCTGAGCAAAATACAAGAGCACATAAGATTCCCCAACACCCCACAGGAATTACAACAAACAAAAATCAATTTTTATCAGATTGCACAATTCCCACATGTCATAGGTGCCATTGATGGTCTGGTGTAGAGGATTTCATGCCACTAATAAGGCCAACTACCAGCGGGCCCTGGAGGACTAACGGAAACAGATAAAGATGACTCAGCATACTTTTTTTGCTGATAAAATCAATTTTCTCAATTGTAAAATCTTTATCCTTGCTAGACCGTGTATAAGCAAAGATACCATCTTCAGAGGATCGCTGTAATGTGACAGCGCAGTTTTTTGCTGAGAAAGTTACATCCAACTAGTCTACTTTTTCTGTGGTGGCCAGATCTGTGTCATGCAACAGTCTGTGGTTTGAACCATTACATGAGGCTGAATTCCTTGAAGGCTATTGAGCCAAACAAAATCCTTTCTTTGGTGGCAAAAGTAAAATCATGGGTCACCAGCTGATCTGGCAGCCCCAGAAATCTTGAAAAGGGGTATACCTGTTATTGCGCCCCTGCTGTGTGATCTCTTGAATAAATAGTTTGAGTCAGGTGGGGTTTCCCGTTTCTGGAATCACGCCATGGTCATGAAACTGGGTTTGGATTTTTCCAAACCAAAAAATGTTGGGCCAATATCTCTCCTGCCGATTTTATTGAGATGAAAGATCTTCTCCACAGAACACAGGGCCTCATTATAAGCAGCGCTGTCCTGAGGATTACAACCCTCTTCTCCCCAAGGAGTTTCATGGTGGCCTACTGCCATGAAAAGGCTGGCAGAGAATGGGTGCAGGTGGGTCCAGGGGAGCCCCTGCACTGCCCATGAACTTTGCATGGGCAGTGCAGCCCCCCCCGGCCAGCACCATTGCCGTGTTCACTGTCTGCTTTGGCTTTGTGACAGTGAACATTGCAAGGGTGCTGGTGCACCCTGTGCTCTACAGCATTGCCCCCCGCTTAATTACGAGTCAGAGACTTTGCTGTAGGCTGTTTCCTGCTAGCAAAACTCTTAATGGGGTTGGAGGAGAGGTAGCCAGTATGGCGGCAACCTCCCAGTCGGAAGTTCAGAGGACGGTGTAAACTGTCCGCCAAACTCATAATCAGCCCCTCTGAGTCCATTTGACCAATTGTGGATATGGGGGCGCCACAGCAGCGGTCTTGTTATTAGATCTTAGTGCTGCTTTTGATACCGTGTCCCACAATATTTTGCTGGAATGCCTGTGGAAGTGTGGGATCGGGAATGAAGCCCTGAAGTGGCTATCCACCTTCCTGCAGGAGGGAACCTCTCAGGTGACAACTAGGCCATGTAAATCTCATATCTTCCCATTGCAGCAGGGTCGTGCCTCAGGGCTCTTCTCTGAGCCATACATTATTCAATCCTTATATGCACCCCCTGCCAGTCTGACGTTCTGGAGAGCTTTTTATGCTTAGGTGAGCAATTTGAAACGGCACCGCTTCTGAATTGGTAGCCAGTGTAGCTCTTTGAGGTGGGGTGTGATGTGTTCATTGAGGGGGATGATGAGGATGAGTGTGTCAGTGGCATTATGGGTGGCCTGAAGGCTTTGTAAGATTTGTTAAATGATGCCAAAGTAGAGTGCACTGCCATAGTCTAGTATGCTGGTGATGAGGGCCTTTATGTTGGTGGGGAGCCAATGGAATATTTTGTAGAGCATACGTAGGATGAAGAAGCAGGAAGAGGTGACAGCATTCGCTTGTTTGGCCATTGTGAGTTTGTAGTCCACAATGATGCTGAGGTTTTTGGTGTGGTCGGTGGGGGTGGGCATGGCTCCCAGGTGCGTTGGCCACCTGGAGGAGTCCTATGAAAAAAATCAGGAATTCAGTTTTATCAGTGTTGAATTTGAGACAGTTCTGTTTCATCAAGCTTGCTACGTTGGACATGCGGGTGTTGAAGTCAGTCCTGCTGATCTGGTTGTTGTCTGTGAGGGAGAAGGGTAGATAGGTGTTGTCTGTGCATGATACAATGTTTCTTGCATGGGATCTGATGATGTTGGCAAGCAGCTTCATGTAGACATTGAGGAGGGTGGGGCTCAGGGATGATCCTTCAGGAACTCTGCAAATGAGGTTCAGGAGTGAGATGAGTCTGTAGTTAATGAGCTCCTTTGGGTCTGTTGTGGATTTTTGCAGAAGAGATGTGATTTCTGAATGTTTTCAGCTGTCCGAGAAGGTTTCACTTTGGATGGAGGTGTTGATGGGGGTGGTGAGGTGGGAGATGATCAGAGTTACTCCTAGGTTGAAGATGTGGTGGGGGCAGTAGGGGCCTGGGAATGGATTGTTTTCATGATTTCACCAATGTCTTCTGGGGTGAGAGTTTTCCAGTTTGATTCAGTGGGCCAATTTGGTGGTGGTGGGCAGCTGGTGATGAGTTATTGTGTCTTGAGTTAGGAGTTGAATTTGCTTTAGAAGGTGAGAATTTTGTTGTGGAAATAGTTGAAGACATTGTTCCAGTGGTCTTGTGAAGGGGTGATGGAGTTGGTGGCAGCTGTGGGGTTGTCAAGTTCTTTGATGATGCTGCAAAGCTCTTTGCATTAGTTGGAACTGTTTTCCAGTCTGAGAGATAGGGTTGTTTTTCTGAGTGCAGACATGTAAGTGTTTTCTGCAGTGTGACCCAACTAGTTCTCCATCTTCTCACCAACTGATGTAGAGACATTTCAAGTTTCCATGGTATTTGGTGTACTAGTTGGTTCATGTGTTGGTTCTAGAGTGTCTGCTATTTTCAGGGGGGCTAACATGTCTATGCTGCTGGTGATCTCGTTGTTGAAGACTTTGAAATCAGAATGCAGGTCACCATTGAGATTTGGTTAGTGGGCAGTGAGGGTGTTGGTCCAGTCTGTGTCTTTTTTCTTGCTCCAGCTGGGTTTGAGGTTGTAGATAGTCTTGGCGGAGGGGGGTTGGGGTGCATCGATGTAGAAGTAGACAATGAAGTCGTCAGCCAACATTAGCAGAGTGAGTCGGATGTATTTGACTTTACTGCTACTTGTGAAAATGGGGTCAAGAGTGTGTCCTGTATTGTGGGTGGGGCCCTGGACAATCTGGGCTAGGCCTCAAATCTCAATACTTTGGAGTAGGGCAGCAGAGTTGGAATGAATGAAAATATATCTTGCAGTTTTGTCGCTAGTCTCCATTATCTCCAATTAATACTTAAAAAAACATAAAAGAACATCTCTCAAAAAAGGCAAATTTTACATTAAAAAAACGTATCCACAGAGAGACATTATAGTCTTCTGAAAAAAATAAACAACCTGAAAATTGAAAAAAAGTGCTCTTCAAAATGTGAAAAAAAAAGAAAATTAAAAATAATGTTGGTGAAAGTGCAAGCAATCTTACTTTATTAAAAAAACACATAAAGAGTATATCAGCTAGTTCAATGACACATTTGTAAGAAATTACAAAGTACCAACCTACGCAAAACAAATAACTGCAGAAAGAGTACAAATAAGATATGTTTCTAATAAAATAACAAAATTACAGCACAATTTAATGAACAATTATAATAATCCACAAACGGCATACTAAAGCACTGCACAATTAAAACTAAAACTACAACCTAAGAAAAATCAACTCACAATAACAAAACACTGGGCTATTCTTACTTTACTGAACCTACCCATATCCCCCATCATTAAATACCCAAGAATGAACTTAAAAGTAATCTTACCTGATTCATAGAGCAACAGCATGGACAGGTCTCCCCCGACCCTATTACAATGTTTACACCAAGTTGACAGTCGGGAACCCCTGCATTAGGAGATTTCTGCTGGTCAGCCCAGTGGAAACAGTGCAGCAGAATTGGCCTTGGCTTCTCAGGGAGCTGAGGCCAATGTCATCACATAGGGGGTGCACCCAGCATCCTCAGAATATGCACTGTCTGCCATAGCAAACAGTGCACATTCTGAGGGTGCTGGGCAGGGGGGACCACAACAGGGTTGAAATCTGGTGTTCAGAGCAGGAGAAGTGTGGAGGTCCGACTGCCACTGCGAGTTTGCAGTCACAATGGCACCAAACTTATAAAAGGCCCTAAACTACTAAGCTATTGTGGCCCTAAGCTACGTTGCGGAAGATGTTGCACATTGAGTTTTAGTATTCACACTCCAAATTAAGCTACATTGTGGAATGCATTGGACTATGAAAGAGCTGAATTTGGTATTCCCATTCCATTCTAAGCAATACTGGGGAAAACGATGCACTTTGAAATGGTTACATTTACTATTCTCAGTCAAATCTAAGTTAAATGGGGTAAGGTGTTGGACTATAACTGGTGTATGTTTACTATTCCCAGTTCGATCCAAGCTATGCTGGAGAAAGTGTTGGACTTTAACAGAAGTGAAAAAAATACTCTGCTTGACGCAAGCAGCAGAGTGCATTAGGTCATGTTGTCCGAGCTGATTTTTAGCGCTGGGTGTTTGTCCCACACTGAAAAATCAGGACGAACTGCACCACGTGCGGCGCAAGAGGGCTCTGCTTCTTTTCTGCAGGTTGAGTAGATTTTCTTCCTCAACACAAACGGAAAATTTCTCAATGCAGGCGATTGCGACCATCCACGACTGCACAATATTTTTCATGGTTAACCCTCACCTAGGGAGACGTAACATTTTGACACATTCCCAGGTCTACCCCTAGTGGTAAATCTGTGAATGCACCTACATCCATGGGTGGATGCATGGGAGCACTCACGCTCCAGCCATAGAATGGCCTGCGCTGTTACTTTACTCTAGATTTGTCAAGCCATGCAGGGCCATGCAAGGTGGCCTTGCGTGGCTTGATAAATCTGACTTAGTAGTTGTGTCACCCTTAAGCCCCCTTGCGTGGCACAAGGGCGATGAAACTCAATGATAAATATGCCTCTAATTTTTCCAAAAAATTGCTAACATTGAAACAAAGCTCAAACCTTTCAAACTGAGAAGCTCTCATATGAGCATCAAAATATGGTCCATAAGTCTTTCAATACCTCGAGCGGACAGACAAAGCTTGGCTCTGGCATACGTGTGATGATGGTTAATACAAAAACATGCAAGACCAGGATTCAAAGATATATGGTAAATAACAGAGAATATATACAATTATATTTATATATATATATACACATATATATGTGTATATATATATATATATATATATATATATATATATATATATATATATATATATATATATATATATAGTGAAGTTATTGAGGAGACTAGCTATTTTGGCAAACTAGAACACATTTCAGACCACGACCACCTCTGCTTGCTCTAGTCATTTTGTGTATTACTGCACTTTTTCTTTAATCTGAAATGTGCAAAAGTGATCTGACTTCCATATGAATGTTGTTTAAAGCATGCTTCCTCTCTAATTTTCTCTGAAAGATGTAAATGAAAGTGGTAATTGTGATTCACAACATTTTGCAAAATTCACTTTCTAACATGATGGGCCTGATTAGGAGTTCGGCTGATGGTTTGCACCGTCCGCTGAACTTCCAAAATAGGAGGTTGCCGCCACACTGGCGACCTCCCCACCAGACCCATTAGGAGGTTCCCTCTAGGCTGGCAGATAGAAGCCTAGGTAATCGAGCCGGTGGGAATGTTGTCACCGCAGGGTGCACCAGCACCTTCGCAATGTTCACTGTCTGCACAGCAGACAGTGAACATTTCAATGGTGCTGGGCAGGGGGACCTATGCACTGCCCATGCCAAGTGCATGGGCACTGCAGGGGCACTCCTGTAACCCCCTGTACCTATTTTCCACCAGCCTTATAATAAGACGACTGCAGCGCTGCCCTGGCGGATTACGATCTCTGCCACATTCAGGCCGTCGGGATCATGGATCCCGGCGGTGCTGGCGGAAGCCTGGTGGTCTGACTGCCAGCATTGTAATGAAGCCCTATATGTGTATCTCACGTAAGACACTTTAAAACTGGACAAGTTCAAAGAGAAAACTCTAACATACTTAACCACTTACATGCTGAGGATGGAACAGTTCCGTCCTCAGTCCCGGTACTCATGTAATGAGGATGGAACTGTTCCGTCCTCATCAAATGACCACCAAATACTCCATGGCGCGCTGATGTCATTACAGTGAACTGAAAGTGAAATGATCAGATCAGCTCATTTTATGTTCAGTTCTTCGGCACTTGGGGGGCTATCTCAGTCCCCTGAGCACCAAATCACACAGGAGAGGTATCAGTGGATAGGGGAGAATCTCCCTGCTTTCTTTTAGTGAAAGGGAGTGGCCCCTTAGGAAAGGGGCGTTCCCCATAATAAGTACATTATTTTGGCTGTTTTCTTACCCTCCCCCCGGACCAGTAGACACCAGGGATTTTTAGAATATTTTCAGGGAGCGGCCCCTTGGGCAAGGGTTACTCCCCAACAAGGGGCCGTTTTTTTGGCTATTTTCTGCCCCCCTTGGGGCCAGGCTGGCCCTGTTTTCAGGCTGATCAGCCCCTGGGAGCGGGGCAGAAAACCATTAGACACCAGCGGTTACTCTCTATTTTTTAGTTGTAGGGGTGGGGGCTGCCTCGTATAGCCTTGCCTCCCAATAAAAGGGAAACAGTCTTTCTGCCCCTCTGATGGGCAGAAAACCCACTAGAAACTAGGGATTACTTTTTTGTAGGAATGGGAGCTGCTAAGCAAGGGCGTGGGCATGCAAAAAGATGTTTGATTTTTTAAGTGTTGTTTTTACAGATTAGGCCAGGAGAGTTTGGCTAACTCCCTGTATCATCCAACTTGCAATGGTGAGCAGCTGCATGTTTTGGGCTTGGGTAGGCTGACACCTGGTAAAACCTACCAGACCCTGACAGTTCTAAAATCTAGACATCTGGGGAAGTCCAGGGTGGTGTGCTTTGCATCCATCCCACCCCATTGTCTTACCCACAATGCTCTGCAAACCTCAAATATTGACTAGAAACACACATTTGTCCTCCAATTCCTGTTTTGGAAACTTCTAGAACCCGGAAATGTGCACATAAATGTAAGGAATATGTGTGATTTCAGGCAAAGTTTAAGGTTTGCAGGGTATTGTGGGTAAAAAAAACTCATGGGATCCATGCAACTCACCCCTTTGTGTCTAGTTTTCAAAAATGTAAAGTTTGCTAGATGTTCTTAGGTACTGGCTGAGGTAGGGCCCAAAAACCACAGCTACCCACTTTGCAAAACATGGGACAGTTTTGCATGAAAAAATGTGATGTTTCAATCAATCAATCAGTTTTTGTAAAGCGTGGCTACTCACCCGTGAGGGTCTCAAGGCGCTAGGGGGACTGCGGGGGGCCTTATCTGAAGCGCTACATCTTGAAGTTCTTCCTGAAGATGTTGAACGATGGCTTTGTCTGTTGTGCAGGGGGTGGTTGTTCCAGCTGTTTGCTGCGATGTAGGAGAATGATCGTCCTCCCATGGTGGTTTTACGAATGCGGAGTGTGTGCCAACGGGAGGAGGCGACTGAGTTTACCTGGCGGGTCATGGATAGGGAGGAGTCAAGGGTGATGCCTAGGTTGCGGGAGTGCTCAGTCAGTGCAGAGGGGCGCTGAGGGTTGTGGACCACCCAGAGTCTTCCCAAGCTGAGGTGGGGTTTCTGAGGATGATGAGCTCAGTCTTGTTGGAGTTGAGCTTGAGGCAGCTTTCTCTCATCCAGGTGGCGACAGCTTCCATTCCTGAGTGGAAGTTCTTTTTGGCCATGTTAGGGTCTTCGGTGAGGGAAATCATGAGAGGTGTGTCATCGGCATATGACACAATGTTCATTTACGTGGCTTCTGACGATGGCTGAAGCTGATGATGTATCCATGTTGCATTTCGGGCTGTTTCCTGTCGCAGGCACTAGGCCTACCCACACAAGAGAGGTACCATTTTCATCAAATGACTTAGGAGAATGTTGGGTGGACGGAAGTGCAGATTCCAGAACTTTCCATCACAGAAATGTAAGGAAAATGTTTTTTTTTAGTCAAAGTTTGAGGTTTTCAAGGTCTGAGTAAAACAACCTGTTGAGAGCCTTGCAAGTCACCCTAGACTGGATTCCTCTAGGTGCCTAGTTTTAAAAAATGTGCAGATTTGCAAGGTTTTCCTGCATGCTGGCTGATGTGGCACCCAAAAAATCACAGCTACCCACTTTACAAACAAGCATTTGCAATGCAATGGGTCTCTCATCTGCTCGAATTGGAGCTATCAGTGTTATAAACTCTTAACCCGACTTTTCTTGCCACATAAATTGAAAATTGAAAGTTAAGCACTTTCACATAAGGGAGGCAATTCACAGCGCCACTGCCGCCATGAGCATCAGCGTGAAGAGATACACAAAAGGAAAAGAAGTTCGCTCACAGTTAAACTTATTGGCAAAAGTGCAATTAGACATGTAACGGGCGATTGCCAAGGAGGTAACAAAACCTCCCCAAGGAGGGACAAAGGTAAACCATTTACCAATGTCATCAATGGATTTTTTAAGAGCAAGCCCACGAACGAGTGGTAGTGATGGGTGTGAGGTGGGTGTTGTTAAAAGCCCAGATACACACCAACACGTCGGAAAAGCAGTGCATGCGTGCTGCAATGCTCGACCTAAAAATAGGTCAGGTTTTTGCGTGGAAAAATTTGATGTAGCCATGTTGCGTTTTGGGCCATTTCCTGTTGCGGGCACTAAGCCTACCCACACAAGGGAGGTACCATTTTTATCAGAAGACTTAGGAGAATGGTGGGTAGGAGGCGGTTTGTGGCTCTGTGCAGATTCCAGTAATTTCCATCACAGAAGTATGTTTTTATGTCAAAGTCTGAGGTTTGCAAGAGATTCTGAGTAAAATAACCTGGTGAGAGCCCTGCCAGTCACCCTAAAGTGGATTTCCCTAGGAGTCTAGTTTTCAAAAATGTACAGGTTGCAAGGTTTCCCTGGATGCTGGCTGAAGTAGGGCCCAAAAATCTCAGCTACCCACTTTGCAAAAAAAGGGTCAGTTTTGCATAGAAAAAATTGATGTATCCATGTTGCGTTTTGGGGGGTTTCCTGTAACGGGCACTACGCCTACCCACACAAGTGAGGTATCATTTTTCTTAGGAGACTTAGGGGAACAAAAAATAGTAGAACCAGTGTGATTACCAATTGTATTACTCTGCCTTTGCACCTTCTAAATGTAAGAAAATGTGTAGGAAAGAAGTAGTTTTGAGAAATACTCTCTAATTCACATGCTACTATGGCTACCCACCAATTGAAAGACGTGCAATTAACCCCTACATCTAAACTCCATGTCTTATGCCCATTTCTGAAATACATAGGTTTCCTTGATACCACTTTTCACTATTTATATTTTACCATATGAATTGCTCTATACCTAGTACACAATGAAAAACCATTGCAAGGTGCAACTGAGTTAGAAGGTGTTAAATGTTAAAAAAGCAACTGCTGTCCTTTGTTTTGAGATCAGTAGTCCGAGATTTTTCAAAGGGTGAATCCATGAAAGTCAAAGCTGAGCCAAATTGTTGTGTTAAAATATGTCATTTGGAAGTAAGATAGCACATGGGGCAGATGGAGAGAGTGCTATGACCTGGGAGGGTTGGGAGTAGACATGCAAGTAGAGACCTCGGATGTGAGGCTTAGAAGGTGGAGATCCAGTGGACATTTATCATCGAACAGAAGAACTGAAAGAGGAGGAGGGCAATAACCGGTTGTTACCATGTTAGAAAATAAGGTGGTGTATGTGGCAGAATGTGATGTAGTAGGAAATTGACAAACGTCATATCAATATGTATGTTATCGGTTGTATGTTTCAAAAACTGGAAGAAAATACGGTGATAAAAAAATATACTATTTGGCAGACCTCCAGGCAGGATGAAGCCGAGACACTGCTGCCTGTACCTATCACAGGATGAATGGCAGTCATTGCACACCACTCAGAAACATCTTGGATCTATAAAGATTGGCTTAATGATAATAATGTGTTACCGTGTACGCTTTTATTCATGACTACATCGCACTAGCAGGGCAAGCCAAGCTAGAAAAAGGAGTCCGAGCTCCAACTGTAGACAGAGTGATATTTTTAAAGTGCTATTGGCCAATAAATCCTATTTTAGACTCTGTAGGCTTAGTGCTGGAAGTTTGAAAAACTTCTGCAAGCAGCCATGTCATGCCTGGGAAAGTCATAAAACTCATAACAGCTTTTGTGGGGCTTATGTGCAACCTGCTGGATCTTGTTAAATGTTCCGTTCCTTTTGATGGGCGGAATATAATATTACCAAGTCTTGTACCATACAAACCACAGGGCAGCTTAATGAAAAGGCTGAAGAATGCAGACTTAATAACGAGATCCCAAAGGGCGGGAAAGCCTCTGTCACCCTGACTTCCATAAAACGTGGTATGACCCTGGTTTAATATCGCAGGAAAGCTGCGCCTATGGCCTCCTGCCAGCTTGCAGTATGTTTATAGAATTATATTAACAATGGGATAATAATGCACAGCAAATGTAGCATACCAGAAGAAAAGAATATACCGTTGTGATTATCATGCTAGATTTCTCAACCCGCTAATAAAGCTCACTAAATGGATTGAATATTTATCAGTGATTTGTAGAAATAACTTTACTATAGTAATACCCACGTAGATGACATATTCTAAGCTGTCCTTGGTGAGCCAGAGATATTAGGGTGATTTGCAATTGTGTTGGGTCCCGACACAGGAATATGGCTATTAATGATGCAGAAAGTGCGGTGGAATTACGGCTGAATTTTACTACCTATCTGGTTGACAGGGGCACCCATTTTCCTTCCTTGCACCAGGACCCTTGCTACACCATTGGCCTGACAGAAACGTGACTTGCTTTACAAGCCTGCAATGGGAGGGGCTACCTGCTGAAGGCGACGGAGGCATTCCATGTTGTCCTTTTTAAAGTCCTATAAGAATAGAAGCCGCTAAAGGGAAAAATAAAGACATTTCCTTACATTGTATACCCCTGCCCTGGTGCTCACACAAGGTGTTATTTATTAACAGTAATGTTGTGTGTGGGTGCTCGCTTATAAGAACTGTGTGGATTTCCTTCACATTAAAAGGGTATGAGGGTCCATGATTCCATACAGTAGTTACTTATTCTTTTGTGTTTAATATCACTACGGCAAGCACAGTAAAGCACATTGCAGGCTTGATGGCATTGTCAGTGGTTTTAGCTGGTGTTATTCAGCAAAAAAAAGACAATAATTGTTATTAAGGATGCATCAGGGAATCATTGGGTGCTATGATATATGTGTGTGCTAGCACATGCACATGTGCACCTTGACACCATGGGCCGTCATGTGATGATCTGTATGTGCACAAGGGTCATCACACTTGTGCACTCATACATTATGACATGGTGGCTCTTTAAAAAAAAAAAAAAAAAATAAACACCATTCCAAGGTGGTCGGCAGCAATCATGGAGCAGTCAACTAAACAAGTGCATACATGCAGATACAAAAAGAACAGTTTGGGGGTCATTCTGACCTTGGCGGTAAAAGGGCCATACCGCCGGTCAGAACTCCGCCATACTACCGCCGCGGCCGCGGTAAACCGCCACGGTCATTCTGACCACCAACTGTGAATCCGCCAAAAACCCGACATCCAAGGAAGGCCGCCTCATCAGCGGGCCGCAGAAAACTGGAGATGACCAAACCTCCACCGCCACGCCAACACAAACACGCCCATGCCATTCTGACCCACCAATCCACGCGGCGGTCTTTCAACCGCGGTATTCCATTGGCGGTACACACCGCCGCGCTCAAAATACACACACAGCTCCAAAACACTGCCACATTGGGCAATTTGAAATACACACACCTGACACACATACCAACAACACTCCCACACATCCATACAACTATAAAACACACACCCACATCACCCACAAACCCCTACGACCGAAGATCAGAGACGAAGGAGAGAGAGACACATCACAGAATAGAGAGCTACATCACACAGAGGCACACTACACCATCACACACACCACATAGAAGCACAAAGCACCACACACCAACACACTCATCACCATATACACCACCCCACACCTCATCCACACCACCCCATGGCACCCCAAAGGCACCCACGCTTTTCGGACCAAGAACTCCGGGTCATGGTGGAGGAAATCATAAGAGTTGAACCGCAGCTCTTCGGCTCACAGGTGCAGCACACCACTATAGCCAGGAAGGCGGAGCTATGGCAGCGGATCGTGGACAGGGTCAACGCGGTGGGACAGCATCCCAGAAATCGAGACGACATCCGCAAACGCTGGAACGACTTAAGGGGAAAGGTGCGCTCGATGGTCTCGCGACACAACATCGCAGTGCAGAAGACTGGCGGGGGACCCCCACCCACTCCACCCGAATTCACAGCATGGGAGCAAGAGGTACTAAACATCCTGCATCCTGATGGCCTCGCTGGAGTACACGGAGGAATGGACTCTGGTAAGTACAATCTTAACTACTTCACCCCCCCCCCCAGCATGCTAACCCCCACCACCACCCTCACCCCCGACCCCCCATCACACATCCTCCCTGAGAATGTCTCTCCAGCACAACCCACCCAACACCAACCCCTGCATGCCCCCACAAACTATGGACACCCATCACCCAAGCATGACCACTGCACATACCCCCCCCCAAAACACCCCCACAACACCTCCCCCAAGGGAATGGCAGCACTGGGGGACAAGGGCACCAATCAATGGCACGCAATAGCACACACAGAAACAATAACCATACTCTCTTACCCCATGCAGGACCTGAACGCCAACACACCGGCCAGGAGGGTCCAGAAATGTCCATCCCCCCCCGGAAGAGGCCCCCAGTGATGACAGTAGCTCTGTCGACCTGGAACCTGATCACCAGCCCGGACCATCGGGGACCTCTGGACAGTCGGTTCCCCACACACAGGCCACAGCAGACCCAACCCCCTCTGGGACCAACAGCACAGCTCCCACCCAGCGGGCCCATGCCTCTGTCTCTAGGACAGGTCAATCAGCGGTGTGTCTGCCACTACAGGGCACCCAGGCTAACCCACCACCCCAACAACAACAGGGACCTGGGGGCAGTGGTAGTGGGCACACCGTCCAGAGGACAGAGGCCGGGGGAAACAGGGCAACTCGGAGGGCTGCTGTGCGACAGGGGGGGGAGGAGAGGCCCAGGGAACCCACTCTCCAAGAGGCCCTCACCACCATCATGGCAGCCTACCACCACTCCCAAGAGACGATGGCGACGGTACTGGCCAGGTTCCAGGAGATCCAGGCACAGCAGGAGGAACGCTACATGGGGTTCACCAATCAACTCACCAACATCTCTACTGCTATGGGGAGCATAGTCCAGGCCCTCAACCGGATAGAAGACACGTTGCGGGACCATGTGGCACCACACAGGGCCCCTGTCACTAGCCAGGAACAGCCTACCACCTCCGCCGGCGCTAGTGGACAGGAGGCCCCACCACAACGACAGGCCACCAGAACCCCACCTCCTGCTGAAGAACAACCACCCCGCAAGAGGAGCCTGAGATCAAAAAAATTCACAGAGTAGGATATCAAGACCCCCGCCAGCATGAGACACCCCCTGAAGTCATCCCACTGTCCCACATTGCCACCCTGTCCAACCTTGAACTGCCACTGCTCCATCCTTCCACAGGCATATGGACAATGCACCTGTGAGACTGAGAACTGGACTCTGCCATGGCCATTACTCCACCCCCACCCATCACCGTGTTTATATCATGTACCATTATCTAGCACAAAAAATAAATCACTCAATGCACTGAAATCAAACAGGAGTCAGGCTGTATTATTTACAAATGTATAACACATTACCGATCAATTATGTTCTGTTAACTTTGTGCTGAACACATACCGAGATCAATAAGCATTAGTCCATGGGCTAACCAAGCAGTAGTCACGGAGTGGGTCATACAGCACTGAAAAGGGAAGGGAAAATCAAACATCAGTTTAAAAGAACTGGGGGGTCATAGACAAAGTTGAGAAGCAGGAGGCTTGCTGGAAAAGTAAAATGGCGTGGTTGATTCTTACCTGTGTGCTACTGAAAATACTGTTGGATAACTCTGTCCCTGTTGTCTGTGTCGTCCTCTGAGTCTTCCTCCTCTTCACTCTCCGCAGGCTCCACAGCTGCTTCAACACCACCATCTGGACCATCCTCCTGCAGGAAAGGCACCTGACGTCGCAATGCCAGATTGTAAAGCATACAGCAGGCCACGATGATCTGGCACACCTTCTTTGGTGAGTACATCAGGGATCCCCCTGTCATATGCAGGCACCTAAATCTGGCCTTCAGGAGCCCAAAGGTCCTTTCTATGATCCTCCTAGTTCGCCCATGGGCCTCATTGTACCGTTCCTCAGCCCTGGTCCGGGGATTCCTCACTGGGGTCAATAGCCAAGGCAGGTTGGGGTAACCAGAGTCACCTATTAACCACACACGTTGTCTCTGTAGCTGTTCCATCACATAAGGGATGCTGCTATTACGCATCACATACGCGTCATGCACTGACCCAGGGAACATGGCATTCACATGGGAGATGTACTGGTCAGCCAAACAGACCACCTGGACGTTCATAGAATGGTAACTTTTCCTGTTTCTGTACACCTGCTCATCGTCTTTTGGGGGGACTAAGGCTACATGGGTCCCATCAATGGCACCAATGATGTTGGAAATATGTCCAAGGGCATAAAAATCACCCTTCACAGTGGCCAAATCAACCTCCTCAGGGAATATAATGTAACTCCGCATGTGTTTCGTCAGGGCAGACAACACTCTAGACAAAACTTTGGAAAACATAGGCTGAGACATTCCAAATGACATGGCCACTGTTGTCTGGAATGAGCCACTTGCAAGAAAATGGAGGACTGACAGAACCTGCACCAGAGGGGGAATTCCTGTGGGTTGGCGGATGGGGGACATCAGGGCTGGCTCCAGCTGGGCACACAGCTCATGGATAGTGGCACGGTCAAGTCGGTATCGTAGTATGATGTGGAGTTCTTCCATTGTCGAGAGGTCCACCAGCGGTCGGTACACGCGAGGATTCATCCTTCTCCTCGCAAGTCCCAGCGGACGGTGCCTAGGAATGACAACATGGAGCACAGAGTCAAGCCAATCACTGGTACGTTCACCACAGCTTGCATAGCACACGGTTATCTATGTTTTGAAAGGCGTGTATGTGTGGCAATGCAAGGCCTAGGCCTGTGTGTCGCAGTAGAAATTATGCCATGTGGGCCCTTGAAATGGCGGCTGCCTGACCTGTGAAGTGGGACAATGGGATGTGAGGTCAATGCGCTGGCGGAGCACACCGTGGCGGTAGGCGGTCGGAGACCGCTACACGGAGCCGCATTGGTTAACATTGAATGCTATGGGTTTCAGGAGCCAATGACGATGTGCGCCGGCGGTAGCGGTACGCACCGCCGCGGTACGCACCGCCGCGGGCGTGACCGCCATTTTCTATCTGCCTAATCACTCGAGACCTGATCATCCACAGGAGAGGACCTATACTGCAAGTGCTCCTGTGACCTCGGTCTGAAGTGACAATGGCTGCTGCAACTGGGGAAAGGGCCCCTGCCTTCACGTCTGAAGAGTTGGAGAAGCTCGTGGATGGGGTCCTCCCCCAGTATGCGTTACTCTACGGTCCTCCAGACCAACAGGTAAGTACACCGGGTGCACATGGAATGGGCGATGCCTGTGTGGAGTGGGGTGGATGTAAGTTGGTGGGGTGGGGGGCGAATGAGGAGTGCAACGCACGACAGATGAGAGCATGTGCCATATGGCAAGGTTGGGGAGGGGGGGCAATCACATCTAACATGCAG
Organism: Pleurodeles waltl; assembly: GCF_031143425.1. Classification (NCBI taxonomy): domain Eukaryota; kingdom Metazoa; phylum Chordata; class Amphibia; order Caudata; family Salamandridae; genus Pleurodeles; species Pleurodeles waltl. The sequence continues at coordinate 125,161,232 of NC_090436.1, read as the reverse complement.
TAAGTTGATGAATGTTTCCTTCCCACCCTGTACATGTCACATAGGTCAGCGCCCATCAGAAAGTCGAGATTTGGCGTGCCATCGCCAAGGAAGTCCGGGCCCTGGGGGTCCACGTCAGACGGGGCACCCACTGCCGCAAGAGGTGGGAGGACATCCGCCGCGGAACCAGGAAGACTGCCGAGACACTGCTGGGGATGGCCTTCCAACCTAGGAGGGGTGCCAGTCGTACCCTGACCCCCCTGATGTCCCGGATCCTGGCGGTGGCCTACCCTGATTTGGATGGGCGCTTGAGAGCATCACAGCAGACACAAGGGGGTGAGTATCAGCACATTCTGCTATCTTTCTGCGCAGTGGAGGCGTCTGGGTGGGGGAGGAGGGTTGTGGGTGACATTAGGCCAGGGCGCTTTCTGTAGTGTAGTCCTCTCCCTTAGGCATGGCCCTGTGCTCCCGGCCCCCACCTCTGTAGGGTGACAAGTACAGCTATTGATGGTCCAGCCTCACACATCTGCGCGTTTGTCCTCTCTTGACCTGTTGTCTTAGTCAGAAGTACTGAGTAGTGTACCCCGAATGCGCGGCTTAGTGCATGAGGCTCCTGTGTCTGTCCTCTCCGCCAACGGTGTTGACATTGCATGCACTCAACCTGGTCTTCTTTTTTCTCCCCCCCCTTCTTCTTCATCTTCTTGTGCATGTGTGCATTAGCATCATCAGGCGGAGGAGATTTGGCATCGGAGCACGAGGGAGCTGCAAGTCACAAGGCCCCGGTGGGCCCAGGAACAGACACCGAGGGCACCAGTGATCTGGAGGGCGAGGGGAGCACCACAACGGGGACCGGTGGTGAGAGCAGCGACACAGACACGTCCTCGGATGGGTGCTCCCTAGCGGTGGCGGAAACATCCGGGACCCCCGCCTCTACAGGTACAGCCGCCACCCAGCGCACCAGCCCCGCCCTCCCTGCAGCCCCTCAGCCTACTCTCCGTGCCCGCTCGCCCAGGAAGGCGGGCGTCTCCTTCGCCCCAGGCACCTCAGCCCCTGCCCCTGTCACCCCTGCTGCCCTCAGTGCGGAGCTCATTGACCTTGTGAGGACGCTCATTGTTGGGCAGACTACCCTTTTGAATGCCATCCAGGGGGTAGAAAGGGAGGTGCATCGGAGCAATGCCTACCTGGAGGGCATTCATTCGGGTCAGGCTGCCCAGCAAGATTGTTCACTGCTCTGGCCTCAGCACTGACGGCAGCCATTGTCCCTGTTTCCAGCCTCCCTCTTCTGACTGCCTCCAGCCTGTCTCTGTCTCCTGTTCCTCAGCCTATCCCATCCACACCATCTGACCAGCCTGCACACACCTCAACACCCAAGGGCAGCTCATCCAGACACAAGCACCACAGATCCCACAAACACTCACCCAAGCAACACCCAGATGCAGACATTCCAACAGTCACTGCCACCCCTGTGTCCCCCTCCTCCTCGTCTCCCTCCTCCCTCCCTGTGACGTCTACACTCACACCTGCATGCACACCAACATCAGCCAGTGCTTCCATCACCACCACACCCTCCTGTACAGTCCGCACGCATGCAGTCACCACCCCCACTGCCATTTACACGTCCCCTGTGTCCTCTCCCACTGTGTCTGTCACCCCCTCTTCCAAGACACACAAACGCAGGCAGCCACCCACCCAACAGCCATCCACCTCACGACAGCCTACAGCACCAGCACCTTCACTCAATGACAGCACACCTGACTCTCTTACAACCACATCCTCTTCCTCCACTCCCATCACCACTTCTCCTACCCTTTACCTTGGCCCTAAAAAAGTTTTCCTGGCTAATCTTAACCTCTTTCCCTCCGATGACCTACCCCCTCCATCTGCAAAGAGTCCCAAGAGCACCACAGCCACCACCAGCCCAGCTTCGGGTGTCACTGTTGTGCATGGGTTCTGGAGTCCACCCTTTGCCAGCAGTGACACCTCAATCAGCAGCAAGGACACATCCAGCCCCCCCCCCCCGGCAAGAGGACCAGGAAACACAAGGGCCGCCGTGCGAGGACTGACACGGCTGCCCCCAAGGAGCAAACTTCGCCCACTTCACCAGCCACATCATCTAGGGGAGGCAAGGGCCCGAGAGCCCCATCTAAGGAGCGTTAGGGCAGCAGGGCGGAGAAGTCAGGCAGCAGGAGCGCGGAGCAGGTGGGCCCCACATGCCACATCCCAGCTGGAAAGGAGGACACCAAAGGGCCCAGGACTCCGTCCCCGAAGGGTCCAGAAGCATCACGGTCGGAGGGCGACTGAGCAGGGAGTCCAGGCCAGGTCTGGCTCCCTTGACCTACTGGATGTGCACCGCTGAACAGGGCCCGCCGTGGAGAAGAGCACCGCTGAACAGGGCCCGCCGTGAAGATAGGCACCGCTGAACAGGGCCCGCCGTGGAGAAGAGCACCGCTGAACAGGGCCCCGCCGTGCAGAAGAGCACCGCTGAACAGGGCCCGCCGTGCAGAAGAGCACCGCTAAACAGGGCCCGCCGTGAAGATAGGCACCGCTGAACAGGGCCCGCCGTGGAGAAGAGCACCGCTGAACAGGGCCCGCCGTGCAGAAGAGCACCGCTGAACAGGGCCCGCCGTGAAGATAGGCACCGCTGAACAGGGCCCGCCGTGGAGAAGAGCACAGCTGAACAGGGCCCGCCGTGCAGAAGAGCACCGCTGAACAGGGCCCGCCGTGGAGAAGAGCACCGCTGAACAGGGCCCGCCGTGGAGAAGAGCACCGCTGAACAGGGCCCCGCCGTGCAGAAGAGCACCGCTGAACAGGGCCCGCCGTGAAGATAGGCACCGCTGAACAGGGCCCGCCGTGGAGAAGAGCAACGCTGAACAGGGCCCCGCCGTGCAGAAGAGCACCGCTGAACAGGGCCCGCCGTGAAGATAGGCACCGCTGAACAGGGCCTGCCGTGGAGAAGAGCACCGCTAAACAGGGCCCCGCCGTGCAGAAGAGCACCGCTGAACAGGGCCCGCCGTGGAGAAGAGCACCGCTGAACAGGGCCCGCCGTGAAGATAGGCACCGCTGAACAGGGGCCCGCCGTCAAGAAGAGCACCGCTGAACAGGGCCCCGCCGTGCAGAAGAGCACCGCTGAACAGGGCCCGCCGTGAAGATAGGCACCGCTGAACAGGGCCCGCCGTGAAGATAGGCACCGCTGAACAGGGCCCGCCGTGGAGAAGAGCACCGCTGAACAGGGCCCCGCTGTGCAGAAGAGCACCGCTGAACAGGGCCCGCCGTGCAGAAGAGCACCGCTGAACAGGGCCCGCCGTGAAGATAGGCACCGCTGAACAGGGCCCGCCGTGGAGAAGAGCACCGCTGAACAGGGCCCGCCGTGCAGAAGAGCACCGCTGAACAGGGCCCGCCGAGAAGATAGGCACCGCTGAACAGGGCCCGCCGTGGAGAAGAGCACCGCTGAACAGGGCCCGCCGTGCAGAAGAGCACCGCTGAACAGGGCCCGCCGTGGAGAAGAGCACCGCTGAACAGGGACCGCCGTGGAGAAGAGCACCGCTGAACAGGGCCCGCCGTGAAGATAGGCACCGCTGAACAGGGCCCGCCGTGAAGATAGGCACCGCTGAACAGGGCCCGCCGTGGAGAAGAGCACCGCTGAACAGAGCCCCGCCGTGCAGAAGAGCACTGCTGAACAGGGCCCGCCGTGAAGATAGGCACCGCTGAACAGGGCCCGCCGTGGAGAAGAGCACCGCTGAACAGGGCCCCGCCGTGCAGAAGAGCACCGCTCCGCTGGGCCCCGCCGTCTCAAGCACCGCTCCGCTGGGCCCTTCCTGTCAAGCACTGCTCCGCTGGGCCCCGCCGTCTCAAGCACCGCTCCGCTGGGCCCTTCCTCTCAAGCACCGCTCCGCTGGGCCCCGCCGTCTCAAGCACCGCTCCACTGGGCCCTTCCTCTCAAGCACCGCTCCGCTGGGCCCCTCCGTCTCAAGCACCGCTCCACTGGGCCCTTCCTCTCGAGCACCGCTCCGCTGGGCCCCTCCGTCTCAAGCACCGCTCCGCTGGGCCCTTCCTCTCGAGCACCGCTCCGCTGGGCCCCGCCGTCTCAAGCACCGCTCCGCTGGGCCCTTCCTCTCAAGCACCGCTCCGCTGGGCCCCGCCGTCTCAAGCACCGCTCCGCTGGGCCCTTCCTCTCAAGCACCGCTCCGCTGGGCCCCGCCGTCTCAAGCACCGCTCCGCTGGGCCCCACCGTCTCAAGCACCGCTCCGCTGGGCCCTTCCTGTCAAGCACCGCTCCGCTGGGCCCCGCCGTCTCAAGCACCGCTCCGCTGGGCCCTTCCTCTCAAGCACCGCTCCGGTGGGCCCCGCCGTCTCAAGCACCGCTCCGCTGGGCCCTTCCTCTCAAGCACCGCTCCGCTGGGCCCCGCCGTCTCAAGCACCGCTCCGCTGGGCCCCGCCGTCTCAAGCACCGCTCCGCTGGGCCCCGCCGTCTCAAGCACCGCTCCGCTGGGCCCCGCCGTCTCAAGCACCGCTCCGCTGGGCCCTTCCTGTCAAGCACCGCTCCGCTGGGCCCCGCCGTCTCAAGCACCGCTCCGCTGGGCCCTTCCTCTCAAGCACCGCTCCGCTGGGCCCTTCCTCTCAAGCACCGCTCCGCTGGGCCCCGCCGTCTCAAGCACCGCTCCGCTGGGCCCCGCCGTCTCAAGCACCGCTCCGCTGGGCCCCGCCGTCTCAAGCACCGCTCCGCTGGGCCCTTCCTGTCAAGCACCGCTCCGCTGGGCCCCGCCGTCTCAAGCACCGCTCCGCTGGGCCCTTCCTCTCAAGCACCGCTCCGCTGGGCCCTTCCTCTCAAGCACCGCTCCGCTGGGCCCCGCCGTCTCAAGCACCGCTCCGCTGGGCCCCGCCGTCTCAAGCACCGCTCCGCTGGGCCCCGCCGTCTCAAGCACCGCTCCGCTGGGCCCTTCCTCTCAAGCACCGCTCCGCTGGGCCCCGCCGTCTCAAGCACCGCTCCGCTGGGCCCTTCCTCTCAAGCACCGTTCCGCTGGGCCCAGCCGTCTCAAGCACCGCTCCGCTGGGCCCTTCCTGTCAAGCACTGTTTATGGTTCACTGTGCCCACCATGCCTCCTCCTTGAGCAGTGGACACTGTCATCCACCAGATGGACTGTGGCTTTGCACTCCCCAGGATGGTGAAGTGGGCAACCCACCCACTGTGGAGCCTTGAGAGACTGTGGCTTTGCACTCCCCAGGATGGTGAAGTGGGCAACCCACCCACTGTAGAGACTTGAGAGACTGTGGCTTTGCACTCCCCAGGATGGTGAAGTGGGCAACCCACCCACTGTAGAGACTTGAGAGACTGTGGCTTTGCACTCCCCAGGATGGTGAAGTGGGCAACCCACCCACTGTAGAGACTTGAGAGACTGTGGCTTTGCACTCCCCAGGATGGTGAAGTGGGCAACCCACCCACTGTAGAGACTTGAGAGACTGTGGCTTTGCACTCCCCAGGATGGTGAAGTGGGCAACCCACCCACTGTGGAGACTTGAGAGACTGTGGCTTTGCACTCCCCAGGATACATCAATGGGCATGGTGGCCCCTTCGTGGATCTGGCGTCGTGGACTCATGTGGCTGTGGTGCCTCCCCCTTCCCTTCCCCCTGAGGTGCCTGTAATTTTTTCATCAGATGCCCCTGCAGTGTTCTCTCCAAAGGACTCAGGTCTCCTGTGTGGGCTTTGCCCTTGTGTCGCTACACTGTAGCCCACGGACTGTTCCATTTAACTTTCATGTACAGGACTAATTGCCTCGGTTCTCCATGCCAGTGTATATAGTATCATTTTGTTATGGATATTTTGCGTAGTTGACCACTCCATATCAGAGTCTATTTTTTATATAAATTTTTCGTCCCAATTTATTTCTGTCTTTTCATTCTTAAGGGGGGTTTGGGTGGTGTCACTGTGCATTGTTGCTCTGCATTAGTGTGTACATAGTTTGGGGGGGGGGTCGCATATGTGTGTGCCGTAAGCTTCCCTCCTCCCCCCTCCCGTGTGTCGTAGGTGCAGTACTCACCGTTGTCGTCTGCGCCGGAGTTCGTACTCGTGGTAGATGAGAAGGTAGACGAGAGCAGGTAGGATGTTTAATTCGGGTTCCATGCTGTCCTCCTTCCTCGTGGAGTGTGTTTTGGTGCGCGTTTTCCCGTTCGTAGTCTGTTTCCGCCGTGTTTTTATCGGCGGGGCTCCCGCCCCGGAAAAGGTGGCGGATTGGTGAGTTGTGATAGTGTGGGCGGTACATTGTCTGCCGCCTGCCTGTTGGCGGTGACCGCCACGCTGTTTGTCTGCACCGCCGCGGCGGTCGGAGTGTTAATGTGGCGGGCTGTGTTGGCGGTTCCCGCCAGGGTCAGAATTCAATTTTTTTGACCGCCGGCCTGTTGGCGTGTTGGCCACCGCTTTATCACCGACCGCCAGGGTTAGAATCACCCCCTTTGTGCAAGAAGGGGGTGTATTTGGAGGGGAGACGCGGTGCACCAAGGATTTTTTTTTTAGCAATATATAAAAACCGACTTAACTATCTACAACGGTGCACTTCAATGGGGAATACACCGTAACCCCAAACGCTGACTGTAAAAACAGTCAAACTACCTATGTACATAATGTGGCACCCGTTGACCTAGAGTAAACTACCTAGAGTAAAGATTCTTAATTTTTTACACTGATAAGCCCCTTCAAATATATCAGAGCAACCACTCACTTGAATCAGTAATTACTTAATAAACACGACATAAACATAACATAAATCTAAACTCCCTATTATTTCAAATATCTAATTTCAGACTTTAGTAATTTCACAAGTCCAATTTCATCAGTCCATAGGTTTCCAAAGTTCATTTGATTAAAAAACAAATGTTCCTGTGATCCTAATTATCACCTCTAGTTCGAGTAGAAGTCCGTAGTAAAACAAAATATCCAAATTTCTTGCAACGACCTCTCAGTCAACACATGTTTCATCACTTGACTTCCTCAGGGCTGGAATATAGTCGTTCCTCTTAATAAGTTTTGCTGGAACCCAAGAGTCATCATAAGAACATAGCATTTACTGAATTTAATACCAATGAGTTTATTAGCGAGTTCATAAGGCACTAGTGCCAATGTGAAAACCAATAACCAAAAAGAGATTTTTGTGAATAGATTAGTATCAAGATCCAAATCCATCCACAATTATTCAGGTGTTAATTCATACAAACACCCAAATAGTGACTTGCCTTATCATGCACTTACAGTCACGTTGTATAGAAAGTAGTAAGAAAAAAATGGACACAGACACTATATAGTTACATTTGCTTAAGGGACCATAGAAAGGAAAATTAAAATTAGAATTAAACCATAGTCTGTTTGTTGTCACGTTATGAGTAATCCATGAAAGTTCAAAATCACCAAGAAAGTTAAAAGCAATCAAAAACTACCTTAAAACATTCCAAAAATATAATCTATGTAATGTTCCAGATAGTTAACTCCTCCATTGTCAGAATTAGTCTGCGAATTGTCCTTCTACTCGGCCAATACGTAATGCCCAAAGGAAAATCCTGTGAGGAAGTAAAACTTCTTTTATTTTCCCCTCGTTGTCAAACACATAATAATGCATCTAATCAATAGAAAGTATTTGTAATTTCCGCCTGCCCATTCAGTTCCTAAAAGTCCTCCCTAGACCACATCCATAAATAGTCTTCTGTTATCTTGATCAAACCCTCGTAATTCCAATGACTACGCAATTAGATGTACCTTCTCGTTCTCCTCCGACAAAATATCAAGGGAAACGTGGCCCATCAACAGACCGCCCCCATAATCGACTAGCCACGTGTCTTTTTACAACAGCAAAGAACGCCGATAAAATGTGAGTGATAACTTGTATACTGTGACCACTTCCATAAGTAACCTACTGTTATCTTTATTAAGCCCCCATAATTCCAATGCCTAATCAATTAGACATACCTTCTCAAACTCCTCCGACAAAGTGTAGAGGGAAAACGTGGCCCGCTGGCAAACCGCCCCCGCAAGTGACTCGCCACGTGTCTTTTTCCGACAAAAGAAACCGCCGGTTACACGTGAATAACAGCCCGTATGCTGTTGCCAATTTAGCACGTAGACACCGTGTACGGCATGTCCGTGGATCACTAAAGAAATCAGCCTTCACCAAAATAAAGAGAGGACACTCGCCTTGTGTTATCATAAACACAAACATAGGACTAAAGCTGTATATGCATACTGCTCCAACCAGAGCACAGTGGACAGTTAATCGATCCAATGAATATATGAACAGGAATAGACCTTCCTAGTTCATATTACACAAAAATTTCTTATTTTAAATAGAACCCTTTAAAAACAATATCCAATCTAGATCGTTGTATATATTGGTATAACTATTCAAACCAAAAATTACTACAAAGTTAATTACTTTTGATCAACACCGCCCATTTATTAATACTGAGACAACAAACAGTGGTTTATGAAATTAATATAAAGAAAGTAGAATATTATGGAACCAATCGAGAGACAGTACTAAATGCATTAAAGCGTGTACAAGGAAAGGTAGAGAGAAAAATATTATGAACTCATCCCTAGTATCACCACACATATAATCCAGCACAATGTATTAAGGTTATACATTGTTAAAATTTCATTTCATACTTGTTTGACAAGATGATTAACAATTAGTGGTTAGTTTTTAAACACATCTTACAATGACATCATCACATGTATCGTATCCTAAATACTTTACTTCAAGCTATAATATCAAATTTGACAATGTTACTCCTGAAAATTATGACCCAAACTTGTGTAGGGTAATGTATTTAGTCTCCTGGAAAATATTCCAATTCCCTATCTGAGTTCAAACCATCTTCTACTGCCCTTAACCGCATAATCCACATTGCTTCTCTTGTACGTAGGTAGTTTTTGATTGATTTTAACTTTCTGGGTGATTTTGAACTTTAATGGGTTACTTATAACGTGACAACAAACAGACTACGGTTTAATTCTAATTTTAATTTTCCTTTCTATGGTCCCTTAAGCAAATGTAACTATATAGTGTCTGTACACCATTTTTTTCTTACTACTTTCTATACACCGTGACTGTAAGTGCATGATAAAGCAAGTCACTATTTGGGTGTTTGTATGAATTAACACCTGAATAATTGTGGATGGATTTGGATCTTGATACTAATCTATTCACAAAAATCTCTTTTTGGTTATTGGTTTTCACGTTGGCACTAGTGCCTTATGGACTTGCTAATAAACTCATTGGTATTAAATTCAGTAAATGCTATGTTCTTATGATGACGCTTGGGTTCCAGAAAAACTTATTAAGAGGAGCGACTATATTCCAGCCCTGAGGAAGTCAAGTGATGAAACACATGTTGGCTGAGAGGTCATTGTAAGAAATTTGGATATTTTGTTTTACTATGGACTTCTACTCGAACTAGAGGTGATAATAAGGATCACAGGAACATTTGTTTTTGAATCAAATGAACTTTGGAAACCTATGGACTGATGAAATTGGACTTGCGAAATTACTAAAGTCTGAACATTAAATTAGATATTTGAAATAATAGGGAGTTTAGATTTATGTTATGTTTATGTCGTGTTTATTAAGTAATTACTGATTCAAGTGAGTGGTTGCTCATATATATGTGAAGGGGCTTATCAGTGTAAAAAATTAAGAATCTTTACTCTAGGTAGTTTACTCTAGGTCAACGGGTGCCACATTATGTACATACAAAAAGAACAGAGAGGCAGCAAATTGTAGCTGTCATAGCTCCTAAAAATATATATTAAAAAAACGCAACAGGAGGTGCAGGGGAGCAATGGAGGAGTGGGTGGATGTGGAAAGGGGAAATCGATTCTGCCAAGCAGCAAGGTCGGTGGAGGAGCAACGGAACAGCAGGGGAAGTGTTTTAAAAATATAAATAAAATGGCAGATGACAAAGGGCGGGGGTGCAATGCAATAGCTACGGGAGGAGGGTGGGATCAACAGTGGACAGGGGATGATTTACAGAGGAAGTAGCACATGAGGGAGAACACAAGAAAACACATGCACTCTCTCTAAGTGCTGAAAGAAAAAAATGTAAATCAAAAATTAGAAAAAAACAAGTCATCCAATCAGAACATAGTGAGCAAGAATTACTCCAGAGGTGAGGAAAAGAAAAAATAGGGAGGAAAGCTACTGAATAGGAATCAGAGAAATGAGATAAATAAGAAAGCCATCCAGTAAAGGACACTGGCTTGCCAAAACTCCACCACAAATATATCTTAATATATTGAAGACAAAAGATCTTCGACAAAAGGCAGCTCAAGCTGTCTGTAGGCGAAAGCAAAAATGTAGAGGAAATACTTGCTTATATGTTTATGGCACATGTACTATCATAGTACTATATGCTGCAACCATTCCAATATTTTTCTTCTACATTAAGATCTTTCTTTAAATCTCTGCCCTTTGGTTTTGTTAATAATTAGTAGACACGATATGCAGTACTGTGATATTGATACTGTTGTTATTATAACAGAATGTCAAGGGACTTTAGTGCCCCCTGTGCTAAATATTTCCATCCACCTTTCTTTGGGTTATGCTAATCCAAAAAGAAAGGTGTAATGAGATTTGGACCAGTACCACGTCCCTGTTAGCAATCAAGGTTTCTGCAGCTCAGAACATCGGTTGATCGCATTTTAAGCCTCTTCTTAATAGAAGATGTTGAGCTTGACTATTGCTATCATTGGATCTCAGAAGGGGCAAGCAGACGTGGATTGCTCATTTCAGTGTGACATGTAGTCTACAAGACCCATGAGGCACAGCCAAGGTTCATCTACATGGGCGGGTTGCATAAGCAAGGAAAGACGTGGAAAGAGTGTCCGCCAGCTAGTGATCTTGACATCTAATGCTCATATATTTTGAACACAATCCCGTTCTGATCCATATTCTGTGGGCAAATATTGTGAATTGCTGTGGCTTACTTTTAAAGTGCACTTGCATCTCAGGAGTAAGTCGGGGGGTACGTCTGGCTTACTCCTGAAATTTACGAGCACACCAGGAGTGCCAAAGAGTAAGTCACACCTCCTCATACAACATTTTTTCTAATTGAACCCTTAATGTTTACAGTACAATTACAATTTGCAGTCTTGTAGAGCCTTTACCACACTCTTTTGTTTTCATTTACTGAAGGTTTGTTTAGATGCATGTGCAGTACAATGAGATGTAGGCGATAGAATCAAGTTTCTCATCATTTTAAAGGTCTGCATGTGCAATTCAATATTGTGTTGCGTCACATTAACAGTCAAGCAAACTTTAGTATTTGAGAGCCTATATTGTTCTGAGAGGATTTAATTGCAGCAGTCGATGTTGCTGACCAGTAGATCTTCTACGTGCAGAGAGTACTCACATTCCCTGAATCAGTGCTAACATCATCGAGGGATAACAGAGCATGGATGCAATTACCATGCACAAACCGAATAACACTTCTTGACTGGACAATATCTCAGCAGTTGCAAATTATGTAGATTCAATCATTTGGGCATCAATATAGACAAATGTAAAATGCAAACTGAAGTGATGAGTGGAATGCTTGAAATAATCTCAACCATTGGTTATTACCCAGGCACATATTCCAAACTGCTGTTTTTCCTGCCTACTATTCTATGATACGACAGCATGGATGTACTTACTACACAAAAATGAATAAAGCGCTGGACTGGACTGGACAATGTCTCAGCAATGCATATCATGTAAGTTCCATACTTTGGATACTAATTTGATAACATGTAAATTGCTGAAGCTAACTGATGAGTAGGATGCTTTGAATTAATATGAGCCACTAGTTATTGATCAGGCATTCATTCTAATCCATCACTTTTCTGCCAACCATGCCGCAACACACAGACAGACAGATGTCAACCATCTGGGAATCAGTCTGCCTCCACCTTCATTAGGAGGATTTCAACTGCCAGGCAGGTGCCCTCCAGATGGGGAACAGAAGTAACCCCAGACTTGCTACAGGCTGGTAGGTCGTGTCAGTGAGATGCAGCAAGAGACCACTGGCACAATGAGCATAGTACCCACATCTGGCAATAACATAACATAACATGCACATTTGTAAAGCACACGTTCACCCGCAGGCATCTTGGCGCTGAATAACCGATGTTTATTGTTACCCAACTCAATGGTACTCATTTTATCGACCTCAGAATTTTGGATGAAAGGCTCAGTGAACCTGCCAGGATTTGAACCTGTGACCATGAGGTCAAACACAGGCCCCTACAGCGGACGCATTAGTCCACTAAGCCACCAGACCCGGCTTAATACACTTCACACGTATGGTTTCTCACATAGAAAAGCAACAAACACTGTGAAAGACAGAAGGTCTCACACATGACCCCAGTTGTCTTTAGCAAAGCTTGTTCCCTTCCGGATGGCCTTCTACAGGCACCTACATGTATGACAGACATCTTTAAATGGTTAGAATCTCTTTTAATCAGACCACAAAGCACCATTGATGGAGAAACACAAGACTGTCACTGAATTAGGAACCTGGAACTGAGATAAAAAAGAACACCATTGAAACATCCACAATATGCAGACAGAAATCTAATTCTAAATCTAAGCTGGATGCAATACTTCTCTTTGTCAAAAGACACCTGATGTTTTCTGTAGGCCAGACCTAAAAGTGACAGCTCAGCCTCCTGAAAATATGGGGAAAGCACCTGAGAATTCAGCATCACACTTGTACAATGACCAAAGGCTCAGAGGAGAGATAACCCCTATCATGGCTTGCCACAGGTGCCACTCTCCACTTCCATCGACCTCTGGTTCTGGACAGTATTGGCTACCAACTCCACTCCTTGTTCAAGACATTGGCACTCAGGATGTTGTCTGCTGTGGCGTAACAAGAGTAATTCCACCCTGTATTGTGGAAGCAACAAGTCTGCCCAGCTGTGATCCCTCTCCATCACCAGCACAGCCTGTCCCAATGTGCTCTCCTAAGCCCCTTCGCTGCCAGGCCTTTTCCCCTCTTGTGCGAGCCTTTTTTTGGCTATTTGGGGCAGTTTGTGCTTAGGCCCTCATAACTTGTTTTCCACATAAGCTACCTATGCCAAATTTGCGTCCTTTTTTCCAACATCCCAGGGATTCTAGAGGTACCCAGACTTTGTGGGTTCCCCTGAAGGAGACCAATAAATTAGTCAAAATACAGCAGAATTTGTGTTTTTTTTCAAAGAAATGGGAAAAAAGGGCTGCAGAAGAAGGCTTGTGTTTTTTCCCCTGAAAATGGCATAAACAAAGGGTTTGTGCTAGTAAACCCACCATCTTCCCAGCTTTCAGGAGCAGGCAGACTTGAATTAGAAAACCCAATTTTTCAACACAATTTTGAAATTTTACTGGTACATACCCCATTGTTACTATTTTTTGTGCTTTCAGCCTCCTTCCACTTAGTGACAGAGATGGGTGAGAAACCAATGCTGGATTCCAGAAAGCTAAACATTTCTGAAAAGTAGACACAATTCTGTACTCAGCAAGTGGTCATTTGTGTAGATCCCACAAGTGTTTCCTACATAAACTAACAGCTGAAATAAAAGAATATTGAAATTGAGGTGAAAAACAGCCATTTTTCTCCATGTTTTACTCTTTGTAACTTTTTCCTGCAATGTCAGATTTTTTAAAGCAATATACCTTTACGTCCACTGGACTCTTCTGGTTGTGGAGATATACAGGGCTTGTAGGTTCATCAAGAACCCTAGGGACCCAGAGCCAATAAATGAGCTGCACCTTTCAATGGGCTTTCATTCAATACCCGGGTATACAGCAATTAATTTGCTGAAATATAAAAAGTGAAAAATAGATTTCAAGAAAACCTTTGTATTTCCAAAATGGCCACAAGATAAGGTGTTGAGAACCAGTGGTTATTTGCACATCTCTGAATTCCGGGGTGCCCATACTAGCATGTGAATTAGAGGGCATTTCTCAAATAGACATCTTTTTTACACACTGTCTTAAATTTGGAAGGAAAACATGTAGAGCAAGACAAGGGGGAATAACACTTGTTTTACTATTCTGTGTTCCCCCAAGTCTCCCAATTAAATAGCGCGATGGGGAAGTGGCCTCTGATGAGATCAGCACGCCAATGCGCGCTGACGTCATCAGACGTCACTGGGGGGGGGGTTAGGGTGGAAGGGGCTTCCCCTTCCATCCCTGCCTTGGGGGGGTGGGAGGCAAGCCCACAGAGGGAGCGCTCCCTCCGAGCTCCATGCCAAAGACGTAATGGTTACGTCCTTGGCACAGAAGCACTGTGCCTGTGGACGTAACCATTACGTCCCCGGAACAGAAGGATTCAAAGATCCATTGTAGGATTTGAGGATCCAAGATTTGAGGATCTACTTCAGGATTTGAGGATCCAGTGACCTGAGGATCTACTGCAGTATTCAAGGATGCCACAGTTTATAAAAGCCACTCCCAGGTGCTTGGTGTTCTTCCTTGTTGTTGAGACAAAAACTCTGCTTTGGCTCTGCTCCTCACCTGTGTTCCTGGCTTTTCATCTCACAAAGGCATCAAGCTGGATTCTGATTTCACCTTCTCAAATGTTTTCTACTTGTGACACATATTAGGATTCTGTTTGCAATATTACTTCAAAAATTCCTCTACATCCTTGGTACTCTTCAAATAATTCCCTTGCATCCTTGGAAGACTTCAGCTTCTTCCAGCATTGTCTTCAGAGGTCTCAGGTTAGTGGTTAACTAAGGAGAGTAAGATTTACTTGTTTGGATTATGAAACTACTTTTGCATTCTTGATCTGCCCCTTGTGCCTACATACTGCAGACCTCCCTCTCCTTATAAGTTGTGCTGTAACAATTGTCTCTTACATCTTCATAGAGGTATTTACTAATTGACAAATCTACTCTGTATTTCTTTAAGTTGTGGAGTTTTACCAACTATATACTGGCCATTGGAAAAGGACCCGCCTCATGAAGATTTCATAGACTCAAGCAAGACGAAGATACTGTGCTATTGATATTTGGGTACTTTATCATTTTCAGTAGAATGTTTCTACTTATGTGACATCTATGTATAAGGCAAAAAAAAATTGCAATTGAAAATTGTTAGAAATTGTGTTTTTGGTTGGCAGTCAGGTTGCCCTCTGTCCAAGCAAGAACCCTCACTCTAGTCAGGGTAAGTCACACACAATCCAAAATCAGCCTGTGCTCACCCTCCGGTAGCTTGGCACGAGCAGTCAGGCTTAACTTAGAAGGCAATGTGTAAAGCATTTGTGCAATAAATCATACAACACCATAGCATAACACCACAAAAATACACCACACAGTGTTTAGAAAAATATATAATATTTATCTGGGTATCTTCAGGTCAAAACGATCAAAGTTGCAATATGAATTTGTAAAGATATCACTGAAAAGTGATATAAAGGGGGTTATTCTAACTTTGGAGGAGTGTTAATCCGTCCCAAAAGTGACGGTAAAGTGACAGATATACCACCAGCCGTATTACGAGTTCCATAGGATATAATGGACTCGTAATACGGCTGGTGGTAAATCCGTCACTTTTCCGTCACTTTTGGGACGGATTAACACCTCCTCCAAAGTTAGAATAACCCCCATAGTGTCTTAAGTCTTTAGAAAGTAAACAGAGTCTCTTTCAAACACAAAGTACCTGGTTTCTGGTGGAAAATCTCCTCAGAGGGCCACAGGAGAAGAGGTGCGTGGAAAAAGGGTGTGTGCATCGATTTCTCCCCAGCACACACGGACTTGCATCGTTATTTTCCACGCGGGGAAGTCGGCGTCGTTTTCCGGCACGTGGACAGTCTCTTTCTGTGGATCGCGGGGATTACCAGATGTCCCGGATCTGTGCGTGGATTTTCCTGCTTGTTCTCCGGCTGCGCGTCGGTCTGCGGGGCTGCGCGTCGAAATTACGATCTCACGGCAGGCGTCGCGTCGATTTCTCCTCTAGACTTCGATCTGCGGGGCTGCGCGTTGAAATTACGATCTCAGGGCAGGCGTCGCGTCGATTTCTCCTCTAGAGGTCGGGCGGCGTTGTCCTTGCGAGGCCGTGCGTCGGATCTTCGATCGTCCCCAGACCGTTGCGTTGATCAGCGTCGGAGTGCGGCGTTTTTCTCGCCGCGAAACAAGCTGTGCGTCGAAATTTGCGGCGCACTGAGCGTCCAAGTAAAAGAGAGAAGTCTTTTTGGCCCTGAGACTTCAAGGAACAGGAGGCAAGCTCTATCCAAGCCCTTGGAGAGCACTTTCACAGCCAGACAAGAGTTCAGCAAGGCAGCAGGGCAACAGCAAGGCAGCAGTCCTTTGTAGAAAGCAGACAGGTGAGTCCTTTGAGCAGCCAGGCAGTTCTTCTTGGCAGGATGTAGTTTCTGGTTCAGGTTTCTTCTCCAGCAAGTTTCTGATGAGGTAGGGCAGAGGCCCTGTTTTATACTAAGTTGTGCCTTTGAAGTGGGGGTGACTTCAAAGAGTCTCTAAGAAATGCACCAAGCCCCCTTTCAGTTCAATCCTGTCTGCCAGAGTCCCAGTAGGGGGTGTGGCAGTCCTTTGTGTGAGGGCAGGCCCTCCACCCTCCCAGCCCAGGAAGACCCATTCAAAATGCAGATGTATGCAAGTGAGGCTGAGTACCCTGTGTTTGGGGTGTGTCTGAGTGAATGCACAGGGAGCTGTCAACTAAACCTAGCCAGACGTGGATTGAAGGGCACAACAAGATTTTAGTGCAAAGAAATGCTCACTTTCTAAAAGTGGCATTTCTAGAATAGTAATATCAAATCCGACTTCACCAGTCAGCAGGATTTTGTATTACCATTCTGGCCATACTAAATATGACCTTCCTGCTCCTTTCAGATCAGCAGCTGCCACTTCAACAGTGTATGAGGGCAGCCCCAATGTTAGCCTATGAAAGGAGCAGGCCTCACAGTAGTGCAAAAACGAATTTAGGAGTTTTACACTACCAGGACATATAACTACACAGGTACATGTCCTGCCTTTTACCTACACAGCACCCTGCTCTAGGGGTTACCTAGGGCACACATTAGGGATGACTTATATGTAGTAAAAGGGGAGTTCTAGGCTTGGCAAGTACTTTTAAATGCCAAGTCGAAGTGGCAGTGAAACTGCACACACAGGCCTTGCAATGGCAGGCCTGAGACAGTGTTAAGGGGCTACTGAGGTGGGTGGCACAACCAGTGCTGCAGGCCCACTAGTAGCATTTAATCTACCTGCCCTAGGCACATGTAGTGCACTCTACCAGGGACTTACAAGTAAATTAAATAGTCAATCATGGATAAACCAATCAGTAGCACAATTTACCCAGAGAGCATATGCACTTTAGCACTGGTTAGCAGTGGTAAAGTGCCCAGAGGTCAAAAGCCAACAACAACAGGTCAGAAAAAATAGGAGGAAGGAGGCAAAAAGTTTGGGGATGTCCCTGTCAAAAAGCCAGGTCCAACATGACCCCCTACCAGCCTAAAGCCAGGGGAGAACAATCACTATCCTGATGTACTTCCCTGTTTGAGGCGACAGAACAAGGACCCAGGCCCACAACAGCAGGGGCATGCTCCAGTTCTTCGCCTTCCTGACTCCAATTGGATCACTCTGTCCATACTCTCAGGGCCCACTAAGCCAACCCATGGGGAACCTTTCTCCTTACCTGCGGATCCCATCTGTGCAGCACCTAACCTTACTTTGCTCACAGATGTATCCCAGGAGCAGGATAGTACCACCATGACCAACACAGTGGTGTTGCCCACTCTACCCCCGGGGTGTGACACTTGTCCCCTCCCCAGGGATAACTCTGTCCACCCGGACAGCAAGCCACAGTGATTACTGACAGCTGCCAGGGATGAGAGCCAGGCCCCAGGCCTCTCAAAGCTCTCCAACCACTGTGGCTGGGGAGAGTGGGGGGCGGTAGCCCCAGGTGCTGGGCACCCTTTAACCACTTTCCCTTCCACCAGGTCAGGGATGACAGCCTGAACCTGGTCCTCCCCTCTGGGGCTCTGTACCCTCCCTCCTGGAGCGGTACCCCCAGAGTCCAACATGGTCAGGGTGCTTACAGAAGTCGCCCTGTACCATTCCTCCACCAGTGCAGGGCTGTTAACCTGCAACTGGCCCTCCAACCTGGGGCCTGTACCTTCAGGTTGGACTAGGGCCCGGGGTGAGGCTTCCCTCCCCCTGCCCTCCCTTCTGGGGCCCAGCACCCTCCAACTAGGAGTGGCCTCCTCAGAAGACAACATGGTAGGGGCACTGTAATCAGTAGCCCCTCCCTCCAGGTCCGGGGGGGACACCCTGAACCTGGTCTTCCAGCCCAGAGTCTGTACCCTCAGACTGGATCACTGCCTGGTAAACCAGGACTTCCTGGGAGGCACACCTACCCCCCACCAGGTCAGAGTTTAACCTCTGCACCTGACCATTCAACTCAGAGTCACCACCCTGAAGTTGAACAATTGCCTGGCACGCCAGGACTTCCTGGAGGGCACACTGACCCTCCACCAGGTCAGAGTTTAACCTCTGAACTTGGCCATTCAACTCAGAGTCACCACCCTGAAGTTGAACAATTTCCTGGCACGCCAGTACTTCCTGGAGGGCACACTGACCCTCCACCAGGTCAGAGTTTAACCTCTGAACTGGGCCATTCAACTCAGAGTCACCACCCTGAAGTTGAACAATTGCCTGGCGCACCAGGACTTTCTGGGAGGCACACCTACCTCCCACCAGGTGAGAGTTTAACCTCTGAGCCTGGTTCCCCAACCCAGGGTCACTACCCTGAGGTTGGGCAATTGCCTGGCACGCCAGGACTTTCTGGGGGGCACACCTACCCCCCACCAGGTCAGAGTTTAACCTCTGAACCTGGTCATCCAACCCAGAGTCAACACCCTGAGGTTGGACAATTGCCTGGCACAGCAGGACTTCTTGGGAGGCACACCTACCTCCCACCAGGTCAGAGTTTAACCTCTGAACCTGGGTATCCAACCCAGAGTCACCACCCTGAGGTTGAACCATTGCCTGGCAGGCCAGGACTTCCAGGGAGACACACCTACCTCCCACCAGGTCAGAGTTTAACCTCTGAGCCTGGTTCCCCAACCCAGAGTCACCACCCTGACGTTGGGCAATTGCCTGGCACGCCAGGACTTTCTGGGGGGCACACCTACCCTCCACCAGGTCAGAGTTTAACCTCTGAACCTGGTCATCCAACCCAGAGTCAACACCCTGAGGTTGGACAATTGCCTGGCACAGCAGGAGTTCTTGGGTGGCACATCTACCCCCCACCAGGTCAGAGTTTAACCTCTGAACCTGGGTATCCAACCCAGAGTCACCACCCTGAGGTTGAACCATTGCCTGGCAGGCCAGGACTTCCAGGGAGACACACCTACCTCCCACCAGGTCAGAGTTTAACCTCTGAGCCTGGTTCCCCAACCCAGAGTCACCACCCTGAGGTTGGGCAATTGCCTGGCACCCCAGGACTTTCTGGGGGGCACACCTACCCTCCACCAGGTCAGAGTTTAACCTCTGAACCTGGTCATCCAACCCAGAGTCAACACCCTGAGGTTGGACAATTGCCTGGCACAGCAGGACTTCTTGGATGGCACATCTACCCCCCACCAGGTCAGAGTTTAACCTCTGAACCTGGGTATCCAACCCAGAGTCACCACCCTGAGGTTTAATCTTTGCTTGGCATGCCAGGACTTCCTGGGGGGCACTCTCACCCCCCACAAGGGACACACCGTCCCCAAGGGCCACACAAGAGTCTGGTTGGCGCAGGTCTCCCGACCTCTGCCCATCCGGCAGAGTCTGGGTTTCCCCCAAACCAGAAACGGTTTCACCTGGGTCATTCCTGGGGGGCTCTGCTCTCAGAGCTGTCCCCTGACTCTCAAGGTCCTCCACTGGTGTCTGCAACCCCCTCTCAACCCTATGTCTGGACTTCTGCACCCCCTCAATAGGAGGGGTACTGCCAGACACCAGAACTGTTGGGATGCTGGCTACAGTCACCCCCCCAAGTTCTTCTGACACTGCGGGGCTTCCCTCAAAAGGTGGCCCTACGGTACAGGCTAGGCTTCCCTCCTGGTGTTCCCTCAAGGAACCCTCTAGGACCTGGGACCTACCTGGGACACTACAATCCTTTCCCACCACACTCGGTTGGGAGCCACCTAGACCACTCCCTTCAGGAGCACCCCCAAATGCCTCTTCAGACTCTCTGGTACTCACCCAGAAGTCTGCCTCCATTGTAAGGTCCCTGAGGTCAGAGAACTCACACTCCACCTGGTGTTGGCGTAGCTTTGGAAAATAAGGACCAGACATATGCTCTCCAGCAATTACATCACTCTGCCCTTCACATGTATTAACCACAGTACCCTTCACCCAACCATCCAGTAACTCAACCTTGGAAAAGCACTCTACTTCACCCTCCTGAGACTGGTGAGACAGTATCTGTCTGTCCCTGACACTCAACCCATACTCTTCTGGGATGTCTCTACACTCTATATCCAGGACGTCCACCAGGGGGGAACCCTTTTCTCTGTCACTCTCTGCTAGAGTCAGTAAAGTGTCCCTCCCCCCAGTGCCAGTTCCCCAATCCTTCTCAGGGACCCTGTGCATAACGGGAACTACCTCATACCCTTGAACTGCCTGGGGTGTGTCAACTCCCTTCTTCAAGTTGGGCACCAAATCTCTGGGCTTGTGCCCTTCTTCAGCAGTACTAGATGCAAGATTTTTGCTGCCACCATCTGAACTGGACTCAGCCCTTCCGGCCTCCAGTTTCAGCTCTTTACAGCTCAGCTCTTGAGCTGCAATCTTTTCTTCTTCCAGGGCTAAGAGACTTGCTGCCCCAGCCCTTTCAAGCTGCTCATCTAGCTCTTCCATACACCGCTGTAGAGCTAGGAGCCCTTCATCTCCCACTAGTTTTCTTTCCTCATCTGAGTAGTCTTCCTCCTCGTGTGAGTAGTCCTCCGCCTCATCTGAGGGGTACTTAGTCATTTGGTTTCTTGCTGCCTCTCTCTCTGCCCATCTTTCTTCCCCCCACACTATGTAGGCATGTAGCATCTCCGCCTTAGTAGATCTCCTTGCTACAGGAAGGCCCCATTTTCTGCAAAACATCCTTAGGTCAGCCTTAGTGAGGTGGTCAGTAGGCACAAAGAATGAGTAGGTAAGCAATCTCATTGCTGACAAAGTCTTACTGGCAAGAACCAAAATCCAAAGTCCAAAATATCAATAGTATATCCAGGAGGACATCAGAGAACCAAAAGCGAAAAAGATGAAAAATCAAGTTGACCTTCAACTGTGGGTAGGTAGTGAAATACTTAGCTACTGTATGTCACTGCACAAACACAAGTCCTATCCTCACCGCTGATCACCAATGTTAGAAATGGGTTTTTTGGTTGGCAGTCAGGTTGCCCTCTGTTCAAGCAAGAACCCTCACTCTAGTCAGGGTAAGTCACACACAATCCAAAATCAGCCTGTGCTCACCCTCCGGTAGCTTGGCACGAGCAGTCAGGCTTAACTTAGAAGGCAATGTGTAAAGCATTTGTGCAATAAATCATACAACACCATAGCATAACACCACAAAAATACACCACACAATGTTTAGAAAAATATATAATATTTATCTGGGTCTCTTCAGGTCAAAACGATCAAAGTTGCAATATGAATTTGTAAAGATATCACTGAAAAGTGATATAAAGGGGGTTATTCTAACTTTGGAGGAGGTGTTAATCCGTCCCAAAAGTGACGGAAAAGTGACGGATTTACCACCGCCGTATTACGAGTCCATTATATCCTATGGAACTCGTAATACGGCTGGTGGTATATCCGTCAGTTTACCGTCACTTTTGGGACGGATTAACACTCCTCCAAAGTTAGAATAACCCCCAAAGTGTCTTAAGTCTTTAGAAAGTAAACAGAGTCTCTTTCAAACACAAAGTACCTGGTTTCTGGTGGAAAATCTCCTCAGAGGGCCACAGGAGAAGAGGTGCGTGGAAAAAGGGTGTGTGCGTCGATTTCTCCCCAGCACACACGGACTTGCGTCGTTATTTTCCACTCGGGGAAGTCGGCGTCGTTTTCCGGCGCGTGGACAGTCTCTTTCTGTGGATCGCGGGGATTACCAGATGTCCCGGGTCTGTGCGTGGATTTTCCTGCTTGTTCTCCGGCTGCGCGCCGGTCTGCGGGGCTGCGCGTCGAAATTACGATCTCAAGGCAGGCGTTGCGTCGATTTCTCCTCTAGACTTCGATCTGCGGGGCTGTGTGTTGAAATTACGATCTCACAGCAGGCGTGGCGTCGATTTCTCCTCTAGAGGTCGGGCGGCGTTGTCCTTGCGAGGCCGTGCGTCGGATCTTCGATCGTCCCCAGAGCGTCGCGTCGATCAGCGCCGGAGTGCGGCTTTTTTCTCGCCGCGAAACAAGCTGTGCGTCGACATTTTCGGCGCACGGATCGTCCAAGTAAAAGAGAGAAGTCTTTTTGGCCCTGAGACTTCAAGGAACAGGAGGCAAGCTCAATCCAAGCCCTTGGAGAGCACTTTCACAGCCAGACAAGAGTTCAGCAAGGCAGCAGGGCAACAGCAAGGCAGCAGTCCTTTGTAGAAAGCAGACAGGTGAGTCCTTTGAGCAGCCAGGCAGTTCTTCTTGGCAGGATGTAGTTTCTGGTTCAGGTTTCTTCTCCAGCAAGTGTCTGATGAGGTAGGGCAGAGGCCCTGTTTTATACTAAGTTGTGCCTTTGAAGTGGGGGTGACTTCAAAGAGTCTCTAAGAAATGCACCAAGCCCCCTTTCAGTTCAATCCTGTCTGCCAGAGTCCCAGTAGGGGGTGTGGCAGTCCTTTGTGTGAGGGCAGGCCCTCCACCCTCCCAGCCCAGGAAGACCCATTCAAAATGCAGATGTATGCAAGTGAGGCTGAGTACCCTGTGTTTGGGGTGTGTCTGAGTGAATGCACAGGGAGCTGTCAACTAAACCTAGCCAGACGTGGATTGAAGGGCACAACAAGATTTTAGTGCAAAGAAATGCTCACTTTCTAAAAGTGGCATTTCTAGAATAGTAATATCAAATCCGACTTCACCAGTCAGCAGGATTTTGTATTACCATTCTGGCCATACTAAATATGACCTTCCTGCTCCTTTCAGATCAGCAGCTGCCACTTCAACAGTGTATGAGGGCAGCCCCAATGTTAGCCTATGAAAGGAGCAGGCCTCACAGTAGTGCAAAAACGAATTTAGGAGTTTTACACTACCAGGACATATAACTACACAGGTACATGTCCTGCCTTTTACCTACACAGCACCCTGCTCTAGGGGTTACCTAGGGCACACATTAGGGATGACTTATATGTAGTAAAAGGGGAGTTCTAGGCTTGGCAAGTACTTTTAAATGCCAAGTCGAAGTGGCAGTGAAACTGCACACACAGGCCTTGCAATGGCAGGCCTGAGACAGGGTTAAGGGGCTACTGAGGTGGGTGGCACAACCAGTGCTGCAGGCCCACTAGTAGCATTTAATCTACCTGCCCTAGGCACATGTAGTGCACTCTACCAGGGACTTACAAGTAAATTAAATAGTCAATCATGGATAAACCAATCAGTAGTACAATTTACCCAGAGAGCATATGCACATTAGCACTGGTTAGCAGTGGTAAAGTGCCCAGAGGTCAAAAGCCAACAACAACAGGTCAGAAAAAATAGGAGGAAGGAGGCAAAAAGTTTGGGGATGTCCCTGTCAAAAAGCCAGGTCCAACAAAAATGATCTACGAGCAGAGAGTAGCAGTAGTTTTATTCACAACTGTTTGTTACAAAGAGTCATCACTCTTGATGTAGTACAGAACAGATAGAGCTTCCATTTGATGTAGTACAGAACTGATAGAGCTTCCATTTGATGAGACAAGCTGTGTGAGTACAACCCAACAATGTCCCTTGCGTCCCATCACTCACATCTATAGGCCCCTTAAGCCCTCTTCACCATCAATCTGAAGCCCAGTTTTTGATGTATTTGGTACTGTCAGTGTGGAAGGGCGCTAGTGGATTCCATGTTATTCCTGCTGGAAACATTTGGATTTACAGATTAGTCTTCTCTAACAACCCATTGCACCTAGTGGCCTAGGTTACACATTTTGCTGAGATATGGTGGGAATCTTAGCGAGATAAACTACACAGATGGAAACAGTTTCAGTTTTGGAATGCGTTGCGTTCAGGTAGGAGCTTTTATTAATGCTGCGTGCTAGTAAGTAGAAAGAAGCTGCAGGGAGACTCTGCTTTTCCTGCCCTCTGATACAACAATCTGAAACCATCAACATCTAATGAGAGCTGTAATGAAGCAGTAAAGTAACACAGCATGAGTCAGGAAAATACAAGCTGTGTAAGAACTGTGCCGCAGAGTGGAGAGAGTAGCATAGACTGCAGTGGAGTAAAGTGTTGTAGAGTGAAGTGGTGTGTCGTTCAGTGGAGTGGTGTGGAGTGTCTTTGAGTGGAGTGGAATGTGGTGGAGTGGAGTGACATGTTGATCAGTGGAGTGGCTTGTCAGAGTGGAGTGACAAATGCAAAAAGAACAAGTGATGAACAGAATGCTGAACAATGTCAAACATTCACCCCAGAATAGAGATCTGAGCCTATATCCATCATTCTTTTGCTACCTATGCCATTCCAGTTCGAACCCAGATGTATACAAATCCATCTTGACCCTGCTCCACATGGGAACAGTCAAGTCAGAACTGCCAGGCCAGGTCATCCCTGGACTGGAAACAAGCATCCTAGGATAGGGGTTGGGGTATCACCACTCATCAGCCATGCTAGCTTGACTCCAGTGACATGGGGAGCACAGGACTCATGTCTGTGCACACCCGTCCCACTTAGCACGACAAATACAAAAAGAACAAGTGATGGACGGAATGCTGAACAATGCACCCAAAGAAGAAGAAGCAAACTAAATAGTTTAATCAAACCTAGACCTATCTTATAGAAAATGTTCCTGAACCTACAAAGTGGAAATAGCTTATAGGTGTTCAATTACTGTAAGGCAACACCTTTTCAATATACAAAGTGCCACATTTTTATATATTAGGCACCTTGCCTTTTTGGCCTGCAAAGCACTCTTTAGGGATGCCCTATCCATATATAATACATTTCTTCTTACTTGGCAAAGGAACCTTTTCTTTCCATGTGTTAGTGCAGTTCTAATAAACTGCATCAATCCAAAACACAATGGTGCTACTGGCAGGTGTATATTTTGTCATTTGTGGATGCTCAGAATACACACTGCAGCGCACATATAACAATGAATCCCCATGCTACTAGTGTATTTTCTATACTGTCTACTATGGCTTTACATCACATTTTAATAGACCAGTCAGGTGAAGTCAATTTTGCAGCTAAATGAATAATATAAATCTTAATATCACTTCCAACTAAACGAGTACCTGAAACTATCTTTTCCAAGCAGGTTCCCGTCTTGCCCACAAAACTGAATTATTTCTTGTAGCAGTTCTGAAAGTTCCTCTAAGATGGCACCTATTTCCATGTATGCTCAAAAGAAGGAATTGGCAATGACCACCATAAAAGGAAAAGAGGGTATTGAGGGAGGGGCTTAGCAATGTGACCGAAAGACCTGGCCTCGGATTAATGAAGATTGCCTGTAAGTAATTAGGCACTACCTCCTCGTCTGTCTTCCAGTACCAGTTCTAACGCAATGAGCCAATACCAAAGTGGATGGTGATTGGTTCTACTACAATCCAGTCAAAGGAATGAGAGTGACACACATATTCAGGATGCTGCTTCTGTGAATTTTAATAGCAACTTCATGAATTAAACACATGAACTAAAGACAAAAAATCTGAACTGAATTCCGATGATGCTGTCATCCCCAATTGAAGGTGGTAATGACAAATAAAAGTGTGTAGGACAGCCCATGTTGCTGCATTACAGATGCCTATTAGGGATGCCTCTTTAAACATTGCCCAGAAGGAAGACATGCTTCTTGTAGATCTGCCTTGGACCGTGGAGGGCCACTGATTTGAGAGGAGTCATTAGACTGAATAATCGCAAACTTGTTTCATCTAGAGTGTGTGGATGTTGAAGGCCATTGACCCTTCTCAGATAGCCCATAAGTCACAACTTTACTGGAGGACCTTGTTCTGTCCAGGTAAATTTAAGTTGCTCTGAGGACATCTAGGGGGTCATTACGAGTTTGGTGGTCTTTTATGAAGACCGCTGCAGTGGCGTTCGCCAAAACACTGCCATGTTGGTGGTAATTCAACCGCCGTATTGAGTCACACTGTGAAGTCTGGCAAAAAACAGGCAAAAATCCGAAATTGCCAGCACATTGGAGGACGGAAAAGAGGCGGTCCCACCAACAGCAGCGCCAACCCGACATAAATCCTCCCATCAGATTGCGAGTCACAAATCACGACATGGCGGAAAACCATTGGCGGTGCAAACCCGTGGCGGTGTCAACTCACATCACAAAGAACACCATACCACGTTGCATAGTTTGAACACCTCACACCTGACACACATCCACACACTCGACACACCTACACACTGCACTATATAACACACTCCTACACAGCTCACAATCCTTTGCAAACAGAACACCACTCACAGCCACAAAGAAGGAATAACTATCCCAGATTTAGCAAAAAAAACATTTGCCACCGATACAAATTTCACCACGCATATATCCCACACCTGCACAACATACACAACACACAATATATTATCACACACAATACACATCACAGCACCTATACCTCACCACTAATGGTTCCTTCCCCCTTTTTTACACTACCTCACCGTGTTTACCACCACTAGCATGTCCCCACAAAAACTCCTGCGTTTCAATGATGATGAGTTGAGGATCATAGTGGAAGGAGTTGCCAGGGTAGAGCCACAACTTTGTGGAGCACAGGTCCAGCAAACATTAATAGCCAGGGAAATTGAGTTGTAGCAAAGGATAATTGACAGGGTCAATTCTGTAGGCAGCTAGCCACCCACAAGGGAGGACATGAGGAAGAGGTGCAATGACCTCAGGTGGAACATATGCTCCATTGCTGCCAGGCACCAGCTGGCGGTACTCAAGACTGACAGTGGGCCCCCACCTCCTCTCCCTACTTTCACATCTTGGGAGGAGAAGGTCTTGGGCATCCTGCATCCTGAGGACTTGACAGGAATACCTGGGGGAGTGGAGTCAAGTAAGTCACTACAACATTCATGTCACCAAACAGTGTTGTCTTCCATACTCCCTCACCACCTTTTCCCACCTCAGTTACCAAACCACCCACAACCCCTCTGTGCCAAATGTGCAAATACCCTCTCTGGCATGCCACATGTCCACTACACTCACCTTGCTCCACGGTCCTTAGAAATGGCATGTTAAGTCCTGGGAACTGACAGCACTACAACTCCCAGAAGGCAATATTCCACTATAAAGAAAACCAGAACAGTGCACACAATTTGAGATGTCCTGCATCTGAAACAAACAACCAATGTAACCCATCATGAATGTTCCACAGTGAAACAGTTTATGACAATGACAGCAATGCAATGTCCCACTCCCACTACCATTCCAAGCAAAACACAGCTACAGCCTAGTTCCCAGTCAAACTTGCTTTAGAAAAAAGATTCCTAAAATTAAAATTTACTCACTTGGGGTGGAAATCTAGATGCCAAAGGTGATGCACATGCAGCACATCCAGATATAGGTCAATGTCAATTGCTTACTCCTATTCTGTGTCCCTACTCTGACACTATTGTGCATTGTTCAGCTTTCAGTGCCATGTATCATGTCACACACTTCACTAGGCAAAAAAGGTTATCACCCATGTCATTAGTTCAACAACATAAGAGGGTATCAGCAGTCATATAACTACCAACATAGCTTTATAGCTTTAAAGATGGTGTATAGTATTGAAATATCTGAGTCTCAATTTGTTCAAACTAAGCTGGCAGCAGCTGTCATTGTCATTTCAGGGGATCATTTAAGGCAGTGTGTGCATCTCATACAACACAACTACTACTCAAACGTAAACATAACTTGTATCACTTACAGCAATTCTTCCACAAGTAACTTTGCCATTGTCACCATGGAGAGGATACAAGAGACTACCACAACCTTTCTGAATGAAGGCCCCAGTGAAGACAACAACCCTGGCTGTTTGGACACCTAGAACAAAGCTGGCCCATCATGGACACCAGGTCAGTCAACAACTTTCAGCCTCACCCTGCCTACATTGACTCCTCCACCCCTGTTGCATCTACATCACACACAACTATCCGTCCCCAAACCTGTGTCCCAAGGACTGTTTCTTCCAATGTGTGCCCCCCAGTACAGGTACCTGAGTCTCCTCTTGTCACTCCTGACAATGATGGGCCTGCCACCACTGGGAATGGGTACAGGCATGTGGGGCTAGGCTGTGTGGGATGGATGGTGAGGGCTCAAAGGGACAATACTGACCAGGAAACCTTGTTCCAAGTCTTGGGAGCCCACCAAAATTCCCAAGGCATGATGGGCCAGGTTCTCGCCATGATGGGAGAAATCCAACAGCTGCAGAGGGACAACCACCAGCCTTGAAGCGGTGGCAGGCACTAAATGTCACCCTGGCTTTCATTGTTGGGGTGCTGAGGGACATCAACACAGAACATCAGGCCTCTTCCACTGGTAATGAGTCATCATGCCCTTCAACATCTGTACTGCTAGTGGAATGGAGGCCCTGCCAGGGGAAGGACATGCCTCAGAGACCCCACCCTCTGTAGCAGAGGAAACCCTCACAAACTTGGATGTCTATCTAGACAACCAGGAGAGGCAGATGACAAGACCGAACCCACTCCCAGGAATTGAACCTCTCCTGATTGTTTCCCCTTGTGTGCCACAGATACACTCGGTTGACTGTTCTGAAACCTAACTCCATTTTCCTATGGAGCAAGGACACTGGACTTGTGTTTCCAAATGGTATAGCGGCTATCCTGATGATTTCATCCACCATGACTGAACCATTCACTGTTTACTTTCTGTCATTTCTTTTCAATTCACACATACCTTTTTGCACTCCCCAACAAATTCCACTTAAACACAGGTACTGTGCAAGTGTCATTTATCAACCATTTACAACTGTCTTGTATGACACCTTTTGTCCCAATATGTCCTGCTGTAATGTGCAACCTTTGTTATGTATAAATAAAAAGAGTACACTGTTCCAACACATACATATGCAGGGTGAACAGAGTCAGTAATTTCAGTAGAGCCCTCAATCATCCACTAGGATGCCAAGTTTCATCACTGGGCAATCTCCTCGTCAGACCGGTGCTGCAATGTCTGGCAGACCACCCCCAAAATTGGTAGTGGTACTCTACCGAAAATTGTGTTGCAAAAGTAAGGTCTGAAGTGAATACTGACTGTGAGAAAGCAAGAAGGAGAGACAAGTGAGTTAAAATTGGCTCTGAACCTTAAGCATCATAATTTAATGGATCAGGGAAAGGTTCAAGCCAAGATTAAAAAGAAAATAGGGGGAGTGAATACGGGGAATAATGTCCCACTGCACTCCGTACAAAGGAAAAAGGTAGTGTACCTAGTCCTAACGTATTCTGGTCAACATGTTTTGCGTCTCCACGGTCAAAAAATGATCCAATGACGTTTCATCAGGACCCTAACAGCTACTTCTCCTATTTAAATATGTAGTTATAAGTGCTGGGAAGTCACTTACTGCACGAAGACTATTCGCCAACGTCGATTGGTCAATCAGGCACCCATAACTTAGTAAAGAATAGGCATCATAGGAACGCGCAAGCCTCAAACCACAGAATAATTATTCAGTCTTCCGCTGGTCCTTCGTTTAACCTGCCCTGAGACGCGCACCTGAAAGACCTTTGTTATGAACATCACACTTGTACTGTATAACCAGGAGACTCATTACACTGGGATTGCAACGTAGACATAACCAAAATCACCTGTATTGTACATTTCCACATATTTATTAGTAGATCTGCAATCAGCAGATAGAGTAGTACTGCTGGTGACTTCCGAATGTGAACTTAGGTGTCATATACTACTAACCCACAGGATACTGAAGTTAGGGACATGGCAGTCTTTCTACAAGCCAGGAGGCAACAGCTTGGTCCGTTGTATCACCAGCTGAAGCCTTATCACATACCCATACCTTAGCTTCCTAATAATCAGACCCCATGATACAGACAGAGATTAGTACTGATGTCCCCAGTCCTGGAACTGTTCACTTTCCATAGTCAGGTACCTGTAAGCTTGCCACTCACCTATGTCAGTCCTCAGAGACATGCACATTGGTCTGTAAAGTAGTTACACACTGATAGATATGCACAAGGTAGGTCAAATACAACAGAAACCATTATGATGGTAGAGGCTCTGGTTCAACATTTTCACATGTGTCAGACACTTATGGACACACACATGGCACCATTCGACCACCTTCTGTACCAAGCAGGTATTCTTGTTGGAAAAACACACTTCCATCCCACTGTTCAGGCAGTCTAGGCATATAAGTGACACTCCATATACTCATGCTAATCAGTACCTGGCTTCACCCATGTCCACTTCTCATATCTGTCTGCAAATCCCATCTGCCGCTGACATTGTCTGTAGTTTTTCAATGAGCCAAACAGTAAATCAGCAAATCTGTGATTGTCAAAGATAAGAGCTAAGACAAAATTGTAAACATACATAAATTCTGACAAGTCATTTGTACAAGTGTGTCTTTGCTTGAGCGGTAACAATTCATGACACTGTATTTCACACTGTTCAGTGCACAATGCCAACTAACAATCTGCATGCATACCTTACTCATTGGCATTGGAGCTACTTAATACCTCACATATGATGGTAAATAGGAGATGACATGCCAGACATTAATTATAGACTACAAAATGGAATCTCACTTTTAAGAACACATCACATATCTTTAGTCAGTTTTAGTACTGATTGATGAGATCTACCCTGATGTCTCCAGCTTCATCTTCATCAGGGTTATCCTCACTTGGCAAATCTGCATTTTCACCCAGAGGGTCTTCTGTCTACCCCTCATCTGGTATGAATAGTATATGACATCTCAGAGCAAGGTTGTGGAGCATGCAGCAGGCAACAATAATTTGACATACCTTGTTCGGTGAGTAGTGGAGGGCTCCTCCAGATTTATCCAGGGTGTAAAATCTTGCCTTCAGGAGCCCAAAAGTCCGCTCCACAACATGCCTTTGTCCTTCCGTGGGCTTCATTGAAGCAGACTTCCCCTGGCGTGGTTGGGTACCTCACGGTTGTCAATAACCAAGGACGGTTTGGATAGCCAGAGTCACCTGTAAGGAATAGGTATAACAATACAAACATGTATCTTGGACATGCACATTTGTGATAGCAGGAGAAAAACTTTGCAGACACATGTCATATGTGACTTACCAACCAGCCAGGCCCTCTAAGTGTAGAGTCATATCATCAGCAGTGGGATATTGCTGCTCTGCTTGATGAAGGAATCATGGACTGATCCAGGATACTTTGCACATACTTGTGAAATGTACAGGTCTGCCAAACACACCACTTGGACGTTGATGGAGTGGTAGTTTTTCCTGTTCCTATAGACCTGTTCATTGGTACTGGGGGGAACCAAGGATACATGGGTGCCATCTATGATTCCAACCACACGTGGAATGTGTTCTAAAGCATAATACTCTGCCTTCAGATAGGCCAAATCCACACGTTGGGGAAACCTGATGTAGCTGTCCAGGTATTTCAACAATGCAGATAGTACAGCCTTCAAAACAGACTGAACATGGGCTGAGACATCCCTGCAATTAGGGCCACTGTATTCTGAAAGGACCCAGTAGCGAGGAAGTGTAGCATTGACATGACTTGAACGATGGGAGGTATGCTATTGGGATTGCAAATGGCAGGCATCAGATCTAGCTCCAACTGATGACAGAGATCCATGACTGTATGTCTATTCAGGTGATATATTTGTATAATGTGCCTCGCCTCCATGGTGTGAAAGTCTACTAGTGGGCAGTACACTGGAGATTGTGAATTTTACAATATATACATAATGAATATGTGCAGATACAAGTCACACATATGTGTACAGCATATTTCTATACATTCTATGACAGGTCCCTTTATTTGGATTCCCTAAACCCTCAGATATACTTTACCTGCATATATATGTGACTGGCAGTGTTTGATAGTCCTACCTTGTTTACATATGAAACATTTCTATTGCACCTATACTGCATTGACCTCACAAATGAGTTATTGAGAGTAGATTTTCATTGCCATTTTCTACTATACCTCTTTTATATAGCTTTTACTACTCACATGCACATTGAGGCTACTACACATGAAGGCAGCACTTAAAACGTGTTTGCAAATATGGTTACTAGTAAATGATGCACCTTCCATTACTTTCCCATACATATAATTGCCTCAAAATGGCAGCTGCCTGACCTATTGTACTGGACATGAGGAAGTGACCTACCTCTGCTGGCGGATGTTGCCATGGCAGTAGGTGGTTACAACTGCGGTAGACATTGTCATTGGACCACATTTCTGCCTTTGGTGGACTTGGGCCAATGGCGACATCCACCGCCGGTGACGGTCATGTAGGTGGTGGGCATGACGGCCATCTTCTGCAGTATTGCACACTTGACTCCTGACACTGCTGCCAGCAAGACCTCCACAACCTGAGATGCTGTGTACTGCCTCTGAGAGCTATCATGCAATGTCCTGCAGGTGATAGGACCCCAGCCTTCACTCCTATGATCCCAGCCTTCACTCCAGAAGAGTTGGACAAGCTTGTGGATGAGGTCCTACCTTGAATGGACAGCTATGTGGTGCACCAGAGGAGCAGGCGAGTCCAATGGAATACCAATGTGTGAAAGGTGGAGTGTATGAAATGTGCAGTAGTGAAAGATTGGGTAATCATGTGTGGGTGTATGGACATGTGTACATATGCATAGGCAGACATACAGTAGTAATACATGATAGATAGTATGTAATCTAACTTCCTTTATACACAACATAGATTGCAGCATGTACAACAATAATGGTGTGAGAAATGTTAATAGAGACATGCCATGTTATGGCCAATCAATCATGTGGCCTAGTCATATGTGTCTAGTCAATTCCTGGTAATGATCATGCATGTTGTATGGGTAAATCCACTTCACACATGGACTGGCTGAAGATGGAAAATTGGGAAGGAGTTTGAACTGACAGGGAGGGAATGCTTGCTTACTTGCTGTGACTGAAGTGTTCTGACCACTTGTGTTGGTATGGTGCATGTGGACATACGTTCTCCTTTTGTCTGTGTCATCCATGCAGGTCAATGGCCATAAAAAAAAGGGAATCTGGTGTGCCATCACCAAGCAAGTGCAGACCCTGTGGGTCCACAGCTGGGGATATCCTCCCAAGGAGGGAGGGGGTGCCTGTTGTACCTTGACCCCCATATAAAGGCACGCATTTTGGCGGTGGGCTACACTGAGTTGGATGGGCATTTGAGAACAGCAGCACAGCAGCCACACCGGGTTAAGTACTCACTGCACACATGTGAATCCCTCTGCCAGTTCAGTGTCTGATGTGTAAGTATCTACAATGTGACAGTGTGATAAGTGGTAAAGGTAAAGGGTCTCCATAGAAGTACAGTTGCTACCATTGATACACAGGTGTGGACATTGTATTGTGTATACGGACATGTCACTCACCTATGATAACCCTATTGTATAACAGCATGTGGTGGTGCGCCTGTGACAGTGTCATATGTGTACCTCTATACTGCTAGATATATGTTACCTGCTGGATCATCCTTCCCACCTACTGATCCACACTCCAGATATCCTGTTGGTAAATTGTCCTGGTTTTTGGTCTCTGCCCATTCCTATTCCACTGTATCTAGCTCTATGTGCAATATAGGGTCTGGCAAGTGAGAACCCATCTTAATATTCCTGAGTTGTAACATAGATGTAAAGTTCATGTGAGGTTGTGATCTCAATCTGAAATTTCACATGGCATACTTGCTACACTTACTCAGAGGTGAGACGATGTGTCCCCATTGTTAAGTGTGGACTGTACATTGGTAAATGTGATGTTTAATCAGGGTGGGCATCCTACATGATGGAAAGCATGGTGGTAATACTACATTCCTAGTGAAGACATATCACTGACAAGTGTGTTCAGAGTATATGTACCATGTTCATGGTATTGTGAAGAAAAGTCACTAGCCAGCTATTCCCTTAGTCAATGTGTTGTGGGCATTCTACATTGGGCAGGACATTTCCTATATAGGTATAATATACACTGTTTTTTGCCAACATCATGTATACATTGGTAATTCCTGCCATTTTTAAGATTTGTGATTCAAGTTTGGCATACTTACTTTTGCTATTCTGATTCTGTTTTGAAGGATTTTAGTATGGCTAAGCTCAATTTACACTGACTGAATTGTGTTGCAGGAGTTGTGGTTGACATTTACATGTTGGTGGAATGGTATATGTTATCAGTCAATTTGCTGGACTCTAGGGGGGTGATTCTGACCCCGGCGGTCTTAGACCGCCGGGGCCAGGGTCGGCGGGAGCACCGCCGACAGGCCGGCGGTGCCCCGCAGGGCATTCTGACCGTGGCGCTGTGGCCGCGGTCAGTGCAGGAAAACCGGCGGTCTCCCGCCGGTTTTCCACTGCCCGTCAGAATCCTCCAAGGCGGCGCAGCATGCTGCGCCGCCTTGGGGATTCTGACACCCCCTACCGCCATCCTGTTCCTGGCGGTTCGCCCGCCAGGAACAGGATGGCGGTAGGGGGTGTCGCGGGGCCCCTGGGGGCCCCTGCAGTGCCCATGCCCATGGCATGGGCACTGCAGGGGCCCCCGTAAGAGGGCCCGCAAAGTATTTCAGTGTCTGCAAAGCAGACACTGAAATACGCGACGGGTGCAACTGCACCCGTCGCACCTTCCCACTACGCCGGCTCCATTCGGAGCCGGCGTCCTCGTGGGAAGGTCGATTTGCCCTGGGCTGGCGGGCGGCCTTTTGGCGGCCGCCCGCCAGCCCAGGGCAAATCCCAAAATACCCTCAGCGGTCTTTTGACCGCAGAGCGGTATTTTGGAGGGGGAACATTGGCGGGCGGCCTCCGCCGCCCGCCAATGTTAGAATCACCCCCTAGGTGTATGTCTCAAGCATGGTTACTTTAGAAATTGTTTATGCCATTGTAAATTTACTCCAAAGATGTAAGGTTACTCATGTCTGAAGTGTTGAAAGTGATGATGGTATTTTGATATTGTTAATTCGAGGTTGAAACTCATCATGATTAGTAGAACTGTATGTGGCCTTCATGCACATACAGTTGCATTGGAGGTGTTGGTATGTTCCCTGGGGTTGTCTGTGTGTACATTACGTGTACTAAGTAGGCCCTTATTGTTGTACACAACTTTGTTTTCTATGTGAGAATGACTAAGATGAGTAGATCCACAAAGTCTATACAAACCATTGGCTTTGCAAACACACTATTCAGACATGTGAACTGGGTTTGAAGTCTATTATACTCCAAATTTGGATATGCCGAATGGAGTAGGTTCATCTGTGGTTTTTGCCATTGTGAATGTGAAAGACAAAGGCCCATATTTATACTTTTTTGCACCACCTTTGCGTCATTTTCTGACGCAAAAGCGGCAGAAACTTTCAAAATACAATTATATTTTGTAAGTTTGCGCCGCTTTTGCGTCAAAAAATGATGCAAAGGGGGCGCAAAAAAAGTATAAATATGGGCCAATGGATGTGATTGCTAAGCAACATGCTGTGTTGTGATTGGAATGTGATGAGGTAACTTTCATGGAACATGACATCTGGTAATGGACAGAGAAAGTGTTGATTTGGAGTATGTATGATGTTGAAATCAAAGTTGGCACTAATTCCTATTGATGGTTTGTTGTTTCACAGTGAAGTTCTGTATAGTGACACACTTTTTATGTTGACAAATCATCTTGTGCAGGAATAATTTGTGTTACAGCTGTACTGATAGGATGGTGATGTGGTGTTCAGATAGTTTGCTTATGTTGTGGGTGACGTTGTCCTATAGGGTTGTGGAAAGTATATTGTTGTGATATAATGTTGGTTCAAATTGGTTCCTACCTGGGGGTGTTTGACACAACGATGTGATATTACTGTTGTTTATGGTGTAAAGTAGGTGTATGTAAAGAATGTGATGACCCTACCTCTCAGTTTCTCAGCATCAGCATTGGCAGACGAAGAAGACGGGGCACAGCCGAGTGGGGAATCTGCTGGCCATGGGACCCGAAGTCATGATACCACCAACACCGAGGGACCCAGTGGCCCGGAGGTTGAGGGGACTGCCACGTGGAGATAGGATCCATGTCTTCATCTTTGGAATCCTCCTCCAGTGGACACTGCCTAGCAGTAATGGACCCATCTGGGACCACCCCAGCATTATCTCTGTCTGCCTCCCCCTTACTAACACCGCCCTCCCTGTAGCTCCCCACCCATTTGGCCTTGCCCACTCACCCAAGAGGGTGGGCGGCTACTTTGCCACTGGCACCTCTGCCACTGCCAGACCTGCTGCCCTCAATGAGAAGTCTATTAATCTACTGAGGTCCATCGCTGTGTGTCAGTTGACCATTGTGAATGCCATCCAGGGACTTGCAACTCAGATCCAACAGAGTAATGCGTTCCTGGAGGGCATTCACTGTGCACTGGCTAGCCTATAGAGATTCTTTCAGGCTGTGGCCTCCACACTAATGGCAGCCAGTCACCCTTTGTCTCCCGTCCCCCCTCCATCTTCCTCTTCCCAATCCTAAACACCTCTTCCCCGAACCAGTCAAAACATACAGACAGGCATGCATCCACCTCAGCATCCAAGGGTAGCTCAGATAAACATAAGCACCACAAGACACACCACCAGCATGCACACAATCAACATACACCTGCACACACACAACAACAGTCACAACCTGCCCTGACACCCCCACCACCAACAGCATCACAGACAGCACACCTGACATACCTGCAGACACCACACCAACATTCACAGATGCAGCCACTATACCAACTTTTTCATAGACAGCACCACAGCAGACCCTCAAACATCTACCCCAGACACCACAACCACTGACACCCCTACATGCAGCACATCCACCATACCTGCAGTCACTATCCCAAGAAACAGTCACCCACCCACCACGGTATCCCCCAGCACCTCCACCCCCTCATCGCAAGAAACATAAATGCCATCAATCACCCACCCAACAGACAACCACCACCCACAAACATACCTCACACACACATGCACCCAAGACATCCGTACCAACACCTCAGACAACCACTCCCACTTCCTCCACACCCAAACGCTTTTGCTATGACTGTCCCAGTGTGTGTAAAAAAGCTTTCCTTTCTGAGTATACCTTTTCCATACTCCTCTCCCATCCCAAGATTCCCCTAGATTTTCAGTGTCCCTCCTCAAGTCCAGCCCTTCCACCACCAAGACCTCCCCTGCCCCCCTTGGAAGTACTCATGCCCCTTCCCCTGCCAAGAAGACTACCTCTCCCAAAAAAAGCCAACCTTCCCCTAAACCGAAAACAAAGCAAACCTCCCCCTCCCAAGGCGGATCACAAAGCCCCTCCTCCAAAACCTAAACCCAACTCCCCTACCAATCCTCCCCCCAGGTAACCGCTGAGGTGCCTGCCTGCCCCATAGATGTCCCTACCTGTGAAGGTTACATGGCAGTCAGGAGTCAAGTTTGGGGCACACATCTGTGCACTGTGTGCATCAAGACTGTCATATTTTGGAATGGCCTATGGCCTTTGACTTTTATATTTCCACTAATTCTTAATACATTTCAACCAACCTGTTGTTGGTTTAGTGCTAAAATTGTGTCTTTCCTAGTATGGAGTTGTTTCTGGCTAACATTAGTTGTGTCTGTATCTGTGTGGGTGTGTGTAGGAAAGTACCATCTTGCCTGGCATGTTACCCCCATATTTCACTGTATATATGTTGTTTTAGTGTATGTGTCACTGGGACCCTGCCAGCCAGGGCCCTAGTGCTCATAAGTGTGCCCTGTATGTGTTCCCTGTGTGATGACTAACTGTCTCACAGAGGCTCTGCTAATCAGAACCTCAGTGGTTATGCTCTCTCTACTTTCCAAATTGTCACTAACAGGCTAGTGACCAATTTCACCAATTCACATTGGCATACTGGAACACTCTTATAATTCCCTAGTATATGGTACTGAGGTACCCAGGGTATTGGGGTTCCAGGAGATCCCTATGGGCTGCAGCATTTCTTTTGCCACCGATAGGGAGCTCTGACAATTCTTACACAGGCCTGCCACTGTAGCCTGAGTGAAATAACATCCACGTTATTTCACAGCCATTTACCACTGCACTTAAGTAACTTATAAGTCACCTATATGTCTAACCTTCACCTGGTGAAGTTTGGGTGCTAAGTTACTTAGTATGTGGGCACCCTGGCACTAGCCAAGGTGTCCCCACATCGTTCAGGGCAAATTCCCCAGACTTTGTGAGTGCGGGGACACCATTTCACGCGTGCACTATACATAGGTCACTACCTATGTATAGCGTCACAATGGTAACTCCGAACATGGCCATGTAACATGTCTAAGATCATGGAATTGTCACCCCAATGCCATTCTGGCATTGGGGAGACAATTCCATGATCTCCCGAGTCTCTAGCACAGACCCGGGTACTGCCAAACTACCTTTCCCGGGGTTTCACTGCAGCTGCTGCTGCTGCCAACCCCTCAGACAGGTTTATGCCCTCCTGGGGTCCAGCCAGGCCTGGCCCAGGAAGGCAGAACAAAGGACTTCCTCAGAGAGAGGGTGTTACACCCTCTCCCTTTGTAAAAAGGTGTCAGGGCTGGGGAGGAGTAGCCTCCCCCAGCCTCTGGAAATGCTTTGATGGGCACAGATGGTGCCCATCTCTGCATAAGCCAGTCTACACCGGTTCAGGGATCCCCCAGCCCTGCTCTGGCGCGAAACTGGTCAAAGGAAAGGGGAGTGACCACTCCCCTGACCTGCACCTCCCAGGGGAGGTGCCCAGAGCTCCTCCAGTGTGCTCCAGACCTCTGCCATCTTGGAAACAGAGGTGTTGCTGGCACACTGGACTGCTCTGAGTGGCCAGTGCCAGAAGGTGACGTCAGAGACTCCTTCTGATAGGCTCTTACCTGTGTTCCTAGCCTATCCTCCTTCCTAGGTAGCCAAACCTCCTTTTCTGGCTATTTAGGGTCTCTGCTTTGGGGAATTCTTGAGATACTGAATGCAAGAGCTCACCAGAGTTCCTCTGCACTTCTCTCTTCACCTTCTGCGAAAGGATCGACCGCTGACTGCTCAGGATGCCTGCAAAACCGCAACAAAGTAGCAAAGACGACGACTGCAACCTTGTATCGCTTCATCCTGCAGGCTTTCTTGCCTGTTTCCTGGTGGTGCATGCTCTGGGGGTAGCCTGCCTCCTTCTTGCACCAGGAGCTCTGAAGAAATCTCCCGTGGGTCGACGGAATCTTCCCCCTGCAACCGCAGGCAACAAAAGACTGCATCACCGGTCCTCTGGGTCCCCTCTCAGCACAACGAGTGTGGTCCCTGGAACTCAGCAACTCTGTCCAAGTCACTCCCACAGTCCAGTGACTCTTCAGTCCAAGTTTGGTGGAGGTAAGTCCTTACCTCCCCACGCTAGACTGCATTGCTGGGTACCACGTGATTTGCAGCTGCTCCGGCTCCTGTGCACTCTTCCAGGATTTCCTTTGTGCACAGCCAAGCCTGGGTCCCCGACACTGTAACCTGCAGTGCACAACCTTCTGAGTTGTCCTCCGGCGTCATGGGACTCCCTTTTCTGACTTCGGGTGGACTCTGGTTCACTCCTCTTCCAAGTGCCTGTTCAGGTACTTCTGTGGGTGCTGCCTGCTTCTGTGAGGGCTCCCTGACTTGCTGGGCGCCCACTCTGTCTCCTCATCCAAGTGGCGACATCCTGGTCCCTCCTGGGCCACAGCAGCATCCAAAAACCCTAACCGTGACCCTTGCAACTAGCAAGGCTTGTTTGCGGTCTTTCTGCATGGGAACACCCCTGCAAGCTTCTTCACGACGTGGGACATCCATCCTCCAAAGGGGAAGTTTCTAATCCTCTTCGTTCTTGCAGAATCCACAGCTTCTACCATCCTTTGGCGGCTTCTTTGCACCCTCAGCTGGCATTTCCTGGGCATCTGCCCACTCTCGACATTGTTGCGACTCTTGGACTTGGTCCCCTTGTTTCACAGGTACTCAGGTCTGGAAATCCACTGTTGTTGCTTTGCTGGTGTTGGTCTTCCTTGCAGAAACCCCCTATCACAACTTCTGTGCTCTCTGGGGGTTATAGGTGCACTTTACACCTACTTTTCAGGGTCTTGGGGTGGGCTATTTTTCTAACCCTCACTGTTTTCTTACAGTCCCAGCGACCCTCTACAAGCTCACGTAGGTTTGGGGTCCATTCGTGGTTCGCATTCCACTTTTGGAGTATATGGTTTGTGTTGCCCCTATACCTATGGGCTCCTATTGCAATGTATTGTAACTTTACACTGCTTGCATTACTTCCTTTTGCTATTACTGCATATTTTTGGTATTGTGTACATTTATCTTGTGTATAGTTGGCATCCTCATACTGAGGGTACTCACTGAGATACTTTTGGCATATTGTCATAAAAATAAAGTACCTTTATTTTTAGTATATCTGTGTATTGTGTTTTCTTATGATTTTGTGCATATGACACCAGTGGTATAGTAGGAGCTTTGCATGTCTCCTAGTTCAGCCTAAGCTGCTCTGCTATAGCTACCTTCTATCAGCCTAAGCTGCTATAAACACCTCTTCTACACTAATAAGGGATAACTGGACCTGGTACAGAGTGTAAGTACCCCTTGGTACCCACTACAAGCCAGGCCAGCCTCCTACAGTGTGTGTGTGGTGCTTGTGCTACCTGTGTTGTTAAGGCTGTATGTGAGGTTGTGTGCAGTGCTTTGGTCTGTCAGTGGTAGGGTGTGTGTCTGTCGGTGGTAGGGTGTGTGTTGTGTGATAGGCGTTTGTGTGTTTGACACATTTTGTTGTGTTGGTACTGAGTGGTGTTTGTTTTGACATGTTTGTTGGTGTGTTGTGTGGCTTTGTGTGTTTAGACAGTGTGCGTGTTTTGTGCATGGTATGTTAGATACGATGTTCTGTGTAAGTTGATTGGCAAGTAGTATGGTTGTGTAATTGTGTTTGTTTGTTTCATGTTGGTGTTACATTGTGATGTAAGTGTGGGTAGTGTCCACTGTGAGTCCCTGTCAAGAGATTGGCGATGGTGTGGTTGTGTTGTGACCTGTTGTGGTGTTGTGTGGTATTGTGTGAGGGTGGGTCTGTGCACTGTTTCTGTGTGTACATCTGTGTGTTTGTGACGTGTGTGTGGTGGCTGTAGCATGGTTGTTGTGTATTGCGAGTGTATGTGGCTGTATGTGGGTGTCAGTGTGCTGTTACGTGTGTCGTCCTCGCACCCACTTCCCGAATGTATGTTGTGTGAGTGTACAATAATTGACAATATACAACAGTGACAGGTAATTGTGTGTATATTTGCGATTGCTGTCGTCTTCACAGATTCCAAAGTCTTACAGTGAGCAGGAGTAGTAGGATGACATGTAGTTCAGCTTCTATGGCCGCTACGGACGAGTATGGCTTCCTGTTGGTGGGTGTCTCCCTTTATGCAGTTAGTTTCCACCTGGATTTCTGTGGCGGTACAACTGCGGCAGAAACCTTGGTGGTGTGCAACCTCTTAGTCTGTCCTGTGGAAACATGGTCTCCGCCAGGCTGCAGGTAGCTACCGTCATCCGTGGTGGCCAGACTGCTGTGTCGGCACCGGCGGTGCTTTGGCTGTATTTTGTTCTGAATAACGTCAATATCATAATTTTGGCCGTCTTCTCTGCCAGCCTTTTGGCAGTACGACCGCCACCAACAACATGGCGATCCTGGGGCCACCAAACTCGTAATGAGGCCTTAGTGTATGAAGTCTTACCTCTTCTCAAGTGGAATGAATAGGATAAAAAAATGGTAGGACAATGTCCTCTGGACAGTGAAAATTAAACAAAATCTTGGGAAGAAAAACAGGATTGGGTAATGGATTACATTGTCCTCGCAAATCCTCAGGAATGGCAGAGAGGAAAGTCATGCACCTATTTCATTGATTCACCAGTATGAACAAATATCAATGGGAAACAGAACTTTGGCTGAAATAAAGTTAAATCAGCACATTGTATTGGCTCAAACGGAAGGTCCATGAAAGATAGGATTACTAAAGGAAGTTCCCAGCGTTGAAATGGTGAGTGAGAAACTAGACTTTGAAGATTTTGTTTTTCAAAAAGTGAGAAGTCAGTGGAGCTACCAAATCCATAGCTGGCCCTCTGAAAGCCTCAATAGAACCCTACTGCACCCAAAGAATGGAGACTGCCAGGCCATGGAGCAATCTTGAGCCAGCAAAATAAATCTTTCAAGTGCTGGACCCCCAGCTTTAGGCACATGAGAGACTTTGCACTGGGATGAGTAACCTTTGAAGGAGACAGATAGATGTGGAACTGCCCATGAGGGGACTGCTCCATCTCCAGAAGGGGGGCAAACCAAGGACTCTTGAACCACTTCAGAAGAACCAAAAGCACCTCTGCATGATCCACCTGGTTCTTTCTGAGATCCCAGGGAA
Organism: Pleurodeles waltl; assembly: GCF_031143425.1. NCBI lineage: Eukaryota > Metazoa > Chordata > Amphibia > Caudata > Salamandridae > Pleurodeles > Pleurodeles waltl. The sequence goes on along the minus strand of NC_090436.1, from coordinate 125,118,586 downwards.
TCAGGGAAAAAGGAGGAAAGCCCATACAGAAGACCCCTATACCATAAATAATAATAATAATAATAATAATATTAATAATAGAGCATCTGTAACCCATTGGATGGAACCATACTCCAAAAATTCAGAAGCAGAGCATTTTCCTCCATGGCAAGTAGGTCTAACCAGGGGAGACCAAGCATGGAGAGAATCTGATGGAAGAGGCTATGCAAGAGGCATGGGGACACTGCAGAGGGAAAGATCAAGCTCAGGGAGTCCACAGGCCCATTCTTCCTCTCTGGAAGATAAACTGCTGTAAGAGAGCAGAGATTCTTCTCTACTAAAAGCCTATCTTTCGTGAAAGGGAAAAAAGAGCCATCTGCATTTCCTCTTGTGGTTGATGTATGCTCTCATAACCTGATTGTCTGCCTGCAAATGCACTGCCTTATTTTGCGGAAGTGGAGCAAATCAAAGAAGAGCTTTCCAAACTGCAGACTGTTCTCTCCAGTTTGAGGATTGGTCACATTCTTAAGTGTTCCATTTGCCCTGTGCTTTTAAATCCTCCAGAACTGCACCCAAAGCAATCACACTGACATCTGTTGTCAAAATAATTCAAAGTAGTGCTAGGTAAATCAACTTGTGACCCTGTACAGATCTGATGGAGACAGTTACCACTGAAGTGCCAGCTTCATATTTGTTGAAACTGGAATCAAGACCTTGTAATTCTGGGAAGCTGGAGTCCAGTGGTAAAGTATGTGATGTACCAGGGGGTACAAAAGAAGGCAAGCCCAAGGAAGAATCACCAGAGTGGATACCATCTCACACTGGCTTCTCAACCATAGGCGTGCTGAGGACTGTGGCATGACCCACAGGTAGGATGGGTGTTGTACAAGATTAGACTGTCTCTTCTGGGTGAGAAGCTCCTCCTTCATGTCTTTCTGAAATAAGTCTTCATGACATTCAGAATGTCAGTGGGTTTGAGATTGTATTTTTTCTGTAATTGACCAAGAAGCTAAACTCTGTCTAAAGACCACAGACTTGATGAACATGATCCACTGTCTTAGAAAAAGAAGGAGAAGCAATTAGCTAGTCATCAAGGTAGGGTCACATTTGAATAGCTTTAGAATGTGGAATACTTACCAAAGAAGCCACGAGCTTTGTTAAATCTCATGGCACCAGTAATAGATCAAAACGTAGGATTTTAAATTGATAATGCTCCATCTCCACCACAAAGTGAAGGTGCTGCTGATGTGTCTCATGGATGTGAATGGGGAGATACACATCCATCATGCCTAATGGTGCCAAGTAGTTCCCTTGATTGAACAATTGAAGGAAGGACTGTCATATCACCATTTTGAAGGGTATGTGCAGTATTTGAAGATTTGCTCCTCTGAGGTCTAAAACAGGTGGAATTTCCTCTGTTTTCTTCTGGATGAAAAAAAAGGTTGAACTGGAACCCATAATGTCTTTCTGGAGGAAGGACTGTGGTTATCAATGACTTCTCCAGAAGCAGCTGAATCCCAGAAAGCAGTGCATCCTGTTTCACTGGACCCTTTGACTGTGAGGGGTGAGTCTGAAAGTTGGTGGTGAGAGAGTGGGAAACTCCATCAGATACCCTGTCAGCACTGTTTGAGCCACCCAAGCATCTGTGACCAAGAACCACCTAGGACTAAAGAAGCAGAGATGGCCTCTGGCAGAAAGAGACAGATAGTCATACCTTTGGGAGAGCAGGGGTTGATGCATATGGAGACAGAAACAGAGATTTGACGGGTTTTCAAACCTCACAATTTTATAGTGACTCACAAGTGCAGACACTCTGTAGTCTGTGTGGAGAACTCCACACATAAAAAAGATAGGATGGGCCAAATATTATGTATGGAGTTCTCCGCCCTGAGTTTGTTTGGGCAAAATACTGAGTAAAAAATATCATGTCAAGAATATCGGGATGTCAAAAATATATAGTTGAAAGGGTAATCAAAGTTAAAAATATTGTTTTAAGTGTTTTTACTATCATTGTAAAAGATAGTGATTTAGAAAATATTGTTGTATGTAATATCATTAGTGTTATTTTGTATGCAATTTATTGTACTATGTTTCATTTATGTTTATTAATTTTTATTTGTGTTTTAGTATGATCATTTATTAATTGTTGACATTTGTGTTTTTAATTGTATTCATGTATAATAATAATGGATTTATATTTTTTTAGCAGCAGGATATTGGGTTTTAGATCATAAGGGTGGGGAGTGTATTAGAAAGTAGATGTTTGAATGTATATGTCGTTAATTATTTTATTAATATGAAATTAATATTGTATTTTTTTATTTATTTTACATTCATATTTTTATAACTGATAATTTATGAATACAACATATATTTATTATAATACATTTTGAAAACATATTCTTTTTTGTAAATATATATGTGTACATCTAAAAACATACTTTTAAAATTATGCACAAATTAAATGTAATGTAGAAAATTCATGTATTTTTAAATATATATTTTCTGTAACAATTTGAATGATTACAATATTTTTTTTTAAATGTTTGTAGGAAATTGTCCTAAAATATATTTTTCAATATTTAATTAAAAATGGTTTTCAAATTTATAAATGTTATTATTGTTAATTTTGTACAGCAAATAGTAAATGTCACCCATTTATTGTCCAACAAATTGGTATAGATTGGAGCAGTAATTGTAAATGTCACTCTTTTAGTGTCAAACACATTTCCCAAATTGTGATAGATTGGAGTGGGAATAGTAAATGTAATGTAGAAAATTCATGTATTTTTAAATATATATTTTCTGTAACAATTTGAATGATTTCAATATTTTTAAAAAAATGTTTGTAGGAAATTGTCCTAAAATATATTTTTCAACATTTAATGAAAAATGTTTTTCAAATTTGTAAATGTTATTATTGTTAATTTTGTACAGCAAATAGTAAATGTCACCCATTTATTGTCCAACAAATTGGTATAGATTGGAGCAGTAATTGTAAATGTCACTCTTTTAGTGTCAAACACATTTCCCAAATTGTGATAGATTGGAGTGGGAATAGTAAATGTCACCCTTTTAGTTCCCAACACCTTCCCCAACTTGGTATAGATTGCAGTGGGAACAGTAAATGTTACCCCTTTGGTATCTAACAGCGTCCCAAGATTGGTGTAGATTGGCGATAGAGTAGCAAATGCCACCCCGTTCAGTTTCCAACACTTTCTCCAAATTGGTTTAGGACCTGATTACGATCTTGGAAGATGGGGTTACTTATCACAAATGTGACCAAAATCCTGTCTGCCAAATTATAATTCCATTATATCCTACGGAGCTCGTAATTTGATCGTCATCGGGCCCTTAGATTGGAATGTGAACAGTAAGTGTGATCCCTTAAGTGTCCAACACTTTCTTACAAATTATTTACATTGGAGAGTGATTATTTAATTTTAAACAAATGTGTAAATCCTTAGTTTAAATTGTATTTGTATTTGAGTAGAAATAGTTTGTGCTATTTAATCGGTAATGGTGGAGTTTAGAAGTATGATATAAATAGTTACATGTCTGTAATAAATAATAATATTAATTACATATTTTTATAGAATAAAGACATGTAACACATTTACATTTAAACTTGAAAATAAACATTTATAAATGAAACATTTGTAATGCTTTTTCATCATTATATACAAATTGTAAATAATGTTTAAATAGTATTGTAAGTTGTACATTTTCTTCTTTTTTCAACTGTTTAGCAATTTTTTACATTTTGTTAATTGTTTTGTAGACATATTTTCAACATAATTTTCACATAGGTTTTTTCAGTATATATTTTATAATTGTATCCATATTATAATATTATGTAATGCTTACTTTACCATTTTCTATTGTTTGCACAACTTTATCAACATGTTTACATATTTACTATTTTTTAACATTTTTAATACATTTAGTCAACATTGGTACATTTTTCCCATTCATTCCTATTGCAAGATAGTCAGGTTTTTTTGTTCATTTAGCAGCCATTTTGTTTACTGCTGCCTTCTATTTTGCAGTATATTTGTGTAGGTTTTAGTCCAGGATCTAGGTCACAGTAGGGTGATGCTGTTCGGCGGAACAGGCAAGTTCTTTTGTCTGGTTTATTTTAGGGTTTTGAGGGTAGAATGTGTAGGAGGGAGGTCTAGAGGATAGTCATAGGGCTTCATTACGAGTTTGAGAGGTTAGACATGGGGCTTCATTACGAGTTTGGTGGTCTGTGGACCACCATGGTGATGTTGGTGGTCTGACGACTGTCACGTTTGTGGTTGGACAGCCATTTTACGAGTCATGCTAGCCTAAGGAGCAAAGCCCACCACGGTCCTGCTGGCACCTCCAGGCCGCACACACCGCCGGAGTCACAAGGCTGCACAGTAAGGCAGAGCCATGTTTCCCCTGGACACATTATGAGGTTGCGCATTGCCAATGTGACCATGGCGGTCCAATCACCATGACTCAGAAGGTGGAAATGGGGATGATAAATGGAGACCCTCACTTGCAGCCAGCCTCACATGTCCACTGCCACCATGGAACCCATCACACATGTCCTGCTGCTGATCATCGATGGAGCACAAAATCCAAACCTGCCTGTGTCATTAACCTTAACAATAGATCGTCGTGCTGTCAGCCACATCATATGGGGGTCATGCTACGGACACCAAGTACACTTGTCATTGTGGACACACTCGCAACCAGACACAAAGAAGGACACATGAACAGTCACAAAACACCCCCTTTGGGCATGGCACTCACACTGCACCACAACACTGCAACACAACATCTGCTCATCTCAGGCACCGGGACAGTCAAGTGTACACAACAATGTCTCACACAACACCAACAACACACCAACATCATATTTACAAAAAAAACGCACACACTCACATTGTACCCATGCCATTGACTGTCATCACATTCAACACACATATGTATGGATGTTGCATGGAAAACAAATAACACTCCCAGTAAACAGCCCAGCAATGTGCACACACATCACCCACATTACAACACAATGGAAGGTCAATGGAATGCACAGTAGACAGAGAGACAAATATACAAGAATCACTATGCAAACAATACCAGCACAATAGGGATGGGGCGATCTGGGAAAGTCAAAGAAGGTGGCTGCACTGGGACACATATCACTTTGCATATGTCCCTTAAACAACATTTGCACAGGAACTGTATCTCGGGGACAAATAGTACTAGACCCAAGTGACATGCCTATCTGCACAATGTGAAAGTGCAAATTAACAAAGTACATACAACTCCATCTGCCTGGGACATACATGTACATGAGGAAGCGGCAAGTTACACTCAACTTGATTGTGTGGATGCACAGTCAAATGCAAAGGAAGCTAGAACAACTGAAAACACTCCACGTTTCAACAAAAAAATCTCAAGCTGCAACACATGTCACACATTACATGAATCCATAATCCATATCAGGGGGACAAGTCTAACACCATCCATGCTCACATTAGACAACACAAAATGAAATACTTACCATACCAAACAGTACACACAGCCATGACACTACCATTGCATTTACACCCACATATCCATACACTCAACATATACCTCTGTCATGGGGGGCACCAGCACTGCCCACAAAGTCAGCTACTGCAAACAGCAGCAAATTGATCAGCATACAGACTGAAACACACACAACTGTAGACACATAACACAAGCTACTCAGGAACAACATTAAGGAGGAAAAGTAACTGCAGGACAAATGTATACCCCAAAAGACTACTGTTTGGGTTTATTAACTGTAGAGTCACAATGCCCAAGGCCAATGGCCAGTCCATAGTCAATCGGCAATGCACATCAATGTGTTATCACTTGACTCCTAACCGCCAGCGAACCTTCACAGCCAGGGGCATCAAGCGGGCAGGCAGGCACCTCAGGGATCATCTTTGAGTGGGGAGTCAGATTTGGGAGTGGGTGGATTTAGGTTTGGGAGGGGTGGAATACTTCTTGGAAGGGGTGGGCTTCTTCTTGGGGGAGGGGTATGGGTGCTTGCAGGGAGGAGGTATGACAGGGGAGGAATTGGAGGTAGAAGGGAGGGGTTGGGAGGTGAGTCAGGCCCTCTTCGGTTTTGGATGGGGTGGAGGGAACAGGGGAAAGGTTAAGATAAAACATAAAAACTGTCTTAAGTACACAGGGATGGTCAGCAGAAGGGGTGAGAATTTGGAGATTGAGGGAGTGGTTGTCTGCTGTTTTGGTGTGGATGTAATGGGTGTGTGAGTGTGGGAGGTATGCTTGTGTTTGGGTGGTGTCTGTTGCTGGGGTGAGTGAGTACATTTATGTGTCTTGGGGACTGGGAGGTGGAGGTGCTGGGGATGGAGTGGTGGATGTGAGTGTGTCTGTTGAGGTGTTGTCTGTAGGAATGCTGGATGTGGGGGATGCATGTGTTTCTGTTGGTGTGGTGTCTGCGGGTATACTGGGTGTGGTGGATGTGTCACTGACTGTTCTGGTCGTGCCTGTGGGTGTTCTTGATGTCATGTGTGTTATGCTGGGGGTGGTGGGAGTGTCTGGGGAAGTGGTGACTGATGTTGTATCTGTGGGTGTCTGTTATTTGCTTGCAAGCCACTGTGTTTTGTAGTGCTGTTGTCTGTGTGTGCTGCTCTTATGTGTTGAGATGGGTGCATGCTGATCATCTGTGTGCTTTGAGTAGGTAAGGGAAGATGGGAAGGTGGGGGGTGACTGGCTGCCGTCAGTGTGGAGGCCAGAGTCTGAAAAGATCTCTGTAGGCCAGACAGTGCACCATGAAGGCATTTCAGGAAAGCATTGTCTGCTAGAGTTGGGTTGTCAGACCCTTTATGGTATTCACAATGACTTTCTGACCCACAGAGCTACTTCTCTGTAGCCTCCTCACTGAGTGCAGCACGGGTAACATGGGCTGAGGCGGAGGTGCCTGTGGCAAAGGAGACACCTACCCTCTTGGGTGAGCAGACACGGCCAACTGGGTGGGGAGCAACAGGGTGGGTGGTGATACAATTGGGATTGGTAGACAAGGATAGTACAGGGGATGACCTGATGGGTCCACCACCTCTAGGGAGTGTCCACTGGAGGAAGAATCTGATAATGAAGTGGATGGTCCGGCCTCCCCCAAGGCACTCCGATCGCCCTTCAGGCCACTGGGTCCCTCTGTATCGTGGTGTCTTGACTGTAGGCCCGGTAGCCAGATAACTCCCCACTCATGTGTACTCTGTCTCCTTCACTTCCCTGGGCTGATGCTGCAAATACAAAGAGAAATAGTATCATCACATGTCCTTGATCACTCTTGAAAAACAGCTCTGATTAGCAAACATTAAAATGATGTCAAGTAGACCCCAGCAAAAAACTTCATCTAAGTGGCCAATACATGTGAACTGTCAACAGTTGCCCACTGGAAAATCATTTGCATGGATAAAGTTGTGCAATCACAGTAACCACTTAACAAGTAGGAGACCTCGTCACCCTCAAAGGTTTCCCCATGAAGTTTCCCCAGTTACCTGTTGTTATGCGATAGGGGGCCAATGCTAACTGCATTCCCGCATATCCCACACATCTAGTTGTCACATATATAATGACCCAACAATAAGAAATGATGCTCCAAAATCCTGCCATGTTGATGACAAAAGTACAATAGCCTGGAGAAGGTGACATGGAAATACTCATGTTACACTGAAAGCAGTTGACTATGCACACTTCACCAAGTGATATTTGTCCCAATAGAGTAATGGAGGTAGTACTAATGTTGCTCAGATAGCTCACACATGTGGCATGAAAATGGACACTATAGACATCATGGGGGTGATTCTTACCTTGGCGGGCGCCAGAACACCGCACCGCGGTCGTCAGACCGCTGCGGTGATTCTGGGTTTTCCACTGGGCTGGCGGGCGACCGCCAAAAGGCCGCCCACCAGCCCAGTGGAAAACAACCTTCCCACGAGGACGCCGGCTCTGAATGGAGCCGGCAGAGTGGGAAGGTGCGACGGGTGCAGTTGCGAATTTCACTGTCTGCAATGCAGACAGTGGAATTCAAAGTGGGGCCCTCTTATGGGGGCCCCTGTAGTGCCCATGGGCCCCCCAGGGGCCCCACGACACCCCATACCGCCATCTGGGGTGTCAGAATCCCCATGGCGGCGCAGCGAGCTGCGCCGCCATGGAGGATTCTTTTGGGCAGCGGAAAACCGTCGGGAGACCGCCGGTTTTCCACTTCTGACCGCGGCCAAACCGCCGCGGTCAGAATGCCCTGCGGGGCACCGCCAGCCTGTTGGCGGTGCTCCCGCCAACCCCGGGCCCGGCGGTCCATGACCGCCGGGGTCAGAATGACCCCCCATGTGCAATATGTCTGGGAGAGATGTCCCCAAACTTCACAACACACTGAATCAGCAAGTCCCAGGGTAATCACCACTAATGCTTGGCACCGCTTACAATGGCATACTCTGAGTGCATAAGCAAACACCATTAGTACCTTGGATGTTGGAGAGGCCCTGAAATTTACAAGTACTTGTTGAAGGCCCTCAACATGTTGCCCAATTCAAAGCTTCATCATTGTCTCCATTAATGTCATGAAGACCCAGATGTCTTTCTCTGGATGAATGCTTGTACCCAAACACGTGAGTTCAACATATCTGCAAGTCACTCCATGATGCATTCCAACAGTCAGATCACAATCCTTACCCATTACACATGCAAGTGCACTTTACTATATGCTTCCACATCAATGGCATAGAAATGTACATTGTGGCTCAAACCTCTAGGCCCACCTGTCATGTCCCTCATTGTTACTCCAGATGTACATTCTAAATGAAATGCTATGATGCATGAGGGTATGTGTCAGCCAATAAACAATGGGGACATACTCCTATATGTGGCACAACATGAAATGAACACCCATTGTAAATGCCTTATTCCACATACAGGTTGCTATGCACATATACGAGAGGGAATACAGACATCATCCCATCAACCCAGGTAGACCATGCATGAGACAGCAGGTTTGCTAATGAGAAAGGGACACATGCTGACGTTTAAGCACAAGGAATGTTGGCAGTCATGTCACTCTATCTAGTACACATACTTGGCCAATGTTCTCCCACCAGGTGAGTCCACTTGAATTGAGAGTTCACTAACAAATTTATTGTAGCATGTGATCACTGTGCTACTGTTTATATTTACAAGAATAGTGCCTGCTGGGAGTTGTAATGTCAGTCCCTTGACTACACACACTATACAAATGTCATCTCCCCAGGTGAATACACTTCAATTGTGAGGTGTCAAATAGATCTATGTCTTTGGACAGGTGAACACTGGGATGGTGATTGGAGTGACAGTAATAGTGGCAAAGGCTGAGCTGTGGGCACACATAACATAGCATTTTGCTGAAATATTTATTGCTGTGACTTATCAGGCTCCACTCCCCCAGGTATTCCAGCTAAGTACTCAGGATGCAGGATGGCCAAGACCTTCTCCTCCCAGGGAAAGGGTATTAATGGGGCACTGGGAGGGACACCCCCAGTTTTCTTGGTCTGCTACTGGTGCCTGGAGACCAGGGGATGTACCGTGCCCCTGAAGGTGTTCCACCTCTTACTAATGTCCTCATTTGTGTCCAAGGGGTGGCTAAAGCATTCACTCTGTCAACGATCCTGTCCCACATTTCCATTTTCCTTCTGAGGGGAGTATGGTGAACTTGTGCTCCAAACAATTGTGGCTCTACTCTTATGATTTCTTCCACTATGACTCTTAACTCAACCTCAGAAAAACAGGGATATTTTTTAACGTGACTTGGTGGAAAAAAGTGTGACAGTGACTTACTATACAGGGGAAGTGCAAAAGGGTGTGACTAGACAGAAGTGTGTGCAAGGTGTTCTATGGGTTGGTGAAAAAAGGTGTGCCTAATCTAGGCAGTGTTTTTTAAATAGTGTGTGCTGGCTTCAGTATTTGGCGTTGCTAATGCAAAGGATTGTGGTGTGGGAAGGGGTGTGTTTTATAGTGTCCTTTGCAGGTGTGTCTAGTGTGGTAATCAATGCTTGTCAGCTGTGTTGTTTTCAAATTCATCCAATGTTCAGTTGTGTATTACTTTGGTGACCACAGACAGCAATAGTGTGCGCTGTGTGCTTGTAATATGGTCAGTGGTTGGTCTTAGCTCCCTCGAGGGAGCTGAGTCCAATACCATAGCACAGCAGCCCCCACAGAATGCTTACTGTCTGCACAGCAGACAGTGCGCTTTGCAAGGATGCTGGGCATGGGGGCCCCTGCACTGCTCATGCTGTATGCATGGGCATTGCAGGGGCCCCCTCTGCAGCCCCCAGCATTGTGTTTCCACTAACCTTTGCATGACGGGATCACTGCCATGGAAAGGCTGGCAAAAACAATAGTCGTGATAAGTATGGCGGCGCTGAGTTCAGTGGCACCGTGGTTGACCACAAGTCTGACTGCAGTTAGCCCATCTGGAACCTTGTTCCCAACGGTCCAAATGCCAGGGTCGTAATGAGGCACCACCACCACAAGTCTGGCGGTTGTTAGACCAATAGAGTCATAATCAGGCCTTATATCTTTTAGGATTTTGGTTATTCCTGGGAGCTAGTGCTTGCCTGTCTTATATCCTGCAATACTCCCTTCTATTTCTGGTACATTTGGGGGGTGTTTGTGTTCTCTTACATGAATTACAGCATCATCTTTTGTAGTGTCCTTACAGCATGCATTAGAATAATACTTGGTACATTTCCAACTCACATTTTCTGTTGATACACTTTCTTCGTTGCAGGTGAAAGCCATGTCACTTAGTAATTGCTTTCCTTCCTGGAATGTTATGCATGTGGCTCTCTGTCATTGTATCTAAAAGTAGTATAATAGTATAAATAAATGCAATTTTTAAAAGTTTACATGTTTGTTATTTACTTAAAGAATGGTTTAACATGCTCTATTTTTATACTTACATGGGTGTTCTTTTTAGTTGCTTCACACTGTTTTGCAGCTTTTCTGTTGGGGAGGTTTTAGTGGAGCAGGTATTTTTTTTCAGTTTGAAGAAAAAAGTACCAGTTTAATTTTCAATGTTTATTTGTTGGTAGTTTGTGGAGGTTGAGCTTGTTAGTTTTACTTTTATTTGCTACTGGGGTGAGTTTATAGATTTTAATAATTTATATATGCTTACTGGGTTATATCTTTTTGCTGGTTTGTAATATTTTTTTTTCAGCCTATCAGTTTCGAAGTGGTGCTGTTTTCTTTTAGGAGGTAAATGTAAAATGTTTGGAGAATGCTTTGTTTGTCATTTGGTCATTGACCTTTTTAAGCTTATTTGCAAGTAAGCTTTGGTTTAAATATAAGTTTTACTTACTTGTTTAGGTAGTTGTCAAGATGTATACGTTTCTGCTTGTATGGGTCTAGTCAGATAATCCAGTAAAGTTTCCTCATTTTGCAGTGTTTGTTGTTTTTTAAAATATTTAGTTGGATAAATTATTGTGCCTTTTGTATTGTTGATTTAATTGTTTGATTTTATTGGTTAAGCTTGTCTACAGTTTTATTTGATTGGTTGGTTTAGTTTTAGTTTGATTTTTTTTTATCAATACATTCTTGTATGGTAAACTCTATTTAGGTTTCATTTATAATGTTTGATACATAGTATAATTATATATTCACTGAAAAAACAATGGTTACAGGGGCATGATAGGTTCTGAATTTACTCATACAAAACCATAGAAATTCAGCAGTAATAGTTATAGTTATTTCAAGTAACTATAACGCGCGTCCCAAGGTAGCTATAACTCGCACCCTTGCCATGCACAGTTTTCTTAGCAATAATTTTATTGCAAATGTTGCAGTGATAATATCAAAGATGCCATGGAAGATGTCAGCAATGATAGAATATGTGGATTAATGAATGGTGCATGGCGAAGGAGCGAGTTATAGTTATCTTAAGGTGCAAGTTCTAGTTTTATATATGTCTTTGGTTTGTACGAGTAAATTCAGAACCTAACTATAACGTCCCTGTAATCTTTGTTTATTTAGTGAATTTCTATGTTTTTTTAATATAAAATAATTTTAATTACTATACGTTAATCCAATCACAGTTGTACATGGCCTTTGGCCTGTGGCCAGGTCCTGCAGCTAAGCCGTTATAACCACCCAACCCTGCATCGCGCATGGCCTTTGCCAATGTCATCCCACAGGGTCTGTCTCTGTCAGTAGATCTAAGAGCGGGTGTGTGAGTATCTGAGTTGGTCTGAAAGTGGGGGGGTGAGTCTATGAGTGGGTCTGAGTGGGTGCCTGGGTATCTGAGTAGGTGTGTGAGTGGGCTGATGAGTCTCCGAGTGCATGTATGAGTGAATGACTTAGTGTATGAACGAGTGTGAATTAAAAAAACCCATTTGTTTTGCATATTCTCCAATATTCTCAAATATCCTTGAATATTTAAGAATATCCTCAATTTTCCTCAAATATTCGAGTCTATTCTTGAATATTGAAAGATATTCACACATATCATGCATGGTGAAGAAAAATCATTTAAACCCATAATTTTAGGCTTAAAACACCGCTATACCGCCACCCTGGGGTCAGGGTACCTCCACCCTGACCCCTTACACCACCTATCATTTCTATTTTCAGCCCAGGGGACTCTCTCCCATAATATAAAATGGCAGCTGCAACTTTCTAGTCAGGTTGTGGCCAGCCAATTATAGCACTTTTATTTGCAAGTGCATGTGTGAAAATTCATGAATAGTTGTGATTTATTCGCAGCCAAAGATATACAAATTTGGATTTTCCTTAGTTTGTTAAAAGCACAATCTGTGTACTGAAAGCTAGTTTTCTGCCAAATTTGGTGCAATTCCGTCCAGTGGTTCAGGAAACACAACTTTTTTGACACCCCGCCTTTTGCTTGGCACACAATTGACGGATCACCCTGAATCTTTCCATGCACAACAAGAATCAGCGGGGCACTTTTTTTTTTAATTGTCATGAAGATTCGTCTAATGGTGCCAAAGCTATAGGCAAGTTAAAAAATGCTTTTCCCATGGAAACATGGTCCTAACTTTAACTAAACTACTTCTATTCCAGCTAATGGAGTCGTGATTCAGAACCCGCTGAGTACTTGTGGTCATTTAAACCTTCTTGAAGCTCCATTTAATTGGAAGATGCTAGTCTATTATCCTGGACTTTGGAATCGTCAGACTTGTCTGTCGCACACCTTGTCGATCCACCAGTTTGAGGGGACTTTTCTTCATTCTCTCCCTAATCACTTATCATTTTTTTCATAGAGGCTGCAGGCTGGAGTATTGAGTTTTCACTTTACATATGTTATCTGTGAACTCTCCATTTCTAACTGCCATTTAAAATGTAACAGTTATTGGGGAATATCCTGAAGAAGGCTCTGTTGCACTGAAACGCATGTCGATTTGATTGTGGCAATTTCACCAAGAAGGCATCAACTGTTTATTCAAGATTATTGGGTTGTCATCCAAATAATATGTGCCATGTGATTAATATACTATTTAAAATACCCAACCTATTAAGATAATTCATAGAGATGAAGTATATTCTGAATGAGATTAGTATATCACATAACATTGTTTTTTAAATTGTTTTTGTGAAATTATGACCCATATGTGTTGGTCAGTTGGGTTTATGTGAGCTGTGTGATTGTTGATGCGAAAGGTGGATGTGTGTAATTCATATGTATATATGAGATGGTTTTCTTTTTATTAACTAGTTTTATATGTGTGTATAATTAATCTAAGATGGATAACAAAACATAATATTTATTGCACACAGAGTTTGTTTCAGTGCATCTATATTTGCTCTTGCTTAAGATATGATATTTATATGTTAGTAATTGCAGAGTGTCCATTGACTTTTTACAATTTGATGGCTTTCCCTTGTGTTGGAACTTGTTATCTTTGCAAGAGGCTCCTTTCTTTACAGTACCTAAGCATAACTACCTACTGCTGACCATATATATCTGTATATATATATATATATATATATATATGGTCCAATGTGCTACAATGCCCTCCCCTTATATTGATGTCCTTACCCACTATTCCTGCCCTATGTTGCCCAGTTCTATGCCTCATTATTGCCATCCTGCTTAGCTTCTGTGCTTAGCTTGTTGCCCCTACCCTCCTTCCCCCGCCCTCCAATGTCTGTGTGCTTGCTCCTGCTCCCTCATTTTGGCCTACCATGTGACTTGGACCTGCCAGTGCACCTCCTATCTACTCTGAGTGTTCTGTTGAGCTGCCACTGCCCCTCTTCCCTGCTAGCATGGCCAGATGACTGCTGCCTGTCCCTGCTACTTCCACCCTGCCTTTTTAAGTTCCATGAACTAATGCCTCCCTCCTGCCCTCCATGTTCCATTTTTCTGCCCCTCCCTTCTGCCCTCTATCCTCGGTTATGTTGCAGCTTCCCCTCCTGCCTACCACTGTGGTCTGTTGTGAAGGTCCTTCCCCTGCCATCTCTTGTCTATGTCCAGCCCCTAACCATCCCTTCCATGGTCCTTTGTCCATGCCCATGTCCCCTCCCTCTTGTCCACCATGGATGTTGTGCTGCCACTAACTCTCCCGCTTGCCATGCATGGTATTTTGTGCTGCCACAGCCCCTTCTACCTACCTTGTATGGTCAACATGCTGACCCTGACCCCCTCCTTCCATTGTTTGTGTGCATGCCACTATAGTCTGACTGTTGCCCTCCATAGTGTGTTGTGCTTCCAGTGTCTATCCTGCATGAACTCCATGATCAGCTTGATGCTCCAGCCCTTCCCCCTTGTCCCCTGCCCTCCGTTTTCCATGTGCAGGCCCTTTTTCCCTCCCGCATGCCTTGTCTGGTCCATTATCATGCCCCTTCCCCCTCCCTCCTTCCCTTCATGGTCAGCTTGCTGCCTTTGCCTCTTTCCCCTCAGCTCTCTGTTGTCCATTTGCATGGCCCTGCCCCCTCCCTATTTCTTTCCATGTTCTGTCATGCCATCCTGCTTGCCCTGTGTGGTATATTGTGCTGCTGCAACCTGTCAATTTGGTACTCCTGTCCTCTGATATCCATGTTCATGTCCCTACCCCATTTCTCCTGTCCTCAGAGATCCAATGTACCATACTTGTTAACATTGTGAACTTGATAACATGGAGAATTAAAAACAAAAACCTGGGGAATTGATTTCCCCAATGGCTCACATTGAAAGGGAAGATATTTTAGACAGGAGACAGATCAAATAAAGCCCTTTTGGGGTAAAAACATTGTGAGACTCCTGCCTGAATCTGTCCTTTTGGAATGTATGGTTGTACTGCCACTGCCTGTTCCTTCTGTCCTCAATGAGCTGTCATATTGCCACAGCCTCTCTTTCCTGTCCTGCATGGTTGGTTTGTTGCCCCTGCCCCCCTTTACCTGCCCTCCATGGTCCGTTGTGCTGCCACTGCAACCCCCAACTGTCCAGCATGGTCAACTTGTTGCTTGTCCACCCGCCTCCCTGCCCTCAATTTAAATTATCTGAGGCCATGCTCCGTCATTTGTTATGAACCCCTTCCTAATCTCATTTACTGCAGTATTCTTAGTGGAAAATGCTTTCATTTTTCTAGCTCGATTGCATCAATATGGCGGTCAGATGTGCCACACGTTTGGCATAAATTCAGAATGTTAGCATTCTAGTTGCTCATTAGAACACTGTAGTAAACTGTTGATCACAGGGATTTACTTGGCAGTCTGCTGCTGGTATTGAAAATGCTTGTTTCTAACTACATGTCAGAATGTTTTAATGAACTAGAAGAGGAAGATATTTGAGAAGTCACTTAAACATGTCCTATTTTTCTTTTTACAGCACTGACCAAACCTTCTATGACAAAATGAAACCCCTCATTTCTTTCCTTTCTAAATTAAATGGTTTAAGTTTTACCAGTACGTTGCAATCAAGATGGCTTCAGGTGTGCCATACTTTTGTCATAAGTAAGACTGTTAGCACTCTAGTTGATCTTTAGAACACTGTGGGAGGCTGCAGGAGAAAACAAGAGAATCAACTGACAGGCTGCTTCGGTTAGAAGTACAACACGAAGATACTTTAGAACTCACTCAAATGTCTCCAATTTTTTCTGTCTACAGCACTATCCATAATTTCTGTGACAAACTGAACCCCCTCATTTTGTTCCTTTCTAAATTAAATGTTTTAAGTTTTGCCAGTTTGTTTCGATCAAGATGACTTCAGGCGACCACGCTTTTGTCAGAAGTACGACTGTTAGCACTAAAGTTGTTCTTTAGAACACTTTGGAAAGCTACAATAGAACATAAGGGAATCAACTGATATGCTGCTCCTTTGGAAGAACATGTTTTACTGAGAATGTCAGACTTCATTCTCATATGGCTGAGAATGATAGTGTGAATTTACAGAATATATGTTCTCATTTTTGCTTCCATAACCTCCAAAGTAATATCACGAGAAAACATCTTTCTCTCAAACATGATTCATGAATCTCTAGCAAAAGGATTTTTCACAGGGTAAGAGCGTCTTAGCAACAAATTATTTATATTGTAACTAAAATCTGTAATCACCCTTTATAAGTTCTCCTTTTTGTGATCTTCAAAAAATGCCATTCACTACAATGCATTTCAATAGGTTGCTATTATGTATATTGGTCCCAAGATGGATGCCATCACATCCTGGTTGAAGTGCTGTCAACCAATCAGATCTTGCCATGAGATCTGTACTTGGGCTCCACCCAGATATACAAATTTTGTTTTCCTTTAATATCTCAAAAACTTCTGAATGGATTTACCCCAAATAAAAAGCGTGCTTTCTGGACCAAGAGTCTCCTTCCTGCCAGATTTGGTGCAATTCTATTCAGTTGTTCCGGCTGCAGTCATATCTAAAATCTCTATGGCTTTGGGAATTAACACGGGAAAAACACTTTTTTAATAGCGTTGATAATATATTTATTTTTCATTTGAATAGGTGTTTAACATGTTTTATGCTTATTTTAATTAATTATTTTAGGTAAAAAGTATTTTTTATATTTATTATGAAAAATATATTTTGCAATTTTATGGTAGTCTATATTGCGTGAATTTATGGTTTTATACATATTATGGCCCTCATTATGACATTGGCGGTGACTGTTAAAGTGGCAGTAATACCGCCAACAGGCTGGCGCTAATTACCGCCAAATTATGACCATGGCGGTGATCCCTCCCATGGACAGCCAATGTACCACACCAACCGCCTTGTCGTTGACACCACTGACCACAGCGGTAGCCATCAACAGCCAGGCGGAAGACAAGGTACCGCCCACCATAATATGACATAGCAAACCACCAGGATTTCCAGGGCGGTACCAACGCCATCAAAAGCCTGGCGGAAACACTACATAGAAAATGAAAGACTCACCATCAGAGACACAGAGGAGACTGCCGCCACCATGGAACAGGAACCTCAGGTCTTCCCGATGCTCTTCTACGCCATGGTCCTTCTGGAACACCACTGCCGACGAAGGTGACGACGGTGAGTATAGCTGCCTAGCACACAAGGGAGGGAGGGAGGAAAAGGAGAGTGACACACACACGCACAACACACACCATTGACACACACACCATACACACAACCAGCTGCAGAGTAAAACCAATGTTACAGGACCCACGTCTAATTAAAACAAGGACGACATTGTGGTTCAAGTGACACTGTTATTTGATGCCAAAATCCACCATATTGTCCATGCGAAAACAAAAGCATCCGTCAATGTCCAGAAAGGGCCAATGGCCAGTCCAAAGTACAAAAGGCCCACATGGCCACAGGGCACAGTCTAAGGCCCAACTTGACTCCTGACACTATCCGGAATCCACTGTGCAGGGGCATCATGTTGGAAAAGGTAGGTACCTCAGGGGGAAGGGGGTGGTGGTGGGAGGCACCTCAGCTGAAGTGGGTAACATGCCCACTGGTTCTGGAGGGGGCTCCTTGCCCAATTGTCCCTGGTGGGGAGTGTAAGTCCACAGTCTCTAAAGTGTGGAACTTGCCCACTGGATCTGGAGGGGGCTCCTTGCCCAATTGTTTCCGGTGCGTGGCCTACATGTCCTCTGCTGGAGGTGAGGACTCCTTGCCCACTGCTGGTGGAGGTGTTACCCTGGCTGCCTCTGCTGGAAGTGAGGGCTCCTTGCCCACTGCTTTTGGAGGTGTTACCCTGGCTGTCTCTACTGGAGGTGAGGGTTCCTTGCCCACTGCTGGTGGAGGTGTTACCCTGGCTGCCTCTGCTGGAGGTGAGGGCTTCTTGCCCACTGCTGGTGGAGGGGGCCTCTTGCCTCTCTTTGCTGGTGGAGTGGGAACCTTCCCTTTCTTGGTTAGTGGAGTGGGAACCTTCCCTTTCTTGGGTGGTTGAGTGGGAACCTTCCCTTTCTTGCCTCCAGGACTAGGAAGTGCCTTCACTGTCCCCATCTACTCTCCCTTGGTTTTCACCACCTTAGTCCTCCCTTTCTGAGATGGAGGTGTGCTCTCGGTAGGAGTGGCAGCCGTCACACCCTTTGTGCCAGCAGCTGAGGATTTGATGAGAGCAGTGGCAGACTGTTTGGCTGAGGTGCTGTGCTGGGTTGTTGGGACCCTGCTCTTACGGACAGGACAGGTGGGTGGAGGCAGAGGGAAGAGGTCAAGATGGGGAAGGAAAAGCTTCTTAGGGACATTGGGGCAGGGTGTGGGAGGAGGGATAGGAGTTGAGGTTGAGGGAATGGTTGTCGGAGGTGCACATCTGCTGGACTTGGGTGCAGGTGCATGGACAGTGTGTGTGTGTGTGAGGTGGATGGCTGTTGGGAGTCTGAGGGCGTGCATTTGTGTCTCTTAGGAGGGGGGCAGACAGGGTGGGAGAGGACAAAGGGGACGCATGGATGGATGTTGTGGAGGTGTCTGCAAGTGAGATGTGTGTGCTGGATGATGTGGTGATGGTGGTGGTGGCCGTTGATGCAGTGCATGCAGGTGTGAGTGTGGATGTGACTGTGAGGGAGGAAAAGGAGGAGGAGGAGGGGGAGACAGAGGAGGCACTGGATGTGGTTGTTCGTGTGAGTGCTTGTGACCTGAAGTGTGCTGCCTGTGTTTGACTGTGCTACTCTTGTCTGATGTTCTCTGTGCATGCTTGTCTGCATGTGTGCATGGGATGGGTTGGGGTTGAGGAGACTGGGACTGGGAAGTGGTAGTTGGAGGGGGGATGGTAGAAACAGGGACACTGGCTGCCATCAGAGAGGAGGTCAAAGCCTGAAACGCTCTCTGTAGGGCTGCCAAGCCACTTTGGATGACCTCCAGGAACGCTTTGCATTGCTGCATCTGTGATGACAGCCCCTGGATGGCATTCACTATGGTTGACTACCCTACAGAGATGGATCTCAGGAGGTCAATAGCCTCCTCACTGAGGCCAGCAGGGCTCACTGGGGCAGGGCCTGAGGTACCTTGGGCGAAGTCGATGCCCATCATTCTGGGTGAGCGGGCAACTCGGTAGGGGGCTACTGGGAGTGTGGTGCTGGTACGTGGGTGGTGGCTGCACCTGAAGCGGGGGTGTTTCCAGAGCTGTCCGCCACCACCAGGGAACTCCCATCGGAGGAGGAATCAGAGTCAGTATTGTCAACTCCTGTCTCCGCCTTGGTGTTCCCCTCGCACTCCGTCCCACTGGTCCCCTCAACGTTGGTGGACTCTGCCTCCTGGGTTCTGTGGGATACAGCTCCCTCAGTCATCAGTGCCCCTGCTCCTCCGCCAGATGTTGCTAAAGCACAAATGGACAGGATGACAGAAGAAAATAGGGGGGGAGAGAGAAAGGGAGCACTGGGTCAATTACAGCACCAACTCCACAGATGTCATACACATTACCATCACACACAGGGATCATGATTGGGCACTATGCATCGCACTGGCAGCCAATTGGCTAGGTACTACAGCAAGATGAGAGCCAACTACCACCACCTGCACACCTCCTGGGACCCACTAAGCACTGTCTGACCTGGAATGCCACCTAGCTGGAATACAAGATTTTGCTATACAGCCATTTACCTTGTGATGAACCACGCAGCAATGTCTAAGCTAACATTAAGGGGCACCCACTAACTGAAACCCACCACCAGGATCCCATGCCAGCCAACAAAAATGGTTGTCACACTCACTGTACTTACCCCCTTGTGGCTGCTGTGCTGCCCTTAAGTGCCCATCCAGCTTTGGGTAGGCTACTGCCAGTATGCGTCCGACAGGCACCCCGCCCCCGTTGGAGAGGCCATTCCCAGTTGGGCCTCCGCGGTATTCCGGGCCCAGCGTCTCAGGTCCTCCCATCTTTTCCTGCAGTGGGTGCTCCGCCTGCTATAAACCTCAAGGGTCTGCACGTCCTTGGGGATGGCATGCCACAATCCCTTCTTCTGATGGACACTGACCTGCAGAGATAATACAGACAGGAGGACACCATTAATCATACAATTCAGACTGTCACACAAATGGCCCACAAATTACTTTTACATCTCCATTGGCACACACATCAGCCGGAGCCCCGCATGTACACTACCATCAGACGTACCCCACACCTTGTTGCATGCATCGTCCCCATGGTGTACTCACCTGTTGGTCTGGAGGCCCATACAGCTGCCCACACAGGGGTAGGACCCCATCCACCATGCGCTCTAACTCCTCTGAAGTCAAGGCAGGGGCCCATTCCATGGTTGCAGGGACCCTTTCCCCGATCACACGGGCCATGGCAGGATCCAGACACAGGTCATAGCTGCACACGCAGTGTAGGTGTTGTCCTATGGAAAGTCAGGAATCAAGTGAGGTTATACATAGAAAATGGTGGTCAGGTCCGCAGCAGTTTTCACTGTCACCGCCGCCGGTGATCCTCATTGGATGCTGTACACCATAGAGCCCCATATTAGCCAATGAGGAATAGAACGCCGGTACAAGACCACCTTCCACCATGACGACCAACGCCGGCGGAGTTACATCACTTCCACCTGTCTATACTTATAGAACAGGCGGTCTCCATTTCATGGTAGTGGACAACAATCAGAAATTGCAAACTGTGTCATTGCTGTGAATTGTACATACATTGCAATTCACATTGTCCGATTACATACATGCCCAGTTGCACTGGGGTGGTGGTTCCATTGTTCAGTTTGTGACACCCTTCTCACTCTTGTGACCCTTAGATACCTACCACTGCGGAGGAAAAGGAAGAGGAGGCAGGACCCCGTGTACAGACCCTTTGTGAAAGTGGCTACACTGGAGAAGAGGCATATAATACTGACCTATAGACTTGACAGGGCCACAATCACAGAGCTGTGTACTCAATTGGAGCCTGATCTGATATCAGCTATCCGTCATCCCATTGGGATCCCCCCTATTGTGCAAGTCCTATCAGTGCTACATTTCCTGGCAACTGGTTCTTTCCAAGCGACAGTGGGCTTGGCAGCAGGAATTTCACAGCCAATGTTCTCAATAGTATTGGCAAGGGTTTTGTCTACCTTGGTCAAACAAATGTGCAGCTATATCGCATTCCCCCAAGTGGAAGACTTGGCCACTATGAAGGCTGGATTCTATGCAATAGGACATATTCCTAATATTATTGGGGTGAGTGACAAAACACATATTGCATTTGTCCTCCCCACGCCACAATGAACAGGTGTTCAGGAATCGGAAAAGTTTCCACTCACTCAATGTGCAAATGGTGTGCCTGGCGGACCAGTACATCTCCCACGTCATTGCCAAATATCCTGGGTCGGTGCATGACGCCTTCGTCCTGAGGAATAGTAGCATTCCAAATGTGATGGCACAATTACAAAGGCACAGAGTGTGGTTGATGGGTGAGCCTGAGTCCCCACCCAAGATATGTCAGTGTATGCCTTCTGGAGTCATCCCCCATACCATTGTGTAAGGCTAATGTTCGTCCCTCAATTCCTGCAGGTGACTCTGGCTACCCACACCTGCTGTGGCTCCTGACCCCAGGGGCATTTGCCAGTTCTGGGGCCCTCCTGAAGGCCAGGTTCCAATGCCTCCATCTAGCAGGTGGATCCCTGTGCTACTCCCCTGAGAAGGTCTACCAGATAGTTGTAGTATGCTGCATGTTACTCAACCTGGCCCTCAGACGACATGTGCCTTATCTGCAGGAGGAGGAGATTGGAAATGCCCCTGTGACAGCAGTGGACCCTGAGGACAAAGAGGATGAGGAGGCAGAGGATGAGGATGTAGACAAGAGAACATCGGTAATACGCCGGTACTTCCAATTACACGAGGGTAATACAGTGGAACTGACCATTCCTCTAAATATTTATGTTTTCAGTGTGGCTATAGCAGGATGGCAGTCACTTCCTTTGCATCTCAACTGACTGTCACCTATGCCTTCTCTATTTTCAGATATTGGTTTTATTACTTCTGTGCTCTGATATCATGATTACAGACAGCTACAGCTACATTTTGTACCAAAGTTCATGTCAATTGCACAAAATGTAACTGTCAAACATAAGTGCACGTTTTCATCACATAAAGCACTATCATTCAAGTTGTGTTCAAGGATGTTTATCGGAGTGCAATAATAGAAGCGATAGTGCAATGGAATGGGGTGATGGTAGCGGTATGTCCAGGGTATTGGTTCAGTCTGTTTGTAGCACAGGTCCAGTGTCCAAGGGCCCATAGGAAGGGGAGCAATGGCAGTTCAAAGTGGACAAGGTGACAGAGTGGAACACAAGGTAGATATTCAGGAGGGTCTAATTTCTTGGCGGTGGTCTTGGTCTTTTCAAGTGCCTCTGGCATCTGTCTGGGTCACAGGGAAAGTTTGTGGGGTGGTTCACCTTCTGCAGGGGGAGGTGTGCTGGTGGCCTGTGGGTCCTGTGACAAGGCCTCCTGTCCACTAGCTGCAGCAGATGTGGTGAGCTGTTCAGTAGACTGGCTAGTGGAAGGGACCCGCTGGTGTGCTGTACATTTCCTCATGATGTTGGCCATATCAGCCAGCACCCCTGCTATGGAGACCATGGTGATGTTTAGGGCTTGCAAATCTTCCCTGATCTCCTGATGGTGTACCTCCTGCAGCCGCTTGTTCTCCTGCATGTTGTTAAGTATCTGGCCCATCTTGTCCTGGGATTGTTGGTAAGCCACCAGGACATTAGTGAGTGCCTCCTGGCGAGTCATTTCCCTGGGCCTGTCCTCCTCCTGGTGCATAGCTGTCCTCCGAGTGACCCTGTCCCCCTTTGCCTGTGTCCCCCGAATGGTGTGCACACTGCCACTGACCCCATGACCCTGATTGTCTTGGCTGTGAGGTGTGGACTGGGGTCCTTGTACACACTGCTGATTGACGTGTCCTGGGGACAGAGGTGTGGGGACTTTGGGTGGGTTCTGTGGTCTTGGATACTGAGGGGGGAGGCTCTGTGGTGGACTGTGAGTGTGCTGGGGTGGCCGACTGACCAGTGGTCCCTGATGGGCCAGTTAGTTCATCCAGATTCAGAAGTCCAGATTTGCTGACATCACTGGGGGCATCTTCTGTTGGGAGACTGGATAGTCGTAACACTTCCTCCCCGCTGAGATTGGCTGGGGCACCTGTGGGGGTGTAAGCGATGTATTATGCTACATGTCTGTGACATATTGTACATCCCTAGCTTCCCCTATATCATTGCTGTTGCCTTGCCACCTTTACTTGTGTATGGTGATTTATTGTGGGATTGTTAGTTCTCCATCCTGTGCATGCTTTGGTGATGGGTGTACATGCAGGGCTGGGAGGGCTGTACATGCATCGGTATGGCATGCAGGGCTTGGCATTGGGGTTAGTCACATGTGTAGGTGCATTGTGAGGGATGGAGTGGAGTGGTGGGAGTCAGGATGAGGGGGTGAGGTGGCATGCACGTATGAGGTGTGATAAGTAGTAAATATTGACTCACCAGTGTCCAGTCCTCCGGCTACTTCAGTGAGTCCCTCAGGATGCAGGATTTTCATGACTTGCTTCTCCCATGCTGTCAGCTGTGGGGGAGGACGTGGAGGTCCACCGCCAGTCCTCTGGATGGTGAGCTGGTGCCTTGCTGCCACAGAACTTACCTTCCCCCGTAGGTTGTTCTACCTCTTCTTGATGTCATCCCTCGACTTGGAGGTCCACAATTCTCCGCCATAGCTCTATCTTCCTGGCAATGGAGATTTGCTGTACCTGTGCTCCGAAGAGCTGTGGCTCTACCCTGACTATTTTCTCCACCAACTCCTCATCTATGAAACATGCGTGCCTTAGTGGGGACATAGGTGTTGTGTGGTGTGTGTTGTGCAGAGGCTGTTGGATAATGTGGTGGGGGTGGGATGTGCAGTGTGTGACAGATATATGGGTGGTTGTGGTGAGTGTGTAGTTGTTTCTGTGATTTGCGTGGCTAGCTATTGCAGTCTTTTTGTGTTGGCAAAGGGTTGTGTGTTATGTGGGTGTGTGTTTTATAGTGCTGTGGGTGGGTGGGTGTGGTGTGTGTATAAGAGTCAGGTGTGTGATTTTAGTTTTAGCCAATGTTATGTTTTTTTTGTATTTGGGTGGCTATTCTGACTGTGCTGGTGTGTACCGCCAATGGTTTACCACCGTTGAATGTCTGCTGTGGTGATTTGTGGGTCATAATGTGGTGGGCGTTGTTTTGTTGGCGAAACAGTATGGGTGTTCGTACCGACACTTTAACACTGACCTGTGGTCTGGCGGATTTGTGTTTGTGGCAGTATTCTGTCGGTTTAGTGTGTGTGTGTCACAATATGGTGAACAGATGTTCGACTCCCCAACGGTATGTTGGCGGTCTTCCCCACGGCAATAAGCAGCATTTACCACCAATGTCATAATGCCTGCCATAATGTTGATGTCACTTATACAACTCCTAGCACTTTGCGGACATCATAGCATAAGTATGTGCTCATGTGGTGTGCAACAAGAAACATTTTGAAATATTTGAAATCAGGAACTCTGCTTTGCCAACTTTGGGTTAATCTGTGACAGCTTTTCCTAATGCTTGTCAGCAATGTCTTAACTATATTGTACACTACAACAACATGTATGTTTTTATGTGCATAGATATTGCCTGCAGTGAAAGTTGTCAAGTCTCTCACTTGCGTATTTCTACTTCAAAACCATAGGTATGAATCTCTAAAACAAGGGAAAAACAGACCATTTCATGTTCAGAGCAGCATTTTTACATTGAAGAAGAGGTCTAGCCACCTAAGCTCCTGACTCCAGACTCCTGCACAAAGGAGCCCTCAAAGAATCCATCTCTTAGAAAAACTCCTCAAACAACATCGACGTGGTCGGAATAATTTATGATAAACTCTGCTCCTACTCTGTGCCAGTAGGGGTCCTGCTCCACTTCACATATCTATTCAAGATACTACTGTAAACCCTGGCCCATGTGCTTTATTCTTAAGTGACATTCAGATAGAGATAGCAACAGAGACCAAAATGCAATGCTGTATTTGAATGCAAAATCTTACCTAAAAATGTGAACAAACTCAAATGTGATTGAGTGCATTCAGCTGAGAGAGCCGCTACCTGCTTTAAGTTTCTGAGCTGTGCTGTCCGCAATACATGCACTAACTAGGGGTGGCAGGAATGTTTCATTCCGCCCACAGAATTCTCAGATTTGCTGACTTCACATTATTGTTGTAACACAGAGTTCTAGTCAAATTCCACCAGTTGCTGTGTGGCATAATGTTTTCCACAAGGCTCCAGCGATGCAAGCAAGATTTGGCATCAACCAATGCAATTTTCTAACACAGGTGGTCGCATTCAGAGGGCTGCTTTGGGAATAGATTTACTGTTGCTTGCATAGATGATCTAGTCGAGTGGCAGCAAAATCAACCCGAATGGCCAAACGGTCTTGTGCATGCATGGTGCCATTTGTGCTGATTTTTCAGCGCTGCTTGCACTTCTGGTGCTAAATTGCAGCACAAGCAGTGAAACGTATACTTTTCATCCATTTGTAGAACTCAGTGTAGTTTTTATGTAGCTCTGCTGATTCTGCGGAGTGAAACTCAGCGAGTTCGGTCCAATCTCAGCTCTAACCTGGAGAAACTGAAAGATAAATGTATGCACTTTAGTGTAATCACCTAAAAATAGGCGCAAATGGGTCTCTTTTGTGAACGTTCACTTTCATGACAGGCCCCAAGTGACAATCTACCATTCAAGTCGCAGTAGCTAGACTATTTTATTGTATTAAGAAAACTAGAGTCCTTTTAGAATTGGGTTTAATCATTTGCCTTTGCCTTTAACATGATTGCTTCCATGTTCTGGGCCAGTGAAACTCAACTGATTTCCTAGCTGTTACAGAGGAGCCAAGAAATATGTCTCCAAGAAACTGACTTACTCTACAGATGGTCTAAAATGAAAACAGTGGTGCAAATTATCTTTTTCTTCCCTGGCTGTACATGAGCTGCTCTATTCCTTTTGGGTATTATGTTTTACGATAATGTGCTGTTTCTTTCTTTCACCTTCTCTCTAGTGACCCTGATGTATGGCCTGAGCAAGAGTCTGGGCAATTTGTCTGAACAACTGCTTGCCTTCATTCCAATAATATACTGTTTTCGTCCCTCAGTTCCAATACTCTCATATTCTGTAAATGTTTGGGCATAAAAGTATACGTTGCTTTGTTTATAACAAATATATCTTGAAAATATGTTCTGGAAAGAAAGCATCTCATCTGTCTCAGACCATTCCCCAAATATGTTCACTAAATCTGCTCTGGCACTAGATATTACCACTTATGCCTCCCAAGAAAAAGATAAAACTGCTCATTTGATTTACATTCCCTTTATCTACCCATCAGGCCTAAGGCGACCGTCAATCTTTGAAAATATCCATCGCGTGCTATCTTGTCCTAGACAATAAAACACTCTCTCACCTTGCACGCTTTATGAATGGAAATAAATTAAATGTGTTTTCCCGCTAACACAATGCAGGTGTTGTTGCATAAGTTGAAACATGCAACAATAAAAATGCACGAGTAAACCACTTTACAGCTACACAAGCTGGAGTGTGGTACTGAATTAGTGCTTTCGGGTTTGCGCCTTCTAATGTGATTTCGTTTGTAACTAGCTTCGAAAAATGCGTATTTCTTGTGCAAAAGTCACAAATTGAAGACCAGTAGGTTATGTTATGGTAATGTCCTTTATTAGGTGCATGCACATAGTTCGAGGGACTTGGGAGCACTAAGTAGGTTGGAAGGAAGTGAAGATGCTCAGATAGCCAAGGGGTCTAAGATTGGGAGGTAGACCATTCGAGTTTTTTGTCGCCAAAACTGAGAAGCTATGGCCACCTGATCTGACTTGTTAAATTAAGGAATTACCAGCAAAGGACCAGATTAACGAAGGTAAGCCTGCACCTTTGTGTAAATTTACTGTTTCTGGGTATTCAAAATTTCATAGTAACTTTATGACTGTGGAGACTCCACTGTCGCGGATGAGAACTCTGGACATAAAAAGGTAGGCCTATCCCATCTCTTTATGTCCGCAGTCAGAATGCTAGCATAATATCCATGCATACAATATTGAAACACAAAAATATCAGAAAATATATATCATTAGCACAAATATAACCTTCCTATACTTAACTAATAAAATCACAAATATCTAGAAGACCAATATCGTTGTCAAAAATATTGATTTTTATGTCAAAAGCACAAATATTGAACACAAAACTATTTTCACCTTAAAATAAACATATAGGTGGCCATTATGACATTGGCGGTAAATGCTGCTTACCGCCGCGGTTACGGCCGCCAACATACCGTTGCGGAGGCGAACATCCCTTCGCCATATTTTGAAACACACACTAAACCGACAGAATACTCCCACAAACACAAATCCGCCAGACCAAAGGTCAATGTTATGTTAAAGTGTTGGTACGAACACCCATACTGTGACGCCAACAAAACAACGCGCACCACATTATGACATCCCACATCCTACCACATTACTCAACACCCTCTGCACAACACACACCACATAACACCAATGTCCCCACTAAGGCACCCACGTTTCACAGATGAGAAGCTGCGGGTCATGGTGAAGGAAATAGTCAGGGTAGAGCCACAGCTCTTCGGAGAACAGGTACAGCAAATCTCCATTGCCAGGAAGATGGAGCTATGGCGGAGAATCGTGAACAGGGTGAACGCCATGGGACAGCATCCAAGTCGAGGGACAAAATCAGAAAGAGGTGGAATGACCTACGGGGACGGTACGTTCCGTGGGAGCAAGGCACCAGGTCACCATCGAGAGGACTAGTGGTGGACCCCCACCTCCTCCCCCACAGCCGACAGCATGGTAGGAGCAAATCATGGCAATCCTTCATCCTGAGGGACTCACTGGAGTACCCAGAGGACTGGACACCAGTGAGTCAATATTTACTACTTATCACCCCCATACCAGCAAGCCATCTCACCCTGACTCCCATCACTCCACTCCATCCCAAACAGTGCACCTACACATCTGACTAACCCCAATGCCAAGCCCCTACCATACAAATGCATGTACAGCCCTCCGAGCCCTGCATGCACACCCATCACCAAAGCATACACAGCATGGAGAACTAACCATCCCACAATACATCACCAAACACAAACAAAGGTGGTAATGTACAGCACACCAGCAAGCCCCTTCCACTAGTCAGTCAACTGAACAGCCCACCACATCTGCTGCAGCTAGTGAACAGGAGACCCTGCCACAGGACCCACAGGCCACCAGGAGCCCTCCCCCTGCAGTAGATGAACCACCCCACAAACATTCCCTGTGACCCAGACAGTTGCCAGAGATACTTGCCAAGACCAAGACCACCGCGGGGCAATGAGATCCTTCTGAATGTCCACCTTGTGTTCCACTCTATCACCTTGTCCACTTTGAACTGCCATTGCTACCCTTCCTATGGCCCTATGGACAATGGTCCTGAACTACAAACAGACTGAACCAATACCCTGGACTTACCTCTACCATCACCCCATTCGATTGGACTATTCCTTCTATTAATTGCACTACAATGAACACCCTTGAACACAACTTGAGTGATAGTGCTTTATGTGATGAAAATGTGCACTTACAATAACAGTTACATCTTGTGCAATTGACATGAACTTTGGTATAGTATACAAATGATGAGCTGTAGCTGTCTGTAGTCATGACATCAATGCACAATAGTAATAACACAATATCTGCAAATAGAGAAGGCATATGTGACAGGCAGTTGAGATGTAAAGGAAGTAACTCCCATCCTGCTACAGCCACACTGAAAACAAATAACTAGAGCAATGGTCAGTTCCACTGTCTTACCTGTGTGTCATTGGAAGTACTGGCGTATTACTGATGTTCTTTTGCCCACATCCTCATCCTCTGCCTCCTCATCCTCACTGTCCTCAAGGTCCACTACTTCCACAGGGGCATTTCCAATCTCCTTCTCCTGCAGATAAGGCAAATGTCATCTGAGGGCCGGATTGTGCAACATGCAGCATACTACAACTATCTGGCAGGCCTTCTCAGGGGAGCAGCACAGGGATCCACCTGTCAGATGGAGTCATCTGAACACGGCCTTCAGGAGGCCGAAGGCACGTTCTATGATTCACCTGGTTCGACAGTGTGCATCATTATATCGATTCTCAGCCCCTGTCCTGGCATTCCTCACAGGGGTCAGGAGCCTTGACAGGTTTGGGTAGCCATAGTCACCTGCAAGAATTGAGGGACAAACATAAGCCTTACACAATGGTATGGGGGATGACTCCAGAAGGCATACACTGGCATATCTTGGGTGGGGACTCAGGCTCACTTATCAGCCACACCCTGTGCCTCTGTGTTGGACCTGGCCCTTTTACAGGGTCATTCCCCAGACTTTTTGTTTCTTGCCTCCTAATTTTTCAGACCTTTGTTGACTTACGTTTTGACTCTGAGCACTTTTTCACTGCTAACGAGTGCTAAAGTGCATGTGCTCTCCCTTACAAAATTGGTATGATTGGATTATACCTAATTGGCATATTTAATGTACCTATAAGTCCCTTGTAAAGTGGTATCCCTGTACCCAGGGCCTGTAAATTAAAAGCTACTAGTGGGCCTGCAACGCTGCTTGCCCCACCTACTGAAGTAGCCTGTCAAACCCATCTAAGGCCTGCTAGCGCAGGGCCTGTGTGCACAGTTTCCTGCCACAGGGACCTGGCATCTAAATTTACTTGCCAGGCCCAGAACTCCCCTTTTACTAGATGTAAGTCACCCCTAAGGTATGCCCTAGCTAACCCTTTGGGCAGGGTGCCATGTATGTAGAAGGCAGGACATGTGCCATGTTGCGTGGCCTGTCCTGGTAGTGACAAACAGCCTAACTTGGTGTCTCACTGCTGTGAGTGCTGCCTCCTCATAGGATTGTATGTAAATGCCCTGCCTTATGTGTAAGGGGTATTGTCTGATTTATGAGGGGTAGCGTTGGCATGTTTGGTATGGTCATGATATTGGTGAGAAATGCTGCTTACTGGTGTAGGTGTATTTTTTATCACTATCACAGAAATGTCACTTCTAGAAAGTGCGCATTTATCTGTGCTTATGACTTTGGTGTTTTGCAGCTTGCCTCCAATCGACGTCTGGGCAGACTGACAGTTGGGGATTTGTGCATACTACTCAGACAGCCTGAACACAGGGAGGGTGGAGGTGTCACAGAGGTGCATCTACATATTGTAAAGCCTTCCTGGGCTGAGAGAAGGGAGAGGTGGGGCACACCTGCATTTGTAAAGACTGTGCACTGGCCTCACACAATAGGGTCGTTTACCCCCACTGATATTTGGAGCCTGTGCTGGAGGAGAAAAAGGGCACTCCCAGAACCAGTTGTAACTGGTTGAAACCCCCTCTCCTGGCCATTGTAAAACACACTGTAAACCCAGTATAAGTACAGGGGAATTTCCCCCACAATTTGAACACTCTTGGAACTTGAAACTGGACACAGAATGCTGATGAATGGATTCACCAGGAAACCACCGTGGACTGCTGCTGCTGTGTTGACCTGTGACCTGCCTGGTCACTAGTAGGAACCGCCACCATCTGCACTCCTTGTGCTGGCCTGTAGCTGGGACCACCAGCCCTGTGCTTTTCCTTGTTATTTTGCTGTTCCCAGGGGCAGGATGCTGTGGCCCCTGACCCCTTCACCGATCCCTACAGCTTTGTCTTAGCGCTTTGGAAAAATGCTCACTCTTAAAAATTGCTGCAGAAGATCACCGCCGCAGCCCGGGCCTCAGATTTGCCTCAGCGCTTTTAAAAACACTTTATTTCTGCTCCCCGAATCACGGCTGCAGCCCGGGGAAGTTATTTTGGTAAAGCACAAGTGTAGCATGCTTACAGGTGCCCCCAGGGCACGAAGAAAACCTTCTTCTTTTCATCTGGAGCAAGCGTGCTCTTATTGGCGAGGACCGCAGTGACAACTGCCAAGGTATCAGGGTATTACTTACATGTAATGTTGGTCTAATCATGTTTGTGCAATACAGATTATTTTTACATAGCTCAGTGTTGTGTTTACTTTGTGGTGTACATTTTGCATCACGTATGTTGTGTGTGTTGGGCAAACGCTTTACACATTGCCCCTGGGATAGGCCTGACTGCTCGTGCCAAGCTACCAAGGGGGTGAGCAGGGGTTATCTTGGACGTGCCCTGACTAGAGTGGGTAGGTTCTGCCTGGCTGAGGTGCATACCCTAGCCAACCAGAAACCCCATTTCTAACACTCTGTAATTGTGCCATCACATTTGGGATGCTGCTATTCCTCAGGAGGTAGGCGTGATGCACTGACCCTGGATACTTGGCAGTGACGTGGGAGATGTACTGCTCCACGAGGCACACCATTTGCACATTGAGTGAGTGGAAACTCTTCCGATTCCTGAACACCTGTTCATTGTGGCGGGGGAACAAATGCAATATGTGTTCCGTCAATCGCCCCAATAATATTAGGAATATGTCCCATTGTGTGTGACCAAGGCAGACAAAACCCTTGTCAGCACTATTGAGAACATTGGCTGTGACATTCCTGCTGCCAAGCCCACTGTTGATTCGAAAGAACCAGTTGTCAGGAAATGGAGCACTGATAGAACTTGCACAAGAGGGGGAATCCCAGTGGGATGACAGATAGCTGATATCAGATCAGGCTCCAATTGAGTACACAGCTCTGTGATTGTGGCCCTGTCCAGTCTGTAGGTCAGTATTATATGCCTCTCCTCCAGTGTAGCCAAGTCCACAAGGGGTCTGTACACGGGGGCTTCCCTCCTCCTCTTATTCCTCCACGGTGGTAGGTATCTAAAGGACACAAGAGTGAGAAGGAAACAATGGAACTACCACCCCACTGCACCTGGGCATGTATGTAATCGGACAATGTGAATGCCAATGTATGTACAATTCACAGCAACGACTCAGTTTCCAATTTCTGATTTTTGTCCACCACCATGAAATGGTGACCGCCTGTACTGTAAGTATAGACAGGTGGAAGTGATGTAACTCCGCCTGCATTGGTTGTCTTGGCGGAATGCGGTCTTGCACTGCCATGCTATTCCTCATTGGTTAACATGGGGCTCTATGGAGTACAGCATCCAATGAGGATCACTGGGGGCGATGACGGTGTACACCACCGCGCACGTGACCACCATTTTCTAGCTATAACCTCACTTGATTCCTGACTTTCCACAGGACAACAGCTACACTGCGTGTGCTGCTGTGTCCTGTGTGTGGATTCTGCAATGGCCCGTGTCACTGGGGAAAGGGCTTCTGCCTTCACTTCAGAGGAGTTAGAGCGCCATCACCAAGGACATGCGGAACCTGGGGGTCTACAGCAGGTGGAGTACCCACTTCAGGAAAAGGTGAGAGGACCTGAGACGCTGTGCCCGGAAGACAGCAGAGGCCCAGCTGGGGATGGCCTCATAATGAGGGCGGGGTGCCCGTTGGACGATGACCCCCCTAATAGCCCGCCTACTAGCGGTGGCCTGCCCAGAGTTAGATGGGCACTTGAGGGCAGCACAGCAGCCACAAGGGGGTGAGTACAGTGAGTGTGACAACCATTTTTGTTGGCTGGCATGGAACTCTGGTGGTGGGTTTCAGTTAGTGGGTGCCCCTTAATGTCAGGTTAGGCATTGCTCCGTGGTCCAGCACAAGGTAAATGGGTGTTTAGCAAAATCTTGTATTCCAGCTAGGTGGCATTCCAGGTCAGACAGGGCTTAGTGGATCCCAGGAGGGGTGCAGTTGGCGGTCGTTGGCTCTCATCTTACTGTGGTACCTAGCCAATGGAATGCCAGTGTGATGCATAGTGTCCAATCCTGATCCCTGTGTGTGATGGTAATAGCATCATCTGGCTGAGGAGCAGGGGCACCGGCGACTGAAGGAGCTGCATCCCACAGGACCCAGGAGGCAGAATCCACCGACGTTGAGAGGACCAGTGGGACGGAGGGTGAGGGGAGCACCACGGCAGAGACAGGAGGTGACAACACAGTCTCTGATTCCTCCACCAATGGGAGCTCTCTGGTGGTGGCAGATACCTCCGGAATCACCCCAGAAACATGTACAGCCGCCACTCCTGTAAAAGCACCACCCTCCCAGTAGCACCCCCCTCAAGTTGCCCGTGCCTGGTCACCCAGGAGGGTGGGCATCTCCTTCACCCCAGGCAGCTCAGGCCCTGCCCCAGTGAACCCTGCTGCCCTCAGTGAGGAGGCTGTTGACCTCTTGAGATCCATCTCTGTAGGAAAGTCAATCATAGTGAATGCCATTCAGGGGCTGGCATCAAAGATTCAGCAATAGAATGCATTCCTGAAGGGCATCCACAGTGGCTTGGCGGCCCTACAGAGATAGTTTCAGGCTCTGGCCTCCTCTCTGATGGCTGCTACTGTCCCTGTTCTTTCCATCCCCCCTCCAGCTAGCACTTCTGAGTCCCAGTCACCTCAACCCCAGCCCATCCCATGCACACATACGGACAAGCATGCACACAAAACATCAGAGAACAGAAGCACAGTCAAACACAGGCAGCACAATTCAGGTCACAAGCACTCACACAAACAACAGACAGTTGCACACACAACCACATCCACTGCCTCCACTGTCCCCCTCCTCCTCCTCCCTCACAGTCAAATCCGCACTCACACCTGCATGCACTCCATAAACAGCCCCCAACACCATCACCACTTCATGCAGCACACACACACCTTATTTGCAGACACCTCCACAACATCCATCCATGTGTCCCCTTTGTCCTCTCCCACCCTGTCTGCCCCCCTCCTAAGAGGCACAAACGCATGCACTCAGACTCCCAACAGCCATCCATCTCACACACGCACACTTTCCATACACCTGCATCCAAATCCAGCAGACATACACCTCCGACAACCACTCCATCAACCTCCACTCCTATCCCTCCTCCCGCATCCCACCCCAACATCCCTAAGAAGCTTTACCTTGCCCATCTTGACCTCTTTCCTCCGCCTCCACCCCCCTGTCCTATCTGTAAGAGCAGGGTCCCAATGACCGAGCACAACAACGCAGCCAAACAGTCTGCCACAGCTCCCATCAAATCCTCAGCTGCTGGCACAAAGGGGCCACAGAATGTGACAGCTGCCACTCCTACTGTGAGCACACCTCCGCCTCAGAAAGGGAGGACTAGGGTGGTGAAAACCAAGGGACAGGAGACGGAGACAGTGGAGGCACCTCCTAGTCCTGGAGGCAAGAAAGGGAAGATCCCCACTCCACCACCCAAGAAAGGGAAGGTTCCCACTCCACCAGCAAAGAGAGGCAAGAGGCCCCCTCTACCAGCAGTGGTCAAGAAGCCCTCACCTCCAGAAGAGGCAGCCAGGGTAACACCTACACCAGCAGTGGGCAAGGAGCCTTCACCTCCAGCAGAGGGCATGTAGGTCACCCACCAGAGACAACCTGGAAAGGAGCCCCCTCCCAAACCAGTGGGCATGTTCCCCACTACAGAGGCTGTGGCCTTACACTCCCCCCTAGGGACAATTGAGCAAGGAGCCACCTCCAGAACCAGTGGGCATGTTGCCCACTTCAGTGACTGTGGCCATACACTCCCCACCAGGGACAATTGGGCAAGGAGCCCCCTCCAGAATCAGTGGGCATGTCCCCCACTTCAGTGACTGTGGCCTTACGCTCCCCACCAGGGACTATTGGGCTAGACGCC
This sequence comes from Pleurodeles waltl, assembly GCF_031143425.1. Taxonomy (NCBI): domain Eukaryota; kingdom Metazoa; phylum Chordata; class Amphibia; order Caudata; family Salamandridae; genus Pleurodeles; species Pleurodeles waltl. Next base: position 125,083,510 of record NC_090436.1, on the reverse strand, counting down.
CACTCCAAAATCAGTGGGCATGTTTCCAACTTTAGAGACAGTAGCTTTACACTCCCCACCAGGGACAATTGGGCAAGGAACCCCCTCCAGAACCAGTGGGCATGTTACCCACTTCAGTTGAGGTGCCCTCCCATAGTGGAGTCCAGTTAATGTCAGGAGTCAAGTTAGACCTTGGACTGTGCCCTGTGGTCATGTGGGCCTTTTGAACTTTGGGCCGGCCATTTGCCTTTTCTGGACATTGACAGATGCTTTTGTTTTCGCATGGACAATATGGTGGCTGTTGGGATCAAAGAACAGTGTCACTTTGTTTTAATTAGACGTGGGTCCTCTTGACATTGATTTTACTCTGTAGCTGGTTGTGTGTATGGTGTGTGTTTGTGAATGGTGTGTGTTGTGCGTGTGTTTGTGACTCTCCTTTCCCTCCCTCCCACCCTTGTGTGCTAGGCGGCTATACTCACCGTCATCGTCTTCGTCAGCGTTGGTGTTCCAGAAGGACCATGGCATAGAAGAGTATTGGGAAGACTTGAAGTTCTGGTTCCATGGAGGCGGCGGTCTCTGATGGTGAGTCTTTTGTTTTCTATGCAGTGTTTCTGCCAGGCTTTTGATGGTGTTGGTACCGACCTGGAAATCCTGGCGGTTTGCTATGTCATAATATGTCATAATATGGTGGGCAGTACGTTGTCTTCTACCTGGCTTTTGATGGCTACCGCCATGGTCAATGATCTTAACGCCCTGGCGGTTAGTATGGTAGATGGGCTGTCTATAGGAGGGATCACCGCCATGGTCATAATTTGGTGGTTATTACCGCCAGCCTGTTGGCGGTATTACCACAACTTGAACAGTCACCGGCATTGTCATAATGATGGCCTATGTTTTTTGTTTCTCCAAAGAAAGTTCTACTGACGATTCTACTAGTGCTCCTTTTTAGCAACATCCTAATGAAGAATATTCTTTAATTGCCAAAATGAATGCTTCTGATCATGCAATGGGGACTGCTTTATCTGATAGAAATCCAGTCTCTGACCGGCTCACCCAGTAGCTAACCTTTCTGAAAGCTTTTTGTTGGCAAAGTTAAATTATGCAGTCACTGATAAGGAACTCAGGAGTATAGACATTGCATTTTGGGGCAAAACACACCATAGTAGTGTATAATGATCACATAACTCTGTATTTCCTGACATCCCCTGAAGGACTCGCTCCTAGGTCACATGGTCTTGCTCTGATAAGATAAATTGCAGACCAAGGGCCTGGTTTAGAATTTGTGCAATGGGTCACTCCATCACAACGATGACTGATAGCCCATCTGCCAAAATATAAATCCTATTATTTCCTATGGGATTGGGATTGGGGTAACCCATCCACCGAAATATAAATCAGGCCCTAGGTCTTAGTAATGGTAAAGTTAAAGTTCTAGCTTAACAAAATCAATTTGAAAATAAGAGTCAGCTGACCCATCATTCATTTTGTCACTTAAGAATGAATGACCATCCTATTAGTCTATTTTATGTGGTATTGGTGATGTCTAGGGCTAGGTGCAAACATCTTCTCTATTGTAAAGATTAGGATGTCTCACAGTAACGTGGTTTACTGAAAACTTAGCTTTTTCCTCCTGATCATGAGTGTAAAATGTAAGACTCTCCCTGTCGCCTATAGAGTCCCCATGAGCCCTGGAGAGGCACTAGCAATTTTTTGATGCATTTTGTTTTATTTGTTTGCCAATGTGTGTGTTTTGCCGATGTCTTTGTGCCTTTCCTTTGCTGGACATGTAGCGCTAGTCATTTTGTGTCACCAGTGTGGCTGTGTGTGGTCACAGTGGCTATTTTGTCTTTGTTCTCTATGCCTCCTTTTTTGCTGGCCATGTTGCAACCATCATTTTCTCGAGCCAGGGAGTGTGTGTGTGTTTCGTGATTATTTTGTCTTTGTCCTCCATGCCTTCTTCTTCAGTGGCCATGTGGTGGATGAGGTAGTTCCACCATTGTGTGCAGGCAAGGTGTACTTTAATCCTTTCATTCCACTTCATCCCACTATTTAAAGCCATTTCCAAGGACCATTGCTAAAAGAGGACTTTTACATTTTTGTTAATTTTTTTGTCTTTTTTCCTGATATATTTATTTGTGTTGTGGCAAACTGTAGTATAGTGTGTTTTTGGTTCTTTAAACCTTTTTTCAATTGCTTTGTCATTCTCTCATAGAGCCTAGTGGGGCACCAACAATTATTCAATGATATTTTTTTAATTTTTGTCTGCCTCCCCCAGAGTCCCTTTTGCCCCTACGGCCTTATGGGGCAACAACATTTAGCAGTCAGAGACCGCCAGGGTTGGAATGAGGGCCATAATATTTTAATTTCCTTGTAAAGGCGGCTGCATCAGTTCTGTGTGTTTTTAAGAGGGAACACCTAACTTCAATATCTATGTCATTATCTGACACAGTCAGATTTCTTGGAAGGAAAAATTGACAGACGGGAGAGAAAAGTGGCGCTAGAAGCCTCTAGTGTCACTTTCTAAATATGGTGCATTGAATGCATCACAGCTGCATCAAAAAAAGTACTCTGCTGTGGCACAAAGTCCTTGTAAACGAGGCCCTAAATGTGCTTTTGTAGTAGCATTCCCCCCCAAATTAAAAATTTGCAAGTCGAAACAAGAGGGGAATTACCTATGGACACCTTTAAACCCTTAACATTAATGTATTGGGGGCATTCTTGAGCCAAACAAGGGGGGGGGCTCCAAGCCCCAGAAACCACCCAGTCGACACCACTTCAATTAAAGGACTGCACAGCCCCATAGTCTACAGCACCTAGAGACATCAACTTTTGACTGCTTGGAAGGGGCAGGACATGTTCCAGATCATGCTCAAAGAGCTGTTGGCTGACCCACTGCACAGGGCATTCTTGAGCCAAAAAAGGGGGGTTCCAAACTCCACAGACCGCCCAGTCTATTCCACTGTAATGAGGGGACTGCAAGCACCATAGTCTACTACGCCTGGAGGCACCAACGCCCAACCACACAGAAGTGGGGGTGGGGCCACATTCCTGATCATGCTCAAAGCACTGCTGGCTATCCCACTGCATGGGACATTCTTTAGCCAAACAAGGTATTGTTCGTTCTCCTAAGTGCCTGGGTTAGACACCCATATTTTAGAATTAGGCCTGTAGCCAGTGCCTTTTACACATAGATATGTTTTTATTCATTCCATATTTTTTAGCACAGCCAGTCATTAGCTCCTTTTTTATACTTTAATCAGTTGCTTCATTCTGAGAAGACATAGTTGGTCACGCTCACATTTTATCAGCCGTTTGTACACATTTCACTTAGGCCCATATTTATGGTCTGTTTGCTAGTTTACAGTCATTTGTTTTACAATAAAACATTGCAAACCTAACTCCATGTTTATATTTTGATGGCAAACCCGTCTAACATCAAATATGGAAGTTACCAACATTTTTTTTGATGCATTATCTCACTTTGCATGAATGAGATGCACGGCAGGCATTCCCATCCAAAAAAGGGCACTAAGCCCTCAGCGCCATATTTATCCCCGTGCAAAAATGATGCACAGGTGGGAGGCGTACCTAAATAATGACACTAAGCTTGCTTAATGTAATTATTTATTTTTAACGCCTGGGTCAGACTAGGTGTTAAGGTACCTGTGGACCCATTTCTATGGCCACACACCATGGAATGGGCCCACAGATGCCCACCCCAAGACCCAGCAACATGATTTAAGCTTTATATCACAATGATCACTGCAGTTTATGCTCTGCACCTTGTGGTATTTAGAAGGTGGGTGACGTGCTATTTAATGTTTGTACACCAAAACCTGCAGGACTGTAGACACTTTTAAAGTTGTTTAAAGGAGATAGCTGTGTTCCCTCAAAGCCTTGCACCTTACGTTTTCCTACCATTGTTTAAAAGTAGATGAACCAATAATATTTTGGTTTTGTGTAATAATTATTTTTCCTACTTTTCTCCACTTAATTTTATAAAATGGAAGTTAGAAATGGGGTTTCTGGTTGGCTAGGGTATGCACCTAAGCCAAGCAGAACCCACCCACTCTAATCAGGGCAAGGGAGTTACACGTCCAAGATAACCCCTGCTCACCCCGTTGGTAGCCTGGCATGAGCAGTCAGGCCTATCCCACAGGCAATGTGTAAAGCGCTTGCACAACACACGTGAAGTACTATCCCCACCACAAAGGAAGCACAACATCAAATTATATGAAAATATACTGTATTTTACACAACGCAATTTTTAGACCAAACACAACATGTCAATTATATCCTGCTACCTAAGCAGTTGTCAGAACGTTACACATTAGTTACTCTGCAGAACCAGCAGTAGTCACCTATAACACACAGATTACTTAGTATTCTGTAACATAAGCAGTAGTCATGAATCACATTATTACACAAATGCACTTGTCATAGAAATATCATAAATGCCCTTATCAGGAACATTAAAAAACATATGGCAAGTCAAGAAAGCAACATTAGCAAAACACATATGTAGCACATCATAAAAATAGGTAGGTAACATATAAACAATAACGTCTACACCAGGACCACCAGGAATATGTATGTCCTTTTTAAACAGTACCTGTATTTATGATCTACGGCACTTCCAGTGCTACGAGGAGAACAAAAGGGGCCCCTGGTGCTTGGTGCGCTCACTCTGAGCCCTGCAACACTTTTCGGGGGAGGGAGGGCAACACTCACCCACTCTGGGTTTATAACGGGCCCCTCCTGCGGCCTTCAATATCTGGCCTCCACTGGCCCTACAACAAAGGGGGGTTAACCAATGCCCCAAAACAATAATAAGGTGTCAGATGGCCCGGGAAGCCTCCGACGAGGCTTCTGCCCTGCCCGCCGTCAAGTTATTTGTATTGTGCCCCTCCTGGGGCCTGTGATCACTGGGGGGGCCACAAAGGGAAGCCGGCGGCACGGGGGGCCTCTGGCGAGGCTTCCACCCTGCCCGTGGTCTTGCCAGAAGAATGGGGCCTTCGTTGGGGCAGAGGGACCCTCCGATGAGGCTTCCTTCCCCCCTGCCCGTTCACAACACAACAGGGGCTCCCATGGGGCGGGGAGCCTCAGATGAGGCGTACTTCCCCGCCTGACGTCTCTTTGGGAATCCCCGCCCGCCCGGGCCGCAGTGGAGTGCAGGCACCAAGGTAGGTGCCTGCTTGTGCCCCGGGGGTGCTTCTTTGAGTGTGCTTCGCCCGGGGGTACAGTAGGAGTGCACTCGCTCCTTTTCCTTCTTTTTGGGGTGCCCCAGGGGCACCGGGGACAGCATGACTCCGGTGCGCTTTCTAAAATAAGTCGAGTTGAGGCGGTGAATTCTTTCTACAACAAAGCACTTTCCAAAGTGATACGGCATCTTAATAAACCCCAGGTCGTGGCCATGAATTCAAGCACAACAACACGTTCCCAGCGCTGGGAGACAACAAAACAAAGCGCTTTCAAAGCGCTTGCTTTAAGAAGGAGAAGGGCACCCTCCAGGCGCTAGATCAGAGAAGTAGAAGCACTCCTCATATGCGTCGGATGGTTGCAGGGGCCAGGGGCCACGGCACCCTGCCCCTGGGGGACAAAGTACTGAAGGCAAAGGAGCACAGATGGCAGAGCCCAGCAGCAGGCCAGGGTAAGGGGGATGCAGGCAGATGGCAGTCTCTCCTAGTGACCCAGCAACAGCAGTCCATGGCGGTTCCTGGGAAGTCCCTCCAGGACTCTGTGTCCAGTTCTAGGTAAGTTCCAAAATGTCTCCAAGAGTTTCCCAATTGTGGGGTAAATCACCCCTGTACTTATAATCAGTTTTACAGTGTGTCCACAAAGGAAGGGGAGAGGAGGTTCCAACCAGTTACAAGTGGTTCTGGGACTGCCCCCCTCTCCTCCAGCACAGGCTTCAAACATCAGTTGGGGGTAAACAACCCTATTGTGGGAGTCCAGGGAACAGCCTTTACAAATGCAGGTGTGCCATGCCTCTCCCTTCTCTAAGCCCAGGAAGACTACTCAGTATGCAGATGCACCTCTGTGACACCTCCATCGTCGCTGTGTACAGGCTGTCTGAAAAGTATGCTCAAAGCCCAACTGTCACTCTGCCCAGATGTGGATTGGAGCCAGAATGCAAAACACCAGAGTCATAAGCACAGGGAAATGCTCACTTTCTAGAAGTGGCATTTCTGTAATAGTAATAAAAAATCCAGTAAGTAGCATTTCTTACCACCATTACAACCATACCAAACATGCATACACTACCCCTCATAGATCAGACAATACCACCTACATATAAGGCAGGGCATTTCTAATGCAATCCTATGAGAAGGTAAAACTCACAGCAGTGAGAAACCAAACAGGCTTTGTCACTACCAGGACAGGCCACGCTACCTGGCACATGTCCTGCCTTCTACATACATAGCACCCTGCCCATAGGGCTATCGAGGGCCTACCTTAGGGGTGACTTACATGTAGTAAAAGGAAAGTTCTGGGCCTGGCAAGTAAATGTAGATGCCAGGTCCCTGTGGCAGAAAACTGCGCACACAGGCCCTGCGCACACAGGCCCTGCGCCAGCAGGCCTGAGACAGGTTTGAAAGGCTACTTGAGTGGGTGGCGGAAGCAGCGCTGCGGGCCCACTAGTAGCATTTAATTTACAGGCCCTGAGTATAGAGCTACCACTGTACAAGGGACTTACAAGTAAATTAAATATGCCAAATAGGTATAAGCCAATCATACCAACTTTAGGTGGGAGAGCACCTGCACTTTAGCACTGATCAGCAGTGATAAAGTGCTCAGAGTCTTCGAGCCAACAGCGAGAGGTCAGAAAAATGGGAGGAAGGAGGCAAAAAGTCAGGAGATGTACCTACCACAAGGGCCAGGTCCAACAATGGATATGGAAACAGTCTGTGATACAATGGGGCATTGCGAAGTCACCATATCTCACATGTAGGGCCCAAGTTGAGTTTGGCGGCCAGAAATCTCTGTCTGCCAACATTGTGGCTGCCACCTACGTGGCGACCTCCGCAATGGAGTTAATAAGAGTTTCCGACTGGGACAGTGAGCGGAAACCCACCCAGTGGCCTAGCGGGAAACAGGCTACAGCATTGTCTCCAGCTCATAATCGAGCCGGCGACAATGCTGACAGTAAGCATTGCAAAGGCTGGCCAGGAGGGCCCCTGCACTGGCATGCCAAGTGCAGGGGCCTTGTTGGGCCCCCTTCACCCGTTCTCCGCCAGCATTTTCATGGCAGTTGAACCGCCTTGAAACCGCTGGCGGAGAAGGGGGCCGTTATCTCCAGCACCGTGCTGCTTGCAGCGCTGCCCTGGCTGATTAGGACCACCACCATCTCAAGATTACCAGGATCTCTGATCCTGGTGGAGCTGGCGGTTCCCTGGTGTCCCGACTGCCAGAGTTGTAATGTGGTGCTTGGACCGCTATCCGTGAGTCTAATGACTGCCAGACTCATAATGATCCCCGTAGTGTTTAATCAACTTTAAACCTTTATATAGCTAATAATTTTAATATGTACCGTAAATTCCTAATGTTTTACATTACTATATGCTTTTATTATTTCAACTAAAGTAAATCAATTATTGAATTCCATTACCAGACTTTGCTGAACATAACTTACCAATTGGAATAGTAACAGACAGCAGTCACAATTTTCATGCTGCCTTTTGTCCTGATTATGACCTGATAAATTGTGAAAGGTCAAAATCACATCACAGATTTCTGACTGAAAAATACATTTTTTGTGCAATGAGATGTATATATGAATGGCTCCATTTGTTTATTTTCATGTACAATATTGGCTTATTGTTACTATTAGCCATTGCTATTGTTTTTTGTGTGTATCACTTTGCACCGCCAACTTCCTTTTCACAAGTACTGTGCCTTCACTTTCCACATTGTACACTTTTGTGTTCATACTTGATGCTGCCATTAATCGAGTACATATATAGACATAGTTAGAAATGTATCTTAACGCCTTCTCTGCTGGACCTTTTCCCACACTGTGTGGAGCGTTTTTTTTTTTTTGCTATTTGGGGTACTTCATGCTTAGGGCCGATAACTGTTTTGAACACATAAGCTATCCACGCCAAATAAATGTCCTTCTTTTCCAACATCCTGGGGATTCTCAACCAATTATTATTGGTAATAAGATCTCCGGGTAAGAGCCACCTTCTTTTCTTAAAGGGGTGGCCCATCAGACATTGCAGTACCGGTCTGGCGAGGAGCTTGCCCAGTGAAGAAGCTTGACATCCTATTGGGTGTGTGAGGGCTCCTCTGCTCCTGGCATTATTAGTGTCTCTTTTTCATATTTTGGAACAGTGTACTTCATGATTGTTATAAAACTTTCAATCTAGCCAAATCCCTCACCAATCTGATTCTAGGAACACATGCCTGTTCCACTACAACAAGGCTTCCTATCACTCATAAAACTGAACAAATGTCATCTTTGACTAAGAAGAACAGTCCTTAAATACAACAAAAGCATTAACGGTGGAAAAGATGGATATTCAACTTCTTATACCAAATGTAAGCCATATGAAAATCAGTATAAAATTCCAACCTCTGATCTACTCTATCAACATCACGCATGTGCCTATTATGGTCTAAAATACACACAGGTTTGCACACTTCTGCGACCTCACCCCATACAGTCACAGGTGAAGTACTTTCATCATGGACGGTGGTAAAAATGTAGACATCTATCCTGTCTGCAAATTTCACAGCTAGATGTTCATCACAAAGCACTGCAGTGTCCCCTCTTTAAGTTTTTACAAACAAGCTCTTTGGTTAACTTTACAGCTAGAGCAAATTGCGCCTCCACCAAGTTCCCACACAATCTGCTCACTAACTGCTATGAAATTATAGACATATACAGTCCTACTCTCAGACAGCATATACATCTCATTTCCATAACTTGCCCTCTTGCTAGGAATGTACTGCCTAAAAAAGTAACGGCCCTTGAGCAGGACCAAAGACTTGTTGACAGATATTTTTCCCTGGAACATAGACCTTTGAAAACCAATCTACAAAGTGATCAAGGCCGAATCTTAAGAAGATGTTCACAATCAGGGTAATCTTGTGGCAATGCTGAAGCATTATCAACAAAATGCAGCACCTGAAGCTAAAGCAAATACCAATAATGACTCATGGTTGCTGGAAATATAGCTATTGCCATCAAGGGACTAGTAGACCAATATGAAGACTGCGATGGTGTCCTTATCAGGCCCATGAAAAAAGTTAAACTAAAGGAATTTTTCAATTAATTCGGATTTGTGTGAGTCCACCGGGGAGTTCTAGAGTGGGGCTTATGTCTGGCACTGTTGTCTTTCAAAATTTGTTCAGAAAACAAATCAGTCTCCTCAACAGTCTTATCCAAAAATACATCATCCAAAAATAACTGAAAGAAATTTATAGGTTCATTATTCGCTCTACACCCTGCGAGACCAGTAAAGGCAGGCAACGCTGGCTGCACCATGTTTGGGACAATCCAGAGTTCAGCTCTTCCAGTGGGAAGACACACAGGCCCTCAGTACAACCCTGGCAGTCGGTGTTAAAGCGGCGGTAACACCGCCAACAGGCCGGCGGTGAAAAAAAAGGGTTTTGGACTCTGGCGGTTACCGCCATCCAACACCGCCACTTTAACACACCCACCGCCATGGTGGTAACGGCTGCTGGGCTGGAGACTTCGGTCTCCAGCCCAGTAGCCGTCACATTCCCACCCTCGGGACTACGACATGGTTACCGCCATGGTTTCCGTGGTTTTTGTACAGCCACAAAAACGATGGCGGTAGGCACTATCAGTGCCAGTGATGCCCTTCCCAGGCACTGATAGGGGTCTCTGCCACCCACCACCCCCTCCCCAGAGTCCTCGCCCACCCGCTCCTGCCCAATACACCTATACACACCATATGCACACCCATATACACACAGGCACACACGCATACCCACCTCCGCCCACGCATGCACACATACATACCCACACACCACAACACACACCAACATACCTTGTCACACACATGCATCCACAACACACAACACTCACAGTCACTCATTCATGCATGCATCCAACGCGACTCACACTTGCATGCACGCATCCCAAAGCATACACACACACACCCCCACATACACACAACACCCCCCCTCTCAGGTCGGAGAACCTGACTTACCTGCTTGCAGGGGGTCCTCCGGCTGGAGACGGTCTGCAGCCACATTGGTGGTATTGACCACCTACTGCCTACCGCCACGATGACGTCTGCCAACATACCGCCGCCGTGGCTACCAGCCAGCAATGCGTATTATGACCGCCGACAGTATTCCTCCTGAAATCAGGACGAACACCGACAACAGTCATGGCGGCGGATGGCGGTAAGGCGGCGCTGCTGACAGCAGCAGCGCCTGCCAGCAAAACACCGCCAGGCCGCATCATTGCTCATGATGCGGTCGGCTGTGTCTTGCTTGCGTGGCGGTGCTGCTGTCAGCAGCGCCGCCTTACCGCCATCCGCCGCCATGACTGTCGTCGGTGTTCGTCCTGATTTCAGGAGGAATACTGTCGGCGGTCATAATACGCATTGCTGGCTGGTAGCCACGGCGGCGGTATGTTGGCAGACGTCATCGTGGCGGTAGGCAGTAGGTGGTCAATACCACCAATGTTGTAATGAGGGCTCCAGGCTGCAATCCAGATGCCTCTGGATCAACACATCACTGTCCTCCCCTAGAAGAGGCACTTCCTCCACACTCAGAGTGGCTTCATCATCAGATGATTCCTCTCAGACAGAATATTCACTGCCAGAATAAGTCAGACTCATAATCATGGTCAGAGAAAGGCACAAAAAGTATACCATCAACCTGCTTAGCGGTCATCTTGCAACTAGCCACAATACTTTATCACAGAGACCTGTAGACTCGAAAACGCTACCACTAACTTGCCAGGGACAGCTGTACTAACCAGTACTCACTCTGCACAGACACAACAAGCGCCAACAATATCCCACTAGAAAGGAAAAACAACAAAAAATTACTCACAAGACAACACAATACACATCGTGCACAAATTTAAGGAGAATTTTACACACAATAAAAAAGAAGCAAAACATTCTGCTAATAATACATCATCATCTACAAACAACACATTCATGCAGGGAAATGATACTAATTTAGAGTAAATAGTACAGTAAAATATTTTCTTACCAAACACATACAACTACAAAAACTGCATATTGACCAGTGACAAAATCACAAGCAGGAATCACAGCAAAGGAAATCAAAAACTTTGCACTAGAATAAAAAGGAGAAATAAAGCATTATGATCACAAATGACAAGAAATATAAAAGTTAACATTACAAAATCCTACGTCACTACCCAAATGCCAGTCCGCACACACCGCCAGCCAAGCGCTAGTCCACACCAGTGCTTAATTTGTGCTTGTTGGTTCCGGTGACGAGCACGGCTCTTACTTTTGAGGGCCGGCACTTAGTCTTCTGCCTCTTTGCATTTGCTGCAAGCAAAAGACACGTTTGGGAAAGACGGAGGAAGAGAAAAACGAAGAAGCGTGACAATGAGTGAAAGCAGAAAGCTGCAGGTATGAGCTGAAGGGGCAGGGAGTGGCTTTAAATGGATTGAAGAGGTCCAAGATGGCTTCCGGATTACGCTGCCTCAGTAATCCATGTTCGCACATTTAATTGCAGCAGCCGCATGTTTAAGAGGAGGGCTTTGGGCACCGGAACCTTTTTATTTACAAATTAAGCACAAGTCCACACACACGCCAACCAAACTCCAGATATACTCAAAAACCTTTTGTGGTCTCTAGTGTTATTCTGCCCCCCTTTGGGGCAGATGGGTCTAAACATATGGCCAATCTACCACCAAGGCAAACAGAAAAATGGTCAAAAGTAAATAAAATCACATACCTGCCCCTAGTTGGAGCAACTATTACCCACAGGGGCTGCCCCAAACATAAATATATTCATATCCCTGGTGTGAGTGGGCTCCACAAGGGCAGGTGGGCCTCCAAATAGGGCCACCGTGCCCCCGGGGGGTAGGAAACAGCCAAATGTAATTAAAAAAATTATTAGCCCCCACAGGGATGACCCTTGCCCAAGGGGCCACCCGCAAACATAGTATACAAAAGTCCATGGTGCTGATGGCTTCCCCCCCCGGCAGCAGATGGGCCTCCAAATAGGGCAGATCTGCCCCTAACAGCGGATGGGCCTCCAAATAGGGCAGATCTGCCCCCAGGGGCCTGGAAAACGTCCAAAAGTAATTTTAAAAAGTATTTTACCCCACAGTAGTGACACTTGCCCAAGGGACTGCCCCCAAACATAATATACAAAAATCCTTGGTGCTATTGGCTTTTCTGTCTCCAAATACCGCTGATCTGCCCCCCCGAGGGAGAGGGCCAAAAATATCTAAAATTCTTCCTGAATAATTGAAAGCATCCATCACCAAAAATAAAATCCCTGGCACTAGTGGTGGCATTCCTATTGCATGATCACGACCCCATATGTGATTGTGCAGCAGGAACGCTCTGCAGAGAGACATGGGGTGAGAGGACAAACTCTTTCATCTTCCTTGATGCCTCTGTGCACGGTGAACTCCCCACAGTAGGAAAAACCTATCTTCTCTGATGCGCGCTGGAAGCCAAATAGCTTCCATCGCATCAGGCACCTTTTAATGATGATGCAAGGGACGTATGGGGGTGGCAACAGAAGTGCTTCCTCAGCCATCCCCTGTGGGGTGAAAGTGGGCTGCCCATGGAGGAAGCGCCAATGCTTTCCCCATGTACAGGTGCTCATGACAGAACCATTCCGTCATGAGCACCCAAGGGATTGAGGATTAATGTCTGCCATATGCTCTTTGTAATTGATTTACATATGCAGTGCATTGATTCATAGAATTGTGTGAAAGAAAGAAATTGTTTTTTCCAAATGATGACAGTTGGGATATTGTTGCAATATACCGCTATTACCCCGTCCCTTTGGAATTACCGGTCACACACAGAGGTTTATGTTATGATTAATTTTACAACAAAATAATTGCATGCTCCTGAACACTATTTATATGTAGTGGCAGCATGTATAACCATTTGCCCAATTCTTGCACACCTCCATCTTTCTTCCTACTTTATGCTCACTTGATATTACATTTTGTCTGCTCAAGGGCTTTTCTGTCCCCTGTTTGTGTTTTCAGTGTTTTTTGGTATTTATATCTATCCTTTTTCTTTTACCAAGCTATGCAAAGGCAGACAGTGCCACTGTGCCCTCGCGGACCCTTTGTAGTCAAAGGTGACACAAGGGGCTAAGACCCCACCACATTTCTAGTCATGCAGAGCTGGGGAAGCTGATTTTCTATGAACAGTGCCACCTTCCGCTCATGCTGGCAGCAGGCAGCAGGCTGATGTATGTTATGGCAGGAGGATAATTTGTTATCAAGGAAGTTGGCACTCCTCTATTGCTCTTTCATTGCAAGTAAAGCCGCTATCTCAGTGAGGTGCCGTACACCAAGGGATACTGACTTTGTTCATAGATTTCAGAGTGACAAAGTAGCAAAATTTATGAAGCGCGTGGAAGAGCAATATCATTTATAGGAAAGTATGTGCTAGACATTGTAGTATTTGGAAGGTGGAGGTTGAAAGGACGAATAGGATTGGTTAGTCAGGCAGTACATTTGTTTATTTTCATAATTCCCTTTTGTATGGAGTAGTACTGATCAATATCTTCTTTGTATTTCCTACCTTCAAGAGAACCATAGAGAACTCAGGGAGCCAAGATGCCATCCACCACCACCATGACCTAGGTCCCTCAAGATATGGCAAGTGGGTCTCAGGATCTACACCAGTCATTACTACTTGTTTTATAAGCCATGAATATTATTTCTTACTTTTATCAATTGTCCCCTGGTATTCATTATGGCCATCTGTATTTTCTTTTTTTTTCCAATTTCTCCTTTTCTACTTTGATAACCATTAACCCAACATACATTATTGTGTTTTTTTTTTATTTTGTATATATTCCCTCTGGGTCTGTAGTTGACTTTCTTCTATCTGTGGGTTTCTTTCCCCCTTTATGCTACTGTGTATAATAGTTTCCCTTGTCCAGTTTATTTAAATATTTCCTTTTCATTTGCTTCCCTTTCTTTGATAATTATTTTCTGATCATCCCCTTAGCCATTTCCTCCATTATTATTTGTTTATTGAGTTGAAATGTTAACTACTTGATTTTTTTAAAATCAAGCAAACCTTAGAAAGTGATATTTTGGCTGAAACTTGTACTTAAAATTTTTTAGGTTTTGTGCAAATACTGTGGTTGATGTTGATATTAAAATAGGTGTATTACAAGAAGGAGGAGGGCAAGGACCATCCTGTGGAAGTGGAACAAGTAGCTGATCAAACAAAATAAGCAATGCTGTCCAAAAATAAGGGGAATGCTCAAATGTGACCACATATTCAGTGATAGTTTTAGTGAGAAACCCTTGACTGCATACCAGAAAAGTCACTCATAGAAGGACATTTTGGTAGAAAGTGATGCAATTGAGAGAAAATCTTTGAATTTTGATTTGTTCAGGAACTTTTTAGCATTCTGTTACATGTAGCTTTCCCTATCTTAGCTTTCCCTATCTAGAATGTATTAACTCTTTACCACAGATGGTCCACATTTCTGCTGGTCACTTCTTCATGCAATCTGAGATGATAGTGAAGAAAATATCTCGTTCACTCTCATCATGCAACACTAAATGCAGACCTTAGTTTGAGTTTCAGGATAGTCTGCATGCTGAATAATAACTCAACATATGATGCTACAGGCACAACCCTTGTTATGTAAGGAGGAGAGGTTGAGATTTTAGTGTAAATGTCCCCTCTCATATGATACAGGACCGGTGACAATGATTTTGGCTTATTGATTGGGGACTGAGAAGTGAACACAATACAGTACCTCATATTTGTTTTCTTTCTGCGATGAGTGTATTACAAACAAATTGCAAATATGAATAACACATTATGGTGGTCATTCTGACCCTGGCGGTCTTTGACCGCCAGGGCGGAGGACCGCGGGAGCACCGCCGACAGGCCGGCGGTGCTCCAATGGGGATTCCGACCGCAGCGGTAAAGCCGCGGTCGGACCGGCACCACTGGCGGGGTCCCGCCAGTGTACCGCCGCCCCATTGAATCCTCCGCGGCGGCACAGCTTGCTGCACCGCCGCGGGGATTCCGACCCCCCCTACCGCCATCCAGATCCCGGCGGTCGGACGCCGGGATCCGGATGGCGGTAGGGGGGGTTGCGGGGCCCCTGGGGGCCCCTGCAGTGCCCATGCCACTGGCATGGGCATTGCAGGGGCCCCCGTAAGAGGGCCCCTACATGTATTTCACTGTCTGCTGCGCAGACAGTGAAATACGCGACGGGTGCAACTGCACCCGTCGCACAGCTTCCACTCCGCCGGCTCGATTCCGAGCCGGCTTCATCGTGGAAGCCTCTTTCCCGCTGGGCTGGCGGGCGGTCTGAAGGCGACCGCCCGCCAGCCCAGCGGGAAAGTCAGAATTACCGCCGCGGTCTTTCGACCGCGGAACGGTAATCTGACGGCGGGACTTTGGCGGGCGGCCTCCGCCGCCCGCCAAGGTCAGAATGAGGGCCTATGTATTCTTCAATGTGTAACTCAAGCACTATTTGGTATTCACCGTAATCACCATTTTAAATATGACACTCATGATGGGATAGTGAGTCCCATGTAAAGTGTTGAACTTTGCAGGAGTTAGATTTACCTTTCTCACTACAATCGAAAAAACAGTAGGGAAAATATTGGACTTTGGGCAGAAGATATTTACTCTCTGCAGTCTAAGAAAACAAATGTAGGGAATGTGTTGGATTAAGAAAGAGTTAGATATACTATTCCAATTCCTGCTCATTTAAAATAAAATAGCTAGCAACATAGAAATATTAGAACATATTCAAAATAAAAAATATATCCATTTAAAGAAATGCAATCAAATGTAATTGAAAAAATTTAAGAATATAAAAATATAAAAATCAGCTAACAAATAAAAAACAAAATAAATACAGTTCCATCCCACTTACCCCCAAACAAACCTACCAAAACTAATTTAAAATACATTATGGTGGTCATTCTGACCCTGGCGGTCTTTGACCGCCAGGGCGGAGGACCGCGGGAGCACCGCCGACAGGCCGGCGGTGCTCCAATGGGGATTCCGACCGCGGCGGTAAAGCCGCGGTCGGACCGGCACCACTGGCGGGGTCCCGCCAGTGTACCGCGGCCCCATTGAATCCTCCGCGGCGGCGCAGCTTGCTGCACCGCCGCGGGGATTCCGACCCCCCCTACCGCCATCCAGATCCCGGCGGTCGGACCGCCGAGATCCGGATGGCGGTAGGGGGGGGTCGCGGGGCCCCTGGGGGCCCCTGCAGTGCCCATGCCACTGGCATGGGCATTGCAGGGGCCTCCGTAAGAGGGCCCCTACATGTATTTCACTGTCTGCTGCGCAGACAGTGAAATACGCGACGGGTGCAACTGCACCCGTCGCACAGCTTCCACTCCGCCGGCTCGATTCCGAGCCGGCTTCATCGTGGAAGCCTCTTTCCCGCTGGGCTGGCTGGCGGTCTGAAGGCGACCGCCCGCCAGCCCAGCGGGAAAGTCAGAATTACCGCCGCGGTCTTTCGACCGCGGAACGGTAACCTGACGGCGGGACTTTGGCGGGCGGCCTCCGCCGCCCGCCAAGGTCAGAATGAGGGCCTATGTGTACAGCTGTAATATTATTAAACTAGTAAGTGAATAAAACAAATAGTAAATGTGGAATTAATTTTAAACATTGTATTAATAAATGCACATTTCAATAAATTAACAGTTAATTAAAGTACCATACACAATTGACATAAAAAATAATCAAGTAAATAATGTACATATTTATTTTCAAAATACATATTTAATTAACATAAACATCTATATACACTCCATATTCTATTAATAATTTATCATTTAAATGACTGTGCATTTGTATTCCCCTTCAAACCTACGATTAAATTATAAATCAGTATTTAGGATATACAAAATTAAAATTATACATTGAAAATCATAAAATACACATATGTTTCAAATAATTAATCATTTAACCATTTTACATAATGTAATTTACCAGTGAAATATTTAAGAAATATAAAGAACATATTTTAAAATACAAAATAATTTATGATTTAAATATCTTCCCCACACAAAAGGATGATGGACGGAGTGCTGAAATGTTTCAAACACTCACCCCCAATCACAGATCTGGGTTTAATCGATCACTTTTTCTCTCACCATGCCACCCTAGTTTGGACCCAGCCATCTGCAAATCAGTCTTGACCTTTCTTCCCATGGTAACAGTCCAGCCTGAACTACCAAGTTAGGCCCTCCCTGGACTGCAAGCAAGCATCCTGGGGCCAGTTTCGGGGTTTCATCCCTCATCAGCCAGACTAGCTTGAATCCAGCTGCACAGTGAGCAAGGAACCCACGTATTGAAAAGACCATGTCCACTCATCTGAATTCCAGGTTCCGCAGGAGCGAAGAGAATAAAACCCCCACCCCTAAACTCTATTCTCTTGTATCTGAACTGAACAGAGAATGAGTGAATAGTCTCTGGGGGAAAGGGATAGGGTACAGGGATTTGGGAAGGGAAAATAAATAAAAACACTAGTTCACAAAGGAGCGTCACTGTTGTTCTAAGAAAGTTGCCTCAGGGTTTGGTGCAGGAATTTCTAAGGGCAAAAACAAATTTAAAAAAAAGAACTACAAATATCAGAGAGTCTTTCAGCAAAAGAACAATAATTACTAGCACTTGAATGCTCAACGATTAAAGACGCTTTTGTAACTCTCAACAAAATCGTTATAAAATTAAACATATGAATTGATCTTTTGTTATTTGTTTTCACACAATGGACTCACTCCAAAAATAATCAGAATAATCATCTAATTTTGCATAGATATCGAGCAATACTTTCAGATGTTCAACACTTAACTCCTATGCTGCCCTCTCAAGATGTCTTTGGAAAATAGTCTTGTATCAGGGGTTTCTCAGCATCGACGAATGTTCTTCATATTGCACCAAAAGATCACTAACCTTGAGAAGGTTGAAAACAGGGAAAGAGAGGGAGATTACTCACGAACGACTTTTCCTGGAATGTTTTTGATTATTTGAGGGAGATGAAATACATTTCGTAAATTCTCCAGCCGCTGTGAACGTAATCCACTCCAGAGAGGAAAACTCCAATGAAGCCTCGCACTGAAATGACGACTCCAGAAAAAATCACAGAAACTCCATCTGAACCAGGACCACCTGCAAGCGAAGGAAGACTCAGAGCCAAGCACGAGAAACACCTTGGTAGATCTATTTATAGACTGGTGATGAGTCATCAGACACATGCTGGTGATGAGTCACCAATCACTTCTGATGATTCATATGCAGGAATTCTGGTGCTGAGTCATTAGACACATGCTGGTGATGAGTCATCAAACACTTATGAGGATTTATATGAAGGAATTCGATGTCTCCATAAACCACTTGGCACACAGTTCATAAATGGGACAACACTTGCTTTTATCAATATAAACAAACATGCAATGTAGTTTTCCTCACTAGTTACATGGAAGTGTTGTGCTGTAAACGCATTAATGACATGTTTCATCATTCTTTATACATGCTGTTTTACTTTGTGAGGGTGCAGCAAGAAGTGTGAGTGTGAGTCCTAACACGTATGGACATACCCTGGCCACTTAGGGTGAATTTGGTAGCACAAAAGGATCATGGACGGAGTGCTAAAGCGCACTCAACCTCAGTTCTGGGTTTAATTCATCGTTCTTTTGCTCACCATGCCACCACATGTTGGAACCCAGCCATATGCAAATCAGTCTTGGCCCTGTTCCCCGTGGGAACATACCAGCCCGACCTGCCAGGGTAGGCCTTCCCTGGACCGGTTTCAGCCCTCATCAGCCAGGCAAGATTCCATCCAGTGGCACAGTGGGCAATTGAGTTTCTGAAGTCACCCTAAGTAGCCAGGGTATGCCCAGACATGGGCCCGGCCCTGTGGCAAATGGTTGCTGCACACAGCTAAAGGCCAAGCACGGCTGTGATTGGATTAACGTATTGTAATGAAAATTACTAGACGTTAAAAAAAAACATAGAAATTCAGTGAAAAAAACAAATGTTACAGGGATGTTATAGTTAAGAAATAGTTATTTTTTTAAAAATAGGCATTAACTTAAAAAAACAAAGGTTACAGGGATGTTATAGTTAGGCTCACAATTTAAACATATGAAACAATAGAAATTCACCACTTAGAGTTACCTCAAGTAACTGTAACTCGCCTCCTCACCGTGCACTGCTAATTACCCCATAAATTACGGCACTTATGACATCTTTAATAATATTATTTATAATATCAGTATAAAATTAGCAGTAACATTTTTGACGGAAAAACTGTGTGTGGTGGGTGCTCGGTGTTATAGTTACCTTAGGGCACGAGTTCTAGTTACTTGAGGTAACTCTATCTACAGCTGGTGAATTTCTATGGTTTCGTACATTTAAAATGTGAGCCTTATTATAAAGTCTCTTCAACCTTTTTTAAGTGAATTTCTTTAAGGGAATGGGTGAGCATGTCTCCATTGAATGGCTCTTCTCAATGCCAGCTCAGCAACTACATTCTCGGGTGCCCACACCTTGGACATAGCATTTTCCCTGCCCCAAACAGCTCAAAAAAGGGAAATTTGTGTATGCTCTCTGGGTGGTGGGAGGATTTTTAAATTTCTTGCAAAGCGGAATCAAACACCAAGCCTTATATCAGCTGGTGGAAGCTTCACAAATGCTCCTGCCCACTGGGCGTGTACTTTAGATCTGTGGCACCAGGGGTTGGAGCCCCTGGGGCCAAAATCGGCCCAGGGAGGAGGGTCGCATGCCCTCCCACTTATAAAAAATGCAAGTTGGCCCCAGGGGTTGGCGTCTCTGGACCTGAAATCTGCCCAGTTTGGAGGGCCGTGTGTCCCCTTCCCCTTTAAAATGCATCTAGACCCCAGTATTGGGGTCCCTAGGGCCAAAATTAGGCCAGGGAGGGGGGCTGCATGCCCTTCTTCCTTTAAAATGCAGCTGGGCCCTGGGGATGGGAGGCCTTGTCCCCTTGTTCCTCTTCTGCTAGATCCTGGGGATGGGGTCCCAGAGGACAAACGTAGCTTGAAGAGGGGCTCCACATCCCTGCCTCCCCTTCAGATCACTGGACCCCAGAGAATGGGGGTTTTGGGGCTGAAATCAGGACATGTGATCCCCTCTTCATAAAAAAAATTGTTGGGAGCAAAGGATGGGGTCTCGAAGGCCAAAATAATCCCAGGGAAAGAGCCACATGTCCCCTCTACACAAAAATTGCTCTGGGCACTGGAGGGGGGGGGGGGAGGTCAGGGCCAAAACTGGTCCCAGGAGGTAGGCCTCATGCCCCCCTCCCCAAACAAGCATACAGGACTCAAGTGGGGACGGGATTGACTCGGGGAGGGAGGCCCATTTAAATTAAAAGCAAAACACCCCTGGGGGATGGGGTCCCAGGGGTAAGGCCCTACGGCCAACCACCTTCAGCTGTGCAAAGTGGGGGGTTAGCTGTAAGGGGAGGGTGTAGGTCGGGGTGGGGCTGCATTTACGTATGATAATTAATTATTTATTTGCGTTAAAAAAGCCCTAGAAATTCCCTGAAAAAAGCAAAGGTTAAGGTCACATTATAGTCAGGTGAATTTGGTTTGTCATTGTCAACATTAATCGTTTGAACTAAAGAAAACACAGAAATTTACCTGTTATCGTTAGCAGCCCTAACTATACTTGCGCCCCTGCCTTGCACTGCTTTTGATAGTTTGCCATGTTCTATGATATTATTCATGAAATCACTAATGCCATCTCAAGTGACATTCCTGCATTGCAACAAGTAGTAGATGGGGGTTCCAATGTGTTGGCACCTCCTGAACAATGGCTTTTACATTTTCCCTATTAGCTACCTAAATGATCATCCGTTGCTTCTGGGCTTTGAATGAATGACTAAAATGTGTTCAAATCCTATGGCAGGTGACCAGTATGCTCTCTACTACATTTTTGGTGAAGTCCTGCACAGTTACACATGTGCTAATAACAGGACTCTGACATAACCTCCCACAGTCATGACTTTGACAATATTACTGCCATTGTCAGAGGCAACAAATCCAATACTAAAGGTATTTGTAGACTTTAGTATTAAAATCATTCAAGATGTTGACAGGTGTATGGAATTGGTCCATGATGAAAATCTCAAATGTTGCATGCCACTGAATGCCTTAGTGGTGAGTCTAGCGGCTAGCCTTTGTTTGATCCCCTTAAAGGAGATCCAGTGTGCAGTGGTACATATGTAATCTGTTGCTTGACACATGTCTGTTATGAGGTGGATGGACAGAACAGAGCCCTCCTTCAACACTTACCCACCCAATTGCAGCCCTTGATGGTGCAGTACTGGCAAAATAATTGTAAAAAAATAGGGCCCTCTGGAAACCATCCATTTTGGAGAGAGGGTTTCCACAAATTCTAGAAACAAGCTCTGACATTTTGGACAGTTTCCCATTGCATAAATGTATTTAATCATGGATTTGGTGGTATGGCAACTCACTGATGAACATAGCCTTGATAGTTGGTTGTTGTGACTGTTTACAGTGTGACACCTCCACTAGTGACCTACAGGGAGCAGGTAGGCTTCTTTGGCACTTTGGGGTGCCTGTATCCCTCTGTCCCTTGTATTATTTTGAGGTTGCTTCGGTAAGTTGATTTGTTCAATGGAAGAGTAGTCACAGTAACATCCTTCTCTGCAGCAAGCTCAATTTCCTACTCTGGTCCTATCTCCCAACAATAAGATGTTGCAGACTGTAGTTCCTCTCCATGACCGCAATCACTGCAGCACTGAGACACATGGGCTTTGGTTTTGATTATAGAATTGTTGATCCAGGGCTGATCCTGCACTCAGTCTCTTCCTGTTCAGATGCATATGTCACATTTTCAGAAAAATGTTTAGGGCTTGATGCCAGTGCTGGAACTGAAAACAGCATTATTCGTGTCACTGACCACTTTCTTGGCACAAATCTCTTTCTCTTGGGCTATCCTCTTTACTTTGTTTATGGGTCAGCACTCAGCAGAAGCACTTAGTAGGGGATTCTGGCGTTACTGGGAACCAATTTGCAGACTTCTCTTTGTCTCAGCATCATGTGTGAGGTTTGGTGCAACTCAAGGCAATAAAGATAAAGCAGGAAGTCAGTGAGACTTGTGCAATCTAGTCAATGTAATATAGATAATTATTATCACAAATGATTAACATTAGTGTATCCCTGCATAAACGTTCTAGACATTCACAGGAAACAGTAAGTTGACATTCCTCAAGGGCCCTTAGGAACCCTATGGGAGGCAAGCAAAACTGAGGAAATAATAAAATAATACCTGTTGTCATGCCAGGGCCCATGGGACCCCTGTGAGAGACAAAAGGGAAGTAGAAAATCAAAACAAATATTCAAAATCAACAGTAGGGTACTACAGACTACTGCAAACAGCCACAAGCACAAACAAATATACCATGAAAAATACGTTAGGAAAAAACAAGACATGAACATAAAAAGTAATATGGCCTTCTTAATGTAAATACTGAATAATGAAAAAAAACAGTGGCAAACTACCACACTCACAATACAGCATGGGCCAGCAAAGAAGGAGGCATAAAGAACAAAGACAAAATGGCTGTCATTACATGGCCAGCAAGGAATGAGGTAAGGAGAACTAGGACAAAATGGTCATCACACACGGGACCTACACAGAAAGCGGCATGGATTGTAGTACATAGACAAAATGGCCACCTATCCCAGATACGCACACTCACACAATATGATATCAACACGAAATGATGGTTGCCCCCCTGGCCAGCACAGAAGTTGACTTGGAGAACAAATAACATGGCTGCTCTATCCTGCATGGAGCACCTTCCTCTCCAAAATAATATTGTAGAAGTGCAAGAAAAGGATTGGACAAATGTATATACCCACAATGTGCCTGGGCCTGCCCATGAGACTGCTTTGAGCCTTTACTCGCCACCAGTAAATCAGCAATGTCAGGTAAGAAATTAAGCTTTAACAATACCTCAACCATAAAGAGTCCAAGGCAGCATCAATTTCACCGAAAATACTTTTAAATGTTGCAGCAAAAAAAAAAAAACAGAGTAATCAACAATCTCACACAGATAAACGCTCTCAAAAATTGTGGGCAAGCACCTATGGAAGAAAGCAGCTGAAAACAATAGAAAAGGTCACAATGAGTCATTGTGACCCTAGCCACCAACAGGCAGATGCATACAAAAGATAACCTACATTTTACATGAATGCAAAGCCACCCAAAAGCCGTTAAAATGATAAAAATGCCTATGGCACAGCAGCAGAAAAAAATGTGTAAATGCATTAAAAAGACTGATTTGTATATGGCGATTTTCTGTCTAGAATGTCAGAGTGTATGAAAAGCGGTAGCCTGGAATGCAGCCCAAGTGATTGCCAGTAACTGAGATTAATTCAATAACTTTTTCCACCACCACATTCTTTGTTGCAGAGTATTAGAAGAGCTTGAAAGTGACACTGTATTTTTCCCACAAAGGCATTTTACCTTGGCTTTTCTACCAGGCCACAACAATCCCTGTAGCCCCAATGCTTCTACCACATTTCTGAAATCCCAAAGAAGAGGCCCATCTTTTGCCTCTATCACCTCAGACAACAAATGGATGATCTGAACATCTATGAATGTGATTTCTAAGCCTAGTGAAACAAATATGTTGTCTTCAGTTATTGCAATTCCACCAGTTTGACCATGAGATTTAAAATGTATGAGTGTTGGGGCATTTACCCTGAACCCTGCCAACATCTTTCAACTCCTTCATAAGTGTCTGTAAGTAGTGTCAAGTGTCAACCAGTGATCCTAAGACATAATTCACGTACATTGAAAGTTTTAATGCATCTTTAGCAAATTGCATAATTCATCTAAATGGGGGAACCTAAAGCAAGAGCACCTCCTTCATTAAGGACCTCAGGAGCTAAAATGTGAACAAAAAGAACTAATGATGGACTGAATGCTGAAAAATGCACACGTTCACCTCCAGTCCCAAAGATCTGGGTTTAATCCATTGTTTTCTGGCCCACCATGGCACCCCAGTTTGGGTCTAGCCATGCGAAAATCAGTCTGGACCCTGTGACCCATGGGAACAGTCCAGCCTGAACTGAAAAGCCAGGTCCTCCTGAACCACAAACAAGCATCCTAGGACCAGTTTTAGGGTATCACCCTTCATCAGCTAGGCTAGCTTGAGCCCAGTAATACAGTGAGCACGGGACCCACGTCTGGGCATACCCTTCCCACTTAGGGCAACTAAAGCAAAAATAACAAATGATGGACAGAATGCTGAACAATGCAAATGTCACCCCCAGTTACAAAGATCTGGGTTTAATCCATCATTTTTTTGCCCTCCACGCCACCCCAGTTTGGACCCAGCCATAATCAAATCAGTCTTGACACTGTTTGTGTTGCTAAAATGTAGACACCTGCCTGAGTCTTTTAGATAGATCAGCATCTCATTTTTTTCTGGTTGAACAATCTTAAACATATTGAGCTTTTTGTATCACCATGCCAATTGCCACGACAGACTAAGTAAACTGACTGACACAATTCGCTTTGTCCAAAGAGAGACAGAGATAGAGACAGCGATAGAGACAGAGATAGAGTTAGAAATAGAGATAGAGATAGAGATGAAGATAGAATTATTCTCTTCTCTTTCTTCATGGTATCACCTCAGAAACGTACATATATTTGAAGAGTTTGAGACAATAAATACTAAATTAATACTATCTGGCCTAACTTTGGTTATACAGGTATACTTTGTAATCTAATGTAGAGAGAATCTGAGCCAAAATCCTGCTTAACATCAAGAAGACGTATTTGTGTAGCGTTGACTTTTACGTCTAATGCTATTCTATATGTCTTCATGATTATTTATATTAAAATACCTTATCTTAGCCTTACAGTTTCTAAAATTTTCAATACCCTTGGGCTGTCCATTGCTCTAGAAGCACTTGTTTTTGATAGTTTCAATACAAATCTGAATCATTGTGAAATAAAACCTATAGAACCTGACTCTAAGGGGCATATTTATACTCTGTTTGCACCAAATTAGTGTCATTTTTTTTTACTCTAATTCGGTGCAAAACTAACTCCATATTTATACTTTGGTGCTAGACCCCTCTAGCACCAAATTTATGGAGTTAAAGTCATTTTTTGAAAGTGGAGTCCTACTTTGCCTTAATGAGATGCAAGGTAGGCGTTCCCGTGCAAAAAATGACTCTATGGCCTTAACACCATATTTAGGGGCATATTTATACTCTGCGGCGTATTTATACTCTGTTTGCACCGAATTAGTGTCATTTTTTTTTACTCTAATTCGCTGCAAAACTAACTCCATATTTATACTTTGGTGCTAGACCCATCTAGCACCAAGGCCCTGATTTAAACTTTTTTTGCACCGCATTAACGTCATTTTATGACACAAAAGTGGCGCAAACTTACAAAATATTGGCCCTTATTTATACTTTTTGCTGCAAAACTGCACTAACTCAGTTTTGCACCAAAAAGTTGAGCACCGGCTTGCACCATTTCTGTGCACCAGCCGGGCACCATATTTATGGAATGGTGCAAGCCGGTGCAAAGGGTAGGCTAGAGTTTAAAAAAATGACTTTAGTCGGGTGGGGCTGGCAGTATAGAAGAAGAGGGTTTAGCACCAAAAAATGGCTTTAGGCAGGTTAGAGTAAAAATAAATGACTCTAACCAGATTAGCGTCATTTTATGGTGCTAAACCTACCATGCCACATGACTCCTGCCTTAGGAAAGGCAGGAGTCATGCCCACCACCCCAGTGGCCAGCACAGAGGACAGGGGTCCCCTGGGCATGGCCATTGCACCCGGTGCCATATATGGGGGCCCATTTCAGGGCCCCCTATGGCACTTTCAAAAATAAAATGCACTTACCTGTACTTACCTGGGATGGGGTCCCCCATCCTCGCAGTCCCTCTAGTGTGGGTGGGGGTGCCCCTAGGGCCTAGGGAGGGCACCTCTGGGCTTATTCCATGGTGTTCCACCATGGAAATAGGGCCACAGGTCCCCTAAGACCTGCCCTGACCCAGGTCTTAAAAAATGGGGCAAAGCAAGCTTTGCCCCATTTTTTGACCCTTCCTCCCTCCTTTGCATCATTTTTACATGGGAGTATAAATATGGTGTTAAGGCCATAGAGTCATTTTTTTGCACGGGAACGCCTACCTTGCATCTCATTAAGGCAAGGTAGGTTTCCACTTCCAAAAAATGACTTTAACTCCATAAATTTGGTGCTAGACGGGTCTAGCACCAAAGTATAAATATGGAGTTAGTTTTGCACTGAATTAGAGTAAAAAAAAAATGACGCTAATTCATTGCAAACAGAGTATAAATACGCCCCTTAGCGTCAAAAAATGATGCTAATCTGGTCAGAATCATTTATTTTGACTCAAAACTGCCTAACGTAATTTTTTTTTTAAGCTAGCCTACCCTTTGCACCGGCTTGCACCATTCCATAAATATGGTGCCCAGCTGGTGCTAAAAAATGGTGCAAGCCGGTGCAAAACTTTTTGGGGCAAAACTGCCTTAGTGCAGTTTTGCACCAAAAAGTATAAATAAGGCCCTAAGTACAATGACAATATATGTATATATTTGGCAATAGTCTCATGGATGCAGCTTCAGGGGGATGTTTGGTGTGTGACACCACCAATAAGTAAATGCACTCTTGGCTTGGTAGTTTGTTCTGGGGGCCTTGAGTCAGGTCTGCTATCTCTGTGCTGGTTTTTCTCATTGGGAACCAAGAATGAAAGATAAAACTGTTACCCTTGATGTAAACTTACTTGAGAGAGGAAGAAAGAGAGAGAGAGAGAGAGAGAGAGAGAGAGAGAGAGAGAAAGAAGGCGAGAGAGAGAGAGAGATACACATTTGGTTGCTGAGTTTCAAAATAAGAAATCTTATTTCTTTTTATTTTATTAGCCGTATGATATCATGCCAAGAAGGCAATACAAACATTTCATATTCATACTGATAGAAAGTTCACCATACTACTTAAAATAAAACTTCAATTCTTCTAAAAACATATACATCTATAAGCAAAACATATAGGACGTATGTTCCTACAGAAAGATACTAAGTTTAGCCTACTGTGTAAACCTATATTTTTGCAAATATAAATCCATCACATATTTAAACAAATTTCAATTATCTTCATCCACCATACTAATATATTTGCGCAAAAATGCTTTTATCTAAATAAATAAAGGAAACCAAAATGTACCATTACTTTTAACCAGAATAAAACCATGATAATATAACATACATATGTTTGTACAAACATGCTATAGTTATGCAAAACTACAATTATGAAAAAGGAAAACAAAAAAGCATTGCTTTAGGCCCAATAAAACCATGACAATACAGTATATGAGTATATTTGTGCAACAATGCTGATATAACTGGAGGGAAACAAAAGGTCACTACATATAACAGCATGGGCCCACTTTAAATATCACACATCATCCCTCTAATACAATGGGCCACTCTACTCAACTGACCATTCATCAGCAACAGATAAAAATTTCCCTACCGCATAGCACATACATATATTATCACACCTTAAAATTTCTATCATTAATTCACTTGTGTGACGAACCTGCAATGTTCTAAAAACCGGTAACAACAATATTCTGCTACCATCATCGAAACATGCATTATATGTAAGTGCAAAAATGTGAATTATGTTTTTTGGCAAATGTTACACTGTACTCTTTCTACCCTTGCCTGCCTAGGCCCCTTCCATCTTATAAAAGCTGGGACTTGCCGCAGCCTAACCTTCAGGCCTCATCTTCTGATGAAATTACTTTTTATATCCCTCAGGTAGGGCTGTACATGCCCCCCATAATTTGACTCCTTTAGTTGATACAAATTGTCTATGGTACGCACATCCTCTATATCACTCCTCCTGGAGCACTCTTTCACTAATGTTTTTAATGTTTGTTTCTGCTGCGTGCTAGACATTTGTTTAATCTCTGCCCCTGCTGGGACCTCCAGAGACACCTTCCTGTTTAGGAGATTAACAGCCTATTGACCAGCCTGTTGCTCCTGCAAAAAAAGATTTTATTATTTGACTTAAAGAGCCCTCCTCAGATTTAAGGTAACTCAACGCATGATTAAGGAGACGCTGATTGTATTTAAATAGTACACTGGTAAGGCCCAATTCTAGCTTGAGGCCACTGTCTACCGAACCTCTGGGCAGGCCAAGCCATTTTTTCCAAATATTTATTTCAAGGGACTGAACCCTCCTCAAATATTTTACTGGCACAACTTCACATCCATACAGTAACCGACTAACAATTTTGGCATATTAGGTCTCTCAGAGAAATTCAATGGACTTATGACCCAATGCTTATTCCATCCTATATAAAGCAACTGCAATAGCCTTTGCAATCACCTCCTGGATGTCAATATGAGGTATAAAATTAAGGTTATATCTGAAGAAGAGACCAGGTTAATGGTATTCCTTTACAACCTCTACTGGGACTCAACATAACTACCTCATACACCTCTTCTTCAGGACCAATCCTTTTGAGAAGACCATTACTTTGGTTTTCACCATGCTTATTTTCAAATTGTTGGATTTACAATATTCCTCAAAAATATCTAGTTGCCTCTGAAGGCCAACGGGCATAAGAGCCAACAAAACCATGTCATTGTCATAAAACATTACTGAGATGGCCTCATTGCCTAATTTAGGAGGAAAGATCTGACCTGATCTAGTCCTACTGTTGCATCTGCAATGTATATGGAGAACAGGAGTGGGCCATCATACACCCTTCCCTTAATCCACTGGGGGTATCGATTTTTCATAACAATACTCCATTTCCCCCTTAATTCAACCCTGATCCTTGAGCCTTCTTGTAACTGAATAATAAGCTTTAAAAAACCTGGAGAGCACACCCATTTCCTCATCTTCTCCCAAAGTAAAGGCCTATTTATAGTGTTGAATGCTGTTGACAAATAGATGTCTGACGCATACAGTGGTTCTTTCTTTGTAAAGACATATTTTTTTGGCCAAAAGATTTAATATTACGCAACCATCTGTTGGTGAGTAGTCTCATTTTGAGCCTTATGAAGAAGAATTACATTGCCTACCCAATCTTCTAATAACCCCAGACAATGTTTTGCATAAACCTTACTGTGATTATCAAGTAATATGACAATGAAATTGCTTGACAGAAGGTCTTGCTTCCCATTTTTATACAATTGGACCCTAATGCTGCCTTTCCAGTGTCTCATGCACGCTGATCATTCTGGATCCAGAACTTGAGCCCACAAACTTGGATTAAGTTTAATTAAATGAGAGAGAATGCCATCAGGGCCCTGGGCCCTGGATTTATTTTAGTCCTTGTATAATGGATTCAATACTCTCAACTAACGAGGCCAAATAGGTCTCCACACTGCCCGTATCTAAGTCCCCAACCCTCATGCTCCCCAATCCACCCATATTCACCTCTATAAGTTTATACGGATGTATAGGTAATCCAGTTTTCCTCCAAGACCGGAACTGTGACAATATCTTTGGCCACCCCCAGCACACCATTTATTATCTTTCAAAAATCCTTATTACTTCTCGACCTCAGGGAGACAATTGCCTTCATCCATATATTCTCACTTTCCTCCCAAGGTATACTTCTAAGTTCTTTTCTGTAGCTTCTCCTATGGCATTTGATCACATATTCCTTGTTCTCCCTACCCCTCCTAAAGGCCTCCGTTATGTTCTATTTTAATACTGCATTAGCCTGTGTCTTGGCACAGCCAAATGAAACCTTTCTACCCTGACCCCGCTTAAAGCCTATTGATGCCATATTGCCTATCAAGGTAATTAGGTTCTCATACTCCTGCACAATAAGCTGAGATGGCGAAGTGGGCTAATCTTTAAATAATTCCTCCATTGTCTTCTGAGTACAGAGTTTCAATTTAGCAGTCCATACCAGTCTATGCTCCTTCAAACAGTGAATTGTTGCGCTGTTTTTCCAAAACTATTTAACGTGTGGATGCCTACGCAGAGTTAAAATGAAATACTTATGATCACTAACTAGAAGGTCACCTACCACTAAATCCATAGCTATACAAAAGCTTTCCATGGAGATCATTACATAATCTATCAATATAGACACTCTACCATTGTCAAAGGTCTGTGAGCGGGTTGATCCAATACACATCTGCCATTAACAGTTATAAGGTTCTAACTATCGAGCAACATACCCAATTGTCTCCCTCTCACATCCACCTGATTGACCCCCTGGAGCTGACCTTGGGTACCCAGAGCCTCTTCTTTCTCCCTTTGGAGCTCATTCTTCCCTGGATTATGAGAAATCTTGGTTTTAAAATAACCTGCCGACAAAATTGATACTTTTAGGAACTTTAGGCTCACCTTTTTCATCAAAGCTACCAACTCCTTTAGCTGTTTCTCCATCCTTTTATTCAGTGGAAAATAGGAGTTAATTATTATTAACTCTGGTCTGCTTATTTATGGAATAGAATGTGCCCACCAACTTTGTATTTTACATCCAGCATTACAGCTAGGCATCCCACAGGCCAGCCGTACTTCCTCTTGACTGCCCTCCTACTAAAAACCATATGATCTCTCATCACCACATCCCTCACTTCCCAAGTCTCTTTGAGGAGCTTTTATTATTGCATTTCTCTCTTCAAGAACAGCCCACAAAGAGTCTAAATTCCTTTTCTGATCAGCAGTATTCCATAACACCAAGTTAACCCCAATGTCATCAGGATCTAGAAAATAGGGGTCTGCACACCCCTTTTTTCATTTATTGTCCCCACTAACCATTCCCATTTGTGCCATACTTTTTTAATGATTTGACACAATTTGAGAAGTTATAACTTCCTTTTTCCGATTTCACAATAAGGATATTATCAAATGCCCCAAGCTCTTGGCTTCCTGATCCTCCCAATAAAAGGAACACCATTGGGCTGATTAATTAGGGTCCCCACACCCTCCCACTGTACATTCACCTGGGTTAACAACCACACAGGGGTGACAGGCCTATATATGAATGCATCATAGATGTCAAAATCTGACTTTCAGAGTTTGTCCACTGAATTCATGACTTTGTCCTCCACCATCCTGGAGTAAAAATGTTCCCAGGTACCTATGTGGCTATTTCTCTGGCCTCCTGAAGAACAACGATAGAAATATCTTTAGAGGAACTTTTAGGCAACCTTAGGATTGACCCAAAAAGAGATACAATACCTGATCTATCAAGAATACAATCTGTGCCCACGAAGATATCTACCAGCTGTAGGGCCCACTCTACTTCCTCAAAGGGGGGGACTACTGATTCCTTACGCCATCTTTGTTCAGCCTCAGACCTAAAGGGCTCAACTTCTGGATCTAGAGGGGGTCCCACCTTGCTTTGAATGGGCACCTGTTTACCTTGACCCAACTGTGCTGGTTCAAAACATGGGCCATCCCCCAGCCCCACATGAGAATTAGGTACAAATGTTAGAAGGACTGTCCCACGCTATTCTAGATTCTTTCATGAACCCTCAGACACCTCCTCATCAGAATTTAGGATCACTGAGAGAAAGATTGCCTTAACCGCGGCATCATAGGAAATTTAAGCCTTCTTGCACTTTTCCTTTTCAATCTTCGTATCATCTGTCCTTTTCTTTTACTTATTCCCAACTTAGTGACAGCATCCCCTCTGTCAACCGACTTTTTGTCCTTTTTGTCCTTTTTAATCTTTTTAAAAATTGGAAAAACTTAATTACTTTTCTAAACATCCTGTACCAAACCCAAAAGCTCCTGCCCCTGACTGAGAACACCTTGTCCTGAACCATCCAGTTCTCTAAAGAGGGCATCCAGCTGGGAAAAGTCAACCTACATTTTACAATTATGAATCTTTGTTCCCATTTCAAGTGCAGGACTTCCCGCTTGGGCCCCAATCTCCCTGTACGTTTTGACACCAATCAAGCTCCTATCCCCTACTGATTTTAAAGGTAACCCTTTAAGTATCACTGACAAGCTATCTCATATATGTTCAGAACTGACATTGGTCTTCTCCAGTTGGGACAAAATTGATGAGAATACAAGCTCAAAATTTATCAGGGAGTTAGAAAAACACACATAGTCCAATGGTATATAACTATGCGGGTTCAAAATCGGATCAGGGGATACTGCAATGTCTGATAAAACTGAATCTGTGATACTTGGAGTACTAGAAAACATTTCTAAGGATTATTTCAGCAGTTTAGGTGTTTCAGACAGTTGATGCACACCTGTGTTAACTACTCAAGGATATATTTTTTTCCCTGCAGTAGGACTCTTGAACTGGCTGTGTAAGGTCCTCTATCATACGCATGGCCTCTGCTGGCAGCGACTGCTGGTCCTCCTCTACTTGCAACTTAGCATCCTTCATCGACTGTGCCTGCACAGTACTAAAATAAGGAGTATCTGTGGGAAGTTTCTATAAGTACACCTCTATTGGTGACTACCCCTGATCCATATCTATTTGAATCTTAACACTCATCCTCAACTTCACCTTCTCAGGACTAAAAGTAGGGGTCTCTTCAAGTAATTTTGGAAATACACCAATATTATTCCACTCCCGTTTAAAACTCCTAGGTGTGGCACTCTGTTCCTTGATGAATTGGCTTCAGTTTTTGTGACACAATCTAGCAGAAACATATCTACCAGATCTGAGTTTTTTGCCATCATAGTACAAATTGTGAGGGCACTGCATGTTGTATTAGTTACTCACAGCTTCTCAGCCTCCTCCTCCCTCCACCATTTTCACTTGGTCAGTCGATTTTGCAGTTGATTCTGCTGCCCGTGCCCCCAGTCAGGGAGCAAGTCACACCACAACCTAGTGCAGCTGCCACACACCATGGCCTCCCCTAGCAACAGAAGCCCTAATGGCAACTGGGCCATCTGAGCAGATGCTGAGCAAATGCTGCAGGCTGCTGCTCATGCTGTTCTTTCCAGGCCTAGAAATGTAGAGGCAGCAGGAGGCAGCAGGGGACAGCGGGGATAAAGGCGATGAAGGCAAGAGTTGATGCCACAAAGAGCTGCGCACTACAGTAATTGTGGTTGCAAGGATTCCAACACGCCTCACCTCCAAAGTGGTCTTCTGCTCCCCTCCTCTAGCTCCTTGCTCCTTCCTTTGATCATAGCCGCCTGAAGCTGCCCAAAGCTAGACCAAGCTCAGGCTAATGGCTAATGGTTGGTGGTCTGTGGGCAGGCATCAAATCAAATCAAATCATAAACATTTATAAAGCGCGCTACTCACCCGTGCGGGTCTCAAGGCGCTAGGGGGAAGGGGTTACTGCTGCTCGAAAAGCCAGGTCTTGAGTAGTCTCCGGAATGCGGAGTGGTCCTGGGTGGTCCTGAGGATGGTGGGGAGGGAGTTCCAAGTCTTGGCCGCATGGTAGGAGAAGGACCTCCCACCCGCCGTGGAGCGGTGGATGCGAGGGACGGCAGCGAGAGCGAGGCTGGTGGAATGAAGAAGACGGGTGGGAGTGTAGAAGCTGAGGCGGCGGTTGAGGTATTCGGGTCCCTTGTTGTGGAGGGCTTTGTGTGCGTGGGTGAGGAGTCGGAAGGGGATCCTTTTGCTGACGGGAAGCCAGTGCAGGTGTCTCAAGTGGGCGGAGATGTGGCTGTTGCGGGGTATGTTGAGGATGAGGCGGGCGGAGGCGTTTTGAATTCGTTGCAGACGTTTCTGGAGTTTAGCGGTGGTTCCGGCGTATAGGGTGTTGCCGTAGTCCAGGCGGCTCGTGACGAGGGCGTGGGTCACGGTCTTTCTGGTGTCGGCGGTGATCCAACGGAAGATCTTTCGGAGCATGCTGAGGGTGAGGAAGCAGGAGGATGATACGGCGTTGACTTGTTTAGTCATGGTGAGAAGTGGGTCCAGGATGAAACCGAGGTTGCGTGCGTGGTCTGAGGGGGTCGGTGCGGTGCCAAGGGCCGTGGGCCACCAGGAGTCGTCCCAGGCGGTCGGGGTGTTTCCGAGGATGAGGAATTCCATTTTTTCTGAGTTCAGTTTCAGACGGCTGAGTTTCATCCAGTCTGCGACGTCTTTCATTCCATCTTGCAGGTTGGTCTTGGCGCTGGTGGGGTCCTTGGTGAGGGAAAGTATCAGCTGAGTGTCGTCGGCGTAGGAGGTGATGATGATGCTGTGTTTGCGTACGATGTCGGCGAGGGGGCTCATGTAGACATTGAAGAGAGTCGGGCTGAGCGAGGAGCCTTGTGGGACGCCGCAGATGATCTCGGTGGGGTCTGACCGGAAAGGTGGGAGGTAGACTCTTTGGGAGCGGTTGGAGAGGAAGGAGGTGATCCAGTCTAGGGCCTGTCCTTGGATCCCGGTGGAGCGGAGGCGGGTTATTAGGGTGCGGTGGCAGACGGTGTCGAAGGCAGCCGAGAGGTCGAGGAGGATGAGGGCGACTGTTTCTCCGTTGTCCATCAGGGTTCTGATGCCGTCTGTGACTGAGATGAGGGCGGTTTCTGTGCTGTGGTTGGCTCGGAATCCGGACTGAGAGGGGTCGAGAAGGTTGTTGTCTTCAAGGAAGTTGGTAAGCTGCTTGTTGACGGTCTTCTCTATGACTTTGGCAGGGAAGGGGAGGAGCGAGATGGGGCGGAAGTTCTTCAGGTCGCTTGGGTCCGCCGTAGGTTTCTTTAGTAGGGCGTTGACTTCAGCGTGTTTCCAGCTCTCGGGGAAGGTAGCAGACGAAAAGGAGTTGTTGATGATGGTCTGGAGGTGCGGGGCGATGATGTTGTCGGCTTTGTTGAAGATGAAGTGTGGGCAGGGGCCCGAGGGGGCACCGGAGTGGATGGAGTTCATGGTGGCTTTGGTCTCTTCCGTGTTGATGTGGGTCCAGGCGTTGAGGGTGATGGCTGGGGTTGTGGGTTCTGTGGTGGTCGGCTGGGTCTGGTGTCCGAAGCTGTCGTGTAGGTCGGTGATCTTACGATGGAAGAAGGTGGCGAGGGAGTTGCAAAGGTCTTGTGAGGGCGTGATGGCGTTGGCGTTGGCATTGAGGTTGGAGAGCTCTTTGACGATGTTGAAGAGTTCTCTGCTGTTGTGGCTGTTTTTGTCCAGTCTGTATGTGAAGAAATTTCTTTTGGCGGCGCGGATCAGTTGGTGGTGTTTGCGGGTAGCGTTCTTCAGGGCAGTCATGTTATCTGCGGTGTGGTCCTTACGCCAGGCTTTCTCGAGAGTGCAGCAGGCGATGTGGGGGGGTGTTCACCAGTTGCTTGAGACCGAGGTTGGCAAGGTTGTCGAGCAGGGCGGTGGAGTTGGGGTCGTTGTTCTGTTCCAGATGGAAGTTGAGGTCGCCGAGGAGGATGTAGTCCGGCGAGGCAAGGGCGTGCTGGGAGATGAAGTTGGTGATAGAGTTGCTGAAGAGGGCGCGCGGTCCAGGGGGTCGGTAGATGAGAGTTCCTCTGAGGGTGGTCCTGGGGTCTGTGTGGATCTGGAAGTGCAGGTGTTCGGCGGCGAGGGGGGTGTCTTCGGTGGAGGTGGTGACGTTGATGGAGTCCTTGAAGACGATGGCGATTCCTCCTCCTACTTGGTTGGTGCGGTCTTTCCTGGAAATCTTGTAGACTTCGGGGATGGCTATGGCGATGTCGGTGGCCGAGGAGGTGTTCATCCAGGTCTCAGGGATGAAGGCGACGTCTGGTGCGGTGGAGTCCAGGAGGTCCCAAAGTTCAACGGCGTGCTTGTGGACGGAGCGTGCGTTGATCAGGATGCATTTGAGGTGGTTGATGGCGCGTGGGCTGGCGGACATGGTGTTTTCGTAGTGGAAGGTGAGTTTACAGGTGTGACATACGAAGGGTCCGTGGGTACGTTTCGGGTTGGCTTGGAAGCAGGTGCTGGAGCGCCCCGGGTTGAGGGCGTGGAGGGTGATGGGGTCGTAGCGGTGCTGCGGGGTTTGGGAGTGCTGGGGGCCAGGGGTCGTGGTGCTGGGCGCGGTCCAGGCGTGGACGGCCGCAGACGGGCTTGCCCCTGGCACGCCTTTGGCGCGCAGCGGCACGGCCACGCAGCGGCCGCCATAAGAGGGAGGAGGGGGAGGAGGGGTCAGCTGAGGGCGGGAGTGGGGCGACGAATGGGAGTAGGGGGGGCGGGGGCGAGCAGGAGGTGGCGGCGGGAAAGCGGAGGGAGGGGGGTCAGGTAGAGGAGAGAAAAGATAGGGGAGGGGGGGTTAAAGGTGGTGGGGAGTTAGGAAGAAAGATAGGAAGATAGGGGAGGGGGTTACAGAGGTGGTGGCGAGTGAGGGAGAAAGATAGAAAGATAGGAAGATAGGGGAGGGGGGGTTACAGAGGGGGTGGCGAGTGAGGAAGGTCAGAGAGAAGAGTCAGGAGCAGGAGGGCAGAAGAGAAAAGAGCCAAGAAGACGGTAAACAAGAGGAGCAGAAGAGCAGACGAGAGAAGAGCCAATGAGAAGGTAAAGAAGAAGAGGAGCGAGGAGCAGAAGAGAGAAGAGCCAAGGAGAAGGTAAAGAAGAAGAGGAGCGATGAACAGAAGAGAGAAGAGCCAAGAAGACGGTGAAGAAGAAGAGGAGTGAGGAGCAGAAGAGAGAAGAGCCTAGAAGAAGGACAAAGAAGAAGAAAGCACACGCAGGTCGCGGTACAGAAGAGAGAGAAAGAAGCACAGATGAAGTACACAGAAGAAGAACACAGATGAAGACAGAAGAAAGAACACACAGGACGGGGTGCAGGGAAGAAAGAAGAACACAGATGAAGAATACAGATGAAGGGCACAGAGGAAGATCAAAGATGAAGAAAGGAGCACGAGAAGAGGTGAGTAGCGCGGGGCAGGGCGAGGGGCTGGGCGGGGGGGGGGTACTTACTGTGATTTCGCAGGACTTGCTTGGAGGTTTCAGGAGCCTGGGCTGGTGGAGCTGCAGCGGCAGGGGGAGCGACCTACCCTTGGGGCCCTTGAGGCATGGGACCAGCAAAACTGAATAAGTGTGGGCGCCTGGAAATCAGGAAATGAGGTCAGAGCCTGGAGCTCCGCCGAGACTCCCGCAGTAAGGCTCTGGCAGCAGTGATGATGGCGACGTGAGCAACGTCTGCCGCATTGATGTCAGCGTAAGGTAAAGGAATATGTGACATCAATTAACCTGGAATCAGTACCGGCTTCCCTGCTTGTCCAAATTGTGAGAACCTAGATAAGTAATTTTATTGTTTAGAGTCTGCTTTTACATATCATTTGAGTTCAGTATGTTCGCTGTACAAGCACCTCTAATGTTTTGTTCAGTAGACTATATTGTTTCTCCAGGTATAATAAGAATCTAGGCCATGTTCATGGTTCACATGATTACTGACCCACCTCTAAGTTCACTAATGGTATTGCAGCTTCTAAAAATGCTTTTGCATGTTAAAGAGATACACCTTTTTGAATTTTGAGGAGGTGTAGTGAATCCTAATTCGTTTTAATGGGAAAACAGGAGTTAGCTTAGCCCCTGGCTTGTAGACTCGTGCCCCCGTCACCTAGTGACTTTAACCTACTTAGCTTGCTCTGTCTTAGCCCATTTAATTATTTATTTCTTCTAAGATGGCTGCCTTCTTTATAGTTAGGCCACTTGTTATGGGTAACATTATCAGTGTCACCGCGCCAAGGCGTCAAGATCAAGCACCAAAGACAAACAAACAGTAGGTGTTCACACTTAGGGATTTTCCGTCTCTATACTTTCGAGGGATTGTTGATATTAATTGCCGTCCCAAGCATGTCTGTTATCTATTGTTTAGGAGCACACCTACGTCAGGGGACCTTGTAGATCTGTATAAATACATCACACTTTAGACAGATAATCAGAGGGATTCCGACCAGAGGGCATTGCCACCATCGCTGATACCGATGCTGCAATCGTCTTGACGCTGGCCCAGTCTTCGTGTCCCTGCGGAGTCTGAGATAGAGACCTCATTCCAAGGTAACGAGGGTTGGGGGCTCCTCTCATGGACATGGCATTGGCAGATTAGGTTTAACAAACCCAGCTCTCCTTTCGGTAGGAGGTTAGGCCTTTCACATTAGGGTATTAGGGCATATTACATCTCATATATCTTTTCTACGTATTGCAAGATGGTGGGGGTCTATGTAATAATGACTCTCGTCTTCACAATTTTGTTTCTTGCATTTTTCATTATCCTAATCATTGCAGCCCATGCAACTTATCGCAAATTGCAGTTATGTTAAATAAAAACTATTGTAACTCTACTGCATCTGTGTCATTGCCTGTGTTTGTATGAGACATGATATATCTGTGACAAAAGGGTAATCTCCGATTAACCACAACACTCCCTGAGATATCTTATTCTCGAGTCCATGCGTAACGGCTACCATAAATCACCTTTTACTATTGTGTTTCTGGTGAGGTGCTGCTAGTGAGCTGGTAAGGTTGGGACAACAGTTGTGACTTGTTGTAGGAAAGAAGTAGTCGCTTACAAACAAAAGTACTGTCATCCCTAAACCAGCAGTCTTGCTCAGAGCAAGAGTCCAAACTACGACATGGCGCCACCAACGATGGTGTTTAGGCACTCATTTACGGATACCCTGACTATCACTGTCTCACAGACAACAGGTACCCTAAGTTCCATTATACGGAGACATCCGTGGTCTTTGGGAGAATCCTCCTCAGCTGAAAAGGTAACACCTGATTAAGCTGTAGGTTGTTCGAGCTCGAACTCATAAAAGACATTCCTGAAAATGCTAGACATGTACTTACACAACATTTATTAACGCATGGCCGTACAGATGAGGGCGGGGATGTTCCTCTGATAATAGAAGCTAATGAAGCATACCAAACAGAAACATTTTACTGTTGGGTCACCGTTCCTGAGGTTAACCAAAGAACGCACACATTTCACACATATGAAGTTGCAAACGTACCTTTACGGTACCAAGCACACCAATATCATGAAATATCGCTCACATACCAGGAGCATCAGAACTGGTTCGAAGGCGCCCTACCACATGTACTACAAAGAGTGAGGTTAGGTCCCTTAAGTAATGATGTACCTACGTGGCCTATGTTTGCCACATACACACCTCACCCAGGCTTACAAAATATGCCGATAGCAGATTTATGAGTTTTATATAATGAATTAGTAGCATTTATAGACGATTAGTCCAGTTCGTACTGCGATCATTAAACACAACACCAGGGCGTCCAGCACCGCCAGTAGCTGGTGGTTATCAATTGGCTACTGGGATTAATCCACAAACAGTGCATACTATTATGGGTAAAGTGCCCACGGAATTGGAAAAAATACCGTTCTGGATTGCCCAGAAAACAAATCAGCTGGAAGCTGTGTTTCCCCATACGGGACCAAAGGAAAAACATATATTGCTCACTATGTGCTTGCCTTTTGGGATGGTTCCCTCGGTATATGACTGTGCCACATGGGGTACAGTCTTTGCTGCCATATATACTACCTCACATGGTACCCCGACACTTGCCAACTTGCCGGAAGTGTTGAAACAGATACAAAATGAGCATGGGGCTGCACCAGCCCTGGATTTGGGGATGAAATTAATGCGTAACTTTGACACCGTATCCTCAATAATACTCAGTAATATTAAGGGGGAAGCGGTAGCACTGGCAATTTGCCAGCGTCTCCGGGAAACTCCACACCAGGAACAAGAGAGACAGCTACAGAAAATAATTTCCGATACCTATACTAGTATAGGACGGGATAGTTTGGGAGCCAAACCTAAAAAATTGGAAATACAAGGTACCGCCCACAAGGAGGGTACAAAGCAGGCACAAGAGGGCTCAAAGAAGCGCTGGGATAAACAAAAAGATTTCAAAGAAAGAAGGAATAAGAAAGCTGATTCTCCACACCCGGAGAACTCCGAAAGGAGATATAATCTCAGAAATAGGGAGAACATTAAAACTCCAGACAGATATACTGATTCACGTACCTCTCGTTCCTTTCAGGACACACCAGATAGACGTAGAGAGAGAGGGGGCCGTCAAGATCGACGTCCGGAATACGTGAAATTTGAAGAAAGCCTCACAACAGTCTACCATTAAAAAAGAAGAAAAGACTCCTCAGCAAAAGCCACAGTTTAAAAAGAAGAAGGTGGCAGCTCTGACAGTTAAAAATGCCAGTAAAATTGAGAACGCAGTTGAGGAACAAGATGTGGGCAGTAACTCTGTTAGACAGTGTGGCAGAAGTCACGATATGTCGCCAGAGTCTGAAAGATCATCTGGATGCGACAGCAACTAGCGATTACATCGCGGTTGAAACAGCGGATGGCGACGTTCTCCCCTCGATAGGGTTTATGATTTAAAAATTCAGATAGATGGAGATGTGGAGCGCACTATTAGTGTGATATTTTGGGATGAACTTACTAGTGATATCCTATTGGCCGAAAGAGATTGGCCACCTGAACACGTCCGCAAGCTCCCGCATGGGGAAGATGTCATTTTGCCTTCTTTCTCCCATCTTGTTCCAGAAGCAGATAAAGAAGCCTATGCTTCTGAATGAGCTTTAGCGCAGGCACCTGCACTATATCGCAATCATGTAGGTTGAGACAAGGAGTCTCCTTGGCATATTATTCCCTTTAGGTCTACACCCCAACCGCAGCCGCAATACGCTGTTAAACATGAAGCGAAAGCTCCAGTGAAGGAGATCCTATCAGAACTTGAGTACCGGGGAGTAATTGAGCCCTGTACATCTGCAACAAATAATCCGTTATTCCCCATTGCAAAGCCAGACCATTCATATAGAATAGTTGTTGATTATAGACACTTAAATAGTCATACACGCACGTATGCTATACAAAATTCACACAGCACAGCAATGATATACAATATAGTGCGTAAAAAATATAAAACAACATTAGACATATCTAATGGATTCTTCTGCCAGAATTTAGCACATGAAAGTCGGGACCTAAGTGCATTTTCATTTGGCTCTCAGAAACGCTTTTGTCGTTTACCTCAAGGCTATAAAAATAGCCCAGGCCTGTTTTCAGCCTGTGTAACATCAATATTACATGATATTGATTCCGAGGCATTGTCCTATGTGGATGACATATATCTCACAGACGAGGTCCTCGACATTCATCTTGCGACGGTCGATCGGATCATTTTGGGGTTTGCAGACCTCAGTTATAAATTCAATTTTAAGAAAAGCAAGATAGCTTTTCTTAGCGTATTATTCCTGGGATATGAGCTATCAAACGAGGGGAAGAGCCTGGCCCCGCACTTTCTGGAGAAATATGCTCAACTACAGCCTCCAAACACACTTAAGAAAGTCCAGTCATTACTGGGTTTCTTCAATTTTGGCAGAACATACATTCCAGATTATGCAGAACGCATCAAGCCACTTTATGATTTAGTTCAGCCTACATTTTCTAGCAGACACTGGACAATTGAACACACGCACATCCTTAGGGACATGCAACGGGACATGCTAGAAGCTAAACACTTACACACACGTGACAATAAAACAAACTTGGTCATCAGAATAATTGCTGGTGCCCTTCGATTTACTTATGTCACCTTTAATGAGGATGACTCGGTACCTATAACATGTAAATCACATTTTACTCAAATGCTGAACAACGTTTTGCACCTACAGAAAAGATTCTAATGGCAGTTCAGATGGCAGTCATAAAAGAGAGGCCACTTGCCCAGGGGAAACGTATAATTGTTGTCTCCCCAGTGCCGTCCTTAGATGCTGTCACCAAAGCAAGCGTTCCTAACGCAAAAGCATTACATCCGCGTTGGATTCAATGGACAACGTCTCTGACCGCCACTGATGTCAATTATATATTAGATCCCAAACTTTAGACACAAGAATTTCTCCAGTATGAACAAGAGTACCCCGCTCCTCTGAATATCTTGCCACTTGACAGCTATCAAACTGTCATATACACTGATGGTTCGGCACAACCGGCTGTATGTACTAAACATCAATACTCGGCAGCTTCGCAGCTGTGAGCGGAGTGATGGAAGATGGAGTTTTCCACCCTCATAATACCTACACGCAGACCTTAGGGGACTGCACGGCACAGTTGGCTGAGCTTAAATCTCTTAAACTAGCGCTCTAGCATACAGAGACAGGAAGCCAGACTTTGATAGTCTGTGACTCATATTACTGCGTCCAGTCATACAATGAATATCTCAATCATTGGAAACTGAACGGGTTTAGAGATTCTAAAGGGAACACCATTAAACACAAGATATTGTGGGGGGAGGGTGGCTGATCTTAAGGATAAGCTAGCGTGTGTCCATGTAGTCCATACATTGGGACACCAATGTGTCGGAGTACACGTTACCGATAATACATTGGCTGATGAAGCAGCCAAAGCATCAGTAGCTACGGCTTCTGTGGCTGCAGTGACTCGTTCTCGGACGAGATTGGATAATGAAATACTGATTGCCGTTAAAGCTTCGGCTGCTGGCAAGCCCCTTCCGAAAGGATACCCTACAAACTATACTTATCATATCAGTGCACAAAATGTTGCTTACACAACGATTCCTGAGGTTGGAAATCGAGTGATCCCCAATGAAGACCAGAGATTAGATCTAATTAAAGCAGCCCATGAGGGTGTCGCTTCTGCACATACTGGTATACAGGCCACGATAAGACTCCTACAGCAACGCTTCTGGTGGCCTGGTCTATGCAGACGAACAAAGCAGTGTGTCTTTTGCTGTGACATTTGCCAGCAGATCAAGGGCTCTAATATCAAACGCCCACCGCGGACATCCCTCTTAGTGTCCAGCAAGCCACTACAGTGTGTGTACTTGGACCACTGTGGTCCCTTACAGCCTGATGGTGCATACAAATATATTTTAGTAGCTGTAGATTCCTATTCTAGATTCCTGTGGGTATGGCCACAGCGGTCGGCTGACACCCGGACTGTTATAAAAGAATTGCTGATCTTTATCGGTACATATGCGGTTGCAGCATTCCATTTGGACCAGGGCCCTGCATTTGCCTCTAAGGCGTTCAGGGACACCATGGGACGATGGGTGTTGAACTCCATTACTCCTCACCATACCATCCCGAGGGAAATTTGGTTGTGGAGAGGCGGAATCGTGATCTAAAGCAGTCCTTAA
The DNA here is from genome assembly GCF_031143425.1 of Pleurodeles waltl. NCBI lineage: Eukaryota > Metazoa > Chordata > Amphibia > Caudata > Salamandridae > Pleurodeles > Pleurodeles waltl. Next base: position 125,040,301 of record NC_090436.1, on the reverse strand, counting down.
CAGCTCAAGTATTAGGTTCAGGCCGCAGTCGGTTACATCACCTATATGGGTTCCAGAGAGCACTGAATAATCTGCCAAGACGGTCCTTGGGGGGACGCTCTCCATATGAGGTTCTCTTTGGGATACCTATGTATGTCCTAGATCTTGATGCCCCTGGTATGGTGGCAGAAGAAACACCATTTGACATAAAAGAACGTCTCACTGTTTTACAGGAGCTTCAAACATTTTGTGATGATAAATCATCTGCAAGTGCTGCCACCTTAGGAATAAGGGATTTGCCGACAACTTCAACTAGCTGGATTCCTAAAGTTGGGCATCTGGTTTGTGAGAACATCGCTGTGAAGAAGGAGTTCGGTCCATCATAGAGAGCACCTGTACCAGTCTTGGGAATACAAGGCACCAGGACTGTTATCTTACCACCGCTGTCTGGTTCTAAGACGAACAGATTCATTTCCATTGATGACATCAAATTACACCATGTGGCCGATCCTTCACAGTATACCAGGAGGTCCCTTGGGTGGTTCCCGATCCCCTCCCACTACCCAACAGGACATCCATCTACATAATATGATGAACATCAATACTACAGACTATGCAACAATGTCAACTGTTGTTCCAGACACCTCCTCGACCATGGGAAGTGCGGAAAATGAACTCTTGTTGGTTCCAGTCACATCTTCAGTGACCATCCCGCTTCAAGATTTAGCTGTATTTTACACGAACATTTCAACGACAGATGACGTTGTCTACCAAGAGCCTCCACGTGCCTTGGATCAGAGTATACCGACTCCTGTGTTTGCAGAGACTACCTCTGGCTATTTCATTGACGTTGATGATTTTTCTTCAGATTCATCCACTACTGTGATTGACAATGTTTCAAAGAGTAGTAGGCTGTATCAATGGCTTAAAAAGAAATATTTGAAATACCCATGGAACTACTTGTGGTTCTGTTTGACATTTTTTGCATTATTTTTATGGATTGGTTTTGTGACTGTTTTCTTTTTGCTTATAAATGGTCACTATATTCCTGATCGCTCCTCAGTGGAGCCTGTTGATGAAGTTTTAACACCACATCATTCTTCACATAAGGTCCGCAGAGATTTGTCCCCTGTAAATATTACAGCAATACCGATTACTGATGGGATTGTGTGGGACAAAGTTCCATTCGATATATACGGGCCTACAGAAATTATTCAAATACCATACGTGTTCAAAATTTCAATGACTGATGTAATTACACCTGATGTTGTTTCTGATGATTGGGATGTCCGAGCAGTTGATTCCATGCTAACTGAAATGAAGGACTATTCCGCTTTTGAAAGTGATGATGTATATGATTATACAATTAATTATGGGGAAATGTTCTGCTATAACAATTGGGGACATCACTACCTACACCGTGCCACTAGATACAGGCCAGTTTTGAACTACACACAGTGGGAACACTGTTCTACACCACTGGTGGGCAGTTCAAAGTATTATAGCTATAAATTTACATACTTTTCAGGGCATGATGCAAGAAAAGCAGAGTCATATTATTTTAAAATACATCCGGCACAAATTAGGAAAATGTTGCTAACTGATACAAAATTGATTTATTCAGATCCCTTTGTTTCCCGGCTCACAATAGAGGGTTACGAATACTGGAAGAGCACTATTGACTTGAAAAGTGTATGGGGAACACAAGATTGGCAAATACAGGGTAGGGAGGCTTTATTTCGAGCATGCCTGATTCCTGTGCAAATGATTTTCTTAAATGACACTATTCAGCAGACATCATGTCTTGGGTTAGCGAAAATTAAGGATCTAAACACGCCCAGTATCCCTACTCCGGCAAGGTTTAAAGATTGGCAACACTTCCTTAATATCACAGAGGAAAGGCTTGATGCGATGGTTAAAGCTGGTACCTATAATTCTTCACTTTCCAGTCCCGGCGGGTGGTTAATATGGCCTACTGACACTAATGCGTGTCAAGCGCGTTTTTTTAACTCTTCAGGTTTTTTTTCGATTAACAGGCCAGACCCTCGCTTTATATCGGGTTAACATACAGGTATAGTTACAACATACAGTGTGGGTAAGCTGTGCCAGCAATGGGTGCAAACGAACACGTTAGCCGCAGTTAAGAAACACTTGAACACTCTTTCTGAAAATATAGACTTGCAGGATTTTCTGCTGGGTCCTAGGAAACATCGCTCGAAAAGGTTTTTATATGTACAATGAAATTTGGAAACTTTCCCAGATTGAGGCTGCTGCGTGTTTAAGGCAACTAGATAAAGAAAACTTAGAAAAAACATTGGCTGTCGTCAACAACGGCATGAATACACTGTCCAACAGGATTTATTCACTATCAAATATAGTGTAGTCTGCTATTGATATTACTCAGACAGACTTGTCCCGGTTATATCATGGGCTAACACTGCTACGTTCCATCATGCAGCTAGGTTGGACATTACAGACACTGAAAAGTGGTCACATTCCATGGAAGTATATTAATGGGAGTGAATTCTTCACTGCTTTTATTTTTTCCAAGGAACAAGTGACAATGGCTAAAAGGGAGGCTAGTTTCACTCTGCTTCAAGTAGAGAAGTTAGATAAGTTGCCCTTCACAGTAGCAGAGAATCCTTCAACTATCTGGCTCTTACATGGCATTATTGATTTACCGATTTCGACCTTTCGTTTCTCGAGCTGCCTGAAACATCTTGCAGTAGGAAGAAATGAGCAACTAGGAGATAGCTTTATTACGGAAGAGTGGGAGTTGCCCTTTGACTATAGATGTCTGAATGGCGAAAAGGAAGTCTTTCTTAGCAGAAGCGAATGTGAGACTGCTGTTCGTCATTCTATGATTTGCAAGCAAGTGTCTCTTCATGGTCTTTGCAATGCGGGGGTTGTGAATTTGGCCTGTTTTCTGAAGGGTACTCCTGTCCCTTTGATTTGCCCGGTATTTCATGTTCTTTCCAATGGAAGTTATGTAGTACTGAACGATCAAAGTTGTTGCGGCATGCGACCTGAAATTGCCTACGCAATCTCGGTCATGAAGGTCGTTACGTGTTGTGGACATGTTTTGTTTCCCCCCACATGAGAGATTAAAGTATCTGACATGTGGCCACACATAGATACTATTAATGTGAACTATGACAAGCTGAGTTGGCTAAAGGCGCTATTGTTTCAAAAACAGGTCGCCTTGACATCCGCAAAGGAGACGTAGGCTCTCCAGATTGCTAGATCATCAGCCGAGATACAATCTCTTTTAAATACCAATTTCCCCAAACACTTTGGAGAACTTGTGTCCAGAATTTTCAATGCTTCGAGCACCACTGGGATTGTTCATTTCTTTAAGGCTGTCGGGTCTGGTTTCTTGTCCATCTTCCAGACTGTCTTCGGAGTCATCCCATCAGCCATCCATTCTCTCTTTTCAAGTGTGTTTGGTGGCTTTCCAATTATTTTGGCTTTGATTGGCGGACTACTACTGCTATTTCTGCTGATTCGCAGTGGTTGTTTCTTTCCAGCAATGCAGAGCAATGGAGCCGCTCCCACCAACTCCACTGTGCCGTGAGCACATGGTTCAGATCTTCGGGGCACCCTTGCTGGTGGAACTGGAGCTTGACTGGTCGTTGTAATTTCGGCCCCTTGTCTGGTGTGTACAACCAGTCTTCCGCTGCATTTGGTGTCTCTTTGACCATCTGCCTATGGTCTATCTTGCTGTTGCACCGACCACAACCTGCTGATGTCCCCGATGAGGGTTCATACACGGTCATGCCCCTTGAGACTGAGGTTGCTCCGCAAGGCCACCTATGAGCCTTCCGTTGTGAGATCTACCATAATGAGAACACTGCACCGGATCACGATACACCAGGAACTACAGCTCACTTCTGCTCTGTGGATCCGTTTGTCCGCCCAGCACTCGACTTAACATCGGATGATGTTGACTCATTTTTTAGGTCCTTGGTTGGTGACTTCGATGGCATTCTTCAAGATCATGCGTATAACAAATAATTTGAGGAATTGTCTTGCCATTCCCGATTCCAAATTATGCATTTAAATTGACTTTTGCTGTTACACGCTGTGCTTGTCATGGTTGACATTAACATCTCTGTATGTATTTCAACAGATTTGTTTTAACATATTTTTAACACATGCTAGAGTTTTTTTGATTTTAGCTTTTAGTTCAGAAGCAAGTTTGAGCATTTGGGTTCCTATACCTTCATCATACCTGTTACGGCAATCGGGAGGGTGTAGTGAATCCTAGTTCGTTTTAATGGGAAAACATGAGTTAGCTTAGCCCCTGGCTTGTAGACTCGTGCCCCCGTCACCTAGTGACTTTTAACCTACTTAGCTTGCTCTGACTTAGCCCATTTAATTATTTATTTCTTCTAAGATGGCTGCCTTGTTTATAGTTAGGCCACTTGTTGTGGGTAACATTATCAGTGTCACCGCGCCAAGGTGTCAAGATCAAGCACCAAAGACAAACAAATAGTAGGTGTTCACACTTACTTTTGAGAGATTGTTGATATTAATTGCTGTCCCAAGCATGTCTGTTATCTATTGTTTAGGAACACACCTACGTCAGGGGAACTTGTAGATCTGTATAAATACATCATACTTTAGACAGATAATCAGAGGGATTCCGACCAGAGGGCATCGCCACCATCGCTGATACAGATGCTGCAATCATCTTGATGCTGACCCAGTCTTCGTGTCCCTGCGGAGTCTGAGATAGAGACCTCATTCCAAGGTAACGAGGGTTGGGGGCTCCTCTCATGGACATGGCATTGGCAGATTAGGTTTAACAAACCCAGCTTTCCTTTCCGTAGGAGGTTAGGCCTTTCACATTAGGGTATTAGGGCATATTACATCTCATATATCTTTTCTACGTATTGCAAGATGGTGGGGGTCTTTGTAATAATTACTCTCGTCTTTACAATTCTGTTTCTTGCATTTTTCATTATCCTAATCATTGCAGCCCATGCAACTTATCGCAAATTGCAGTTATGTTAAATACAAAACTATTGTAACTCTACTGCATCTGTGTCATTGCCTGTGTTTGTATGAGACATGATATATCTGTGAGAAAAGGTTAATCTCCATTTAACCACAACACTCCCTGAGATATCTTATTCTCGAGTCCATGCGTAACGGTTACCATAAATCACCTTTTACTATTGTGTTTCTGGTGAGGTGCTGCTAGTGAGCCGGTAAGGTTGGGACAACAGTTGCGACTTGTTGTAGGAAAGACGTAGTGGGACATACTGATACTACAGTTGGCATGTATAACAATTGTACATGGTTGATAAATGACACTTACACAGGGCCTGTGTTTAAGTGTGATTTATTGTGGACAGTAAAACAATATGTGTGATTAGTAACAAACAAAACACAATGGGGTTAAGTCATGGTGGATGAAATCATCAAGGTATCTGCAACACCATTAGGAAACACAAGTCCAGTGTCCTTGTGCCATATGAAAATTGAGATAGGTTTCACAACATTCAACAGGGTGTATCTGTGGCACACAAGGGGAACCAGTCAGGAGAGGTTTACTTCCTGGCAGTGGGTTTGGTCTTGGCATCTGCTTCTCCTGGATGCCTGGGTGGACATCCACATTTGTGGAGGGGTTCCTCTGCTACGGAGGGTGGGATGTCTGAAGCATGTCCTTCCCCTAGCAGGGCCTCAATTCCACTACCAACTGTAGATATTGAAGGGCCTGATGACTCATTACTAGTGTAAGAGGCCTGTTGTTGTGCAGCAGACCTACTCAGGGTAGTATTGATGTCCCTCAGCACCCCAGCAATAGAAGCCAGGATGATATTTTGTGCCTGCCACTGCTGCATGACTTCCTGGTGGTTGTCCCTCTGCAGCTTTTAGATTTCCCCCATCATGGTGATTACCTGCCCCATCATGGCTTCGGAAATTTGGTAGGCTCCCAAGAGTTGGGAGATGGTTTCCTGGTCCTTATAGTCCCTTTGAGCCCTCATCCTCTGGCCCACAGGATACCTCCAACACACCCTACTCCCACGTGCCTGTGCCCCTGGCAAAGTGTGCCCACTCCCAGTGGTGGCAAGACCATCATTGTCAGGGGTGATAAGAGGAGACTGAGGTACCTGTACTGTGGGGCACCCAATGAATGAGACACTCTTTGGGTCACATGTTTGGGGGCAAACAGTTGTCTGTGATGTTGATGCAACAGGGCTCGGAGGAGTCGATGTGGGCAGGGTGAGGCTGACAGTTGTAGACTAACCACGTGTCCCTGATGGGCAGCTTTGTCTTCAGTGACCACACATCCAGGGGTGTTGTCCTCACTGGGGCCTTCATCCAGAGGGGTAGTGACAGTCTCTGTTATCCTGTCCAGAAATGACAATGACAGCTGATGCACTATCTTACTTTGTACAACATGAGACTCTGTAATTTCAATACCATACACAATGCTTTAAGCTGTTAAACAATGTTAATAGTGATTGGACTTCTGATACCATCTTATGTAGTCTGATTATTGACTGGGTGTCCATCTTTGTTTCCTAGTGACGTGTCTGACATGATCCATGGCACAAAAAAGAGCTGTACAGTACACAATAGTGTCAGAGTAAGACACAGTATGGGAGTAAGCAATAGACATTGACCAGTAACTGGATGTTCTGCACGGGTACCCACTTTGGCCTCTAGATTTCCACCCCATGTGAGTAAATTTCAATCTTAGAAATCTTTATTCTAAGGGAATTAGGACTTGGTACTCAGCTATAGCTGTGTTTTGCTTTTGATGATAGTTGGAGTGAGCCATTGCATTGCTGTCATTGGCATTAACTGTTTCAAACTTCTACATACAAGATGAGTTAGATTGATAGTTTCACATGCTTGACATCTCACATTTGGTGCACTGTTCAGGTTTTCACAATGGTGTAATATTCATTCTGGGAATAGTAGTGCTATGAGTTGCTTGTACTTAACCTTCCATTTCCAAGGGCTGTGGAGCCAGGTGAGTTTAGTGGAATGTGGAATGCCAGGGAGAAGTAGATGAACATTTGTACAGAGGTGTAGTGGGTTGTATATTCATTGGGGTGGGTTAAGGCGGTGTTGGAGCATGCAGGAGATGACAATTGGGTGACATGGATTTTATGGGAACTTACCCAATTCCACTCCCCCAGGTATTCCTGTCAGACCCTCAGGATGCAGGATGTCCAAGACCTTCTCATCCCAAGATGGGAAAGTAGGGGGAGTAGGTGGGGGCCCACCACCAGTCTTCATGACCCCCAGCTGGTTTCTGGATGCCATGGAACGTGCCTTCCCCCTGAAGTTGTTCCACCTCTTCCTGATGTCCTTTCTAGTGCATGGAGAGCTGCCTACAGAATTGACTGTGTCGAAAATTCTTTGTCACAACTCTATTTTCCTGACAATTGATGTTTGCTTGATCTGTGCTCTGAATGGGTGTGGCTCTACCCTGACAATTTCATCTACCATGACCCTCTACTCAGCATCAGTGAAATGTGGGGGTTTGTGTGGGGACCTGGTAGTGGTGGCGAAGACGGTGTGGTAGTATTCAAGGAAAAAGGCTGCAGAAAAATGTAAATGGTGAGTTGTAGGTGCTGTGATGTGAGTGGGTGATGGTTGCTGTGGATTGTGTGTGGTAGTAAAATGTGTGTTGTGAATGTTGTGCAGATGCGTGATGTGTGCGGAGTGAAATGTAAATGGGTGCCTATTCTTGCTTTTTGTATCTCTCTACAATGTTGGTTGTCTGTGGCTGTGTGTGGTGTTCTGTCGGCAAAGGATTGTGGGTTGTGTAGGGGTGTGTTTTATAGTGGAATGTGTGGGTGTGTCGGATGTGTGGTGTTGTGTTCAGTGTGATGTGAGTTGAGACCGCCACGATCGCATCGCCAATGGTTTTCCGCCATGGAAGAACCGCTGTGATTTGTGAATCGTAATATGATGGGAGGATGCCTGGCGGAGCTTGTGGTGGGACCGATTCTTTTCCATCCTCCAGTTTCCTGGCTGTTTTGGAAATTTGGCCGTCTTTCGGCAGACTTCACCAAGGTCTTGGTCTTTTGGCAGCTGCCAACGTGTAGGTCTTCCCAAAAGACTGCCAACTCATAATGGCCCTCTATATGTTTGAACTAATTTACTGTTTTACATAAATTATTTTAAAGTGTATATTTATTAAAAAACAATGGGCCTGATTAAGAGTTTGACTGTCCATGGATGACCATGACAGCAGCAGCAGTTTGACAGACATCGCCTTGGCGATCGGACCACTGTATTACGATAGATGCAGTTCTATAGAGGAAAGACCGCTGCGGTCCGGCCAGCACCACAAGTCAGTGCGGACCATCGCGGCGGCGAGAGGAACCAGTGTTTCAATTGGACACAGTATCATTGCTACTGCCAAATGACATGCAGTGACCCGTGAAGGTATGTGTGAGCTAACAATCAACGGTGACACACTCCTGTATGTGACACGACATTAAATGTAGCCCCATGACCTGTATCCAATTCCAAACACATGTTGGAATGCAGACATATGTGAGGAAATACAGAAATCATCCCATAAAGACAGGTAGACCATGCACGCAACAGCAGTGAAAATGATCTGGCAAAAGTGAAAGGAACACATGATAACATGCAGGCACAAGGAATGATGGCAACAGCGATGTCACCAAAATCATGTAAATGGTCATTCCCCACTTACCAAGGGAAAGTATTCCTCTGGAACTGCACCCAAAGAGCAATGTATGCCCTGACACATGTATGATGCCCACCTTCACATGACAGACAGTAGTGAGGCATCATCACTCATGACACACTGACGGAAGTGGTCTCTGGGGGACAGATGACAATACATTCACTTGAGCTGAAACATGGCTGAGGACAGTCATCCATTATGTCATTTTGTTTAGGCTGTCACGCTGTTGTGTTCAAATTACACCCACAACAACAAATACCATTACTTGATTGATCACTGTAGACAGCCATGTGTTGGCCCTGGAGAGTGATTTGTTGGTGGCCTGTACTTGGTTGTGCCCTAGCTCCCTGGACTAATAGACAAGGCACATCAGCATACACAGACTTCCCTACCTACACAAACAGTTACTCATCTTGTGTGTCACACATGTCCATCCCCAATCTTCAGGGAGAGTTGGCCGAACCAAACACATCAACTTGCCAATGTGACCGGCAGGAATATGCCCCGGACTAATCCCCTTGTGGCTACTGTGCTCCCCTCAAACGCCCATCAAGCTCTGAGTAGGCCACCGCCAGAATGTGGGGCATTAGGGGGGTCAGGCTCCGACATGCACCATGCCCACTTCAGGAGAACAGCCCCAGTTAGACCTCAGCGATTTTCTGGGCCCAGTTTCTCAGGTCCTCCCACCTCTTGCGATAGTGGATGCTCCACCAGTTATCTACCTCCAGGGTCTGCACCTTCTGTATGATAGCTCTCCAAATCCTCTTCTTCTGATGGGTGTTGATCTGTTTGGTAGCAAGAGACAAATCAAAAGGTTACAAACACAAGTTTTTGCAGAAATGGTTGAGCCACACACATGTCAGAGACACCAAGCACTACGGTTGCATCATGTCAAAACACCACAACTGTAAAGCACACGTGATGATAAGTACAAGGACATAACTACACACTTTAGGAGTCATCTGCACACTAACCCTGCTCATGGCCTACACTGACTAGCCACAATGAAATACTACACACAATTGTGGCTTCTGAAGACTAAACTCCTTGGGCCTGACTGGACCATCACATTTACACTCTGCAACATTGACTCACTGCATACAGTCCCTACAGGCAAATATCATAGTACAGATTTCACCCTTATACTTGAGTGACAATGAAATGGTTGGCATTGGAAGCTTGGAAAGTCTCTTCCCTGTGCATGTGTGGAGATGTGGCCTACCAAATGCAGGCACATGCCATTTCAGGATGGGTTTCTGCAGTATGTACCTGTATCACAGAACACGTCTTTGACCATATGTGGCAAAGCTACAGAGATGGCATCCAACATACATTTACGTTTGGTTTAATTCCTGCTATATAACCAGGCAACTGTGGAATCTACACACTATCTGTACTGTGGGTTTGTCAATTGTGCAATACGTCTGTACTGGACAAATATAACTTATGTGAAAGTGACAACAGAGCTGTTGGAGTAAGGGACCTGTCATGAGTCAAAGACACACATTGATAATGATACCAAATGTACATATGGACTAATCCAGGTATTTACCTCACTACCCATTCCTAATCTAGTCAATGGGCTGAGGCATTCAGGGCAAGTTTTGCCACTAGAGCCTCTTATTGACCACCTGACCGAATCTGCAGGTCTACAGGGAGTGTGCACCGTGCCACAGGTGCATAGCCACAGTGACATTGTTACAGCCTGGAGTATGTCACACTGGGAGATAAATTTGACAGGCCCAGGTCTCTGCAGGCTGAGCACACAGAACCTACATGACACTCACATTTCCATCACTTTCATGTCTGGCAGTACATCATGTAGCCATCATCAATGTGACTTGTGGCTTGTGCGGCACTCTTCAGGGCAGATTCAGTCATGATATGCCTCTCAAACAAAGGTTTTGCAGGGCCAGATGGGAGGTGAAAGATCTGTGGCACAAAGCACATTGTTTACAAGATCCTCAAATGACTCAAACAAGATGCATACACAGCTCATGCTGTCTTGCACATACATGTTGTTGGGCATTTACAACCATCATATCCCAAGAAATGTCATTGTATGGCAGTAAATTCTCCTTGCTTAGATATGCACCCAACACAAGGAGAATCTAGGCCTGAAAACACATAACACAAAACAATATGAATGTCCAACACATTTAGTACTTTTCTCCAATACCTGCACCATGTACATCCTATTAATACCACACAAACTGCGACAACAGGCACACAAGAAGTCTAACTGGCATACAGAGGCACATTGTAGCCTGTGAGGAAGGAAAGGATAGTGTATAACAGAATCAATTGTGCCCATGAGATTCTTACCTGCTTCTCTGGTAAGCTGTAGAGCTGACAATCCAGGGGAAAGACCTTGTTCATAAGCTTCTCCAGCTCCTCTAGAGAGAAGGCAGTGGCCCTTTCACCTGCTAGCCGTGGCATGATTGCTCCCAGAGGCAGCACAAAGTAGCTGAAATGGTGGAGGTGTTTATGCAGCAGTGTCAGGAGTCAAATGACTGATTTTGCAAAACACGCCATATACATATGCCACATGCGTGGTCATCACTGTCAACAGATACAGCCATGAGCCTGCGACTGTCACAAGCAACAACGTTAGCCCATGACTATGTATGCCGTGGTTGGTACCGCCCTGTCCCTGGACGACTTCTGCTGGCAGCCGCAAGTGGTTTCTAATGTCCAGTAGAGTAGATCAGGCATCCGCTATTTTGGCAGTTGGAAATACAAAATATGGCCCGGCTAAATGCGTCACAAGAACAATATATGTGTTGGATCATCACAAACATCCTAAATCAGTCTTGTTGTGTAGGTCCTACTACACAATCGCCAGTTTAGTTTATTGCAGGGCACAGATGGCACATGACGGTGGTGCACTGTCCGCCACTGTTGACAGTATTTTTGTCGGCCGGTTAAGACTGACACATTTCAGGGGCTATTGAGTAGCAGATAGTTGGGTGTCAACCGATTCCATTTTGTGGACACATGTGTTGACCATGGGGGTCACATTTGACCCTTGTGTATTTGACAGCTGTGATGTGTACTGGGTGTAATGTATTTCCAGTCAGAAATGCTTGGTCACATGATTTTGTTGGTATGCATCATGCATGTTGGTGTGGACACAGTGGCTAATGTTCCAACTCATGTATTTTCACACACAAGTACACTGGGAGAGGGAAGATGCAACACCCTTCTCTGTACCATCTATTGCTAGACCTTCAAACCATGGTGGAATGCTACATACTACAGCTGTACCATCTGAATAGGCAAACAGTAGTGGATTTATGCCATCAGTCGGAGCCAAATCTGATGCCAGCAAACAGTAATCCAAACTACATACCACCCATTGTTCAAGTCATGGCAATATACACCTCCTGGTAACAGTGTCCTTCCAACATACAATGGCCCTACCTAGTGGTGTGTCCCAATCTATGTTCAGTCTGGTGTTGAGAGATTTCTGCTCAGCAATGTTAAAACACATTGACATCTATATCACATTCCCCCAACATGCGGATTTAGCCAATGTGAAGGCTGACTTCTATGGTTTTGCCCAATTCCCACATATGATGGGAGCCATTGAGGGCACACATATTACTGTTGTGCCATAGCAGGCCAGTGAACGAGTCTATCAACACAGAAAAAATTTCCATTACATCAACGTGCAAGTTGCCTATCTGAGCGCTACATCTCAAATGTCTGTGCCCATTTCCCTGGATCAACCCATGATTCCTTTATAATGCAGAACAGCACCATAACCCAACTGATGCCACAACTGCAACCAGAGAGGGCCTGGCTGGTTGGAAAGCTGGTTGGTCTGTCCTAATTGTGTATGAACAATGTCAGGTGCTACATGAAGTCAGTGACTCATTGTTGCACTTATGTCCCACCCCTTAACAGGAGACTCAGAATATCCAAACCGTCCTTGGTTATTGATGATGCTGAGGAATCCAACTACGCCTGGAAAATATGCTTCAATTAGGCCAATGAGGCCCGTGGAAGAACACAGCAGACAGTGGAGTGGACATTTGGGCTCCAGAAGGCCAGATTTCACTGTCTGGACAGGACTGGTGCAGCTCTCCTCTACTCACCTGGGAAAGTGTGTCAAATCACTGTGGCTTGTTGCATGCTCCACAACATCGCCCTATTGTAGAATATCCCATACACCCCAGAGCAGGGGGAGCCTGCAGTGCCACCAGGTGAGAATCCTAAAATGCCAACTGAAGATGACAGTGGTAAAGAGGAAGGAGCTGACTTGTGACAAGATCTCAACAAACAGTTTCTTCCCATGAGTGTACGTATGTCATGTGATGTCATGATTGTGACTGTATGATGTACTGTAATTGTGAGAATGTTTGGAGTTGATTTTTTGAAATAGTTAGAGAGCTGATACTCAGGCAAAACCAACCACAGGCTGTTTGATGAGAGAGTTTTTGATACATCCGCACCTTGATAATGTTGCTTTGTTTGTGTCAGATTTATTGCAATGTACTTTGTTTTCCAGAAGGTTGCAATGTGACTGCTTCATGCCTATAACCATTCTTTTGTTATGTGTACAGGTACCTTAACCATAACATATGGGCATTTCAGAGTTGTGACATTTGCAGGTATATGATGCTGTTCTGAAATACGAAGTGGACATGGATTGTTCCTGGGAATGTAGGTTACAGACTTTGGGTGTAGGACACCTGTGCCAAGACAGCTTGTCTCCATTGCACTTGTTTCGGCTCCTATGGTGGCCCTTATGTGTCATGTGTGTTATAATGTGGTCAGAAAATATGTAGCCTCAGCCATATCCATGTCAGTTACCCTTCACATTGGCTAAACACTCTTTTTGTATGATCTGTAAGTAGCTGTTGATGAGTTTTGTCATTGTAGTCCACAGTGCCTGTGTCAAAACACTGACATGGCTCTGCCATGGCTCTCCCCCATGTTTCATTTTGACTTTACTTTTGGAGTTCTATTTTGTGACAACCAGGTACACCTTGTGATACTTTTTCACCAGGCTTTGTCCCTCCTAACATTTTTTTGGGCACACTTTGACCAGTGGTGTATTTATTTTGTTACCCTCTTCCTCTCCCTGACTGTTGTTCTTGAGACTTGAAGATTGGTAGGAGCCTCTACCTTGGCCCTGGTAGCTCTTCGGGCTTTGCCACGGATCCACCGATTCTCCATATGATTCTTACAGTGAATTCACTTGGGGCATATGTATACTTGTTTTGTGCCGAATTTGCATCATTTGTTTTACACAAATTCGGTGCAAAACTAACTACATATTTATACTTTGGTGCTAGACCCGTCTAGCGCCAACGTTATGGAGTTAAAGTAATTTTTTAGACGTGGCAACCTACCTTGTGTCAATTAGATGAAAGGTAGGCGGTCCCATGGAAAAAATAACACAATGGCCTTAGTGCCATATTTATCCCCCTGTGATAAAATCACACACGGGGGAGGAGGGGTCAAAAAATGGTGCAAAGCTTACTTTGACCCATTATTTAACACCTGGGTCATGGCAGGCGTTACGGTACCTGTGGGCCTAGTTCCATTGTGGAACACCATGGAATAAGCCCACAGGTGCCCTCCCAGGCCTCAGGGACACCGCCACCCACACCAGAGAGACAGCAGAGGATGGGGGACCCCTTCCCAGGTAAGTATAGGTAAGTACAGGTAAGTATTGTTTTTTTTTTTTATTGCCATTGGGGCCCTGAAATGGGCCCCCCTATATGGCACTGCGTGCATTGGCCATGCCCAGCGGACCCTGGTTCCATGTCCTGGCCATTGGGGTGGTGGGCATGACACCTGTCTATTCTAAGACAGGAGTGATGTGGTACGGATGGTTTTGCATCAGAAAATGAAGCTAGGCTGGTTAGTTATTTTTTTTTACTCTAACCTGCTTAATGTCATTTTTGGTGCAAACCCCCCTTCTTCCGTACCGCCACCCCCATTCGGCTAACGTCATTTTTTTTACGCTAGCCTACCTTTTGCGCCGCCTTGCACCATTCCGTAAAAATAGTGCCCGGCTGGCACTCAAGAATGGTGCAAAGTGGTGAAAAACCTTTTGATGCAAAAGTGCGTTAGTGCAGTTTTGCACCAAAAAGTATAATTATGCCCGTTGGTGCTTACTGGCCTTGGATATTTAGATAATTACACATGTAGCAGAGTTTTGAGACTCCTGACTTCCCTTATCAGGAAGAGTGTCCGGTTGGCAAATGATTTTGTCTGACAAACTTTTTCTGTACACTTTCTTTGTTATTGCACTCTGCATTTGGTTGTACTTTTTGGGTCCCTTGGATTATTGTTTTTTTTAACTCGTTCTTTCTCATTGCACTCTGTATTTGGTTGCACTTCTTGGATCCATTGGATTACCTTTTCTCAGTAAATATTCACTCTTGCACATTGTCTTTTACATTTCAGGGGAATGCAGATTTTAACACACCATCGGCACGTTTTTGATATTAGGTTTGGGTATAACATAGTAAAGTTTCTGGAATATTTTTGTGCTTACACAATGTTGTATGTTTGTGGCCTTGAAAAAGTCATCGAAGATGAAACCCGTGTCAGCTGCCTGTTCACAGTGGAATGATTGTCATAATCTTACTACTGGATTCACGTCTGAGGAAGATTTACTGAATTGTTATTCATAATTTATGGAACATTTGATCTGCTTTTGGTGCTCCTTTGTTGATGTTAATGTGGGAGCCTTTCCCTCTATACGTGGCACTAGTTTGGTAGTACAGTGCTTTCACCCGTTGAGCAGCTAGCTCGCTACAATTAATTAGGAACAACTTTATCTACTTTAGAGGAGCGTAGCATTTGTTAAACCACTGCTACCATACATCGTTTGTGATATTTATTGTGTGGTTTGTCTGCACCCTCTTTTTGATAACATGTTTCACTATGGCTGTGTCCAATGATGACAAAAACAAAAGTTTGGAAGATTTATTTATTTATGCTAGTCATACCAAAACAGATTCAAGTAACAGGATTGCGGGTTTAAGGCAGGAATTTGTAAAACTAGAAAGACTTAAAAAACAAGAACTTTCGCGTTGGTGGGATGCCACCATTCTTAAAAAATATATTGAAATAAAACAAATAGCCAGAGGGCTGAGAACTATTATCTTCCCCAATTTCGATGGTCTTGGGAAAGATGTGCTACTAGAGCGGAAACAACTATTGATCCAATCATCTTATAGCATGATGTCAATTTTAATCAGACATGCCGAAGGCAAAGGGAATCCATTGTATTGGTAATATGAACATAGTTGAAACAACTTAGAAAAACTATAAGATGGAACATTAAGGACAAGAAATTCTGTAAATTGACTAGAGACACTAGTGATTACAAATGTGGTAGGGTGTTCACCTTTGCACACAAGTTTGAAAATATACAGCTCAACCAGGTCATGTTGAAGCCCAAAACTGGAGAGTCTTCTAACTTGACCTCTAACAGCAAGTCAGACATTTCAAGCATAAGGAGTGACCAGGATGATAGCCTCAGTACTAATTTCCATACTTTGAAATCCTCAATCAATCTACCTCCTCTGCATTTTTAAAGGAGGTGGAACAATATCGAAAGGACTCAAGGTCCCACCGCAACAGTCTCTCACTACAGAAACAAAAAAGATGGGAGAAACGGGCCCTCCAAGAAAAGAAGGAATGACCACCAGATCACGAGTCTTGTTCCAGAGGAACTAACTGAACCTACAAACCTACTATGACCTTTTCCAGTGCTACCCTGACTAATACTCATAAAGACTTCTCATCTGTTGGCACCACTTTGGTCAATTTGTCACATTACAATTTGAGTCCTGCACAGAGAAAACTTTAGTCTAAAGGGCTTGATTTGTGTCCCAGTTCAAACCCCAATTTTACGCAGATGCATATTGAGTTGTTTAAGTTTATACGCAAACTGAAACTTAAGAAATACTTTTCCACTAAACATCAGTATCCCACACACTCTCCTATAGTGCACACAGGTCCCTGCCATAAGACCATTAGGAACATTGAGAACCTACAGTTGTTGTTATACCTTGACACAGCAGGCTCTGCTACCCCCTCCCTGACTGACATACTGTCTGACATGGACATTTCCATTAATCTGAGCTGACAGTGGCCCCAGACCCAAATCAATTTGTTTATCACCAGGTCAGTGTGACAGTGCTATTAAAACTTTCGATTAACTAGTAAATTATGAATTGTATACATGGGAGGATTCCACCAAGCCCCATAGCAGACACTCACTTGACAACCTCACATAGGAGGAAGGACAGGCACTTAAACAGCTCTTTGTGGTTCCTGATACTGCTATTAAGGAGGCTGACAAAGGGCGCAATATAGGCACTATGAACAAATGGAAGTACGTAGTTGAAATTGATAGACAACTTTCTGATACAACTGCAGATGTGAATGGGATGGTAACCACCAATGCAAGGGTTGGAGGGACTTGTGCCTCATTACAGACTTGGAGTTCAGATACTTGTTTAATGCCCAACCTAGAGCCCCTTGTATATATGTTCTACCTAAAATCCACAAAACAAGACCATTTCCCCAGGGTTAACCAATAATTTTGGGCCGTGACTCACCTACAGAACCGATGTCTGAGTATATCAACATTTTCCTAAATCCTTGTGTATGTAACCTTCCCTCCTATGTCCATGGCAGTGCCGACATTCTTATGCAACTTATCAAGTTCACAAGGATGGACGTTTGCCTTTTTGTGACATTAGATGAAGTTCCTCTTTACACCTCCATTTCACAGACAATGGGGTTACAAGCAGTGCATTACTTTCTCTCTTGCAGGGATGCTACCTACTAGAACACACTAATATGTTGATGGAAATTATCTCCTTGGTTTCGTACAACAATGTCTTCATGCACAATGGCAGTTGGTTCTGTCAGTGTATGCCACAAAACGTTCTCCCTCTGTTGCAAACCTCTACGAGGGATGGATAGAAAAAAATGTCTGGTCTAACTGCCTACCAGAACTTATTGGACAGGTGGTTTTCTGGGGCAGGTATATAGATGATATGCTCATGATCTGGCCAGGCAGCACTGAATCTCTCTCTGACTTTGTGTTCTTTTAACCAACAGTCCCTACAACATCTTGTTTGCTCACCATTCACACAAGAATTGTACTGTATAATGTTTTTGGATCTTTCACTCTATTGTGAGTATGCTAAGATTCTGTCCACATTGTATATAAAACCTACTGCATGCAACTCTATCCTCCACGCTAGCAGTTTAAATCCTAGGTCCAAGATACATTCTACTCCCTATGGAGAAATTAGTTGAGTGAGATGCAATTGCAGTGAGGATTCCACTTTTAACATAGAATTAATGCATTTAGAAAGCAGATTCTTATCCAAGGGCTACCCCGTCACGGTAGTTGGGAAAGCCAAACATAGGATTATGAACGTGAAACAACACTCTTTACTCAGGAATAAGCCCAAACCACCAGAGGAATCTCCCATGTTGGCACTTATTACATCTTATCACAGTCTGAACCATGTGTTTTATAAGATTCTTTTTTGACACTGGCATGTCCTAAATCCAAACACATCTTTGAAAAACGTTGTCACCTTCAAACCTTGTATCACGTACAGTAGGAGTAAGACGTTACATACATTTCCCATATAAGATTTTCCTGACTCCAAAGAAAAGACAGATTACTACTTAATGGCTTAGGCCACAAGCATTGGGTTTTTTCAAGTGTGGACATTGTAACTTACCGTATGCACTGGATAAACTAAAATGTTTTCAGTAAAATACTGTAACTAAATACACCATCAATGCCTTCATTAATTGTAACTCCAAGTTTGTAGTTTACTGTATTTTGTGTGTGTGTCAGTGGATCTACATAGGCAGTACAAAAAGACCATTGAAAGAAAGAAGTCAGGAGTACATTTGTACCATCAGGAAAAGTAATGGGATTTATCCACTTGTGTCACATTTCAACGCCCAAGTTAGGACCTGTGAATAGATCAAATTGAGGTTCTGCGCCATAGGAGTGGCACTGGAGAATCCAGGAGGAGGTGAGAGGATATGGGAACTCAGCAGGGTTGAAACTTATTGGATCACTAGGCTGTGAGCTGTGGGCAGAGGACTCAATTTAGATCATGAACTGCATGTATTTCTGGACAGTCCTTAAACTTAATGTCATCTTTTTGGTAAGGTCATTTCATCCCCTCTATGCATGTGCGAATACTTATGACATGGTCTCATATTTATATATTTTTGAATGTTAGGGAATTCATTACATACTTATATACACAGGTTTCTATGTATATTGTATATGGCAGACAATGTATATGTACATCATGACCATTTTTGTTGTATATATCTATTGTAACATTTACATTTTATTCTTCCTATGCTATATACATTGTTTTTTTGGATTGAGATGACTATCCTCTGGATGGATCTTTGGTAACCACTTGGCATGTCGTAGTGGATTCTATAGCTTTTTATTGGGAATCAGGAGTTCGCTTAGCCTCCTGGCTTGCAGGACTGTGCCCCGTCACCTAGTGACTTTTAACCTACCTAGCCTGCTCTGTTTTAGCACATTTATTTAATTATTTCTTCCAAGATGGCTGCTATGTTTATAGTTAGGAAGATGTTTTGATTTCATGTTATCAGCCCCACTATGTGAAAGTGGCACTATCAGTGTCAAAGACAAGTGATATACGTAGGTAAACCAGAAAGGGAGCACCCTGCCTCACACTCTAGCATGCAGTCAGCCCCAATGCATCATGGTAAATGCAGTCAGAGTTCATTTTCAATCCATAAAGTAAACTGTAGTTTTTCACCTTAGTAGGTGCAGCAAGTGCTTTAAAGCTCTGGACACGTGTTTCTGGGTTCAGCCCTTCACCAGCAGAGAGCAGCTTTGTTTGTGGGTTTGCTGGAAACGCTGTCAAAAGTCCTCTCAGGTTTATGTACCACTCACTGGTACGCAGGCGCTCAACCAGAGCTCATTAGCTCATTTGTTGGCTCAAGGGAGCCTTCTTAAACAGGAAAACCAGAAAAGGAGTACCCTGCCTCACACTCCAGCATGTAGTCAGCCCCAGTGCACTGTGGTAAATGCAGTCAAAGTTAGTATTCTATCCCTAATGTAAACTGTAGTTTTTCACCTTAGTAGGTGCAGCAAGTAGTGTAAATCTCTGGACATGTGTTTCTGGGTTCAGCCCTTCGTCAGCAGAGAGCAGCTTTGTCTGTGGGGTTGCTGGAAATGCTGCCAAAAGTCCTCTCAGGTTTATGTACCACTCTATGACATGCAGGTGCTCAACCAGAGGTCGCTAGCTCATTGGCTCAAGGGAGCCTTCTGAAACAGGAAAACCAGAAAGGGAGCACCCTGCCTCACACTCCAGCATGCAGTCACCTCCAATGCATCATAGTAAATGCAGTCAAAGTTTGTTTTCTATCCATAAAGTAAACTGTAGTTTTTCACCTTAGTAGGTGCAGCAAGTGCTGAAAATCTCTGGACATGTGTTTATGGGTTGAGCCCTTCATTAGCAGGGAGCAGCTTTGTCTGTGGGGTTGCTGGAAACACTGCCAAAAAGTCCTCTCAGATTTTTGTACCGCTCAATGGCACGCAGGTGCTCAACCAGAGCTCATCAGCTCGTTGGCTCAAAGTAGCCTTCTTGTACAGAAAAACCTGCAAGGGAGCACCCTGCTTCACATTCCAGTATGCAGTCAGTTCCAAATCATCATAGTAAATGCAGTCAAAGTTCCTTTTCTATCCATAAAGTAAACTTTAGTTTTTCACCTCAGTAGGTGCAGCAAGTGCTGTAAATCTCTGGCACGTGTTTCTGGGTTCAGCCCTTCATCAGCAGAGAGCAGCTTTGTCTGTGGGGTTGCTGTAAATGCTGCCAAAAGTCCCCTCAGGTTTATGTACGGCTCACTGGCACTTTGGTGCTCAACCAGAGCTCGTTAGATCGTTGGCTCAAGGGAGCCTAAAGGGAGTCCCCTGCCTCACACTCCAGCATGCAGTCAGCTCCAATGCATCATGGTAAATGCAGTAAAAGTTTGTTTTCTATCCATAAAGTAAACTGTGGTTTTTCACCTTAGTAGGTGCAGCAAGTGCTTTATAGCTCTGGACACGTGTTTCTGGGTTCAGCCCTTCAGCAGCAGAGAGCAGCTTTGTTTGTGAGTTGCTGGAAACGCTGTCAAAAGACCTCTCAGGTTTATGTACCACTCACTGGTACGCAGGTGCTCAACCAGAGCTCGTCAGCTCATTTGTTGGCTCAAGGAAGCCTTCTTAAACGGGAAAACCATAAAAGGAGTACCCTGCCTCACACTCCAGCATGTAGTCAGCCCCAGTGCACTATGGTAAATGCAGTCAAAGTTAGTGTTCTATCCATAGAGTAAACCGTAGTTTTTCACCTTAGTAGGTGCAGTAAGTGCTGTAAATCTCTGGACACGTGTTTCTGGGTTCAGTGCTTCATCAGCAGAGAGCAGCTTTGTCTGTGGGGTTGCTGAAAACGCTGCCAAAAGTCATGTCAGTCCTCTGGTAATCTCAGTTTAACCACAACTCCCCTGAGATGTCACACTCTAGAGTCCAGGCGTAAAGGCTGCCAGAAATCACTTTTTACTGCTTGGGTTTGTGGTGCGGTACTGCTTGTGAGATGGAGGGGTTGGGCCGAGAGTTGGGACTTGTTGTAGGATTGGCCTAGTCGCCTACAAACAAAAGTATTGTCATCCCTAAGCCACCAGTCTTGCTTAGAGCCAGAATCCAACTATGACATGGCAATGGTGTTTTGGCACTAGTTTACGGATGCCCTGAGTATCTCTGTCTCACACACAACAGGTACCCTAAGTATCATTATACAGAGACTTTCATGGTCTTTGGGATAATCCTTCTCAGCTAAAAAGGGAACACCTAACTAGGCTGTAGGTTATTTGAGCTTGAACGCTTAAAAGGACTTTCTCTCCACTTGGTGTTCCATCTCTTTACCCACTTCATAATATGGCTAACGCAATAGACAATCCCCAGAATGTCAGACATGCATTAACACTACATCTAATTGCGCATGGCTGAACAGATGAACGCGGGAATGTTACATTCATTGTAGAAGCTGATGAAGCTTACCAAGCAGAAGCATCTTACTCCTGAGTCACCTTTCCGGAGGAAGACTCTACAACATACACATCCCACACATATAGAGTTTCAAAAGTGCCACAACAGTACCAAGCATACCAGTATCTTGAAATACTGATTACTTATCAAGAACATCATACTCTGTGGCCTAGTTCATATCGCTGGGAATAATACTGTGACAGGGTCCCATAAGAATCCCAGCGCAACTGAGCCCCTTCAGGAGACCCAAGATCAGCGGAACCCACAAACTGGGCATTCATTTCAGGAATATTGAGACAAGACAGGCATTGGCACCTCTTCAGAAAACTTTCTCCTTTAAACTCTATCGGAACTAAGAACTTTGAAAATCTCGCAAGAGGAAGCAAATCAGAAAACGGAATTGCAATTAAATTTAATATCTGGTAATATTCAGCAACTTAATTCACGTATTAAAGAGGTAGAACAAAAAGTATCCGATTTGGAAGATTCACGCTCTTCCCTGAACCCGTCAGTCTCCAAATGTCAAGCAGATCTTGCAGATTTACAGATTCGGTTAGATGATGCTGAAAACCGCTCACGCAGGTCCAATTTGAGATTCACGGGGATCCCTGAAGGGCGCGAAAATGGAAGGACTGTTACAGATTTTATCTCTGATGTTGTTTTACAGCATGTTCGCTCAGAACCAAAGGATAAACATTTGGATCTCACTATTATGCGGGCCCATCGGGACCCTGCAGTACAGTCATCCAACGCAAAGTATCCTCGAACTGTGCTCGTCAACTTCGGCGACCTCTGGATTAAGGAACGTATTCTACAGCAAGCAATCAAGAGTAAAATTCACCAGATCCCTGGTGATTACGCCTTTAAATTGTTTTTGGATATGTCAGTCGCTGCTGCACACCGGAGGAAAGAACTGAATGGAATGATCCCCGCATTTAAAAAAGCCAGGGCCCCGGCACGACTCGTGCAACAATCTAAACTAAAAGTTTTTTTCAAGGGCACTCTAATTTGATCCACACAGTGGAAGCTACTAAAACTCTCTTGCATTTGATTCAAAATTCAGATAGATCAGGTCAAGGGGCAGGGAGAGGTCTGGGGGGGGGAACTTAAACTAAACCTTAAACTAGAAAACTCAAAATATGACTGAAAGATGGGCATGCATCAGGTGCTAAGATGGTTGAGACGTTCCGGGAAGGGGGTCTATTACTTGGGCATTTATTTTCCAGTTCTCTGCAGTCATCGGCATTAGGGTGCCATGTCAAGGTACCTGATTAGGGAAGAAGGGAGTCATGGGGTGAGGGGTTGCTCCGGATTGTCCAGACGGGAGGGCCCCAGGTTTTGGCCACCAAGGGGTGGGGTAGGGGGGTAGGGAGAGGGGTGGGGGAGAGGGTCAGGGCTACAAGATCCTTCTTTTTCAGACTAAAATATAGGTATTTACCATGCAGAAATATTAAGTCTCTGGTGCGGATAGCTTCATTTGATCCAGACCTAGGTTCACGCCTCAGCTCACTCTTTCTGGTGGTATTTGATCGCCTAATATTTAGGCAATTCTTTATAAAAAGGTAATGGCAAGGTTAAGCTCTACATTAAAATAGTTTTCTGGAATGTTAATGGGTTAAATAATCGCAGAAAAAGGGCTTTCACCGAGGATAGGGTAAATGCTTTATACCCCTCTGTTATCTTATTACAAGAAACCCATATCCCTGTTAAAAAAGTGGCAGGCTTTAATATGTTTAAAAGTTCGGTTGATTTTAAGGCTTTCGCCGCGGCCCCAGTTGCTCATAGAGGTGTAGTGGTTTTTCTAGCTAAGAACCTTGGGGCTCGGGTACTCGATTTTCTTCCCGACCCTCCTGGGCGATGGTGCTGGGTTCGTTGCCTAATTTCCAAAGAGAGATTTATTTTTGTCCTTTTTTATGCACCCTTGATAGATGATCCAGCCCCTTATCTGGAACTTTTTCAATCCCTTTTGCAACTCTCAGGTAAAATTGTTGTTGGCGGGGATTTTAATTTTCTGCAGAATCCATTTTTGGATTCCACTGTTAAAGGTAAAAAAGAGCACAAACCTAAAGGTGCTAAGATTTTTAAAGATTACATTAAAGTGCTGATGCTCTGTGATCCTTGGAGAATTAGTGCCCCAAAGGAGAGAGAGTATACGTGCGTCTCCAGCCGGTTTAAAAGCGCTTCTCACATTGATTTTTTTCTAATATCTAAATTACTGCGCTTTAAGAATCAGTCAGTGAGACATTCTGGCTTATCCGACCATGCCACCCTAGTTTTGGAAGTATCTCTTCTTCCAGATCACGCTACGCCCCATCCTAGAAGGTGGGCGTTCAATCAGCAGCTTCTCCACGAGAAGGGTTTAGTACAGGTCTCTAAGATTGAAATTAGTGAATTCTTCAAAAGTAATCGGGGGTCTTTTACTCCAGCTATGGTCTGGGACGCGTTTAAGGCCTTTTTCCGAGGTTTGGTAATTGCCAAGGGGGCAGCAGATAAATCCTATCAGAGACATCAGGCTAGGGCTTTGGAAGAAGCAGTGCAGAGGAGATTGGCTATCTATGTGCAGGCCCCTACGGAAAATAATAGAAATTCTTTTGAATTAGCTAAACGGGCACTGTCTAACAGTTTCCTTAAGAGGGTCGACATAGGATATCAAATTAATAGACAGAAGGCATATGAAGAGAGTCATTTTACAGGTAAATTTTGGGCCTGGCAAGCTCGAGATCAAATCACTAATAATATGATACGCACATTCATCCCCCGCTGAAGTCAATGGGGAAGATGAAACTTTATGCTGATGATATTATTATGTTTTAGATGAAGAACAATCCTCCCAGGAGGAGGCTCTTAAAGTGTTTGCTGAATTTGAGCAAATTGGGGGCTATAAGATGAACATGAGTAAAACCAATATTTTTCTCTCTGGCACTTCTTCTGCTAAATTGCTCCCCGAACTAATGCATTGTGTAAATGCTAGGCCAAAGAGATATCTGGGGATTAACTTTTCACCTGGAATAGGAGATCTGGGAACTATGTCCTTTTACTTTTCAAAACCCAGGCCCTGCTTGCACGATGGCAGTCCCTCCCCCTGTCTATCCTTGGCCGAATTTCATTGATTAAAATGTCTGTACTTCCATTATTTAATTTTTTTTCCAGCCATTCCTTGTGTATCAACATCTTCATTTGGCAAAACCAGAAGGCGCGGGTTGCTTTAAGTACATTATATGCTGATAGAGAAAAAGGGGGCTTGGCATTACCAAATTTTAAAGATTACTATTTCGCTTTTTTTGCACATTATCTGACTCATTTTAAAACTAACCTATCTATGGGTGGCCCATTTACCAAAGATTTTCGCGAATTAGTCTGCAAGGAACACGATATTCCGAATCCTGCACTATTGGTGAAGTCTCCCCAAAAAGTTCAATATAAGGTTCTTAAATGGCTCTTTAAAAAGAAATCCGATTTTTTTAGAAGATATTCAATCCCATATTTGCATCTTCTTACTCCCCTCACACATTTTTCGTTGCGCTCGGGCAGTCAGCTAGATTCAGAGACAGTAAGGAAAAGGGATTATGCAGAATTTAGTCAAATCGGGGATTTTCGTATTAATGATAATTGGGTAACCCCTTCAAATATTATGTCGGCTGTTCAAAATGACTTTCTTATAGGAGGATCTTATAGCATCATGCTTCATAGTCTGAGAGATTTGGATATTGATTCAATTATTAATATGCAGGCGGTGGTCTCCGAACTGGTAGCTCCCTCCGGGACAAGGCGCGCCGGGGCATGGAGAAGGCTGCCTCTTGAGCAGGATAAGACTGATCTATGGGCAAAGTCAGCTAGAAAATGGGCTCATCAAGAGGTTATTGATCTCTCAAGGGAGTGCTGGGAAAAGATTAATCAGTTAAATTTTTCAGTACTTAGAGGTGCGAATTGGCACCGCATGATATTTTTTAGTAAACGGTTATTATATCGTACCCCACAAGCCTTGTCCCGAGTAATCCACAGTTGCCCTGATCTCTGTTTTCATTGTAAGGCAATAGGGGTGGCGGGCTGGATACCTGTGATTGGTACATGTCGACTAATTCAGAATTACTGGGATGGACTGTTTAAGATATTAACAACTATGGCTCAGATCCACATAATTCCCACTGTCTGGTTGGTGGCTGTGGGCTATGACCCTGGGGTAAGGCTCCCACCTCGGTGGGAAAACTGAGTTTTTATAGCCACCGTAGTTGCCAGATCTCTTCTATTAAGAAATTGACACTCCAATCTAATTCCCAGTACTCAAGAATGGTTGAGTAAAGTGGTACAGGTTCGAAATCAGGAAATGAGATATGCCAGGAGAGAGGGTGGCGGCAAAATGTTTTCACTGATTTGGGGGTTTGCGGAATTACCACCTCTTTAACACCGACCGCCAGGGTTGTAATGAGGGCCATAGTATGGAATTGTAATACTTTTTTTGTTATTCTTGCTGGATCTTGATAAAAATTAATAAAAATAATTTTTTTTAAAAGGAACATCAGAACTGGTTTAATGGTGCCCTATCATACATAATACATCCCGTCAGATTAGGTCCTTTAGGTAATGATGGACCAACGTGGCCAATTTTTGCCACATACACACCTCTCCCCAGACAGCTGATCTGCGTGATCTTTGCAATAAGCTAGCAACGTTATATAGACAACTTGCTCAGTTCGTAATGCAAATTTTGAACACAACACCAGTGTGCCCAGCACTACCAGCACTTGCTTGATACCAATTAGCCGTTACTGGGATTAATCCACAAACGGTACATTCTATCATGGGCAAAGTGCCCACAGAATGAGAGAAAATCCTGTTCTGGATAGCCCAGAAAACTAATCAGCTGGAAGCTGTGTTTCCCCATGCAGGACAGCAGGAAAAACATAGAATTCTCACAATGTGCCTGCCATTCGGAATGGTTCCCTCAGTGGACGACTATACCACATGGGGTATAGTCTTCGCTGCAACATACATTCCCACGCATGGTGCCTCAACACTTGCCAGTTTACCGGATGTGTTAAAACAAATTCTGAACGAACACAAGACTGCTTCAACCCTAGATTTGGGGATGAAATTGATGTGTAACTTCGATGAAGTCTCCTCAGTAATACTCAGGAACATTAAAGGGGAAGCAGTAGCATTGGCTATATGCCAGCGGCTCAGAGAGATTCCATACTTGGAACAGGAGAAACAGCTACCGAAAATCATTTCTGATACCCATACTAGTATAGAACAGGATAGTTTAGGAGCCAAGCTGAAAAAGCTGAAACACAGAGTATTACCCCTAAGGCAGGTACCAAACAAGAACAGGAAGGTTTTTAAAAGCGCACAGACAGACTAAGTACGAGAGCAGACTCTCCAGACCCGGAGAACTCCAAAAGGAGATATAGGTGGTCATTACAACCCTGGCGGTCGGTGTTAAAGTGGCAGTAAAACCGCCAACAGGCCTGCAGTAAACAAAATGGAATCATGACCGTGGAGGAAACCGCCAACATAGACAGCCACTTTAACACTCCGACTGCCACGGCAGTACATACACCTCGGCGGTAACCGCCAACAGACAGGCGGAAGACAATGCACCGGCCACACTATTACAACAGTCCAATCCACCACCTTTTCCGGGGAGGATTCACCGCGAACAAAAACATTGCGGAAACACGACTTGGAAGGGAAAACGCTCACCTCTACACACCCCACGAGGAACCAGGATGCTATGGAACTGGAACTCCAGATACTCCCGGCCTTTGTCTTCCTGTTCCTCTACCAGGAGCACAAACGCCGGCGGCAAAGACCACAGTGAGTACTGCACCTACGACACAGGGGAGGGGGGAGGGAAAAAAGAGTAACACACACACGCAACACGCAACACCCCCACCCTCACCCACGACAACACACACACTAATACATCATGATACATTACAGTTACACCCCAACCCCCCCCAGAAGAATGCAAAGACAAAAGGAAATGATATGAACGTTTGTAATAGATTAAAATCCAGTACTCAAAAATATATATATATACACTATAAACAAATATATACACCAAGAATACAAGTCCAAGGTATTCCACCATTAAAGTCCATGGACCACTGGGCCCAAAATGCATGGGCGAGACCCCCACAAGATACCCAATCAAAACGGAGAGAACACTGCTGGGGCATCAAATCGAAATACAACAGGCACCTCAGGGGGAAGGGAAGGGGGGGCACCTCAGCCGGATGAGTGACAACGCCAGACCCACGAGGGGGCTCCATGCCCATTGATGTATCCTGGGGAGTGCAAAGCCAGAGTCTCTCAAGTCTCTCAAGTGGGTGGTTTGCCCACTGCTTTATCCTGGGGAGTGCAAAGCCACAGTCTCACAAGTGGATAACAGTCTCCACTGGTTCTGGAGGGGGCTTGGTGCCTAGAGTGCTTCATCCTGCCAAGGACTGAGATAGTGAATGCCTTTCTCCACTGGTTCTGGAGGGGGCTTGGTGCCCAGAGTGCTTCATCCTGCCAAGGAGTGAGGTAGTGGATGCCTTTCTCCACTGGTTCTGGAGGAGGCTTGGTGCCCAGAGTGCTTCATCCTGCTCGTGGCGGCCCCAGTAGCGTCAGAGCTTTTGGCGCTCATTGGCCTGCGGTGCTGGTGGCGGCGGTGTCCTTGGCAGCGGTGCTGGTGGTGGCGGTGTCCTGTGAAGTGGTGCTTGTGGCAGCAGTGTCCTGTGAAGTGATGCTGGTGGCGGCGGTGTCCTTGGCAGTGGTGCTTGTGGCGGTGGTGTCCTTGGCAGCGGTGCTGGTGGCGGCGGTGTCCTTGCCAGCGGTGCTGGTGGCGGTCTTGTCCGCCGTGCAGGTTTTCGGCGACTTGGCTGTCTGTCTGTGCCCCTTCCCCACCTTGGATGGTGGCGCAGCTGTCTTCCCACTCCCAAATGTACTCCTGGGAGAGGCTTTTGTAGTAGATGTTTTGCCTTTCTCCCGCCGGGCACTGGGCAACATTTTATGCTTTTGAGGTGGGGGACTGTCCGTGGTCTGGCTCCTTGGCACACTGGCTGCCCTGCTGCTTGGCGCACTCCAGAAGCCGGTTACTGCTGGCACCACTGTGTTCCCGCTAATGTTGTGGCTGAGGTGCTGGGTTGGGACCTGGAAAGGCGGGCCCTAGGGGACTGAAGGGGTGGGGGAGGTGAGGGGAAGAGGTCAAGGTTGGACAGGAAAAGTTTTTTGGACACACTGGGACGGGTAGATGGAGGGGGTTTGGGAGTGGAGGAAGAGGTAGTGGTTGTAGGAGGTATACGTTTGCTGACTTTGGGTGAAGGTGCATTGGCTTGAGGTGGATGGCTGTTGGGTGGGTGTGTGGCTGCGTTTGTGTACCTTGGGAGGTGGGCTCACAGACACAGTGGGAGAGGACATAGGGGATGTGTGAATGTTAGTGGTAGTGGTGAGTGCAAGTGAGCGGGGTGTGGTGATGGGTGTGCTGGTGATGGACGTAGTGGATGAAGATGTAGTGCATGTAGGTGTGAGTGGGGACGAGACAGGAAGGGAGGAGGGAGAAGTGGAGGAGGGGGACACAGTGGAGGCAGTGGATGTTGGTATGTGTGCATGGGTATGATGCTTGTGTAACTGCCTGTGGGATGGGTGATGCTTATGTTTGCCAGAGCTTCCCTTGTGTTTTGAGGTGTGTGCATGCTGGTCTGATGGTGTGCTTGGGATAGGCTGAGGTACAGGGGTTTGGGTCTGGGTACAGGAAGTTGGAGGGGGGAGGCTGGACATAGGGACAATGGCTACCATCAGTGCTGAGGCCAGAGTCTGAAAAGCTCGCTGTTGGGCTGCCTGACCAGAATGAATGCCCTCCAGGTATGCATTGGTCTGTTGCCATCTACACCCTGGATGGCATTCAAAATGGTAGACTGCCCAACAGTGAGGGACCTGAGGAGGTCAATGGCCTCCTCACTGTGGGCAGCAGGGCTGACTGGGGCAGGGGCTGAGGTGCTTGGGGCGAAGGAGATTCCCACCCTCCTGGGTGAGCGGCCACAGGGCACACGCTGAGGAGATGCTGGGAGGGTGATGCTGGTAGGGGGGGTGGCGGCTGTACCTGTAGATGTGGTGGGCACAGAGGGGCCCGCCACCGCAAGGGAGCTCCCATCAGAGGAGGAGTCTGTGTTGCTGGTCTCAGCTCCTGTCCCCTCCGTGGAGCTCCCCTCGCCCTCTGTCCCACTGGTGGCTTCAGACTCCTCTGTCTCGCCCTCCAGGGCCATGTGGGAAGCAGCTCCCTCCTGCTCCGGTGCCACTGCTCCTCCGCCTGATGATGCTAATGCACACAAGAACAGGGAGACCACAAAAAGGGGGGGGAAGACAGAAGAAAGACATGTTGAGTGCATGCAATACCGCTACCATTGGTGGACACTACAGACACAGAAGCCCCCTGCACTACGCCGTGCACTTTGAGTTACCTAATTAATCACAGGGACATGGGTTACAAGCCTATGCCTGATTGCTGCACGCATGGAAGTCACAGGAGCCTGACTAGGTGTAGTTGGCTCTGAACACAGGTGGGGTGGGGTGCCACATGGCCTGCCTTAAGACGGGACCTTGCCTACTAAACTTGCCCTGGCCTAAGGGAACTCACAGCCCACCTCCCCCACCAAGACACCTCCACTGCGCGCAGAATCAGCTGAATGAGAGTGTACTCACCCCCTTGTGGCTGCTGTGATGCCCCCAAGCGCCCATCCAACTCCGGATACGCCACCGCCAGGATCAGGAACATCAGAGGGGTCATCGTGCGACGGGCACCCCTCCCACGTTGGGAGGCCATCCCCAGCTGGGCCTCCGCCGTCTTCTTGCTCCAGCGGCGAATGTCCTCCCATCTTTTATGGCAGTGGGTGCTCCGTCTGTGGTGGACCCCCAGGGCCCGGACTTCCTTGGTGATGGCACGCCAAATATCCTTCTTCTGGTGGGCGCTGTCCTACAGGAATAGTACAGGGGAAAAGGAGAAGATATAACCGTTTCACCGTCACAGCCATTGGCCCACATCCCTACCCTTGCCATGATGCACATGCACTCACCGGCGTTTCATGAAAGCCTCATTCCCCCCCCCTTATCTTCCATCCACACCACTCCACACAGGCATTGTCCATTCGACATGCTCACAGTGTACTTCCCTGTTTGTCTGGAGGACCGTAGAATAGCCTGTACTGGGGGAGGACCCCATCCACCAGTTTCTCCAACTCCTCCGTGCTGAAGGCAGGGGCCCTTTCCCCAGACACATGAGCCATTGTCTCGTCCAGACTGAGGTCACAGCAGCACTTGCAGTGTAGGTCCTCTCCTGTCGACGATCAGGTATCAAGTGAGTGAACAGACAGAAAATGGCGGTCACGTCCGCAGCGGTGCGTACCATCACTGCTGGCGTACATCGTCATTGGCTACTCGGTCCCATAGGGTCCAATGTTAACCAATGCAGGATTGCGCCGCGGTCTTCGACTGCCTACCGCGACAGTGTACAACGCCAGCGCAGTTACCTCATATCCCCTTGTCCTACATTACAGGTCAGGCAGACGCCATTTCAGGGGGCCACATGGCATTAATTTTAAATGTGTCACACATATCTAGGCCTTGCATACACACTAATACGGGCACATAGCGGTTTAAAAAAATTGAGGAATAAAGTTGTGTTAACTTACCTCAGTGTTGGTTGACCCTCTGCTTGCTGTTCTCCCCCATAGAGCACGTCCGCTGGGGCAGATGAGGAGGTGGCGGCATCCTCCGGTGTACAGACCGCTGGTGGACCTGTCGACAATGGAGGAGTGACATGTAATTGTCACCTACAGACTTGATTGTGCCACAATCCTGGAACTGTGTGCCCAGTTGGAGCCAGACCTTATGTCAGCTATCCGCCATCCCACAGGAATCCCCCCTCTAGTGCAGGTGCTGTCAGTACTCAATTTTCTGGCAAGTGGATCTTTTCAAACGACAGTGGCCATAGCATCAGGGATGTCCCAGCCTATGTTCTCCAACGTGTTGTTCAGAGTGTTGTCTGCCCTGCTGAAACACATGCGCAGCTACATCGTTTTCCCTCAGGTGGAGGAATTGGCAACAGTGAAAGGTGACTTCTATGCCCTGGGACATATCCGCAACATCATAGGTGCCATTGATGGGACACATGTGGCCTTGGTCCCCAACCCAGGAGTGAACAGGTGTACAGAAACCGGAAGAGCTATCATTCCATGAATGTGCAGATGGTGTGTTTGGCCGACCAGTACATCTCCTATGTGAACGCCAAGTTTCCTGGCTCAGTGCATGACGCTTACATTTTGAGGAATAGCAGCATCCCATATGTGATGGGGCAACTCCAGAGGCACTGTGTGTGGCTATTAGGTGAGGACATGGCGCCTATACAGTGTGACTAGGTCTCTGGGTCTGGGGATGTCCCTAAGAGTTAGTGTGTGTCTAACAGATTTCCTTCGACACTTGCAGGTGACTCTGGCTACCCCAACCTGTCATGGCTACTGACCCCAGTGATGAATCCCATGACAAGGGCAGAGGAACGCTACAATGAGGCCCATGGGCGAACTAGGAGGGTTATAGAGAGGACCTTCGGCCTCCTGAATGCCAGGTTCAGGTGCCTCCATCTGACAGGTGGTTCCCTATTCTACTCACCAAAGAAGGTGTGCCAGATCATCATGGCCTGCTGTATGCTTCACAACTTGGCTTTGCGACAACAGGTGCCTTTTCTGCAGGAGGATGGTCCAAATGGAGGTGTTGTGGCAGCTGTGGAGCCTGTGGACACTGAAGAAGAGGAAGCAGAAGAAGAGGACATTGACAACAGAAACACAGTGATTCATCAATACTTCCAGTGAGACACAGGTAAGAAGACATCACTGCCTGCTAGATCTGATATTATTGTTCTACCTCTCATCTGTCTGTCACTTTCACACAGTGTACGGACCCTGAGTTGTCACTTTCCCTTTCAATTTCACATATGTGGGTCCCACTGTGTGACATCTGCTTTGGTTCTGCATGGACTAGAGCTGTGTGACATAGGTATGTTGACAATACAATGGAGCATTTTCACACAGTTATTGCAAATACACATTTTCAAAAGCACAGACTGACTCCAGAGTGTTTTGTGCTTTAAGGGTGTTTATTTAAGTGCTAAATATTGGAGGGTGTTGTAAAATGGTCAGGGGTGATGGAGGAGGAATGTCAAAGGCAGAGTCCAGTCTATTAGTCTCACAGGTGCATTGTCCAAAGGGGCATTGGAAGTGGAGCTGGGGCAGTTTAAGGATGGACAGGGTGACAAAGTGGGACAGAAGGATAACAATCAGGGTGATCTCACTTCTTGGCGGGGGTCTTGGCATTGTTCTCTGTCTTTGTCCTGTATCTCAGGGACCGCTTGCGGGGTGGTTCTCCATCTGCAAGGGGTGGGGTGCTGGTGTCGTGGTCCTGTGGCGGTGCCTCCTGTCCACTAGCGCTGGCAGAGGTGGTGGGCAGTTCATCATCGAGGCTAGTGTCAGGGGCCCCTTGTTGTGCCACAGTGTCCCTCCTGGTGTTGACGAGTTCCTTCATCACCCCTACAATGGTGCCCAGGGTGGTGTTGATGGATTTGAGTTCCTCCCTGAACCCCAAATACTGTTCCTCCTGCAGCCGCTGGGTCTCCTGAAACTTGGCCAGTACCGTTGCCATCGTCTCCTGGGAATGGTGGTAGGCTCCCATGATGTTGGAGAGGGCCTCGTGGAGAGTGGTTTCCCTGGGCCTGTCCTCCCCCCGTCGCACAGCAGCCCTCCCAGTTGCCCTGTGTTGCTCGGCCTCTGTCTCCTGAGCCGTGTACCCACTACCACTGCCCCCAGGTCCCTGGTGTTGTTGGGGTGGTGGGTTAGCCTGGGTTCCCTGTAGTGGTGGACACACTGCTGCTTGACGTGTCCTGGGGACAGAGGTATGGGCCCACTGGGTGGGTGCTCTGCTGGTGTTTCCAGAAGGGGGAGGCTCTGCTGTGGCTTGTGCCAGTGTGAGGGGAACCGACTGTCGCGAGGTCCCAGATGGGCCGGGCTGGTCATCTAGATCCAGTTGGACAGAGCTGCTGTCATCACTGTGGGCCTCTTCTGTGGGTGGAGTGGACATTTCGAGACCCTCCTGTCCGGTGACGTTGGGTAGGGGTCCTGCAGGGGGTCCTGCAGGGGTGTAAAGGCATGATTATTGCATCTGTGTGTGCCATGGTGTACAATGGGTGGGTGACCCTGTACCCCAGTGCTTGCACTCTTGTGTGGGATCTTGTGTGATAATTGGTTAGGGGTGTGTGTGGGTATGTGCAGTGGCCATGCATTGGTGATGGGTGTCCATGCTTTGGTGTTGCATGCAGGGCTTGGTGTTGGGATGAGTGGGTTGTGATATTGGGACATATGTGAGGAGTTGGAGTGATGGGGGTGAGGGCGAGGGTGGGGGTATGTGATAGCATGCAGGTAGGGCGGGGATGTAATAGTTAAGATTTGACTTACCAGAGTCCATTCCTCCAGCTATTCCTGCGAGGCCCTCAGGATGCAGTATAGGCAAGACCTGCTCCTCTCATGTTGTTAGTTGTGGGGGAGGAGGTGGGGGTCCGCCGCCAATCCTCTAAACTGCAATGTGGTGTCTTGAGACCACGGAACGTACCTTCCCCCGTAGGTTGTTCCACCTCTACCTGATGTCCTGGAGGGACTGGCCTCCACAACACGTCCGTAAGCTCCTACATGGGGAAGATGTAATTTTGCCTTCTTTCTCCGATCTTGTTCCAGAAGCTGTAATACAAGCAACCATCTAGTTTGGGCTAAGGATTCTCGTTACCATGTAATACTGATTAGGTCTGCACCCA
This sequence comes from Pleurodeles waltl, assembly GCF_031143425.1. Lineage (NCBI taxonomy): Eukaryota > Metazoa > Chordata > Amphibia > Caudata > Salamandridae > Pleurodeles > Pleurodeles waltl. The sequence goes on along the minus strand of NC_090436.1, from coordinate 125,005,723 downwards.
AGCCTCAGCCCCAATATCCAGTTAAACACAAAGCCAAAGCTCCAGTGAGGGAGATCCTCACTGAGCTTGAGTACCAGGGAGTAATTGAGCCCTGTGTATCTGCAATTAATAACCCGTTATTCTCTGTTGCAAAACCCGACCATTCATATTGAATAGTCTTAGATTACAGGCTTTTAAACAGTAACACACACATATGCAATACAAAATTCACACAGCACAGCACTAATTAACAACATAGTACGTAAAAAATACAAAACAACATTGGATATCTCCAATGTTTTTTTCTACCAAAACTTAGCATACGAAAGCCGGACCGGAGGGAATTCTCATTTGGCTCAGAAAAAGGCTTCTGTCTTTTGCCCCAGGGCTACAAGAACAGCCCAGGGCTGTCCCCAGCCCACGTAACATTAATATTGCATAATATTGATCTGGAGGCATTGTCTTATGTGGATGACATCCATCTCACAGATGATGACCTCAACATTCATCCTGCCAGGGTCGATTGGATCGTTCTGGGATTTCCAGCCCTTGGTTACAAATTTAATTTTAAGAAAACTAAAATAGCCTTTCTCAGTGTATTGTTCCTGTGATACAAGCAATCAAACAAGGCCAAGAGCCTGGCCTCGCACTTTTTAGAAAAATTTGCTCAAATCCAGTTACCAAATACTATCAAGAAACTACAGTCCTTACTTGGTTTCTTCAAAATTGGTAGAACATACATTCCTGACTATGCACAACGCATCAAGCTACTCTATGACTTAGTGGGTTATTCTAACTTTGGAGGAGTGTTAATCCGTCCCAAAAGTGACGGTAAAGTGACGGATATACCACCAGCCGTATTACGAGTTCCATAGGATATAATGGACTCGTAATACAGCTGGTGGTAAATCCGTCACTTTTCCGTCACTTTTGGGATGGATTAACACCTCCTCCAAAGTTAGAATAACCCCCTTAATACCCCCTGACACTGGACAGTTGAACACAGCAATCCTTAGAGGATTGCAACAGGACATGCTACAAGAAAAACACTTACACACTTGTGACAACAAAACAAATTGGTCATCAGAATAATTGCTTGTGCCATTGGGTTTACTTATGTAACCTTTAACAAAGGTGACCCGGTGCCCATATCATATCAATCACATTTATATTCCAATGCATAAAACTGCTTTGAACCCACAGGAAAAATTGTAACCGCTGTAGATATGGCTGTCATCAAGGAGAGGCCATGGGGGGCGTGGCCAAGATGGCTGCCTAGACGGACATTTAGAAAACAGCTCTGCCTCAGGCCTGGGAAAAATCCTGCCAGATATCACCAATCCACCAGCCAAATACAATTAAATAGTGGTGGAAACGTAGCAGAGGTGGTCCGGAGCTTCTGAGGGTAGAACCAGATACTGGAACTGCTGAATTGGGCAAAGGGCGAGTGCAGGCTATGCGGAGGCGAGAGGAACAAGGCTAGGGCCTGGGCAGATGGCGAGTACGAGGTTGGACCCGAGTGGCACTGGTCTGACTCTCAGCCGAGTGAAGCCTGGGCTAACAGCAACTACCAGGTCTCCTCTGCTCCCTTGTAAGGCCTCATGAGCCCCATATCTGGGAGTCCCGTCTGTCGGCACGCATCAAGCCAGCGAGGAAGCACCCACCCCACAGACTGGTGCTAATACATCAGAAATGCACGGTGGAAGTGGAAAGGGGCACGCAAAATAATAGCCCTCGATTGTGACCGTATGGGAACATGAATTAAACACAAAGATACAACTTGATTTTAGAACTGCTTTTCAAACCGCATTGTTGCCCTCCACACAGCGATGCTCTGGTGCAATATAGGAAGACCTACAGAGAGGAAACTTTGGGAAACACACTCACCAATAGTGCAGTGACTAGCGCAGGTGGCAAAGCCTGAAGGCGCGGCTGGCGGATGTGCACTAGAGTTGTGTAGAGAGACTGGAGTGGATGTATGGATGGGGAGAGGAGCCTGGGTTCTGGAGGGTGTCCCTCACTGCTCCTACTTAAGGTCCTTTGTTAAGGGGCCTAACTGATTGGCGTGCGCCACGCCAGAGGACTGGATCCCGTTACAGGGGATGGCAAAGGAGAACCGGACCCAGGAGTGGAGCTTGAGAAGACGTGAACATTGCAATAGCTTCCTGATTGCACCAGTAAGAAAAATCGGGCCAGCCAAAGGGGTGCGGTCTCCTCCGGGTGCCTCTCCCCTCACCGCAAGCCTGTCTTCCACACAGTGTCACATCAGGACAGCATGAGAAGTACTGCAAAGAAGGAAGAATAGGAGTCATACTTACCACAGGTACAGCGATCCAGGAGGATGACCGTACCCACAGGTGAGGCAGGAGGACTTCAAGAAAATGCAGAACCTGATGTGGACAGTTGAGGGGTGAGAGGAACCATTTCCACAAAATAGTTGCTGCAAAGGCCGGACTCCTGGGTGAAGACTGGCTGTACAAACGCTGGGAGTGAGAACCGTGCAAAAGAAATGATGGGAAAAACAAAGCTGCCAGGTCATCATCGCGGTGTCAGCAAGAAGATCCTCTTGAAAAGTCGTGGAGAACATTGGCCCCAATTACCTTGCAGAACTTGGAGGCCACCCTACAAACACATTCGGGACAATTTGAGAGGATATTGCAGGCTATCATGGACACCAAGCTATCTCTGGAGAACAGAATAGATGCAGATTCCCTGGATGTTAACCTGCTCAGGGCTGACCACCGTACCCTAGAGGAGCGACAGAATCAAGCTTACAATTCATGGATCCTACTCTTTCGGAACTGTGCAATCAACTGAAGCGGCTAGATTTGGAAGTGAAAACTTTACAACACTGAGCAGAAGACGTTGAAGGAAGATCATGTCGTAACAATGTAAGATTCATAGGATTTCCTGAAAAAGTGGAAGTGCAAAATACAGAATTATTTCTAGAGCAATGGATTACAAACACGGTGCTGAAAGGGACAATACCAAATTTTTTCTACATAGAACGTGCTCCCAGGAAGACCAACAGCCACAGGATTGCCTCCCCGCCCGCTTATAGCACGCTTTCTTAATTATAGAGATCGAGACTTGATACTGCAACAGTTTCGGAAACAATGGTCCTGAACATTGCGAAGGGGCCTCCATAGCGGCTTATCCAGACTTTATGGTGTATGTGCAATGCCAACGTTATTCCTATGTGAAAATCAAACAACGTCTTTGGGACCACAACATCAAATATGCTCTGATGTTTCCTGCCAAACTCCGAGTAACTATGGACAATCGCATTCATATCTTCCCTACACCAGCAGATGCCTGGATGTGGATGCATGCTAAAGGCACCGCCTAACCTTCAACTGAGGGTGAGGATCGAGAGGAATGGCTAACACCTGTTGCCCGTCGGCGGCCCCAGAAGACATCACAGGCAAAACCCACAAAAATGCAAGCAGCTGCAGAACGTGTGAAGGCATTGCAGGATACGACAATCCACAATGAAAATTCTTTCACGCCATTAAAAACCAGCTCACAGATCCACTCAGACTCAGATATGGGAAGTTTTGGCTCGAGGCTCAGGGGCCCAGATGTCACTCCCCAAACAGCAGACAACTTATAGGAATAAGACATAAATTTCTTTAACTCACACCCACTTGGGAAAGTGATCTTGTCACTCATGCAGACACGAGATGTGGGCCTTATCCTGCTTGGACGAAGGTCAGTGTGGGACTTCAGGAGACCGCAGGGCCCCCAGCCATGAACTGAAGGCAGGACGAAATTTACAGGCTGGTAACTAACAGTGAGCTATTCATACTGAATCAGCGTATGCTTTATAACATGGAAGGAGCTGCAGATGGCTTTGTCTTGGTTAACATTTATCCTTTTCATAGGGCCATGGCAAAGGCTCCCAATGGAAGCTGCCACGTCTCCCCGGACGGTTTCCATATGGACAGACCTTATTTGTAATTGTTCTATGCTTTTTCTTTTGTTAGTATTAGGGTGATTAGAGGTTTGCCCGTGTGCCATCAGTTCTGGGGTTTAAGGTTACTTTTTGGGGTGAGGGGGGCCACATATAGTATATTTTAACGGGTTGCACTACATTCCAATGTAATGATCACACATGTACGTTATAAAAAGCTACAGACACATACCCCCAGCGATGGGAACATGCCAAAACACATATCACCAAAAACTCTCATAAAATGTGGGTACCTACAAGCTGAACACTATACAGAGGTATACCATTCTATCATGGAATGTGTGAGGGACGGCCACACCCGACAAGAGACATCAAATTCACGCATTCCTTAAGCGTCATGGTGTTCACTTTGCTATCCTACACGAAATGCACCTGCTGGACAGTGAACTGCAGAAATTAAGGAAGCGTTGTCGGGGTCAGATATACAGCACCTCTTCCTCTGCATTCGCGAGGGGGGTCCTAATATGGATTGCACCGGGGGTACATTATGTGCAACAAGCCCAGAAAACAGACATAGGGTGACGTTATGTTGTATTGGAAAGGCAGTTGGATGGTAGACTATTAACGATCTTAGGGGTCAATGCCCCCCAATTATGCACAGGGTGAATTCCTAAAGACACTTAGGCCCTCATCACAACATTGGCGGTAAATCCCGCTTAGCACCATGCAGAAGACCACCAACACACCGCTGCGGCGGCGTAATTCCGCTACAGCTATTACGACCCACAACTCAGAATCCGCCAAAATCTAGACACCCACACAAGTCCGCCACACCAAAGGTCAGTGATAAACTGGCAATAACAAAACCTCCACTGTCACGCCAACAGGAATATGCCCACACTATCATGACCCACGAATCCACACGGTGGTCTCTCAACCGCGGTATTCCATTGGCGGTACACACCGCTGCCCTCAAAATACACACACATTTACAAAACAAAACCACATTGGACAAATCGAAATACACACACCTCATACACATACACACACCACTCCCACACACCCAATACAATATAAAACACACACCCACATCACCCACAAACCCCTACGACAAAAATTTAGAACGAAGCACAGAGAGAGACACCAGCATCAACAAACTAGCATCCACAGGCACACAACACCATCACTCACACAACATCCACGCACCTCACATAACACACACAAACACATCCCCTCACACATCACAACACACACCAACTCACACATCACCCACACCACCCTATGGCACTGCAAAGATACCCCAGGTTCTCTGAGGAGGAGCTCAGGGTCATGGTGGAGGAAATTATCCACATCTATTTGGATCACAGGTGCAGCACACCTCCATTGCTAGGAAGATGGAGCTATGGCGTAGAATCATGGACAGGGTCAACGCAGTGGGACAGCATCCAAGAACTAGGGATGACATCAGGAAGAGGTGGAACAACCTACGCGGGAAGGTGCGTTCCGTGGTCTCAAAACACGAGATTGTAGTTCAGAGGACTGGCAGCGGACCCCCACCTCTTCCCCCCATCTAACAACATGGGAGGAGCAGGTCTTGGCTATACTGCATCCTGAGGGCCTTGCAGGAGTAGCTGGAGGAATGGACTCTGGTAAGTCAAATCTTAACTATTACATCCTCCACCCTACCTGCATGCTATTACATACCCCCACCCTCACCCTCACCCCCATCACTCCAACACCTCACATATGTCCCACTATCACAAACCACCCATCCCAACACCAAGCCCTGCATGCAACACCAAAGCATGGACACCCATCACCAAAGCATGTCCACTACAGATACCCACACAGATCCCCAAACCAAATATAAAACAAGGTCCTAGACAAGAATGTAAGCACTGGGGTACAGAGTCACCCACCCTTGCACGCAATGGCACACACAGATGCAATAATCATGCCTTTACACCCCTGCAGGACCTCTATCCAATGTCACCGGACAGGAGGTCCGCAGTGATGACAGCAGCTCTGTCCAACTGGATCAAGATGACCAACCCGGCCCATCTGGGACCTCGGGACAGTCGGTTCCCCACACACTGGCACATGCCACCACAGAGCCTCCCCCCTTAGGAAACACCAGCACAGCACCCACCCAGCAGGCCCATCCCTCTGTCGCCAGGACACGTCAAGCAGCTGTGTGTCCACCACTACAGGGAACCCAGGCAAACCCACAAACCCAAGAACATCAGGGACCTGGGGGCAGTGGCAGTGGGCACACGGTTCAGGGGACAGAGGTGCAGGAAAACAGGGGAACTGGGAGGACTGCTGTGCGACAGGGGGAGGACAGGCCCAGGGAACCCACTCTCCACGAGGCCCTCTCCAACATCATGGGGGCATACCATCATTCCCAGGAGACGATGGCAATGGTACTGGCCAAGTTTCAGGAGACCCAGCGACTGCAGGAGGACAGTATTTGGGGATCAGGGAGGAACTCAAGTCCATCAACACCACTTTGGTCACCATTGTAGGGGTGCTGAAGGACCTTGTGAACACCAGGAGGGACACTGTGGCACAACAAGGGGCCCCTGACACTAGCCTCGATGATGAACTGCCCACCACCTCCACTGGAGCTAGTGGACAGGAGGCACCACCACAGGGACACGACACCAGCACCCCACCCCTTGCAGATGGAGAACCACCCCGCAAACGGTCCCTGAGATCCAGGCACAAGACAGAGAACAATGCCAATACCCTGCCCAGAAATTAGACCACCGTGGATGTCATCCTACTGTCCCACTTCGTCATCCTGTCCACCCTTAAACCGCCCTAGCTCCACTTCCTATGCCCCTTTGGACAATGCACCTGTGAGACAAATAACTGGACTCTGCCAAGGACATTCCTCCACCATCACCCCTGACTGTTTTACAACCCCCTACACTAATTTGCACTTAAATAAACACCATTGAATCACAAAACAATCTGGAGTCAGTCTGTGCGTTCACAAATGTGTATTTGCAATAACTCAGGAAAATAGCAATGCCCATTGTATTGTCAACATACCTATGTCACACAGCTCTAGTCCATGAGGTAAGATAGCAGAGGTCACACAGTGGGACCCACATCTGTGCAATGGAAAGGCAAAGTGACAGGTCAGGGTCCATACACTGGGTGAAAGTGACAGACATATGATAGGTCTAACAATTGTATGAGATGTAGGAGGCAGTGATGTCTTCTTACCTGTGTCTCACTCGAAGTATTGCTGGATCACGTTGTTTCTGTTGTTGATTTCCTCTTCTTCTGCCTCCTCTTCTTCACTGTCCACAGGATCCACAGCTGCCACAAGACCTCCTTCTGGACCATCCTCCTGAAGAAAAGGCACCCATTGTCACAAAGCCAAGTTGTGCAGCATACAGAAGGCCACGATGATCTGGCACACCTTCTTTGGTGAGTAGTACAGAGAACCACCTGTCATATGGAGGCACCAGAACCTGGCATTCAGGAGGCCGAAGGTTCTTTCTATAATCCTCCTAGTTCGCCCATGTGCCTCATTGTAGCGTTCCTCTGCCCTTGTCCTGGGATTTCTTACTGGGGTCAGTAGCCATGACAGGTTGGGGTACCCAGAGTCACCTGCAAATGTCGAGGGACAACTGTTAGACACACACTAATCTGTAGGGACAAGCCCAGACCCAGACAACTATTCACAGGGTATAGGGTCCTTGTCCTCAGCTATTAGCCACACACAGTGCCTCTGGAGTTGCCCCATCACATAAGGGATGCTGCTATTCCTCAGAATGTAAGCGTCATGCACTGAGCCAGGAAACTTGGCGTTCACATGGGAGATGTACTGGTCGGCCAAACACACCATCTGCACATTAATTGAATGGTAGCTCTTCTGGTTTCTGTACACCTGTTCACTCCTGCAGGGGGTACCAAGGCCACATATGTCCCATCAATGGCACCTATGATGTTGGGTATATGTCCCAGGGCACAAAAGTTACCTTTCACTGTGGACAAATCCTCCACCTGAGGAAAAACGATGTAGCTGCGACATGTGTTTCAGCAGGGCAGACGACACTCTGGACAACACGTTTGAGAAAATAGGCTGGGATAGCCCTGATGCAATGACCACTGTTGTTTGTAAAGACCCACTTGCCAGGAAATGGAGTACTAACAGGACCTGCACTAGAGGGGGGATTCCTGTGGGATGGCGGATTTCTGAAATCAGGTCTGGCTCCAACTGGGCACACAGTTCCTGGATTGCGGTACGATCAAGTCTGTAGGTGACTATTACATGTCTCTCTTCCATTGTCGACAGTTCCACCAGTGGTCTGTACACCGGAGGATGCCACCATCTCCTCACCTGCCCCAGCGGACGTGCCCTATGGACAAGAACAGCGAGCACAGTCAGCCAACACTGAGGTATTAAAAAAAGATTTTATTGCACACATTTGTCAATCCACTCTGTGCCTGTCTCTGTGTGTATGCAAGGCCTAGATATGTGTGACACATTTAAAAATAATGCCATGTGGCCTGCTGAAATGGCGGCTGTCTGACCTGTAATGTGGGACAAGGGGATATGAGGTAACTGCGCTGGCGTTGTACACTGTTGCGGTAGGCGGTCGAAGACCATGGCGCAATCCTGAATTGGTTAACATTGGGCCCTATGGGTCCCAGGAGCCAATGACGATGTATGCCGGCGGTGACGGTACGCACCGCCGTGGACGTGACCGCTATTTTCTGTCTGTTCACTCACTTGATACCTGACCTTCGACAGGAGAGGACCTACACTGCAAGTGCTGATATGACCTGTGTCTGGAAGCAACAATGGCTCATGTGTCTGGGGAAAGGGCTCCTGCCTTCACTTCGGAGGAGTTGGAGAAGTTAGTGGATGGGGTCCTCCCCCAGTACACGCTACTCTACAGTCCTCCAGACAAACAGGTGAGTACACTGTGAGCATGCTGTATAGGCAATGCCTGTTTGGAGTGGTGAGGATGGAAGATACGGGGGAGACTGAGGCCTGCATGAGCAGACGGTGAGTGTATGTTCGTCAGGGCAAGGGTGGGAACGTGGGACAATGACTGTGACGGTCCAAACGGTTAAAGTTTTTCCTTTTCCCCTGCACTATTCCTCTAGGTCAGCGCCCACCAGAAGAAGGATATTTGGCGTGCCATCGCTAAGGACGTCCGGACCCTGGGGGTTCACCACAGACGGAGCACCCACTGCCGTAAATGATGGGAGGACATTCACCTCTGGAGCAAGAAGACAGCGGAGGCCCAGCTTGGGATGTCCTCCCAACGTGGGAGGGGTGCCCGTCGCACCATGACCCCCTAATGTTCCGGATCCTGGCGGTGGCGTATCTGGCGTTGGATGGGCGCTTGAGGGCATCACAGCAGCCACAAGGGGGTGAGTACCATCACATCCATCTGAATATGCGCGCATTACGAGGTGTCGGATTGGGGGAGGTGGGCAGTGGGTTACCCTAGGCCAGGGCAAGCTTTGTAGGCAAGGACCCTTTGTGAGGCAGGCCATGTGGCACCCCAGCCCCACCAATGGTAAGAGCCATCTACACCTAGTCAGGCTCCTGTGAGTTCCATGTGTGCAGTAATCGGGCATAGGTCTTGTACCCCATGTCCATGTGATTAATTAGGGAACTCCAAGTGCATGGCATAGTGCAGACAGCTGCTGTGTCTGTAGTGTTCGCCAACGGTAGCGGTATTGCATGCACTGAACATGTCTTTCTTTTTTCTCCCCCCCCTTCTGTGGTCTCCCTGTTCTTGTGTCCATTAGCATCATCAGGCGGAGGAGCAGTGCCACCGGAGCAGGAGGGAGCTGCATCCCATATGGCCCTGGAGGGCGAGACAACGGAGTCTGAAGTCACCATTGGGATGGAGGGCGCCGGGAGCTCCACGGCGGGGACAGGAGCAGAGACCAGCGACACCGACTCCTCCTCTGATGGGAGCTCCCTTGCAGTGGCGGTACCATCTGTGCCCACCGCATCTACAGGTACAGCCGCCACCCCCCCTACAAGCACTGCCGTCCCAGCAGCCCCTCAGCGTGTGTCTACCATTCTGAATGCCATCCAGGCAGTTGCAACAAACAAATGCATACCTGGAGGGCATTCATTCTGGCCAGGCAGCCCAACAGCGAGCATTTCAGGCTCAGGCCTCTGCACTGATGGCAGCCATTGTCCCTGTGTCCAACCTCCCCCCTCCAACTTCCTCCACCCAGACCTAATCCCCTGTACCCCAGCCTATCCCAAGCAAACCATCAGACGAGCATGCACACACATCAACACACAAAGGTGGCTCATGCAAACATAAGCACCACACATCCCGCAGGCACTCACACAAGCATCATACCCATGCACACATACCAACATTCACTGCCTCCACTGTGTCCCCCTCCACCACGTTTCCCTCCTCCCTCCCTGTCACGTCTCCACTCACATCTGCATATACTACATCCTCAGCCACTACCTCCATCACCAGCACGCCCATCACCACACACCGCTCACGTGCACTCACCACCCCCACTACCATTCACACATCCCCTGTGTCCTCTACCAGTGTGTCTGTGAGCCCTCCTCCCAAAGTACACAAGCGCAGTCATACACCCACCCAACAGCCATCCACATCACAACAGCCTACAGCCCATGCACCTTCACCCAAAGTCACCAAACGAACACCTCCTACAACCACTACCTCTTCCTCCACTCCCAAACCCCCTCCATCTACCCGCCCCAGTGTGTCTAAAAAGCTTTTCCTATCAAATGTTGACCTCTTCCCTACACCTCCCCCGTCTGTCCGCCCCCTAGGGCCCGCCTTTCCAGGTCCCAACCCAGCACCTCAGCCACCACATCACCGGGCACAGTGGTGCCAGCAATAGCAGGATTTTGGAGTGTGCCAAGGAACAGGGCTGCCAGTGTCCCAAGGAGCGAGGGCAAGGACATTCCGCCACCTCCAAAATTGAAAAAGTTGCCCACATCCCAGAGGGAGAAGGCGAAAACACCTGCCACCAAGGGCTCAGGCAAGAAAAAAGTTGAAAGTGGCAAGACAGCTGCGCCACCATCCAAGGTGGGGAAGGGCCTGAAAATCAAAGGCAGATCCACGTCGACGCCAACCTGCACGGCGGACAAGACCGCCACTGGCACCACCCCCTGCACCTCCGCCACAGACACCACCGCCAGCACCCCTAACACTGAGCCCTTCACCAGCACCTCAGTCAGTGAGCCCGCTATCAGCACCGCCGGGAGCACCGCAGTCAGTGAGCCCACAACCAGCACCGCCGCTACTGACACCGCTGCCAGCACCGCAGTCAGTGAGGCCGCCACCAGCACCGCATTCAGTGAGGCCGCCACCAGCACCACCGCCACAAAGACTGCCGCCAGCACCTATGCCACAGAGCCCGCCGCAAGCACCACCGCTACTGACCCCGCCGCCAGTACCGCCAGCGGCCCTGCAACATCCAGAGCCAGTGGCACCACCGCAGACATGGCTGCCATCCCCAGGGGTCAGTCGTACAAGGCTGGTGGTCAGTCCCAGGAGCCTGGGCTGCTTGCATGTTGCACCACCGTCAGTGGAGTGTCACATCCACTACCTCGGTCCTCAGCAGGATGAAGCACTCTCGGCACAAAGCCCCCTCCAGAACCAGTGGAGTATCACATCCACTACCTCAGTCTTTGGCAGGATGAAGCACTCTGGGCACAAAGCCCCCTCCAGAACCAGTGGAGAAATACATCCACTACCTCAGTCCTTGGCAGGATGAAGCACTCTGGGCACAAAGCCCTCTCTAGAACCAGTGGAGAGATACATCCACTACCTCAGTCCTTGGCAGGATTAAGCACTCTGGGCACAAAGCCCCCTCCAAAACCAGTGGAGTATCACATCCACTACATCAGTCCTACGCAGGATGAAGCACTCTGGGCACAAAGCCTGCTCCAGAACCAGTGGAGAGATACATCCACTACCTCAGTCCTTGGCAGGATAAAGCACTCTGGACACATAGCCCCCTCCAGAACCGGTGGAGCGATACATCCACTACCTCAGTCCTTGGCAGGATGAAGCACTCTGGGCACAAAGCCCCCTCCAGAACCAGTGGAGACTGTCATCCACTTGAAAGACTGTGGCTTTGCACTCCCCAGGATAAAGCAGTGGGCAACCCACCCACTGAAAAGACTTGAGAGACTGTGGCTTTGCACTCCCCAGGATAAAGCAGTGGGCAACCCATCCACTGAAGAGACTTGAGAGACTGTGGCTTTGTATTCCCCAAGATAAAGCAGTGGGCAACCCACCCACTGAAAAGACTTTAGAGACTGTGGCTTTGCACTCCCTAGGATACATCAATTTCGATCCGATGCCCCAGCAGTGTTATCTCCGTTTCGAGTCTGGTATCGAGTGTCGGCCTCGCCCATGCATTTTGGGCCGAGTGGTCCACGGACTATGAATGGTGCACTACCCGGACTTGAATAGTTGGTGTACATAATTGTTTATACTGTATTTAAAGTTTTGACTAATGGATTTTTATTGATTACAATCATTACAATCATTTCTTTTTGTCCTTGCGTTCTTCCAGAGGGGTTGGGGGGTGTAAATGTGATGTTGCAGCATGTATTTGTGTGTATGTTGATGTGGGTGAGGGTGTTGCATGTTGTGTGTGTGTGTCACTCTCTTTTCCCTCCCCCCTCCCCTGTGTTGTAGGTGCAGTACTCACCGTGGTCGTCGCCGCCGTCTTTCGTGCTCCTGGTAGAGGAGCAGGAATACTATCGCAGGGAGTATTTGGAGTTCTGGCGTCCTGGTTCCTCGTGGGTTGTGTAGAGGTGAGTGTTTCCCCTTCCAAGTCCTGTTTCCGCCATGTTTTTGTTTGCGTTGAATCTACCCTGGAAAAGGTGGCGGATTGGCCTCTCATAATAGTGTGGGCGGTACATTGTCTTCCGCCTGTCTGTTGGCGGTGACCGCCACTGTGTTTGTTTCTACCGCCGTGGCGGTCGTAGTGTTAAAGTGGCTGTCTATGTTGCTGGTTTCTGCCATGGTCGTGATTCCATGTTTTTTACTGCCGGCCTGTTGGCGGTCCTACCGCCGCTTTAACACCGACCGCCAGGGTTGTAATGAGGGCCTTTCTTCTACCCTGCTGGATGACCCTATAGTTCTTAACATCTGAGGAGGGGAATTCAACTGTGTTATTGATGTGGTACTGGACAGTTCATCCCCTGAGGTAGAAGGAGCAATAAGTAGGAGAACTTCTAGTTCTTTGACATGTTGGGCTAAGGATAATGGATTACATGATATGTGGCATATGGGCCACCCAACACACAGGGAGTACTCTTTTTATTTCCCAATACATGATCTCCATACTAGAACAGACTTGATCTGGAGAACCTCCTCTATGTGCTCTACAATAATACATTCAAATTATCTTGCTAGAATGGTCTCCGACTACTCACCGCTGCTGCTCACCATACAATGGGGGAAACTGCGTTGCACCATACCCACCTGGCGACTGCAGAATGAGGCACTAGTGAATACTGCATTCAGAGAGGAATAGACAGTTGCATTACACAATACTTGAGACTAAATACTGGAATGAGGGCCACAGAATGGGATGCTCATAAGGTGGTGGTAAGGGGTCAATGTCTTTGTGTGTGCGCCGTTCACTACACAAGGAAGTTATCACACTGGAAAGGGATATGCGTGCATTGCAAAAAGAAATTGCACAACACAAAATGCCATATGAGTGCCTTCATGATAAACGCAAATTATATGATGAGGCGGACCTGCGCCTACGTCGACATGATTGCAATTATTATCTAACACGATTACATGCAGAGGGCGACCGCTCTAGTCAGCTTTTGCGATGGTTAATTCACGAAGAGTGGCAACACACCCTAATAGGGACGATAAAATTGGCAGATGGGACAATGGTTTCCTCCCAGGATGCCATCAATGATGCATTCAGAGAATATTACACAGTGTTATACCAAACGCAACCGACATACAATACTCAACAGTTGGAACTGTTCCTAAGCGAGACACCACTCGCAAAGCTTTTCTCACTTAATAAGGAAGCGCTTGAAGAACCCCTGCGATTGGAGGAAATTAACTTGGCCATAGCGCAAATAGCCCGCAGTAAAACGCCTGGCACAGGTGGTTTACCGATAGAATATTATGCCACATACTCAGCACACCTCTCCTCACCCTTGCTATCTGTGTTCGAGGAGGCGTGGGCCCGAAGGATACTCCCGGCATCCCAAAGAGAGGCATTGATAGTAATACTCCCCAAACCGGGTCGTGAACACACAGATGTAAGATCGTACAGACCGTTATCCCTCCTTAACCTCGACTGTAAGGTGCTGGGCAAGGTGCTAGCAAATAGACTTGCTTCTATCATTCATACCTTGGTACATGAAGACCAAAATGGTTTTATACCAGGTTTTATACCAAGTAGTAATACGTTTCTGAGTATACGTAGATTGCTAAGCATTCTCAGTGATACTCCATCTGAGGCATACAGTAGTGTAGCTTTGTCTCTAGACATAGAGAAAGCATTCAACACTCTAAGTTGGGAATTTATATTTGCCACATTAAAGCATATGAGTTTTGGACAGGGTTTTGTGAGATGGGTGCAGACTTTATACGCCAATCAAACTGCTAGGGTAAAGACAGGAGGACTGATATCTGAGAGTTTTCCAATTGGCAGAGAGGCTAGACAGGGTTGCCCATTATCACTCCTATTATTTGCCCTTGTTATGGAACCTCTTTCTGCTCAACTACGCATTAAAAATCATACAATGGGGGGTCCGCAGGATGGTGACGTATCATATCATATCGCTTTACGCTAATGACGCACTGATTTACTTGGAAAAGAGATGAGAAATACGCGACCCGGATTCATGTCATTAGTGGACACCTTTGGAGGAGTGTCAGGCCTACGGGTAAACTGGTCCAAATCTTGCTTATTTCCTCTAGTCAAACTACCAACCTCCATCAGGGAGGCACTCCCTATATACCAACTGGAATGGTGCTTAGACACCTTTAAATATCTGGACATTCAAGTGCATCATGAGGGACGGCAACTTGGGACGCACGCTTCGTTTAATGAAAGCTCTGGAGCTCAATGCCCCTTTCTCCCTTGGGCAGAGTGGCAATAGGTAATGCACTGACTACCAAGGCTATTATATCACTTTGCAGCATTGCCAATAATCGTTCTCAAGAGTTTCTTTCGTGAACTAAATAGCTTACTACTGGGGCTCATATGGGGACAAGTTAGACACCAAGCTGCACTCACAACCCTGCAGCATCCATTACAGGAGGGGGGTTTGGGTGCCCCAAATTCTGAACTTTATAATGCTGCAGCACAATTACAGTGGCTGATATAGTGGTTGAGAAAGTCTGAGAATTTGGAGGCATCATAGTTACGGTCACATTTGGGAGATATCCCCTTGTATACATGGTTATCTGAATGTACATAAAAACGAATAGGGGACAACCTTTTACTGAAGCAGCACACACCAGCTGGCAACAATATGTACAGGGTGGAAAATCTATCCCCCCATATTCGTCCCTAATCCTGATCGGACAAATACCAGGTGGTACACATGTTCTCATATCTCATTCCATTGTTCCCTGGGCAGAAGCAGGGATGGAGACAGTAGGGGAATACTTTGAAGACAGTGCTTGGACGTCCTTCGAAGATATCATGGATCTTACTTCGCTGGGACCGGGACACTTTATTACCTACCATGCTTTCTATCATTTAATTAAAACTGCCTGGGGACAAGGGGATAGGGAACCCATGAAATCTCCCGCCCTTCATACATTGTTGCCAGATATTGGCTCAAAAAAAGTAATAACCACCCTATGTAGAGCACTATCGAGCAATGAAGGCCTGCACCCTGATGCAGCACTCCACAGATGGAACTCAGACCTCCCTCAGCCCGTGGACTGAAGCTCTTCAGCAGGTACAGAAGGTATCCCGTAACCCTATATTTCGATACACACAGTTTAATTTTGTCCACCAGATGGATCTATCCCCATATCGTATCCGACGCATATACCCTGCATCATGCCCTGTATGTCCTCCATATACTCCATATACTCTACACAGGCATCCCAACCAAAGACATCAAACGACTCCAACGTATCCAAAATGCCTCCGCCCGACTGATCCTCGACATACCCCGCCGAAGTCACATCTCCCCTCACCTAAAGGAACTCCACTGGCTCCCGGTAGACAAGAGGATCACCTTTAAACTCCTGACCCACGCTCACAAGGCACTTCACAACACCGGACCCTCCTACCTCAACACCAGACTTAACTTCTACACTCCAACACGTCAACTCCGATCCGCCAACCTCGCCCTCGCCATCGTACCCCGAATCCAGCGCAAAACATCCGGCGGCAGATCCTTCTCCTTCCTCGCCGCCAAGACCTGGAACTCTCTCCCCACATCTCTTCGCCAGACCCAGGACCTCCTCGCATTCAGAAGGCTCCTCAAGACCTGGCTCTTCGACCGCTAAATCAGCAGCGCTCCCCCCCCCCCTCAGCGCCTCGAAACCCTGACGGGTACATAGCGCGCTTTATAAATACTATGATTGATTGATTGATTGATTCATGTGGGCTTCCTGCGGCCTGATTTTATCATATGGTATGGGAATGTAACCCGTTGCAAAGAGAATGACAAACAATAGTGGCAGACATTTCAGATATTATGGAACATATATTTACCCCCAACACAGAGTCCTGTCACTTGGGAATACACCCTAGATCCAAACAGCACATACACATTCATAAATTTGCCGATTTGGCGTTCATTATCCACAAACAATTAATTGCTATGAGATGGAAAGCATCTCGACCACCAGAGGTTTACAGTTGGCATACTATGACATTAAAATGGGCACACATTAAAAAAGGCATACTACGATCCCTATGTGATAAGGACCAGCTGCGCACAGCTATGACACATGGGAAACAGTAGTGACAAAATTAGAGGTAAAAAATAATGATCGTCCACCATGATTAAACAAACTGCAATCAGGATTACCGTACTACATATAAACATAACCCACTTCCTCAAGATTTTCTAGCTATCATCAACCTAAGTTTGAATCTGTACTAAGACACTGTGAAATCTCATAGTGTCCTATATTTAATGGATCGCTCCATGTGGATCTGAAAGAACTGACAGGACTAGCTACCCAAAATGGGTTAAGAGAAAATATTGCAGGAGAGATACTCCATTTGACTATCTGAGCACTATATTGGGTTGTAAGGACGAACGTCGATGAATATAATAAAATTGTTAACAGAAGGGTCATCCAGAATTTAGGAGTGGCGAATATGGTATGTAGCACATGTAATATACAAAATGTCATCGGGGTAATGTAACATATAGGCCCTCTTTTTCCAAGACCGCCGAGGTTCCTCCAGGCCAAAGACTGCCCTTTTTCGGATGGAGAGCCGCCAGCAGCCATACTGGCGGTCGGCTTGGAAGTGGAGGCTGCTCCACTGTCACCGCCACGTCATCAGAACACCACCCACCGAATTACATCCCAGTATTCGGTGTGGCGGTGTTCTGGTGATGGGGTGCTGGCGGTGGAGCAGCCCCCATGGATCCCGTTCCCTCCCGGAAGGATCACTGGAACAGGTAAGGTGATCGTCCATTAGGGGAGAGGGGTGGGGGTGTTGTGTGGTGTGTGCGTGCATGGGGGTGTGCGTGTGAATGTGTAGAGGGGTTGTGTGAGTGCGTGCATGCATGCGGGGGTATAGTGTGTGTATGGGAAATGTGACGTGTATGTATGTGTGCATGTATGGGTGCGTGTATGTGTGTGAGTAGTTTGAGCGTGCATGTAGGGGATTGTGGGGTGTGTGTGTGGGGGTTTCTGTGGGTGTGGGGGGTGGTGGGGGTTAGGGGTGGGGAAGGGGTTTACCACTTTTAGGGGGTAATAGGGGGGCCATGGGTGTTGGGGGAGGACTCAGGGGAGGGAGAGACGAGAAGGGGAGACCCTAATCAGTGCTAGGGAACGAATTCCCTGGCACTGATAGTGCCTACCGTCATGGATTTTGTGGCAGTACAAAACCCCACGAAATCCATGACGATATGCGGGGTCCTGATACCGCCGGCAGCCTAGTGACGGCCGCCACGCTGGAGACTGAAGTCTCCAGCCCAGCGGTCGTTACCACCCTGGGGTCGGTGTGTGAAAGTGGCAGTTTTGCATGGCGGTAACCGCCATGGCCAAAATCCCATTTTGTTTTTCTCCAGCCTGTTGGCGGTATTACCGCCGCTTTAGCACAGACCGCCAGGGTTGTAATGAGGGCCATAGTAATATATGCAAATACTGTTTAACGTCATATGTCAGGATCAATATACAATGATATTAGAATGTAATGCATAGCAACCCGTTTCTGTAACTGCTGCAGGCAATGGCCCTCATTACAATCCTGGCGGTCTTGGACCGCCAGGGTTGTTGTGGCAGATTTCACCACCAGCAGGCTGGCGGTGAAATCGCTAGTATTACAAGCCCTTGGAAAGCGCCAGAGTCGCCACGCCAGGACCGGCGGTTTACCGCCACTTCAGTCCCAGCGGTTTTAATCCGCAAGGGCAGCGCTGCTTGCAGCACTGCCCAGGGGATTACAAGTCCCCCTACCGCCAGCCTTTTCCTTGCGGTTTGAACTGACAGGAAAAGGCTGGCGGTACGGGGAGTCGTGGGGTCTCCTGACATGGCCTGTGCAGCTTTTCACTATCTGCTATGCAGACAGTGAAAGGCACGACGGGTGCAACTGCACCCGTCGCACAGCTGCAACACCGCCGGCTCCATTAGGAGCCGGCTCCTCTGTTGCGTCCGTGATCCCCGCTGGGCCCACGGGCGGAAACCAGGTTTCCGCCCGCCGGACCATCGGGGATCGTAATGTGGGCCAATATGTTTTGAAATTAATAAAACAGATTTTACAAAAAAATCAAAGAGAAGCCACTGGCCCAGGGGAAACGCATTATTGTCAATACCCAGTGCCAGACGTAAAGGCCGCCACCAAAGCTAGCTTTCCTAACGCTAAAGCATTACATTCATGTTGGATTCAATGGGCAACCTCCCTGTCTGCCACTGATGTTGATTACATCTTTGATCCCAAAATTCAAACACAAGATTTTTTCCCAATTTGAACAGGAGTACTCCACAACGCTTGACATCTTGCTGCTTGACAGATACCATACTGTTATTTACACTGATGGTTCAGCACAACCAGCTGTAGGTACTAAACATCAGTATTCCGCTGATTGCTCAGCCGTGAGCGGAGTGATGAAGGATGGTATATTTTCGACTCTCACAATACCTACACGCAGACCATGGGGGACTGCACAGTTCAGCTGGCTGAACATAAAGCCCTTCTCCTAGTGCTAAAACATACAAATCCAGGACAATTCACATTGATTGTCTGTGATACGTTCTACCGTGTTCAGTCCTACAATGATTACCTTAATCTCTGGTGATTAAACAGGGTAAGAGACTTGAAGTGGAAACCATAAAACACAGAACTCTGTGGGGGAGGGTAGCTGATCTTAAGGATAGGCTACCTAATTCTCATGTAGGCCATACATTTGGCCACCAACATGTAGGAATACACATTATTGTCAACACTTTGCCTGACGAAGCCGCCAAATCCACAGTAGCTATGGCTTCTGTTGCTGCAGTGAATCGTTCCCAGATGAGATCGGTTAATGAAATACTGGCTGCCATAAAAGCTTCCGCTGAAGGCAAGCCTCTCCCAAAAGCATACCCTACAAAATATTCATACTATATAAGTGCACAGAATGTTGTCTTTGCAGGAATTCCTGGGGTTGGAAATCGAGTGATCCCCAAACAAGACCAGAGATTAAATCGTATCAAACCAGTGCATGAGGGTGTCACCTATGCACATGCTGGTGTTGCGGCCACAATAACACTCTTACAGAAACCCTTCTGGTGGCCAGGTCTATTCAAAAAGATTAAGCAATATGCCCTAGTGCTGTGACATTTTCCAGCAGATAAAGGGCTCAAATATCAAACGCCACCGCAGGCATCCTTCTTAGTGTCCAATAGGCCCCTACAGTTTGTGTACCTACACCACTGTGGTCCCCTTCAACCTGATGGTGCATACAAATACATCTAAGTTGCTGTGGATTCTTGTTCTAGATTCCTGTGGGTATGGCCTCAGCGGTCAGCTGACACTCGAGCTGTTATAAAAGACTTGCTGATCTTTATAGGTACATATGTGGTTGCTGCATTCCATTCGGACCAGGGCCCTGCCTTTGCCTCCAAGGCATTCAGGGACACCATGAGGACGATGAGTGCTGAACTCCATTACTTCTTACCCTACCATCCAGAGGGTATTTTAGTTGTGGAGAGGAGGAATCAGGATCTAAAGCAGTCCTTAATGGCTAGAGTATTAGGTTCTGGCCACAGCTGGCTTGTTCACCTATGTGGGGTCTAGAGAGCACTGAATAATCTGCCAAGACGGTCCCTGGATGGACCCACTCCTTATGAGGTTCTCTTTGAGATACCGATATATGTCCAGATCTAGATGGCCCTGGTTTGGTTGCAGCAGATACACCTTTTGACATAAATGAACGTCTCACTGTCTAACAGAAGCTTCAGCAATATCATGATGATAATTCATCCGCCAGTGCTGCCAGCAACTTCTACTGGCTGGATTCCTAAAGTCAGGTTAGTAAAAAGATTGCAGAGAAGAAGAAATTTGGCCCATCTTACAGAGCAGAGCACCAGTCCAAGTCCTAGGAATACAAGGTACCAGAACTGTCATCCTATCCCATCACCACTGCCTGGATCCAAAACAAACAGATTTGTCTCCATTGACAACATCAAACTATATCTTGTGGCCAATCCTGCACAGTAGATCCAGAGGTCCCTTGGGTAGTTCTCAGTCCCCTCTCACTACCCAACAGGACATACCTCTTCAAAGAAGAAACAACAAAATTTCTGACTACAATAGCATGTACAACAATGCCACAAATGCCTCCTTGAGCATGGGGAAGGTGGAAAATGAGCTTTTGTTGATTCATGTTACCATTTCACTGAGAACAACTGTCCAAGATGTGTCTGTCTTCTACTCCCACTCAACACAAACAGACAATATTGTCCACTATGAACCTCCACGCGAAGTGGATCCATCTACCAGTAATGCACCCGCTCCTGTGTTTGCAGAGACTGCTTACGGTTATTTCATTAATCTTGATGGCCTTTCTTCGACTTCATCCGCACCTGCAACTGAAACTGTTTAAAAGACACGTAAGCTGTACATATGGCTTGAAAATAACTATTTAATTTATCCATGTAATTATCTGTCAATATTCTTGACATTGCTTGCTTTTCTATTATGGATTGGTTTTGTGACTGTTTTCTTTCCCTTGCTAAATGGTCCTTATCTTCCTGAATGCTCTTCTGTTGAGCCAGTGTATGAAGTCCTAACCCTATGTTTTCTCACATAAGGTGTGAACATTTCATCAGTATCAATTCCTCATGGGATTGTTTGGGACAAAGTTCCATTTGATTTATAGCGGCCTACTGAGGTCAGTCAAATTCAATGTTTTCAAAATTTCAAAGACGGATGTAATTACACCTGTTGTTGTTTCTAATGACTGGGATGTTCAAACATTTGATTCAATGTTTGTTGAACTGCAAGATTATAGTGTAATTGAAAGTGATGATGTGTACACTAACACAAAGAATTATGGGGAAATGTTCTGTTGTAATGATTGGGGACATTACTAACTGCACCAAGCAACTAGACATAGATGAGTATTTAATTACATACAGTGGTAACACTGTTCAACTGTGCCTGCGAGGAGCCCAAAGCATTATTCAGATATAAATTCACATATTTTCCTGGGCATGACATTAGGAATGCAGAATCATACTACTTCAAGTTATCACCTTTTAAAATTAGGAAGATTTTGCTAACAAACATTAAATTGATCTATTCAGATTCCTTTGTTTCCCGATTTGCAGTTGAAGGATACAAATACTGGAATAACACTGTCAATGTAAAAAGTGTATGGGGAACACAAGATTGGCAAATTCAGGGTAAGGAAGCTTTATTTGGAGCATGCCTCATTCCTGTTCAAATGATCTTTTTAAGTGACACAATTCAACAGACATCCTGCCTAGGGTTAGCAAAAATAAAGTAAGGAATGCTCCTAGTAACTCCACGCTGGCAAAATTCACCATTTGGCAGTTCTTCCAAAACGTCAGAGAGGAAGAATTACATGCAAAAGTTCAGGCTTGTACCTAAAATTTGTCACTTTCCAGTCCCGGTGGGTGGTTATTGTGGCCAATAGACATAAATGGGTGTCAGGAGCATTTTGTTAATTTCTCAAGGGGGTTTCAAGATTAGCTGGCCGGACCCTCGCTTTGTCTTGTGTCACCATAGAGTGTGGGTAAACTGTGCAAACAATGGTTCCAGACTAAAACCTTAACAGCAATTAAAGAACATCTTAATACACTATCTGAAGACATAGACTTACAAGATTTATTGCTAGGTCCCAGAAAGCCCAGCTCTAAGAGATTCCTGTATGCCTTATATAATGAGATCTGGAAGCTTTCTCAAACGGAAGCAGCTGCATGTTTAAGGTAGATTGATAAGGAAAATTTGGAAAAGACTTTACCTGTTGTGGACAATGGCATGAATACTCTGTCCAACAGAATATACTCCCTTAATAACTTTGTGTCATCTGCGATAAACATATTTCAGAATGCCCATGGTCCTTTTTGTACCATGGGCAAAGTCAACTGCGTTCCATCATGCAGTTAGGTTCGACACTACAGATTCTGAAGAATGGCCACATTCCATGGAAATACATTAACAGTAGTGACCTGTTTGCCGTTTTTAATTTATCCAGGGAACAACAGACAATGGCTGAAAGGGAAGCAAGTTTCACCATGCTTCATATAGAAAAGTTAGAAAAGTTGCCTTTCACGGTTGCAGAAAGTCTATTAACAGTATGGCTCGTACATGACATTATAAATCTGCCCATTTCCACCTTTCATTTTTCGAAATGCTTGAAATATCTTGCTGTGGACAGATACGAGCGACTAGGCGATAGCTATCTTAAAGAACAGTGGGAGTTGCCCTTTGAATATAAATGTCAGAACGGCGAAACAGAAGTCTTTCTCAGCGGAAGTGACTGTGAGACGACGGTTGGTCATTCAATGATTTACAAACAGGTGTCCCTTCATGGCCTTTGCAATGGAGGGGTTGCAAAGTTGGCCTTATTTCTGAAGTGTACTCCTGTCCCTTTGATTTGTCCAGCATTTCGTATACTTTCGAATGGAAGTTATCTGGTCCTGAACAAACAGAGCTGTTGTGAACTTGTTGCAGACATGTTTTATTCCCCCCACACAAGAGATAAGAGTAGCAGAAATGTGACCTCACATTTATACTACCCAGGTAAATTATGACAAGCTGAGCAGACTAATGGCGCTACTGTTTCAGAAACAAGTTGCATTGACATCGGCTAGAGAGACGTATGCTCTCCAGATAGCAAGATTCCTATAAATACCAACTTCCCCAAGCACTTTGGAGAGCTGTCATCCAGGATATTTAACACTTCAATCACTACAGGGATTGTGCACTTCTTTAAGGCTGTTGGGTCTGGATTTGTGGTCATCTTCCAGACTGTCTTCAGAGCCATTCCTTCAGCCATCCATTCACTCTTTTTAGGTGTGTTTGGTGACTTTCCTGTGACTTTGACATTGCTTTGCGGGATATTGCTGCTGCTGTTCCTAATACACAGAGATTGTGCCTTCCCAGCTAAGCGGAGTAGTGGAGTTACTACCACCAGCCCAGCTGTGCCGTGATCTCATGGTGCAGTTTTTTGGTGCTCCATTGCTAGAAGAACTGGAGCATGATTGATCACTGCCATTCCGACCAGTCTTATGGTGTGTGCAACCAGTCTTTCTTTGCACCTCTCTCCGAACATCTACCCTCAGTGTGCCTCCTGTGGACCAAGAACTGCTAATGTTCCTGATGAGGGTTCATTCACAGTCGTGCCCCATGAGGCTGCGGCTGATTCATGAGGCCACTTATGAGCGGACCTTGGTGGACTATCTGGCTCCTTCAGGCACTCTGGATGGTGCTGCCCTCGCGAGTGATCCTGTGCTTGTGGCTGGTGCGCACTACTGCTCCGTGGATCCGTCTGCCAATCCTGTCATCGATCTGACATCTGACAATGTGTATTTATTCCTGAATGCCCTTCCTTTCGATGACTTTGGAGACATTCTTTAAGATCAGAAGTATTGTTAAATGATTTGACCATTGGCCTTATTGTGAAATTTAAGGTTTATGCCAAGAATTGCCTTTTGATCTAATAAGATTTGGCCTGCAGTGCTTGTCATGGTCGACATTTTGACTCTTTGTACGTTTTATCGATTCTTTAACTTGTTTTTAATTAGATATTAATAGTATTTTAATAATATTTTATGCACCTTCTCAGACATCATACTTGTTCCAGCAATGGGGAGGGTGTAGTGGATCCTATTTACTATTTACTGGGAATCCGGAGTTCGCTTAGCCTCCTGGCTTGCAGGCTTGTGCCCGGTCACCTAGTGACTTTTAAACTACTTAGCCTGCTCTGTTTTAGCACGCTTATTGAATTATTTCTTCCAAGATGGCTGCTATGTTTATACTCTGTGAAGGTGTCACTGTCAGCGTCAAAGACAAGTGATATACATAGGTATTCACAACATGTCCCTTTCCCACTTACATGTGACAGGAGAATAATGTATATTTGGA
Source organism: Pleurodeles waltl (assembly GCF_031143425.1). Classification (NCBI taxonomy): domain Eukaryota; kingdom Metazoa; phylum Chordata; class Amphibia; order Caudata; family Salamandridae; genus Pleurodeles; species Pleurodeles waltl. The sequence continues at coordinate 124,981,056 of NC_090436.1, read as the reverse complement.
GGGAATTGTTTATATAATTGCCACCCCAAGCATGCCTTCTTATCTAGTGTTTGGGAACAAACCTGCGTCAGAGGTTCTACAAGATCTGTATAAATACATCTCACGCAGACAAGATTATCAGAAGGATTCCTAACAGATGTCATCAACACTATCTCGACTACACATCACCTTCATGCAGACCCATCCTTCGTGTCCCCTCAGAGTCTAGTCAAGAGACCTCATTCCAAGGAAACAAGGGTTGGGTGACCCTTCTCATGGGCCTGGTACTGGCAGATTAGGTTTAACACACCTAGCTCTCGTTAGGTTAGAGATTAGGTTCTCCATGCTAGGATATTAAGGCCTATTTCACATCTCATGTTATTGCAAGATGGTGGGGTTCTTCACGACTCTCATTTTTACAATTCTGCTTCTTGCATTGTTCATTACCCTAACCATTGCAGCTCATGCATTTTACAGTAGAGTGCAGTCTTGTTAATAAAACCTATTGAAAACTTTACTCCATCTCCTTTATTGCCTGTGTGTGAATGAGATTTGTTTCTCTTGTGAGAAAAGGGTAATCTCTGTTTAACCACGACTCCCTTGAGATGTCGCACTCTAGAATCCATGCGTTAAGGCTGCCAGAAATCACCTTTTACTGCTTGGGTTTTTGGTGAGGTACTGCTTCTGAGCCGGGAGGGATGGGCCGACAGTTGTGACTTTTTGTAGGATTGGCCTAGTCACCTACAAACAAACGTATTGTAATCTCTGAACCAGCAGTCTTGTCTAGAGCAATAGTCCAACTACAACAATGTCTATGACACTAAATAATACATGACTATGCTCTCTCCACCTTAATGTGTTTTGGTCCATGTGGCCTAATCCCCTCCTAAGATCTTCTAGTTGTTTGGCACACCGTGCCAGCCACGATTAGGGTCTTTGCATGTGGGTTTCTGTACTTCAACATTTCTGACTATTATTACTGCTTGCATATTCACAGTGATTTACTTTTTATTTACTTTTTCTTTCTACAAACGGCTTATAGCGTGTCCCTGTTGCGACAGGTACTCTTTAGGAGTTTTTGCAAATCAATTTCTGTTAATCTTTTTTATGGTGCACCGCTTTCTCATAAATACTTTGTTTTATTACATTGCCTCCCATGTCCCGTATGAAAATAAGATTAGCTCTTACTACATTAGGAATTTTGACATTACGATGCGTTAGCAACGCTTTCTGCATCAGACACTTTTCTGATGGATCAGCGCATTGCTGGTTCTACCACAATCCTAATATATACCAGTAGAGCTGTTGAGGAGTCCAAGATGGCACCAGTCTTTCTTGGTTCTCTGGATGCCTTCTTGTCCACCTTCACTCGTCCACATTTTGAAATCTATAACCCTAGTGTTTACACTGGCTGCTGTGTTTTGTTGAATGGTGTTATACTACTGGTGTTTGATTAAACGTGACAGCAGGTGGGACAGTACTTATGGCCCCTCTTGATTTTCTATCTGCATAGTATGCCATGAGACTATGCTTATGTTCTCATTTGCATTTTCCATGTCCTAATGGAATTTGGGGGACTTATCATCGCTCTACCCCTGTGAATCAGTTTGACTTTACTTCTGGAGTTCTCTTGTGTGACAACCAGGTAAGTCATGTGATACTTTTTCACCGGCTTTGTCCCACCTAACTTATATTCTTGATCACAATTTGGTGAGCAGTTTGTACATTTTTAACCCTCTTCTTGTCCCTGAACATAGCTTTTTAGACTTCACGCATCTGTAAGAGCCTGTACCTTGGCCCTGCTTTCTCTGCGTATTTTGTTATGGATCCACCCATTCTCCTTATGATTCCTACTGTGACTACATTTGGGGCTTACTGGCATCAGATATTTAGGTAATTACACATGTAGCACAGTTTTGACTCTCTTGACTTGCCATACTACGATGGGTGTCTGGCTGGCAAATGATTTTATCTGACAAACTTTTTCTATACTCATTCTTTGTTAATGCACTCTGCATTTGGTTGCAGATCTTGAGTCCCTTAAATTACTTTTTCTCAGTAAATATTCAATCTTGCACACTGCTTTTTACATTTCAGTCGATTGCAGGTTTTAACACACTATGGACATATTCTTGATGCTAGGTTTGGGAATAATATAGTAAGGTTTCTGGAATATTTTTGTTTCATATACGTTATACACTGCTGTATGTTTGCAGCCTTGAAAAAGTAATCAAAGACGAAACACATGTTGGCTGCCTGTTCTCGTTGGAACAAACATTACAATCTTACTACTGAATTCCCGTCCGAATAAGATTTACTGAAATGTTATCCATAATTTATGGAACTTTTGATATGCTCTAGGTGTTCCTTTGTTGGTGTTAATGTTGGCGCATTTCTCACTATATACAGCACTAGTTTGGTAGCATAGTGCTTTCAAAAGTAGAGCAGCTCACTACAATACTCTATTTACTTTAGAGGAGTGCGGTATTTTTTAAACCACTGCTACATCGCTCTTATGTGAAATCACTGACATGTTTGTGTCATACAACCAAATGCATGAGAACTGGATTACAATGACCCTGTGATCACAAACTGTTGTACTTCAATCTGCCTGAGTCTTGGATCATGTGATGTTGGAGTTCTTTTGTGTGGTACGTGATGTGGCTCTAGCTGATGACATCAACCACTTCAATGTTTTCCTATTCTACAGGATAATGTCTGACAAATCCCTTCCTTCCATGGTCTGGGGATCTGTACCTGTAAATATGCTCATTTACCCAGTTTGATTCAATCCTGTATGTCTTGCTATGTTTCACACATATTGACAGCCTATGTGCTGAACAATGTAATAAAATGTCTTTTTTGGCAAGGCACTTGTATGTCTGTGTTTGTACGAATGGTTGTCATCCTGCACTGGGCACTGTGTACATGCACCATAACTCATCTTAAACAAGTGCCTTGATCATCATTGTATGTTTCACATGGTCTGACATATTGTTAGAAGTGGGGTCTTTGATTGGCAGTCAGGTTACCACCCTGTCCAAGCAAGGACCCTCACTCTAGTCAGGGTAAGTCACACGCAATCCAAATTATCCAGTGCCCACCCTCTGGTAGCTTGGCACTGAGCAGTCAGGCTTAACTCAGAAGGCAATGTGTAAAGTATCTGTGCAATAACTCATGCAATAACACAGTATAACACCACAAAATACACCACACAGTGTTTAGAAAAATATATAATATTTATTTGGTTATCTGGTTAACAAGTACACATTGAAATATCACTTAGAAAATTATATAAAGAGTCTTTAATTCTTAAAAAGCAACATATGTCTCTTGCAAGCACAAGAGACATATGTTTTTACAAGCACAAAGTACTTGATTTCCGTTCAAATTCCCTGCAAGTGACCGCAGAACAGGAGTTGCATGGAAAACGAGAGGTGTGCGTCGATTTTTGTGGCGCACACAGACGATGCATCGTTGAGTCTTCATGCGGGGCAGGCTTTGCGTCGATTACCGCCATGTAGACTGGGATCTTCTTCGGGTTGCGGGGTTTTTGGGTGCCCCGGTGTCGATGCGTTGAAATCCTGGGTGTGCAGGACAAAGTCACAGGGACTGCGTCCATCCGGTATGCGTTGTGTGGAAATTTCTGAGGCAAGCCAGGCGCTGGGTCAATTTCTCTCAGTAAGTTGGGCTGCGTCGTTCCGGCTTGGTGTGGGCGTCTAATTTCCGGTTCGGCGTGCAGTGATTTTCTCACCGCGAGGCAGGCTGTGCTTCGTTTCATGCAGGCTCTGCATCTATTTTCACCCCACAAGGAGTTCTTATGCAGAGATGAAGTCTTTTTGGTCCGGAGACTTCAGGAAACAGGAGGCAAGCTCCATCCAAGCCCTTGGAGAGCACTTCTCAGCAGAGCCAGAGGACAGCAAGGCAGGAGGGCAACGGTCCTTTGCAGAAAAGCAATCAGTTGAGTACTTTGGCCAGCCAGGCAGTTCCTCTTAGCAGGATGCAGGTTCTGGTTCAGGATATCTTCTCCATCGGTATTGTGTCCAGAAGTGTCTGACTTAAGATGTGTCTTGTGAAGTAGAAGTGTCTGAGTTGGTAGGGCTAGAGACCCTGCCTAAATACCCAAATGTGCCTTTGAAGTGGGGGATACTTCAAAGAGTGACTTAGAAGTAGTGCACAAGGTCCTCTTTTAGTTCCATCCTGTCCCAGTAGGGGGTGTGGCATCCTTTGTGTGAGGGCAGGCTACTGTCCTTTGACATGTAAGTATCAGGCCCTCCACCCTCCCAGCCCAGGAAGACCCATTCAATATGCAGATGTATGCAAGTGTGACTGAGCATCCTGTGTTTGGGATTGTCTGAGTGAATGCACAAGGGAGCTGTCAACTAAACCTAGCGAGGCGTGGATTGTAAGGCACAGAAGGATTTAAGTGTAAAGAAATGCTCACTTTATAAAAGTGGCATTTCTAGAATAGCATAATTAAATCCAACTTCACCAATAAGCAGGATTTTCTATTACCATTCTGGCCATACTAAATATGACCTGGCTACTCCTTTCAGATTAGAATCTACTACTCAAACAGTGTATGAGGGTAGCCCTAATGCTATCCTGTGAAAGGAGTAGGCCTCACAGCAGCGTAAAATGAATTTAGGAGATTTACACTACCAGGATCTATAGTACACACATGTTCATATCCTGCCTTTTATCTACTTAGCACCCTGCCCCATGGGCTACCTAGGGACTACCTTAGAGGTAACTTTTATGTACAAAAAGGGGGTTTTAAGGCTTGGCAATTACTTTTAAATGCCAAGTCGAAGTGGCAGTGAAACACAGGTTCTGCAATGGCAAGCCTGAGACATGGTTAGGGGGCTACTTATGTGGGTGGCACAACCAGTGCTGCAGCCCACTAGTAGCATGTAATGTACAGGCCCTGGGCACATGTAGGGCACTTGACTAGGGACTTACAAGTAAATTAAATAAGCCCATTGGGTATTAGCCATTGTCACCATGTTTTAAGGAGAGAGCAAATGCAGTTTAGCACTGATTAGCAGTGGTAAAGTGTGCTGAGTCCTAAAGCCTGCTGCAAAAATGAGGTCAGAAAAGAGAAGGAGGAAGGCAAAAAGTTTGGGGGTGACCCGCAGAAAGGCTATTTCCAAAACATATCTACATGGCAAAATATGAAATTAAAGACAGCAGACACTGAGGTAGTGATGGTTGAATTTATCTGGAAGCTACGACTAACAGAAAATATATGTGACATCACTCAACAAAAATTCACATTTGAAGAGGTCAGTCATGGTGAATGAAATCATTGGAGTAGATGTCACACTATTGGAAGTCCAAATTCCAGATGCTCCTCCCATTGGAAATGGTAAGTGGTTCAGCATCAGTCCACAGAGTGAATGTGTGATACACAAAGGAGGACATTAAGGAAGAGTTTTCTTACTGGCAGTGGTGGGTGTCTTGCCATCCGCACCTCCTGGATTCTTGCATGGATGCATGGATGCCCCCACTTGCAAAGGAGAGAGGGATCAGCTGCTATAGAGGCAGGGGTGTCTCAGAATGTTTGTGCCTCTGTCAGGGCCTCCCTTCCTGTGTCTGCCACAGATGTAGTTTGGCATGTTGTACTTGCCATACAGAACGGGGTAGGTGTTGGGACTAAATCCCTGATCAGTGTGGTGTTAATTTCCCGTGATACCCCTGTTAGGGTGCCCATTTTGGTATTATGGACATCCGTTTTGTCAATCATGACCCTCTGCAGCTACTTATTGTCGCAGAATTCATTCACCACCTGGCCCATCATGCCATGGGACTCCTGATAGACCCCCAAGACGTGGCTGATGGTGGCCTGGCTGACAGCAACCCCAGTGGCCTCACTCGCTGGCTCACAGCATTCCTCCAACGCACCCTACCCCCATGAGAATACGCCCTTGAGACAAGGTGCACCCTCCAACTGGGTCCTGGGCCCTCAGTGTCTGGAGTGTTGAGTTGCACCTTAGGATCCATGACTGGGGGCCACATGAGGCTGGTAACTGTGCTAGATATACAGTTTGGGGGTTGCATTGTTGACTGTGATGTTGAAGTAACATGGCTGTGGCCATAGTGAGACCTGCTGTTGCCGCCTGACCACACCAGATGGGCCAGGACCCTCCTCCATGTCCATGAGTCCAGTTGTCATCATGGACATCTTCATCCACGGAGGTAGTGGTAGTCCGTTCTGTGGCCCCCTTGTGCCCAGTGGCAACTTGACCTATTGATGAAGTACATACATTGTTAGATGTTGATGTGTGACATCTACGTCCAAAGGTTTTCTATTACAGTAAGCAGAGACATTGGACATTCTTAAATTGAAGTTTATCCTATTGTGCCAAGTTACCATGGTATTGTTTTTTTTGTTTTTACATGACATGTGTGAAGCTTTCCTAAACTATTTGAGTCAAGCAGCTCATGAGATGTGTAGATCAGTAGTGCTTTGGAAGATGGACTGAAAATTACATCTTACCAACAGTGAAGCCAACACAGTGGAGAGGTAACATATGGTTTTGACCATTTGGAGGCCCAGTTGAGTTAGAGACAGGCAAACTCAGTACTTAGATGTATTTGTGACTGTTGTCATCATGTGCATAGTGCTGTGTCAATGTGTCTGCTGCTGATACCAATCTGGCGATGTAGCCTGAGGCCTTAGGAATACTTGTTGTGTACACTTGGTAAGATGTCATACCTATCCTCAGTAGTTTAATCTTGGGTTAGCCGGTCAAGGTTGTGCTAGGTAGACAGACACATTTCTGAGTTGAAAAGGACCTGTATATTGCTCACTCCCAGGTGAGTACATTTCAATGGAGAGTTACTCAACAGGGGTCTTTGGCCAAGTGAACACTGGATTGGTGTTTGGGGTTGCAGACACATGGCCTGCTTCGAGTTTCAGTAAGTTCACTCCCTCTACTACACACACTATACAAATGGTATCCTCCCAGGTGAGTACACTTCAATTGAGAGTTACTATAGAGGTCTATTTGAACAAGTGAAAAATCGGCTGGTGGGTGTAGTTTTAGACACAAGTGTTTTTTTGGCTTTGCAGTCAGATCTCTCTCACTCTACTACACACATTATGCATATGGCATAGTCCCAGGTGAGTACACTTCAATTGAGAGTTAGCAAACATGGGGTATTTGGCCAAGTGAACACTGGGCAGGTGGTTGGAGTTAGAGAAACAGGGCCTATTGGACTTTGCAATCAGGTCACTCCCTCTACATACCAACACTTGACAAATGGCATACTCCCAGGTGAGTGAAAAGCATTACAACGATTACAAACAGGGGTACTAGGATGAGTGAACACTGGGCTGGTTGTTGGATTTACAGACGCATGGTCTCCTGAAAGTTGCAGTCAGGTCACTCTCTCTTCTACACACATTATGAAATCGGTATCCTCAGGTTAGTACACTCAAATGAGAGATACCAAACTGGGGTATTTGAACAAGTGTACACAGGGCTAGCTGGTGGTTGTAGCTACAGACACAAGGCCTATTGGTCTTTGCAGTCAGGTCTCTCTCTCTACTACACATACAATACATATGGCATAGTCTCAGGTGAGTACACTTCACCTGAGAGTTACCAAACAGGTGTATTTGTCCAAGCAAACACTGGGCTAGCGTTTGGGGTTTCAGGAACAGGGCCTATTGGGCTTTGTAGTCAGATCACTCCTTCTACTTCCCAAAACTTGACAAATGGCATACTCCCAGATATTTGTATTTGGAATTTGGAATTTATAGAACCCATTTTGACCAGTGATATCAAAGCGCTACCATGGCAATAGTGTACTTCTGCTACTCCTGAAGATTGGAGTGAGAATAACCAAGTTTTGACCTGCTTGCAAAAAGGTAGTAAGAGGGGAATATCTCTGATTTGAAATGGGAAAGAGTTCCATAATGGCGGCTATAGAAAATGCTATATTCCCCAACTTAGCTTTTTTGTCCTAGAGGGATGTGCCAGCTTAAGATCAGCGGATCTCAAACAGTGGCTAAGAGTATACCACTTAATTGCCAATTGTAAGTATCGAGAGCCTTGGGAGTGGAGGGCCTCATGAGCCATACGTAGCACCTTGAAAATTATCCGCTTCCTAATTGGCAACCAGTATAACGCCTTCATGCCCTCTTTGGCCAATGAAAACTTGGCTAACCCAAGTACTAACCAAGCTCTCTGATTCTGAATGAGTTGTAACTTATTTAGAGATGCTTGATTAATATTGAGGTAGAAGGCGTTACAGTAGTCCAGCCTAGACACAATCAGGGCCCGCACGACCGTTACTCTGAGTTCCTGAGGGATCAAGGGGAGAACTTTCTTTAACATCTTAATAAGCCACACACAAGTGTTGGTAACTCTATTCATCTGGGTGTCGAAAGTTGGAGCTGAACTGCAGGCGATCCCAAGGTTTTTAACCACTCATGAGGGTGCCAATAGGTCCTACATGACTCAGGCCACCAGTTTGAATTCCAGATGGAGGAGTTTGCACCGAAGATAATACCCTTGGTTTTGTCCCTGTTCAACTTTAGCCAGTTTTGGTCATCCATACTTTGACTTCTCTTATGCATGATTGGAATCTATTAGCTGTAATGGGAATCTTATATTGGAAGGAAACTATAATTTGGGTGTTGTCCACCTAGGAGGACACCTGGATCTCAAAGGAACAAACCAAATCTGCCAGAGGTGCAACATAGAGATTGAAGAGTCGCACTTAAGGAAGACCCTTGTGGGCCTCCACAAGGGAGCTGAAACGGAGATGAACTGAAATCCCTGCGTTTGAACAATAGAGTTCTGTCTTGGTAGAATGTCACCAGAATATTCAGAGCTGATCCCCTCAATACCACCTGATGAAGACACTGGGTTAATGAGAGGGGCGGAATGGTATCAAACGTCAACAACAAATCCAGCAGGATTAGGATGGGGCCCCACCCTGATCTACCTGTTTTCTGATGTCGTCTGTAGTTGCAATCAGGGCAGTTTCCATACTGTGATGTTTCCAGAAAGCGTGTTGGGATGTGTCCAGGCAGTCATGTGCCGCCAGGTAGGAGGTGAGTTCTTGATTTAAATGTTGTTCTAAAATGTTTGGCAATGTGGGCAGGAGAGCAATTGGTGTAAGTTTTTTAGATCTCCTGGATCTCCCCGGGTTTTTTTTTAATGGGTATTATAACAGTTTCTTTCCATTCCAAGGGAAACACGCCCCATTCCAGAACTTCTGTATACATCCTCTCCAGTGGCGCTACAACAGGATCCCTGACCAGCTGCAGCACTCTGGGGGAGCATGGGTCATCAGGGGACCCTGAATGAATCCTAGACAGCAGAGACTTGATTTCATCAATAGTTAGAGGTGTGAAATTTGCCAAAAAAGGGCCCTCTGCTGACCCACCATTGGGACTGCTGTCTTGTTCTCCCAAAGGTAGCTGTGGGGCTGAGAACACAGAAGAAATCTTTACAATCTTGTCTTTAAAGAAATTAGCTACCCTATCACAGAAAATCTGTGAGTTATCGAATACTTGAGGAGAAAAGGCACAGGTAAAGCCTTTACAGTCTTAAACAATTCTTTAGGGGCGTTACCTACATTTAATTTTTTTTTTGAGTGGTAGCATGTCTTAGCTTGTTTAATAGCATGTTTGTATAATCCTCTCAGTTCTTTAAGCTTTATGCTGTCTGGTATGCTGGGGTCGAGTTTCCATTTCCTTTCCTGCCTTCTGCAACCTCTTTGGAGAGCCTTTAGCTCTCCGATATGCCATGGGGCAGATATATTTTCCCAACTTTTGCTTCCTTCAAAAGGGGCACTAGCTCTATTGCATCCCTAATCCAGGCATTAAAGTCCACAATGCATGACCCTGTTCTTTTCCTCAGGCCGCCCTTGATTACCCTCTATGAAGTGGATGAGATCCTCTCTTTTTATCTGATTCCATTTTCTATAGATGGTAATGTGCGTTTGTTTAAATTCCTTCCGTCTCTAGTATCTTAATTCAAAACTATGGTCTGTTCAATCTAACTGCGTTCACCCTCCTATCATGATATATTTATTTGTGGAGAAAATACCATCCAATATGTGGCCTGCTAAGTGAGTGTACTGATCGCCTGGGCCCATCCGAAACATGTCATAAGGTCAAGGAGAATAGAAGTGTCTTTATGATCTTTACCTTCCAAATGGAAGTTGAAGACTCTGAGAATTATACTGTGATTTTAGGAGATTAGGGGTTCAATAATCTGGGCCTGCTTCTTGGGACCAGGTGGACGTTGTACTAAAAGACCTTCCATTTTTTGAGTATTCCCAATTTTGATCTTGAAAAAGCCGCCTTCACATGAGTTACAGTCAGCCATTAATGGGTCAAGGCTACAGCACAGGAACATTTTTTAAATGATTGCCACTCCGCCACCTCTTTTATCCTGTACATCTATCCTTTCTACGCCATAATCTATGGGCTGTGCGGATACAAAGGAAGGGTCTGCATCAGCTCCGGCCCAGGTCTCTGTTAGGAATAGGCAATCCAGATTTTTTTCAAGAATGAGTTCCCTTATTTCCAGATATGCCTAATTAGTGAACGGGCGTTGATCAACCCACATTTTATGGATACCTGTGTATTCGTACTTTCATGCCCCGGTGGACTGTGTAACCGGGTCCCCATGATATCTGTAACCCCGCCACTATTCTGTCTATTCTCAGGTGTCCAGATGCATGATCTACAACTCCATCTTTCCACAGGAGGGAGAGGGAGAAGAACCATCTCCTCTTTCCTGCCACAGTAATTGGGCATAAGGTTCCTAAATTGAGTTCCTGTGTATTGCCTCTGGATACAATTTTCTTTAGGACCAGCAGCGTTTCTGGCCCCTGGTCCCGGTCAATAGCGGACGGGCACAGACGAGCCTGCCTTAGGTGTTCCTTTTGCATGCCAGTACCGCGCCAGTGGCGCCCCCACTTTGTGTGTCTGCTGAACGTATGCAGCACCCCCTGGCTTAGTACCGTCTGTCGGCACATGTGATGAAGAGGTGGCGTGGCACCAGAAACGAGAGACCGGTCCGACGTCCCCCAAACACCAAAATATCTGCAAAATGGCTGACCCCTACATGCTCTAACAGGCTCTGCTAGTCACTGTAATGCAATAAAATTCTGTACAAAGTTGTTAAAAGCGAGAAGCCGTAAAACATTTATTAGCGTTGTTTCCAAATAAAAGATGAGAAGAAAAGTGTAACTAAAAAGCACACGATGCCCAGAGAAGCGCAAGTAACATAATTACCTGCTGCGTGTCCGTGGCAACCCCTCGCTAAGTACCGTCTGTCAGCACATGTGGTGAAGAGGGGGCGTGACACCAGAAACGAGAGACTGGTCCAACATCCCCCAAACACCAAAATACCTGCAAAATGGCTGACTCCCTGGGTCACTCTCTCTACTACACAACACTTGACAAATGTTGGGTATGACATATCTGTATGTAGACTGCATTTAGATTTGAGCATACATTTACATCTTGGCACATACCATAAATCCTAGAATATTTTTTTGCACCATTTGGACATATGGCATGTGATGGGCCTTGGTAGCTGTGATGTTGGATCAAATAATACACATTGACAGTGTTATATCGCAGGTGCTCTGGGTGTTGAATGTTGGTGAACCATCAAATCTAAAGCAGTATTGACAGAAACCGGCGTGATGGCAGTTCCTGCCAATGTTTCAGAAATGTGGCTGGTTTGGGCTTCATTTCTAAATTAGGCACGAGGTTACTCCATCAGGGCTTCAGAGGAATTTACTCCTTGCCCTGATAGAATAATTTACTCTGATGCCCTGATAGAGTAAACTGGACTCCAAAAAAGAAATAATTTCTTTGTCTGGGCCATTTCAAGGGCCTTCGGGAATACTTTGGAGATCCATGCAATTCATATTACTGTCTTGTAAACTCACTCCAATCTCCATCTAAACGTAAAATGTACACAGAGTAATATTGTAGGAGGCTGGCCTGGTTTGTAGTGGGTACCTTGGGTACTTACACCTTACACCGGGTCCAGTTATCCCTTGTTAGTGAATGTAGTAGTGTTCTAGCAGCTTAGGCTGATATATGTTGCTATAGCAGAGCAGTGTAGGCTGAACTAGGAGACATGCAAAGCACCTGCAATACCACTTATAGTTACACAGTACTTGTACACAAGTAAAGACAATACTCAGTGGTACCTAAAATAGAGGTATTTATTTGAGTGACACAGTACTAAAAACATTCTTAGAGACAATAGTCCTTCTGGAGGTAAGTATTATACACAATATATACACTAGACACCAAAATTAGACAAGTAAACAGTCATAGAGCCATGCAAACAGTAGGAAATCCCATAGAATGCAATGGGAGAAAATGGGTCTAGGAGCAGCACAAACCATATACTAAAAAAGTGGAATGTGAATCACGAATTCCCCCTAGACAAGTGTAGTGTGTGCAGAATCGCTGGGAGAATACAGTAAAGGTAAGTGAATTACCCCACCCCAGAGCCCAGAAAAGCAGGAGTAAAGTACTGCAAGTTTCCTTAGGACACACTTCACCTCCTTTTTGGGATTTTGTAGCAGCCAACCAAGTCTGCAAAGAACAACTGCTGGATTATTGGATATGAAGACCTGCAAAGGAAGGGGAAGTCCAGAAGTTGAAAGAAGTTCCAGGAAGGACAGGAGCCCCTGCCAACCCAGAAGAGGGTGCAAAAGAAGAATCCCTGGTTAGTTGAAGACTGCAGAAATGCACCCTAGGAAGATGCCAGTGGGTTCCTGCATGATGCGAAAGGTGTCCCATGGCATGAAGATTGTTGCAGATGAGATTTCGTGTTGGAAGGTGCCAACAAGCCTTGGCTTCAACAAAAGTGCGTTTTTCATCAAAACGGTGCTGGATGGACCCAGGAAGGACATGGGGGCATCAACTTTGTGTGAGGAGGAAGAGGGGGCTGTCAGCACTTTAGAGAGCCCTGAGGATGCCAGCCAGAACCCCCAAAAGCCACAGGATCTGGGTTCAAATGGGGTGTAAAATGCAGGTGATGCAGCACAACAAAAGAAGTTCCCACGCTGCCGGAGAACAACTCAGAGAGTTGAGCATCACAGGGTGGAGTGCTGGGGTCCTGGGCCAGGCTGTGCATGAAGGAATTTTGCAAAGAGTGTACAGAGGCCTCAGGAGGCAAAGCAGACACAATTCACAGTGGTACCATCGTTCTTGGGAAAGGCAAGGTCTGACCTCCTCCAAATTGCGTCAGCAGGACCTCAGGACAGTCTATGTTGATGATGTCCACCCTCAGTGACCTTAGGAGCAATCTCGTTACCGTGAGAGGAGTCCCAGGGTACCGGTCATCGCCTTGGAAGGTGCCCGCTTGGAGCAGGGGAGTGTCTCCGTCACTCCATGGGAGATTTCATCAGTCCTTCTGGTGCAGGATGAAGACAGGGAGTCCCCAGAGCATGCACACTGTGGAAACTGTTGCAATTGCTGACTTGGAGCTGAGGTTGCTGAAGAAAAGTGTCTCTTGTAGACACTTTGTTGCAGTTACAGCGTTTCTTGGAGCAGGCTCGGTTGATCGGAGGTCAGGAAAATCTGAAGTTGTTGCAGAGGATTCCTGAAGGAAACTTGCAAGCAGAATCTGAAGAGAACCCACAGGAGAGACCCTAAATAGCCCTGAGAGGGGGATTGGCTACCTTATCAGGTATGGACCTATCAGGAGGGGTCTCTGACTTCACCTGCTGGCACTGGCACTCAGAGCCCTCCGGAGTGCCCCCACACCTTGCAAAGCAAGATGTCCGAAGTCTGGGACACACTGGAGGAGCTCTGGGCACCACCCCTGCGGTGGTGATGGACAGGGGAGTGGTCACTCCCCTTTCCTTTGTCCAGTTTCCCACTAGAGCAGAAGACAAGTGGTCCCTGAACTGTTGTAGACTGGTTTATGCAAGGAGGGCACCATCTGTGCCCTTCAAAGCATTTCCAGAGGCTGGGGACGGCTAACCCTCCCCAGCGTGTAACATCTATTTCCAAAGGGAGAGGGTGTAACACCCTGCTCTCAGAGGAAATGCTTTGTTCTGCCTTCCTGGGACTGGGCTGCCCAGACCCCAGGAGGGCAGAACCCTGTCTGTGAGGTGGCAGCAGCTGTAGCTGCAGTGCAAGCCTCAGAGAGCTGGTTTGGCAGTACTGGGGGTCCATGGTGGGGCCCCCAGGATGCATGGAATTGGCTCCCCAATATCAGATTTGGAATGGGGGGACAATTCCATGATCTTAGACATGTTACATGGCCATATTTGGAGTTACCATTGTGAAGCTATTTATAGGTATTGACCTGTATGTAGTGCACACGTGTAATGGCTTCCCCACACTCACAAAGTCCAGGGAAATGGCCCTGAACTATTTAGGGGCACCTTTGCTAGTGAGTGCAAGGTGCCCTCACACTTAGTAACTTTGCACCTAAACTTCAGCAAGTGAAGGTTAGACATATAGGTGACTTATAAGTTACTTAAGTGCAGTGAAAATGGCTGTGAAATAGTGTGTGCACTATTTCACGCAGGCTGCAATGGCAGTCCTGTGTAAGGGTTTGTCTGAGCTCCCTATGGGTGGCAGAACAAATGCTGCAGCCCATATGGATCTCCTGAAACCCTGATGCCCTGGGTACCAAGGTACCATATACTACGGACTTATAAGGGGGGTCCAGTATGCCAATAGAAATTGGCAAATTAAGTCACAGGCCTACAATGACAAATTTAAAAGCAGAGAGAGCATAAGCACTGAGGTACTCAGTCCGGAAATGTTCTAGCTTTGTGGGGTCAGAGGTCCAGTACTTATACCCATTTCTGCATTTGAAGTATGCAAACTTTGAAGAAAAGTCTTGTAGTGCACAAGACCCGGGCTTTCCTGCGCTGGCCCCACACTCCAGGGGGTTGGAGACTGCTTTGTGTAAAGACTGGCAGAGCCCTATTCAGGTGCCACCACTCTAACTCAGGAAGACCCATCAGGATATGCAAGGCACACCTCAGCTCCCTTTGTGTGACTGTCTAGAATGAAATCACAAATAGCTCAACTGTCATCCTAACCAAGACGTGTATTCCACAGACAGGCAGAGGCACACAATGGTTCAGCAGGAAAATGCCCACTTTTTAAAAGTGCCATTTTCAAACTTACAATTTAAACACCAACTTTACCAAAAGATGCATTTTTCAATTGTGAGTTCAGAGACCCCAAACTCTTTTTCTCCATCTGCTCCCAATGAGAAATTACACTTAAACGATATTTCAAAGCAATCCCCATATTGCCCTATAGGAGAGATGAGCCTTGCAACAGTGAACACCGAATGTAGCAGTATTTTACTATCAAGACATGCAAAACACACAAGTACATGTCCTACCTTATAAATACACTGCACCCTGCCCATGAGACTGGCTTGGGCCTACCTAAGGGGTGACTTATAGGTAATAAAAGGAAAGGTTTGGGACTGGCAAGTGGGTGCACTTGGCAGGTCGACATTGCAGTGTAAAACTGCACACACAGGCACTGCAATGGCAGGCCTGAGACATGTTTGTAGGGTTACTCATGTGGATGGCACAATCAGTGTTGCATGCCCACTAGTAGCATTTGATTTACAGGCCCTGGGCACACTGGTAGTAAATCAAATATGACAATCATGGATAAACCAATCACCAATATATTTTGGACAGAGAACATTTGCCCTTTAGCACTGGCTAACAGTGGTAAAGTGCCCAGAGTCCTACAGCCACCCAAAGCAAGTCAGAACAAATAGGGGGAAGAAGGAAAAAAGTTGAGGGATAACTCTGCAAAAAGGTCCAGGCCCAACAACATGCATGTGACATCCATATCTCTCACTGAGGTACCAAATTACCTGATTTCAGGGGACTGATAGACAATTTAAAAAAGAAAAGGCCAATAGGTAGATTTGACTGTGTGCATAACAGGTACAAAGGCCTTTTATGCAAATATAAATAGTTACTGCCACCACTGTCAGTCCTTTACAGCCTAGTGAGCTAACAGCAGTCACATTTGGATAAAAAAGAGGGGTGCAGCACGTGTTGTGCCCCCCAAGCCTTCAGATACCCACTCTGGGTCACGATCCATTTCTATGGAGGCCTCAGCCTACATGCATGATTGTCAAATGTGCATAACGCTAAATGTCAAAAATACTCAAGAGACTTGGTACATGTCAAATTATGGCACCAAGTGCACCGTCTCCAGAGCCAAGCTGATGACAACTGTAGCGTCACAACATGAAAATATCAGGTGTATAAATTCCAACACAGCACATCATGTCTCATTCTGAAAAACAGAAATGTGACGTGGGGGATGCCTAAATTAATGTCAGCCACTGGCAATTACTCGGACTGAATTCCATTCCCTGTTTTTGCCCGTTATGCCACTCTAAATAGGCACTGGCCGTGTGCACATTAGACAGTATCTTAATCCAATATGCAAAATTAAGCCAATACTGCCAAAGAGACCCTCAGATTGGAACTCTCCAGATTACCCCACTTCTACCCTTCTGGGCCTCCCCAGTGAAGTGTAGCTTGATTCCAATGGCACCGAGAGCACGGGAACCACAACGGAAGCCAACGCAACTTGAGTATTTCCCAGTAGTTGAGATTAGTTAAAGCATTCCACCCATTGCTTTTTGTGTGTCTCATTTTGAGCTGAAAAAATTATAATAGGTGGCAACTCCTCAGTTGTAAAAAAATAATTCTTACGATATCTCTAAATGAGCTAGACGGTCTAAAATGTTTGTGAACCAGAACATAATTTTTCTTTTAACGCCAATCAATTGTAACTAAAGCGCCTTGAAAGTCAAACCTGTATGAAGAGATTGCTCATCAATATTTCAGTAACGTAAAATACTGATCTGAGTTTTCTCTCTTCGGCAGACACATTTTGCTTAAGGAATCAGCGTTACTTTGGACTTGAATGCCCATTTCAGTGGTTTATTGACAATAAACCAGAGGAATGTTTGAAATGAATAAGGTTCGGACCATTAATCGAGCATTTTAACTCTGCTGTACTTCCATTGTAATGCCACCAGTTTTTAGTATGCACGTGCAAACTGCCAGACACTGGCTGACCTTGAAACTTGCTTTGGCTTGTGCACTGCAGATACTCGAAATTAAGACATTACTCATGCAGAATACAGATGCCAACCGGAGTATTTCAAAGTCGAGATGGAAAATCCCATTTACTGCAGAAGAAATAGGACATTGATAAGCAATGCACCCGAATGCTGCAGCTACATTATCTCGTGATTTAAATGGATTTCTTAAAATAGAATTTGCTTAACACACCAAACAATGGCCCGGTACCTGGGAATCAGAGAAGACTTTCAAAAGACACGAAACTGCATAAATGCAATCCAAGCAGACACAGCGCACTGCAAATGTGATTATAAAGCGGTGGCCTGTTCGTGTCTGAAATTTTATAAGATGAGCAAACTAAAGTAGATAGCTGTTGTGTTTTAATGTATCAGAGGGATAGGTTCTGATGATGGTATATATATATATATATATATATAGAGAGAGAGAGAGCGAGAGAGAGAGAGAGAATGTATACAGCCTCAGAACCTAACCCTCTGATACATCCGAATAAACAAGTTATCTGCGTGAGCTTGCCCATTATATATATATATATATACATATATATATATATATATATATATCATATCCAGACAGATATATTATGTAGCACCGATGTAGCATGGTGTTGTAAAATTGGCATTTCTTTGCACTGCACTGAATGTGCTGACCCAATGCATTAGAAATGGTCTATCTGCAAAGGTTTGCAGACGTGCGACCTTATTAATATTCATGAGGTGGTCTTAGTCTGTGTGACTCTTTGGACACAACTTAATATACATGGCGGAATGCCTGAAAGGGACAGCAGCAGGATGGCTGTAGGCATGTCGGGGAATCGACCATTTCCTGAGGGGCCTATGTCCGAAGCCAGCCGATAGGCCACATTTTTTTCTTCTCGCTGTTGGGAGGTGGGGAGAAAAAACAGGGACGACTTGATGAAACATTAATTGGAGGATTTGGGGGTGGGGTCGATGAAACTGGAACCAAGGGCAGATGAGAGGTGAAGAAGAAACGGGGATGGAGGAGAAAAAAAAATAAACAGGAAGGGAGCAGGGGCAGGATAATGTGCAACGCGCGCGGGGCCGAAAGGGAGGGAAAAGAAGCTATACGGACGGGGGTCAGTTTGAAGGGGAAAGAATCAACATGGTAGGGGGCAGGTGGAAGAGAAAGGAAACAACATGGACAGGGGTAGGTGGGAGGGAAAAGGAGCAACATGGAAGGACCTTAAATAATTTGAAGCCATTAGTACTTAGTCCATGCTCTTGTAGAAAGAAGCAAAAGTATTGCGCTGCCCAAATAGAAGGGAGCAAATGAGCGTGACAATAAAGCCCATAATTGGTAAGCAACGGGTGGGCTTCAATCCCCTTATTCAAGACAATTTCTATTGCAAGCAAGAGAACATGTGCTATTGCACATGCGCTCACATAGGCAAGACCTAAAAACTGAGACTGAGATTGCAGTATCATTCAAATGATATTCCACCCGATTAAGGAATGGTGAGCGGGCTGTAGGTGTCAGAAGAACAATGGAAAAATACTAAAAGTATAAGGCCCCAAAAAGTTTCAAAAGCTTTACACATAAGGAAAAAAAGAAAAGAGATGGATAAAAATAATTTACCTTTTTAAAAAAATGATATTACTGTAAAAAAATCATCTGCTCTCCATTCTGGGACGAAAGAAGGAGAAGATTGAAAAAGTGAGATAGAGACAAAACAAATGTCACACAGGTAGGGAGGAGCACAGTCAAATGATGGGGCAGGGAGAAAGGAAGGAGAGAGGCCAGATGCTAAGGGGAGCCAAAACAAATGTGGCTCAAGAAGGGAGGAGTACAGACAAAGGATATGGGAGGGGTAGAGGAAGGAGAGAGGCCAGGGGAAATAATTCTGGTCCAGTCAACCCAGAGGGGGTAGAAGAGAATAGACTCATTCTCTTGAAAGTCCTTTAATGCATAAGAGAAATAATGACAATTTTACAAAGCTCCCATGGGTCAACTGAATAGGGAAAACATTTAAACTCTTAAAACCAACTTGTCAGTTACAGGGAGTAACCCAAACCACAACTTCTCAGGAAAATATGCACCTTCCGACATGCTGGCCCACACAGAGCTACATAGGCCACAAAATAACAACACAAACGAGAATCATGATATAGAGGGAACACCCCACTTTTTAATTGCTTTTCCCAACGGCCATTTGCCATCTTAAATAGAAATAATATATTAAGAATGCTGCATCTCTGTAGAGAGCTGGTATCCAGTTTAAGATGGGGAGTAATTCTCAAAAGGAGTTTATAACAACAAGCTGGGCCACTAGAAATCTTAAGCGGGAGTACCATAATGTTGGACTGGGGTATAACTAGGAAACCTGTTCCGCCCACTAACTAACTATGAACTAACTATGAAACCTGTTGCGCCCACTAACTACCCAGATTTTCTAAAAACTGACCCAAATTATTATAATGGGAGCAAAAGCTACACGGCATAAACATTCATTGCAGCTTTTAAATGACCTGACGTGTCCACTGCAAATGAAATCAACAACCTGACTGTCACCATTTTAAAGTAACACCAAAATGTAAGATGGGCCAGTTTTTCAGATGGTTCAAACACAGAAGCTCTACGACCTACATTCCTCATGAGGCAGGGTGCCAGAAGATAGATAGTGTGGGCTCCCTGAATGTTTTCTCCTGGAACATCGCAGGATGGAACTGGCAGCTAAAGAATACTGAAGGCAACCCAGACTTTTTTCTTAACAACTAGTAAATTTGTTTTTAGGAAACCTGGAACATTTCAGAGATCATAATGCAAAAGTATATCAATGTATAAGTCCCAGTCAGCAAAGGACCAATGGAGATACCAAGTGGTGGTCTTGATATATTATTAAAGACCAAGGTGGGTATCATTCGTAATCAAGTCATCATGAGTTCAAGAGATATTATGGCTGAGTGAGTGATTTCCGATACCTACATGTGGTTATGCATGATTGATGTCTATATTCCCCCCACATTGGCCAAAGAGAGGAACTAATAAATTTCACTCTTGAAACAGGTGGAAACTTTGATTGAACAAAAATATTACAGTCTTATTAACAGGCGACTTTAGCACATTACTGCAACAAGGAGAGGATGTGGAAGGCAAAGTTCCCCTGATCAGATTTATAAAGTACCCAAATCAGTTTTTATGAAAACTGATATGGAATGTTCACCAAAACTAATTTGCTCCACCTTATTTGAAATGAGGCTTTAACATCTCAACAGGTGAATTTCAAAGGACCAACCTGCCCAAGCTACCTTTAGCACATGGTGGCAAAAATCAACCCTTGATTACACAATTGTACACCTGCAAGATTTTCACAAGATAAAAAAATTCCAAATCATAACAAGACCAGAGAGTGACCACAATCCATAGCAAACCACAAGAATTAAGAATACTGAAACAGTAACTTGGACTAAAAAACTAGATGGTGAACAACTAACGGTATAATCAGGGGAAAGGATTGCATGGCCTGACCCTTGAATAATCAGTTACAACAAATAGGCTTTAACTATTGTGTACCACCATTATGAAGAAGGCATAACTGGTGATAGGCACTCAAGTGCTGGATATCCAGACGTTTACTAATCTTTTCTTAGATATATTTGACTTCCTGACATAAAAAACACAAAGGTTACCGAGTTCTGGAAAACAGGCATGGCCAAACCGGCCAAAAATTCGTAAATTAAAAAAGTTGTTAGAAGACAACTCATATGACTTTATTACATGGACCCCAGCCCCAATAATTCTCAGGCTGTAAAACAGCTAAAAAACGAATGCTGAAAACAGACATTTACAACATCAATCGAAATCATCAGGAACATCTATAGATTGAACTGTTAGACGTACCCCACACAGACTTTTTGAGAGCTAGGGGAGTCATGAACTAACACAATCACCATATGCAAAGATTATCACATCCCATTTATGGTCAGGAAAGAATACTAAACAACTCTTTACTTTACGAAGGGACAGTACTAAATGCGCAAAAAACACCATGAGCACAGATGAATGTGCAATCCAGACATCCACCAACTGAGTGTTGCATTTTAACGGCACTCTTTAACTGGATCTACCCTAGCCTTCTCAGCACCCTCCTCCTGTCATCAGGAGCCTGGAGACGAGGCCAAGAGGGCTGACCTTTGCACTGGCTGTATTCATGAACACTGCTAAATTAACTAATGTGCATTTTTTGGAATCAGAGAAGCAAGGTGCAGAACGTGAGGCATCACAGGAGGCAGAGGGACTGGACCATGGATCCCCTGACAAGGAGCAACCACTGCTGTGAAGGGGGCAGTCACTCACCAAGGAAACACCCAAGTCAAATATAGAAGGTAATCGAGGAATTGGGGATGACACCCACATTTTATGCACCTGAAGTACTGATAACTATCCTTACACACATTGACATGTTCATATTGCTGCTGCACATCATAAAGGGGCCAACAAGCATCTTCTGACAAGTAGTATGCTCTCAGGGCACACATATGAATGCATCTGGAGCCCAGACATCCTTACCCGGTGCTATAAAACATGGTTACCCCCATGAAAACATTTTGGGCCATATTTTATACTTTTTGACGCACAACTGCGCCAACGCAGTTGTGCGTCAAAAAATTTAACGCCGGCTAATGCCATTCCAAAGCGCCATGCGGGCGCCTTATTTATGGAATGACGTTAGCCGGCGCAGCTGACCGGTGTGCGTAAAAAAAAATGACCCACACCAGGCAGCGCCGGCGTAGGGGAAAATTGAGCTTGGGCGTCAAAAAATGGGGCAAGTCAGGTCTGAGGCAAAATATTGGCCTCAACTCGATTTGCGCCATTTTTTTGGACTCCCAACCCCCATTGAAATGACTCCTGTCTTAGCACAGACAGGAGTCATGCCCCCCCTATGCCACAATTTTTTTTTAAAAAAATGACTTACCTGAACTTACCTTAAGTTCCCTGGGATGGGTCCCTCCATCCTTGGGCGTCCTCCTGGGGTGGGCAAGGGTGGCAGGGGGTGTCCCTGGGGGCATGGGAGGGCACCTCTGGGCTCCTTCCGAGCCCACAGGTCCCTTAACGCCTGCCCTGACCAGGCGTTAAAAAATGACGCAAAAGCGGCTGGACGTCATTTTTTTTGACCCGCCCACTCCCGTGCGTCATTTTTGCACGGGAGTTAAAATAAGGCGCACATGCCTTGGAGTTATTTTTTAGACGGGAACGCCTACCTTGCATATCATTAACGCAAGGTAGGTGTCCACGCTAAAAAATGACGCAAACTCCAAGATCTTTGGCGCTAGACGGGTCTAACGCCAAAGTATAAATATGGAGTTAGCTTTGCGTCGGATTTGCGTAAAAAAAAACGACGCAATTCCGGCGCAAACAGAGTATAAATATGCCCCTTTGTGTTCTGCTTCAAGCGTTCAAGTGGGAATGCACTTGATATAATCAACATCACATTTCTGGAGATCACTACATTTATTTGAACTACAGATGAGAACACTGACTCCAGCCCCACGATCCCACATCAAACCAACCTTTATAAAGAAAAATATAATGTTTCTGGAAGACTGAAAACAACTACTTAACGCTTTTCATTGGCAATGACAACATACATGAAATGCTTGATGAATCTAAAGACACACACATGCAAAAATGTTAAGTGACACATAACCGAAATAGCCCGATACAAGGAACATCAATGAAGAGACCCCACAGATGCAAGTAGGCCCTGTAACTGGGTACAACATCCTTACTGACAAAACTTCAGCAAGGAACAGCACGGAACAGAAGTATGACATCTCATTCTGGACCGAAACCACATTATCCTGTATCACAGGACCAAGGACTATCAGTTAGTGACAGGAGAGCGACAAGCAATAATCAACACCCACCTGTGACTACAAAATAACAACTCAAGTGGCAGCTGCTAGCTCTATTTTGCCAGGTCTATAATGGTTATCAAAGCCAATGAAGTGGCATAAGAATGTTCACAGCCACAACACTTCTGAAAGGGAGCGCATTTCAAGGTAATGTATTACAGAATGTGACTGCTATTCAAGTGATTATAATGAAAAGGAAGAAAGATGACGCCCTGTGCGAGGTTGCCAGCCGCTGAGCTCTACAAAGAGGCTTGTAGTCTTATTTGGCTGTGCAAAATTCACGTCTTTGGCTTTTGAGTAATTATGCAAAATTACGGCAAAGTAGAGTGAAATCACTTATATCTACGCAAAATGTGAGACTGTCATTTTGTGCTATAATTTAGTGCGAAATTGTGCATTTGTGCTAACTGTTCACCATGTATTGTGCTTAATTACTAGAATTGGCATAATGCAATAATTTTGGGAATTACACGTAACAAGTGTAATGCAAAATTCCCATAATTTCATGAATTATGCTGGCGTAATTTAAATTTCAACCAGGCCTAATTTTTCTGTCAGGTGATGAGGGTGGCTGCTTAGCAGGTAAACCCCTGCAGTTCCTCACAATGATAAAACATGTAGCAGACCAATTGATATTTTGGCAGAGGAAATTAAGACCAGATAAACTGTGTGTCATCTTCACAATTTTCCGTTCCCTCAGCAAGGAATATTTTGAGGCTCCTTGGTTGGAGCAAATCACAATTTTATTAACTATTTTCTGCTATTTTAAGCCCCAAATTCCCAAAAATTACACTAAGTAGTGAAAGTCAGATGTCGAGACCGGCAGAGAGAGGTTATGATAGAAAGAGTGGAGAAAAAACACTTAATCGGGGGACATGGAAAGTGAGGGCCCTGGACAATTGCCCTCTTGTTTTTGGATAAACGAGCGTAATGAAAAATCTCATGTAATGCCACAGACCAATGCATAAAAGCACTCAAGCCACTCATCTGAAGGTTATCTGTTGAAGAATAGGCTAGAGGGCAAAGTGCTAAAATGTTTTCAATCATACAGAACAAAATTCATTTCAATCATATGAACTATCAGGTACCACAAGGCTCCTTCCTCTGAACAGACATATTCAACAGATTATCTACATGGACCCTTTGACGTCAATGGTGCAAGAACACTTCCTTTCATTAATACACTGATGATACTCAGTTATACCTCAAATGTCTAACAAGTCAGACACAGCATACTTAAAAAACCTCTAACTAACTGGATGTCTACATTTTGCCTAAAACCTAACTTGGACAAGACATAATTCCTGCTCCTATATTCACAT
Organism: Pleurodeles waltl; assembly: GCF_031143425.1. Lineage (NCBI taxonomy): Eukaryota > Metazoa > Chordata > Amphibia > Caudata > Salamandridae > Pleurodeles > Pleurodeles waltl. The sequence continues at coordinate 124,956,770 of NC_090436.1, read as the reverse complement.
AATTCCACTCCCATCGATCAAAAATGGCTCCACAGCATCTTTCTGCTTTACACTTCAGCATAACTAGTACCATTCATCAAACTCTTGACCATCATAACATGTTAATAAATTGGCAAAAGTGCTGGTGAAAGCTGCATCAAGCCAACTTTACCTCTCAAGAAAAAAATAAACATTCCTTCCCCCACGAAGACATCAGGGCTGATAATATTTCCCACTACGAACCGGTCTCTAATACAAAAGAGCCTGTCCAAATAATCGCCATCCTAAAATAACTCTACTGTCTCTGTCCATAGGCCTGCATCAACTTCCGTAAACTCATAAGGCCTGCATAACCTCTTGTTCCAGATCTTTGGAGCACTTGGAGAAGAAAAGACAACAAGATTAATGGCAATCTAAATTAGCACAGTGGCATTGTAGGCAACACTAACATTTAGGGCCATATTTATACCTTTTTTGCACCGTATGTGCGCCATTTTTTTATGCAAAAGCGGCACAAACTTACAAAATACAATTATATTTTGCAAGTTTGCACCGCTTTTGCATAAAAAAATGACGCAAATATGGCACAAAAAAGGTATAAATATGGGCCGTAGGACCAGATTTATACTTTTTGATGCAAAACTGCGTTAATGCAGTTTTGCGTCAAAAAATTTAACGCGTGCTAACGCCATTTCTTAACGCCACCTGTGCATCAAAATTATACTTTGATGCACGTTGGCGCTAAGAACAGGCTAGAGTCTTTTTTTTTTTACACTAACCATTGCGCCTTGTCGTAAGGCAAAATGGCGTTAATGCTGGAAAATCTGGTTTGCGACATGGAAAACGTCGCAAAACAGACATGTGCCCTTTTTCAGCGCAATAGCGTCAAAAAGCGATGCAAACACAGAAAATAGTGCTAAGGAGCCCCACAATGGATCCCAGGAGCAAGGAGAGACCCCAGGGAGACCTCAGTCAACCAGAGACCAGCCAGGAGGACACAGCCAATACCAAGGGGAGAGACAAGAAGAAGAGGAAGTCTTGCTTCAGTGCAGAGGAGCATGAAATACTGGTCAGAGAGGTGACGGAGCACCAGCATCAATTATTTATCACCTCTAAATTGTCAATTGGTAGGAGAGAGGCAATTTGGCAACACATTTTGTACATGATTAACAGTGTGGCAGAGGCCAGGAGAACTGTCACCAAGTGTAAGAAATGCTGGCATGACTGCAAGCGCAGGACAAAGGAGAAAATGGCAAGGAACAGGACGGCAGCACTGTAGACGGTATGTGGGAGTCCAGCACCGCAGGAAGATCTGGACGAGATGGAGGAGATGGTTCCAGCTGTCATCCCAGAGGAGATCATCACATGAATCACAGGACAGGACAACACAGACTTTCAGGAAACAACATTTATGCAGGGTAAGTTGCATGGAGGACAAAAATGCCTAAATGTCACGTGCAAGAAGGGGGAGGTACATACCTACTACACAATGCATGTCAGCCCAAGAAATCAGGCAGTGTAAAGGACAAAGGGGCACGGCACGGGTGTATGGGCTGTGCAGGGGCATCCAGGGGCAAACACAACACCAACAACCTTTGCATGGGGGTACACTGCCATGCCAAGTACGCTGAAAATGTGGAAGCAGACCAGGAGGTTAGGGTAGAACGTAAAACTGGGCTGCTGTCACAGGACAGCTGGTATTGTCAGAATGTAAACTAGAGGACAATGACCAGTCTCAGGCCATTGGCTCAAGCGGCATTTACCATTGACAACACTTGCCACTACTACCTGTGCTGTGTGTGCTGGTCAATTAGGAAATGGCAGTTAGGGGCCCATGGCACAAACACACTCAAAATGAGGGTTCAGTATGACTACATGATCAATCCTCATCAATCCCCATCCAAGTGCAACTCCTGTCAACTGCTCATGTACATAGACTCAATATCAGGCACTGTCACATACATTATGAAGTACACAGCAGAAATCTCATACCCATGCTGCCCATTCCAGGGTCTACCCCTGTGCCTGTGTCACAATTGCTGCAATCCCACCATGCAACATCTCAAGTGTCATAGTGCTAAGACAACAGTATTGAGGGGGAGGACATATGTGTGTAGCTAGGGAAACACAATCGCACAGTCATAAGAGGAAATGGAACACTGCCAGGCCCATCAGTGAAATGCAATGTAGCACACATACACAAACATCAACATGAGAAACTACCATTGCTGACACCTGTATCGTGTCATGCTAATGCAATACATGGTATAGTGCTAGGTCTCAGCACCATATAGGTGTATGTGAAAAATTACAGGGCCATATTGTTATGTGTGGTGCATGTGGCATCAGCACACCAACAAGCATTGCAAGGTCTCACCATGCTAATGGAAGCGGAGGGAGGGTTGATTAGGACAAGATGGTGGCAAGCAACAATTTGGACAGAACCCACACCTAGAGGATGTGATGCAGGCAATTTCCCAATCTGCCCACACTACATGTGACATGCAGGTGGGGCATAGGCCTTTGAGAATACAAAGATTAATGACAGGAACAATGCACGGGAACCATGATTACAATGTTCCACCAATAGGAAGTCATTGACATCACATTACAAAGACACACTAATTGTACAATATCTCATTGCAGAGGACAATGGCTCTCCTGTGGATCTGCCTGTCCTGGACTACACTGATAACATGGATGACATGGATGACCAGCTGACAACCATCAGCCAGGAAACCCTCCAAGATGTCCTGGGAACCCTCCGGATACCACCTCCAGTCGCAAGGAGGAGCACACATGTAGCAGCCATTCCAGAGGACCCACCCACCACCCCAATAGTACGACCTGCCAGCTCCAACACAGCTAAGGACTCTGATGACACTGGAACCACCTTTGAGAGGACAGTTGTGGGAGTACAGCGGGAGCTGGCCAAGGAGGTGTGGGTGGGGATGCAAACTATGGCAGCCAGCCTTGAGGGAATGCGCATGTACATGATGACATCTGCAGAACAGTCAGCAGCCATGCAAGTCACACAATCACTACTGCAAGGACTCCAACAGTGTGTGAGGGACCTCACCACTGCTGTGAGGGAGTTGCCACAACACCTGGACTCCCAATCTTGCAGCTGCATGCATGACAGCAAGCTGGACTCCCTCAGGGCAGACATAGCTGCCTACCACAGGGATGTTGCTGTCATACTCAATAACCAGCAGCTTCTCCTTGCTGCAGTTATGCCCTATATAGTTCCACAGTTGGCAGGTGCTGTGAATTCGGAGTCCACTTCTCCAACCACTGAAATGTCTGTTGCCCCCTCAAACCCACCACCACCACCATCCAGGGCAGAGGAGACGACACACACATCAGAGGATGAAGATGTGGAACAGATCCTTATCACCTGTAGGAGTACCCGGTAGCACGAGGCCATGCCACATGGGCACTGATTTTCCTTTGTCCTGTGCTTGACAACATGCCAGTGTTTCTACAGTTGGTGACATGCACTCTTCTCCGACACACTGTTAACCTTACCACTATGGACTGCAATTGTCTCGCACTACCCAATTGGGAATTAATGTTCCTCAGCACTGAATGACACTCCATCTCAGCATGTCCAATGACATGTCCCTCAGCCTTGCACTTGTGTTGCGTCACAATGGAATGCTTCACACTAATGGGCTCACAAACCTGGACTATGTAAATAATGCAGTACTGCACTTTAAAATAAACAGCACCTACACACCCACTTTGTCTCTGTGTAACGTGACACATCTACTTTGCTGGAGATTTGTGATGCATGTAACATGTCAATGGTCACAAAGTGTCAATACAAGAGTGCAGAAAAAATGTAGGAAGATATTTACGCACAAGGGCCAGGACTTCTAAATCTTCTGTGCTGCTTTTGACACATTTCTGAAGTAAAAGCAGCACACACTTACAAAATATTATTGTAATTTGTAAATTTGTGCTGCTTTTGTGTTAAAAAATTAGGCAAATGCAGTGAAACATTAGTATATTTCAGGACCAAGATATCTACAAGATGTAACGCAATGCTGGCCACATCCCCTACAAGACATTTGACTCAAAACATACATTCCACAGCATACAGCAGGAATGGCTGTATAAAAGTGTTTGGCCAATAACGTCAACTGGGAGTACAATTAAAATCCATAGGCGTGATTTTTTTATCCTTGACCTCATCAGAAATTGACACCACTCCGTTTATCAGGGTTCACATGAACATCAGGCTGCAGGCAGCCATCCCACAGTGCCCAAGATTCCAACACAGGACCCAAACGATGACAGATTTAAAATCACACCTACCTGTCCAATACATGGGAACCATAGTCACCTTGAGTGGTTGGTACAATGTATGGCAGATGCATAGAGATGTAGCTTTGTTGTAGCTGCCAATGTGACAGCTCAGTTGGAAGTGGGAATTAGCATGTCAAGAGTGGGCTGTGGATGCAGGACTGAATACACAGGCCAACACAAATTTGGCACTGTACACTCATGCAAAGACCCAGATCCCCAAGCATATGACACATGCCGTAAATGAGTACCTAAAACTTTATTAACTATGTATAAAAGAGAACATAAAACTATGACACACCCCTGTACTAACCTAACCTTTCCTAACTATACATTACCCACAACTGGCCCTAACTACGCTATGCTAACCTTACTTACCACATTTAACTAAACACTCTAAACATTTACCCCCCACCCCCGTATAGGACGGGACACATGTAGGACAACATATACTAACCTAAACAGATACTAACTAATACTAAACAAATATATATATTTTGTATTTTTAAATTTTTTATATATATTGTTTTTTTATAGAATACACAATAGCCCCAACATCAACCCCCACCCTGAAAACTAACATGTAAAAATGTAACCCCCCACCCAACTTATCCTATCTAAACTACTAGCCTACTCTAATCTGTCACTAAAACCCCTAAACCCACTAATAAACAGGATAAGGAAAGAGGACTGAGGGAACGGAATTAGGGGTGAGGCAATGCAGGAGTTAGACATTTGCCTTCTTGAGAGTTTTCTTAATGGATTTTAGCCTCCGGCTATTCCTATCAACGTCCCGCTGGAGACTGTCAATCTTCCTCAGGACCTTACCCATGCCCCTCTGTAGCTGCATGATTGCATCCGTGTCCAAAGCAGCTGCTGTGGTGGTCTGTGTTCCTGAGGTTGTCGCTCCTGCAGGTACCGTGCTCGGAGGTGCTGGAAGTGAAGGTGCAGCAGGTGTTGTGGCTGGAGCTCCCAAGGTTGAGGATGAAGCAGGTGGGGCTGATATACTGGTGGCCACTGTGCCACTACCTGCAGTCGTGGTGGTGGCAACACCTGTTGTGGCCAATGCCGGGCCCCCTTGGCTGAAAGCCCGCCAGGCTCCTGTGGCTCTCTCCTGATGATAGCATCTTGCCATCATTCTAAACCCAGACTCCACATCCAGGATATGCCTGTATCTCACTGCCCGCCTCTGAAACTCCCTTATCTCAGCGGCATTCATGTTGGCAGCTGTAAAAAGGAGACAGGCAACCATTAGTGTCATCATTGTGTGATGCACGAACAGATGATAATCTAACACTCTCCCTCAAATTGCACATGCAGTCCAAATCACAGTACAGATGATACATTGCCCTGAGGAATGACATGGCAACGCGGCTTAACCATCAAGTATTTAACAGCACAGCAAAGCACAACAAGGTGTGTACCAAATAAAGTGATCTGTGTATTTATGTAGTGCAATGTGTCGCAATGCAAATGCAGCAAGTACTTAACATGGGCCAGGCCGCCTAATCCCTATCATCTGGATCAACTTCAAGGCACACAAGACCTGTGATTTGTATATGTAATTGGCAGGCTGGTATGCAGTTGCTAATCATAAGGGGTCAGTGTTGTTTGGGACTCATGCATGCTTGAATTAGATGTCTGTCATCTACACTGCTGTGACCCTCACATCTACCTACATTTGTGCTCTCCCCCTACCCCTGTGCCACAGGGAGGATGGGCATGCAATACATCATCACAACCGTCAAGGACAACCACGAAGCCATGTCCAGTTGTATATGGATTTAGTGAGTGAAACACATGTCAGGAGGCCTGCCAACTAGGCGTGAGGTATCCATTGGTCAATCACATCTGCGTTCATGTTTCCATTTGTGGACAACCATCAGCATATGATCTGCCAGCACATTTCCAAAAACACCCACATTGATGCAAAGACACATCTGGGCTTGAACTGCATGCACGCCTATAATATACCACATAAGTGCCACGTAAATGAAGTACAACATTTGGGGCTAGATGATGGGGGACAGTCACCCATACAGTCCTACATTTACATTACAATACAGGGATGCACAAATTTGTGTGGAAAAGTAATGCGTCACAGTCTTGTGTATAAGGGTATAGCTTGCTGACACTGGACCACCTCCAAATCAAATGTGGGCCTACATGTGGCTACCAATCACCTTGTTCACATGCTGCTGCCTATTGCGCATCACAAGACTCCCAAGATATGACTCTCTGCCTGTGAATGTCTAACCCTCGCATGGAACACTATGTCAACCTCCAGTCAAGTCATATATCAGATTACTTGCCAGCTCATCACATCTTGCAATGAGTCCAACACACAAGTCAATCACGCAACAGCTGCAGTCACTACACAGGACTGACATTTTTACACTTACTGGATACGTCTGGGTGCTCCACTCGAGCCACTTCCTGGATACTATAGGGGCCAGTCCACCTGTAAGACATGGAAAGGAGATATATGCTCAATGTCTGATCACTGTACAAACGTGTGGACAACATATCACAGTGTGTGACACTTTATATGAGTGAGCTGCCGATCCGGCACGTAGACACTCCATCAGACATACCACTGCAAACTTGCATTGACACTGACACTCCAGTGAGTGATAGACACACATATGCACACATGCACTGGGCCTAAAAATCATGTGGTGATGAAACCGACTCCAAAGTTTTGTGGCTAATCCATTTCATATGGTACTCCATGTCATGATTTGTAATTGTGTGACAATTGCAATGACACTTCCCTGGTGCACTGCAATACAAGTGACTCAGGTATTGGGGCTTGGGCATCAAGGGACAATGACTAACTGTGTGATGGACATGTGGGTCATTTTTCAGTCAGCAATTATTGTGCATTCAATGGTCCATAACAGATGTGGCACAGTTGTATGTGGGTAACAAATGCCCCATTGGCAGGTTCCCCTAAGCTGTATATGCCCCCAATGCCAACATGATGGCAGGGATCATGTGTGTGTAACAATGACAATGTAGCCCTAGACATGGATAGCCCACTTTGCTGTCCCAAAACTGTGAAATATAGTATGCTGACAGTGTTTTAGCTGATCATCATTGACAGAATGCAGGGGCACAGGTGTAGTTATTGCACCTGAAATATGTCACTCAGGGCCATATGTACCTATATCAGGTCACACATTGTAAGACTTAGCAACTAGCAATTAGCAAGCAGGATGATCTGAGGTAGAACACTCGAAATGACACTGTTTGCAAATCAAAAATAGGGTAGCAAATGACCTACCTCTTGAATAATGATGAGGTAGGTCTCATTTTGCAAACCCCTTGGGAATGGCCGCACTCACAGGGATGCTGGTCTGCTGGGCTCAGCAGACCACCATGTCTGTGACTGGTCTCAAATAGGGATGTAAATATTTGTTTAATTGCAGCCTTATTTCAGCAGGGGTAAACAGAAAGTATTTCAAAAACCTATTTTATTACTGTAAACATATTTTGGAAGCAGTCAGTGGTCCCTGCCACAACTTCCTGCTCAGAATAAATCATTGGCCATGCATTTACAAAGAGGAAGGGAACCCATGGGAACCCCTCCCCTTTCGCAAATGGGTTAGCACCAACTTGAAACGGATGGTAACTGCAGCAATTGCTTAGTGCCAGCATTTGTTCCCCAGAAAAAAAAACAAATAGCCGCCTGCGACTCAATAATAGGATAGGAATGTCTATTCCTAAATGCCATTAGAAAACCCTGTTTTGTGATTGTGCAATGTGATAGCAGAATGGAAAAATTAGGGTTTTGCATTTGAAAGAATATTTGTCCTGACGTAAACACAAAAATTCAGAAAACTAGGACGTTTGTGAAAGTTATAAAAAGCTTGGTACATATGGCCCTGAATAATAGTCGGACAAGGCGCAACGAAACTCTGGACTGCATTGTTAACATGTATGAACATGTGTAATACATTTCAGTACTGGTACACTAACAGTTTGTTCAACTTGCATTCCACATGGCCACAAACATTGCATGCAGCACGCCAAGACATCTGCTACTGTCATTCAGGAACATTCTACTGCACACATTTGTCAAGGTGATACTCACCAACAGGGCCATCGATCACCAAACCGAGGTGGTCCAGCATGTCCTGTTCTCGTGCCACCAGGTCAGCCCAGCGATGCTTCAGCTGGTGCTCATTCTGGGAGGTGTTGAAGACATGCTTCAGGTGTAAGAGCACCTTCGCCCAATGCAGCCGCCTTGCCTCCGTATGACACCCGTGTATCACACGTCCCCCCGCCTCCAGCATCATTTGAAGAAAGTGGCACACCAGCCACACAAATGCTCCAAGTTCCTCCTCACCCATGCGGCTCAGCCTCGCCTTTCCCGACATAGGACAGTACAGTATTTCAACAAGAAAATGAAATATAAAGGAACAGAAATTAGAAAAAAAGAAACTTACAAACCCAAATTACAGACCCCAACTAATCTTACCCACAAAGAAACACCCAATAGTACAAATACAATTCAGACAACAACAAAAGACACAAAAACACTTACACGGGTACAATATACAATAAGGATACACCAAAAGACAAAAGATAGACCACACAAGATAAAATATACACAATCCACAAGAGAGCAACACCAACACATAGCCACACAGTGAGGAAAAATCATAGACTGCAAAGTGAAAGTGAAAGTACACCCACTGTACCATGTCTGTAAACAGGATTTCCTATTACATCACTTCCTGTCTCCTTTACGCCCTGTTTTCCGTCTTGAGTGTATTTTTTTACGCATACGTAGTTTGCATGAATCTATTCAACACATAACCTGCATGTGAGGCAAAATACCACGCATTACCGGAAAACTACTATTTTTATAGATAACTGCATGCGTGGGGTGCACTGGTCGAATTAATGCTACGGACCCATTGATGTTTAGTATGCGTTTGCGTGTATTTTTTTACACATTTGCGTCAACATTTCTGACTCAAAGTGTGTTAGCATGATTTTTAATAATTTAACATACATGTAGAATGTATCTAAATGAAGATAGGATGGTATGGCCTGCAGTGTGTGTTATAGTGTTTAGCCACATGTGGTAGACCATGCAACTGCGGCCCACATTTCTACTATCTTTGTGCAGGATTTCCCATTTTTTTATGACGCAAAAGCAGTGCAAAGTTAGGCAATTCAAATGGAATTTGTAAGTTTGCACTGATTTTGCATCAAAAATGACGGCAAGGCTACGCTACAAAAGTAAAAATCATGACCTGTGTTTTTTTCTGTGTGAATTGACTGTTACAACTAGATGTGTGCTTCTGATGGAATGGCAGGCAATACATTTGGTGTAATGTTCATGTATGAATCTGTTACAAATAGGAATCAACATCAGATGGCAATCAATGATGTACAACAGTCATGATATGTGGTTATAATATATGTTGACTCATTTGCTGTGTGTAGTTGTTTGACTTTGGGGACATTACATTTCCCACAACAAACTACACACAGGGAAGATCGAGGATGGCTGATGAGGGCTATGTTGGATATGTTAACACATGTCATTCATTTTTGGCTACAACTTCATGGTGACTTGTGTGTAAACTACCCATATGTCGGGCATTTGTACATGTTTGGTAGGTACAGTGTTTGCAACACAGAGCCTCAAATCCAATCATGAAATTGTTATGTACACGTCAGTTTGACTAAGGTAAATCACCTATGATCCTCCTGTGGCTGTGGTGGTCCTGCTGCCCTGGCTGCATGTGTTTACATATTTTCAGAGATGCATTGTACAAAGTGTCCAGTTCAAGTGTGTGGGCATGTGTACCCTGTGTCAGTATTGGGCTCCATGGTGTTAAGGTTTTGTTCAGGTCTAGTGAGGAGTCTGTTGGGGCAGCCCTTGAGTTCACAGAGTATCTTGCAAGGCAGATTTGTCTTAAAGCAGAAGATCAGCTAAAGGCATACAAGGGGATAGGGCAGCTATGGTACGGCAGATAATACAGAAGAGTAAAGGCAGAGCTACCTTAGTGTGGACAAATATGTAACGGGTCAGTAATGGACAAACATGCAGGGCTCATCATTACGTTTGTACACAGGGTAGGGCTCAGAACTTCCCACAGCAAAAGGGAACATCAGTGCCTCTGTGCAGATTAATCTCACAGCTAATCACCACACAAGCCCCATCGAAAGGTGGCGGCAGAAGTGAATCTGTGTCTGGACCCTCAGGGCACAAACATGGATTGTCCTTACATTCACAAGACTAGCCCTTGTTTCTCGGGCTGGAGACATAGTAACAAATCCAGGAATACATCCATAGCACACTGTCACTGTTAGGCACTAATGAATACATACAAAACTAGGCAATGGATGGGGGCTGGATTTGCCTCCTGGAAACCAGGTGCCAGAACAAATACAAAATTAAACAATTCTATTCAGTTGAGGACTGACAGTACACTTACCAAACCCAATACCCCAGGAGGAAACGGAGGGCAAGTGAACCAACTAGGAGGCAGATGCAGGCAAAGGGAACAGGCTCTGGTTGACGCAATGACTGGAACAGGCCTGGCTAACAGGAAGCAGGCTTTGTCAGGAACCAACATGAACAAGGCTGAAAAACGGGGAGCAGAGTATGACTGGAACAAGCAGGAACAGCACTGTGTAATTAGAGAGCAGTTTAAGGCGTAATCAGGACTGTAACGCAATCTAACAAGGGCTCAGGAACACAAATGATTTGTACTCCAATGCACGACGAGGAGCTTCAGGGAATGGCAGCTACTAAGTAGTTCCAGGGAGCAGAAAGGCCAGGGCAAAGTAACATGTGTGGGCTGCACGCGGGTGCTCACAGGTGTGTGCAGCTTCAGTCTCTCACAAGTCCTGGAGGAGAGAATCCAGTACAAGGGGACAACCAGACTTTTCCCATAGGAAGCTATGGACCAAAGATTGCAGGTCTTACCGACTACCAGGCAGTGCATTCTGGGACCTGAAGTCCATGCAGGCTAATGTAGTTGTTCTGTAGCATGCCATATAGAAAAGGGAAGCAAACAGGAGTCAAAATGGGAGTCTGAGTGAGTGTCATTGATGATTCCTAGGGTACAGATAGTCCATTTACAGCACCCCGTAGAGAAGGGAGGGCACAGACTTAACACATTGCAGTGGCAGGACTTACTACCAGGGATCGACTGCGCAGAGCATGTGTTGTGACCATTGCTTGTCATACCTGGGACACTCATGCTATCCATTTTCAGGATTGATGCACCCCTTGTCACTCAAGCTCCTTGCAGAGATAGCAAATGTCACACTTACTAATGTCAGGGGTCTGTTCATACATTCCTGTTACCAATGATATTTCACATCCACTGCCTCAATTACCTTATGATTGAAGATGTCATAGTTGTGTGTCATGTGCTACAGTAGACCATGTTGGCAACATGGATGTCTGTCATATGCTGTAATCCTATGATTTCGCCCTTCATATGTGAAATTGAACAGATGTTTTGTTTTTACAAACTGTGTGATGTTTGCTGTACAATCATATGCATCACATGTGATGTTGCATCAGAAATAGTCAGATTTGTCTTTGTGACATGCTCCCTGAGGTAATACTCACATTCCTAAAGAACATGTGATGCATAAATAAGTACCCAGAGCAGGACTGAGTGATAAAGTGAGGTGTTTAGTCACATATTGTAACAATGTGTTTATAGTGACTATTGTTGAAAAAAGTTTTGAACTATCTGCTGTCTGCGACGCATTTCTGCAGCTGTGTTTGGATGTTCCCCTTCATTTTCCCTGGCACCATCCGCCTCCTCCTCCTCAGGCAGATCTTGTTTGAGTTCATATAGGGGGATGTTTCTCCTAACACAAATGTTGTGCAGGATGGCACAAGTCAATATGATCTTGGAGACCATTTCTGGGGAATATAGGAGACTGCCTCCGGTGATGTCCAGGCACCTGAATCTGGACTTCTGGATGCCAAAGGTCCGTTCAACAATGGTGCGTATCCTCTGATGTGCCTCATTATAGGCACGCTCTGCTGCTCTGCTTGGGTTGGGGAATGGGATCATGATCCATGGCTGGATCCCGTAACCCTGATCAGCTGAAAAAGCAAATAGGAGTAAGTATTTTGTTGTTGCTTGCACCAGGAATGTCATGTGGCATGGCAGTTGATATCTTGTGTGGTCTGTGACTCATTTGTGTATTTGGCATTGTGTGAGATTGTGGGCTTCTGTGAGGTTCTTTCTGCACTGGGTTGTTTGACTTGACAGCTTGTGTTTGGCTCATTGACCTGATATCTATGGTTTAGTTTCCAAAATGCAGTTCAGTGTGTATCTCCCATTTATTGTGTTGTGAGCTACATGTTTTAGTGTGCTTTCACTGGAGGGGACATGATACTTCCACACACACAATAGATTCCAATGTGGTAGTAACATGGTTGCACTACATGGCCTGGACATCCCATCCACTTAGATATATGCCATTGCAGATGAAAACCAGAAGTGATGCCCTTTGATTAGGCTTGGTGACAATGCCCAACACATCTCCCTAGGTTGGCAGCACAGACGTGTTCAGTATTGAAAATGCACAATTGTCACATGTGTGACTTGTTTCTATGTGGACCTTTGTGGTTCTCTCTGCCAGTGGCTCATGTGCAAATGTGCACATACACCACTGAACATGATCCAGGTAAGCTGGCTAACTGCCTTGTGGAGGTGGATATATCTGTGAAGGAAGGGCCATCTCCCTGTACATTTGTTATTTTGATGGACAATTGGCTCTTTCAGTGTGTGCAGCAGTGTTCAGTTTGCATTAGTGGCACATCAATGTGTGTTCATAGCACAGTCCACTTCCTTATTGCTAGCTGGCAATGTCACCCCAGGAGTGATGTGTGATGTTGGGACTGCCTCAGTACTTCATTGTCACCTACATGTGAGTCAGCATCATCATGCTATGTGTCTCATGGTGTTTATCCTACAGCAACACATATTGCACACCCCTTCCACAGTACTTAATGCTTGGCAGGGTGTGGAATTGACTATGTGGCCTAATGTAATAGTATATGGTTCATCTTCCAAATTGTACTTCCAGAGCAGGCAATGTAATTGTCACTGTGTGCTTTGACATTGGCCCCTTGAAGCTCTAGAGGGGCATCTATTGTTATTGGCAGCCGTCATTTGTCCATAGGTGTTTACCCCATTGTGTCAGGGTGTCCAACATAACTACCTGTATCACACCTCAGTGTTTTCCTGCCCACGTGTCAATGTTGTGGTGTATTGTGTATCCTGCAGGGTTGCTGTGTTGTGTGTATATTGCTAGGTTTATGGACTTACCAACAAGAAGGCAATTGACATACCTTCCATCCTGGAAGTGCTGATTGATGGTGCTGTGGCAAAAGATGAAGGGATCATGTACACTCCCGGGATACTTGGCCAAGATGTTGGTAAACAATTCCTGGTGGTCAACTATGGCCTGCACATTTATGGAGTGGGTATGCTTTCTGTTCAAGTACAGATGCTCTGTTGCAGCAGGTGATACAATCCGGACTTGGGTGCAGTCAAAAGCACCAAGCACGTGCGGGAAGCCATGTATTTGATAACACCCCTGTTTGGTCTCCTGCTGCTTCTACTGTGTGTTGGGGAAGCTGATGTGGGGGGGTGTGAGGGAGATGATGACATCAAGGACCTTGGGAAGGAAAGTGGAGAATGAGGGCTGTGATACCCCAGCAACCAGAGCACCCGTTGTTGGGAACGAGCCACTTGCCAACATGTGGAGGACAGCTAGCAGCTTTGGTCACCAGGGAAAATATTGTGTGGTGCCTGCATGCTGGCTGTTATCTGTGGCTCAATTTGGCACAGCAGCTGCTGTACTGCTTGCCAATTGAGTCTGTACGTCCGGATGATATTCTGTTCCCTGAGGCCCAGGAGGGTTGTCCTGGTCCTGAAGACCCTCTCCTGCCTTCTGCGTTGCATTTGGGGTCCATGTTGGTGTGGTGGTAGCTGCTGCTGTTGGTCCTGTGTTCTGCGTCGTCTGCCATGCTGCATGTGTAGCACCTCCATGTCGTCCTTCTTGAGCAATGATGTTGCTTGTGTTTGTTTTCCTTAAGTAGTGGTGTGTTTGCCCCATTTTTACACCCAGGCGTTAAAATTTGACGCAAATCGGGCTTTGCATCATTTTTTGGGTTCGCATCCCAGCGGTGTGTAATTTTTGCCCGGGTGGAAAAATATGGCACACGGGTGTTTGAGTAATTTTTTGGACGGGAACGCCTACCTTGCATCTCATTGACGCAAAGCAGTTTCACGCATCTGTAACATGACGCAAACTTGAATATTTTGACGCTAGACGGGTCTAGCGTCAAAATATAAATATGGAGTTAAGTGCCAGATTTGCATATAAAAATTAACAACATTTATCAGTTTTTATAAAGCGCAAATACTCACCTGTGAGGGTCTCAAGGTGCTAGTGGTGGGTTTGGCCTAATTTGAAGAGCCATGTCTTGAGGTTCTTCCTGAAGATTGTCAGTAATGGGATTTGTCTGAGGTTCATGGGCAGGTTGTTCCAGCTACAATGGACCCTAGTTTTACTTCCTTTTGTTACCTATTGGTCTCTTGCCCTAGCATGAGAATGTGGTGAGACTTGAAGCTCTCAAGCTGGTCAGTTTTGGACAAAGAAGTGCATTTTCTCACAATAAGCATCCACTCAGCCAGACAAACAATTTTTAGTTGACCAGCTTCTACTTAATTCTTGTCTGCATTTGGGGAGGCGGTCCATCCTGTTTGGCACTTAGGGGGTCATTTTGACCTTGGCGGACTTCTGACCGGCAGAGTAAATGTGGTGGTCCCACCTCCAAACAGGCTGGTGGTGCAGACCGCCACATTTTGAGTGTGGCCGGTTGGCCTCTGCCAACCCGCCATATCTCCACTCATACCGCCATGGCAATCAGAACCGCTGGGCTGGAGATGATCATCTCTGACCCGGCGGTCCACAGAAGACCGCTGGTGGTATTAGGACCCAGCCTTCTGACATGGTTTCTGTGGCGGTAGCACCTCCACGAAAACTATGGTGGAAGGAATTCCCTATCACAGGTAGATGGCTCCCCCACCACCCCAGCAAGTATTAGACCCCCCTTTCACCACCCCTCACCCTCCACCCCCTCCCCCTTCAGCCACAGTGCCCCCTCGCCCAGTCACACCCCTCCCCCTTCAATTGCAGCACTCCACCACCCTTACCCGCATACATGCACACAGACACCCACACACACCACGCATACACCCATTCACCTACACTTACATACACGCATCCACTCACATGCATCCATGCACACATTCACAACATCCATACACGCATTCACAACCACATTCATACACGTATTCACAACTACATTCATACACACATTCACAACTACATTCATACACGCATTCACAACTCCATTCATACACATTCATGCACGCATAGTCACACCTATCCAAACATGCATACTCACACGCAAACACATTGACATGCAGACATGCACTCACTTCAACATACAGACAAGTATACAACCATGCACACACATTCATGCACACACGCAGACACCACACACTCATACATGCACACACAACACCCCCACCCTCCCACCCCACTCCCCTGTCAGATGATCACTTTACCTGGTCCAGGGAGAAGGTCGTCTGGCAGGGAACGGGATGGGGCACTTCCACCGCTGGCAGTGCCCCACCAGCAGGACACTGCAAGGCTGATTAAGGCCCATATTATGGCGGGCAGTATCCTTCTGGTTGTGCCGGTGGTGGAACCGCCAGAGCGCCTCCGCCTACCAGCACAACTACTGCCAGATTTCTGCCCAAAGTGTGGCGGAAATCCGGCATTACCCATGATATGGCGGCTGGGAGACCGCCAGCACTGGCAGGCACCTGGCGCCCGCAACTATGGCAGTCTCCAGGGAAGACCACGAAAGTCATAATGATGGCCTTAGTGTTTGTACTTCTCCCAATTCCACTGGTCCCTGAGTGTTCATTTCCAATCTAGGCACCTACAACTCGTGTACCTGCATTTTCAACCAGATGCAGTATCATAGAGTGCTTCTGTACAGCGGGCACCCCTCAGCCTATGTCTTAGACAATTGTATCTGTCCTGGCCAACAAGACTATTAAAATATCTAAGGGAGCATTCAAAACCAACTGTGATAAGCAGCATGACCAGATGATAACCACTCAAGGGATTACCTCTTGTACCACCTTTTAGGGCAAAGAGGATCCTTGCCACTGTTTGCTTCAGTTATAAGGGCTGAGAGCTGATGCAGACTCTGAATTCCAGGATTCCTGAATTCCTTTTCTTTCTCTGATACATCATTTATACTTTTATTGGACATTTAAGGTTGTGCTGGATTTATTTCTTTATTTGTCCTTGTGGTATTAGGGGTTGTTTGATGTCAAGCTTGTTGTGTTCCTAGGACCTCTGTAGGACTTCTGCAGGCACATCTTTTTAATAATTTTTAGGGATGTGTGAAGCTGGGAAAAGTTGATGATTTTTGTTTACAAATCTTTGGCTTGCACTGTTAACCCCTTTGGTGCGTGTGACGGCCAACACCCTCCCTGGTACGGGTCATGACCACTGGTTGTCACCAGTGAGGGTTCTTAAAAATCCTCCAGTGCTTTGCACCGGTGATTTTTGTTTTATAAAAAAGAAGCCCTGGGGAGACACAGAAGATCTTTAGTGTCTCCCTGGCTCCCCACCCGCCCATCTGTGACAACAGCACACGGAGAGGCACACTAATGTCACATTTGTTTAAGCCATTGAAGCAGAGACAGCAAGTAGGCTGCTCTCTACTCTGGAGGGCAAAAAAAAAAACAAAAGGGCCTCCCCAGCTTCCAGTGAGGCCTTTTTTGAAAGGGGAGTGCCTCTCCTTTCAAACAAGGCTTTCTTGAAAAGGTTTCCTGGCCGTGGATCATGGCTGCACTGCCATCCACAGCCAGGAAACCCCACTAGATGCCAGGGATTACATCTGGGGGGTCGGCTCTCATGAAATTGTCCAAGCCCCGGGGGCATTTAAAAAATAAAATAAAATATTGATTTACACCTAGGGGGTGTGATCACCTCATGCAAGGACTATGGTTGACCCTTGTGGGATCCATTCCTCTCGTGGGCACTAGGCCCAGCACACCAGTGGGGAAACATGTTTATCAGGACAAGTTGGGGAACCCTGGGTGGTAGAAAGTTTGTGGATCCTTGCACATTCCTGTAGTTTACATCACAGAAATAAAAGGAACATAGTGTTTTTATTCAACGTTTCACCTTTGAAGGATGTTATGGGTAAGAAAACATAGGGGGATTCACACAAGGGATACCTCCGTGGACCCCCCTTGATGTCTACTTTTCAGAAATTCCTGGGTTTGATAGGTTTCCCTACATGGCTGCCGATCCCTGGACTAATTAGTACACTCATCATTGTTATCATAATCGCCACAATATGTTTTGGGCCACTCCCTGACATGGGCACTTGGCTCATCCCCACATGTGAGGTGCCATTTTTATCAGGGGTTCTGGGGGAATGCTGAGTGGTAGGAAATTTGTGACTGCCTGCAGATTCCAGAACTTATCATCACAGAAATGTGAGGAACTGTGTTTTTTTAGTCAAAGTTTTAGATGTGCAAGGGGTTGTGGTAAAAAGTGTGGTGTGAGCCATGCAAGTCAGCCCACTCTGGATATCCCTAGGTGTCTAGTTTACCAAAATGTACAGGTTGGCTAGGTTTTCATAGGTGCCGTCTGAGCTATGGTCCAAAACCTTGAGCTACCCACATTGGAAAAAATGACCAGTGTTCGTTGGAATAATGTGATGCGCCAATGTTGCATTTTGAGACATTTCCTGTTGCAGGCACTAGGTCTACCCATACATGTGAGGTACCATTTTTATCTGGAGGCCAGGAGGAATGCCAGTGGAATGAAGTTTGTGGCTTCTAACAGATTTCAGAACTTTTCATCACAGAAAAGTGATGCAAATGTGCTTTTTTAGTCAAAGTTTGAGGTTTGGAAGGGGCTCTGGGTGAAAAAACATGGTGTGAGCCACTCAAGTCAACCCACTCTGTATACCCCTAGGTGTCTAGTTTTAAAAAATTTGCAGGTTGGCTAAGTTGCACTTTGGGACGTTTCTTGTTGCAGGCACTAGATCTACCCAGACAAGTGATGCACCATTTTTATCGGGAGACCAGGGGGAATGCGGGGCAGAAGGAAGTTTGCAGTGCCCCACAGATTACAGACCTTTTCATGATAGAAATGTGAGAAAGTGTGTTTTTTTTGTCAAACTTTGAGGTTTGCAACGGATTCTGGGTAAAAAAAAACATGGTGTGAGCCACTCAAGTCAACCCACTCTGTATACCCCTAGGTGTCTAGTTTTAAAAAATTTGCAGGTTGGCTAAGTTTCCAGTTGGACCTTTTTTGCTTATGCAGGGTCATCCCAATCTTTTTGCCTCCTGCCTCCTATTTCTTTTCTGACCTGTTGCTGTTGGCTTTTGAACTCTGAACACTTTACCACTGCTAACCAGTTCTAAAGTGCATATGCTCTCTGTGTAAATTGTATGTCATTGGTTTATCCATGAATGGCATATTTGATGTACTAGTAAGTCCCTAGTAAAGTGCACTAGAGGTGCCAGGGCCTGTAAATCAAATGCTACTCGTGGGCCTGCAGCACTGGTTGTGCCACCCACATAAGTAGCTCTGTAATCTTGTCTCAGACCTGCCATTTCAGTCTCTGTGCGTGCAATCTTAACTATAAATTCAAGTTGGCAAGTGTACCACTTGCCAGGCCTAAACCTTCCCTTTTCTTAC
Source organism: Pleurodeles waltl (assembly GCF_031143425.1). Classification (NCBI taxonomy): domain Eukaryota; kingdom Metazoa; phylum Chordata; class Amphibia; order Caudata; family Salamandridae; genus Pleurodeles; species Pleurodeles waltl. Next base: position 124,937,672 of record NC_090436.1, on the reverse strand, counting down.
ATGTCAGACACCCCTAAGGTAGGCCCTAGGTAGCCCCAAGGGCAGGGTGCAGTGTATGGTTAGGGTAGGACATCTAGTAATGTGTTTTATATGTCCTGACAGTGAAATATATCTAAATTCGTTTTTCACTGTTGCAAGGCCTGTCCCTCTTACTGTATAGGTTAACATGGGGGCTACCTTTAAATCTGATTAAAGTGTAGGTTCCGTTTGGGAGCGGATGGACATGTAGAGTTTGGGTCTCTGAGCTCACAATTAAAAAAAACATCTTTTAGTAAAGTTGATTTTAAGATTGTGTGTTTGAAAATGCCACTTTTAGAAAGTTAGCATTTTCTTACTTATACCATTTCTATGACTCTACCTGTTTGTGGATTCCCTGTCTGGGTCAGTTTGACAGTTGGTCTGGTTGCACCTCACACTAGACAGTGACACAAAGGGAGCTGGGGTGTAGTCTGCATTTCCTGATGAGCCATCTGTGCTAGGAGGGAGTGGAGGAGTGGTCACTCATACCTGAAAGGGCTGTGCCTGTCCTCACGCAATGCAGTCTCCAACCCCCTGGTGAGTGTCTGGGGCCTGGGCAAGGCAGGATTTCACATTCAAAAGACACTTTACTTTGAAGTAGGCCTACTTCAAAGGAGAAATTGGGTATAAGAAGGGCACCCAAAACCACAGACGACTTTAGAACACTTCTGGAAACAAGAGGAACCTCTGCCTGGAGAAGAGCTGAAGAGCTGAGGAAGAAGAGCTGCCCAGCCTGTGACTGTGCTTTGTGGAGCTATCCTGCAGTTGCTGCTTCTGCCAGAGTAAGAGGGCAAAGACTGGACGTTGTGTGCCTTCCATCTTGAGAGGAAACCTACTAGGGCTTGATTTAGATCTTGCCTCCTGTTGTTTGAAGTCTCAGGGACAGCAAAAACTTCTCTCTGCCAGCACCTGGAGTCTCTGGAGAGACTCCTGCTCTGACAAGTGGTGCGCTATCCAGTCCCTGGGCCCTTGAAAGGAAAAGCTGGTGAAAATTCAAGGAAGTCGACTTTGGATGACTCCGGACCAACGCCAACTTCGTGATCTTCGCTGGAACGCAACGACCTTCGCAGGCCCGACACTGCTGCAGCCCCGCCGAAGTCCATGACTCAGTGGAAATCGCTGCACCACATCGTGACCGATGCCGCTCGAAGTGAGCGGATTCAACGTTTCGCACACGATCCCGACTTCGCGCATCGGCTTGTTTTCACTATTCATCAAAGGTACTGTACCTGGGGGTCTACGCAACTCTGCGGCCGGCGCCGCTGGTGTCGGATTGTTGGGAACGACTCCGTCACGACGCCGTGTTAACACCTCATCAAAGCATTTTGTGTTTCTAATCGCTATTTTTTTATTTAATCTTTAAAAATTCATAACTTGACTTGTGTATGTCGGAGTTTTGTCGTTTTGGTCTTGTTTTATTTAGATACATATTTCCTATTGATCTAAACTGGTGTTGTGTCATCTTGTAGTTTTTTCATTAAGGTACTGTGTGTGTTAGTACAAATACTTTACACCTAGCACTCTGAAGTTAAGCCTACTGCTTTGCCAAGCTACCTAGGGGGTAAGCAGGGGTTAGCTGAGGGTGATTCTCTTTTACCCTGACTAGAGTGAGGGTCCTTGCTTGAACAGGGGGTAATCTGACTGTCAACCAAAGACCTAATTTCTAACATGCTAGGTTTCCCAAGCTGTCGGCTAAGCTAGGGTCCAAAATCTCAGGCTACCCACATTGGGAAAAAAGGACCAGTTTTTGTTGGAATAATGTGATGCATCCATGTTGCCTTTTGGGCCATTTCCTACCCACACAAGTGAGGTACCATTTCTATTAAGAGACTTGTGGGAGCGTAGATTAGTAGAACATTTGTCATAGCCCATTGGATTTTGCTGCACTTATGCCTTTCAAATGGGAGGCAGTGTATAAGAAAGATGACATTTTGAAACATACCATTCAATTCATTCACTAGAATGGGAACCTACAGGTTCAGAGATGTAGAAACTACCACTGCTCTTAGACTTCAGATGTTGCACCCATTTCAGAAATATATAAGTTTCCTTGATACCCATTTTTCACTCTGCCTACTTCGCTAAAAGAATTGGTCTATACTCGGTACTCAATGAAAAACCATTCTAATGTGCACCTCAGTTGTTAGCTCTCAGTTCCTTGGGTTCTTAGAGAACCTGCAAACCCTATATATCCCTGTAATTAGAAGGGTCTAGCTGACGTAATGGTATACTGCTTTTGCCAATGAGCCATTGAGTCAAAAGGTTGCAGATGAAAATATTGCCACAAATGCCAGTTTTTTCCTCCTCATTTTTAAGATTTCTTTATTTCAACAGTTATTTTCCATCGCAAAAACTTCAGGGATTTATACTGATGACCCCTTGCTGAAATCAGAATTTTGTTTACTTTTCAGAAATCTATAGCTTTTTTGGATCACCCAAGGGTTTTATACTAGTTGTCACCACAAACTGGGAGTAATTTGAGTGCCCCAAAAATAGACTACCTCTTAGACAAATGCCAAAACTGGGGTACAAAATTAGGTTTCTGGATTCAGCTCTGCAGGTTCCAGAAAGCTGAGAAGATGATGACTTTACTACAGCAACCCGTTTGTGGATGCTGTAGTTAGGGAAAAAAAATAACCACTTTTATCTGGAGCATATTTTTCCTATTTTTCTAAACAAAACTCAAGATTGTGCTATAATTTGCCTATTTTTTCGGTCTCCTACAGGGGAATACTCAAACCCTGGGTATCTTTACATATCCCCAGGATGTTTGAAAAAAAGGACACACATTTGGTGTGGATACCTTATGTGAAAAAATGTTATGAACTACCCCAAATAGCCTAGAAAGGGCTCAGCGCTGGGGGGGGCGGTGAGGCCCAGCTGCTAAGGGGTTAAATAACCCCTGCTTAAGTCTCACTACATTGCCTGAATTGTTTTTTGTCCCTTCTCGATAAAATCCCCTGTTTATTGTCCAGTTTATTACAGCCTACCTTGTGCTAGATGCACCCTGCATCTAATATTAAAGTACAGTTAGGGGGTCTTATTTACTGTTTGTTTAAATGCATTTAAATTCACTGTGCGACCTTGCCAAAAAATATGGGGAAGAGATAGGCGGGTGCTGTTACCCAAAGATAACCACCGATCATTGTAAAAGCTGCCATTATTAAAGGTTTTCAGACAGTCTTTGTGCTATTGAAAGAGATTGAATTGGCTGAAAAGATTTCCCTAGCAAGGGAGGACCTCCCCCCGATTGAGCCCCAAACCACTACTCCAACGGGGCCTCCATCTTACAAGATTCGCACCTACTGTGATCAAAGGCGGAACCAGTGATGATGGGAACTAGGGGGCTGCATCTGCATTATTGAGGGGTGATATGTTGGTGGGTGGCCTCGGGTTGAAAATAGCCAGCCAAGTCCCTCTGCTCCCATTAGCAGTAAACGGAGGTGAAGTATGGCTGCCCCAAACAGAAAGGGTAACTTAGTGTCTGTGGGGGTTCAGACAGAACCCTTACTTGATTATCCAGTGTATACTTCTCCTCTGGAAATGAATGATGATGTGATTTCTAAATTGAATTGATCATTACTGGACTAGATCAGATTGTAGAATGTGTTGTGCAAATAATGGCAAAGGTAAATAGTCTGGTTACACTACAGAAGGATAATAATCCTGTAGCTGGGGTCGGGCCTGCTAACGCTACTGTAATACCAACATTAATACTAATATTGACCCAGTCCTGTCCCAGAGTGTACCAGCAAACTGTCCTGAGACAGCTTCTCCATCCACACAGCCACATAGTGAGCTTACTATCGCACATGCAATTTCCTGCACGCACTCAGATGCTTTGCGTCCTAAATACCCTCTGTAGTGAAACAGTCTTTAGTCTTCCGGGTAAACAAGATGATTCATCTCCCTCCAGAGTCAACTCCATATGTGATAGTCCTTTGGAATGTACCCCCACATAACACTTCCATGTCAGAAACTTTTGGGGAACTAAAAAATAAAGTAGTTAATTGGCTTCAGTTAATTGTAGTAATAACGTCTCCCCTGGTAATAGAGTAATTGCATCCTGAGGTGCAGCAGGAAGACCCCGCCATCTTGTCAGTTCCACAGTGCACCATCACTCCCAGCTCCATAAATAGAAATAAGGAGCGCATAATGAAAATATTGAGCTGGAATATTGCAGGTTTACAATACAAAGTGCTCCTTCCAGACTGGCAATCTTTAATATGTGGTTATGACATCATTATGTTGCAGGTAACCTGGGCCATTGGCCCTATTATTCTTGATGGGTATTCATGTTTTAACACACCAGCTATTCCATCTTGCTCGGGGTGTGCCTCAGGGGGCATAACCACCTGGATAAGTCTTTCTTTAGGAGGTAACTTCGAAGCTGTAGACAGTATAGGAAACAATTATCAAGCCGCGCTTTACAAGGTGAAGCCTATGCTGTATTTGGCTTTTCAAATAGTCCAAATCACAGGTCCCATGAACTGTTCAGTTTTGTTGATTCAAATATAGGGTGGGTAACGGGTGAGCTACGACCAGTTTATGTGTGTCTAACAGGGGAATTTAATGCCAAATTTAATGCCAATTGGTAATCTAATCCTACTCAAATGTTGTCCAAAATTACCCAGAGAATTCAGATTTGATTTTAGTCTTTTTATCTGATAATGGGGGAGAGAATATAACAACTTTATTTGTGGCTCTTTGTTAGAACATGACATTTTTTCTTCCTAAGCCTATAAAGATACCAAATGACAATCCGTTTACCCCAAGATGGCTTGATCAAGAGTACTCCGCTGCCAATCGAGCCCTCCGAAAGGCCCTAACTGTCTGTCCAGGGGATCCCACTGTGGTGACCAGTCTGCGCAAAAGGTACTAAGCTGTGACTAAAAGGAGGAAAGTGAAGGTGATCACCCAGCAGTGGGACAGCCTAGCACACTCAGCAGAGACCAACAATAATAAGTCTTTTTGGGACTCTGTTCAGCCTTGAGGGCAGATAACCGCACTGGGATGCCAATTAGTTGTCATGTCACCAGTGAGGTGCGGGAAGCACACTTTTCTCAAATTTATTACGAAGGGAATCCGGCTGCATGTGCAAGTATGACAGTTAAGTTTAATGCCACCATGGCCCTGACCCTACAAGTGCAAGTTATGGCTGACATACAGCAGAGCACAAGGGGAAAGACACCTGGCCCAGATGGTATACCCACCGATCTGATAAAATGAAATGTCAGTTTATGGGCACTCTTGCTGACTAACTCTTATAACAATCTAAAATGTGCTTCTTTACCAGGCTCCTGGGCATCATCCACAATTGTCCCAGTTTTTAAAAAGGGTGGTCGATCCTTA